>NC_083224.1:113849605-115150605 GCF_032191835.1 Heteronotia binoei | reverse complement strand
TTTTTCTGTCAGTTTTTTATATGCATTCCTGTCAGTTAACACTTGTCTTGGCAACTCTTTAATAATTATTTCTTTCACCCCCTTCATCATCCTGGCTTCCATTGCATTTAATTGGGCTTGCATTTTCTCCATTGAAGCAGACCTAGAAGGAGTTTGCTTCGGGTCTGACATGTAAAAAAGATCAAAAAATTTTTTTCCTAAATGGCGATCGTGACTTTTGCTTCACTTTAAAAAAAAATTCTTCTTTTTTCTTTAACCAATTCAAATCTTCTTCACCACTATCCAATAGTCTTTGTTTTATAATTGCCAACTCAGTTAACTCCAACAATTTTTATTGTCGCAGTCACTTAAAAAAACGTTATTAAAACTTTGTCCTCCCAGCAATGGCTGCCGACATTTCTCTCTGATCTTATAATCCTAGAGTAGGCTGTTTACTTCTCTAACTTCCTTCTTCTTCCTCTGGTACTTCCTGCTTTTCCTGCTACCAAGTCTCATTTCACTGGTAGAGAAATCTCACGATGTCTGACGTACTTCCTGTGTTGACTATGCGTGTTGCAGCTCTATGACAATTGGGCTACCTCCTCAACCGCAAATAGACTAAACAATAAATTCCTTTCTCCTTTTAGCATTGTCTTTTAAATTTACAAAGTTCAAACTTAGCACCTTTTCTTCTCCTCCTTTCAGGCTTCCATTATTTCCAACTCCCACCTTTTAATTTTGTTTTGTTTAGCTTTAGTTAGTCCCGGAGTGAAAAGATAGCAATCAATACCTTTTTTTTGTAGTTTATCCAGATCAACACCAGTCTTTTGTAAATTAGATGTTTAAAGTTATAAAAGAAGATTCGGATCCTGTCAAGGTTATGTCAAATAAATGACTCTGGAAACTTCTGCAGATGATGAATATGCAACTTATCTCCAGAGATCCCTCAAAGGAGCCCCCCCCCCCCTGGGACTCTGGAATAACTCTGGAAATGACTCTGGAAACTTCTCAGGAAAATAAATGGAAATTCTCTGGAAATAATTCTTTGGAAATAATTCTCTGGAAAATAAATGACTCTGGAAACTTCTGCAGATGATGAATATGCAACTTATCTCCAGAGATCCCTCAAAGGAGCCCCCACCCCCGGGACTCCCTTTCAGCCAAGGTAAGTCTCCTCAAAGTATCTGTGCATATCTTGGACAATTCTCTAGCTGAGAAAAGTAGGCAGTAGGCATTAATTTGCCTTTTACTACCCCGAACAGAAGTGCAAGCCTGCCCCCGTTAAGGAAAGCAGCTCAGCTTGCCATTTTCCGATCCCAGAAGTCACCAGTCCACATACTTCTTAAAGAGTTCAGCTGGAATCCCATCCAGACCAGGGACCTTGCCAGTTTTCAAGTGAGATTAAATCAATTATTTCCTCAGGACTCACAGGAGGCCATTCTGGATTGGTTGAAAACGTAAATTCTTTTCAGCACTCTATTGAAATATCTTGGTCATTAAATATTTCAAAATAATAATCAACCAATTTTTGAGGTGCAGGTGTAATCACAGCCGGGGCTGAATTATTTTTCAAGTAACCAGAGACTGTTTGCCAGAATAGTTTACAGTCTTTGGTTTTAATTGTATTCAGCAAATGGTCACATTTTTGTTTATAAAATTGTTTCTTTTTTTCCCGGTGATAAGATTATGATATGTCTCCTTGTGTGCAGAGTAAATTTTTAGGTTGCAGGAATTATTGTCTTGCCTAAAAGTTCTAAATGAGTCCCTAAGAAGTTTTTTCATAATCCTGCATTCTGAGTCAAACAATTGATTACAGGTAGGATTAGGAGAACAAATTGGTTTGGCTACAGAATTACAGGAAGCAATTATCTGAGCATAGGCTAAGTTGGCCTCCTCCATAGAACAGGTTGTGGCAACAATTGTTCAAAACTCCAACATTCTGTCTGATTGAAATAAGCAGAGTAACTCTTTGTCAGTTTGGGTAGTCCATTTGATTCTTTTAACAGAGCCCTGGGTAACACTATCAGGGGATATAGTACTGGCATATGAGTTATAAGAAAGTTGCCATGAAGTGTCAGCAGGAGGGGCAGATGGTCACTCAGTGCAGATTCTGATGGAGAAAGAGCTAACTAGTGGGCATAGATCTGAGGAACAAAGGCAATAATCGATAACACTACTATCTCTTGTTGAGGAGTAGATAAATTCATTTGCATTTGGAAAACTGGGTGACCCATTTAAGATATTAAGATCATAAGTAATACAAAATTCCATCAGTTGTAAGCCTGCCTTATTATATAATGTATCTTTAGAAATTCGTATTTCGGCAAGGGGTAGGGGTAAGTGGTCAAATCATTCAAAGCCTAAAGGGAAAATAAGATTTTGGTTACTTGGTGCTATCTGTGCATTCATATCACCCATTATAAGGAGTGAGGTACGTGGAAAACATTTAAGCAAAGAAATAATAAAATCAGATAAAATCTACGTGTACCCCAAAGATACCCCATTTTTTTTTCTTTAGACTCCCCATTCCATCATCAGACTTTTACTTTGACGCATTTAAATGCCTTCCCATCAACAGTTCTCTGTGGTAGGTTTAGACAGATACCTCTCCAAAACAGATTATGTCCATGTGAATCAGGAGTCCTTGATTCTATATCCCATATTATTTTAGAATGTCCTCTCCTGGCCTCACAACGTAGACAATTTTTAGCTGAATATCTCCAACACAATGTATTTACTAAAAGGAAAATTCTATCCTACCTTTTAGAAGATGTTAATCCCCACATTACTAAATGTGTTGTCAACTTCTTAGTAGAAGCCTATAAAATTAAATCTAGGCGTACTACTGTATTTTAATTGCTGGGTGTCTATTCTTGATTAGTATTATTGGCTGATATTTTAATTGATTTTTTATCTATTGTTCTTACTATATTTCAGGCCTTTGCACCTACTTTTGATTGTGAATCATTATTGCTCTTATGCCAATAAAGGTCTGAACTGAACTACTCCCACATTAGGAGAAAGAGCAGCAGGGTGCAAATCATCTTGGGAGCCTGGGGGGTGGGGGTGGAGCCGACGTACAGCAGACATCACGCTTGCCCATGGAAAAATTCTCAGATTTACAGGGTAGGGTGGCCCGGTTTATGTCACTGAGGAAGGTGTCTTTGCAGCTGCAGCAACTTGTAGAACACCTTAACATTGCGTGTAAAGCTGTGGCTCCTGGCCTCACCTTCTTGAGAAGGTTTTGTGATGTTATGGCTGGTTTGCGCCTCTCACATCACAGGCTGAGGATTTCCAGGGGCCTGCAGAACGACCTGTTGGTATGGCAGGAGATTTTGAGCTCCTTTAATGGAGTCTCTTTTTGGAAAGATTTGAAACTTGAAGGCCAAGGCACTTAGTAGACTGGGATTGGATGGTATGAGGTTTGGCACACACTCTTTTCACATTGGTGCATCATCTATGGCAGTGCCTTGGGTTATGCAGCTTGTGACATTAAACGCCTGGGCAGGTGGGGTTGAACAGCTTACAAGGGCTATGTAAGTAAGTAAGTAAAGTTTTATTTGTATCCCGCCCTCCCCCGCCGAAGCAGGCTCAGGGCGGCTAACAACATTTAAAAGTGAACAATACAATAATAAGACATTAAAATCACATTAAAACCAATCAATAATTAATTAAAACATTTCTAAATCTAACACTATTAAGTCTGGCAGTAAACATTATTGTTTGACGCTATGTCTGTCAGATGGTGTAGTGGTGGTGGATCCCTAGACCAGACCATTTTGGTGTTTCCTTTGTTGTGCACCCATAATTCAGTCATTGATAAACGCCTGTTTAAAGAGGGTAGTCTTGCAGGCCCTGCGGAACTGGTCTAAGTTCCGCAGGGCCCGTACTTCCTCTGGGAGCTGATTCTTCATCCTCTTCAATTACAGTAGTCATTGGCTTCTTCAGTTGTTCATTGTTTCTGTTTCTCCTATGTGCTGTGGTCCACGACGAGAGATGTTGCATCCTCATCTTTCCTCTTTCCTGGATGGTCGGGGACAAAGGGTGGCGATTGGGAGAGAGCTGTCCCAGAGATACCCACTTAATTGTGGGGTGCCTAAGGGGGCGGTGCTCTCCCCAATGTTGTTTAACATCTACATGCGCCCCCTTACCCAGATTGCCCGGAGGTATGGGCTGGGTTGCCACTAGTACGCTGATGACACCCAGCTGTATCTGCTGATGGACGGCCAGCCTGGCAATGTCCCAAAAAATCTGGACCAGGCGCTGCAAGCCGTGGCAGGCTGGCTCAGGCTGAGTAGGTTGAAGTTGAATCCAGTGAAGACAGAGGTCCTGTGCCTGAGCCGTGGCAGCCTAGGAAGGAAAATTCCCCTACCAGTCTTTGATGGTGCGCCACTGAAAACAGTGTGCAGGGTCAAGAGCCTGGGGGTGCTACTGGAGCCTTCCTTGTCAATGGAGGCCCAGATAGCAGCCACTGCTAAATCCGCCTTTTTTCATCTGAGACAGGCAAGGAAGGCTCCCTTCCTTGAGCGCAATGACCCGGCAACAGTGATCCATGCAATGGTCACCTCGAGGCTAGACTACTGTAATGCTGCCCCTGCACCGAACCCAGAAACTGCAGCTAATGCAGAACGCAGCAGCCAGACTGTTAATGGAGCACATACAGCCTAGGCTGCAGGAATTGCACTGGCTGCCAATTGTGTACCGGATTCATTACAAGGTGCTGGTTATTACCTTTAAAGCCCTATATGGCCGAGGACATGCCTACCTTAGGGACCGTCTCTCCCTATATGTTCCCCAGAGGGTGCTGTGATCTAGCTCGCAAAATCTGCTGACAATCCCTGGGCCGAAGGAGGTCAAATTGAAAATGACAGGAGAGAGGACCTTCTTGGTTAAAGCTCCCCGCTGGTGGAACCAGTTACCAGAAGAGGTACGGGCCTTGCAGGACCTTAACCAGTTCCGCCAGGCCTGCAAGACGATCCAGCTGGCTTTTTAATGTGGAATTATTATACCATCACTATACAAGCTATGCTATATTTGTAGCACCAAACTAATCTGTGGTTTTAAATTCTTGTTTTATGGATGTTTTAATGTTTAACTGAGAAATAATTGTAAATTGGGGTATTTTATTTTGTTTTATTATTGTGCTACTGTAATGCAGTATTTTATGTTATATGAGCCGCCCTGAGCCTGCTTCGGCGGGGAGGGCGGGATATAAATTAAAAATTATTATTATTATTATCTGCAGGCACAGTTTTGTTTTTTGGGGGCTGCCCATCGGACCAGGAGGACTGCCGCCAGTTCACAGTTGGGCCTTAGTAAGTGGGCCACTTTAAATTGGCATGGACAGCGGGGTCTCCGGTGGCCGCACCTGTTGTCTCTGTTATTCAACAGTGGCTTTAAATCACCGCCGCAGGTCCTTGTCATTCATTTAGGGGGCAATCATCTGGGGCTAATTAAAGATAAAGCCCTCATTTTACAAGCTAAGGATGACTTTCAAGTCATCAAGAGTCGGTGGCTGCAGACTCTGCTGGTGTGGTCTGCCATGATCCTACATCAGATGTGGGGTGGGGTATGGGACCCACATGCTATTTAAAGAGCATGGCATAAAGCCAACTTGGAGCTTTAAAAAGCCCTTGAGGGTAAGTTGGGCCACTATTTGCCTCACTCTCAAATCTGAGCTCATGAGAAGGATTTTACAGGGAGGACAGTGTCTATCTTTCCAATAAAGGTAATGACACCTTCCTGAAGGATTTGCAGCGTGGGCTTAGATTGGGCTTGGGCTTGCAGATGGGTGCAATAGTCTAAGCAGAGATTTGGCCTTGTGGTGGCAGGATTGTTTATCATTAATGTAATGCATTTTGGTGAGCACTAGTAGCTATCCCCCTTCAAGGGATTATGGGGGTCATGCTGAATCATTCATGAACTGTTGACTGAGGATGCTGTTGACTGAGGATGCTGACTGCCTTGGAATTGTCTGGATCGATACACCCTAGCAGCCTTGCGGCTGGGGGTTGGAACTCCAGGGCTTAGCCCATTTGCTGTGCCGGTCGGGTATGAGCCATTTCTGGATGGCTCTACCTAGGGGCAAAGATGGCTCGCCCATTATGCGACAGGGGAGAGGTCTTTGGACCTTCCATCTGCGGGGGCAACATAGCAATCCCAGAATAAGCAGAGAGCATAAAGATTGGCCTAGAAAATAAATCAGAAATTCACACTTCTCCCAATCAACCCAAGCTTGTCAATGGATAACTGTTCAACATAGTCATATAATGCTAAATGAGAGCTTTTGTTCAGCTTGGATATTCACTTTGGGGCACAGTAGAAGCTAAAATCCAGTGACTTTCTTTGGGAGAAATGAATTTCACCTCCTGCTTTTGTAATGCTAGATTCTTCTGGGGATTTACTTTCCCATTTTGCTGCAAAAATAATTTTACATACTGAAATTCTAACTCCTTAGATTCTACATGAAGAACATTGCAAGGGAACTGGAAAGCTTAAAAAAGAGATACCATCCATCATCCCAACCTGCTAAAATACCTGTTTTCCACTCGTAAAGTTCCTCATCAAAAAAGAAATTGGTTTTTAAGAATCGAAGTTAATGAGGTTAATTCACAATATACATGATTTAATCAGCAGAATGAGTCCAGCATATTCTTTATGCTCTTTGAAGCTGTATATGCAAAATTAAATGAGTACTAGGGATGGATAAAGATTCCTAATTGTTTGAAAGACTATTAAAAAATAACTTGGGAATACACAAGTGGGTGCTTTCAGAGAAAACTGCCCTAAAAATGTAGTAACAGCAAGGCTTTTTTTGTAGAAAAGCCCAGCAGGAATTCATTAGCATACTAGGCCACATCCCTGATGTCACCAGTTCAGTATATTCCAGATGTGCCTGTTACTCGCACTGAATCTCTACAAATCATCCATGTGCCTTCTGTAAAGATGCACTTTTACTTTTTTACTAAGATGACAGTTGCAGTCCTGTCATCAACCACAGAATCTGACCAGGAACAACAGTAAAAAAGTATATGAGGATGAAGAGGGAACCAGAAGGGCTCAAAGTGACCCCCTCCCCAAGTGCACTTAATGCAACCATAAACTCCTCTTGTAGTTACTGGAGCATCTCCACCCTGCAATAAATAAGTTGAGGACTAACCGCCCCCACCCACCTAACCTCACTGATCCCCAAATGTGGTAGATGAGGAGAAGGTTAAATGCTGGGCATGGTGAAATTGTTGAGGCGCTGTAACCAAACTTGTTCAAGCAGTTGCAAAGAGCTGCTTAGCAAGCACTTTTCCTGTAGTTTTGACCTAGCTGTACAAACCCAGCCAGCTCTGCCAGAAGGCAACTTGCCCCTCCCCTTTCTCTTTTGCCTGTTCAACCCCCTCTCCAGCCCCACCAGAATCCTCAAGAAGACCAGCTAGCTGAAAAGTTGTCTCCCAGGAATTCCACCTCACACCCCATTTTCTTTCCCTCCCGCCAATGTGGCCAGCCAAACACCAACTCCTGCAATGTGGGGAGGTGCAGACTTGCTGCTGCTGTGGAGAGGCTAGCCTAGCAAATGTTGTGTGTGTGTTGTGTTAGCAGTGGCAGCAGCAGACAACTATGCATGCACCAAAAGAAACTTCCAAGACTCAGCAGTACAAGCAGGCGTTTTCAGGCAGAGAGGGGAGTAACCACCACTGTCTGCTTCTCTTATTCCTCCTCTTCTTCTTCCTTCCCATCCCACTTCCCCTTACCCAGGCATAGAAGCCAACAGCCACTGGTGGCAGTGACCCAAACAAAGGCAGCCACTGCTGCCGCAGGTTCAATACAGAGAAAAAGTGTTACCATTCTCACCTGGAAGGATCTTGATGAAGCTTGGTTTGGTGGGTGCCATCTTCCTGGGCTTCCCTCCCTTTCCCCCCTTCTCTTTCTCTCTCTCTCCCTTACTTCCACCCCACCCCTCCGCTGTTGGTGTGTCTAGCCACAGCAATGGCCTTGCTTAGGCAGGCTGAGGAAAAATATGAAGCCAATGCATTGCAGGGTCCTGCTCCCCGATGCAGAGGTCCTGGTGCAGGTTTCTTCACTCTCCTTGCTGGTTAGCACTGTTGCTGCTCTTGCTACCATCATCCATAAGCCAAGGAGTGCAGAGAGCCCAGGATCCACTGTCTTCGAAGACATAACAGCCTCAGCGACAGCTGCAACTGAGGGAGAAAGGCTCACAGCACCGGCTGGCAGCCTAGCCATTGGCATCATAACCCAACAGGTGTGACTGATAGCCACACACAGACAGCCAAGCATCTGGCCACTGGCTCCCTCCCCTGGCTGGAACTTTACATGGCCGCTGCCCCAAGGTCTTGGCAAGATCGTGGCTGGGCAGCTGCTCTTGGGCCTCAGCCCCTCCTGCGCTCTCTGCCAAGGCCAAATAGCAACAAGCCCCACACCTGGCCACCAGCTCCCTCTCTTGTGCCAGAACTTCACGCGTCCACCACTACTCCTGAGAACTTGGTGAGGCCATGACTGGGCTGCTGCTCTTGGGCTGTGCCTGCCTTCTTCAGCTGGAGTGCAGATCAATCCAGCCAGAACACCACTCCAGTGCATTCTAACTCAAAAAAAGTCCTGAAAAACAGTAAAAGGCTGCGTTCACACACATACTAAATAATGTACTTTCAGTGCACTTTCCAACTGGATTTTGTAAGTTTAAACAGTAAAATCCAGTTGGAAAGTGCATTAAAAGTGGATTGAAAGTGCATTATTTAGTGTGTGTGATCACAGCTATAGTAACAATACAGCAGGAGGAGCACTATAGCAGTTAACAGAGATTTTTAAGGGCCTAGGGATGAGAGCCCTTAAAAATGCTCAGATCTAGGAGAACCAGGCTCAAAGCCCTACTCTTCTATGAAATTTGCTGGGTGACCTTGGGCCCCATCACACAATCTTAGTCTAACCCACATTGCCAACTTGATATGAGGCTGAAAGGCAGAGCCATATATAAGACTTCATGAGCTTTTTGGAGGAAGGGAAAATAAAAAGGTGCTAGATAGATAACATGTTCTACATGTTATTTAAAAATAGAATATGATACTAAAAACATGATGATTCAATAGTTCAGTTATGTACATATAGGTTTAATGTTAAATAAATGGTCTCTACGTTGTTTAAAAGTGAAAGAATATTGTCTCTTTTAAATAAATCATCTTCATGGCAAAGATTGGCTGCTAAAGCTTTGGGCAATTTGGTCAGTTAAAAAGAAATCACATTAAGATACAACAATAAACAAAACATAAAAGAAAACACAGATATATAAATACATATAAAACAATTGGAGCACATAAGGTCATGTATGGCCACTGGAATAAAAGCAGTGATTAAAAACTACTGGACTAAGATATATCCGAAAGTCTTTGTTAAAAATCAACCACTGCAAGCCACATTGCTGGAAGAGGAACATCTTTATCTCCTAACACAAAGGAAAAATGGAACAATCAGACCTTCCAAAGACAGGGAGTTCTATAATGTATCTACAACATTCAAAAAAAAAATCCCTGTCTGTGGAGCTCAGGGCAAAGCATCCTAATTTCCCTCAAGCATTAATTTGATTATTAGAGGGCCTAGTCCAACTCACAGGTGTTTATGATTTGGACCTTCCTGCAGATACTATCCTCGTCTCTCTTAAGGCCAGACTCAAGAATGTGGTAACTGGTTAATCGTGAGAACCTGTGCTCCATTGTGTAACCAGATGGGAGAGGGGAATTAGGAGCAGATGTTAATATCTTCTGGAAAGTTCCATCAAAAGGGATTCCTGATTAGATTCAAGAGACCACCTGGTGCCAGAGGGCAAAAGACTGCAATAAGGGTATAGGCCAGAGGGAAGCCATGCTAACTTTACACTCGTGCCATGCTTTGATGTTATGCTTCATCATGATGGACTGCAATGTATAGAATGCTTTTATGCTATGGATTTTTATGCCTACTTGAAGGACTGTCTCTCCCCATATGAACCCCAGAGAGCACTGAGGTCATCTGGGAAGAACCAGCTGACTATCCCCGGGCCAAAGGAGGCAAAATTAAAGAATACCCGTACACGAGCCTTCTCTATTGCAGCTCCACACCTATGGAACCAGCTCCCGGAAGAAGTGCGGGCCCTGCGGAGCCTTGAACAGTTCCACAGGGCCTGCAAGACCTTCCTTTTTAAGATGGCCTTTACCTGAATGAACGACTGATGATTCGCCTTAAGTAATTCCGCCATAGTATTTACACCTAATAAAGTAGCACTAGGAATGTTAATTTTAATTGGAATGTTTTTAAGTGAATGTGATTTTAAAACCTGTTGTATAATTTATTGTATGGATTGAGATGTTGTTAGCTGCCCTGAGCCTGCTTTGGCGGGGAGGGCGGGATATAAATAAAATATTATTATTATTATTATTATTATTATTATTATTATTATTATTATTATTATTATTATTATTATTATTATTATTATTATTCCAAGAAGATATGCCATCTAATAAGGTTGCCAGGTCCAACTCAGGAAAATCTGGGGACTTTGGGTGGGACCAGGAGACTTTGGGGATGTATCCAGGAGCAAAGTTGTGACAAGTACAATTGAATACTGAAGGGCATTTTGGCCATCACATTTAAAGGGACTGCACTCCTTTTAAATGCTTTTCCTCTATTGGAAAGAATGGAGGATGGGGCACCTTCTTTCGGGGCTCATAGAATTGGACCCCCTTGGGATTTTTTTTGAAAATTTGGTGTCTCTGCTTCAAAAACAGCATCCCCCCTGAGCCCCAGATACTCCTAGATTGATTCTTCATTTTACCCTATAGGGACCAGTTCCCATAGGGTATAATGGAGTGCCCAGCAGACATCCCCCCCACACTTTCCCTGATAATCCTGAAGTGGAGGAAAGGCCTCCAAACTAGGGGTTCCCCTGTCCCCAAGTGGGGATTGGCAACCCAACCAGGTATTCAGTGTATTATATAAAACAGATTCTTTATTTTCTCTGTTGCTGAGTTATAGAGACTGTATTGTATAGTGAAATCTTTTAAAATTTTATATATTTTAAAGGTCTGCTTTATTTCTGTGTATTTGACCTCAAGGACCCACAGAGCTGGGTATTGTTCAAGGGACAAGGATCAATAACCCAGGAGACCCAGGCTTGTATCTCTGATAGCAAGATCTCCTCCATCTTATTCTTACAATAACCATCCTTTTAAGATAGGCTAGACTGAGAAAAAACAGCCCCAGGTCAGGGGTGTCAAACATGCGGCCTGGGGGCTGAATCAGGCCCCTGGAGGGCTCCTAACAGGCCACAGAGCAACTGGCTGCTTCCTCCCTCCTCTTTCTTGCTTTCTTCTGCATAACAGCTTGCTTTGCAAGGCTTGCTCAATTGCACAGGAGCTACAGAGCAAAACCTCTATTTTCTCCACTGGCTGAGGCTCCTCCCTTGGGGAGGAAGTGGGGGAGGCAGAGTTTGTTTTGCTAGGTTCTCTCAATCGCAGAGCTACTAAGTCAAGCCTCTCTTCCTTCTATTGGCTGAGGCTCCTTTCCCTCCTTGTCCCCTGGGGAAGGAAGGAAAGAGCCAGAGCTTCTTTTGCCCAGTTCCCTGGATCCCATGGGAGAAATACAAAGAAAGCACCTTCAATACCAATGAATGCTAAAGTTTTAAGCATGTTTTAAGGTCTTTTTTTTCAAAATTCTTTAATTGTGTTTGTCTGTGTCCTTCATCAAGTTTATATATCTGCTACCTAATCTTAAATAGGTACACACAGGGCCCAGTCCATCATGGCCCGGCCCAACAAGGTCTCATTTATGTCAGATTCGGCCCTCATAAAAAAAATGAATCCAACACCCTTGTCCAAGATCACCTTGGAGGCATCACTGCTGACCGGAAATGTGAATCCAGGGCTTCTCAACCCAAGCCCAACATTCTAATCACTACACCATAGTGCCTTCCCTCCAGTTAGAAAACTTACTGAGAATTTCTGTTCCCAGTGAACAGTCATTCAGCATCCACCTATAGTAACATTGAGAGCAAGGCGTATGGTAAATTCTGAAGTAGCCTGGTGGTATGTATACAAACATAAACACACACACATCACCACCATATTCTAGGTAGGGATGCTAACCTCCAGGAGGGATCTATTTTATTTATTTATTTATTTATTTATTTGGTAACTTATATCCCGCCCTTCCCACAAGTGGCTCAGGGCGGCTTACAACAAACAATAAAACAATAAAATTGGAACAAAGTTATTACATTTAAAAACAGACATTTAAAACCTAAAAAGCCTTAAAATATTTAACATTAGAACTATACAGTATAATCACAGAAATCTGGCAGCTACATTTATCTAATCAGGCATAGGCTAACTGGAAGAGGGTTGTCTTACAGGCCCTGCGGAACTGAGCAAGATCCCGCAGGGCCCTCACCTCTTCCAGTAGCTGGTTCCACCACATAGGGGCCATTGTAGAAAAGGCCCTGTCTTTAGTTGCCTTGAGACGCACTTCCTTAGGCCCGGGGATGGTGAGCAGGTTTTGAGTCCCAGACCTCAGTACTCTCTGGGGAACGTGTGGGGAGAGACGGTCCCTCAGGTAGGCAGGTCCCAGGCCATATAGGGCTTTAAAGGTAATGACCAGCACCTTGTACCGGACTCGGTATATTATTGGAAGCCAGTGCAGAGCCCGAAGGCCCGGCCGGATGTGTCCCCATCTTGGGAGGCCCAATAGCAGCCGGGCCGCAGCATTCCGCACCAGCTGCAATTTCCGGGTCCGGCACAGGGGCAGCCCCATGTAGAGGGCATTGCAGTAATCCAACCTCGAGGTGACCGTAGCATGGATCACTGTTGCTAGGTCGTCGGGGTCCAGGAAGGGGGCCAACTGCCTTGCCCGTCTAAGATGAAAAAACGCGGACTTGGCAGTGGCCGCTATCTGAGCCTCCATCTTTAGGGACGGCTCCAATAGCACCCCCAGGCTCTTGACCCTGTCCGCTGGCCTCAGCGGTACACCGCCAAAAGATCTAGAGATCTTCTGGAATTGCATTTGATTTTCAGACTACAGAGATCAGTTCTCCTGCAGAAAATGACTGATTCAAATGGTAGACTTTATGGCATTATACGCTAAGGTCCCTCCCTCTCCAAACCCCACCCTCCTCAGATCCCCCCCCCCCACAAAAAACCCCCAAATCTCCAGGAATTCCCAACCTGGAGCTGGCAACTCTAGCAAGAACACAAGCCTTTTGGTCTACTTGACCATGATTGCATACAAGTCAGCACAGAGCTTTTACAGCATCAAATTGACCATGAAGTGTACAATCTGACAAATATAGATGGGGGACAATCCTATTTAACTTTTCTTCTGAGTTTATTAGCTTAAATCTGAGGGCCTTGTTTAGATATTTTTGTCAATGGCATGTAGGCTTCCCAATGCTCAGGTCCCAGCGGGGGATCCCCCATTTTTTACAGGCTTCTCCCCGCCCCCAGCCAGCTGGCTGGGGGGGGGAGCCCCACCCCCCACAATCACCATGTAGTTTTAGAGCTCCTGCAGGTCTGTTTTTAAAATATGTGCCTTTAAGGCTGAGCAGGGAACAGGAAGGGCTTCGGAGAACAGCCCTCCCTTTGTTTTGCTTTCGTTTTTAGATCAAGTAAAGTTCTACAGGAACAAGACCCAGTAAGTATTTGTGTGTGAGAGAGAGGGAGGGGGCAGGGGATTCCCTGGTTTGGAGGCCCTCTCCCTGCTTTAGAAAGCGTGGAGGGGGAGGGAAGTGTCTACTGGGCACAATTCCCATAGGGAATAATGGAGAATTGATCCATGGGTATTGAGGGCTCTGGGGGGGCTATGTTTTGAGGTAGAGGCACCAAATTTTTAGTATAGCATCTAGTGCTTCTCCCCAAAATACCCCCCAAGTTTCAAAACGAATGGATCAGGGGGTCCAATTCTATGAGCCCCAAAAGATGGTGCCCCTATCCATTATGGAAGAAAGGCATTTTAAAAGGTGTGCTGTCCCTTTAAATATGATGGCAGAACTCCCTTGGAGTTCAATTATGTATGTCACACCCTTGTTCCTGGCTCCACCCCCAATGTCTCCTGGCTCTACCCCCAAAGTCTCCAGATATTTCTTGAATTGAACTTGGCAACCCTAATGGCATGTTAGATGCAGGCCTAAAACTTCATCAGAATGAAGTGAAAGAATCCATGCATAGCTGTGTTGCCGCAAATTAGTTGTAAAGTCATTTGGAAGAAATGATCAAAAGTATGACATATAACTAATTTATTTCAAAAGCTAAACCCAGTAGAGAAAATCCACCCCATGTCAATTTCCTTCCAGCTATTAAACTGCTAATAGTAAAAGACAGAGCATCATCACTTCCTTTTCCCCCTCCTCTAAAATGATAGTTTGCAGCTGGACTACTATAAAAGCCATGACATAATACGCTTTTCTCCCACTAATGAGATGAAGACAGCATTGGGTTGTTTGTCTAATGCCCCAATTACAACTGTACTCTCTCTTCATCTTCAATTTGTACACTAATCTGCTCAATGAGAGAATCTGTTGGCAGCTGCACTCTGGGATTACCCTTTCTTTGATTCTATTAGCTTCACATCAAGGGAGTTTCTAGTATTGAGGGTAAATGTTAATTTTTCACTCATGAAAGCTGAAATCTGGTCCTTTGTATGCTGGATAGCTAACTGCACACAAGGTCTGCAGTTGAAAGAGGGGATGATATAAAATAATGCAAAAAACAGGCTTTGAGAGATGGTTCTAAGAATACATACCACCTCAAAAAAATAATCACATTTGAGTTTTATATCAAGCTTGAATAGGGTTGCCAATCTCCGAGTGGGGGCAGGGGATCCCCATGGTTGGAGGCCCTCCTCCTGCTTCAGGATCATCAGAAAGCGGGGGGTGGGGAGGGAAATGTTTGCTGGGAACTCTCTTATTCCCTATGGAGACTTATTCCCATAGGAAATAATGGAGAATTGATCCGTGAGTATCTGGGGCTCTGGGAGGGCTGTTCTTTTAGTTAGAGGCACCATATTTTCAGTATGGCATCCAGTGCTTTTTCAAAATACATCCCAAGTTTCAAAAGAATTTGACCAGGGGGTCCAATTCTATGAGCCCCAAAGAAAGATGCTCCTATCCTTCATTATTTCCTTTGGAAGAAAGGCATTTAAAAAGGTGTGCAGTCCCTTTAATTATGATGGCCAGAACTCCCTTTGGAGTTCAGTTATGCTTGTCACACCCTTGCTCCTGGCTCCACCCCCAATGTCTCCTGGCTCCACCCCCAAAGTCCCCAGATATTTCTTGCATTGGACTTGGCAACCCTAAGCTTGACCAAAAGTAACTCTGTCTTCTTAGTACTATTTAGACATTCATAAAGACCTGCAACTCTCCTTAGATCGTCATACCATTCTTTAGTGCAGGGGTGGCCAAAGGTAGCTCTCCAGATGTTTTTTGTCTACAACTCCCATCAACCCCAGCCATTGGCCATGCTGGCTGGGGCTGATGGGAGTTGTAGGCAAAAACCATCTGGAGAGCTACCGTTGGCTACCCCTGCTTTAGTGGGTAACTCCTGCCCTATCCCTCAGAAGTCTTCCTTTCTCCTCCATTTTAACGTTAGTGGAGGAGAAAATGAAACAGGACCTAGTGACTTTGAGAGGCAATTTTTTCCAGATATATTTTTTGAAAATTACTTCATTGGACTGGAACTAAGAACACAGCCGGTGAATGATCTTTCCTACTAGACCTTCAGTTTTTCTTTGCACCTGATATTCTGGAGACATTTTCCTCTTTTTTTCTCTCTTTACATTTTAGCTCTCAAGTTGAGTATAGGCAGAAGCTTTGATGCTGTTCCAAATGTGAATGCCAGGAGGACAGACTTTGATTTTCCAGCAAGGGCTGCCAACTTGAGCAATCATTAATTTCATGTACTAATTTTTCATTTGGTAGTTCTGTGATTTGAACTCCAAGGGACAGCTTTTATAAAATCTAGATGTCTTTAAAATATATAAAACAAACAAAAAACTCTCTCTCTCTCTTTCTCTCTGCAAAACATACTACTTTTTCTGTAGATACTATAAGACTCTCAGGGAATGCACGTTTCCACTTTGTAGCCTCTAGAAATTTGGTTGAATAGTAATATCAAACAAATGTTTGTTTTAATCCAATAAAACATTTGTTTCTAAAGAAAGGGAAATATCTTTACGAAACAATTTTAGCCAGACTGGAGAGGCTGTGATGTGTGTGCAATGGAAGGTTTTCATTTATGTTGAAAATACATTATTAAATATGTTAAATCCCTATACAAGTAACCACATAAGACAGCAACTATAATATTGTTGTATAGTGTAAAATTATAAATGTATTAGGCTTGCCAATCCCCAGGTCCCAGCAGGGGTTCTTCTGCTTTTCCAGGCTCCTTTCCGCTCCCAGTCAGATGGCCAGCAGGGGAAAGCACCCCACCCCCACTGCCACCATGTGCCTTTCCACCTCCGGAGGCTTCAGACTCCATTTGGAAAGGCTTCCTCTTGGGATGGTGTGTCTGTGTCTTTAAGGTTGAATGGTGGCGGGGGGGGGGGGGCGGATAGCAGGCAGAACAACTTGGCTGCTCCCAGTGGCTGTGAAAGCAGCCCAGACCTTTGCATAGGAATGGTAAACTTGAACGTTTGGTTGCTCTGTGTTACTTTAAAGAAGTTGGAAGTTCAGCAACTCATGAGTAGAGATGCCAATCCCCAGGTGGGAGCAGGCCTTCCCCTGTTCAGAGTTATCAGAAATGGGGAGGGGGGAATGTCTGCTGGACATTTCATTATTCCCTATGGAGATCAATTTCCATAGGTTATAATGAAGAATTTATCTGGGGGTATCTGGGGCTCTGTTTTTTGAAGTAGAGGCACCAAATGTTTAGCATAGCATCTGATGACTCTCCTCAAAATGCTCTCCACATTTAAAAAAGTTTGGACCAGGGGGTCCAATTCTATGAGCCCCAAAAGAAGGTGCCCCTATCCTTCATTATTTCTAATGTAGGGAAGGCATTTAAAAGGTGTGCAGTTCCTTTGAATGTGATGGCCAGAACTCCCTTTGGAGTTCAATTGTGCTTGTCACAACTTTGCTTATGGCTCCACTCCCAATGTCTCCTAGCTCCACCCCCAAAGTTCCCAGATATAATTGGACTTGGCAACCCTAAAATGTATAAAGCTAGCCCGATCTCAACAGACATCAGAACCTAATCTGGATCGGCCCTGGTTAGTACTTGGATGGGACACAGTGCTTTTTATCTGGCAAAAGAGGTGCTGGAACTCTCAAGAGGGAAACAAAGAAACACACTGGTGTCCCCCATGAACTTGTAAACATTTTTTTGAGAATTTTGTTTCCATGAAGAGGTCCCATAACTTCATTCCACCATGCTCTCCCAGAAAAAAGCCCTGTATGGGAGACCTAGCCAACCTAGAGAGAGAGAGAGAGAGAGAGAGAGAGAGAGAGAGAAAGAAAGAAAGAAAGAAAGAAAGAAAGAAAGAAAGAAAGAAAGAAAGAAAGAAAGAAAGAAAGAAAGAAAGAAAGAAAGAAAGAAAGAAAGAAAGAAAGAAAGAAAGAAAGAAAGAAAGAAAGAAAGAAAGAAAGAAAGCCTATATCAGTTGAATTGATCATGTGTATGAATCTTAAAAGAGATTTCTGTACTTTGGCTTCTGTCATTAGATATTACCCAGCTGTATGAAGAAATATCAAGATTATAATTCCATTTGATCAAATCATCCACATGCTAAAATATTTCTGGGTGATGGAAATAACTGCGCCAGAACCTAGCAAAAAAAATTCCCTTATGTTTTTTGGGTCTCAGTAGATACAATACAAAACTTCTTTTGGTGGTTTAATTATGAATCAGGATGTCCTTCACTAAATCCATAACTCCATAAACAACATGATTCTTCTGCCAAATTACATTTCTACCATTTGAGTTGTAAAGAAACAGCCATGTGCTTTTCATTCTGCTTTCAAGACCCCCTGCTTAATTTATAAACATAAAGGAATGGTAGCAATGGCAGGGAGGAAAGAAAGAAAGAAAGAAAGAAAGAAAGAAAGAAAGAAAGAAAGAAAGAAAGAAAGAAAGAAAGAAAGAAAGAAAGAAAGAAAGAAAGAAAGAAAGAAAGAAAGAAAGAAAGAAAGAAGCTACCGTTTCTTTCTAGAGGTAAGCAAATGCATAACAAATGCTTTGCTCTTCACTCTCTTATATTGTTATAAAATGAAAACAGCTGAACTCCCTTGGCTTTGTCTCCTTTGCAGCAGAAGCTGTGGAACATTTCAGAAAAAATGTTTGCCGCTCTGCAAATAATTAAGATTTTTATTGTAACCACTGCCTGTAAAACTGGGAGGGTTTTTTAAAAAAAACCTTACCTAACCTTATTAAAAATTTAAGATCATCTTAATTATAGTTAAATGCCCCTCCCCCTGATATTTGCCTTCTTTTCATTGCAGTCTACTACTATTCTGCTTAATTTAGAGCACAAAGGATGGATTGAATTTGGTGTAAAATGTCACATGACAACTGGCTTGCTAACTGGGTCTTCACTCTTCAAAAAAAAAAAAAAGAACAGTAAATAAAGACATTAGATTTTAAATTTAAGCCTGATTTTCAGCATTGATGATTTTAAATGTCATTGGAGAATCTAGGATTTAAAAACCCCTTTTTATTGAATATTAATAAGTATGCAATAATGTCAGTAGAAAGAAAGGGTTACACTTGGGGAAATATACATAAACATATGCATTACAAACACAAACGAGTTGGTCTATATTTTCTAAATAGAAAACTTATAGATAATGTTAACAACTTCCAACATATTGCTATATTCTTCTTTAGATGCTAAATATTGGATAATCTACTTTAATTCACCTATAATATTTCTGTCTTAAAGATTATGTTTAAGGGAGACTACCAGATTTCAGTACATTCCAACAAAGGTTACAAAATGGATTAAAAATCAAATATCAACTTGCAAAAAAAAAATCTGCAAGAATGCTAAGAACTTAACAAAAGTGATTGACATTTGAAACCAATTTTGATTGTTTTGAAACCAAATGTGATTGTTTTAATTGAAGAATCTGTAATTTTATAATATGTATTGTTTTAAATGTTGCTGTGGTTTTATACTGTGAGCTGCCCTGGGCCTGCTTCAGCAGGGAGGGCAGGATATAAATCAAATCAAATAAATAAAAATTTAATGCATCTTGTTCACAGTGTCTTGTTTTTATTACCTCAATGATTTGCTCATAATTCAAACCAATCAACATTTTAAGTAAATTTGTGACTGCACAGTGTCAACATATATCATGTAGACTGGCTGGATAGCTGTTGTTGACATACACTTATATTGACTGGCTTGCTTGTATTGTATATACATCGTGGGCAAATCATACATGTTATTTAAAAACAACTATGTAGGTAGCATGTGCTGCTTTTCTGTATGCACAGTCAGCAGCATTAGCTGGTGGTATTCATTGGGTTAAAGTCAATGAAAAAGTTGTGCTTGTACTAGAGCACTTGTGCAAGTAGAAACACAAGATAAACCCACAAAAGCCATTTATGCAAGGTTAGAATCCCCAGTTGCATTTCTGCAAGATGTTGTCTTTTTTCCTGTTGCAGAACGCCTGTTCTAAAGACAAAACACTAATGATTCAAAACCTGAATAAACCTGAAGATTCCTGTGTAGCGCTATGAACCTTGTGTTAGAAGTTATACATTTTGAATTTGGGTTCCATTGAAGCAGCTGTTTGAATTGAGGAAGATACATTGAAACGTTTATATCAATTATCTGGAAAAGGCCTCTGTGTGCTGTTGCTGCAGTTGAATTTGTTCCACAGTTGACCCTCTGTCAGAATATCTGGAAGTCTATGGACAACTTTATTGTTATGGACAAAAATGATTGGGGGGGATGTAACCAGTATTAATGCAGTTGTACTCATATGTTTTGCCTTTTGCTGCCTGTGAGCACATAATACTGGCAGATATTGCTACTATTGTTTATGGGTTGTTTACCACCAACCAGTCTTATGATTATGATTATAATTGCAATATAGCATACTATTATGATATAATTTTGTGATGGTCTTGCTTAGCATTTTTTTCTGTAACACATACTTATGCTAAGTTGCCTTCTGTTTTGAGGTAAGATTGGAGACAGGAAATATTGTTCCCATCTTCAAAAAGGGGGGAAAGGAGGATCTGGGTAACTACTGACCTGTCAGCTTGACGTCCATACCTGGAAAAGTTTTAGAACAAATCATCAGTCAGTCCTTGAACATTTATAAAAGATGGCTCTGATTACCAGGACTGGCTCTACATGTTTTTTGAGGGTGGGCAAAATTAAAAAATGACACCCCCTTTTGGGCCATATGGACTCCATACCCAATTTGGCGCCCCCTTCCGTGGGTGCCCAGGGCAACCACCCCCCACTGCCCCACCTAGATCCGGCCCTGTTGATTACTAAGAGCCTCATCTTCTTGGAGAGAAATGACAAGTGGAGCACCTCAAGGATCTGTCCTGGGACCTGTTTTGTTCAACATCTTTATAAATTATTTGGATGGTGGAATAGAGGGAATGCTTATTAAATTGGCAGATGATACTAAATTGGGAGGGATAGCAAATACAGAGTCAGGATACAGGATGATCTTGGCAGGCTGGAAAACTGGGCTAAAAGAAATAAAATGAATTTTAACAGGGATAAATGTAAAGTTCTGCATTTATGTAGGAAAAATCCAATGCACCATTATAGGATGGAGGAGACTTGTCTTGGCAGGCAGTATTATGTGTAAAAAGTATCTAGGGATCTTAGTGGACTATACACTGAACATGAGTCAGCAGTGTAATGCAGTGGCTAAAAAGTCAATTCTGATTTTGAGCTGCATCCACAGAAGTATAGTGTCCAGTTCATGCAAAGTGATGGTATCAGTTTGCTATGCTCTGGTTAGACCTCACTTAGAGTAAAGGCTGAAGGAGTTGGATTTGTTTAGTCTGGAGAGGAGATGACTGAGAGGTGATACGATCACCATCTTCAGATACTTGTCATGCAGAGGATGGTGTGGAGTTGTTTTTTGTTGCCCCAGAATGTTGGACCAGAACAAATGGGCTGAAATTAAATCAGAAGAGTTTTCTACTAAACACTAGGAAGAACTTGACAGAGCAGTTCCTCAGTGGATGGTGGGCTCTTTTTCTTTGGAGGTTTTCAAACTGAGGCTAGATGGCCATCTCACAGCAATGTTGATTCTGTGAACTTAGGCAGAACTTAGGGGGGAAATATAAACTTAGGGGGAGGCATTTGTGAGTTTCCTGAATTGATCAGGGGGTTGGACTGGATGACCCTGGAGGTTCCTTCCAACTGAATGATTCTATGGTATACCAAGGGAAGCAAGAGAGGAGAATGTATTATTTTGAAAAAATCTAATTCCCCAATAACTTAAGAAGAGGCTATGTGGGTCCCTTAAACTGATTAATAGGAGCTCAATGTTGCTCTCAGGCCCCAGCACCAGGCATCCAACCCACATCAGTTGTCTAGTATTTCAGTCATGGAACTCGCATGTCAAGTGTAGTTTGGCCCTAATTCTGCAATTTTATAATTATATGAGGAGAACTAATGTTATCTTTGGACAGACTCAACTTTTTCAACTAATGCTGCTGTATTGGATCAATTCTTTCTGTGTGATTAAGTTGTTATTGGAAGTTATTTAATAAATAAAAATGATATTATAAGTAGAAACAAAAATAGTAGGCTTAGCCTGTGCTTGAAACTGCTAGCTATAATATTTGCCAAAAATATGAATTAAATAAATTTCATGAATTTCAAATCTCATTTTCATTTCCTGTCTGGAAACTTCAGATTCAGAATTGTCAAAAGTGTTTGCTGTTTTGGTATTTGTTCATTTATGTTTCTAAGTTATACTCTCTTTGGTATTCATGTGCAGCTGAAGATGTCAAAATGAATAAAAGAAAACTGGTTTGCTAAGGGCACTGAGTCTGAGGCCATAGTATGATACAAAAAGGCAACATTACCTGCCTTATATATTCTGAGAGTTAATCACAGCATAGTTAATGGGATGTAGCTAGCTGGTAATCTGAGCAGAAGTATATTGGGATTTTTGGTTAATATAGAAGAATTTGTCTAGTCAAAGAAACGTGATACTGAGTGCAGTAAAATTTTTTCGCAAGAAGTATATTACAAAATGCAAAACTTATACTTATTCAAGTAGATTCAGGTTCGCATTCAGGTTGCTGTGGAAAGTAAAGATAGAAACATAATCTAAATGGTACTTTCCCTATCACAAGTGGCCAGCTAAATATGGTATCATGTGTTGTCACATCAGCCAGGGACCAGAAAGGGCCTTCTTCTGGCTGCCACCACTCTGATATGGGTCAGTCTAGGAGGGCCCAGAACACCCACCGGACCACTGTGTCTTCCTTCTTTTTTTAAAAAAAAACCCACTTATTCGGGGGTTAGCCTTACAGTGGCTTACCTCCTTCCTTGAAGGTCGGGGACAAAGGGTGGCGGTTGGAGGAGAGATGTCCCGGAGACACCTACTTAATTGTGGGGTGCCTCAGGGGGCAGTTCTCTCCCCAATGTTGTTTAATATCTTTATGCGCCCCCTTGCCCAGATTGCCCGGAGACATGGGCTGGGTTGCCATCAGTACGCTGATGACACTCAGCTCTATCTATTGATGGGCAGCCGGACCGCCAACACCCCTATAAATTTGGACCGGGCATTGCAGGCCGTGGCAGATTGGATCAGGCTGAGTGGGCTGAAGCTGAACCCAGCAAAGACAGAGGTCCTTTGCGTGGGTCGCTGCGGGCTGAGAGGTGAGATCTCCCTACCGGCCTTTGACGGTGCCTAACTGATACCAGTGTGCAGGGTCAGGAGCCTGGGAGTGCTACTGGAGCCCTCCCTGACAATGGAGGCACAGATAGCAGCCACTGCTAAATCCGCCTTCTTCCATCTTAGAAGGGCGAGACAGTTGGCCCCCTTCCTAGAACGTAGCGACCTAGCAACAGTGATTCATGCAACGGTCACCTCGAGATTAGACTACTGTAATGCCCTCTACATGGGGCTGCCCCTGTGCCGAACTCGGAAGTTGCAGCTAGTGCAGAATGCGGCAGCCAGGCTGCTACTGGGACTACCTCGGTGGGAACACGTGCGGCCTGGGCTGAAGGAACTGCACTGGTTTCCAATTATATTCCGAGTTCGCTACAAGGTACTGGTTATCACCTTTAAAGCCCTATATGGCCAAGGACCTGCCTACCTTAGGGACCGCCTCTCTCCACATGTTCCCCAGAGAGCACTAAGATCTAGCTCCCAAAGTCTTTTAAGGATCCCTGGACCAAAGAAGGCCAAACTGAAAGTAACAAGGGAGCAGGCCTTCTCTATAATGGCCCCCCACTGGTGGAATCAACTACCGGAGGAAGTGCGAGCCCTGCGGGACTTTAATCAGTTCCGCAGGGCTTGCAAAACCACCCTCTTTCTGCAAGCTTATAAGGAACCCTGAAAGCGACATCTAGCAATCAGAATATACCTATTGAATATAGCACCTTAATTTATTGTAGTTTTAAATTTTATGTAACTGTTTTTTAAATGTATTTATTAACTGTATTTTATAATTGTTTTATATAATATCATGGTATATACCATGTCCTGTTAGCCGCCCTGAGCCTGCTTCAGCGGGGAGGGCGGGATATAAATAAAATTTATTATTATTATTATTATTTGTGACTGAAGAGACATGAAGACCCAGGCAGCATAACAAGTTTATTATAAAGGGCTCAAGAAGAAACAAGTGGGTTGTAAAACGTTTAGGCAACAGTGAATATGGAAAAACAGTAAAGGTTGGTACAAAGAAATAAAAGCCCTGATGCGACTAGCTATACGTTCCCTTCCTCAAATCCCAGACTTACTTCCTTCTCTCCAGACTACCGCCTCTCCAAAAAGAACACACCAGTCTGTAGTGTGGCCTTTTTATGCTTTCCTCCCAGGTCCCACCCCTCTGGGCAAGTTTTCCCTTCAAACTGCTGCCCACCCAGAGGGACAGAAGGGATCCTGGGAAATGTAGGCCTTTTAACTACTTTAATACAGGCTTCCCTACAGCCTGTAAGCCTCACTAGGCCTAGGATCATGACATGTGTATAGAAGTATGACAGCACTGTTTTTACAGGAGGCACCTGTAGAGATGTGTGACTCCATGAAGAGCCATGCAGAGAATGGGGGAGAACAAAGAACACAGAGAAAGAGGAGGGATCAGAGGGCAGCTCCCAGGTTAAGACAAAGGTCGTTTTCACACTTACCTTATTCTGGAGCAACGTCCCTCTTCATCGCGCAGCGTCTGCGCGGATTTCGTGGATTTCTGCGCGGATTTTGCTCCACAGAACCCGGAAGTCCCGCAGCTTTTGCGTCGCAAATGTAAACCGCCCAAAACCAGTTTACATTTGCGCGGGACTTCCGGGTTCTGCGGAGCAAGTAGTGCGAAATCCACACAGACGCTGCACGGTGAAGAGGGACGTCGCTCCGGAATAAGGTAAGTGCGAAAACAATCAAAGAGACATCCTGTTCAAGGAGACAGTACTTAGAGTGATGTAGTTCTTCATTCCCTCTGCTTGCAGCTTATATCATTCATACGATGTTCCTTGAGAGAGAAGAATGAACATGACCATAAATAAATACAGATCTAAAGGCTGTTACTGTTTAGGGTTGCCAACCTTCAGATGGACTCAACCAACAAAAAAAAACTGTGGAAAAATAACGAAAAATTAATGAAAAATACTTCAAAATTGTAATAGAGAATTAAACACTCCAACTTCACTCACTTTCACATATCATTACATATAAGAGCATATTATCAAAAATGCAAAGTATAAAGTACAAGGAATAAGCCTCTAACAGTAAAGCTTGTAATACCAGAGGTTTTCTCCAGAGCTAGTGTCACAGGAATGTGGTATGCTGGAAGTGGATAAGTGGAACACGTCTCTCAGATGGACATTTGAAACAGTATTACAAGCTTTACTGTTAGAGGCTTATGACCTTCCACTATATAAGAAACGTCTTTAAAGAAAGGAAGTTTAAAGCAACGTCTTAACATCATAAATTCTTTGCTGAAGAACAAGAATTATCTGCAATTGCAACACATTGGACACTGGCACTTTAAGTAATAGTTTTCAAGGATTTCAAACTGGATATGGACTAACTGCAAGCACTTTTGAATATTTATTCCTTGTACTTTATACTTTGCATTTTTGATAACATGCTGTTATATGTAATGATATGTGAAAGTGTGTAAAGTTGAAATGTTTAATTCTCTATTACAATTTTGAAGTATTTTTCTTTAATTTTTTGTTATTTTTCCACAGTTTTTTGTTGTTGGTTGAGTCATTCTCTGTGGAACTCTAGGCTTTTCATCAATCATCAGATGGAAGCAGTGGATCCTCTGCCCCAGGTGGCATTTCTCACCACTGCTCAGATTATTGGTGGGAGAAAAAATAATTAAAAATAATAAGAAAAATAGAATGTAGAAAAAATGGAGGTATCATCATCATCAATTGAGTTTCTAAACTGCCCTCCACCAGATAGGCTTCAGGGAGGTTTACAGTACTCAATGAATATATCATAACATTTCAATAAATACTTATGGAAACAAATAAAACCTTTAAAACAATATAATCAACTATTTCAGATGATGTTTAAGCTATATATGTCCTACCTCTTGGAGGGGTGAAGAGATTAAAGGCGGCCAGGCCTGGTGTTAAACTGTTGCTGTCCACCATAGGCCTGGTGGAACATCTCTTTCTTAGGGGGTCTGTGGAACCAAGTTAGGTCATGCAGGGCACGAATCTCACTGGGCAGAGAATTCCACCAGGCCAGCACCAGGCCTGAAAAGGACAGGGATCACCAGGAGGTTCTTCTCTCCAGAGTGTAATGCTCTTTTGGGAGGTATACTAGGAAAGGTGGTTCTGTAGATAGTCTGGTTTTAGATGTTTTAGGGCTTTGAAGGTTAATACACAAATCTTGAACTTGATCCAATATTCAACCTGGAGCCAGTATAGCTGGCTTAGTACAGGATGGATATGAGTTGTTAGTGGGGTTCCAGTAAGGACTCGAGCCAGCCCCATAGCCAGAAAATTTTGGGTGGTGGAGCCTAAAAAATGGTGGGGGGCATGTGACTCGGCTGCTTCTTCCCTCCAGCAGCCAGCCCACACAGCCCCAGCTCTCTCTTGCCCTCTCTCTGGCTGTTGCTCTCTCACACTTCCCTGTTACTGTCACTCTCCCACTTTCTCTCTCACTGCTGCTCTCTCACTGTCCCCCCTCTCTCACTGCTGTTCACTCTCACGCACTGCTGCTCTCCCCATCACGTTTGCTCTCTCATCTTGCATGCTCTCTCTCTCTGTCCCCCCTTTCTCACTGCCACTCTCTCACTGTCCCCTCTCTGCCATTCTCTCTCTTGCTGTCATTCTCTCATTCTTGCGCTGTCTCGCTTTCATTGTCACTCTCATCTTGCTCTTTCTCTCACTTCTCTCTCATGTGCTCTCTCTCTCCCTCCCTTTTCTGTGGGTCCTGGAGGCCCTTCAATGGAGGGGCCCTACATAGGGAAGGGGTTTTTTAATAGACTGGCCTGCCCCCCTCCAGCTATGGGCCTGACTCAGGCACTTACATTCTGAACCAGTTGTAACTTCTGGGTCAGTCTCAAGGGCATACCTGTCGGAGCGGGAGTAGCAGAGTGAGGGAGATGACTTGCCCGACACAGGGCTTCAGGAAAGAAAGTCAGGCAGACACGTGCAACTAGTGCCAAAAGGTGTATTAACATATATACACAACAAGTGCTCTCTTGTGCAGTCTATACAATATCACCTCCACGGACAAAGTGCTTCGCCTAACCACCATCTCACAGGGAGAGACCTGTGTGATGCACACACAGATCATATATAGTCCAAGCAGCCAATCCTGGCCGTGCTGACTCAGCAGATTGCATCACTTGGCTTCTGCCGGCTCAAGCCGGTCTGCTGATCAGGTCACTGTGACCTAGCCTGGCAGCTAGATCACCAGCTGTCATACTGTAGCTGTCAGACTGGGTTTATGTAGATTCTTGCTCCAACACACCTCCTAATCTATTTAAACCCAGTGCACCAAAACACTTTACACAGTTTACATACATGTCCACCAGCAACATTACAGTTCATATTTACGTAGCTCGGAACCCTTTCCGGAATTCGTTCAGGAACTCATCATGATTGTAAAACACATCATCGTGTTCCTGTTCAGCCAGCTCTTTCAGACGCTTGGCTTCAGCCTCCTTCTCCCTTGCCTCGCACTCTGCCACCCAGGCTTTCCATTTCTTAGCCTTTTCTTTTAACATTTCCTCAAATCCGGGTGGGTCTGGATTGACAGTCAGAGTGACATAGGGACACTTGTACCTAGCGGGACGTTGGCCTTTGGTGGACCTGGCAGACACCCGTGGCCCTGTGCTTGGACCAGCTTTGTCTTCTTCGGGTTGCTCTGTTCCCACCTCCTGGGCTGGTTGCTCTGCCCCTGTAATTGGGTGTTGAACCTCCTGACTCTCACACTTTACCTCCAGTTCCTGCATTTGAGGCTCTGCCTCCTGACTCTGCTCGTCAGGCTCTGTGCCAGCATTCGGCTCACCTTCTCCAGCCCCACTGGGTGCCACCTCCTGGGCTGGAGTTCTGGGCTGCGCTCCAACATCGTTATCGCTACTTGGCAGCAGGACAAATTGTTTCTGCAAGGAGTGCAACCTTGGCCAGCTGCTTTTTTCATTGAACTGGGCACTCTTACTAAGTGTTATCTTGCTTTTGCTATTGCAGAAACGATAACACCTGGCCCTTGGCTTGTAGCCCAGAAAAATTAGGCTCTCTGCCCGGACATCCCCCTCCCCGCTACTCGTGGAGTGGATGCCAACCCGAGCCCGTGACCCAAAGACTTTTAAAGAACTCAAATCTGGGGTCTTGTTCAACAGTAACCTGTAAGGCACATTTTTCACAGTATTACACCAAACCCTATTTTGCAAAAAAACAGCTGCATGTATGGTTTCTGCCCAATAGGTCATTGGCAGTTGTGCATCCTCTAACATGCGATACATCACATTCTGCAATACAGCCCCATGCCCATTTTCTCGGGGCGTTGCCGGGTTCGTCAGACGGTGGGCGATGCCCTTGTTCTCCAGCCAACGTTTCATCTGGTTAGATAAGAATTCCCCCCCTCTGTCGGTTTGTACAGCCAGGAGATTAACCCCTAATTGTCTCTCCACTGCTTTGACCCACTTGGTGAATGTCTTATACACCTCAGACTTATGCACCATGGTGAAAACCCACGCGTACCTCGTGTGGTCGTCGGTGGCCACCAAGCAGTATCTCCTCCCCGACAGACTCTTTGGCAATGGGCCAATAACGTCTAAATGGACTAGTTCCAGGGCTCGTGTGCTTTCCCTTGAGCTTTCTTTAGCAACAGCACACGCCTTGCTTTTGGTCTTCTTGCAGACCTGGCAATCCAAGTAACATTTGCAAGGATTTACTTTCAAACTAGGCACAAGCTCCAGGGTTTTCTTTAACGCCCTAAATCCGCAGTGCCCGAGTCTCCTATGGAGCAAATGTATACAATTATTGTGCACAGGCTCATTCGACACCTGAGCCACCTGGGCACAATCACTCTGGACCACATACAGTTTACCTTCCCTCTTTCCTGTCACAAGCAACTTTCCCCCACCTCCCAGGATTTTGCAGCAGGTTTTCTCAAATCTCACCTGGTATCCCTGGTCAAACAGTGTGCTAACACTCAACAGGTTAGACTGCAGTGAGGGTACATACAACACATTTTGCAACATACATTTCAGTGCAGGAAATTCCACATTGCCTGAGCAAACAGAATTGGCAGTGGTCCCATCAGCCAATCTCACATACTTATGCTCAGGACTGTCAATGTTTTTCAACAACTCCTTCTCGCAGCAGAGATGGCTCGTTGCCCCGGAGTCTAAAATCCAAGCAGACCCTGTGCTCTCTACTGCAGACGTGACCAGCCGGGTTGCTTCCTCACACGGGCTGGCGGTCCTCCGCTCTCGCCGCACACGCCCCCGCCTCTTCTCCCTCTCAGGGCAAGCTCGGAGCAGGTGCTGCGACGACCCGCATCCATAGCAGCGACGGACTGCAAACGCAGTCGGCTCCACTTCCTCCACCTTCGGACGCCTGCCAGCAGCAAAAGCTGGCTCATTCTTGGCTGTCTTCCCGGACACACCGATAACAGCACGCTGCCCGGCCGACACCCCCGGACAGCTCACGGCCGCAATTCTCTCTTGGAAGTCAAGCAGGTGGGCACAGACGTATTCCATGGTCAGGGTCGCTACGTCCACCGTCTCCAGAGAAGTTATCAGGGGAGTGTACTCAGGTGGCAACGACGACAGCAAAATGTACACTCTGTCGTCTGGAGCTACAGTCTTGCCTCTTGCCTCCAGCTCAACGAAACAGTCCGTTAGCCGTTTGATGTGATCTTTCACACACCCTCCAGCCGGCATAACGGTGCGGAACATCCTCCTTGTCAAGGCCATGAGGGAGCCAGCAGTGGTGCTAACATGCACCGCACTCAACGCGTCCCAGGCAGCCTTGGGAGTGTCCTTCCCTCGCACATAAACCAGCTGGTCATCTCCTATAGACAGCACTATGTTGGCCAGTGCCTTATCCGATAACACAGTCTCGGCAGGAGATAAGTCAGCAGGGGGGTTACTCACGAACAGCCATTGCCCTTCACGCTTGAGGTAGTGTTGCATTCTCAGGCTCCACACCGCGTAGTTGGCTGAGGTGAGCTTCTCAACGGCTACTCCAAGCTGTTGCTGAGCCATCGTGCCGACTCCTCCTCACAGCTGGCTGCCGACGTCCCTCTGGCTCTCAAACAGAGAACGGTGGTGCTTCTGTGTCCTTCACCGGCGTTACTCGCCTCCGGCTCTTTCCAAACTCACAGTCAGCTCAACTCTCAACTCTCTCCTCCGCGCAGCGGAACCGCCCTGGGCCCATAACCCTGTCGGAGCGGGAGTAGCAGAGTGAGGGAGATGACTTGCCCGACACAGGGCTTCAGGAAAGAAAGTCAGGCAGACACGTGCAACTAGTGCCAAAAGGTGTATTAACATATATACACAACAAGTGCTCTCTTGTGCAGTCTATACAATATCACCTCCACGGACAAAGTGCTTCGCCTAACCACCATCTCACAGGGAGAGACCTGTGTGATGCACACACAGATCATATATAGTCCAAGCAGCCAATCCTGGCCGTGCTGACTCAGCAGATTGCATCACTTGGCTTCTGCCGGCTCAAGCCGGTCTGCTGATCAGGTCACTGTGACCTAGCCTGGCAGCTAGATCACCAGCTGTCATACTGTAGCTGTCAGACTGGGTTTATGTAGATTCTTGCTCCAACAATACCTACATAGAGTGAGTTACAGTAGTCTAGTCTGGAGGTGACCATTGCAAGGACAACTGTGGCTAGGATAGAGTGAGACAGGAGGGGGCCAGTTGCCTCATCTGGAGAAACACCAGACTGGCTACATTTGGGACCTGGGCCTTAGTAAAGAGGCATCCAGGAGCATACCCAGGCTCCTGGTGGTAGGCACTAGTGTTAGAGGTAAGCCATCAAGAGCTGGGAGTTAATACTCCAGGTCAGAAACATCCCACCCGGCTCAGAAGCTCCATCTTTGAAGGATAAAGTTTCAGCCAGCTCTGCCTCAACTATCTCAACACAGCCTCCAACCTTTTGACCAAGATGGATGGGGAGGTATTTGGCTGGTCAACCATCAACAGATACAGCTGGGTGTCATCTGCATACTAATGGAAACCCAGCCAAAAACTCTGCGTCAACTGGGCAAGGGGGCATATATTGTCAAGTTCCTGTTATCTTTGTTGCTGTGTTTCTTCTTTCTCTTTTGATGTAGAATGTGGAATGTGTGAGTAACAATGCTTAGTCTGCTACATGAACAGAAGTTAACCCGCTTGGCCTCCTAGGAGATGATACCAAAGTCATTGCTCACTCCCTTTGATGTTTAGGTGAAAGCTATGTAGTGAACGTGTGTGAATGACCTGTAGCCACTAAATTTGAACTGTCTTCACAACCTAAGTTCAGGCTTTTAACAATCACTGCAAGGGTATATAATCTGAACCTTTACCATTGTATATCACTTTTGGCACTACTTGGCAACAAGTCAGTGTCATTGTTTCCAGATGCTTACAATAAACACTTATTCAGTTCCATGGAGAGTCATCATTATTGAAGGAAGTTTGGGAAATCTCCTCAAAACGTCACCAAATCCTACTAGCTGCTTGCAACCATGGCTGAGCAGGCACCGGATAACGGAAATGTTCCAAAGAATCTTGAAACACCCCAGGCTGTGGGGAGAGAGACAGGAGCGATCCCAAAAAGAATACCATGGCACATCATGGACAGATGGCGCCCCCAGGGGAGAGGCTCTCCACTTAACATGGCACACTTTTTCATCACCCCCTGAGCGTGGAACCCTCACTGGTCTACTAACATCATGGATGCCAGCCAGGTGTGCAGTGAAGTGATCCTAGGAGGTCGAAAAGAGAGAGAGACCGAAGGAGATGGGTCGGGAGAGGAAGATGAAAATGGTGAAGCGGTGTCAGGAAACCCTGAAGGGAATGCCCTCCTCCCAATGGGGAAGGGGAAGAAGAAGAAAAACCCCTGCAGCTTGTTCGTTTTGAAATGTTGGAAATAGCCCGAGCCCTGAGGCAAGAGATGCAAGCCACCACGGACTTCTTAGCACAAGAGGTCAGGCACCAGATCACACAGGCAGTTGCCCAAATAGCTCCCCCAGCTGGGGCAGGAGCTGGGGCTAGAGCTGGGGCCAGAGCCACGGCCGGAGTCAGGGCTGGCGGCAGACAACTCGTAAACCCTCCGCCCCCTCCTACACCTCAGCTGCTAGCTCATCCCAGGACCCAAGAACTTTCAGCCACATTCAATAGGGACCCAGAGCAGATTGAATACTTTGTGATCTTATTATGGGAAATGCTTGGGTCTCCTCTTTGAGATGGGGAAATTAGCAATAAGGAGACTTAGGTAGAGCGAATTAGGAGCTAGGATCTTCACCAATTATATGAAGATCCAATTCTCAGAAAAGAAAACACTCCAGATTATTTTATATGTTTACTAGAAAATATGTATATAAGGTACAAACACACACACAAGCAACAAAACACACAATCAAGAGCTAAGAAAATAGGGTTTATTTATAGCAAGTAGCAGGAGTTGGTTGAAGGCAATACTACCTGGTTCAGATGTATAAAGGTCCATGGATCCATGAATTTATTTATTTATTTATTTATTTATTTATTTATTTTTATTTATTTATGAAGCAGAAGACATGAATGTGGAAAGTGGCCCAAACAGAGTTTGGGGGTGCAAGTCTGTGGCAGGGTAAGACAAGATGCACTGAAGTGGCCATGTGCTGGCCTTGATATAGTCAAATCTGTGTCCTCAGGTAAGGTCATGTGGTGTGTGACCAGTAGGTCAGATGACGTGTGACACTGCATGACACCAGCACATGTGACTCCTTATGTCATCAAAAGTGGCAAACAGGAGGAGGATAGGGGAACCTTCCAAAAGTTTGACAAGATTAGCAAGTCATAAGGGGGTTACTTAAGGTAGCCTACCTTAAACAAAAGGAAAGAATTGGGGCAATTTAGAGCCACATTGTAACCTATCATAACACTATAGCTAACACAATGGGGATGGTCTTCATATGGGATTAGGTCCTCAGCAACAGTCACTTCCTTGGGCTTCTTCTTTGTATCCAATGATCTTCTCAACAGCTGACAGGAACAAACCTTCATTATGTGTGGGCATTGTAGCAAGCTCTTTTGTCCCAACTGCTGGCTACTCTATTTGCATCTGGCTGGACACATCTAGAATATGTGCATACTGTTGTTTTACCTTCATGGCTGTACAGGAACCAGATGGATTCAGGATCCCTCCATTATGGTTACTGGTTAAAGCTGCATTTAGAGGCTGTCGTCAGTGTACAGGAGTGTAGTGGTGTTCTGCATGGCTTGGCAGCTTCTTGGGGAAGCCTGATCTGGAATCCTTCTATGCAGGAGGAATGCACAGTTACAGCAATGGTAGGCCTCTTTAGCTTGGTGGGAGTACTTGCTGCTTGGCTCCACACAGTAAAATGACCATATGGAAGCTGGCACAAATGCCAAATGCTTAAGATCAAACAGGATCCATTGACTATAGACAGTAGGCAACTGAGTATTTGTTATTAATATCCATATTGGGTTAGTTCTTATACCCAATATCTTCTGCTTATCACTGAATGTTAATAGAAGCAGTTTGCCTGTGTTCACACAATATAAGTTCATACTGAAAGTTCATAACAATAAGAGGCCTGTTTCTCTGACACTAGGCCAGAATAAACTCAATCCATAAATGATGACAAAAGGGGGCCCAAGGAGTCCGGCAGCAGGGCCAGGATGAACATAGTCCATTAAGATGGAGGAGGGGGATCATGGTTACAATCTAAGCAAACAATTATCTCCACTACTGGGGAAATACGTTCCCTGATGAGACGAGTTGAGTGGACTACCTGGGATCTAAACTAGAAGGGGCGGCAGTCCGTTGGTACGTAAGCCTATACGAGACCCAGGCAATCGAGCTGTACTCTGTGCAGAACTTTCTCCAAGTTCTGTTGGTGCAATTTGAAGACCCTTTGCAAGAAACTAGAGCACTAACTGCTCTACAAAACTTGCAACAGGGAAACCGGTCGGTGCATGACTATGCCACTGAGTTCTGAGCCAATGTGGCCAAAGTGTGAAACTGGAATGAGAGAATGAAGGTAGACCAATTTCAGAGGGGCCTCAATGCCAACATCTTGGATTGAGTGCTAGCCCAAGCTGATCCCAACTCCCTGATTGGATGGATCAAACTGGCATGGCATGCAAGGTGGAGACCAGGATGCAATGGGTGGTGCTCCAACAGCAGCAGCAAGGGAGTAAGGGCGGACATGAATCTTGGTCAGGGGCAAAAAGCAAAGGCAAAAACCCCACAAATGCCGTGAGCAAGGAGAAAGTTCCCATGGGAAGACGATACTACCGATGCAACGCAGTGGGGCACCTGACCAGCGAATGCCCCTAAGGACTTCAAGGCCCCCCTTACTCCCATTACTCCCAAGTTTAAGAAGGAGAGCACCAGCGGGAAGAAGCCCTCCCAAAGCAAGGTGGCAGTGGCAAGTGAGCAAGAGAAGAAAACCTCTATAGCACGGAGTTCTGACGGAGAATCCGACCTGGAGATGCCGGCAGGAAACAAGAACAACCTGTTATGAATGGTGTGAAGCATCAGGTCAGGACTGTCTCAGTGCCACTAAGGGTGAAAATAACGAGAACTTTGTTCTTTATTCCCCTAATTTTGTTGAATCCAAAGCTTAAGCAGTTCATGCAAGTGCAAGTCTTGCTAGATTCAGGCTGCATCAGGGACATAATAACCCCCAAACTAGCAGAGACTTTGGAGTTCTCTTCTTCACCTTTACACCAGGTGATCCAGTTTGAGCAATTGGACAGATCTATCATGAAGGGGGACCCCTGCACCCATGAGACAGAGCCACTTCCCATGGAGATAGGGCCTCTTTGGGACCTAGAGATTTTTGTAATAGCCCCCTCCTCCTCTTTTGACGGTGTTGGGAATAGGCTGGCTAGTGAAACATGAGCCTCACATCTGATGGGGTGAACATATTATAAGCTTCGAAGACCTGGTGTGTGAGAATCATGTGTAGACAAGAGTGGGGTCCCTATCCTCCAATCAATGAAAAACTGTGTTTAACCATAGAGGAGATAACTAACATACCAGAGGAGTACCGCGATTTACATGGGGTGTTTGAAGAAATAGAGGCAGACAAAGTGTCCCCCCCCCCGCCCACAGAGACACAGACCATGCAATAGAGCTCATACCGGGGCAGCCACTCACAAAAGCCAAAGTGTACTCGATAGGGAGAGAGAAAAGCGAAGAGCTACACAAATTCCTAGAGAAAAACCTGGCCCGAGGGTTCATTCACCCAGCAACCTCCCCTCATGCAGCACCGGTGCTTTTCTGGAAAAAGAAAGACAACGGGTTGCGACTATGTACAGACTACCAGGGCATAGATGGGATTTCAATGATGAATGCTCACATCCTACCCCTGGGGGGACCAGTTCGCCACTGAGTTTTGGGAAGCTTTCTGTGATCTAGCTTAAATTGAGGGGTCTGAGTTCAGGGTATCACCCCCAAACCAACGGCCAGATGGAGAGGGTTAATGCCATGGTCGAGTGGTACCGCAGGTGCTTCATTTGCCATCAACAATCTAATTGAGTAGAACTACTCCCATTTGCTGAGTATGGATATAATAACAGCGTACATAGCTTCACTAAAGCAACACCCCTGTTCATGGTGAACGGGTATGAAGGAAAACCATTCCCCCTATTGCCCGGAGGAGAGCAGAAGAACTCTTTCTCTGAATTTTTCCAATGGTGGACTAAGCTGAGTGAATCTTGGAAGTTGATACAGCAAAACATAGAAGCAGCCAAAAAGCAGCCAAAAAGACATATAAGACTCACTATGACAAGCACCACTCTCCTACTTGGGACTTTAAAGTAGGGGACTCAGTATTCCTATCTACTAAGAATCTCCCTTTGTCTCAACCATCCAAAAAACTAGCTTATAAATTGCTTTTTCTTTCTGAGCACAACTAATGAACACAATGAATGGTTATCAGGTCAATGCCCCCTCTTTAATCAGAAAATTCTACAAGAAGTTTCTCACTAAACCCCAAGGGGCCACTTAAGGGGGGCAGTATGTCAAGTCCCCTTCCTGTTATCTCTGTTGCTGTGTTTCTTCTTTCTCTTTTGATGTAGAATGAGCCTGCTTCGGTGGGGAAAGTGGGATATAAATTGAACCAAATACATAAATGTGTGAGTAACAATGCTTATTCTGCTGCATGACCAGAAGTTAACCTGCTTGGCCTCCTAGGAGATGGGAGATATCTTGGTATCAAGGTCATTGCTCACTCCCTTCGATGTTTAGGTGAAAGCTATGTACTGAATGTGTGTGAATGACCTGTAGCCACTAAATTTGAACTGTCTTTGAGCCCTAAGTTCAGGCGCGCTTTAACAATCACTGCTAGGGTATATAATCTGAACCTTTAACATTGTATATCACTTTTGGCACTATTTGGCAACAAGTCAGTGTTTCCAGATCCTTACAATAAACACTTCTTCAATTCCATGGAGAGTCATCATTATTGAAGGAAATTTGGGAACTTGACACATATAGATGTTTAAAAACATTGGAGAGAGGATTGTCCCTTTAGGGATCCCATACAGCAGGAGGTACTGAGGCAACACCTTCTCTTTTAGTACCACTCACTGTCGATGACCCTGGAGGAATGAGGTAAGCCATGAGGTAAGCCATCATAAGGAACTGACCAAAGCTCTACAGTAAAACCATGTTTTCCCATTGAGAGGAGTGAAATAATGAAATGAGCTGAAACAAACAGAAGGTACTTTCCAAAGAAAGAACCAAATGTAATGTCTTAGTGATTGTAAAAACACAAGAAGTAGGACCAGGTATGCAAAGCACAAACATTTAGTAACCATAGAACAGATGCATTAGCCATTGTTAAAATGCAGACGTGGAACTACTGTAGTAAAAGAAATGACATTGTTGAACAGGCCATGACAACAGTAGAGATTAATAGCAATAGAAATTAATAAACAGCAAGTACGCAGGCGTAATCAAGTAATGAATATTAACTGACACACCCCACTTAGGAGAAAGGTACATTTAAATGCACATGTAATGTATGCAACAGGAAGGGTACATATCAAGGAGGAAGTCGTGTAGGCTGTACCTTTTAAGTACCTCAGGCTATGGGGAAAGGAGGAGGGACTCATCGGCCGGGGATAGAAGATAAAAGGGCATGTATGGAACTGATCAGGGAGCTCGTTACAAAGTGACTCCCCTCTTTCTTGATATCAAAAAAGTTTTATATTTTAAAGGAGACTCTCAACTGACAGCTCTTTTTCTTTGAATCTCCTGAAGGAGGCAGGAGAGGCGGACACGTCTCTAACAATTGGGGGCTCGTCTGGGATCACATGACCTGTCGCCAGCCCACTCAGCAAACTCCAACTGGGAAGGTGCACCTCGTGAGTATTTCACGACTCATTGGATCTCCGTTGGCTGGGATTGGGGACAACTCGAGACCCGAGACACTGTAGATCACAGTCAGTCAGTGATGCTCCAGGCAGGAAGGGCCTGCCAGAAAGATGAGCTTGCACAAACTTGGAAATCGGGATGTCCCATCTAGTTAAGACCGCGGCAAATGGGGAATAGAAGCTCTCAGTTTAAAGTGGGTAACAGATCTGAGGAGGCTTAGGGAATCCCCCAGAAACAGGCAGACAGTCATTTAGCACTGATGCTAAAAAGCTGGAAGGATAGTCTTTTGACTATTTGAATAAGGAGAAGAGGTGAACTTCTATGTTTTTGTGTGGCCAAAGTATAGGTTGCTGGGATATATTGGGCCTCCCTTTGTTAGCTTTGATGAAACAGTGAGACAGCTGTTAAACATTTAATGAAAGGAGGCCTTACAGTGTGGAATCCAGTTATGTGGGGTCATGGATGCCTCAATCAGGATCACTGGTCTGCATGATAAAACTTAAAGGAGAAAACAAAGAGAAATGGTTGCTTTTTGTGTGGCTACACCAAAGGGAACTCTCTTGGCTAGAGTTTGGATACCAGTCTCCAGGTGTAGCCAGGAGACATCCTGCAATTTCTCTAGATTGCAGCAGCATTCTTAAAGTATTCCAGGAACTTCAACCTGGACATGGTTATTGGGTGATCTTTGTCAGATAATCCTCTCATGGTAAAGAAAGTATTTATAGTAATTAGTGCTGGGAAGCAGAGAGGGGAGAGAACTGGTCAACCCCCCAGTCTCTTGGAATTTCTTTTTCTTTTTCTTTCTTTTCCTTTCTTTTGTTCTTGTTAACATTTGGTATTTGTAAAGAAGTGACATGTCTCCACACTTAGTGAAAAGTGTAAGTTCTGTCTTGCATAAGTAAACTAATTTGGAAATGTTGTTGGAACATTATAAAGAAATACAGAGAATGTTGTCTATATAGTCAAAGATTAAAAGTGTTTGGAAGGTAGTAAAGTGTTAAAATAAAGTTTGCTTTTATGGTTGAAGCTTAACAGGAGAACTGTGGAACAGAAGGTTAAAATAGCTGAAAGTGTAGGGAAGGATTTCTTTCTTTTAAAGTGGTGTTAAAAGTTATTTTGGTGTACATATTTTTAGTAGCTAAAATGAATTCAATTGCTTTCCTTGTAAATTGTTTGGAAAAACCTTTTATAGACCAAACTTTGAGCCTTCCTCCTGCCAGGAGACTGGCATCCTCCAGATTCTAGCCCCTCCTTTTGGAATGTTAGGAAACAATACAATATGTAGATAAGATGGAGAAAGCAGGCTCTTTCTCCAAGGATTTTTTTCCTGCTGAACAGAGGTTTGCCTTAAAACAAAGCAGAGTTAAGTATTCAGAATGAATGTAATGTTATTCAGAATGAATGTAAGATTAGAGTTTTTAAAAGTTTTATAAAGTAAAAGGACAGGGAAAAAATGATTTTTTTCTAATGTTACTCTTTCAGAAGCCAGTTGTTTCCAGTTTTGTTAAGTTTTTAATTTTAAGCATCTACGGCTTTTAAACCTGGTTTTTATCAATGTTCTGTAAATAAACAAGGAAGTTGTTGGAGCACAATTAGTGGGAGAAAAAAAGTGCAATGCTTATGTCATTGGTTATAAGGAACATAAAGCTTTAACCCTAAAAGGGTGGGAGCCAATGTTCCCTTTAAGCTGAGTTGGCATGGGCTGGCTCACGGAGTTCTAGCCTCCAGCTCACACTTTTTGTAAAAGTAGTCCCAGAGCACAGCTGCCAGTCGTTCACAGTTTTTATACAAGACTCAGCAGCTTAAAAGGAACATTTTAAAATTATGCACTATTTAAAAAATGCACTATTATATCAGAAGTTGTGGAATAAAAAGTGAATAAAATCTGAATTGGACCCCCAGAGGAAATAACATTCTCTTAAGCAGACTCAAAGTTTTAATGATGTGAATTTAGAGATTTCTAATCCAAAGGTGGGCAGGACCGATCTCTCCAGTTTTCTAGATGCAGTGGGGTGAGAATGGCAACCTTGTGTGCTGCCTAGAGAAATAACTTTTGTTGAGAAATACTTTTAATAGTAGTTGTCAGGTCTTTGGTGCCCCTCCCGGTCCCCCGGCGTCGCCGTTGCCCCACCCGGGCACTCTGGGGCGTTCCCCGGAGGTCTCAGAAACAGGGGGGTGGGCACTGGGTTACTTCACCGCAGGCCCCCGTTCCCTCCTGGCTGTGCTATGGCTCCTGTCCCTCTCTCTCGCGAGGCAGCCTCTTTGCGCATCAGCCAGCTCTCCTCAGCGACCTCCTCCCTCCCTCCTTTTATGCTTCCCGACCCATCCTCCCCCCTCCCAGGACCTGCCCCTCTCTGGCTCCTCCCCCCTTCAAAGCCCCAGACGCCCAGGAGAGGTGCGTCGGGGCCGGGCTGACTGGGCGTGCCTCGGGCGTCCCAGCCCTCAGCGGCGTGCTGCAAGGGAGCGTCTCGTGCTGCGACGAGCTGAATGGCTCTCCCTCTTGCTCTCTGGCGTCTTGCCCCGGCCAGACCTCACGGACTCAAAGCCGGGCTCGCCGTCTGGGAGGCGTCGCTCGGGTGGCTGCTTTCGCCCCGTCAGTCGAGGTGAGGGGTGGGGCCTCCACAGGGGCTTGGAGAGGTGGGGAGGGCTCTTGGGGCGATGCCGGGGGCTTGGAGCGGCTGGCAGGCGCCGGGGGGTCTCCTCCGCGCAGTCCCTGCCCGGGCTGGGCGGGACACCCCCCCCCCCGTGTCCCTTGCTTCTCCGCTTCCTCCTCGAAGACCCGGGAGAGGTAGTCGGCCACGCGGTGGTCGGCCCCGGCTTGATGGTGCACTGTGAAAGAAAAGGGGAGAAGAGACATATACCAGCGAAGGACTCGGTCATTGGAGTCCTTCATCCTCGACATCCACAGCAGGGGGGCGTGGTCCACCACCAACCGGAAAGGGTTGTTGGTGAGGTAGAATTTCAATGCCCCGACGGCCCACTTGACCGCCAGGGCCTCCTTTTCTACGGTGGAGTACGCCCGCTCGGCGGGCAGGAGCTTGCGGCTGATGAATAGGACCGGGCGTTCGTCCCCAGGGCCCCCCTGGAGCAGGGCTGCCCCGATACCGGTCCCCGAAGCATCTGTGTGCAACACAAAGGGCTGGGAGAAGTCCGGGTTTCTCAGCACGGGGTCTCGGGAGAGGCTCGTACGCAGTGCCTCAAACGGTGCGTCTTGGGCTGGCCCCCACTGGAGGACGTTCGGGCACGTCTTCCGCAGGCAGTCCGTCAACGGGGTGGCCACTGCCGCAAAGTTGGGGATAAATTTGCTGTAATAGCCTGCGAATCCCAAGAAGCGCCGTAGCTGCTTCTTGGTGCGCGGGCGGGGCTGCTGCTCCAGGGTGACGACCTTCTCTGGCAGGGGTCGGAGTTGGCCTTTCCCTACCAGGAACCCTAGATATTTTAGCTCCTGGAAGCCGAGGCGGCTTTTCCGCGGGTTAGCATGGAGCCCGGCGGCCTGCAGGGCGTGGAGTACCTGGCGGAGGTGGAGCAGGTGGGCCTCCCAGGTGGGACTGCACACCACGATGTCGTCGATATAGGCCCGAGCGAAACCCTCGCATTGGGCTAGGGCCTTGTCCACCAGCCGCTGGAATGTGGCCGCAGCCCCATTCAAGCCAAAGGGCATGCGCTTGAATTGGAACAAGCCTTGTGGGGTGGCGAAAGCGGTCTTTTCTCTGTCGGCCGGGTGCATGGGCACCTGCCAATAGCCCTTGGTGAGGTCCAGGGCGGAGAGGTACCGGGCCTCCCCCAGCTGGTCGATTAGGATATCGGCCCGCGGCATCGGGTAGGCATCGAATTTGGCCAGTTTGTTCACTTCCCGATAGTCCACACAGAAGCGCACGCTGCCGTCGGGCTTTGGCACCAGGACCACCGGGCTGCGCCACTCACTCTGTGATGGTTCGATGACGTCGAGGCGCAGCATCTCCCTTACCTCCCGGGCGATCACGTCCCAGCGCTTCTGTGGGACGGGCCTCCACCGGGCGCATGCCACCTGGCCTGCAGGGGTTACTACCCGGTGCTTGACCAGGGTGGTCAGGCCCGGCTGGTCGGAGAATACCGTCGGGCACTCGGCCAGGACCTTCTGCAGCTCCTGTCGCTGGCTGGGGGTGAGAGCGGCGTCCAACACCGGGCCTCCCCCGGCGCCCCCCGCGGTCGTCCAGGGCAGGGTTCCGTCCGGGAGCTCGCCCGGATCTTCGGCCACGAGCCCCTGCTCCGGCCGCGCCTCCCGCCGCACCCAGGCCTTTAGGCTGTTCACATGGAGGGTCTTCCTTTGGTGAGCACGAGGCCCGCACTGGACCTCGTACGTCAGGGGACCCAGGACTCGGGTGATTTGGAAGGGTCCCCGCCACGGGTCCCCCTGGCTCTGGCCCATCGCTCCCCTGTGGACCAGGACATCGTCTCCCGCCTGGAACCCGCGGGCCCTAGCGCCCTTGTCATAACGCCTCTTCTGGACCTCCTGGGCCTGTGCGAGGTTCTCCCGGGCCTCCCGCCGCACGTCTTCTAGGCGTCCCTGCAGCTGCCTGACGTACTCCTCCGGGGCCTCTTCTGGCACTGCTCTGCCTTGCACCCACTGCTCTCCGAGCAGGCCCAGGATGCCCCGGGGTTGCCGCCCGTACAGCAGCTCGAACGGGGAATACCCCAGGGATGCCTGGGGCGTCTCTCGGATGGCAAAGACCAGCGGGTCCACATAGAGGTCCCAGGCAGTGGGGTGGTCATATGCTGTCTTCCTCAGCATGGCCTTCAGGGTCTGGTTCATCCGCTCCACCAGCCCGTCAGTCTGGGGGTGGTGGACGGAGGTGAAGAGCTGCTTGATGTGCAGCGCCTGGCACACCTGCCGCATGAGGCTCGCCGTGAAGGGTGTGCCTCGGTCTGTGAGTATCTCCCGGGGCAACCCCACATGTGCGAAATAGTGCATCAAGGCCCTGGCCACGCCCGCGCTCTTCATGGTGGGCAGGGGGATAGCCTCCGGGTACCGGGTGGCGTAGTCCATGAGGACCAGGATGTAGCGGGCCCCACGAGGGGTACGGGGTAGGGGCCCGACAAAGTCCATAGCCACTCGTTCGAACGGGACCCCCACTATGGGCAAGGGGGCTAGGGGGGCTTGCGGCTCGGCCCTAGACGCGAGGCGTTGGCAGATACCGCAGGAGCGACAGTAGGCCTGGACCTCCCGGGCTACGGAAGGCCAGAAGAAGTTGGCTAGCACCCGGGTCAGAGTACTCTTCACCCCCTGGTGGCCCGCCCATTGGTGGTCGTGGGCGCCCTTCAGGACCTCGGGCCGGTACCTGTGAGGGACCAACAGCTGCTTCCCGGGGCCCAGCCGCCCTTTTACCTCTCTGAACCACACGCCCTCTTCCCGGATGATTCGAGGGAGGCGCCGGCTCCGGCGCTCGTCTACAACCACCCCGTCTCGGACTGCTTCGTGCCACCGCAGCGCCTCCAATTCTTCGTCTTCGGCCTGAGCCTCCATGAACTGCGGGTCCGCCGGCCACGCCTCTCGGCCACCCGCCACGGGACGTTCTGCGTTGGACGGGCCCTCCCCGGGGTCGCTGTCCTCTGTCTCCCCAGCGGGGGCGGCGTCATCATAACCGGCCCCGGCAGGCTGGCCTGGTCGGCCGGGGTTGGCTGCTTCCACTACGTCGCCAAAACGCGGAGCGTCCCGCCCGAGCAGTATTGGGTAGGGCAGGCTGCTTACTTTGGCGACCGGCACGCTCCAGTAGCGGCCTAAGTATTTCAGTGGGATGGACACCACCGGGCTTCTTTCGATGTGCCCATGGACGCACCGGATGGCGGCGGTGCGGATGACAGGCAGCGGGGCGGGCACCAAGTGGGCTCGTATCATAGACAGCGAGCTGCCGTTGTCGACCATGGCCTGCAGTTGCCGCCCTCCCAAGGACACCGGGATCGTCCGGGGGGGGGGGCGAGCCCCCGCCTCAGCCGTCTGCCAGGACTCTTCCCAGCTCACGTCGCACTCCATCAGGGGGCACTCGCGTTTGAGATGGCCCCACTGGCCACAGGTGAAGCAGGGCCCTATGTCTCCTGCTGGACGGCGGGCCTCCGGCGGCGGGTGCCCCTCCTTCTCCCCCTCGCGGCCTCCGGGGCGTAGACCAAGTCCGGGTAGCGCCGGGCGTGCTCCGGGCCTCCACCACCCCGGCGTGGCACGGGCCGGCGGCGTCCGCGCCCGGCCCCCCCGGTCTCCGGTCCCGGGCGCCCTCCCGGGTGTCGCTCCTGGGGCGGCCCGTCCGCCGGGTGGGGGCAAGCCCTTCCCTGGCTTGCCGCCCTCTGCGCGGAAGGGCAGGCCGCGGTGGTCGGCGGCCTGAAAGTTCTCCCACAGCTCCTGGACCTCGCTGAGACGGGTTGGCTTCCAGCAGGCCACCCAATGGCGGGTACGCGGCGGCAGCACCTGCAGCAGCTGCTCCACTACCACCAGCTCCATGATGCGCCGCCCGTCGCTGGTGGTGGGGTTGAGCCACCGGGTGGCGGCATCCTTGAGGGTCGCTATTGCTGAGCGTGGTCACGTCTCCCCCGTAGGCAGCCAGGAACACAGCTTCTGGCGGTGGGCCTCAGGCGTGATCTCCAGGCGGTCCAGGATGGCTGCCTTGAGCGCTGTATAGTCCGCCGCCTGAGCCCGCTCCAGGGCCTTCATGGCAGCTTGGGCCTCCCCGGTCAGGTAGGGTCCCAAAATAAAGGCCCACTGCTCTCTGGGCCAATGAGCAGCCTCAGCCACTCGCTCAAACGCTTCCAGGTATGCCTCGACATCGTCCTCCGCCCCCAGCTTCGTTAGAGGGGGCCAGGGGCTCCTCCCGGCGCCGAATGGTGTTGGCCCCGCCGGCTCCGGGTGGGCGAGGAGCGCCTGGTGAAGATCCCGCACGAGGGTGGCTTGGGCCGCCGTCTGCTGCTGGGTGACCTCCCGTAGGAGCTGCGCCTGGTGGTCTGCGAGCCACTGCCCAAACTGGGCCAAATCCACGGGGGCGGGGTTAGTGTCCATGGCGGCAGTCCGCCCCACGTGTATCACGGAGTCCTCACTTGACTCGTCCGTCGACGACTCGCTGGACTCCGGCTCAATGGTTGGGGTCGCCACTCGGCTTGAGTGCCACCCGGGCGGGGCCGGAATATGGGGGCGTGGTCGTCCTAGGCTCGGGAGAGTGCCCGCATCCTCCACCACGTTGTCAGGTCTTTGGTGCCCCTCCCGGTCCCCCGGCGTCGCCGTTGCCCCACCCGGGCACTCTGGGGCGTTCCCCGGAGGTCTCAGAAACAGGGGGGTGGGCACTGGGTTACTTCACCGCAGGCCCCCGTTCCCTCCTGGCTGTGCTATGGCTCCTGTCCCTCTCTCTCGCGAGGCAGCCTCTTTGCGCATCAGCCAGCTCTCCTCAGCAACCTCCTCCCTCCCTCCTTTTATGCTTCCCGACCCATCCTCCCCCCTCCCAGGACCTGCCCCTCTCTGGCTCCTCCCCCCTTCAAAGCCCCAGACGCCCAGGAGAGGTGCGTCGGGGCCGGGCTGACTGGGCGTGCCTCGGGCGTCCCAGCCCTCAGCGGCGTGCTGCAAGGGAGCGTCTCGTGCTGCGACGAGCTGAATGGCTCTCCCTCTTGCTCTCCGGCGTCTTGCCCCGGCCAGACCTCACGGACTCGAAGCCGGGCTCGCCGTCTGGGAGGCGTCGCTCGGGTGGCTGCTTTCGCCCCGTCAGTCGAGGTGAGGGGTGGGGCCTCCACAGGGGCTTGGAGAGGTGGGGAGGGCTCTTGGGGCGATGCCGGGGGCTTGGAGCGGCTGGCAGGCGCCGGGGGGTCTCCTCCGCGCAGTCCCTGCCCGGGCTGGGCGGGACAGTAGTTTATAAACAATAAAACAGAATAATGCTAGTTATGACAAATTCCAGATTGCTAAAATGTAAAGCTATATTGTTAAAACCATAGAATAAACATTGAGTTTAACTTTATATTTGGAATCTGAAGACTTTTAAAGGACAAGGAAAGGAGGAACATGATAGTGTAAAATTTATAAAACCTCCAGGTCAAAAAGCTAACCAAATCTAAAAGATGTTCCTCTACTCCAGGGAAGTGCTGTTTATAAATGGTTCTTTCCAAGCGGTAGAGGAGAAAAGGTGCAACGTTGTAAGGGGAACAAGAGGGAACAAAAGGCAAGAATAATTAATTTGGGATGGTCTGGCAAACCTGTACCTTATGTTTTCAAATGTAAATGCTATTAAAGAGAAAGGGTGGTGTATTTAGATTAATAAAACTCTTAAACATTTTGAAGGGAAAAAGGAAATGCTGACCAGTAAAGGGGGGGGGGGGATTCAGGTCTTGAATTTAGCAGGAGCTCACAGGAGAGCAGCTCCTGAACTTTTCTGATGGCACCACCTCCTCCTCCCCATCTACCTACCTTGTCTATTGAAAAACAGGTGTAACTGCATAACAATCCCTGGATGAAATCCACCAACTATTTTTTTTACAAAATGACCCCTAATAAAATTAATATCAGAAATATTAAGGATTGGTGAAGCAAAGGGAACAGAACAGTTAGTTATTATATGCGTGTGGGTATCAGATTTAATTTTTGGATAAGGTTATAGAGAATAAGCTAACTAACGTGGCAGTTAAACAAAAGCTAAAGAAGAAACAATAACAGGGTTTTGGGGAAAGTGGCATTATAAAGTTTAGTTGAACTTAAGGTATAATTTGTGTAGGAGACTGTAAAAGGAAAAACAGTGGCTCTCCAAGCCATTAATTAAATAAGTGTTAAAGTGGTTGTATGAAGGAAAGTATCAGGGAGCTCAAGCCAAGATGGATATGTTTTTATAGGAAATTTGTGTGTTTAGGAAATTTTGAAATAAAACCTATATCATGTGTGTGTGTGTCGTATAAAAGTGGATTGTACTGAAATGCCTTGAGGAGGAAGGCTAAAATATAGTTTAGTGCTAAGGGATCAGCTACTCTACCTCTATATACCTACTTCTATTTATCAAAATGCTGCTAAAAAGTTTGCCTTGGTCAGGAATAACTGACTGAGTTACTATCTGTTATTTGGATCAGCTACTGTCTGTGCTGTTTTCTTTCTTCAACAGAAAAGCCTTGCTGATGCGAATGCTGTCCCTACACTGACATGGACCGGGTGACTGGGTTTTAGTCAAGACTGGGAAGGAAAGGCTGTTGTCTCAGCAGTGGTTAGAACCTTGCCAGGTGACACTAACAACATAAACAGCAGTTGGCACAGCAGAGAGTGGCTGGATATATTACACACGGTGAAAGAGGCTCCAGCAGTGGATTACATTGCTGATAAATAAAATTGTTGAATGGTAGCACAAAATCACAAACGAATAAGCTTTAAATGGACTCTAAAAAGATTGCTTTATATAATACATATTGTTTGATATATTATTAGAACTTTGGAGTAGGAGTAGGTTGCAAAAGGGAGATGGTGTAACACATATAAGGATCAGGTTTACCAGAATGAAAGGGGGTTGGATCCTCTCGATGTCGAAGATTGTATCTGGTTTTACAAAAACTGCTGTTAATAATACTGATCTCTAAGGTCCAATGCCCCAGAAGTGTAGGAAACGCCCTGCTCATTATATGTTCCAGCATCATGGGAAAAGCTCTAGATTAGTCTATGAGCATCCCATGTCTGTGGCAATGCTGTGTCTGCTACCTGGATTAATATGTGAACCCCATTAGTGGTAGGATCCTTACAAGCATATCCCAATGATCAGAACAAGAAATAGTGTTTGTTTATGCACCTACAAGAAATGCAAACTACTTTAAAGGAAAATTATGAAGGAATACAAAGTCCCTGGAACTGGCTAACCTCCTGGTTACCAGGCAGGGGATGGCTCAAGAGCATATTACAAATTGGTATAATCATAGTAGTAATCAGCATCATCTGTTGTTGTCTACACTGCTTACCTATGTGCACCAGTGCTTACAAGTCAGCAATAAAGAAACATACAAAGAAGGAACAAGCTCAGCTGATGGTTGCAAAGTTTGAAAATGTTTAAGCTCAGGTAAAAATAAAAGAGTAGGGATTGAGAGGAGTGAAATAATGAAATGAGTTGAAACAAACAGAAGGTACTTTCCAAAGAAAGAACCAAATGTAATGTCTTAGTGATTGTAAAAATGCAAGAAGCAGAACCAGCTATGCAAAGCACAAACATTTAGTAACCATAGAACAGGTGTATTAACCATTGTTAAAATGCAGACGCGGAACTATTGTAGTAAAAGAAATGACACGGTTGAACAGGCCATGACAACAGTAAAGATTAATAGCAATAGAGACTAATAAATAGCAAGTACCCCACTTAGGATAAAGGTACATTTAAATGCACATGCAATGTATGTAACATGAGGGGTACATATCAAGGAGGGAGTATGAAGTAGGTGGTTGTGTAGGCTGTACCTTCCGAGTACCTCAGCCTATGGGGAAAGGAGGAGGGACTCATCAGCTGGGAGTAGAGGATAAAAGGGCATGTATGGAACTGATCAGGGAGCTCATTGCAAAGCGACTCCCCTCTTTCTTGATATCAATAAAGTAGTATATCTTAAAGGAGACTCCTGACTGACAGCTCTTTTTCTTTGAATCTCCTGGAGGGGCCAGGAGAGGTGGGCACGTTGTCTCTAACAACCAGTGGTGTCCATCTTCTCCAGCCAATTCCTAAAGAGGTGTGGCATCACTTTCGGGTTTCTTGAAAGTGTTGTCATGCTGTCAGCTGACAGCCATCCCCAATGTCCCCATGCCTCTCCCCCATCCTGGTCTCCTGCTGAGGTTCAGGAAAAACATGGTTTTACTGTAATATTGTTACAGGTGTTAGTAGAGTTTCACTCTGGATTAGTAAACTGAACTTGCTTGTAAAAATACAGAAAATCCTAAATCTACTGCTGATATCCTCCCTAAACATTCAGGTTTTATACACAGAAATGAGAATGCTTTGCATTTCTGCATAATAATGCTGAGCTGCAAACCTGCCTTGCCTTGAAACTAGCCACCAGCTTCAGTGCTAAATAAGAATCATTCAACAAATGTTGTGAAACTCAAGAGGAAAATGAGCTGTGTGAAGCAATATGTAGAAAGCAAGTTTTTATTGGTGTGGTTTTTTAAAGAGTTCTAGGTGTGGAAAAAAATTCCACTGTGAGGCAGTTCCATTTAATGCCTGTTAATTAAGGAAATGAGTATTTGCTTTTCTGAATTGTTAATAGTGCTTATATGCTACTAACCAAAAGATTATGATCCGCAAGCCACTTAAGGTTTAGAAGAAGAAGAAGAAGATATTGGATTTATATCCCGCCCTCCACTCCGAAGAGTCTCAGAGCGGCTCACAATCTCCTTTACCTTCCTCCCCCACAACAGACACCCTGTGAGGTGGGTGGGGCTGGAGAGGGCACTCATAGCAGCTGCCCTTTCAAGGACAACCTCTGCCAGAGCTATGGCTGACCCAAGGCCATGCCAGCAGGTGCAAGTGGAGGAGTGGGGAATCAAACCCGGTTCTCCCAGATAAGAGTCCGCACACTTAACCACTACACCAAACTGGTTTACTTGTTAGACTACAGTTAACATATTTTTAAAAGCAAAAAAAGGACATATTTCCCAACTGACTACTTCAAAGTGATCACTAAGTGATCACTATGACAAATCTCATTTTAAACACCCCTACTATTTAAGTTGTGATAATTACTACTATTATATTGTATTAATTGTATGTTGTACACCACCCTGAGCCTACTAATAAGGAATATTCCTAACCTACCAACCCAAAAAGAGGACATATTTTCATTAGGGTTTTTTTTTTTAAAGAGCCCAAAAGACAACAGACACCCCTCCAAAAAGAGGAAATATACTCTAAAAAGAGAGTGCTTGGTAACCCTAACTTAGACTGTTTACTCTCATTGATATTCAAATAGTTTAAGAAGCCATGCTGAGCAATCCTTAAGGTTATTTCTTTGATGGTATGAAGAAAACTTTTTATCAAAAAAGTGGTTGTTCTTTTACATCACAAATGTGAATCAAAGGTTATGCCAATGAAGGCCCCCCTCAGAATGATTTGCTAGATAAACATTTCTTAGTTTAGTCGCAGCCTGATCAGGGCCGGCCCTAGACTGCCTGGCACCCTAGGCAAGGCTGAATTCTGGTGCCCCCCCCCCCCCCGCCCAGACAGCTCCTCCTGAGAGTTCCACCTCCTTGTCCATTGAATAGTAGGTGCAGCTGCATAACAATCCCAGGATGAGCTCCACCACCTATTTTTCTACAAAATGACCTCTGGGGACACCCAATTTGAAGAAGAAGAAGAAGAAGATATTGGATTTATATCCCGCCCTCCACTCCGAAGAGTCTCAGAGTGGCTCACAATCTCCTTTACCTTCCTCCCCCACAACAGACGCCCTGTGAGGTGGGTGGGGCTGGAGAGGGCTCTCACAGCAGCTGCCCTTTCAAGGACAACCTCTGCCAGAGCTATGGCTGACCCAAGGCCATGCTAGCAGGTGCAAGTGGAGGAGTGGGGAATCAAACCCGGTTCTCCCAGATAAGAGTTTGCACACTTAACCACTACACCAAACTGGCTCTCACTGGGCGTTTGGCACCCCAAGAAGTCCAGCACCCTAGGCAATTGCCTAGTTTGCCTAGTGGCAGGGCCGGCCCTGAGCCTGACCAAAATGTATGATCACCAATAAAGAACACGAGTGTACATACTTTTTTTCTTGGGCATTCTCTGTAGCATACTGGATCCTCATGGGAGTGATCCAATTATATTACATTTTGCTTTGATAGGACCCACAATAACAACACTGGCCAGTTGGCAGAGCAGTCCTTTCGGTTCAATAGGTACCAATGCAAAATCAAAATTTATTTATTTACTTCATTTAATACCTCACCTTTCTCCTTGACAGGAATCCAAAACAGTTTATATCAATGTCTTCTAAAAGGTATCATAGTGTCATAGACAGTAATACCAACTGAAAAGGTTAAGAACAGATTGCCCCCCCAGGCGGAATAACGAGGCAGACACAAAGGTTGGGTTAAAGGGCCACTTTATTAACTCAACGGCAAGGGCAAAACATGGGGACAGGTCAAGCCAGGGGTCAACCGGACCACCTCCATGACCTGAAACTGGGCGAGCCCCCAAAGCCCCGGGTGTGAGCCAACTCAACGGCTCAGACCCGGCCGGCCCGGCACCTTGATCACCGCTCACCTGAGCTCCGCCATCCCCACAGACAGCAGCCTGGGATGCGGACGCTCACACGTGCCGGGATCATCGGACTCCCTGGAGCAAACCTTGGGCCGTACAGCTTGCGGTTCCCCAGGATAGTCAGCGCCAAATGGCGCGATGCTACGGGAGCTCACCAATCCCCAAAACATGATGCCAACCACAAACTGCCAGTGACCAACCTAAATAACGGCACCGCCTAACCAATTGCCAACACCACATATCAACAGTACAGGGTAGGCAAAAACACCCCCGGAAATGGCCAATCCTCCGAGGGCGAAAAATTCCTACCCGGCCCCGAAATTAGGCGACCAGCCTCTGCCTGTACTGCATAAAGGGCGGGCGGGCGGGCCGAGAGCTATTTTCGACTGCGTTTGAGGGGGCGGGAGCAGCCTTTTAAGGCTGCTCCTCACCCCCTCCCATCCAGAATATCCCATTGCCTCTCATCCGCGCGGGGAGGCAATGGGCGGCCCCCAGCCTCAGCAGTCTATGGACTGCCCGGCTGGGAAGGGGCCGAATTGCCCCCCCAGGCGGAATAACGAGGCAGACACAAAGGTTGGGTTAAAGGGCCACTTTATTAACTCAACGGCAAGGGCAAAACATGGGGACAGGTCAAGCCAGGGGTCAACCGGACCACCTCCATGACCTGAAACTGGGCGAGCCCCCAAAGCCCCGGGTGTGAGCCAACTCAACGGCTCAGACCCGGCCGGCCCGGCACCTTGATCACCGCTCACCTGAGCTCCGCCATCCCCACAGACAGCAGCCTGGGATGCGGACGCTCACACGTGCCGGGATCATCGGACTCCCTGGAGCAAACCTTGGGCCGTACAGCTTGCGGTTCCCCAGGATAGTCAGCGCCAAATGGCGCGATGCTACGGGAGCTCACCAATCCCCAAAACATGATGCCAACCACAAACTGCCAAGGACAGCGCCAAGCCTCTGCTTAGGCCGCTGAACCCCACCCTATAAAACGCGCAGCAGCCCTTGCCGTAAGTCAGCCAAGAACAACTCATTGCCCTTTTCTGACAAGTGTACCCCGTCGCTCCGATATAGTTCTGGCAAACTGGAAAGAATCAAGGGATGGGGTACATACTCCCCAAGCCCGCCGAGCAGGGCCTTGCGCACCGCCCGGTTGGCCTTTATTCTGGCGCGCTCCAAACCCTCCGGGTCCCACGCCGTCCGCCAAACGCGGCGCGGCAACATGGCAGACCACGAGAGCAGGACGCCCGGCCACCGCCTCCTTATCAATGCCAAATCCGCCTGGGCCTGAATGGAAAGGGCCCTGCCCTTAATCAGGCCCAGGTCGTTCTCCCCCAGATGGATTACAACAATTTGCGGAGGAGGGCCAACCCGCTCCTTGAATAGCAGAGGCAGGAGCCCAGGCCACCTCATTCCCCGGCGGCCAAGCCAGGTGATTACCGCTCTGTCACTAAGGCCCAGCTGTGAGCCGATCGACGTCCGACGGGCCTGGTGTGCCGCCCAAAAGACAATGCTGTGGCCGCATATAAGGATCCTCCTCCTCTCATCGCCAGCCACAGCCCCTAGAAGAGAAAAACTATTAGAACTGAAAACCAAACAACCCTTAACATTTCTCAGCCCAAGTTAAACAATATTGAGGGGGAAGCCAAAGAAAACCGGCCCTATGGCCTCAAAGGCCGGACATAAGTTCGATAGGCTCCTGACTTCCACCGCCCGACCCGACGGATGTCGTCCCCCCCGTATCCCAACGCTGCGGCTGTAGAAGCCGCACCGATTCTAAAAGAATGGGTACCAAATTTTTGCCCACCAAGGCCCAGACGTTGCAATGCACGGCTGGTGACGGCCCAAAATTGGTACTTGGTCAAGGGAGCCCCGTCGGCATGGCAAAAAAGAGGGCCGTCCGATCTGCCGCGCAACTCAAGGTAAAGCTTCATTGCCGCGACCGGGCATAACTCCCCTTCAGAACAAGACCCAATCTTAACCGTGCAGCCATGCTGCTTCTGGTCAGTCTTGGAACGGCGGACTCTAAACTCCACTCGGTCACTGAATAACGAAACATCCCTGAACTGCAGGGCCCTTGCAGAACCATCGTTACGTGAAAGGGTGACCAACTCGGATACCCTGAAGGCCCCGAAAAAGGCAGTCAATGAGGCACCATGAAAGAGTGCCTCCTCGTAAGCAGACCCGCAAACCAGAGCCCAGGAAGCACGAAGCCCCCGCAGGATGGATGGCGAAATGGGCTGCCTCCCATCAGCCCTAGGGCCGGCTTCCCGGGACCAACCTTCAAACACCTTCTGTATGCGAAAGTCCTTGGTGGCATCGCGGTGCCCCCTGGCCTTACTGATAAAAGCAAGGGCTGCCATCTGGCCTCGAATGGACCTTACTGACAAACCTCGTTGTTTCTGGTGCACACAGAATTGCAACAGCTGGTCGACAGGAATCGGCCACACTTCCTGTAATCCTGCCCCCCTTCTAAACGTCAAAAACTGGCTAGCCGCCCGGTCATACGACCTTTTAGTGCTGGGCGCTATGGCCAGCTGCATCGCCCGGCTCACTTCTTTCCTCCAATCTGCCATAACTCTGCCGGGATGCGCTCGGGCAAAAGGTCGGCCTCCGGGGCTAATTGACGGAAACGGTCCATCTGTTGGCGAGACAGAGCGTCCGCCACCCCGTTACAAATGCCAGGAACGTGCTTAGCCAAAAACAGTATATTTAACTTTAAACAACGCAAGGTAAATACTCTAACAAGGCGCATCACAGCCGGAGACTTAGAGGTTAATCTATTGACAACATGGACAACGGCCATGTTGTCACACCAGAAGTGAACCGTGCAATTGGCCAGGGTGTCGCCCCAAAGAAACACGGCAACAACAATAGGAAAAAACTCCAGAAAGGTAAGGTTCCGACACAACTCGGTACCCAACCAGTCCTGTGGCCAATGCTCGGCGCACCAGTGCCCCCTAAAATAAACTCCAAAGCCTATGGAACCGGCAGCGTCAGAAACTATCTGCAACTCAGCTTCGAGCTGCATGTCCCTGCGCCAAAAGGAAATGCCATTAAAATCTTGCAGGAATGTCTCCCATACTACCAGGTCCTCGCGCATCTCTCCGGTAACTCGTGTAAAATGATGGGGCAAGCGCAGCTCAACCATACCGTCACAAAAGTGCCGTAAGAAGGCCCTGCCTGGAGCAACCACTTTACAGGCAAAATTCAAGTGGCCAACAAGCTGCTGTAACTCCAATAAGGTGACCTTGCGCTTGACCAGGACGGCTCGAATCCGGACTAAGAGACTAAGGCGCTTATCCTCGGGCAGCCTAGAAAACTGGCGCACCGTGTCAAGCTCGATGCCCAGGAAAGTCAAAACCGTGGCCGGACCCTCAGTCTTCTCAGGAGCCAACGGTACACCTAGCTCCTTGGCCAAATCCTCAAAAGCCGCCAACAAGAACAAACATTGGCCCGCCCCCGCGGGGCCCACGAAAAGAAAATCGTCCAAATAATGAACGGTATCCCGGATTCCAGTCCTAAACTGTAAGGCCCATTCCAAAAAGGAACTAAAACACTCAAACGCCGAACAAGAAACTGAACACCCCATGGGAAGGGCCCTGTCAACATAATAACTTCCTTCAAAGGCAAAGCCCAGTAAATCAAAGTCGCCAGGGTGAACTGGGAGGAGGCGAAAGGCCGATTTTATATCACACTTGGCCAGTTCCGCACCGGGCCCACACCGCCGTACTATCTGAACCGCCCGGTCAAATGAAGTGTATTTAACAGAGCACAACTCCGGTGGGATGGCATCATTCACAGATCGCCCCCTGGGGTAAGAAAGATGGTGAATCAACCGGTATTCACCTGCTGCTTTCTTGGGTACAACTCCCAGGGGGGACACGCGCAAATTCGGCAAGGGAGGGAACTTAAACGGACCTAACACGCGGCCTTCCGAACATTCCTTACTAATCTTTTTCCGGACAATACTCTCCAAACCCTTAACTGAACGCAAGTTGGGGGAAAAAACTGGAGTACGAGGGCCCTCGTATGGGATTCGAAATCCCACCGAGAACCCCTCAGCAAGGTAACGCGCGTCCTCCCTCCGAGGGTAACGTTCCAACAACTGCCTAAGAGCCCTCAGCCGAATGGGGCTGGGGCCCTTTTGGAGGGTGTTGCCCGGCCCCGCCGCCTGTCCGCTTGATGGGCCAGCGCTGCTTAGATCTGGTGCAAGCCGTGAAGGCGTGAGGGCCCGCGCAAACCGGGCACTCATGTTTGTATTTACAGGCCTTTCTGGAGCACGAACCTTGGGAGGTGAACTCCCAACAAAGCAGCCGTGGTTGAACCGACTGCCCCGCGGTTGCGCGGGCACCAGAAAAGGATGTTACTGACGACTTCTGCACCAAATGACCACTGTCGGATCGCTCACCCACGTTTGGTTTAGCAGGCGCCATGAGTTGCAGCCAAAGCTGCTGATTAATTTGGTTCCATTGAAGGAAAGGATTAACAGCCGCGCGCATGCGGAACTGCTCATCATACTGGAGCCACGCCCCGCCAGCAAAGTCGTTATAAGCACGATATATAATATCGCAATACTGAAACAAAGGGGCTGCTCTCCAAGGCTGGGCCCTCGCAATGACGCCCGCATAAATAAGAAAACCGGGCAACCAATTTGCCCACGTTCTGTCAACCTTACGACGCTTGAGCTTCTCTTTATCCTTCTCGTCAAGCTCATCCTTCGATTTTTTCTCAAGTTCTCTGTACAACAGGCTGAATACATCTACGTATTCGCCTTTCAAGATTTTTTCCCTGGTCGCAGCGGTGAGGTGGTCACCCAAAGGCATAGCCGGGTCACCAAAAGGCACAGCATGAAACTCCAGCGAACCGTAAGGGATAGGAGGGTGAGGAGGAAACCCCCAAATGGCGCCCTGTTGCCCGGGCCACGGTAAAGATGTGGACTGTGCTTGTTGCCATCCCCAAGGTGGCACGCATGCTGCCGGCCCGTGGCCACCTAAGCCAAGACTGCCTACCAAACCTTCACTCCCTGGCGCCGCCCCCCATATAAGGCCTGAACTAACAGGCGTGGGCACTGCAGAAGCAGCGCCAACCTGAGGCAGTGAGCTGTGAACCAATTGACCACCAACAGGTGGCACAGCCCCCAAATAAGTAGCCGATGCACCCTGGGCTCCTCCCAATGGCCTGGAAACTGAAGCTACATTGGTACCCAACGGGCCCCACGGCCATGCCGTTCCCTGCTGCGGCATGGGAAACTTACCTTCCCCGACAGGAGGCATCACTACCACAGCGTCAGGCTCCTCGCTCTGCTCCTCTTCGTGCAGGACTCCCTCCTTGGACACACCACTGGTTCCTTCGGCTTCCTGCAACACAGAAAGGCGAGCCAGCACCTCCTTCTGAAAGGAGATGGTGGCCGCTCTACCAGATCCTAATAAGCCTGAGACCCTACGAGAGGGGCCCGCCACGCCCCTTGCTTCCTCCAAGGCTGCTAACTGGGACATGATGGCCTGCCTTGTCTGCGCCTCCTCACCCTCTTCCTGCGGGGGCGCCTCAGGGGTGGGCCTCCTGGCCGGTCGCTTGGCGGGCTGTTTGCCCTTCTTATTGCCCTGTCCCTTCCTAGGGGCCATAGTTATGAAACTCCTCTACTTGAGTTATAGCTGTCTTACACAGAAGCCCACTGGCCACACCACCCGTGCAATGGCACCAGGCCTCCAAAAAATTATGGTCAGTAGAGAAGGAACCAAACGCACTGGCAGAGCTGCCAGCAAGAGACCAGCTAAGGCCTCGGACACAAACCACCCACCACAAAGACCACTGGCCCACAAGCCACCTCTGTGGCAAACAGGACGCGAGAGGAGAGGAGGGGGGGGGGGCGCAAACGCCCAAACAAACCAGGGTGGAGGGAGATAACTGAGTCACCCGCGACTCCGCCCGCGCACCCCCAAATCTTCAAAGGGCTGGGCAATAAGGAGCGCTGTGGCCGCTAACGCCCTTCGCCCCACCCAAGTAGCACCCGACGCAGCCGCCGCCAAAGCCCCACGGCCCGCGGACGGCCCCCGGCCTTACAAGGCCCAACAACGGCGCAGGAGGGGAGGGAGGGGTGAAAAAACCCCCGAACGAACGCAGCCTCACGCCGCCGAAAGCTCCAGAAACCAGGCCGCACGACGCCCCGACGAACGGCTCGCAGCCTCACGCCGCCGAAAGCTCCAGCAACCCGGCCGCACGACGCCTCGACGAACGGCTGCGTCACGCAGACGCTCAAGCCGCACCGACTCGGCCTCCACTCCGGCCGCAACGCTCTCCCAAGGCCCGCGACGAAACAGCCACGTAAGTGCCTGCCCGGGCCGAGAGCTATTTTCGACTGCGTTTGAGGGGGCGGGAGCAGCCTTTTAAGGCTGCTCCTCACCCCCTCCCATCCAGAATATCCCATTGCCTCTCATCCGCGCGGGGAGGCAATGGGCGGCCCCCAGCCTCAGCAGTCTATGGACTGCCCGGCTGGGAAGGGGCCGAATTATTAAAAACTAACACAAGAGCAATTGTGAAGGTTTAAGTGATTTGTGGTGGTAGCAGATTGATTTATTAACTATTTAGATAATGTATATATTGAAAGATAAATTGAAAGAAGCATTTTTCAACACAGGGATTATAATAATTCCTCATCACAGATTTCTTAAATGATATAACAAATGCATACCACATCATGAATACTTCTATAACTGCCTTGTCCATTTTCTTCCCTCAGAGGCAAGATTTTCCCTCCTTTTTCTTTCCCTTTTACTGACTGAGCTGCCCCAGTAATGTTTTTTTCTTTCCTGAAGAACTCTGGATGTTCAACCCTGTCACAGTATAATATTTTGGCTTTTTGCTCAGTTCAGGAACCTGATGGAAGGATTGGAAACCCTCTGTAATTTCAATGGCACTTGAGACATTTTTATACTACAAATTAACTAAATATTTTATTCAACATAGAAGTGAAAGGTAAGGTGAATTTCTGAATATAGATAACTCCAAGGTAAAATCAGTACATGCGGATTTTAGTTCTTATGTTTCCAGCTAATGAGAGTTTCTTACAAAGAAGATGATATTGGATTTGTATCCCATAAACAGGTTTACGTTGCCACATGACAAATCGCAGGTTACCACGGCGCAAAATGGCATCATGGAGCAGCTGGTGTAAAATCGCTAGCTTGCTCCGGAGAGAAACAGAAGCCTGGTGCAGAACAACATTGAAGAAAGGTTAGTGCGAAAATGGTCTCAGAGTCCCAGAGTGGTCACAATCTCCTTTACCTCCCCCCCCCCCCATAACAGACACCTGTGAGGTTGGTGAAGATGAAAGCTCTTACAGCAGCTGCCCTTTCAAGGACAACTCCTACAAAAGCTATGGCTGACCCAAGGCCATTCCAGCAGCTGCAAATGGAGGAGTGGGGAATAAAACCCAGTTCTCCCAGATAAGAGTCCGCTCACTTAATCACTACACCAAACTGGCTCTCCACAGTGCCTTCCACAGTGACTTAAATCATTATGTTGAAAGACCTTTGTTCCAGAGTTTTTCCTAAGCACTCCAGTACACTTTCTTTGAGTATTTTCTAACTCTTTTGGTTTCTAGAAGACTAGTATGCTCTTTTCATACCCAAACCCCTTCTCTTGAAACACCAGTACAATTCTTGAGTTTTTAGTTGATTCCTAAGGTCTCTAAAGGCAGTTTCTAACCACACCAGGACAGGGGTCTCTTTAGTCTTCAGAACTCCCTGTTTGACTAGGTAGGAAAATTTTCCTCTCACTAGATCTATCCCCTTTCTTCGTCTTGCCAACTTTCCCCAGTTCTTCTGTTTGTGTTAATCTGCTCTTAGTCAGGGCTGAATTCCAAATGAATTCTCCTGCTTAGCTCTAAAGTCTCTCTCTGCTCAGCTGATGCTTTCCAATCAGATTGCTTAGAACAGCCTGTCACTCAAGGCTGTCTGGTTCTGTGAAGAATTAACCCTTCACAGTCCTTCAGCTGTTTGTACAGCACTTTTAAAAAGTGCAGTCCATCACAGCTTCAAATGAAAAATATGTGATAACAACAAACACAATATGGCCATCAGAATCCATTACACACAACTAAATGGAAAGTACTGAGAAAAGGTCTGATTCTTATGTCATATGCAATAAACTGGATTTAATCAGTAAAGCATCACAAAGGACTGTAAAATATTAAGAGGAGGAGGGGGAGTGGATTTATAACCCACCTTCCACATGAAATCTCAAAGCAGCTTAAAATCTCCTTCCTTTCCTCTCCCCACAACAGACACCCTGTGGGGAAGGTGGGGCTGAGAGAGCTTTGAGAGAACTGCTCTTGAAGGAACAGCTCTGAGAGAACTGTAACTGGCCCAAGTTCATCCAGCAGCTGCATTTGGAAGAGTGGGGAATCAAACCCAGTCCTCCAGTTTAGACTGTACTGCTCTTAACCACTACACCAAACTGGCTTTCAGAGAAAGAGAGCATAGACCAATTTATGCTGGTTGAATGGCAGTTATTTTGCTTATAAAGAATGTGGTGGTGACTCATCAGTGGTGACTGATGGAAATTCTGTGGTAATGGCCTATTTTTTGGTATAAAATTTGGTGCAAAATTATTGGAAAATTCCCTGTTTCATTAACTCTTGGCTGCCCACCCCACAGACATCCCTGCCCCAAATAATGAATATTAATGAATAGCTATTCGTTTTCATTGTAATAATAATACTGAAAGTGACATTTTCATTCCAATTTTTGATCAGTTGATGTAGAAATGTGGCTTTCATTTTTCAGCCATGTAGTTTTCAGCCATGTTGCTGCATTGCAAAACAATTTGTTAATCAAAGTCATTAACCAAAGTACTTTTTTCTTTGACATGCAGGACACAGATACATTTCTACATGTGAAACTGCTACTTTACGCTTTGTACATTGTCCATTATTTGGAAACAGTATTCCATATTGTGAGGGGTTTGGAGCCCATGTCCTGTGAAGAGAGGCTGAAGGAGTTGGGAATCTCTAAACTGAAAAAGAGACCCTTGTGAAGTGATATGATGCTATCTTCCAACACCTAAAGCGATGCCATTATGAGGGTGGTATATTTTCAGTCATATTGAATGACAGGACTCAAACTAATGGACATAAACTGCAGCAAAGGAGGTTTGGTTCTAATCTGAGGAAGAATTGCATGATGGATAGGTGTGTTCAATGGTGGAACAGTCTCCCTCATGAGGCGGTGGATTCTTCATGACTAGAAGTTTTAAAGTATTGATTGGATACCTACTGGTTGGGGATATTGTAGTCCTGTGTTTGCAGGAGGTTGGGCTAGATGACCCTGGTAGTTTAAATAAAAATAAATAAAATCTTTACCTTCATTAGCATCTCAGTGAAATAGATTATTCTGAAAGACAATGACTGGCTCAAAAGCACCCAGTATGTTTTCCCTAGTGAATGGGGATTTTATATAAGTCTTACTAGTTCTAGCCCAACATTCTAAATTCTACACACCTCATTGGGTTGCATTCTCAGATTGTCACACAATGTACAAGCTTTGTATTAGTGACACATTAATTAGTCATTTCATGGACCATGTGCAAAAAGAGCTATAATCAAGGTTATGCCATTTTCATGGATAGGCTGCCTCTTGGTGGTATTAAACAGACTGATTGCTACCCTTCAATGAACATATTGATTTAGAACAGCTTGAAACATTTTTGAACAGCCATTTTTCATTTCAGAGAATAGTCAGCAACACAAAACCTGAATGTAATCAATATAGATAGAGCACCCTTTACTAAAAATAAGAATGCTGAGATGCCCCACAAATTAACTAATCAGGCAGCATAAAATCCTATGTAAACTTTAAAATGCAATTGTTTTTATAACTATATTTTATTAATACATTCCAGTAATAAATAATTTCCAGTCATATATTTCTAGTCATAAAATAATTTACTATTACAATTTAAAGCAGTAACACAAATCAGCAAACCAAAAATTACAGTTATCTAAAAATTACAGTTATCTAATAGAATCCCATTGTACTAAAGAGCCAAATGGAGGTCAGTCAAGATTAGAAATTCGTTTTGCAGCCCCAAAAGATATTCCTTGGAGAAGTGCAGAGACACAGAGGAGAGTATAACCAAACAAACTGCCTCAGTTTAGGCCTCATACAAACCCATTTACACTAACATTGGTTAGTCTGATCATCCAGACATCGATCATTCCACTAACCATAGTAAATGGGGGAGTATCAAACCAGGACCCAAAACCATTGTTTGAAGGTGGTTTATAAACCACAGTTAATGGTGTTTTTGCAGAATGGGCAAATGTGGATGTCTTGATTTGTTTCCTAGAGCAACAATGTAAGTTGGGATACCAGCTGAATCTCTGTGAAAAAACGGGAAATAGTGAAAGCAATGAATCCAGCACTTGTTGAAGCAAAGCAGGATTGTCATGACCTGCAAGTCAAATCCTTGTTTCACACACTCACCATAATTAAATAAACCCCAATCTTGTTATGTCTGAACTGAGCCATGGACAAATTAGGTAAAATTCAATGAAAAAAATAAAATAATGTTGTTATATTATTGTTTATCTAAGGAAACAGGCCATGGATGCTGGATATGTGGAAGAGGTAAAGCTGAGCCTTTGAGCCCAGTGTAAGGACCAATGTGTTTATTGAAATGGAATTCATCCAAATTCATCCAAGCAGAAAAGAAATAAATTCAGGGCAGACAGAGGGCCACAGTCATTGTTTCATTTTTCAATTGATGATTGTAGAAGAGAGATGTTCTCTGTGACATTAGCAACACCCACCCATTTCAAAGTGATCCCACAGAGAAGCTGAACCACAAAACTAACCACCAGCACAGCAGTTCTGTATCCAAGCCCAAATACAATAAATAAAAGGATCTGCACTCCCAAGGCTGCAAGTGGGCAATGAAATTATGTGATTTTTGGACTACATGCAAAGAACTGTGCATGGACATATGAAATCACCAATGCCTTAAGCTGCAGCTACAGCCAGTCAGTGACAGGCAGTCATTTTGACAGGTACAGGTGCGAAGTGTACAGAATGGATCCTGTGCAAGCTGGAGACACCAAACTAACAGAGGATCTCCATCTAACTATCTACCTGTCCTTCAAGTTTGGTGAGGATTGAATTTCTGGGGTCTGAGTTATGCCCCCCCCCCCCAAAAAAGAAGGTGCTCCCAGGAAAGTGCTTTCTGGAAAATGACAGGTGATCATTCCTCAGGAAAGCACTTTCCTGTGAGCACCTTCTGGGGGGACATAATTTCGACCTTGTAAATCTAATCCTCACCAAACTTGGAGGGCAGGTAGAGGATAGTCAACTGGAGATCCTTTGTGAGCTTGGTTTCTCTAGCATGCCAGGGGGGCATTCTACCCAGTCATGAACCTCATGTACCAAACCAGTTCATTTGGCTTCTAAAGGTTTATGACAGTTCATGGTTCACAATCTAAACACACCACAAAACATGAACCGAACTGCATTTTCCAACTTCATGCCCATCCCTAAGTCTGTCATCTTCACAGTAGGAGGATACTGTCAAGGTTAGGTCAGAAATAGAGAGATGCAGAATTATTTAATTAAGGGCTCTTTTTTTGGAGAAAAAGTCCACCAGGAACTCATTGACATGTTAGACCACACCCCCTAATATTAGCATATCAACTCATTAGCATATTAGGCCACACCAGCTGGGATAATCAAGTGCAAGTGGAACTGGTGCTAGCCGACTCTTGCCCCCCACCTGCTACCCCTCCCTCCCAAAGCTGCAGCTGCTCCCACCAGACCTTCAAAGGCACCCCCATACCACAGCAGAAGTGCTTTAGAAGACAATGCCCACCACTCAGGGAAGGAAGGAAAGAAAGGGGATGGAAGCAACTCACCTCAACTCAGTGCATCTTGGCCTCCTACACCTCACCATCGTGAGGAGGCTGCCACGCAAGTGCGGCTGGGCCCCCTGAGTCCTGCCAGCCGACGGGACACTGGGAAGCTGCAGTGCAAGCGCGGCAGGGCCCTCTGACCCCCGCTGGCCAGAAGGATGTTGGGAGGCTTCTGAGCAAGCATGGCTGGGCCCCCTGAAGCTGCCTGGGCTTTGCTAGAATGCTAGCCAAGACAGCCAGAATGCATTCCGTGCATTCCAGCTCAAAAAAAGCCCTGATTTAATTAACAATCAAAGTGGCCTTGAACTTTGAGAAAACTTTCCTGCTCTGGGAGTGAGACCAGAAATTGTTCCAATTGTGGGCTGAGAGGAGATGAGTTTCCTTTATGGGGGCAGTTAAGCAAGGATGGTTATTGAACATCTGCCAGGAGGAAACAAGATAGATGATGATTTGAATGGCCTGAGTTGTTTTTTGAGACATCTACCTTAATTTGACTGGAGAGAAGCTACCAAGCAATACATATGGAGCTTTGCTCCAAATAGGGTTGCCAAGTCCAATTCAAGAAATAGCTGGGGACTTTGGGGGTGGAGCCAGGAGACTTTGGGGGTGGAGCCAGGAGACATTGGGGGCGGAGCCAGGAACAAGGGTGTGACAAGTATAATTGAACTCCAAGGGAGTTCTGGTCTTCACATTTAAAGGGACAGCACACCTTTTTAAATGTCTTTCTTCCATAGGAAATAATGAAGGATAGGGGCACCTTCTTTTGGGGCTCATAGAACTGGACCCCCTGGTCCAATCGTTTTGAAACTTGGAGGGTATTTTGGGGAGAGGCACTAGATACTATACTGAAAATTTGGTGCCTCTACCTCAAAAATAGCTCCCCCAGAGCCCCCGAAACCTCCAGATCAATTCCCCATTATACCCTATGAGAAACGATCTCCACATAGGGAATAATGAAGACGTTTCCCTCTCCTCCACACACACATACCCCCTTCTCGCAAATCTGATGTAGGGGATTGGCCTCTCTACTCACCAGCCAGCTTCTTCACAGTAACAAAGACACAGACACAGAAAGTTGAAGCCTTTCACCACCTCCGGAGGTGCAAAGGCACATGGTCCTTTGGGGTGGGGCAGGAAGCAGCCTGGGAAAGCTCTGGCTGCTGCGATGGAGCTGGGTGGGAAGGGGAGGGGCAAGGAGAAGCTGCTGCGATCCGAGGTGAGAAGGGAAGGGAGGAGGAGAAGCATCGGGAATCGGTGGGAAGGGGAGAGGAGAAGCTGCTGGAATCTAGGCTGCGTGGGAAGGGCCGCCATTCCCCCCCCCCTTGCTTTCTGGATTTTTGGTGAGCAGGGGGAGGAGGCTCCAAATCAGGGGTCCCCCGCCCAGGCGGGGGATTTGGGAAGCCTAGCTCCAAATAGGCTAAAGTGAAACCCTCACAGTTGAAATAGAAAGAGTTAAAAGGACTAAACACCCTACTGGAAGCATGCAAGCCAGAACTGTGGAACAAGGGAAAAATAGTGTGAAGTCTGTCTGGACCAGCCTCTATTTTCAGTGTTCCAGCAGGCTTGTGTCCATTCCAAGAAAGGGAATACCAAGTTAACACCAATGACTGTACTGTTGGGTAAAAAAGGTAAATAAGAAAAATAAGAAAATAACAAAGGTTATAAAAACTCCATATTTACAATAGAAGGTATGTTTACACATAAAAAAGACCGTGGCTGCAACAAGTACCAGAGTACAGACAGACAGGTAGCTAGGCAGGCAGCTGAGGCTAATAAGCAATTAACTTCTTTTCTAGAACCTTGACAGGAAAAAACTGAATGCCTTAGCCAACCCAAAACACTGATAAGTTAAAACCACTCAATCAGTTTATCAAACACACCAACTAACACACAGGATTGGCTCTGAGCCAGGCTGTACTTCCAGGTCATGTCTCTGCTAGAATAAAAACAAATATGACTGAAATTTAGATCTTGCCATATCCCAGCATGTACAACTTAGTTAAATGTCTTTTTCTTCATACCATTAACACCCTGTAGTGTTTTGATATAATTTCCCAATACTCTTGTGCTCTAGAAAGTGATGATTGAATTTCAATAAATAAAGATCTTTTCCTTTTTAAAGATCTCAGACTGAGGTAAAAAGAATCTCATCTATCCATTTGACCGCTCAGTCTATGTACAGCAGAGGCTCCTGACTGGCCAGGGGGCAGAAGGTGTTTAGCAGATGTACACACACCTGGAGCACCTATCCATAACTCAAGCAACAGGTAGAAAGAGGAAGGGCTCAGCTTCAATGATGGCATACTACCCCATGGGGGGGGGGGGCAAAAGGGGCAAGGCAAAGCCTTCTTTTTCACACATTGCATGATTTCCCCTCCGTCTCCAGGGGAAAGGAAGCAAGTAAGGAAGGAGGGAATGAATTATTACAAGTGGTCATTAGAGGACAAGGATGCCATGGTAGCTAATCCCATGGAGGCTAAATCCTTGGCAGACTCTGTGTTTATTGGGCCTTCTTGTGCCCAGGGCCCATGAGGAGAAATGCTGATAACCATAATGGTTGTGTAGATTCATATGGGAGAGAGAGGGAGAGAGAGAGAGAGAGGTAGTCTGTATGTCTTCTGAGAGGGCCTGCACCTAGTTGCATGATTATTATAATCTCTGTACTAATTTATCCTGTGCATTTCAAACTACAACATCAATAGACTTCTTATCAACCAGCAAACACTCACTTTAAATGAAGCTCCTAGTGTACTGTGTCATTTAGTCCACGGCACTACACTTACAGCTATAGCAATAAATGCACAAATTAACTTTTATGGTAAGAAATTACTGCTAATCACAGATCAAGAAAACAAACAGGACAGGTTCTGTTTTAAGGATTATGATTGTCATGCATAACATACATGGAGACAAATAATCAGAAATAAATGTGGATATGCAACAACTAATACAGCTACAGCCTGCCTGGACAAAAAACTAATTCATTGCTTGTGGACATACAGATTGCTTGGTATGCAGCTCAAGCATTCCTGTCAATAAACATTAAAATCTTATTATACATTTCAGTGCTAGTGCACATACTGTCCTTTTAACTTATTTTAAAAAGTCATAAATCTTTAAAATGCTTGGGAATTAGGGCTATCAAGAAAGATAGAATCTCAGTACAAAGATAGTAAAAGAAAACTATTCTCAGTTTGCAACAACTATTACCCCGGATGCACCTAGACCTTGATAAAGACCATAGTTAGAAGCATGTTATTTCCTTTCTTGCTCGTGCAATTTAAAATGAATATCAGGGGATTACAGGTCACTCCAGATTTAACACATCAAAAACATATTGAATTAAAACCAAATACAGAACTGATCCAGAATTGTTTTCATGGCTTCTCAGTCCTCTGAAGGCATTGAAGCTTCTACTGTCCTCTTGTGTGTTTTACGTTTTTGACTGTGTTGCAATTAATAGTTTGTGGTTTCGCCATCCCTAGAAACTAATACCATCCTATGTGGTTTTATCATTCATGTTGAAGTTGATGCAAACCAGGTAGTATAAAAAAAATGCCCAAGTGATGAGCGTAGTTTATCTCCCAAACACCTCTCCAGTTTAGGTTACCTCCATTCTGGCTATGAGAAATTACCCTCTTGGGAGACAAGATGATTCAGCTTCTCTGTGAGTCATGATCATTTGTGGTTATTTTATGTAGTCTACAAGACATCAGGGATAAAGCAAATACATAAAGGGAGAAAACACAGAACTAAATGGTTCATTATTAACATTCATGAAGCCACCTGGTCACAGACTTACATTTCATTATGTATTTTATAAACTCAGAGGTTGAGAAATAACATTGTGTATTACCAGCTCAGCTCAGAATGCATTTCCATCATAAAGGCTGTTACTCCCAAGGGAGTATGTTAAAGGCAATGAGAGTTACACTTCAAAAGATGCATGTATCTGAGAAAAAATATTCCACAAAGTCATACTCAAATATTAAAATTTGATAGAGAATGATAATTATTTTGGCATTACAGACTGTTTGGGATATCCAATACCACAGGGGTTAACTAGGTATGTGGGAGTTCTTGCCGCTTGTTAAAGCAGAGTTTTATTTTCATAATGAAAAAGGTAGGCCAAGTGTGAGAAAGTCACTGATGTCTGTCTCCAGCCATTTCTATTGAAGATAAAGAGTTGTCAGCACCTTTGGAAAGGCAACTTCGGTGAATGCTTAAATTCATGGGGCCTATTTTGGAAAGTAATGTTTGAAAGCATGTTATGTGCTGACCACTAGTTAAGTTGCTTTTTTCTTTTTGTAACTTAAGTTGTAATTCAACACTGTTGCAACACCTTTATGTGGACATAGAGTTGTCTGTCTTTTTCTGACAAAGCTTTTGTGACCGAAACAAGTGTCAAAGAACTTCAGTTGCTAAAACAATATCTGAGAATGTTTCTTCTGCTGCTTGAACTATGGGCACAAACCTGACTCTCCCAGATATTATGTTGTTGTGGTTATTATCATTGCCTCTGTTTTTGTTAAGGGGATGTGTTTGTTCTTGAGGCTTATTCATTTTGCTGCATATATGCACATGAATGTGTGTTTCTTGTTAAAATTGATGGAATTATGGGGGAGGTTCAATTGCTAATATTTTACTCTTTGCATACTTGTTAAAGAGTGCAGGATGTGAGGTTTTGCCAGTTACTGATCCCAGTCAACTCAACAAATGTGAAAATGATCAGTTGTTTATTAGAGATCACTACAGAGCAATGGTCCTTTGTGCCATGAGGCCATTGCCATTAATAGGGTAACTTACAAACAGAACCAATAATATACCAAGTGAAAAAGACATGCAACCTAAAGCCAGCCCCTGTCCGTTAAGGTTCCCAGAGTTAGATATATGGCATAGAAAGACTTCTTTGGGCTCTCAGGGTTGTTGGCCACAGCCAGACATTGTCATGGCTACCAGATAACAGTTCCACTGCTAATGTCTTCCTCCTGTGCATCTTGTGAAAAGTTACAGAAAGCAAAATGCCAAAGTAGGCATTAGTGGATACACATTGGAGCAAGATAGAAAATGAATACACAGTCCAGATTATGAGAGTATAACATAAGGGGTTCAATACAATGCAAAGAAATAGGAATAACTGAATATGGGTGAACATCTCAATATAGCACAACCATCTGACACTCTGACCCAAATGTCAGGAAACCTGACACAGGAGTCCTGCCAGACAAAAAGTAGATGGTGTGTGTGGTCACATAAAGAAAAAGTACAAACTGCGCACATTACGGGCTTTTTAATGCATTTGTTTGCTTTCCTAGAAATGCAAATACTCATGTTGTATGGATCAATTCTAGATCCCACCAAAACATTATCAGAGTTAGAGCCAAATGGTTCCACTCACCCTTAAATTCAGATTTCATCAGCAAGAAGAAAGTTAGAAATCAAGCAGGAAACTGAAATTTCCATAGGCACATTGAGGTCCAAAGATTAAAGGAAACTCACTTTGGTGGTGGTTCAAAGTGCCGTCAAATGCCAGTCAACTTATGATGACCCCACAGGGTTTTCAAGGCAACAGAAAAACCGAGATGGTTTGCTAATGCCTGCCTCTATGGAGCGACTCTGGACTTCTTTGGTGGTTTCTGATCCAAATAACTAACCAGGGCCAACTCTGCTTAGCAGCCAAGATCTAACAAGATTGGGCTAGACTGGGCCATCCAGGTCATGGCAGACGTATTTTTGGTCATATTTTATTAATGAATGGGCTTGGAGAATTAAAGAAAGAATGACAAACATACACTCTCCAGAAGGAAATGAGTCACCTGGAACCCTACAAAGTTTAATGGGCACATTTTAGTCTATAAACTGTAGTCATCACTGGCATCCATGATTTATTTCAATCACTGCACTGACTTATGGGGTCTGTCAAGTGTACCGATTTATTAATTTTATTTTACTTCATTTATGCCCCACTTTTCTCCCCTAAGGGAATACAACATTCTCTCCCCCCCCCTTCCATTTTATCTTCTCAACAACCTTGTGAGGTAGTATGTGAAGATGTTCTGCACCAGAGTGAGTGTAATACAAGCATGAAGACAAACTATCTTCATGGATGAGGTTTCATGGCTGGCCTTTCTTGATATTTGTTCCTGGGTTTTGTAGAGTAATTTTATTGCTATTTTGTTTTTATGTTCCTTTACCAATTTATTTTTAGTAGGATTTTTATTGTTGTTTTAGTATTTTATTCTTTTTAGTATTCTGATTTTATATTCTTTTGAGGGACAGCTGTACCAATCCATCTGGGGCTCTTGCTGTTAAAGTAAGCTACATCCAGTATATCAAAAAAGGAAAAAAAGAAGATCCTGCAGGAGGCAGCAAGTTCTACCAGACAGGACTGAAAGGGAGGCATCTTCTTTCTATAGGAGGCTTCCCCTTGTTTGTCTGCAGAATGCTTTAATTAGGCTTTTCTTCTAGAACAGTCTAGAACTCTTATGTGAACAGCTATCAAGGCAGCCAGGTTTATCTTGTCTCTTTCCTATCCTGTTTGTTAGTTCCTAAATAAAGCTTTTTATTTCTAATCAGTTCTGTGTCCTGACTGTTGCATAGACAGTCTGCCAACACTTACCACACCCTAAGAGGTTCAATTTGTTGTGAGTTTATATATCCAATATTGGCTTAGGAAAAAAAAAATAAAAGCAAATTTTATATAAAACGTGCTACAATGTGTACAAAAATATAAACACATGAAATTCCCTTGTACTAAAACTCCCTTATTCAGCTCAGCTAATGCTGAGCTGCTCTGCAACTGAACCACAGGCTTTACCTGAACAACATTAAATGGGAATGAATTTAGGAACCTGAGACATCTAGGAAAGACCTGCTCAAGCACCTTCTCTACTCCTTTTCCATGTACCTCTGAAAAGCCCAGAACATGCTAGAGTCAATGAATTCTTACCCTACTGCTCTATTCAAACTGTATCAGCAGGAGATACTAGCAGACAGCACTAGCTGGAACAATAGGCAGCTGGGATTGTTTGCTTGATTTGATTTAATATTAGTAGCTCTAATTGCTGACTAGAAATAGTGAAAAATCTATCTCTCCCTCATGCCTGGAAGTATAGGCAAAGCCCATGACTGGGTGTCAGGAACTGAACTCCCAAGTCATGTCTCCTCTTTGCAACTACTGCTGCTGGACATTGCTAGCCAGAAGACCAGCAGGCTGTCACTGAAAGCCTTGACATTTTGCGTGGAACTTTGGCCATCGTCTAGTTTGCTATTTAAATGTGATTCATAAAATTTGGCCATGTCCTCACTTTAGTATAATGGGGGAGGGACTGATGGTTGCTTTTGAAATTTGTTGCACTCTCCTTGAGAGTTGTGGGGGTATAAGTAGAAAGCTGTTTGTATCGTTAGGCTACATGGGGTAATGAAGAATGGTGCTGGAAGGGGTGGTGAGTGTATCAGGTTTTAAGTGAAATATGGGCAGACTTTTTGTGTGTCTAATCTCTGACTCCTTCTTGGAGGGGTGGATATGAGGAATCCCCATTTAACAATGTTGTGTTAGATGTGGAAGAGTGTATGCTGTTTCTTGCCTCAGTCTAAAGAGGCAGCACCATAGGTAGATAGAGGGGGTCAGGACACAAAGTATCCTTTTCTTCCTGTTCTCTGCATTGTCCTTTGAAATAGAATGCTATTCTTAGGAATGCTATTCTTCCTTCTGGCTTGACACTTCTCTCTTTCTCCCACACACACAAAGGAGTATGAACTGCATCTTTGGCACCATGGATGCAATCTCCATCTGCATCCATCCGGTTAGTTAAATTAGATCCTATCTCAGTCTTTCATCTATACTATCTAGAATGGAGTTCCTTAATAAAGAACGCCTTAGTTTAAACTGACAATTGGCTCAGAGTTACTTTCAGCGCAATATGGAGGGGGCTGAAGGCACTATGGGAGCTAACTTACCCCTACATCAGCATAAGTTTCAGCTATGACAATGTAGTGCAGGGCTGCTGCAGCGTCCTGTCATTCGTAGATGCTGGTGATGGGGTGTGGCAGCTGGCCATCAGTGCAACTGAGGTGTAGCCCTTGTGCCAGCACGGTTGTGGATGGTGTTTGGGGCATAGCCAGAGTTAGCCAGCTCCCTGAGCCCTTTCAACCTGGGAATGCCCCCTGTGAGAGGCAGAAAGTTATGCCAAAAAAACCCAGGGCATAGTCCATAGGTTGACTAGCCTATAGTTCTATAAGTTGGTATATTGTTGTTTTATTATATTGTCTTTTTTTAAGTTGAATTGTTGATTTTAATATGTTGTTAGCCATCCTGAGCCCATAAGGGGAGGGGGGGATACAAATCTAATAAATAAATAAATAGTAAAAAATAAATAAATAGGTGCCCATTGAACTCAAAAATAAACTCATTTCCCACTGCTTTATTCCTGCCCATTAGCCTTGGAGGAGCTCAGGATGCTGACTGCAGCCTCAGCCAATCCCCTCCCTTCCTAGGGTGGCCAAGCCCCCTCCCCAGCACCCAATTATGGCTCCCCTCATCCTACATAAACTTCCACCAGAGTATCGTACATCCAAGGAGAAGAGTGAAGTCTATACTGTGTGGCTGGCTTCTCCAATTTCAGTAACCTAACAGGTACCTGACCTTCAGAGACTCAAAGCACAAGGGCACTCAAGCACAGACAGGTAAGCATGTGCAAGCATCCCAAACTTGCTCCCCCTCGCCTCTCACTTGAGGCTGGGTGGCATGACAGTGGCATGGAGAGAAAGCAAATGACTGTGACCATGTGCCTGTCATTGGCACAGAGCTCTGTCAGGAGGAAGAGTGGGAGTGGAGAACGGGGCTTTCCTGAGCTGTCCTTCCCTGCCCCCAAACTGTCACATGCAATGGCATCTGCCCCAGGACTGACTACTCCCATTGCCCTAAAGTTCCCCTCCCCTTGTGCCACTCCTGCCTCAACAGTATGCTGTGAGGCCATGTTACAGCAGAATCACCAAGGACACTGCCTCACAAGCATTTAGCTACACTCCCCACCCCCTTTGCCATAGCATAACTTGGTCCTTAGGAAACCAACTAACAGTGCCAAGGTTGCACAGCAGCTGGTCACTGCAATGTAGGTACAGCTCAGGATTGCTCTGCCAGTATCACTGCTAACCTACACACTCTCAGCCGAACCTACCTCAAAGAGTTGTTGTGAGGGAAAAATGGAGGAGAGGAGAATGATGTAAGCCACTTTGGGCCCCCATTGAGAAGAAAGATGTGGTACTACAAATGAAGTAAATAAATAAATGGGATGCCAAAGTGTGGCCTCTAGCAGCCAGTAGACACAGAGAGAATCTTGCAGGAAATGGATAGAAATTCTGCCTTCAAATTCTTTCTGCTATATAAAGATGGCAGGGCTCCTGGATATGCCAGATTGGAAGGGTATCTGTCTGCAATATTTGCCATTCATTTTTAGCTCACATACTCCTTCTATCCATACTGTCTCCTCATTTTCATCTTATTTTCCTCTGTATCTCCCACTTAAAAGAACACAATTGTGTTCAGCCTCTAGTCAGGCAAGATAGTTAATCTACAGTTTGTACGTCACAAACAGAATGAAAATATTTATGAGTATGTCAGCTGATCATAGAAAATTGGTATCACTGGATTGCCCTCACATAATCACTGGGGAAACAATGCTGCAATAATTACTGTTATCTTCCTCTTTTTGCTGTTTCCCTGGAAAAGATTTTGGGGAAAACTCAGTAATTTAATACAGGGGGCCATAACACAGATTGTTAATTTTAAGTATAGCAGAATCACAGCAGGCTTTGATTGAGAGAAGCCAAAATAAACACGTGAAGTATGTGCTTCTTTGAAAAGGATATACCACATCCTGCATTTGGTAGCCAAAAGGTTCCAAGTTTGCATCACAAAATGGCATCAAAAGAGTTCTTTCTTTAGGTATGTACCTCAAGGGATGAGGGCCAAATTTCTGATACATGCAACTTTTTTTGGTGCTTAACTGTTTGCTTCTTGCAAGTTTCAGTCTCAGACAGAGAAGGACCTTGATATCAAAGGTGACTTTGATTAATTGGGGACTTGATCATTTAATTAATAGTTCTCAAAAGAGCTGACTATGCCACTGGTCTCAGATTTAGAGCTGACTATGGTAAGAGCACCCCTGCCAACATGAATAAGCACATAAATAACATTTCAGAAATAATATAGAGACAAATTACAGTTCAAATCTACTCTATCATAACGTCATTTCAGAGGACAGAAACAAAGCTTTCTGCTGGAGTGATAGAAACCAGATATTCTGAGAGAATTAGCAAGAGAGCCCAAGCCCTTTCAAATGGCAAGTAAAGAGAATATATTTTCCTGCCTTAGTACCATTTTTTCCTGTAACCATGCTCTCTTTCACTGTTTACAACCATAAATCACATTTTTTTAAAAAAATAGGAAAGTTAAACTTACTTTCATTTTCATGTCCTTTATGATTCTTATTTCCTTATCACCACATTGCATAAGGGTCCACAAAGCAAACCATAAATTCTGACTCTGAAATGGTAAATATAACAGCACTTTGTGGATTGCTCAATGGACCATCAAGTTTCACTTACATGTTGATGGTACCCAACCAGGGCCAGCTCACCCACTAGGCAGTTGCCTAGGGCTGCCCCCCTCTCAGTACCTACCACAACCGCCTAAATTTGTCTCTCTCCCTCCCCCGCCACCAGCCCCCTCCCTTCCCTTCCATGGTGCTCCCCGCTGGAGCTCACTGCCCCCCCTCAAGCACTGAAGCTCGCCGCCGCTGCCCTCCCCCCCAAGCGCCGAAGCTCGCCGCTGCTGCCCTCCCCCCAAGTGCTGAAGCTTGCCACTGCTGCCTTCCCCCCAAGCGCCAAAGCTTGCCCCTGCTACCCTCCCCATCAAGCACTGCTACCGCCCTCCCCTCCCCCAAAGTGCCACCACCATGCTCCCCCCACCCCCACTTGCCAAATCTGACAAAGGAAGCTTTGACTCTAAAAAGCTTCTATCCTCAAAATCTTGTTGGTCACTGGAATTGAAATCTAGCTGTTCTACTGCAAGCCACCCTCTGAAACTAAAGGACTATGATTTTTATTTTAGTGAGCCCCCAACCGTCTCCTGCTTGTACTAGTGTATTGTTTTTATAAGCCACTTTTGGAATATTTTTTCACTGAGTATAAATAAACTAATTAACTAAAGAAAAAAATGAAATATTGAACTGGGGTACTTTTTGTTCTGTTTTGAATATTTTTAAACAGAAAACAGCTCTCTTCCTTTTTTGAATTATGGTGCTTTCAACAGTTCTCTAAATTGATTCTGCTTCACTAGCTTTGCTTTGAAGTATATTTCAACTCATGCCTATGTTTTCACCAAAGCCCTGAATTGTATTGTGCTACAAAGCCTCATAGTGTTCATATGCAAAATCAATTTAAGGTGTTTTGTCACCACAAGCAATATACAATTTTGCCTCGTACACCCCTCTGCTGTTACTTGTTAAACTAAACAATAGAGGTTCATGGAAGACAGGCTACTGTTCTCTGGAATACAACTTTCTTTAACTTTTAATGTATGCAACATCATCATCTTCTTCATATATGCTAATTGCAAAGGATACTTAAATTTGGAGACTGGGCCCGTGAAAGGTCAAGATGGATTTTTGACAAACCTGAAAAGCACCCCAGATTCCTTTCTTCCTCCCTTCCCTCCTCCCTTCCTTCCTTCCCTCCCTCCCTCCTTGCACCCTCCCTCCTTCCTTCCTTCCTTTCTTCCTTCCTTTCTTCCCTCCCTCCTCCCTTCCCTCCCTCCCTCCTTCCTCCCTCCCTCCCTCCCTCCTTCCTTCCTTCCTTCCTTCCTTCCTTCCTTCCTTCCTTCCTTCCTTCCTTCCTTCCTTCCTTCCTTCCTTCCGTGGCTCTCAAATATCCGATGTTCATGTCTTGCGGCTCTCAAACATCTGACCTTTATTCTGTGTTGCTCTTTTGTTAAGCAACTCTGGCCACCCCTGGAGTAGACGATACTGACTTTGGTGGACCCAAGCAGCCTGTCACTAATAACACAGGTTGAGATGCAGGACAGGAACCCGGAAGTGACCGACAGGCTGCTTCAGCGTGCTGCTGCGCCGGCCCCCTGGGCCCCACAACGATGGGACCGATGCCACAGGGACGGGCTCGAAACACTCTATAACCCCTCAAAAGAACAGCAGTCTAGCTCTCTCTCATGGCTTAAAGCCGTGCTGAACAATTTTCCTGGAACTAAACAAAAAGGTTGTACAATAATAACATCTTAAGAAGTAATATCAAACATAATTTTACAAAAAGAAACTTGTGTCACACACATCAATTCTCCTAACTCACCCAGTGCTCTATTGTTACAAATGCATAAATCTGGTCAATTACTCTCAAGGCATGGCAGTTCTCTTATACTGTAGCTGCCGCTTCCCATTATTAAGTATCAGCACCTGGGTGGGGATTAGTGGTCTTAAAGGTGACTGATGTTACTCTACTACTAATGCTTTTACAAAATTATATATCAGAATTGATTTACAGAAATGAAGATAAGTCCATAGCTGCATTTAGACCATGAGGTGTAACGGTACCAAATTTGTGAATGAAATATGACTCCTTTTGAAGAAGTAATTTATGCGCTTCTTTGATACCAAAAGTATTACTAAATTGAAGCTTGAAAATGACACCACATTTCAATTCTTTAAGATCACGATCCATTTCCACCATATGACTTACAATTGGGGCTTCCATGACCTTCAGTTTAACACGTGACAAATGTTCCAAAAATCTAATTTTAAATGGGCGCATGGAAGAGCCAATGTAATAAAGCGGACAGCTACATTTTAAATAATAAATTAGACGAGATGTCTCACAATTTGAAAATTGTTGGCTGTGCCAGGTGAATCTGTTGATAGTTAACGCATTGGACTGCATGGTGTAATTACACACTGTACATTGTCTGCCGCATGCAAAATGCCCTCTGGGTAGTGAGGACTCCCAAGGAGACTTAAACAATAAGTCTGAATGTACCAAAAGATCTGAAAAGTTCTGGCCACGTTTCCAACCAATTATAGGAAAATCAATTTCACCTAATACAGTTTGCACAATATGCCAATGGTTGTGAAGAATCTGCACAATCTTTTTACAGGGAGGTGAGAACGTCAAGGAGCAAACCATACTGCTGGTATTCTTAGCCTTTTTTGTAAAGAGATTCTCTCTAGGTTTGGAATCAGCTCGAAATTTGGCTACCCTAACCCTAACCCTAACCCTACACCACAGAGCATTAGTCAATTTCCTACCGCTAAAGTCATAATCTGAAGGCAACGTGGAATACTTTTTAATGTGCAAAAATTGACTATATGGAAGGTTTCTTTTCATATGATAGGGGTGAAATGATGTGTAGTGGAGAAGAGAATTTCGGTCAGTGTTTTTTTGATACACTTTAACACCCAGTTATTTAGAATTCTTAACATATACAATGGTGTCCAAAAAGTTAAGACTACATCTGCTGCTTTGGTGTGTGAATTTAATTGTGGAATGTAAAGTGTTGCTCCAGTCCACAAATGGCTGCACAGCAGAGGGATCATTAATTAGGCAAAAAATATCATCCAAAAACCTAAAATATGCCGCATAGAGAATACATTTCCCTCCCCCCCCACACACACACACTTTCTGATGACCCTGAAGCGGGGGGAGGGCCTCCAAACCAAAGGATCTCCTGCCCCCAACTGGGGTTGAATACAATCCGAGAGAGGTCACTATAAAACACAACAAAAAATTCAAGCTAGTGACCAATTTACTAAGAAATATATAGAAACCAGTCCAAATGTCCAAAACATGTATATTCAAGTCCCAAAGTAGTGTGGTGACAAGCCAATCGATGAAGTACTTGTTTCTTTCCAGTCTTCATCAGACCTGGGACCAATATTGATTCAATTATATAGATTCTTTACATAATTTAAAAAAAAAATTAAAAAGGGGACACAGCGTCTCCAACAGCAATTTCACATCGGCTACAGCTCAGTATGAGGCTTCTTGCGCCAACCCTACTGGAGAACGGACTGTATGCTATTCTGTTCACCTAAGGCCTCTTCCTTTACTGAGAAAAGCAGCCTGGGTTGCCCAGCAACAGGCTCTGGCTAACACTTCCCTGGGGGAATATAAGTGGGGCTTTGCCTCCCTGGCTATTTGTGTGGCCTTGTGTGAAGCTGCATGTGCTGGGAGGTCTTTCATAGGGCCACAGTAGCTCTGTAGCCCTTTCTGAGACTGGTTGACAGAGGGGACACAGAGAAGAGTTTGCTGTCTCTGAGGTAAGACTGTTAACATATCTCTCACAGTTTACTGTTTGCTTTATTGTTTGCTTCGCAGCAGCTTTGTTTGTGTGTGTGGGGGGGGGGGGGGCAGACTATCCCAGACTTCAAACAACAGGCCCTGAGGAGAGGCAATAGTAATCAGAAAGGCTCCAGGAGAACCTCTCAGTAGAGAACTGTCTTGCTCAAAGGTCAGTGGCCTTATGATAGGTTCTGGCCTTGTATGGCCGGCAGTAGGTGGGTCATAGCGAGGCTATCCGATGGTAGTGGGAAGTGGTGACAGACAGAGTGTCAGCCAATGGCTGATGCAGTGAAGTCCCACCCAGTCCCAACGAATGAGGAAGGTGGGATTTTCCAACATGAAACCGGTTTTATGTCTATAGATGTGCACATCGCTACCTGATCAAAAGGGGGGTGGGGTGGAAAGGGACAGGAAAGTTCAGTCTTCCCGAGCAGCTTGAGTTCACCACAGGGTTCACCACAGGGAAGTTCAGACATCTGGAAATGTGGGGTGAAAGTGCTAACATTCATAAAGACTGGACTTCCCCTGGTGTCTAATAACTCCAATTCAAAGGTGAATCAGAACAGGGTGCCAACAACTGGGGAATGGGAGGCAGATGTCGCTATTTGATCATACAGTAAGCAGGTAGAGTCTTCACGATTGAGCAACTCAAATAATATAGAGAGCATGCCATTCAAGATCCACAGTCAGTGCTCCATTTATTGAGTTGTAACATGCTAGATTTAATCAGTTTACATGCAGAGGGATATTACATTTAGTTTAAAAAGGTCAAAGGAGAGGCCCAGTGGTGTAACTTTCCACAGCTGTTGGGGACATTCCCAGGCTGGAATGGCTTAGAGAGTCAACAAACTCCCACCACATCCCCTGGCCCACTTACTTCCATGTTGCCACAGGGGCATAGACTGAATTAGCAAAGTGAATTCTGGCATACTGAATATTGCTTTGAGATATTGCTTTTGCCCTGTTGCATCAAAACCATGAAAATATTTTGAATAATCAAAAAGATTTTCATAACAAACATCCCGGATTAAAATGTATAGCCAAATGATTTTACAACATTGAGAATGGAATCAATTACCACAAATAAAACAAAAATGAATAGGAGACTGCCAATTTACTTGGCAAATCCCTTCCCTACCTTACATTTTCTGTGTGTATATGTATATAATATCCAGGTGGCATAGCCTGCAATGAAAAACAAATTCAAAACACATCAGTAGCCAAACTTCAGATACCATTGTCAAACTTCATTCTCAAAATTCTTGATTCAGATTTCAGAATGAAAATTTCAGATTAGAGTCTGAAATTCACTTGTTTCAATCAGCTAAATAAATGGTTGATATAAAACATATTAATTTGTTACAAGTAATCTATCAAATACTTTTTGTTGGTTTGAGTGTCTTATCTGAAGAACACCCCATGAGTCCTGTTGGATCAGATCATCTACTGAATGAATCTATCTAGTTAGCATCCTGTTTCCCACAATAGCCAATCAGATGCCCTGGAAAATCCACATCAGTGTCTGCTCATGATCCTGCCTTCCAGAACATGGAAACCCCATTCAGACAACATAACTAATAGTCATTGCTGGATTCCTATCACCATATTGATTGATGGATTCGCTTCAGTGACTTTCGCCATCATGCCAACTGATAGAATAGCACCAGGAATGCCTATTGTTAATTTATTGTCAATTTTAAACCAGAATGTTTTTAAGACTAATGTTGATTTTAAAAGTTTGTATAATTGTTGTATGGACATGTTGTTAGCCGCCCTGAGCCTGCCTAGGCGGGGAGGGCGGGATATAAATAAAATCTATTATTATTATTATTATTATTATATCCCATATCAGTGAGATTCACAAGGCATTGTCATTACACATCGTGTGAAGAAATGCTTTCTTTCACAAACCATTTTTTGTCATATCTTGATTGCTGTTTCATAGTATTGTGTCAGGCTCTGTTCATTTATGATGCCAATCAATACTGTTACTAATCATATTCAATGCTGCTAGAGAGGCCTACTAACATAGAAGCGGGGTAACAAGGAGGGAGGGGGGAAGAGTAGGAAACAACTTCCCAAGAATATCAAAGGTTGCCAAGGTCCCTTTGAAGTAGACAGTGTGCGCCAGATTCTCACCTCCTCCCTGGAGGCCCCAAGGACATTGGCGCTGGGAATTGGAACCACCAGCGGAAGAGATAAGGGGGGGGGGAGCATTGGGAAAGATCTCACATGCAAAGTAACCTTTTGTTTTGGGAATTAGGGGGTAGAAACCATTGCTTTGATGTAGAAGAATAAATGCCAATAGCTAGAACTGATCTCCATCAGTTCCAATACCTATCATGCTGAAGTAACTCTGAAGTATCCAATAAACGCAACTTTGTTTTAAATTACTAAGTCTGCTTTCTTGTGAGCTTCAATGAACCCACGCCTGACAGTATTGAATACCATCAAAAGCTGATTGAAAAATGTCAGAACTGTCAAATAATGATTACTGCTACAACTGTGCACCAAAAGTTTATTTGGGTTGGATTTGTTTCCTTTATTATTATTACTAGGAATAAGGCCCATTGTGGAGAAAAAATACAGCGGGCTCTAGAAAGAGGCTCTGACTGAGTTGCCCCTCACCCTTGCTGTCTTCCCACCCACTCAAGTGAAGGCAGCTGCTGTGAGAGTCCTCTCAGCCCCACCCACCTCACAGGTTGTTTGTTGTGGGGGGAGGAAGATAAAGGAGATTGTGAGCCTCTCTGAGACTCTTTGAGTGGAGGACAGAATATAAATCCAATGTCTTCTTCTTCTCCCTCCCCACCTCAAGGGGAGCTAATCTCTGCCATCTGGAGAACAGTTGTAATACTGAGTGATTAGCAACAGTAGTTCCCCAGGAGGAGATGGCATTGTACTTGTCTGAGGTCCCACCCCCTCAAACTCCACCCTCTCCAGGCCCCACCCCTTAAATCTTTAGGAATTTTCTAACCTGGAGTTGGCAACCCTATCTTCTTCTCTTTATCTGCCTCTGACTTCAGGTTTCCATCGCCTTCCTCCTCCCTTCAGCCTCTACATAGGAAAATGACAGCCTTTCTTCACTATGGGGGGGGGACCAAAACTGTTTACATCATTCTCCTTTCCCCCCATGTGATCTGAACAACAACCTTGTGAGGCAGGTTAAGCTGGGAGTCTGTGACTGGTCCAAAATCACCCAGGCAGATTCCATAGCAAGAAGCTGCGTCTGACAGATCCTGCTCTGAAGCCTTAACTCCCATGCCACAGTGGCTGTCATGGGGGGCTGCTGCTGAACAATAGCAAGCAGCCAGGCATAGGATAGCCAACCCCAGGTGGAGCCATCCCTTTACCTGCACCTCGGACTTCACGTTTCCATTGCCTTCCCTCTCCCTGCGGCCTTTACATAAGAAAAGAACAGTCTTTCTTCACAGTGTGTGTGTGTAGGGCTAAAGTAGCTTACATCATTGCCCCTCTTTGATCTGAACAACAACCCTGTGAGGCAGGTTAGGCTGGAAGCCCGTGACTGCTCCGAAGTCACACAGTCAGCTTCCACAGCAAGAACCTGTATCTGGCAGACCCCACTCTGAAGCCCTAAATTGTATGCCTTCCTTAAACTCCACCACAGAATCTCCAGGAATTTCTCACCAACCTGGAAAAGTATCACTAAAGGCCTCTGGGTTAGTGCCTCCCCACCCTTGCTGTCTTCTCACCCACCCAAGTGAAGGCATTCACTCTCCCCTCCCCCCACCTCAATGGGAGCTGATCTGTTACATCTGGAGAACAGTTGTAATTCTGAGTGCTCTCCAGTACTAACCTGGAGACTGGCAACAGTAGTTCCCCAGGAGGGAACACCTTAGTAATTCCCCAACAACTACTAAAGGCCTCTGGGTTAATGCCCCCAGCCTTGCTGTCTTCCCACTCTCCCAAGGCATTCACTCTGTCTCCCATCTCCAGGGGAGCTGATGGTCTGTCATCTGGAGAGTAGTTCTGAGTGATCTCCAGCCCTCACCTGGAGATTGGTAACAGTGATTCCTGGGGAGGAAATTGCTGGTAGCATCAAGGCAGCCCAAGGTGTCTTGAACTACAGACAACACATCTCTCTCCCCATCCTGGAGAAAATCACTGCTTTTGAAGGGTGGACTGTATGCGATTCTATTCGCCTTAGGCCTCCCCCTTTACTGAGAAAAGTACCCTGGGTTGCCTAGCAAAAGACTCTGGCTAGCACTTCCCAGGGGGCACAAAACACTCCCAGCAGGGCCAGGGGTAAGCTTGGGGCAGAGGGCAGTAGCTGGCAGCCATGTCAAAGTTAGGCTGCAGGAGCTGAAGGCCTCAAACTTGGGCTTCAGAGTGTCTTTGCGCCTTTTTTGCTGTGAAGTGGAAGGGGCCAAATTTTTGCCACAGATGGTTGCAGGAAATGGTGGACAAGCAGCAGATATGTGTCTCTGTCTGTGGCAAGTTCATTTTGGTGACTGGGGGAGCATTTGGCAGTCTATAGTGGGGCAGGTGACACTGAGTAGAGCCAATAGGAAACCCAAAGATTGCAGAAGATACTGGAGAAGCGTCAGAGATGTGTCTCTGTCTGAGACAAATTTGTTTTAGCAGTTGGGGGAACATCTCACAGTCTACAGTGGGGAGACACTGAGTTGAGCCAATAGGAAAGCCAGTCTGGTGACGGAGGCTTCATTATCCAATTGCTGATGCAGTGCAGTCTCACCCAATCCCAACGAATGAGGGAGCTGGGATTTCCCAACATGAAACCAGTTTTATGTCTATAGATTACACCAGTTAAGAGTACATTATTAACTTACATTTGGTTTCCGTGGGAAGCACATTTCTAGATACATACTTTCCTACCCAATTGAGATGCAGGTTTCAAAAATTTGATCCCTGGGTTGATCTTCTCTACCATATTTCTGGCAGTTTGGAAAAAATGCCCCATTTGGGAGGCATGTTAACATTCTCAAATGGGGCACAGAATTGAAACCTGTGTGAGTTTTCTTCCTTTCCCAGGATACTTAAGAAGGGCACTATAGAGGTTTATTTTAGATAATAGAATGCATTGGTAAAGGAAGCTAAATCCTTGTCTGCTACCAATTCTACAAATATTGTGTTGCTTGTCTACATGCAGTTAGTTTCAGCATTTTTCTCATACTTCTGGTATTGGATCCTGGCCAGCAGCAAAATATTTCAGATATTTGAGATACAGAAGTGGATAGAGTTAGTTCTCCTTGCTCAGTTTGGTGTAGTGGTTAAGTGTGTGGACTCTTATTTGGGAGAAATGGGTTTGATTCCCCAATTCCTGTGGATGAAACTGCTGGAGTGACTTTGGGTCTGTCATAACTGTCAGAGCTGTTCTCTCAAGAGCAGTTGCTCTCAGAGCTCTCTCAGTCCCAACTACATCACAGGGTATCTGTTTTGGGAAGGGGAAGGAAAAGGAGATTGTAAACACCTCTGAGACTGCAAGTGAAGGGTGGGGTATAAATCCAATCTCCTCCTCCTCCTCACACCCTCAGACTTCTAAGAATATATTCCCCCTCCCCCATCCCTGCTTCCTTGACATTTGTGTAAGACATTGCCTTTTCCCCATTCCAGAACTAATTGGGCTTCGAAGTGCATCAGTAGTCAGTGTAATTGCTATAATATTGGGGTCACAGGTTCCCAATAACTGGGCCTGACTAGCATTCTGCACTAGCTGTAGCCTCCAAACACTCTTCGAGGGTAGCTTTAAGTAGACTGCATTGCAGTAGTCAAGACTAGATGTAACTAAGGCATAGATCATTGTGGCTAGGTCTGACTGACCCAGGGATATATGCAAGTGATGTGATACCCAGGAAGACACCCCTGTACTTATTCCCAAGCCATGCACCCCTGGAATGTGATATTGCAATGTAACCCTAGAATATTAATTGGATACAGCAATGCCCATTTGAATTGGAATGGTCTTTCTTGCACATAAGGGAGACAAATCCAGTTCCTTCTTGACCCAAAGCAGGTCTGTAATGTGATTCTGGTTCACAAGCCAGAACAACATGATGCCAGCTGAAAGGTTGAGAAGCGTCCATCTTTCTGCTCCTGGGAATGAAAAAGTTTCGGGCTCAGAGAGTGACAAATGTGGGCACTGCCATAAAAATTCCTCCACTCTTTTGGCAACCTTTTAAAAGTCCTGTTATCAAAGCATAAGGAAATAAGATTGACCCAAGAAACCTCCAACACAAATAAATGGCTTGTATCTGGTAATCCTCAGGACAAGGCATCAGGAACACAAAGGTTAAAGGTTAGGTACTCCTCTTGTTGTGAATGTGTGGTATAACCTGTAAACTGATCTCACAATTTTGACTTTTAACAAAGTCTCTATTTTTCTTTAATTAATTGCTAAGGCCACCAAAGTCATTCAGTCCCCTGACCACTTGATGGATGCCCATCCATGGTTGACACTAAGAGAGAAATCTATCACTTTTGGGGAGCTTCAAAGGAACCAGTTTTGGGAAAAACAAGGCCATAAAGTCATTTGGCCAGTGTAATTAAAATGCCTATGTTGGGGTATGGATCTATGATACGAATGGTCTCTGATTGGATATTACACATAGGACACCCCGACTTTCCATTGTTGTGACACTCTGCTCCCTCATTGGGTAGGTTAATTGAGTGATGTGACGTAATTTACCCTAGAAAACAGACAACCCAACCTGTCAGGTTTAGCGTAGCGCAGCGCAGCGTAGGGTTCGAGGATCCTGGTTGCAGAAGAAGAAAAAGGAAGGAAAAAGGGAATCCCTTCATCCTCTCCTTTCTCCACCCCCTTCCTACCCTCACCCCCCTTCCTCTCAAGAGAAATATCCCTCCAGAGGTCTTGCATTTCCTCTGACTGAGCCTGCCTTGCAAAGATCTAGGTATTGTATCACCCTCCCCCATCCTGCTTATTCAGCTAACCTCTTTTGTAATTCCTCTTGTATGCTTGAAATTGTTTGATTGAGATGTAACTATTTGAAACCTATGCTATAATAAAATCCATTATTAACCAAAGGATTTTCAGTGGTCTATCTCCGTAGACAAAGACATAGATCCTATACACCTCACCTCTGTGATGTCATTAGTAATTTACTCTTTGAAACATGGGGAAAATTGCCATAATATGAGAACTCTGTCCCATAGACATTAAAGTCAATGAAAGAGAATATTTTGAACCACCCCCCCTCCTGTGAAAACAGACAGCAATAATGAAACTAGCCAGACAGAAGACAAAGCTGGAAGTCTAATGGGGCAAGCAAGAGCTACAGAGCTATAAATTGTTCACCTTAACTATTTGTGACAATTGGTAGCAGACAAAACCATATATCATCAGAGAGTGGTACTAAAGCATTTGCTTTCTGTTCTACTTCAGTTACCATGGCCTCTTCCTCACCCTTCCAAGGCATTTTGTAGCAGGATAGAGGGGAAGGCAGAGGGCACTATGGGGGGTGGGAATCTGGCTCAGAGTTGATCCAGCCCACAGAAATGTACTGGATCTGACACAGGGTACAGCAAATGAAGCCACAACATAAAGACCCCCCTGGGGTTCAGAGTTCCAGGAGAGAGAGAGTGTGTCTATTTGTCTGTGTGTTCAAAGCTATCTACAGAAACAGTTGTGATCAGAGACAACAGGCTCATGCCAAAAACCTTCTCAGCTAAAAGGTTTTAAATTTATTTTCCCGAAGGCTGAAAAGTTCACCAAAAGGTCATATTTCTTCTCCCTCTTTGTACTGTAATACTATATTTCTCCCAGCAATATTCATTAGATATGTGGTACTTACTTTTTTAAAAAACCCAGAAAACCTGCCTATATTTTTTCATTTCTTATCATACCTATAACTGTCATTGTTATAGTCATGGGCATGAGGGCAGGAGTGATTTTATTTCTTTTAAAATAAGCAAATTATTGCTCCCAACATTTTCCCTCTTCACATGGTTGCAAGAAGTAGAGAGAGTTGGCTTCTTTTTTTTACAAAATGAAATTTAATATTAGCTTTATAATGCAAATGGCATGGTGAAATCTTCTACAGAGATCTGGATTTTAAAGAAACTGGATTTTAAAGAAAACTAAATATTATCAAAAGAAAAATGATGATGAATAAAGCAAAATACTTCAGAAAAAATCATCTAGCTGATGGGGTCTGAGCTCCTTTCTGTTTCTAGCATAGTGCATCATTTGTGCCCTCTTTTTTTGCCATGTAGATATTTGTGCAAGATAGCCATGCAAGACAGGATCTAGCAGTCAAAAAGTCAATGAGAGGAAACTTGCGAGTTTTCTGAGACAGCCCACTTGCTTAACTGCATTCTGTGAGTAAGAAGAGGATATTCTTAATTTGGGGCTAGGGTTGTTCCAAAATTCTCATCCAAATTTCTCACAAGATTTCTTTGTTGATTTCCAAATTACCTGATTTTTTTTCAAAGTAGCACTAATGCATTAATGAATATTGTTGGGAGAAATATAGTATTACAGTACAAAGAGGGAGAAGACATCTGGACCGGGGTGGCTCAGCGGTGCTGTTGTTATTAGATCTGTCAGCTGCTTTTGATACGGTTGACCATCAGCTACTGACTAGCCACCTTGCCAATGTGGGGATTCAGGGGTCCGTGTGGCGGGACCGGCCCGATTCTGCCTTCAGACCCGGTCCCGTCAGCTCCCTATTGAGTCGCCAACTCCTGGAGGGAGCTATTTCTCCTCCTGCCCCTTGGGCTCGCTGCCACCACCTGCTCAGTCCCGGGGTTCAGATTGAGAGGAACAGGACTCCCAATCCCCCTCTCCAGCTATGAGGCCAGGCCTCAAGGTCCTCTGCCACCCTGTACTTGGGTTTCACAGAGACCTCAGCACTTCTTTGGGGCACCCCTGGAGGATTGGCACCTTATCCAACTGCATGCCTTCCCCCTTCCCCGGGGCCCCCTTCTTGAAAACAGCGTGGTCTAAAGCGGTCTGGGGATCTATGTGGTACAGAGTTTGACTGCCAGCATTTAAACAGTAAAAATATATTTATTCAAAAAGAGAAAAAGATAGGGAAAGAAAAACAAAACAAAAACAGTTGCATTTAAAAAAGTAGCACAGCACAGCAAACAGCATGACAAAGGAAAGGTGTTTATAAACGCTTTCTACTGTCCCTGGTCTAAACTTGTCCTGTCTTGAGAATTACTTACTTGGTCTGCCTGCCTGGGGCCTCCCAGGCAGGAGCCTCCATGCTCACCACATGCTCGCTGGAGCCCCAGTTCAAATCTGGCTTCCCTTCCTGCCTAGCACATGCAAAGAACAAAAGCACTTCCTGCCTCTTTAGGAGACTTTCCCCCTAGAGTTGTTGGTTTGGCTCTGGAAGGGAGGGGGGAGTGAGGGAGGCTACAAAGCCTGCTGAGGGATTTACTGACCCCTGCCAATGAAGCACCAACACTCTAAGATGGTGTTTCTCCACAGTCCGCCTTACAGTGGTTGACCTCCTTTCTCCAAGATCGGGGGCAAAGGGTGGTGATAGTGGAGGAAGTATCCCAGAGGCACTCTCTCAGCTGTGAGGTGCCACAGGGAGCGGTCCTATCCCTGATGTTATTTAACATCTATATGCGCCCCCTTGCCCAGATTGTCAGGAGGTATGGACTGGGTTGTCATCAATATGCAGATGACACCCAGCTCTATCTATTGATGGGCGGCCAGTCCGACTGTACCCCGTAAAATCTAGACCTGGCTCTTCAAGCTGTGGCTTCTTGGCTCAGGCTGAGCCGGCTGAAGCTGAATCTGACGAAGACAGAGGTTCTCTATCTGAGTCGGGGTGACCCGGGGAGGGAGGTTTGTCTGCCGGCTCTTGACGGGGTGCCATTAATACTGGCCCCTAAGGTCAAGAGCTTGGGCATGCTCCTTGAGTCCTCCCTCACAATGGAGGCCCAAGTAGAAGCCACTGTTAGATCCACCTTTTTTCACCTTCGGTGGGTGCGGCAGCTGGCCCCGTTCCTGGAGCACAACGACTTAGCAATGGTGATCCATGCCACGGTCACCTCAAGAATAGATCACTGTAACGCTCTCTACATGGGGCTACCCTTGACGCTAACCCAGAGACTACAGCTAGTGCAGAACGCTGCGGCACGGCTGTTAATGAGACTCCCTCGATGGGAGCACATTTAGCCGGTGCTGAAAGAGCTGCACTGGCTTCCTGTTGTGTTCTGAGTTCAAGGTGTTGGTACTGACCTTTAAAGCCCTTTATGGTCAGGGACCTGTCTATCTGTGGGACTGCCTTTCTCCGTATATTCCCCAGAGAGCACTACGTTCAGGGACAAAAAATCTACTGTCCATCCCAGGACCAAAAGAAGCCAGGTTGCATATGACACAAACCAGGGCTTTCTTGGTGGCAGCGCCAGAACTCTGGAACACTCTCCCAGAGGCCATAAGGGCCCTGCGGGATCTGCCTACGTTCCGCAGGGCCTGTAAGACCGAATTGTTTCGACAGGCCTTCGATATCTAACTGAGAGAGAGCTGCCACTGAACATCTTATAGAGCACCAAGTAGAGTACTGGTGGTCACCACAGAATTTTTAGAACCGCCTATATTGTACTGTATTAACACAGCACCATTAAATGGTTTTAAATAATTTAAATATGTAATTATGTTTTATATGTTTTATTGGTTTTAATGGTAGTAATGTAATGTTGTGAGCCTCCCTGAGTCCGCTTGCGGAGAGGGCGGGATATAAGCTTAATGTAATAAATAAATAATAAATAAATTAAGAATCCTCCAGCATTTCGGTTTCCATTTCCAAATTCTGTAGAGCATTGGAATTCTATTATTTGTATGTTTCAATACTGTTCCTCTACATTAACAATGCACATGGTGTAGTCACCCATCATACATTGCAAAAAAAGCTTCTATTGATGAGATCACACACAAGATTACATTAGATTACATTACATTACATTACTTTAGCCACCTTATGTATAATTGAAACTGATGTATGACAATGTGTAATTTGTGACTGATAGAAGTACAGCACCTATTTCTATCTATTTTTATATTTTTAAACTTTAATTAACTTATGTAACTGAACCATATCTTAAATTATTGTTATCTGTTTTAACCAAATCATGGCTTGCCATGTCTGTGAGCCGCCCTGAGCCCGCCTCTTGGCGGGGGAGGGCGGGATATAAGAATAAAATTTACTTTACTTTACTTACTTTACTTTACTTTAGATGTAAGCAAACAATAATGAATAAGTTATCTATGCAGTCTGATGATCAAGTGTAATTCCAGATGTCCAGTCCCTACCTGGAGGTTGGCATCCTTAACTATGTCCAAGTAGCAATCGTACACCATCAAAGGATGTCTTGGAGCATACAGACAATAACATCAAAGGTGTTTGTGTTTCTGTGCATTGCAAAGTTACAAACATCCCTTGCATTACTCTCAAAGTTGAGGTGATCTAACTCAATGTCACTGCCAATCTGACTTTGGCTTAGCCATACATAGCACAACAAAGTGATCATGCATGTTTTCTGTGCTTGAATAATTCTGAAATGAGCTGGCATGACCTGTCATGTTTCTTTCTTTCTTTTTTACTGTGCTCTTCCCTGAAAATATTTTACTCCTTATTCTGATTTATATCCCATATGAGTAACTCTATCCTATGGGAAACTCTTGGAAAGTTATTTTGGATCAAGAACAATAAAATAGTTGTGCTTATGTAGCATATGATCCAAGTGTTTCTGAGATGTGTTAGGAGAACAAGTACTTTGGCAAGGTCACCTAAAGTGTTTATTTTTTGATATCTCAAGAAGGCCAGGTAATAATGCTTACACTGCAATTTTCCTCTTAAGGTTTAGTTCAAAGCACAAAACCACTTCAAATGAAAGGAAACATCTGAGAGATTTTTGATAAGCAGATGCAGTTTTTAAATATAAGCTTCATGGCAGGGATGTATTCAGAAATTCTATTCAGATTCTGCTTTGGCTCATCTTACTCATTAAAAAAAAGTTCAGACTTTTTGGTATTATTATGTCCCATGTTCAGTTTGGTAGCCATTTATGTTTGTTTCAATGAGAAAAATATTATCACTGATAATTCCTCCTACCCAATTAAAATGAACTTCTCAGTTAATAACGCCCCCACTCCTTTTTAGGCAACCAGTAGAAATATTCTGCATTTTTTGTGACAAGGAAACTAACATAATCTGGTAAATAACATCCCATTACACTTCTGTTAAGAGACAGGACATTTCTTCTCCAGAATGTTGGCAACCCCAGTTTCCACCAAAATGTGAACAGAAAAGACAAATCCTTCCACTTTTACAAACAATTTAAACTTTCCTTGGCAGATTAGGCATGGTGGTTTTTAGGGAAAAGATGCCACATTCACAGATATGAACCTTCTGCTTTGTTCAGTTCAGAGGTTTTGTTTTTTGTTTTGTTTTTTTTAAGCCGGGGTTTGTTTTCTGTCAGTCTCTGGATAATCTAACTTGTTGGCCCCTATCCATCACAGAGCAAACAGGCACTTTTAAAGAAAAATAAATTATTCCTGCTTATATGAGATGAAGGAGGGAGTAGGCCTCCTTTATCTACTTCTTTGTTTCTATTTAAAAAAAAATAACTTCCACACACACTTTTAAAGTGAATAGGCACTCATGCATAGCCCAGTCCTCCCAGAGTTGCTTTTGCACAAGGAGACCCTGCCCCTGAGTTTATCTATTTTAGAGTTGCCAGCAGGCCTGGAGAAATATGCCTTGCCTTCTTATTAGAAGCTCAGTGTGTGGAAATTAGGCTTCCCAATCCCCAGGTCCCAGTGGGGGATCCCCTGGTTTTACAGGCTTCCCCCCACCCCCAGCCAGCTGGCTGGCGGGGGGAATCCACACCCCCACAGCCACCAGTACCTCTAGATCTCCCGCAGGTTAAGAAACCTGCAAACAGGTTCCATTTTAAAATTGAGCAGGCAGCAGGAAGTACTTCATGGGGAAGGGTCAGAAGCAGAGCCTCCGTTTGTTTTGCTTTCGATTCACAGTAAGTAAGAGTGTGTGTGAGAGAGAGCAGCATAGCCCTGTAATTGTCAGATGTCATTGTGGAGGAACCAGACCCAGAGAGAGAGTACTTTTCAGAAGTCTTTGTAGGGGAGACAGTAATAGTGTGTGTCTGTCTGTGTGCTTGTTTTGCATTGTTTCAGAGTTTTTGTATAGGAGCCTGTTTATGGGATAGAGGAAAACTCCACCTCTCTCTCATTTGTTTGCCTCTGTTAGACTGAAGAACAGCAGTTCCTGTGAGTAAAGTCCCAGTGAGATCACAAAAATGTGAGCTTGCAAACTCTGTGCATTTTGGCTGCATTTTGTGTGTTTACACTTTCATTTACTAGAATTGCAGCTATTGGAGGATGAGGAAATGGTGACTATTCAGGTGAACTGCACTGCTGTATTTTTATGCATTTATTTTGGAAATGGGAAAGTCTGGCTCTGCCCCAAAGTCTCCTGGCTCCACCCCCAAAGTCCCCAGATATTTTCTGAATTAGACTTGGCAATCCTAGTGGAAATGGTCAGTTGAAGTTCATTGCGTGGAGACAAACATCACCACCAAGTATAAAGTTAGAGTCCAGAGGCACCTTTAAGACCAACAAAGTTTTATACAAGGTATGAGTTCTCATGTGCTTATGAGTGCACATGAAAGCTCATACCTTCAGTAAAACTTGGTTGGTCTTAAGGGTGTCACTGGACTCCAATTTTATTCACTTGCTTCAGACCAACATGGCTACCCATCTGGATCTATCATCGCCTAGTAAATATCATCCCATTAAACCTCTTTTATAAGGACAGGACACTTTTTTCTCCAGTCAGTTGGCAACCTGAGGCACAGAAAGTCTTTAATAGTTGTATCCTCTAAGTTAATTGGGATTTTTTTTAAAGGTTTCTCTTGGTATCATTTTATTTTCTGTTTTCTTTGCTAGTATAAGTGCTATAGCATTTATACTTTTGGCACAGTTTATTGGTAGCTTTTGTTATTAAGAACTGGTTTTGTTTTCTGCTCTAATTTACTGCTAATGTTTTATCCTGTTGTTTTCTGGGGCTTGTTTATTTTTTGATGATTTATTGTTTTAGTGGCTTATATTGTTAGCTATCTTGAGGTTGACTGTCCAACAAAAAGGCAGGAAATAAACAGACAAATGCCCAAGTAGAACAACCCCAGGAGTCAGCAAACACCTGACAAAAATCTTCAGCTACACTGAAACTAATATCTGTTGTTTCAAGGCAGAAAATCCATTTATCAGTACATAGCACAGGTTATGAAGTTTTCCTTTTATTATTGTGTATATCTATAGATAAGAAATAGCCATAAAAATAAATTCCTAAAGGCTGTTCTTAGATACTGCATATTCATTTTATTTTTACAAAAACTATTTGAAACTTTGAATGTTCAAAATTGTGTGTCTCTTTTTTAAAAACCTGGCAAGTATTATTAACCCTTATTGGCAGTGCCAAATTAGATTATTAACAGTGATGAAAAGTTGCTTGCCAGCATTCTGCTAACATAACAGCCTTGAAATCAGCTTCTTGAGTGTTAGCTGACCAAGTTGAGCCATACATATGTGTGCTCAACAGCTCATAACTTAGCTGAATTCATACTGCTTTAATCAAGTCCAGCAGAAAATACTCCCATACCCCACAATACTCAAGTCTCAGACAACATTCAAAGGCTTTCAGCAAGATGAAAAGGTGCTCAGCCTTTCAAACAAAAAATATCCAAGATTTTTTTTTACAGTGTGAATCATTTCATAGCATGGCATATTCTTCAGTGATTTGTACCACCACCAGAAGCATAGGCATGCTTCTTGGTCTCCAAAGGCTTGTCTTTGTTTTTAAAAGTGACCACTTGTGTTATCTTGACTGAAATTCATTGGCTTTATTGTATAATTGTACAACTACAACACAACCTTATTGTGTCTGCTCAGAAGATAATTGCTCAGATTTCAATAGGACATAATCCAAGGAAAGTAGTCTTAAATACTCATCTACCCTGTAATGCACATCACTTGCAAATTCTGATCTACTTTGAGGAAAGCAAAGGAAAGGGAAGAGAACAATACATTGCCAGTTCTTGGCGGGAGGAATCTATGGCTACTAATAACTGTTGACATTCTTTTGACAAGACCCTGACTACTCGTCAAACAACATATTAGGAAATTCAAAGTGATATATCCAGTCAGAGAAATCAAGTCATGTCACTGTTCTGTAAATGCATCCAACAATCAACTGTTTTTCAACTAGATTTTCATCCATGCAATAATACCATTTTTCATCTTACTATCTTCATCATGACTTCTGTTGGAATGGTCCAGAATATCAGGCAAACAATGAACATGGGATGTTTCAGTGGCCTGTGCAATACCATTGCATAGTCTAATGGAATTCTGTTGCTGCATCTCAAATAGTGGCTCTTTTACACTGGCAGAGTATCTTGATTTCAGGAAAAACATGGAAGACTAGAGATGAAGAAGATATTGGATTTATACCCCACCCTCTGCTCCGAATCTCAGAGTCTCAAAGCAGTTCACAATCTGCTTTATCTTCCTCCCCCATAACAGACACCCTGTGAGGTAAGTGGGGCTAAGAGAGCTCTCTCAGAAGCTGCCCTTTCAAGGACAGCTCTGTGAGAGCTACGGCTGACACAGATAGGAGACTGCACCAGCCCTGTAGCCAGAAAATTTGGGGTGGAAGGACCTCGGAGATAAAAAAAAGATTGGGGGGGCAGCTGTGGGGCTTGGCTGCTTCTTCCCTACAGTGGACAGCCCGCCCAGTCCCAGCTATCTCTCACACTTTCTCTGGCTGTGACTCTCTCACTCTCCCTCTTGCTGTCGCTCTCTCACTCCCTCTCTCACGGCCGGTCTCTCAATCTCCCCCTTGCTGTCTCTCTCTCCTCCCCTCTCTCTCACTGTTGCTCTCTCATTCTCTCTCTTGCTGCTCCCTCACTCTCCCCCTCACTGTCTCTCTCTCACTCGCCTACTCTCTCACTGTCACTCTCCCCCTCGCTCTCTTGCTGTCCCCCGCACTGTCACTCTCATTCTCACACTGCCGCTCTCGCTTTCACCGTTGCTCTCTCATCTGGCACTCTCTCTCTCTCGCTGTTGCTCTCTTGCTCTTGTTGGTCTCTCATGCTCTCTCTCTCTCTCTCCCCCCTCCCTTTTCCTCCAGTCCTGGAGGCCCTCCTTTGGAGAGGCCCTACAGAGGGAAGGGGTTTTTAATAGAGTGGCCTACCCCCCCCCCCCAATAGCTATGGGCCTGGTTCGCACACTTAACCACTACATCAAACTGGCATGTATTATCTTGGAAAACAACAAGCGATAGATAGTTGTACCACAGAGTAAACTTGCAAAGAGTACATGTAGAGAAGCAGAGGAGCCATTTTCTTGTGTACAAACAAATGAAAATAGCAATTATGAACTCTTTTTGCTAAAGAGAAAAATAGATGGTTAGCTCATTTCTCTGATAACCTCCTCCCCCATGGGAAATATGTAGTAGACTTCTGGCTTCAGTAGGAAACTCAAACTGATTGTAAGCTAATATACCTCTGTTCCAAGGTAGAGTTCCCTCAGTCAGGGTACATAGGCATGTGGAAACACACTTCTGTGCACACAAATTTACCTGGATGAAGAACTGTGTTTACAACCTGAGGTATGAATGCAGTTGTCAGTACAATAAACCACAGCCCCAATCAGAAAGCTGTCTATTTCAGTGTTTGGGAAAGGAAACTAGAGGACTTTATTTAGAGTTGTACCAGCCTTCCTTTTCAAGTATCATAATAAAATTGGTTAGGTATTGATAATTCCAGAGGAGTAACCATGCTAGTCTGTAGCAGAAGAATAAAATTAGAGTCCACAGGTACCTTAAAAACTAGCAACATTATAAGTCTAGCATAAACTTTCAAGCTTGCTGCCAGATTTATTAAATAAAATAATCTTATGAATCACAAAAACTTATGCTGGAATACAGGGCTTTTTTTGTAGCAGGAAGTCCTTTGCATATTACACGACACACCCCTGATGTAGCCAATCCTCCTGGAGCTTACAGTAGGCCCTGTATTAAGAGCCCTGCTTTGTCTTTCCAAGATATTTCATTTGCTTATGACTGGGAGGAATATTTGCTGCAGTGCTTGCATTCAATAGACTTACTAGACAATGGCTTGGATCCACTGGAGCATTTCCATGAATGGAAGAATTTCCACTCACTGAGTGTGACTGTCTCACCAGCCCCTTTCCCTTGAAATGCTGCTACTCCTCTTCTTCTTCTTCTTCTTTTTTTGCTGCAGAGGCTATACTTAACCAGCTTTGGCTTTGGCTGTCTATTTCTAGTGGGTGTAGTTATGATTTAGGGTCAGCAGGTCAATCCTGGCAACCAGCAGGGATGGAGAGGGGGACTTACTAGTAGCGGGAAGGAGGCCCAGGCTATGTGGCTAGCACTGTGGCAATATCACTTACAACATGTACCAGAAGATATGTCATCACATTTTGGCATTGCAGTGGCTCTGGTATCAGGGCAAAAACTATGGTAAAAATAATTTCTACCATTGAAGTTTTGTCGAACTACCAGATTGTCACTGCAGCCCCACCAACATGATTCTGGTACACTCTAGCAGTGTGCAAAAAAAAAAAAAAATCTGGTAAAATTTGGATTTAGGAGAATTTGGGGCTAAAATATTCTGTGGAAGGGGGTGTATATCTCTGAATATCAGATTCTGTGTCCGAATCTGATTCAGGAGATACTCAGCTATTCCTGAATATACAGCTCCATTATACCCTATAGGCCATTGAAGTTAATTAATTTATTTTATTTTAGTAAATTTATATTCTGCCCTTTCCCATGACGGGCTCAGGGCAGATTACAAACACAATAAAATGGTTAAAACCTAAAAATAAAACAATCAAACAAACAGATCAAAATAAAATACAATATAGGCATGCGGGCACTTTACAGATTAAATATGGATGTCATAATTGTTGGCCCGAATCTAATAGTTGAGATGGTAAATCAATAGGTCAGTGTGGGGGAGGCCAATAGATGGTGTAGCAAAGAAGTGAGGAGACCCACTTGCCTCAACCAAAATCCTGGTAGAATAGCTCCATCTTACAGGCCCCACAGAATGGTAGTAAATCCAGTTGGGCTCAAATCTCCATAGGGAGCTGATTCCACCAGGTCCGGGCCAGGGTAGAAAAGCCCTTGCCCTGGTCAAGGCAAGTTGGACGTCCTTTGAGCCAAGGATGGCCAAAAGATGTTGGTTCGCCAATCGTAGTACTCTGTAGGGCTCATACGGGGTAGAAATCTCTGGGGCTCATGATGGCAAAACATAGTGTATAATCTCTGGGGCTGGGGGGGATAGGGTTTGAAGGAGAGGCACCAAATTTGCAGTGAGGCTGCATGAGCCTCTTCCCCAGAGAACCCCCAAGTTTTAAAAAAGATTGGACTAAGGGGTCCGATTCTAGGAGCACCCAAAGAGGGTGTCCCCACCCCACCATTGTTCCCTATGAAGCAAAAATACTAACTCCTTCCACAGCACTGGCTGCTTCTGGCGGTGGTCTCCACACTCTGTTCTTTTGTGGGGTTCCCCTCTGGGTCTCCCTCTGTCATATCCCTCTGGCACTGTGCTCACTGCTCCTGAGGAACCCCTTCAGGTAGCCACCACTTGCTACTGGATCTGTGAGCTTTGCTGTCTTCTGCATGGATCCTTGGGGTTTCGGACTGCTGGGCTTTAACTGGAGATGTCTCTGTCGAGCTTGGGGGGGTACTCTACCAAGCTGAGTAAGTCCCCCCCTCAGTATACCCTCAGGCTCCCTGAAACTGGGTGCTTCATTTCTCCCCTGCCCACTTACGCTTGTACCTTCTACACAGTGAATCCCTGGATTTTTTTGGGGGGTGGGCCCACAGCATTGGGGTGGCCTGATACCTCCAGTGGGGCTCTTCCGAACTGACCGCCCAATTGGACCCCAGGGGCTATGGGAGAGCCATGGAACTATCACACATCCTATCTACACTTCCCCCCCTTCTCCAGAATTTGGGGGCCCTGGGGTGGACTGATGGTCTCCCCCAATCCCCCCAACTTTCTGCTGTGGGTTCTAACCAGGCCCATTTCAGCAGATGGCCCCCCATCCCCACTAGAGCCGTTTTTGTATTTTTCCTACCTCATAAGAACATGAGAAGCCATGTTGGATCAGGCCAATGGCCCATCCAGTACAACACTCCATGTCACACAGTGGCCAAAAAACCCAAGTGCCATCAGAAGATCAATCAGTGGGGTCAAGACACTAGAAGCCCTCACACTGTTGCCCCCCAAGCACCAAGAATACAGCGCATCACTGCCCCAGACAGAGAGTTCCAACAATACTCTGTGGCTAATAGCCACTGATGGACCTCTGCTCTATATGTTTATCCAATCCCCTCTTGAAGCTTCCTATGCTTGTAGCTGCCACCACCTCCTGTGGCAGTGAATTCCATGTGTTAATCACCCTTTGAGTGAAGAAGTATTTCCTTTTATCCATTCCAACCCAACTGCTCAGCAATTTCATTGAGCGTCCATGAATTTTTGTATTGTGAGAAAGGGAGAAAAGTACTTATTTCTTTACTTTCTCTATCCCATATATAATCTTGTAAACCTCAATCATGTCACCCCTCAGTCGACGTTTCTCCAAGCTAAAGAACCCCAAGTGTTTTAACCTTTCTTCATAGGGAAAGTGTTCCAACCCTTAAATCATTCCAGTTGCCCTTTTTTTGCACTTTTTCCAATGCTATAATATCTTTTTTTCCAGGTGTGGTGACCAGAATTGTACACAGTATTCCAAATGAGGCCACACCATCGATTTATACAGGGGCATTATGATACTGCCTGATTTGTTTTCAGTTCCCTTCCTAATAATTCCCAGCATGGCATTGGCCTTTTTTTTATTGCAGTTGCACACTGTCTCAATATTTTCAGTGAGTTATCTACTATGACACCAAGATCTCTCTCTTGGTCAGTCTCTGCCAATTCACACCCCATCAACTTGTATTTATAGTTAGGATTTTTGGCCCCAATGTGCATTACTTTGCACTTGGCCATGTTGAACCTCATTTGCCACATTGATGCCCACTCACCCAGCCTCGAAAGGTCCTTTTGGAGTGCCTCACAATCCTCTCTGGTACTCACCATCCTGAACAATTTAGTGTCATCCACAAACAGCCACTTTGCTGCTTACTCCCAACTCCAAATCATTAATGAACAAGTTAAAAAGCATCGGATCCAGTACTGAGCCCTGCAGTACCCCACTGCTTACCACCCTCCACTGTGAAAATTACCCATTTATACTCACTCTCTGTTTCCTATTAATTAGCCAGTTTTTGATCCACAAGAGGACTTGTCCTTTTACTCCATGACGCTTGAGCTTACTTAGGAGCCTTTGATGAGGAACTTTATCAAAAACTTTCTGGAAGTCACGGTAAACAACATCTGTTGTCCCCCCCTTTGTCCACACATTTCTTCAAAAAACTCTGAGGCTAATGAGACAAGATCTTCCTTTACATAACCCATGCTGAGTCTTTCTCAATAACTGTTGTTCATTAATGTGCCTACTCAGGACTATTTTTGTAGAAAAAGTCCAGCAGGAACTAATTTGCATATTAGGCCACACACCCCGATAGTGACACTGTTTCATGCGTGGCTTTTTTTAAAGAAAAAGAGCAGCAGGAACTCATTTGCATATTAGGCCACACCCCCTTGTGCCAAGCCAGTTGGAACTGCGTTCCTGCTAAAAAAAAAACCAAATAAACCTGTGCCTATTAATTCTCTCTTTAATAACAGTTCCCTGGTATTGAAGTCAGACTGACTGGCCTGTAATTTCCCAGATCTCCTCTGGAACCTTTTTTAAAGATGGGGGTGACATTAGCTACCTTCCAGTCCTCAGGAATGGAGACATCTCTGGCACCCTTTGTGGCTGTGACATCCCCTCTTTGGGTGCCTGCTGCTCCAGGGGATCCCCTACTCAGTCCCTTTGGCTGTGGCCTTGCAGGGCCCCCTGTTTACAAGATATCACAGTGGGTGGGGGAAGCCCCTGTACAGTGGAGTGCTGTTGTTGGGGCTTCTGGCCCTTTAACTCCTGGAAGGATCTCTGCAAGTTGCTGTTGGACTCTGGGAGTTGGCTGGCATAGCCCAGCAGCAACACCAGCCTTGCAACAGTACACACATATAGTGTGATTGGCTGTTGGGAAACCCATCTACCCCTCCCCCCAATCCCAGGGAAGCAAAGGAAGAGGCAGGAAAAGCCCAGAAACAGCAGGAAAGGGGATAAGTGCACTCCCTTAAGCCCCCTTTCCTGCCACTATTCAGCAGCCCCTCATACCACCAAATTCTTATTCAGGCAGCTGTATCCAGTTCCCATATAACATCACTGATTCTGATTTGGCTCCATTAGGTACCAAATGCAGCCAAATCAGCTAGTATGTGGGGTTATATTCGTTTCGGCCAAACCAAATGCATACTCCTAGTACACACTAGAAGTGATGTTGCCATCTAGCGGATGACATAACCTGGGCCTCTGTCCAGTGTCTGTTAAGTCCCCCCACCAGCCAGCTGATCATCAGAGGGAGGTGGGGCCTAAGGCCCGGGGGTGGGGGGTGCTGGCAACCTTAATGTGATTTATTTGACTCATTTTATATGTATTTGTGAACTTGGAATGGGATATCTTATAGGCTTGCAATGTGGCTGAGATCTGCTAAACAAAAAGTCCCTCTATCCATATATGTTCTCATTTGTACATGTAAGTAAAGTCGAGGTTAGTGACCCATGTATCCCCCTCTAATCACTTATACAATAATTCTCCCATTTCTGGGATCTCCAGTATTAGATCTCCTATCATAACAAATAAGTTCACCTAATAATTGGTAATGATGCAAAAAAAGAGTTGAACACATTAGTGCAGATTGGAGTAACCAATGTTTGTTTATTTACATGACTACTGTTTTTAAATGTCTGCTTGTTATATTGCCTTGTGGCCTTTTGTACACACCACTAAATATATACCTTGGTTCCTGCTCCTAATGTAACTTGGATCTCTTTAAATATCTATTTGTCCATCTGTATAAATGTGTTTAAACCCATATTTCAGCTCCACAAGATTTGCATCCAGGTATGTGCTGAGTCTGAAGTTGCTATGAAAGATGGTTGCAGAGTTGCAATTTAACTGAATTATTATGCTTTGAGGAACAATCCCACCACAGCCCCTTCGCAAAGCAGCCAAGTCTCTTTCTTCCTTGGCAGCTCTTTCAACATATTACAGATCTGTTAGATTATTTGTGCTACAATTAATTTCAAACTGCAATGAAATATACAGCTAAATGTACAAGAAAACATCAATACTGCAAACATTTACTGGTAGAGAAATGTCACAACTTTACTCAGGCAGCTTTTCAGTTCTGCAGGTATTCCCCCTGGTGGAAGGAGGTTAAGAAAACAACTTTCTGTGTGCAGCTGAAAGTGGATTTCATTAGCAATTTGACATTTAATAAACAATATCACAAAAGCATTCATCTATATTTTAAAAACAGACTAAGCAGCACAAAAGACAGAAAAACCCAAGTCTCCTGCACAGCTAGTCAATTAATCATTACAATAGTTTCAACTGGTTTGTTGTTGTTGTTGTTTAAGAAAAAGTACCCTGGGGGGGAGAACTGGCTAAGGAAAACAATGTGCTTAATCTTTGCTGCCAGGTGTTTGAATCCTCAAAGGGATTTCCTCTCTTGCTGCTTTTGGGGGAAAAGAAATGAGGATCAATATATTTTCCTTCCATTGGTAGGCAAGTAGCTGTGTGGGAACTAATTCTGAGAAAAGAGACAAGCAATATTACTAGTGCTTCTCCCTTCAACATTCCACCTCTTATTAGTGCATACACACACACATGTAGCTTGATTCTATTTCTATTGTTTCTGAGAACCCTTTCAAAACAAGTGCTAATACCCAAACTGCTCTTCTCCCACCTATACGCCAAAGTCACATGACAGGGACGTACGCAATGGCAAACCATTGTTTATTGTTATGTAAATAAGCCTGAGAGTTCCGTGTGAGTTCCTTCCCCACCCTCCTCTATCTCCTCCCCTCGAGCACAATTTGATGGTGAAAGACTTCTCTGATTTGTTATTGCACCCAAACCTGAAACTGTGGTTTGCTCACTTCCATCCAAGACAGGATTAAACCAATACTTGGAATCCTGGTTTGGAGGGTTCAGACTTAATGACAAACTATGGTTTGCCACAAGAGTGGAAATTCCTAATGATTGAACCATATGTGAGGGGAGAAGGAGGGAGTATGTAAGCCTGAGGATAAGCCAGGATTATTCATTTAACAACAAATCTTGGTGTCGTGCTACATCTAAAACAACATAGAAACTGATTCTTGGCAGTTGTGGAACTACTTCTTTGAGAGATTTGCCAAAATTTGGCTCTTTGAAAAACAGCCCATTTGTTATGATGAACACTGGCTGAATTAAAAGTTACAGTAATACATCTAAACAAGTTTCATATTTTTATGATGTTTAAGTATGTTTTCTAGAATTCTCTTGCTTGTTCTTTTTCAGTGGGACAGAGGAAGATTTTAAAACTTGTATATCAGGAAAACCTTTCTCCTTGAATTTCCTTTTTTCCCCTATCTCTTAACATTCAGGAATCAGCTTTTGTTCCATACTGAAATCCACAGCTCATACAAACTCAAGTTCTTCTGAGATAGCTCCAGGGCTAAACTGGGTCTTTGCTTTGAACATATGAACATATGAAGCTGCCTTATACTGCATCAAACCCTTGGTCCATCAAAGTCAGTATTGTCTTCCCAGACTGGCAGCAGCTCTCCAGGGTCTCAAGCTGAGGTTTTTCACACCTATTTTCCTGGACCCTTTTTTTGAGATGCCAGGGATTGAACCTGGGACCTTCTGCTTCCCAAGCAGATGCTCTACCACTGGGCCACCGTCCCTCCACCATCCCTCCACCGTCCCACACCGTCCTTTGTGTATTTTATTTACACAACTGCTTTCTCCTACTCAAATTCTGCAGGAGAAAGAGCTTGCAGAGAATCAACCAGATGCTTGTCATTGTAATGTGTGAAAAGTCAGATGTCAGTGCATGAATGGCATTCTTGTCTCAAAACTGTAATTCATGTGTGTATGTGACTGTGGATGCAATCAGACCAGGAGTTAGCTGCAGCAGTCTCTTGGCTTTTAAAAAGACGATACTGTTAAGAGATGTGCCATGGCAACAGGGCTGCCATGTGGGAGTAGGCAGGGTAGGTAGCTGCCCAGAGTGCCACCCTGCCTTGGGAGCACCATCAGGTGCCCCCCTTACTCTCCCTTGCCCCAGCAGAGCACTCCACTGAGACTGCCTTGAAGGCAGGATTGGAGGAGCGCTACACAGAGCAATATGCTCTTTGGAAGCCTCCAAAGAGTGCACTGTTTTAGTGGGGAAAGTGGCCGAGTGGTGCCTTCCCAATGTGTTCACCAGCGCAATGGGAAGGCGCCTCTGAAGAGCCACATACTGTCTGTAAGGGAAACTCTCATGCGCCACCAGTCACTCCCCCGCCTGTGCTGTGTGATGATGTCATTTTAGTGACATCATCACATTACACATGCACAATCATTTCCCTGATGGAGCTTGTGAAGGGGGTCACGATGCAGGGATCTGCCTGGAGTGGCAAAACCCCTAGCGCTGGCACTGCATGGCAATTAGATGGCACCTGCCCAGCAACACAGGCACAGGCTGTGTAAATGCAGAGTGGAGCAATCACATGCATGGCTTGCCTGGGCTGATCACATAAGTCCAAAATACACCACAGAAGCACTGCAAGGACTATGCCACTGGGAAGTTCCTAGTTACACTAGAAAATTCCACTAGAAGCAGCTATTAGGTCTTGAAAATTATAAGAAAAGTTCTAACCGTTCTTAAAAGAAGTCTTCTGGAAAGGAATCATGTTTCAGTTCTGCAGGACAATATGTTAGGATCTCCTAAGTCAGAGGCTTTGTTTCAAGTTTATAATGTGATGCTTGCAAACGTAAAAACACTAGCAGTTTGCATCTTGCGTGTTTTTCTAAGGGAGCAAGATACTTAACAGAAGTGAAATGGAACAGAAATCATGCATTAACCTCATAACGAAAGACCAGTGGAAGTTATGTTGTTGTTTCATTCCACAGCAGGAGAAGGAGGAGATTGGATTTATGCCCCATCCTTCACTTGGAGTTTCAGAGCAATTTACAATCTCCTTTTGCTTCTCCTCCCCACAACAGATACCCTGTGAGGTAGTTGAAAGAGCTCTGACAGAAACTGCTCTTGAGGGAACAGTTATGACAGTTATGACTGACCCAAGGTCATTCCAGAATTTGCATGTAAAGGATGGGGAATTTAACCTGGTTCTCCCAGATAAGAGTCTGTGTACTTAGCCACTATACCAAACTGGCTTTGGGTTGGTAAATTGAGTCTATTCCCCATTTGCATTATGATTATTTATGTAGCATCTTAAAAAACAGGCGCTGTCCTCATGACTAAAGCAAATGCTGAAATGGACCATTCAAGTATTGTTGGATTTTCTTCTATATAGTTATCAAGATCATTATTCTTCAATGCTATAGCTGTGTTATAGCATTACTTTTCCTGTATTCCTATTGAGGTAGACTTAGTGATTCTAGGGTCCTGAACAAAAGTCCAGGTTGGGGACCCAGAATCACTGTCACCACCTCTTCCTTCCTACCAGCCTTCCCCCCTGGGCCAAACAAGAAGTGGTCCTTGCCCTGGGTGAGGCAGGCAAGAGCCACCAACAGTAGCTGACTCCTCAATCCCTGGGTGGGGTGGGCATGAACTGCCACTGCATTGAGCCAGTTCTCTGAGTCTCAGACAAGATGAGCATGAGTGGATACTGCTGAGATATCTGCCTGAGGCCCAAATGAGGTGGACGTGAGTAGCAGCAGGAGCCTGATCTTCTTTTTCCCCTCGTTCAGAGGGGATAAGGTGGTGAGTGGTTGGCCCCCCACAACATAGGGTCCACGGCAGCTGCTCCAGTCACCCATTGGTTAAAACCACCCATGATTCCTATGCAACATATTATAAAATATTGTCATAGCAAGGCACATTGCATTGAACAGACTTGTCCCAACAGTCAGGAACTAATTAGGTATAACCAAATATTTCAGTGTTGCTATTGGATATTCATAGTCTTTCTCCCCTTGCTAGCAGGCCCCTCATGGCAACTGCTTTTGAAATTCTTCTCAATCAACTTTAAAAGATGTTTTTTCTCCTGCCACAGAGCATAGGGACATAATGCTTGATCTTGAAAACAGATCAAATACCAGACCAAGATTTATTTATACCTAGGCCTCTGTGGTTATGCATTATTTTCATCTGAATGATTTGTCAGTACCAAGATTAGGTCCACAATTTATAGCATTTGTGCTCAGGGAATATCTTCAGAGTTCCTTTGTTTGTATCATCTCTGTGGAACTAACAAGGACACATTATTCTTAGCTCCTTTTTATGCCTCCAATTCAGTTTACTTTATCTCCTGTCCTACTAATAAGGAACATTTGATAAGTAAAATATCACCCTATGCCATGTATTAGCTGGCTGGCCCTTTCCCTTCCTTCTTCTCATGCCTTTAAAAAGTCTACATAAACAATTGACAAGGTAAATGTGCATATAATTTTTGTCCTGAACTAGACGGTCTAGGCTAGCCAGCTCTTGTCATATCTCAGAAACTAACCAGGGTCAAGCATAGTTTCTGTTTGGATGGGAGACCACCAAAGAAGTCAAGAGATGCTACGCTGAGACAAGGCAATGACAAACTACTTCTGAATGTTTCTTGCCTTGAAAACCCTCTGGGGTTGCCATAAATCAACTGTAACTTGATCGCATTTTACACATACACAATTTTTCCATTGTCCATGTAACAAGCAGATGGATAAAATAGGAGTCGATTGCACCTTTAAGACCAGCTTAATTTTATTCAGATGGATATTAATGGCTAAATTTTGCAAGCACAGTTCTAGTGTTCCATGCCTCCAAGATAATCTTCCACCTCCTCAAACAGTAGACTGCAGCTTAATAACACTAATGCAATAATAAGAATCATCCAACAGATTGCTCACAGAAGTTTGCTGTCATCTGGATGTATTCCTGCATCCCTCTGAGAAGGAAAGCAGACTTACTCAGGCTTCAAGGCTCCTTTCGTCCCTCCCCAAGGAACTACAAACACCATCTGAAGTCTTCCATTAAACACTTCCCTCTCAAAGTGTTATTGCATGTGTGCTCTACCCAATCAACTTTCACTTTCTGTTTTAATTGGTTATTAGATTGAGGAACAATCGATATAGCATTAGACCATATCAACACTAATTCAGCTGTGAGAATTACTGGAATCTTTAGAGAAGGTAAAGAGCGGTGTTGGGGCTGGCCGCTTGATGTGTGTTTGAAGCTCCTCTATCACAGACTTTCATTATTTTCTTTGAGAAGAAAAATATTCTTCATGCTTAATATATATATTCATGAGTGAAGGAATCTTCATGCATATGTCAAGCCCCTGTGGGAAAAAGCTCTCTGTGCACTTAAAATCATAGAAAATTACAATCTCTATACAGAATAAAGTACCACTATAGAACATAACTTTAACAGTGATGGATAATGATCTTGCAGAACATCATTCAGAAGGCTCTGAAACTATAAAGGCTTTTTGCTTGCCATTTGGAACTCTTCATTCATATCCCTGGAGGAAAAATCACAATATCTTTGTTTCTAATGCTAGCTGGTGAAGCAGACCCATAACATGGATTAGCCAACACAGCAAATTTCACAAACCCTACAAACCAGCTGAACTTCAAGTAATTGTTTTACAGATAGGATTGATATTGTGCTAAGACCTCTAAGGGTCCTGCAATTCAGCCTCACTAAATGGTGCTAGAACACTGGCATGGATGCATTATAAACTAGTATAAATTACATATGGAAATTTAACATCTGTATAAATAACCAGCATTGTACCTTTCACAAAACACATTACACAAGCTAATCTGTGAATTGGCAGTGAGACAGCATTAATGTGAGGTGCGGACCCATGGCAAGCTAGTTCATGAAAACATGTTATGTTGAACAAGCTATAACCAACACCCATCCACTTAAGTCCTTGAAACACAGCTGGAGGAAACAAATCCTAGGGTGCTTGGAATTCCATGGTTTTTGAAAGCTAAGTACCCTATGAACAGATTAAAGAAAAGCTGTATTTTCCACTCGCCCCTTCAAGGCAACTTCAGATGTTACATGTTGTACTTGGGATTCTTTCCTTGTCCCCAGTCATGCATATTTTGCAAACATTCATAAACATGGCTTAGGAAAAATAACATATAAATTAGCCCTTAGATTCCTCACCACACAGGTAAGCAGAGTAAAATTTGTGATTTAGTTAGAATATATTTAATTAGAAATCTGATGATGCACAGAGACAAGCCATTCAGAATCGACAGGGCAGATGTGAAAGTAGATTTTCTAGCTAGATGTATGCTTACTGGAGAGGGAACACTGGAGCTACGAATACTGGATGTCTTGAGAAGCAACAGGAATAAAAATGAATCCCTTCTGTTGATGTTTTTGGTTTTAATTTTCTTTTTCATTGAAAAAAAGGGATAGAGCCTCCATGAAGACTGGTAGATGACCACTGGAAGTGTGGAACTACCCAGACCTAAACCATGAAGTTAAGATGGTAGCTGGATTTGGTAATCAAGTTTATGTGCCTATCCCTTTAATTTCACTAGTAGGAATAAATTCAGTTTAGGATTAGGAGGTAGCATTATTCCAATTATTTATTTGCTCAGAATTTTGTAGATAGAGCTTTAATTGCTTCACATTTGGTGGGTTTTTTTTTTTTTTGTAATTGTGATCTGACTAATAAAAATGTTTTTGGGGGGGTTTTTTATTACAATCCTGTGATCTCCATAATTGTGTCCACCCTAGGTCCAGGATAACTAGTAAAAATGAATGAAAAGAGATAGATAACCTACTACATATGTAAATACCAATAGAGGCTTGCCTGTTAAGAGCAGACCCCACTTTCAGAATAAAAGGAAGTGGGTAGGCAGAGAACTGCTTGTGAATTTAAAAGGAATGAAAGGATATTTCAGTAAAGGTAAGTTTTCTTATAACAGGAGAATAACTACATCTGTTGGTGGCAATGGTTAAAGGGTTTTGATCAGGCCTTGAATTCTGCACAGCTCCTGAACCTTTCTGATAGTTCCCCCTCCTCCTCCCCACCTTGTCCATTAAATAGTAGGTGCAGCTGCATAACAATCCCTGGATGAGCTCCACCAGCTATTTTTCTACAAAATGACCCCTGGTTTTTATTCTCTATGGGTGGAGGACTAAGGCAAGGTGATCTCTTCACTGAGGTAACCTGGGATCTTGATCAGCCAGAGCTAGATATGGCTAGAGTCAAAAGCAGACTGCATGACTCTTCACCTTCTTCTCTCTTCCCATAATGCATGCTGTTATTAAATCTGCAATGTAAAGTGAAGTCCTTACTCCCCTCTCCCAGCTGGGCCTATCCTTTTATCATGTTCCAGCCTGGGTGAGAGGAACCTGCCTCACCCTCAGCAGGCCAGCCCACCACAGCTGCTTTGGCCAGCAGCACTGCATGGGCCACACATGACTCTCATTGCCCTCTTCCATCCTGATTTACACAATTGTGAGGTCCTCGGCATAGCACCTATGGGCACTGAGGTGTCCATTGAGACCTTTCACAGTGCCTGCCAGGTATTTTAAGAAAATGGGCATAGTCAAATGGGATGTTTTTGCAGCATGGCTTCTGATTGGCCACTGGCAATCTGTCTGTGCAGATTCAAATATATCCTGCTAAACAGAGCTTCTTCTTAAATGGAGGAGGAGGATATTGGATTTATATCCTGCCCTTCACTTGGAGTTTCAGAGCAGCTTACAATCTCCTTTCCCTTCCTCTCCCCACAATAGATACCCTGTGAGGTAGGTGGGGCTGAGAGAGCTCTTTCGAGAACTGCTTTTGAGAGAGCAGCACTTTCAAGAACTGTGACTTACCCAAGGTCCCTCAGAAGGTGCATGTGAAGGAGTGGGAAATCAAACCCAGTTCTCTCAGATAAGAGTCCACACACTTAACCACTACACCAAACTGGTTCTCATACTGTTATTGAGGCAGTTTGGGTTATGCATAACCTCATTTCCTCCCATTTTGTGGTTGACTCCACTTTCTGCAGCAGCCATTTGAAATTGTACCCATAACAAAATTCCAAAGGTGCCCACAGCCTCAAAAAGGCTGGGATCCGTGTTCTATTAGCTGCCATTTGCAGAGGCAGGGAAATATGCAGTGATGTTACATCATATGTTTTGTAATAATATGCATTATGTGAAAAGAGAAGAGGCAAGATGCTATGCCATAAGTGCTTCACATCTAGTTTAGCCTCCAATAATAAAATAGGAAGAGGAGGAGGTGGTGGTGATGATATTGGATTTATATTCTGCCCTCCACTCAAGAGTCTCAGAGCGGCTCACAATCTCCTTTATCTCCCTCCCCCACTACAGACACCCTGTGAGGTGGGTGGGGCTGAGAGGACTCTCACAGCTGCTGCCCTTTCAAGGACAACCTCTGCCAGAGCTATGGCTGACCCACGGCCATGCCAGCAGGTGCAAGTGGAGGAGTGGGGAATCAAACCCAGAAAAGAGTTTGCACACTTAACCACTACATCAAACTGGCTCTCCCAGCTGGCTGTACGTGGCCCATGCAGTGCTGCTAGCCAAAGCAGCTGGGGTGGGGCTGGCCTGCTGTGGGTGAGGCAGGTTCCTCTCTCCCAGGCTGGAACCTGATACTAGCTTACTTTCCCAAATCTCATTCGTTATCAATACATCCACATTCCTAGTTTCCTTAGGATCTTCCAGCTTGCTCTTTTCTTTCTCTTCCTGTTCACTATTGCCAAGTTATGATGTCTTGATACCAGATTCTATAATTTCTACAATTTCATTGTCAATGAGGCTAATCAAATCCCTATGATAAAGTGATGCATCTTCTCACCACCTGGCTCAATAACAACATAAGCAATAATGGCTTTATTTGGGGAGGGACGGTGGCTCAGTGGTAGAGCATCTGCTTGGGAAGCAGAAGGTCCCAGGTTCAATCCCTGGCATCTCCAAAAAAGGGTCCAGGCAAATTGGTGTGGAAAAACTCAGCTTGAGACCCTGGAGAGCCATTGCCAGTCTGAGAAGACAATACTGACTTTGATGGACCAAGGGTCTGACTCAGTATAAGGCAGCTTCATATGTTCAATAGACCACAATCAACACAATACCTTTCAGAAATCAGTTTTTAAAATTACATGACCAGTGAGACAACATTCATGTTAGTGTGTACATGGATATCATAGATCCAAAAATTGCTTCATTAAGAGCCACAATAATTTTTGCTGGCCTGTCTGAAAATTCTGCAAGCACTGCAGATATATACCATTGTCACACTAGCCAAAGCAAGAGAATTTATACATAAAGTAATGGGAAAGGAAAACAGCAGAATCACAGCAGATAGCCAGGGAAGAAGAAACAGCTGTGTAAAGATGCTCTTAGATTACTTCTGCATTGACCTTCTTTAGACCTTAGAGACAAGCTGTTACTTTTACTCTCTCCTGCAACCATTTATAACACTTAAGAATTAAATGTTGAGATTGTTGTAATCACAAACATCTATGGCTCTGGATCCAAACATTCTGTTCTACCATCATTACAATGCTTACATTAGCAGAGCAGTGGTAAAAATGGAATAGGAACAAAATTTTTGTAATGATGGGCGCAAACCGAACTACAAAGCGAAATTTATCATGAATTCAAAAACTGAAGTTTGTGACAGGTTTACCATCACAAACCTTTAAAGCAGTTCATGGAGATTCATGAACGGAGCAGAAAGCAAGGGTTTAAACTAAAGGGACTCCAAGTCAGTGTGCATGACTTACTGGAATGTCTGCTAATCTTTTGATTGTTCAGGCCCTGTAACTATAAGGGTTTTCAATTTTGGCTCTAATCCACCAAAGATTAAACTCATTAATTTAATTTCATTGGCAGAAATTTAAGCACATGTTTAACTCTCTCTCCAAACTGACTGAAATTGATTACACTTTAAATTCTTCTATTTGGCTCAGTTGTGCTTGTTTCTAAGTAAAAATTCAGATTTTCAGCATGCTACATAAGCCACTGGTTTCAGTCTTTGAAACCGTTTTTATACTCTCTGGCATCCTAACTTCTTATGCTTTGAGTCAGCAAATGCAACACTTATGAGAGGAGGAAAGCCAGGTAGAAGTCTATACACATCTTAGTAAATTCAGTCCTGGAGTGTCTCAGTAAGACTGGCCCTTCTTTATTCCCCTTCACAGACCTCAGTGAGTTAAGTGACCAAAATGAACACCAGCCTTTCAAAACAAAGGGAGCAAGACACATCTGCTTTTTATTTTCCAAGTCCAAGACATTCTGCACACTCTTGATTAAATGTCTACATTCTTTCTAAACAGAAAGAAGCTCCCATGGGCTGGCCTTTTTTTCTCCTACACCATTTTTTTTCTCCTACACAGGAGAATTCCTGTCCTACACCAACAATACATTTGTGTAGACTAATTCAGTGTGTGAACCGGCAGAGCACTGAAATACTCATGACTGAGAAAGAAATGCCCACAAGTTCTTGTATTGTGAGAAAGGGAGAAAAGTACTTTTTTCTCCATCCCATGCATAATCTTGTAAACCTTTTATCATGTCACCCCACAGTCGACGTTTCTCCAAGCTAAAGAGCCCCAGGCGTTTTAACCGTTCTTCATAGGGATAGTGTTCCAAACCTTTAATCATTCTAGTTGCCCTTCTCTGGACTTTTTCCAATGCTATAATATCCTTTTTGAGGTGCGGTGACCAGAATTGTACACAGTATTCCAAATGAGACCGCACCATCGATTTATACAGGGGCATTATGATACTGGCTGATTTGTTTTCAGTTCCCTTCCTAATAATTCCCAGCATGGTGTTGACCTTTTTTATTGCAATCACACACTGTCTTGACATTTTCAGTGAGTTATCTACCACGATCCCAAGATCTCTCTCTTGGTCAGTCTCTGCCAGTTCACAACTCATCAACTTGTATTTGTAGCTGGGATTCTTGCCCCCAATGTGCATTACTTCGCACTTGGCCACATTGAATCTCATCTGCCACGTTGACACCCACTCACCCAGCCTCAACAGATCCCTTTGGAGTGCCTCACAATCCTCTCTGGTTCTCACCACCCTGAACAATTTAATGTCATCTGCAAACTTGGCCACTTCACTGCTTACTCCCAACTGCAGATCATTAATGAACAAGTTAAAGAGCATGGGACCCATTACTGAGCCCTGCAACACCCCACTGCTTACCATCCTCCACTGTGAAGACTGCCCAATTATACTCACTCTCTGCTTCCTGTTAATTAGCCAGTTTTTGATCCACAAGAGGACCTGTCCTTTTACTCCATGACTCTCAAGCTTACTAAGGATCATATTAATGATTTCTGTTACTTCTCACATTGTAAGTAGTGCATAAGAAAGGTCATGGCTGCTTGCTGCTCACTGTTGCGTTCAGGGCTAAGCCTAGCTCTTCCTGCGGTTTCTGGGATACACAAATACAAACACAAACACAAAGATAACAAGTAAAACAAGATACAGGAGCAAGGTCTACAAACCAGTCTGGAGTCAGAGTTCCAAAAGTCCAGTACAAGGGTCAGGCTTGGGAACACATGCAGGATACAGGGTCTGTGTTGCAGGCTTCAAGAGCAAACACAGGTTACAACCAGTGACATGTACAAGGCAGCAGGGTCAGGGTAGAACTCTGTTTGCTAACTAGGTCAGCACATAGAGGGTTAGCAAGCAAGGTTGCTTCCACATCAAGCCTTACTCAGCGTATTCCTTTCATCTGCATCAATCCAGCTGTCTGAAGAGATTGACTGTGAGGGCTACATCCACTGTCTCCATTCCATGAAAAGGGTCTAGGGCCACCATGTCCTCCAGGAAACTCTGGTACTGCTCAGCCACTGTTCTTTCAATTACCTTGCCAAGAAACAATAAGTTTGAAACTGGGCAGTAATTGGTCAGATCCACCTAATCTAAAGACAGCTCCTTCAAGGCAGCAGTATTACCGCAGCCTCTTTTAAGCCCCCTAGATAGACCCCCAAAATAAGGGGCCGATTGATAATGTCCATCAGGGGCCCTGTATACCATCACTGCTGACCTTCACCATCCATAATGGGCATGGATCCAAGAGGCACATGGTTGGCCTAACAGCACTTAGGATCCTGTCAACGTCAACCCAAGAGGTGGCTGATGCTATCAAGAACTGAATCCAAAGATGGCCAAGGGGCTTCAGCCTCCTTTACTGTATCAACAGTGGCAGGAAGATCTTGGCAGAGCGACAAGACTTTATCTGAGAAAGAAAGAAAGAAAGAAAGAAAGAAAGAAAGAAAGAAAGAAAGAAAGAAAGAAAGAAAGAAAGAAAGAAAGAAAGAAAGAAAGAAAGAAAGAAAGAAAGAAAGAAAGAAAGAAAGAAAGAAAGAAAGAAAGAAAATCAAATCCTTGTTCCTGTGGGTAATCCTACAGAAAGGTCCTATATTGGGTGCAAGATGAAGCATTGGTAAACAGATTTTAATTCCCAAGATTCAACAGAATTATTAGTAAATCTTGTCTAACTAATTTTCCAAAACCTTCTCAAGGGGCTTAGACTACAGCTAGTATTTGGATTTTTGGGGAGTCTGCCTTGAGATGCAAATGCCCTGCTGATTCAAGAAAGGATGACCATTCTGAGTTGAACCTTGGAACACTGTTCGCTATGGCAGATAACCCTACCAGTAACAATTTAAAACAGGTAGTGGGATTAGTAGCCATATCTCCTGCACCAGAGGGCAACACTGTAACCACTTAGAAAAGACAGAGTCATGCTAGGACCTAGATAATTAAGTAATTAATTGGATAGGTAGCTTAGACTAGAGGGAGGTTTTTATTATCCAAATTAATTTTCATTTAACTAATTAGTGGTAGGGACCAAATTAGGTTTTATTAATATTAGGCTAGATAGGTTAAGAGCAGATATAAGATACCAATATCAGAATAGGAAGCATAGGACAACTGTAGAGGACATCATCACAGTGGAAGTGGTTGGTGGCTACAGTGAAGATCAGCCAGCAATGATGTCCTGTCAGGGGATCCCTGTGCTCCTGTGGCGGAGAAAGTATAGCAATGGGAATAGGCAAAAGCTGAAGGGAAGGAGACTGAGATATGGAAATGCTTGCTCTCCTTCCAGCCTATGTCCCATGCCGATCATGGCAGGTAGTGGGGCCAAGAGAGATTACTCACCTCTGTCCCTGGTGTTGTCGAATGCCAGGTCCATTAATAATAAGACCACAGTTCTGCATGCCTTCCTGCACGAGCAGGCAATGGACCTGGCTTGCATGACCAAAACCTGGGTGCGAGATGGAGAAACAGTAGCTCTCTCTCAAGTGGCTCCATCTGGGTACTCAATCCTCCACCAGGTACAGACTAGTGGGTGGGGGGAGGGGTGACACTACTTATACGGGAGGTTTACTCCTTCCGGGTGCTCCTGCCTCTAACTATCACCGGCATAGAGTGTACTGGCCTGTTATGGGATGTGGAGGAGAGGTTGGCTATCTGGCTGGTATACCGACCGCCTAACACACCAGCCAGTGCCTTACCATCCCTGATGGAGGCCGTAGCAGGCTGGGCACTGGAGTACCCAGAGCTTTTAGTCCTGGGTGACTTCGAAGTCCACGCCGATGACACGAACTCCATACAGGCGACAGACCTGGTGTAATCCATGGCGACACTAGGACTCTCCCAGTATGTAACAACTACCATCCATCAGATCGGGCACATGCTGGATCTGATCTTCACGGCGGGAGTTACAGTGGACTGGATCACTGCTGAAGCAGTGCCATGATCAGACCACTATGCTCTGGAGGCTTGTATAGTTGTGCTCTGGAGGCTTGTATAGTTGTGTTTAGGCGGCGAGTATATTTTGGCTTGCCTGCAGAGCCAGATGGACCCTATGTGACTTCAGATGGCTCTGCAGGATCCTTGGCCCACTGGCAACTCATTGGATGAACTAGTGGAGATGTAGCATCAACGACTCCACAGTCATTGAAAAGATTGCACCCCGGTGCCCTCTTCACTGCCGCTCATGGTTTGCACCATGGTATACCACAGAATTACGGCTGATGAAATGGCAGCTTAGACAGCTAGAGAGGCGATGGCAGTGTGCCTATGACAAGGCGACAAGAATATCTTATAGGCTGTTTATGAAGTCCTATGAGATGGCAACCAAGGCTGCAAAGAAGACCTACTTTGCAACCCAGATTGTGTCTGCGAATTCCTGCCTGGCCCAAGTATTTAGCACAATTCGGACACTTACAAATTTGCCACAGAGCAAACTAAATTATAGGAGATTGGAAATCAGCTATGAGGCTTTTGCAAACTTTTTGCAGATAAGATTCTGTCGCTCTGCTGAGACCTCCCTGCCAATTTTGACACAGTAAGTGAACTTGAGGCTCCGAATGTGTCTTCGAATTTGATCCTGGATCATTTCACTCCACTCAGCTTGGGGGAAGTTGACAAGGTCCGCTGCACTGTACATCCCAGTACCTGCAACTTGGACCCGTGTCCATCCTGGCTGATACATGCTCGCCAGATAGAACTACGAGCCCCATTGCAGGAGATTATCAACAGATCCTTGAGTGAAGGAACCTTTCCCACATGTCTTAAGGAGGCAGTGGTTTGCCCTCTCCTCAAAAAACCATCCTTGGATCCGGCCACACTGGCAAACTATCGGCCGGTGTCAAACTTGCCCTTTTTGGGTAAAGTTATTGAGAGGGCAGTGGCAGTAGTTATGGGGGTTTTGGGATGATGCTTCCATATTGGACCCATTTCAGTCTGGCTTCCAGCCGGGTCACAGGACAGAGATGGTACTGGTCATCCTCATGGATGATCTCTTGAGACATCTGGATCAGGGCGGCTCAGCAGTGCTGTAGTTACTAGACCTGTTGGCTGCATTTGACACAGTTGACCACCAGCTACTGTTTCCCTGCCTTGTCAATGTGGGGATTTGGGGGTCTGCCCTTCAATGGCTTACCTCCTTTCTCCAAGGCTGGGGACAAAGGGTGGCTATAGAGGAGCAGCTGTCCCAGAGACACCCACTTGTATATGTTGTGCCTCAAGGGGTGGTTCTCTCCCCGATGTTATTTAACATCTACATGCACCCCCTTGCCTAGATTGTCTGGAGATATTGGCTGGGTTGCCACCAATATGCAGATGACACCCAGCTCTATCTATTGATGGGGGGCCAGTCCAGCTGCACCCTGGAAGATCTGGACCTGGCATTGCAAACCGTAGTGAAATGGCTCAAACAAAGCAGACTGAAGCTGAATCCAGCAAAGACAGAGGTCCTGTGCCTAAGTTTGGTGGCCTGGGTAGAGAGATCCCTCTGCCAGCCTTGAATGGGATGCCATTGGTGCCAACTTCGAAGGTCAAGAGCTTAGGGGTGTTCCTGGAGCCATCACTGGTAATGGAGGCCCAGGTAGCAGCCACTACCAAATCCGCATTTTATAATCTTAAATGGATAAGGCAGCTGGCTCCATACCTAGAGCATGACGACTTGGCAACAGTGATCCATGCGATGATCACCTCAAGAATTGACTACTGTAACGCCCTCTACATGGGGCTGCCCTTGACTCAAATTTGGAGGCTGCAACTAGTGCAAAATGCAACAGCCAGGTTATTAATGGAGCTACCTGTATAGGTGCACATTCAACCTGTGCTGGAAATATTGCACTGGTTGCTTGTGGCATTCCAGATTCACTTCAAGGTGCTGGTCATAACCTTTAAAGCCCTATATGGCCTGGGACCTGCCTACCTTTGGGACTGCCTCTCCCCATATGTGCCCCAGAGAACATTTAAAAAAATGTACAGCAGACCCGGCCGAATTGGCGAATTACCGGCCGGTGTCCAATTTACCATTTTTAGGTAAAATCATTGAGAGGGCAGTGGCGTTGCAGCTTCAGAGGTTCCTAGATGACGCTTCCATCCTTGACCCGTGCCAGTCTGGGTTCCGACCGGGCCATGGGACGGAGACGGTGCTGGTCGCCTTGGTAGATGACCTCCAGCGACATCTGGATCGGGGCGGCACTGCGGTACTGATGCTACTAGACCTGTCGGCGGCATTTGATACAGTCGACCATCAGTTGCTAAAGTGCCGCCTCGCCGACATAGGGGTTGGGGGGTTGGCCTTGCAATGGCTTTCCTCCTTCCTCTCCAGTCGGGGACAAAGGGTGGCTATTGGGGGGGAGCGATCCCAGAGGCGCACACTTGATTGTGGGGTGCCTCAGGGGGCAGTTCTCTCCCCAATGTTATTTAACATTTATATGCGCCCCCTTGCCCAGATTGTCCGGAGGTTTGGGCTGGGTTGCCATCAATATGCTGATGACACCCAGCTCTATCTGCTAATGGACGGCCGGCCCGACTCCGCCCCGGGGAATCTGGATCGGGCTTTACAGGCTGTAGCGACGTGGCTCAGGTTGAGTGGGCTGAAGTTGAATCCAGCGAAGACAGAGGTCCTTTGCGTGGATCGCGGCGCTCTAGGAGGGGAAATAGCTCTCCCAACCTTCGACGGCGCGCTATTGAAACCCGCGCGCCAGGTAAAGAGTTTGGGCATTTTACTGGAGCCTTCATTGTCAATGGAGGCCCAGATAGCAGCCACTGCCAAGTCAGCATTCTTCCATCTGAAGCGGGCAAGGCAGTTGGCCCCCTTCCTGGAGCGTCGCGACCTCGCAACAGTGATCCATGCAACGGTCACCTCAAGACTGGACTACTGTAATGCCCTCTACTTGGGGCTACCTCTGTGCCGGACTCGGAAGCTGCAGCTGGTGCAGAACGCGTCGGCCAGGCTATTATTGGGGCTCCCAAAATGGGAGCACATACGGCCAGGACTGCGCGAACTGCACTGGCTGCCAATTACCTACCGAGTCCAGTACAAAGTGTTGGTTATTACCTTTAAAGCCCTATATGGCCGAGGACCAGCCTACCTAAGGGACCGTCTCTCCCCATATGAACCCCAGAGGGCACTGAGGTCGATGGGCAAAAATAAATTGACTATCCCTGGGCCGAGAGAGGTCAAACTTCAAAATATCAGAACTCGGGCCTTCTCAGCCGCGGCTCCTGTACTGTGGAATCAGCTCCCGGAGGAAGTGCGGGCCCTGCGGAACCTTGACCAGTTCCGCGGGGCCTGCAAGACCGCTCTTTTTAGGCAAGCCTATGCTGATATCTGCTGAGTTGCTAAGAATAAGGAGCCGCCATCTACTATACGATTATGGAACCATCTAAACTGGCAGAATCAGCGCCAAACAAGTTTACTGCTGCCAGATTTATTCTATGTAATGAATTATGTATTTTAAATATTTTAACTTAATTAACTGGTTTTTATGTTTAATTTCTTTAATTGTTAAATTTTAAAGTTTTATCCTTTGTTAAATATGTGAAATGTTGTTAGCCGCCCTGAGCCGCCTAGGCGGGGAGGGCGGGATATAAATGTAAATATAAATAAATAAAAATAAAAAAAAATTCCATTCGGGGTCTCAAAACTTCCTTAAGATCCCTGGACCGATAGAGGCTCGACTGCCCAGCACCAGTCAGAGTGTTTTCAGTAATAGCCCCTGCTTTGTGGAACGCCCTCCCCCTAAACATCAGGGCCCTGCGGGACCTGCCACAGTTCCACAGGGCCTGTAAGACTGTATTATTTAAACTCACTTTTAACAGTTGAAGGGAGGTAGCTATTACTCCACGGCACTGATAATCCCACTGAATTATTATAACTGAAACAAGAACATTAAAGAAATTAGAAATGCACATCTTGGATTTAGGATTGTAAATTATATGAATGATTTTATTGTGTATTTTGTTTTTGATGTTTATGTGGTTTAATTTGTTGTTGTTAGCCGCCTTGAGCCCGTAAGGGGAGGGCGGGATATAAATTTGATTAAATAAATAAAATAGATCAGCACAGGAATGCCATCAAAGAAGGTTCCAGGCTATTGTGGGAGAAAGACCCAGACACTCATACTTGACTCTGAGACAGTGAAGCCAATCACAATGACATGCACATGAAACAATAGTCAAACACCTTAGATACATTCTCCTCCCCCATGATTTCAACCTGCATGTTCATTTAGTCACTTGAGTCGAATCCTCCAAAGAAGAAAGCAGAGTGCCACCGTCTGTAGTTTTCCATTAACTCCAGTTCTCTGTTATTTATGACTCGTATTTTGTCACTGTAATATTACACCATCAATGACATCTGATGAAACAGCTGTGCTAGTCTCGTCTGGAAGCTATGTTCTAACTCTGCTTATTTTTTGCCCTGTGTTGTCAGTTTTCCACTAATACAAAACTTATCCTGGCATAGTATTTTAACAAAATAAATTCCCTATTCCAGCAAAATGTTTTTTTCCCTGGATTTAGTGATTCTGTCTCAGCTGGTATGTCAATGCTAGGATCTCCTTGTGAGTCACTCACATCACAGAAATGTAACTAGAATCACATCCCAGGAATTCTAAAAATTATTGTTCACTAAAATTTATTTAGAAAATGATCACACTTACAGTGGAGGAAGCCCTTTTTATACACTGTTAATTGCTTCAACAAACCATAAAATTAGTGGTTAAAATGAGGATTTTTATGAAGATGATATTTCAAACGTAATTTACCTGTAATAGAATATCTTTTGTTAGTAATCACCAGATTTATGAGCTGCTGTAGAATAAAATAGACATACTCTAGGGAGCCTCTTTTAGTGCCATAAATATCCTACAGATGCACATTATTAATTCAAGCAAAAGTTTAAAAAATAATAACATCAGGGAACTCATTTTAGGCTTCAGTTTGATGTTAATTTCCTTAAATCATGAAGACAGGGCATCTGAATAGTAGAAGAACCAAAGCTGTTCCAGCTGAGGGGCTTCATTGATAGTTTCTAAAGGGTGGGAATGTCCTAGAAAGCAGACTTATCTGCCCAGTTCTTTCTAGTCAGAGATATATTTGTATCATATAAGCACACATAAAAATTTCAGGAAAACATATGGCACAATCCAATGGAAAGATCTTCTACAAAAGATCTTCTACAAAAGTCTCATTGGATAAAAGGAATAGCTTAGTTCCCATTCATCCCAAAGAGATTTCCCCGTAGAAGAATTTCCCAGGAAAATTGTGTCTATTGCTCTGCTGGCTTTCTAATGTGTCATATTTATTTTTCCACAAATATTTGTACCCTATCCTGCCTTCAAATGAACTAAGAGTAGTACTTTATCCTCAGTTTGTTGTAGTGGTTAAGTGTGTACTCTTTTCTGGAAGAACCGGGTTTGATTCTCTACGTCTACATGCACCTACTGAGTGATGTTGGGTTAGTCATAATTCTGTCAGAGCTATTTTGTAAAGAGGAGTTTCTCAGCCTCACCTACTTCATAGGGTGTCTGTTGTGGGAAGGGGAAGGGGCACAAGACTGTAAGCCACTCTGAGACTCCTCCAGGTAGTGAAGGGAGAGGTATAAATCCAGTCTCTTCTCTTCTTCTTCATCACAACCCTATGTTAGCTAGAATCTAAGGGAAATCTCCAACCACCTCTTCATGGCAAACAGGCTTTTTTATTTGTGTTTCCACATACGGTTAATATATGAAGGCTCCTACTGGATCAGATCGAATGTCTGCCTGTTTCATTCTGTTTCCCAACGGGACCAAACAAATACCTTTTATAAGCAAAAAAGGAAGGTCTTTCCCCACACAACTTGGCTGAGGCCAAATGGCTAACGATTAATCTGTCTTCTTTGAATTCCCTTTCAATACCATCTAAACGTAGTCACCACTACATCTTGTGACAGCAAATTCTATAATTATGGAGAAAACTCCCCCACTCAGAGTTTTTAAAGTTTGGATTTTTTTTCTCTTTGGGTGTGGCAGGGAGGCAGTTCAATGGCCTATTAGATTACATCTATAAATAAGCTAGTGACCCTGGTAGGAAATTTGGTGCTAGGGAGTCTCCAGACAATTCCTGGAGTGCTCCCAGGATACAACTATAAAGTGGGTGGAGACATGGAGTTAAGAAAACTTTCTTGCAAAGAGAAATTTTTCTCACTTTTTCTTGAGATGCTGAGCTGGACAGGCATCTTGTCTAAGGATGCAAGCAGGCAGCCATCTTTTTTCTGACCATGTGCATAGGAACAGGCAAAAATCTAGCAGCCCCTTTAAACACATAGGTCAGCTTTAGTAAATATTTTGACCAATAAGCTGCACTCAACAGTTAGAGCTGGAGGCAAAACTGCAGGAGACTTGCCACCTCAGCTGAACATTGACTAAACACTGAATCCCTGTCTCCTAGAACATATAAGTTTCAGGCACACGTTTTCCCAGTCATATCCAATTTTTATCCTATCCATCCTCCAAGAAGATCAGAAGGAAAGTTAAGCTGAAAGAACATGATTGACCAAGGTCACGCTAGATTTCATAGCCTAGTGGGGATTTGAATCTAGTTCTTCCCAGTCCTAATCCAGTTCTCCAGCTGCTACAAAACACTGAGCCCCAAACCACATTGCAACCTTACTCAATTTTAAATGGAGAATCTTGTCTGAAGTATGTATACACATGAAAGCTTATACCCAGAATTAAATTTTGTTGGTCTTAAAAGTGCTATTGAACTCAAACCTGGAACTGAACGTTTAACATGCAAAACTCTGAGACATAGCCACTGGCTCTCCTACCAATTCTCATGACGTCTCACAATGAACATGAGGTCTCTTGGAGAGTCCACCTTCCCCAGAACAGTTCTGGTACTTGAGTATCCAGTTTATGAACCTCCAGTTGTGATGGGACTGGATGCCATGATCTTAGTTTTTTTGATGTTGAGTTTCAAGCCTACTTTTGTGCTCTCCTCTTTCACCTCGACAAGAGGTTCTTTAGGTCCTCCTCAGCCCCAAATCCTCACCTTTCCTTGATGCCTTCTTTCTTCCCCATCCATTCACCAACCTACCTTTTATCTTTCTGCCATTTTCAGCTATATTTATTGAAAATACATGAAGCTGCTTTGTACTGGATCAGACCATCAGTCAGTACTGTCTATTCAGAAACGCACCAGCTTCCCAGGGTCTCTAATCCAGCAGACTCTAAACTGGAGAACCGGGTTTGATTCCCCACTCCTCCACAAACAGCCAGCTGGGTGACCTTGAGTTCTTTCAGAGCTGTTCTCTCAAGAGCAGTTCACTCAGAATTCTCTCAGCCCCACCTACCTCACAAGGTGTCTGCTGTAGAAAGAGGAAAAGAAGGAGCTTGTAAGCCACTCTAAGACACTGAGGCCCTTTTCACACTTACCAGTGGAAGCCGGAAGGGAGTCGGTATTGTGCCGCCTTGCAGTAATCCGAGACAGGGATGGGAGTTTTCAGACACATGTTTTTTTTCCCGATAGGGTTCCGTGATTGAAGCGAGCCATTTCACACTGTTCCGCTCTTATCTCGCTTCCAGCAGCGCCAGCTGTTTTCGCCTGCCGGCTCGCGATCTCCAGCTTATTTTTTTTTTTTGGAACGTCGGGCAAAGATCGCTATAGCGCTATAGCGACGTATCACAACAGCAACACCATAGAGATGGCTAGGCTCTATTGAGATAAGTTACCAGGTTTCAGCGGCAGCAATATCTGGCATCTTAATGGAGCCCAGACATCCCTATGGTGATGCTGTTGTGATACGTCACTATAGCGCTATAGCGATCTTAGCCCGACGTTCCCCCCCCAAAAAAAAAGCCGGCGGGCAAAAAAGGGTGCGAAAACTGCTCCTGGGTTAGATACTGGACATTTCACACAGCATCCCATAGTGATTTCAACCCGGAAGAAGGGGTTGAAAAGTGGAAGAAGCTGCTCTTTGTTAGTAATGACTCAGGCATGCCTCACTACCGGGACAGCCACGGGACTGTGTGAAAAGGTGAGAGTATTCCGGTAGCAGCCAGTTACTGAATCGGGTCTGTCTGAAATGCCAGCAGAAACCCGTTACTGATCAGTAACTGACCAGCTGGCATACCGGAATACTTAGGCTGTGTGAAAAAGATCTGAGTTAAGGGTGGGGTATAACTCCAACCTCCTCCTCTTCCAGCAATCCCACTGGCCACCAGCTGCTGCCATCCTGCCAGGAGTTTGAAGCGCTGCTCCCAATACGTGCTTATGTGCATGCTCAGAGGACAAATGATTAAAAAGCTGCCCACTCCGTGGTTACCTCACAGCAATAATCTGATTAATCAACAACAGTGTGAGTGTGCAGTGAAGCAGGTTAAAGGTGGGATGTCTGATCAAAACTCTGTTACACACAAAAAAAGACTGGATTAATTAGAGGTGGGGCCAGACTGTGTTGCATGACTGCAGCAACACTGAACCAAATGTCTGAGTAACTGAAACTAATTTTACCTAGTGCTTAGATCTAAGGGAACAAGGATAAGCAAGTCTACTCCCATTTTATTTAGTGGGGCTTCCTTCTAGGATAGTGTTCCTAGAATTTCAGGCTCTCCCTCTAGTATCCACACATCTAAGTTCAGAGCTTTAGCAAATGCCTAGCTGAACAAAAAGCAGCTATCCTGGGGGGAATAGGCGAGATAAGCAATACAATCCTTGAGCATTTTATGGGGTACAATCCCTAAAAATTTTTATCCTAATTGAGCAGAAAGTAAAATAGTTACAGATGGAAATGTTTCTACAGATTTGTTTCTACAGATTTCTCATTGAAATCTGTAGAAACAAAAAATGAATAGGGAAAAAGTATCAAAAACATATAAAACTACAAAGAAAACAAATTCAAAATGTTAGGAAACTAGTAACAGTCCAAATAATTATTACTTATTAATGGAAACTCAGAAAGTGTGCTGTATACTGAATGCTACATGAACTAATAAATTAGGAATTAGATAACACTCCTCTCAGTCTGCACTTTTGATGATCCAAATGTTTCAGTTTTGCCTCCAAGCTACACAGATAAATGGTGTTCTGTCGTATTATAAATATGGCATATACATTGTGGATTTCAGGCAGTCTCAGAGTTTTGAGTTATGCAGGGAACAACTAGATTAATGGGAGGCCTAAGCAGAGCTACAATCAGGGATTCTATTATATCAACCACGGTATTTGGTAACTGTATTAGTGCACACAGCACAAATCTTGGGAAATATTGGTGCCTTCTTTTTTTGGCACCATGCAAGTACCATGATTGCAGATAATATCTATAATTTAAGGTAGAACTGCTAAAAAGTCTGGAGAAAGAAATGAACAGCTGCTTTCCAGCTGTTACATCTAACCCTCAACCTCTACATCTCCTACCACATTATGACAGGAAAGTGGTTTATTTAAACAGACACAGATCTGAATTAGGATTATTTGGACAAGGTAGAATCCTTTCTTGTTTTTGATTCAAGACACGGACTCAGGTCTCTGTATATCCACCCCAATTTACAGAGGACTCTTTGTGGGAGCTCACAGCCTGATTCAAGCTTTACTCCTCCTGAGTAAAACAATAGAGATTCTGCTTGAGGAAGGGTATTGTCCTAGGTTTCCTTTGGGATCTGAATTAGTTCAGGGATGTTCAGGGATGGGTCAAGCTGTTTCTATGGTAAAGCTGCTCAGCAGAAAATGAGTTGTTTCTGGCACTTTACAGTCCCTAAAATATTGCTGACATTTGGGTATTGAAAAATACAATGACATTTCAAACCACTACACCCACATTTTCATTATAGACATTTCACAAACTTGCATGGTTTTGGGGGGAGGGGCTTTTTTGAACTCTAGGTATGTATTTATGCCTTTTGTCTAGCCTACTTTTCTGTAGACACAGTCAAGAACCAGGAGAGTTAACAGCAATAAATAAAATACGAAAATTAACTAAAGCACATTCATTCACTCATTCATAGTAATTAAAACACACAGTGAAAACACGTAACTAAAATAGAAATTCAAACAGTAATTAACAGCTAAAACAGTTAATTAAAACAATTCAGCCCAAATCTACTCAAGCAGCCCCTATAAAGTTCTTATAAACAGTAAATTCTATCTTCCTTACTTGCAAGAAGGCCCTAAAGGTAGATGTCTTCCTCACCCCATCATAAACCTGCCTTGAGTCAATGTGTGTTTACATGCCTGTTGCATCTTTGTGTGTATTTAAGCCTGCTCCTCTTCTTTGTGCCACCAGGCCTGGTGGAAGGTGATCCCTGGACAAACATTCCACACACCTCAATACTCAGATCACATTTTGCAACATCTTATCATCCTGACCTTCCTGGCAGGCAGAGAAAATAGTTATCTCTTTACAGGTATGCATCTTTTCTCTCTAACCTCCCTGGGAAAGTAAGCAGTTGTCAGGGGCCCAAGGATACCCTGGTGAGTTTCAGAACACCTTACATCTCTCAGTCACAACAGCCCTTTCCAGGAGGCTGTTCCATATCAGCAGGACAGGAACAGAAAAGGCCTGGCTCCAGGATATTACTGACTGTGTCCTCAAGAGTGAGGGAACTGTTAGGAGACCCTGTTGTTACCACATGGGTTCATATCTTAAGAGACAGTTGTTCAATTATGTGAACCCCAGGTTATGAGCAGCAGTAAAGGTAAACACCAAGAGCTTGTTTGGACCAAAAAAACCATTGGTAGCCAATTAAGAGCCTTCCAGACCAGTGTGATGTGATCCCAACAGGCACTACTGGCTAGCGAACAGGATGCCGCACTTTGTACCAGCAGATGGCTCCAGATCATTCTCAAGGACAGCTCCATGTACAGCATATTACATTCACTTGTATATGAAAATAACTACTTCTTTTCCAAAATTGATTGTTAAGTTAATATCAGAGGAACAACAGAAAACATACCACCAGGCAGTATAGTAATCCCAGTCTCTACATCAATGCTGTTCTGAGAGTAGCAGGGTAACGGAGAACCTCTACCCTCCAGCTACCTGTCTACCTATTTCCTGCCTTATCATCATGGTAAATGAGGTGAGGAGGAGGACAGAAGGCTCAGATTTTATTTATTATTTTTATTGTATGGCAGAGTTACACACAGGAATTATAAAATAATATAAAATATGTAACCAAATTGACTAAAGTACCAAGATAGACCGATTGGGAAATCCCCCTAAATACTAACATCTAAATTTTCAGTCCACTCAGTTGCAGCTGGGGAGAGTTCAAAGAGCTTCATCATATAACCCTGGAAAGCACAACACTCACATTCCTGTGAGAGATGGAAAATAGTTTGGTGGACTGTGCCGCAGTCATATTTGGGTCCTGGTGTTTTGCTCCATTTAAACAACAGTTCTGCAAAACTGCCGAAGCCTGTTCATATTGTAGTAGCCATCTTCCATACTTTACAAGCAAGTCAAATCCTGAGGGCCTCTTGTTGGTTTTATCAGGTTATGGATATTGGGCAGAACTTATTGCATCCACATTCACAACCTTTCATTCCCTAGAACAAATTTTTGTGATTGCAGGATTTGTGCAGATTTTATTGCTTAATGTCTGGATCTTAGTTTGGTATTAGCCATGTCTTTGTGAATGGGTAACTCTGTTTTCCATGATCTTTCTATATTCACAAAGAAGAGCATCTTTTCTTCAGAGATGCAAGGGAGCGATGTACCACCACATGGGTAGCCAATAGGTTGAAATGGGTTTAATGCATCCTCTGATGGTTCTCATTGGCTGGGTACACACAGGCAGCTTGGGGCAGCAGTCCCCCAGGGCAGAAAAAAAAGCCAGCATAGTCTGAGGCACCTTGGGGGAAGTCAGACAGTGCATACTCCACTGCCAGAAGAGGGATGGGCTGTGCATGTTCTGGAGGAGTGGTCAGACTGCTCAAGCACATAGGAGGCACTTCCCTGGGGCTCTCCAGCTGTTCAGACAGCCGGGAAAAGTGACAGGGAAGCACTTGGGAGATTTGCTACTTGGTAGCCTTTTAAGGTGGCAGAGAGGCACAGGAGGACTATATAAGGGTGGGAATGAGGTGGGACCCAGATGTGTGGGTTTGACTGCACAATTTAAATCTGGCTGTGGGGACTTCCTGTGTTGGCCCACATAGGTCATCTGAATTCAGCCATTGTTGTGTTGAGTTGGACATCATGTTTGTGGACATGGATGCTGTTCAGTCACACTGAAGCACTATATTCCACAGCACTATACTGCAACCCTAAAGCTGAGCATCTAAGTGGTACAGTAGATGCTCCACAATTTGAAACATAATTTTTGAGGATGTTGTTTCACACGAGTATTGTCAAGTCTGCTATAATGTTTAAGCAATTCAACTGCAACTTTGGTTCAGGAAAAGGATCCTGGGTAAAACCATTCTGTATTCAGATGCTTCTAGCTAACACTATCCTTCCCCCCCTCCCATCCTTTGTTATGTAGCAATGCTTGGAAACGAGAATATGGGAACAAGATTGTGGTGCCTTCTCAGAGATAGCCGGTGCTAGAAAATGCCTCAAGGCCAGCCGGTGCTTGAGAACGATAAAATAATAACAATGTGTGAATGTGCCCTGCATAGAGTATCCCCACCCTTAGGAATTCCTTTGATGTATACCTTAAATGTTTGCTCTTTGTGCATGCTCGCCAGTCTCTCAATCTGCTTCTACAGTCTTGCAACATGTTACAATAAACTAGAAACTTTTTTATCAAGAAGGTCTCGTTATTGAAACATCAGACTTGACAAGTATTTTTGATGCTACATTGGAAATATGGTGTTTGTAGCTCAAGGTCCTGTCCAAGATACTTAGATGTATGGTTGTGTGTAAGTCAGGTGCCATTAAGGTAAACATTCAGTTCACAGCTGGCAAGATTTTTATTGAGATGGAAACAGGCACTTTCTGTCTTTCCTGAATTTGGGAACAGGAGCAAAATCATTTATGGTAGTAGTCAGCCAAAATTTTTGAGGTTCCTAGTCAATATTTCCTCAGTCCTTTAATGGATTTGTGCCATATTACAATTACCATGTCATCAGCACAACTTCCTGGATATAATCTCAGGAAAATCAAAGATGCAGACCTCATTTTGGGCAGGAGCTTACAGGAGTGGAACTCTGGAACCTCTAAATTTTATTCTCTTTCTTTCTTACCCCTTCCCCCCAATACTTGTTTCTGGGCTCCATTGTTCAAACCCCCTGAGAGAATTTTGCTGAACTTGAAGATTTGACAAGCTTTCTAATATTTCCCCCCACAAAAAAGGGGAATATAACCAAAACAAATAAAACAGACAGATGGAAAACTTCATCATGCCACTGTGGCCACATAGGAGAAAGTAATTTAAAAGGTATAATGGGAGTAAAGTAGTATGATGACAATTATAATTCAAGAAGCATTTTAAGGTAGATGCTGAGCTGATATAATTTAGTACACCTTCCGATGATGTCAGGGGTGTGTGGCATATGAAAATGAGTTGTGCTAATAGCTCTGGCACCTCTTTTTCTACAGAGATGTATACATTACAAAGAACATTACAAAGTGAGGACCAAGCTCTCGGTACTGTTATTCAGTTTCTTCTGCTTGCTGAATGACCCATAATTACTTAGAAAGTTCTATTGTTAAGCTGAACCTGGTCTTCACTACTACCATGGGGTCCAAATCCTTCTTGCTCTATAGGAGGATGTTCATTAATTCTGTCACTGATTTTTTTTCAGGATTAGCCTCTTGGGGAGCTTATAAAAGGAGCTCAGAAAGGAAACAGGTCTATAACTTTCTGCCGCAAGTTTTGGTTTTCCAGGTTTCAGAATAGCACTTATATTTGCTTCCTTGAATTCCCCTGGGAGTCTTCCTGGGATTTCAGTGAGCAACATTGCAAGTAACTTCTTAATTAATGTGCCACTGTTGATCAGGAACTCATTATGGATGCAGTCAAAGCCTGTTGCCTTTCTGCTCTAGATGTCGTTCAGTGCCTTGGAAACCTCATCAGCACATTGATGCTGACTGTGTGGGAAAGCCTCAAAAACACATCTGGATATAGGCAAAGTCTGACTTCTCTAGTCAGGTGAAACAAATGCTAATTCAGAGTAAGGCCTGTTCCCCACTAGCCTTGTCCCAGTCTCACACGCCTCTTCCCCACTGCACTTCTGTTTGATTTCGCACAAGCTGCCACGGGGCTGCAACTTGCCTGCCTCTTTCCTGTGGCAAGCAAAGATCCTCTGAAAACCAGAGTCGGTATTAGACTCTCTATTCCATTCTGCAGATCCAAAGGTGCCTGTGTTCAGCATTGAAAATGAGATACAAGCCATGTTCTTCAGCCCAGTCAACAAGTGCCTCACTGTTCTTCTAATTAACCAAGTGACTCTAATTTCCACAGTGTCTGTTAAAGTCACCAGCATGTACAGGAGGATGAAGTTAGGTTGATACGACATGTGTTGACCATGAAACTGCAGGAGGTTCATAAACACTGGCAACATGTACTACTCCAACTTTTACTTTGTATGGATGTCACTGTGGATGCTGGTCAATACCAGCTTCACGTTTTCAACGTTGCTTTGGGCATGTCACTATCCTGTAGGCATGATGATATGTGATACCAATGACATCATTTCATGCAGTGTTTGTTCTGTAGTGATCTTGATTTTGTTACCAAGATGAGTTTCTTGAACAAGAGCAAAATCTATTTTATTGACTAGTAAGATTTGCAACAAGTACTGGCATTTAGCCTTGCTTATACCCTCGATATTCATTTGGCAGAATTATGTGCAGTCTCCTATACCCCTTGTCAAGTAGTCCTGGGAAGGGCTGTTTGATTTGTTGATTGTTTACATGTGCGTAGTGTAGCCAGGAGATCCTACAATTATCTGGCTGCCAGAAGTTCTACTTCTTTAGCATTATCCAGGGTCTGGCTCAGATACAGAATCCAAGCTGCAGAAGAATTCAGAGCTGTAGTGTTAGCTTTCAGCTATGAACCTCAGTCACCTCTCAAGGGTTATTAGCAAATCCCTAGATGACCTTTCTAATGACACTCTATAGAAGTTTACAGCATGCAAAGCAAGACAAAACTTTGTAGATTCTCACCATATAAATAACAATAACCTCCAACACAACTTCTGAAACCATCCAGTTAAACAGAAATGAATTGGCTTATCCTAGCGAGGTAGTCCAGAAAGATACAAAGATACTGAAAGTACTGGAAACTATTGGGGGATCTAAAAGAATAACCCAGGGATAATTCTCCTGACTTTCTCTCATCATCAGTTATTCATTAGGTATGATCAAAGCAGGTTCAATTATAAATGAGTTGGAAAACATATTTTAAATAGTTTTTAATGATCATCTGTGTCATCCAGGTATACCTGGAGTTTGCAGCCACCAAACTGCATTGCCCAAGGACGACCTTTCCTTTCCCTGACTCTACAGTTGCCAGCTCCTGACTTAGATTAACCAACTGACAATTCCCACACAATTTCCTTCCAGAGGCTATAGAGGTCATGTTGCCTGGGGGAAAAAATAGAATCTTGTTTGTAACTGCGTGGTTCACACTTCATTATGTAAACGAACCTGGCATATCTACTGGTGTATGAACCCTTACTTCCCCAATTACACATGAGGCTCAAAAACTAAACACTTTTCAATTCGTAGCAAACTATGGGTTGTTGCTTTATCCAGACCATAAGCTATGGTTTGTTCTCTTCCCTCCAAATAGGATTCTAAACCTGTTTTGAACTCTTGAGTTGGCATTAAAAGAACAAATGATAATTTGTGAGTTAATATGTAAATAGAATTAAGGCAGAAGTGAGTGAGTATATGAACCCAAAGGGTGATTAACATGTGGAATTCACTGCCACAGGAGGTGGTGGCGTCCACAAGCATAGACACCTTCAAGAAGGGGTTAGATAAAAATATGGAGCAGAGGTCCATCAGTGGCTATTAGCCACAGTGTGTGTGTGTGTGTGTGTGTGTATATATATATATATATATATATATATATATATATATATATATATATATATATATATATATATATATATATATATTTGGCTGCTGTGTGACACAGAATGTTGGACTGGATGGGCCATTGGCCTGATCTAACATGGCTTCTCTTATGTTCTTATGTTCTTAACCCAAGGATCCTCTGAATTTCTTCACCTGATAACAAAATATGGCATACCTGTAAAACCAAGCCTCATTTTGGGCAGGAGTTCACAGGAGCAGAGCTTTGGAACCTCTAAATTTTACTGTGCTCTTTCTTTCTTAACCCCCCCCCCAAAAAAAAAACATACTTGCTTCTGGGCTCCATTGTTCAAACCCCCATTGAGAATTCTGCTGAACTCAAAGATTGGACAAACTTTCTAATATTTCCCCCACAAAAAATGGGAAAATAACCAAAACATATAAAGCAGACAGATGGAAATCTTCCTCATGCCACTGTGGCTAGATAGAAGAAAGTAATTTTTAAAGTATGATGGATAAGGTTTTATTATGACAATTATAATTCAAGAAGCATTTTAAGGTAGATTTTATTTATTTATTTATTCGGTCAATTTATATTCCGCCGTTTCCCATGAGGGCTCAGGGCAGATCACAGTCATAGTAAAACAGTTAAAATACAACAATAACTTAATAATATATAAATAAAAACATGACTAAAAATATACACGAGCAGGCAAGCACATATTTCAGGTAAAAATATAGTTTTTCGGCTCATTGTTTTTTGGCCCATTGTGGGGGAGGGCAATAGATGGTATAGACAGTAGAATGAGAGGACGTCTGCTTGCCTCAACTGAAGGCCTGGCAAAACAGCTCTGTCTTGCAGGCCCTATTAAATGGAAGCAAATCTGGTAGGGCCCAGATCTCCACAGGGAGCTGATTCCACCAGGCCGGGACCAGGGCTGAAAAAGCCCTGGCCCTGGTCAAGGCAAGCCAGACATCCTTTGGGCCAGGGATGGCCAGAAGGTGTTGGTTGGCCAATCACAGCAATCTTCGGGGCTCGTATGGGGAGAGGCAGCCCCATAAGTATGTCGGTCCCAAGCCGTGTAAGGCTTTAAATATCAGTGCTAAAACCCTGAAGCAGATTTGGCACTCAATCAGTAACCAGTGCAATTTGCACAGCATCGGCCAACTGCTTGCCTGTAGAGGCAATCCCATTAACAGCTGCGCTGTCGTGCTGTCGCATTTTGCACCAGTTGGAGTTTCCGGATCAACCCCAAGGGCAAGCCTGCGTAGAGCGAGTTACAGTAGTCCAACCTGGAAGTGACCATTGCATGGATCGCTGTAGCTAAGATGCTGAGCTGATATAATTTAGTACACCTTCCCGTGATGACAGAGGTGTGTGGCGTATGCAAATGAGTTGTGCTAATGAGCTCTGGCACCTCTTTTTCAACAAAATGACCCCTGTCTAAAACAGTATCAGTATGTCATAACCTTGAAGCTGTTAAACATGTGGGTAATCCCTGAGTCAGACACTGGATTCCCTATGCACCAATCACCATGTATTAAGTGGCAAAAAGTGAATAGGAACTCATCCAATCATTAAAAATTATAAAACTACAAGGCAGCATGCATAGAACAACCTATATGGTAACTCACAGCTCATGCAAAGCCATGAATTAAGACAAGAGATTCAGACATTGATAGTAGACCTCATTACAGTGTCAACCTCCACAGGCAGCCCTACAGTGTTTTGCTTGATATACAGCTTCCAAAGCTAAGATCATTTGAGGAAGAAACCAGAAAAATAGAAATGAGTCTGTTGGGAGATCTATTGCTTAAGATTCTTACATGCACAATAATTTCAGCCTAATAAGAATACCTTTAATCCTCATTAAACAATTAGCTCAGTAACTGAATGCTCAAAAATGCCAGCCTGGATCATCTCCTGTTAAAACTAAGTCAGCCACAGTTAAAAACTACAGTGCACACTACCATTCATTTGCAAACATTGGGGGGGGGGGGGGGGGCTTCCTTCTAAACCAAGACCAATTGAATTTTATGGTTCTTGAAACCACTGCCTCTAATTGCAAGTATATGGGAAAGAATTTGGCATGGGTAGTATGCTAAGAAAAGTGGCAGAAAGCCATACAAGTACTTTCTGAGTAACAAGAGAAGACTGATGGTTTCACTACCTCTGTTCAAATGGTGAAATCAACACGAATTCTCAAAAAAATGAATAAATTTAAATACTATGAACTATTCACATCACTATGATAAAAGAAACAAAACAAACGGCTTACCATTTGGAGGGGTGAAGACTTTTTTCAATTAAAATGTCCCCTTATATGCACACTCAATACATTATCTACCAAGCCATTATCCATTTCACACATCCATGGAAATTGCCAAAGGTACCACACCCTTCCTGTAATTTCAGGTAAGGATTTGAAGATTTCTATTTTGAACTGTCATTTGGTAAGCACATTGTATTGAGATACAATAAATGGAAACTGCTTGAACACTGCCCATCAAAAATTATCAATGCAAAAGCAGTGTCATTTAAAAATAGCCAGTGATCAGTCTCCTTATTAGTCCTAGTACCTGAATTTGAAACTTTCACCAGTTTCAAAAAACCCTTTATTTTTCTGTCAGTCATAGTCATCCAAAACTTCTTGTGGAATTTATCCATTCTTCCTGACTGATCTTTTGTATGAATGGATTGTGGGAAGGGGTACATAATTCAGCCATCAAGTACAAACTTTGTGCATGTATGATCTCATTTCCAGTATCTCCAGATAAAGTACCCATAGAAAGATTGGTCTCTTTGTAGATTGATGGAAATTTCCTCTCCATTTTTACATAAGCCAGGAGCATCAAACATGTAGTCCAGGGGCTGAATCAGGCCCCCGGAGGGCTCCTATCAGGCCCTGAGCAACTGGCTGTCATTTGCTTCCTTCTCCCTATATTTTGCTTCCTTCTGCATAACAACATGCTTTGCAAGGCTTGCTCAGTTGCACAGGAGCTACAGAGCAAAGCATCTATTTTCTCCATTGGCTGAGGCTCCTTCTTTGTGGAGGAAGGCAGAGCTTGTTTTTCCAGGCTTCTCAATCACACAGCAGAGCTACTGAGCCAAGCCTCTCTTCCATTGGCTGAGGCTCCCCCCCCCCAATCCCCTGGGGAAGGAAGGAAAAAGCCACAGCTTCCTTTGCCCAGTTCTTTGGAGAAATACAAAGAAAGCACCTTTAAGACCAATGAGCGCTAACATTTTAAGCATGTTTTAAGTTTTTTTTAAAAAAAAAAAAATACAGATTTAATTGCGTTTGTCTGTGTCCTTTATAAAGTTTATATCTCTGCTACCTAATCTTAAATAGGTACATACATGGACCAGCTCAGCCTGACAGATCCAGCCCTCATGAATTTGACACCCCTAAGTCATAAGCAGGCCTCGGTTTCAGCAGGAGCTCACAGGAGCACAGCTCCTGAACCTTTCTGAGAGCTTCACCTCCTCCTTCCCATCTTGTCCATTGAATAGTGGATGCAGCTGCATAACAATCCCTGGATGAGCTCCACCATCTATTTTTCTACAAAATGACCCCTGGTCATAAGCCATCTGTTTGTAAAGCAGTTCCGATAAATAATTGGTTTGATGGAGCTTTTAAGGCCACTAAACTTCTGGTATCCCATAAACTGAGACTTATGAGACATCTTTGGACCTATAGTTTGGTGAAAAATCTCCTGGCTGTTTAGAGCAGGGGTCCCCAACCCCTGGGGCGTGGACCAGTACCAGTACGTGGCCTGTTAGCAAGTGGGCCATGGAGTGAGGCAGAGACCTTCACCTACTCCTTACTGGGGGGCAGGGATGGGGTGTGGGTGTGGGAGCAACCTGGGGCAGCCAAAACCCCAGCACCTCCACCCACACCAGTCCTTGGAAAAAATGTCTTCCACAAAACCGGTCCCTGGTGCCAAAAAGGATGGGGGCCACTGGTTTAGGGTACTTATAAGTGAATTGTGAAGGGGAAAAAAGTTCCTACCAGAATGAGATTCTGGCAGATGCTAATCAAGCTGCCTGGTATAATGAGTCCTCTAGGTTCTGGCCAATTGTTTCCTCTTCTTTAAAAACTAGAGGTAGTTAAGCATGCCATTTTGAAAAAGAGCTTTTTATATGCAGTCCTTACAGATCTTTCCTATGCATTCAATTTGATACCTAGAACCTATTTATGAGTTAAATTGAAGCAAATCACAAATGACAACAAATTGTTATGGTTAATTTAAAATCTTTATACTGATTCGGGGAGACCGGCAAGATGGTGCGGTAAAGCAAGTGCCTGTCCAAGTGCTCTTGGAAGACACCTGAATTTCAAGCCTTTGGGGTGTCCCCTTGGTGTGCCCTTCGGGTGTACCTCTTGGGTTCTGTCCCAAGGAGGTGTCTGGGGACGCCTCCGCAGCTGAAGGGAGCTTGCAGAGGGCTGAAAGGAGTGGCGAAGGCTTCTCCGATCGACCCCCTGCCTTCCCTGGGCAGAGGCTTGCAATGCTCTCGGGCACCAACCGGGCCGCCGGAGGAAGGAGCGTTTGAGGCTACAGCGTTTTGACAAACTTGCAATAGCCCAATATCTTGTAAAAGGATTTATTGGAAGGACCGAATTGAAATGCTGCTCTGACTGGGAAGTGTGCATTTTTGCGGGAGGAAGGCGAAAGTTGTTTTGGCGGAGCGGCGGAGAATGGCGGCATTGACAGCGGACAGTGGCAGCCGCTTCTGAAGAGGGTGAGCGTCCATGGACTTCCCACCCCCCTTTTCTCTGTTTGTGTGATTAAGATTTTCGTGGAGAGAACTGGGAGAAAAGGGGAGCGAAGTGGATGAAGAAGAGGTAAGAGTCTGAAAGATTGAGAAAGAGGGACTGAGATTTTGAGAGTGATTCAGCCGGACTTAGTGAACGGAGAAGGAAAATGTGCAGAGACAAGTGAAGGAAGAGGAAGAAAGAAAGTTTGAACAGAAGGTACTGAGCAGGGTAAAGTGACCGGGAGAGAGTAGGGTGGAATTGGAAAGTAGGAAAGGAAGTTGGTGGAACGGTGGACCAAAAAGAGACAGAAATTGAGGGTCTTGGAGAGAAATACAGCGAGAGAGAAAGAACTGAAACTAAAGTGGAAGGCAAAGATGGCGGAGTGTGGTGGAGCGTGAGGGTTGAGTGTGGAGGACGGAGAACGAAGGACAGTATTGGAAAATAAAGGAGGAGGAGGGGGTTCTTAGCGACGGTTTTTCACCGCGGCCACCTCCCCCTTGAAGAGTGGGGAACGGAACGGTATAGTACAGCAAACTGCTTTGGTTGTTGGACGTTGGACTCTGCAAACTTCCTTTTCTTTTTTTTTTCTCTTGGACTGGACATTGAGTTATATGAAAATGGTGAAAGCTGGGTCTGGATTTTGAAGCAGAGCTTGCTGGGAAGAAGAAGGAGAAAAAGGAGGAGGAGCAGGGGATGCTGGGACTAAGGAGGGTGAAGTATATATCGAAACATATGAATTAATGGACTAACAAACTACAACTGACTATATGAATGGTTTTTTTGTTTGTTTATTATTGGACTGTGACTACTATTGTTTACTATTAGATAGTGACTTGGGTATTATTTTCTGAGAGGTTTGGGAAGTATAATATAATATAATATAATATAATATAATATAATATAAATAAAAATAAGAAATAAGAAAAGAAACCTAACCTGGCAACCTAACCTGGCAACCTAACCTAACCTGGTAAGAATTATTAAAAATAATATGTCAAGTGTAAAGAAAGTCTTAAGTACCAGGTTAGGTATTTTTGGAAAAGCTCCCCGGGCTATTGAGAAAAGGGGTGAAGGATTAAAATAGAACCTTTAAGGGGGGAAGTAAGGTGATAGGTCTTTCTAATTTGGATACAGAATGGATACCAAAGCTAAAAAATTAGCACAGGCTACACCTCCAGGTCTGGGGAAGGCTGCCATAACCACATTAAATCAAGATGCAGTGGAGAAGCTCCAGAGTATAATGCTAGCAGGTTTTAAACAAAACCAGGAGGCTCTTGAAGAGATACAGGCAGAGCTTAAAGAAGAAATAAAAAAAACAAATGAAAGGATGGATGAATTCCAGAAACAGGTATTGGCAAATACCCAGCAAACTCACAAGTTGTCTGAAAAAGTTGATGCTCTAGATGAGCAGGGGGGAAAAATGGTTGCCAGCATGAAAGAAGTAGAAAGAACTACATCAGATCTGGAGGATAGAGTAGCTAAAATTGAAATGGAGAAAGCTATGTACAAACTGAGATTTCAAAACATAATAGAGGAAAAAGGTGAAGATATGTACAAAAAAATTGAGGAAATTCTAACAATAGGAGAAGACCAGTCAACAAAAGATATAATGCAAGAAGTTGATTGGATAAGGAGGGTTGCAACAACATATACTAAAAAATCTAATTTACCAAGAGAAGTTCACGTAAGATTCTTGAAGGTTTCGACATGTGAAAAAGTCTTGAGAACAGCGAGAGAAAATGATTTGAGGTGGAAAGGAAATAAAATCCAAGTGTTGAAAGATATACCATGGAGTAAAAGGCAAAGAAGAGAGGGTTATAAGAAGTTAACATCTTGGCTGAGTGAGCAAGCCATCTCCTTCAGATGGCTAGTTCCAGAAGGAGTCTTTTTTATGTTTCAAAGTAAAAGGTTCAACTTAACTTCTGTGGAGAAAATGCAGGAATTTTTGGAGAGAGTATGTGGACGAAGATGTTCAGGAGTCCGATGTGGACGAGGACCAAGAAGGAGGGGAAGAAGCAAATAGAACTAGTAAAGAAAGTGCTAAGAGGAAAAATAACGGAAGAATAAAAACAAGGCTACAAGTACTAAAAGAGAGAAAAACATTATTAGATAGTAAATTACAAGTTGAAAAATGAATAAAGGGGGACTTAAGATTACATCGGTGAACATAAATGGCTTGAATGAACCGCAGAAAAGGAAGAAGATCTTTCTCCAACTCCAAAAAACTGACTCAGACATAATATGTATGCAAGAAACGCATATTAAGGAAGAAGACCGAAAATATTTGCTGAATAAAAAATTGGGAACCTTATATCATTCTTCAGATCTTAAAAAAAAAAAGAGGAGTGGCTGTATATATTAAAGAATGGATAAAATCCAAACTGCTCCACACTGACGAATTAGGGAGAATAGTTCTGGTAGAAATCGAATTGGAAGGTCAAAAAACGATTGTAGGAAATATTTATGCACCCAATAATAATCAGGAAAATTTTTTTGCTAAGTTACATCAAAAGTTGACCGAATTTGAAACTACAAATTACTGTATTATGGGAGACTTTAATGCAGTCCTGGATGTTTATAAGGATAAAAAAATTGGGGAAAAGAAGACAAAAAAGATACGTGGTTCTCTACCGAAAACCTTCTTTAAGATGGCAGATGAGCTAAACTTGATCGATGTCTGGAGAATGAAGAATCCTCGGACAAGTGACTATACTTTTCACTCTCAAGTTCACGACTCATGGTCGAGAATAGACATGGGCTGGATGTCAACATCAATGGCAATAAAAGTCGACAAGGCCGATATACTTCCTAAAACCTTTGCAGACCACAGCCCGGTTCAGATAACTTTGGAAAAATCAAGATTGAAATCTCGTTGGACTCTAAACCTCCAAATATTGAAAGATAAGGAATTTGTAAAAGAATCTAAAGAAAAAATTAAAATGTTTTTTGAGTGTAATAGAGAGGAAGATTCTGCCATACAAACTATTTGGGATGCTTTTAAGGCCTTTTTCAGGGGTTTAGCAATTAGCTATTCAGCGTGAAGAAAAAGACAAAGAACACGTAGATATAATGAATTATTGGCGAATTTGAAGAAACAAGAAGACCTGCAGAAGACAAATAGCACGGAGCAGATAAAAATGAAGATTCAGGTACTGCAACACCAAATAAATTTAATACTTCAAGAGGAACTAGAGAGGAAAATGACTTGGGCCAAACAATATTATTTTGAAAATGCGAATAAAGCTAGTAGATGGCTTGCATTTAAGCTGAGAAAAGAAAGGGGGAAAAAAATTATTAGATCCCTAAGAGATGAGAATCAATTAGAAGTGACGCAGAAATCCCAAATAGAAGAAATAGTTAAAAAGTTTTACCAAAAGCTATATCAAGAACAGAACTTGAAGGAAACCCAGCAGAATGAATATATAGAACAAACTAAGCTACAACAACTAACAAACCAGCAACGGGATTCCTTGGAAGATTCAATAACAATACAAGAGATTATAGAAGCAATAAAGATACAGAAAAACAACAAAACTCCTGGTCTGGACGGTCTCCCAATCGAATTTTACAGGTGCTTTGAAGAAATCCTCTTGTTACCTTATACAAGAGTATTGGAGGGGATATATAGAACAAATGAGATCCCGGAATCATGGAAGGAAGCCTTAATTTCGCTATTACATAAGGAAGGAACTGACCCAGTCAAAATTAAAAACTACAGACCGATTTCCCTGCTAAATGCAGATTATAAAATCTTTGCATCGATATTGGCGAAAAGGCTGAAATTTTTTTTACCAGATATAATACATGAAGATCAGTCAGGTTTTATACCCGGGAGAGTCATGAGGCAAAATCTAAGAGTGATTATGAATATTCTGGAATATTACAAGGAGCACCCCGAGAAACAGTTCGCAGCAATAACATTAGATGCTGAAAAAGCGTTCGATAATGTGAATTGGACTTTTATGCTAAAAACACTGAATTTGATTGGTTGTGGAGAAAATCTGGTGAAACTGATTAAATCAATTTATACAAACCAAAAGGCAAGAATTAATGTTAATGGGTCTGTATCAGATCCAATAATGATTGGACAAGGAACAAGGCAAGGCTGCCCATTATCTCCCATTCTTTTTGTATTGACACTAGAACCCTTATTACAGAGGATGAGAGAAAATGTGGAGATCAGAGGTGTCAAAATTAGGAAGGAAGTTTATAAAATACAAGCTTTTGCAGATGACATATTAGTTACCCTGGAAGATCCTAATAGCTCAATGGAAGAACTGAAGGAAACTTTAAAGCAATATGGTGAGGTGGCGGGTTTTAAGGTTAATTATAAAAAAACAAAAATTTTGTCCCAAAATATGACGAAAGAACAGATCTTAGAATTGGAAGCTAAATCAGGATTTCATTGTGAAAGAAAAGTCAAATATCTAGGTATATATTTAACATCGGAACTAAAAACTCTTGTAAGAGACAATTATGAAAAAATCTTAAAAGAGGTCAAAATAGATTTAGAACGGTGGAGGGACCTACAAATTTCTCTTACAGGGAGAATAGCATCAGTCAAAATGAACATACTGCCAAGAATACTATTTTTGTTTCAAATGTTACCGATAATGCTACCCAAATCCTTCTTTAAACAATTGAATAGAATGGTAGCAAGATTTATCTGGCAAAACAAAAAACCGCGGATTAAGTTAAAAATTCTTCAGGATAGTAAAGAAAGGGGAGGTTTTGCTTTACCTGATTGGCAAATCTATCACAAAGCTTGTATTTTGACTTGGGCTAAAGACTGGTTGCTTCTAAAAAATAAAAGACTTCTAATATTGGAAGGGGCTGACTTGACTAAAGGGTGGCATGCATTTATAGGGTATGACCACCCAACAAAAGGAAGTAGATTCCTTAGACACGAAATAAGGAAATCTTTATATAAGACTTGGTCTGAGGTTAAAAATCAAATATATAAATATACTCCTAAGTGGCTCTCTCCGGTTGAAGCATCGGTTCAACCCAATCTTTTTAACTGGGAAGAAGATTATACTTATGAAAGCCTGTTAAATGTCAGACAGGAACTGAATATAGAAGCAATTTCTAAAATGGACTGGTGGTTAAGAACACAAGTTAAATCTAGGCATAAGTCAGATAAGGGGTTAGGTTTCCCAAAAAAATTGAACAAACTTGATTGTATTATATTGGAATCCGACAGAAAAATGATTTCTAGGTGTTATACCTGGCTATTAGAAACAAGGATGCAAGAGGAAAATGTAAAGGAAAGTTGGATTAAATAGTTACAAGAATTTGGCTACACTATTGACTTAGATAATTGGGAGAAAATATGGAAAGAAAATAATAAATTGTTTAAATCCTCTTTATTAAAAGAAAATTTGTACAAAATGGTTTACCGTTGGTACTATACCCCCGAAAGACTCTCTAAAGCATTTCCAAATAGCTCAGACAAGTGCTGGAAATGTACAAAAGTAAAGGGTTCGTTATATCACATGTGGTGGAAGTGTGATTATGCGAAAAAATATTGGGTACAAATATCCATTTGGACTCAAAAGATGCTAAAAACAAGAATTCCACATGTACCAGAATTATATTTATTAAATATTTGTCAAATTACATTACCCAAGAAAATAAAAAGGCTGTTACTGCATATCATAACTATAGCTAGGATATTGTATGCGAAGTACTGGAAAAAACCGCAAACGCCAAACAAGAATGAATTTTTGTCTAAATTAATGGAAGCAGCTGAAATGGATATGTTAACGTGCAGATTAAAAGGAGGAAATATGGAAGAATGTAAAGAGACATGGAGTCCAATGTATTTATGGGCTAAAACATTAGGATTTGAAATGATATGAAAATGCTGAAAGGTATAGTCTTTGTTGACTCAATCGCTCCGTTAGATGTTGTTTGTTAGTATGTCGATGTTGATGTTATATGTAAATGTACATATTTAGTATGTAAGGTGTATGATTATGTTTAATGTTTATCAATGTTTATCAATAAAAAGTAAAATTTTAATTAAAAAAAAATCTTTATACTGATTCTACTGCCCAAGTGCTGTGTAAAAGTGAGGGTCACTTAATTACTTACTTCTCTGTGGTTCAGTGGGTTCAACAGGGGTGACTTTTAGCATCATCTTACGTTTATTTTTGTCTGATTTGCCAGTTTGATTTACTGATCCTTTTTTGCAATTGCCTGAGTGCCTCTTTTACTTTATGCAGACAACTCAGTTTTACTTTCCTGAACCTGGGTTGGCCTTCTTTAGGCTTTGAAAATGTTTTGTACTTATTGTCTGCATGAGGAATTAACTGTTAATTTTACTAAAACTAAAATTATTAAGTTTGTACCTCATTCTTTGACCAAAACAGAGACATGGATAGTTAATGGGTGGAAGATCTCACAGGTTTCCTCGTTTAGGTATTTGGGTGTTTTATTTCATTCTACCTTGTCCTGGAGATGTCATAAACAATTAGTCTCATGGTTACTATGAAGACATTTCTGCATTTCTTTTATTCTAATAAGACATATTATATTCTAGCTGCTATTAGAGTTTTTAACTCCATGGTGATTTCACAACTTTTGTATGATGTCCCTATTTGGATTTCTGCTGTAGACAATTCTATAAATAGATCACAGTTCTCTTCCTTTGGGAAATCAGAGGACTCTCCAGGTGCATTTCATCATTAGCCCTTCATTATGAAATTGGTTTTAGCTCTAAAAAAGTACATCTGTTTTTGAGACCCCAGAGGGTAGCTTGATAAGCTTAAAAACTCAGGGACTCATAAAGCTCCCTGGCTTAGGGTTGCCAAGACCAATTCAAGAAATATCTGGGGACTTTGGGGGTGGAGCCAGGAGAATTTGGGGGTGGGGCCAGGAGACATTGGGAGTGGAGTTATGAGCAAGTTTGAAACAAGTACAATTGAACTCCAAAGGGAGTTCTGGCCATCACATTGAAAGGTACTGCACACCTTTTCTTGTGTTTTACCAATTTATTGATAGCATATGGTTACAGAACTTAATTTCCCTTCGTTGCTTCAATACTAACCCATATGACTTTTCAATCCCCCCTCCCTCCAATATAGACTTCCCCGAGGTTATAGATTCTAATTCAAAACTAAAGATACATCTGACTAATCAAAATTATATATGTATTTCCCCCCCCTTCTTGCTTCTTCGGGTTTTTTTTCCCCCCAATATTACTAAAAAATTGTCCAATGTCTTCTTACATTCGACTCTTTCTCTATGTATTCTTTAAACTTCCTCCACTCTTTTTTAAATATCTCCAAATCATAGTCTCTTAATGTTCTAGTTAATTTATCCATTTCACTCCACGATAGAACTTTCATAGTCCAATCCCATTTATCCGGTATTTTTTCTTGCTTCCAAAGCTGCGCATACAATGTCCTAGCAGCTGATAGCAGGTACCAAATTAGAGTCCTATCTTCCTTTGGATATTTTTCTAATTGTAATCCAAGCAAAAATGTCTCTGCAATTTTCTTAAAGTCGTAACCCAATATTTTGGAGATTTCTTGTTGTATCATCTTCCAATACTCTTTCGCTTTTTCACATGTCCACCACATATGGAAGAAAGAACCTTCATGTTTTTTACACTTCCAACATCTATCCGACATTTTCTTGCTCATCTTAGCCAATTTTTTCGGGGTCATATACCACCTGTACATCATCTTAAAACAATTTTCTTTTATGCTCTGACAAGTTGATATCTTCATTGATTTCATCCAAAGGTATTCCCATGCATCCATTTGTATTTCTCTATTCACATTGACTGCCCATTTGACCATTTGAGATTTTACTACTTCTTCTTCTGTAGACCATTTCAATAATAACTTATATACTTTTGATATCAATTTTTCATTATCACCAAGCAGGACCCTTTCCAATTCTGTTTGTTCTCGTCTAATTCCTTCCGATTTTATATCATTTTCCAACAAGCTTTTAATTTGTTGCATTTGAAACCAATCATATTTATTGTCTAGCTCTTCCGAAGATTTTAATTCAATTTTATCTCCTCGAATCTTGAGCAGTTGGTTATATGACATTTCTCTTTTATCGTCGGATTCAGCTGTTATTTTTATTACTTCTGCTGGCACTATCCACAGCGGTTTTCTCTCGTCCCCATATTTCTTATATTTTATCCAAGTACTTAGTAAAGTGTTTCTAACATAGTGGTGAGAGAAAAAACCATCCATTTTATTCTTCCCATAATACATATACGCGTGCCAGCCGAATTTATTTCCGTGAGCTTCTAACCATAAAGGTTTTTTATCTAACAGCATTATCCAATCTTTAATCCATGTCAAACAAACTGCATCATGATACAATCTTAGATCAGGAAGTTGAAAACCTCCTCTCTCTTTAGCATCTGTTAAGATCTTCATCTTTATTCTTGGTTTCTTTCCGGCCCATATAAAGTCGGAGATTTTCCTTTGCCATTTGTTAAATTGTTTTGCATCTTTTACAATCGGGATGGTTTGAAATAAATACATTATTCTTGGCAAAATATTCATTTTGATTGCAGCTATCCTACCCAATAAGGACAAATTAAGCCTATTCCATTTCATCAAATCTTTGTCCATTTTGCACCACAGTTTTTCATAATTATTTTTGAATAAATCAATATTCTTCATTGTTATCTCTATTCCAAGGTATTTAACTTTGGTTGTGACTTCACAACCCGTCACCTCTTGTAGTTCTTTTATTTTATTTGGTTGCATATTTTTACATAAGAATTTTGATTTCTCTTTGTTTATATACAATCCTGCTAGTTCTCCATACTCTTTTATCTTGGCTAACAACAATGGTGACACTTGAATCGGATTCTCCAGTATAAACACTATATCGTCTGCAAAAGCTTTGTATTTATAAGAGAATCTTCTAATTTTTAAACCTTCTATTTCTTCATCTTTTTGAATTTGTTGTAGCAATATTTCCAAGGTCATTATAAACAACAGTGGTGATAACAGACATCCTTGCCTTGTTCCTTTACTCACTTTCAGTTCTTTAGTAAGATCTGCATTTATACACAATTTTGCATATTGATCTGTATATATTGCTCTTGTCATTTTTATAAATTGTTCCCCTAAATTGATTTTTTCCATTACCGCAAACATAAAGTCCCAGTTCAAGTTGTCAAAGGCTTTCTCTGCGTCAACAAAAAATAAGGCTGCTTCCTTTTCTGGATGCTTCTCATAGTATTCCACAACATTAATGACAGCTCTCACATTGTCTTTTATTTGTCTTTTAGGAAGAAATCCGGCTTGGTCTTTATTTATAAAATTGATCAAATATTGTTTCAATCGCTCTGCTAAGATTCTTGAGTAAATCTTATAGTCGTTGTTCAACAATGAAATTGGTCTATAATTCTTTACATTTGTGATGTCTTTATCTTCCTTAGGAATCAAAGAAATTGCAGCTTCCCTCCATGTCCTTGGGATCTTCCCTTCTTCTCTTATTGTATTTAACAGTTTCAACAGTTTGGGTGTTATTTCATCCTTAAGAGTTTTATAAAATTTTGATGTGAATCCATCTGGCCCAGGGGCTTTACCCTCTTTCATTGCTTTTATTGCTGCTTCTACTTCAATTTTCTCTATTGGGTCATTTAATATCTTTTTCATATATTCCGTCAAAGGCGCCACCTGGATATTCCGTAGATACTCTTCCATTTTTTCTTTGCTTATATTTACACCTTTAAATAAATTTGCACACCTTTTCAATGCACACCTTTTCAATGCCTTCCCTCCATTAGAAATAATGAAGGATAGAGGCACCTTCTTTGGGGGCTCATAGAATCTGGTGCAATCCTTTTGAGACTTGAGGAAAGGCATCAGATGCTATGCTGCAAATTTGGTGCCTCTACCTCAAAGACCATCCCCCCTAGAGCCCCAGATACCCGCAGATCAATTCCCCATTATTCCCTATGGCAGTGGTGGTGAACCTATGGCACAGGTGCCAGAGGCGACACTCAGAGCCCTCTCTGTGGGCACACATGCTCCCTTGCTTCCCCCCCCCAAGGGAGAAGGCTTCGCTCCCCCTCACTTCTGGCTTCAAAGAGTTAGAAGGCGCACCGGCCGCATCAAAGCTGGTAGGGTCCAGCTTTGGCACAGAGTGGCTCAGCGTGCCTCTTAGAAGGAGGGGGGCCATGGAGCACAGCTGTATCGCAGCTCTGGGGAGGAAGGGAAGGCAGGGGGTGGTGGTGGAGGGGCCGTGGGGGGGAGCCGAGCCTCGTGTGCGGGGGGGGGGGCAAGGGAGCGCGCTTGCCCACAGAGAGGGCTCTGAGTGGCTTGGTTTGGAGAGGGATTTAAAGAAACAAATGCCTTCTCCAAGCTGGCCAATGGGGTGGTGGGGACTTTGAGAGCCACACAATAGTTGCGAGAGAACCATCTGTAGCTCCCGAGTCATGGTTTGGCCACCCCTGCTCAAGGTGGTAGCTGGAGGTTGCTGGCTTTTACAACTGATCTCCAGGTGATGGAGGTGAGTTCGTCTGGAGAAAATATCTGCTTGGGAAGGTGGACCCTGTGGCATTATACCCTTCTGAGCATGGGTGCAGAACCAGGTTGCTAACCCCCAGGTGTTGGCTGAAAAACTCCTGGGATTACAACAAATCTCCAGGCAATAAGAGATCAGTTTTCCTGAAGAAGATGGCTGCTTTGGAAAGTGGACTCTGGAGTCATATCTCATTGAAGCTCCTCCTCTCCCCTAAATTCAGGCTCCTTCCCCCAAATCTCCAGATATTTCCCAACCCAAACCTGGCAACCCCAACTGGGCCTCCATCAGAGACAACAGGGCACTCCAACCTTTTTGAGCTCTTGGGCACCTTTGGAATTCTGACGTGGGGAGGGGGGTGCAACACAATGCAGCTCCCAAGCACAACACACAGAGGAAAATTCCTTGCAGGTGTTCCTGCAGTTTTAGGGAGGAGGTTAGATGGGACTCACTAGGACAGGGGTGGCCAAACTTGCTTAACATAAGAGCCACATCGAATAAATGTCAGATGTGTGAGAGCCACCAGACACAAACGTCAGATGTCTGAGGGAAGGAAGGAAGGAAGGAAGGAAGGAAGGAAGGAAGGAAGGAAGGAAGGAAGGAAGGAAGGAAGGAAGGAAGGAAGGAAGGAAGGAAGGAAGGAAGGAAGGAAGGAAGGAAGGAAGGAAGGAAGATTTACAAGATTATGCATGGGATAGAGAAAGTAGAGAAAGAAGTACTTTTCTCCCTTTCTCACAATACAAGAACTCGTGGGCATTCAATTAAATTGCTGAGCAGTCAGGTTAAAATGGATAAAAGGAAGTACTTCTTCACCCAAAAGGTGATTAACTTTTGGAATTCACTGCCACAGGAGGTGGTGGCAGCTGCAAGCATAGCCAGCTTTAAGAGGGGATTGGATAAAAATATGGAGCAGAGGTCCATCAGTGGCTATTAGCCGCAGTATGTGTGTGTGTGTGTGTGTATATGTGTGTGTATATATGTATATACACACACACATATATATTGGCCACTGTGTGACACAGATTGTTGGACTGGATGGGCCATTGGCCTAATCCAACATGGCTTCTCTTATGTTCTTAAGGAAAATAGATGGTGGGAGGGAGCAGGGAAGGAGAAGTGGAAAGAAAGCAACTTGAACTTTAAATGCATTTTCCAAGCCACTGGCTGGTTTGGCTTGAAGAAGTGGTTTAAAGAGACAAATGCCTTCTTTGGTGGGGGCTTCAAGAGCCACATGATGTGTGTGAAAAAGCCACATGTGGCTCCAGAGTCACAGTTTGGCCACCCCTGCACTAGAGAGATGGGTATAAGGCAGATTCACATTTTCATGTGACCAAGACCTGGTTGCGTTTTATATTTCAAAACTGTCATAGCACGGTTCAAGCCGAAGGGAAGAAAAGAGCATGGATGTGCGGGGATGGGAGTGGGTAGGGAGGAGAGATCAGGACCTTGAATCAAGCATGTTGTTTTTTTTAAATGATGTGAGTTTATTACAGGAAATGTTGGATTCCACTAATCTGGAAGAAACAGCAGCCGGAATTGCCTCTAGTTTAGGAGTGGAAAGGAAGGAACTGCAAGCTTCCTTGCTTTCAAATACGATGCTTCTGATAGCAGTATCTGAGCAGAGCTCTTTCAAGCTACAGGGACCATAAGGCAAATTGTTGACAACCTGTTTTTGAACTGTTGCACTGCTGTTCTGGTTTTCCAGAGCATCCCTAACAAGTGTTTGTCCAGCTGCTGCTTAAAGACTGCCAGTGAGGGGGTCGATTGCACTGTTAAACAACTCTTACTGTTAAAAAGTTTTTCCTAGGCCAGTCCTCTCCTCTGCTGCCAGCAGGAACAGCTCCCTGCTCTCCTCTAAGTGGCAGCCCTTCTAATACTTCAAAAGAGCAATCATGTCTCCCCCCTCAACCTCCTCTTCTCCAGGCTGAATATCCCCACGTCCCTTAGTTTTTCCTCATTGGGCTTGCTCTCCATGGTTACTCAGAAGTAATCTACAGTGAGCACTGTGACAACTACTCTCTACACATGCACAGGATTGCGGTTTTAGTTTTAAAAAGGAGAAGATATTGGATTTATATCCTGCCCTTCACTCTGAATCTCAGGGTCTCAGAGCAGCTCACAATCTCCTTTATCTTCCTCCCCCACAACAGACCCTGTGAGGGAGGTGGGGCTGAGAGAAGCTCTCCCAGAAGCTGACCTTTCAAGGACAGCTCTGTGATAGTTATGGCTGACCCAAGGCCATTCAGCAGCTGAAAGTGGAGGAGTGGGGAATCAAACCCGGTTCTCCCAGATAAGAGTCCACAGATTTAACCTCTACACCAGGGGTGGCCAATGGTAGCTCTCCAGATGTTTTTTGCCTACAACTCCCATCAGCCCCAGCCAGCATGGCCAATGACTGGGGCTGATGGGAGTTGTAGGCAAAAAACATCTGGAGAGCTACCGCTGGCCATCCCTGCTCTACACCAAACTGGCCCTTCTTTCTCACATCAGACTTTCTAGTTAATACAATTCAGGCTATCCCTGAAGTTTCCAAGGATAGCCATGTTGGTCCATAGTAGAACAACTAGATTCGAGCCCAGGTGCACCTTAGAGACCAACAAGATTTGGGGGAGGGGGCATTAGAGCTCCCAGCATTAGAGCTCCCTCGATTAGATAAAAGGAGCTTTGACTCTCAAAAATCTTGTTCTCTAAGGTGCTGCTGGACTCAGATTTAGCCATATAAATCAGTGGACTCCTTTTATCAACTTAATTTATTAACATCATGTATCTACTGCCTTTCTCCCCCAAAAGGACATTGAAGTGGGCTCGAATCTAGTTATTCTACTATGGACCAGCATGGCTATCCTTGGAAACATCAGGGATAGTCTGAATTGTATTAACTAGAAAGTCTGATGTGAGACTTTCTCTTTTATCCTCACAACAAACCTATGAGGTGGGTTAAGGTTTCCCAGCAAGCTGTCAGGGCAGAGTGGGCATATAAATCAGGACCTCCCAGATCTGATTTGGACACCCTAACCACCAGCTCCTACTAAACACACTATATTTTAATGTATTCTTTTTTCCTAATGGCAAACTAGAATGATGTTTATCATGTATGTTACATGTTCAAAAGTATATTAAGTGGACAGGAACACCTCTGGGAAAGGCATGTTCTCAGTTTAACCCAGACTTGCAAGCAACAGCACAATGAACAGCCTCCATTTATTGCCTTATGACACTCTCATCATCATTCTCCCATTCTGACATGTTACTATTTTGTTGGTTTCCTAAGCAAATGCTATCCAGACCAAATGTTCTTTCAGTTTGTTAATTTCACTATGAGTTGTTTTTTCTAAACTAAAACCTCAGTATTCAGGTTAAATTGCCATGTTGGCACTTTGTGATAATTAAGTGGGTTTTGGGTTGTGGTTTGGGCACTCGACCTCTAAAAGGTTTACCATCACTGTCCTATGGGAATCATTCTCCATAGGGAATAATAGAGTGCCCAGTAGACATTTCTCTCCCTCTCCCCGCTTTCTAAAGATTTCTAAAGCGGGGGGAGGGCCTCCAAACCGGGGAATCCCCTGCCCCCAACTAGGGACTGGTAACCCTCCCTCTCTCACACACACACGCACACGCACGCACACACACACTTACTGGGTCTGGTTCCTCCACAACTTTACTTGCTCTGAAAACGAAAGCAAAACAAATGGAGGGCCTGTGCTCTGACGAAGCTGCTGCTGACCCTTCTCCATGAAGTGCTTCCTGTTTCCTGCTTTCTGCTCAATTTTAAAGGCACACATTTTAAAAATGGACCTGTTTGCAGGTTTCTAAACCTGTCAGAGCTCTAGAGGTACATGGTGGCTGTGGGGCAGGGAGAAGCCTGGTGGCTGGGGGCGAGGGGAAGCCTGTAAAAACGGGGGAACCCCAAAAGCTGGGACCTGGGGATTGGGAAGCCTACCCTGATTCCAGCTTTTTGAACAAAAGTTATCTTAAATCTTAATGTGGAGGACCTTTTTTCTTCTTCTATAAATCAATGAAAAAAAATGTGGCCAAACTGATATACGCCAGAGATAAGAGTTATACTCATTTTGATGCTTGGAGAACATGTTCTTCACTTGCCCTGGGCCTTTCATCTAAGGGAAAACTCCTTTCTTATTTAAATTCATTCAGGGCTTTCTCTTTTTCTTTTTTTTTTAGCAGGAATGCACATATTAGGCTTTGTGTCCGGGGGTGTGGCCTAATATGCAAATGAGTTCCTGCTGGACTTTTTCTGCTAAAATGCCCTGAATTCATTGGTTAGCCCAAAGTTATGTAGGACTTTTATGTATTCATGATTCAACTGCCCCTTTTTAATGGAATTGTTGGGTCATCTGCTAAAGATCCCTTCTTCTTTCCAGGCAGTGGACTCGTATATATTCTCTTGTAGTGCCCTTATAAGCTCCAGTATAGACTAAAATGGATTATGCCATGCCTTGATAAATGGACTATGCTTCCTCTAATGACAAAGTTGGTAAAGTGGCAGCGCGTTTTGGAGCCTGGGTGCTGAGGCTTCGTTAAAATACATGCTAAAGTAGTATTGATTTACCTGCCCAGGTCCCTGGAGGACCGGGGGACCGTCTGGTGAGTGTGGGCTAGGGGGCATGTTGAGGAAACTGGAGGGGAGCCCCTGGAAAGCGGTTGTGAGAATGGCCAAGGAGCGTTCGCTGGTGCAGCATCAACCCACGCCGTGGCGAAAGGCCGCCGCAGCCCGTAGTTGGAGATACACCCGGGCAGCGGGAGAAAGTAGAGGTGAGAATGACTGCAGAGTGTTCATTAGGGTGGCGCCGGCCTGCGCCATGGCAAGAGGCCGCTACCACCATGGCCTGGAGTTGGAGAAACCTGGGCGGTGGGGAGGAAAGCTAGCAGAACTGCTGTGGTGTCGGCAACATGAGGTGATGAGAACGGTGGTGGAGGGCGACTAGTCCGTTGACTGGAACTTGGAGGGAGAGAGGAGCACACGGAGAGACGGCAGACGATGTATGGCAGCACATGACAGGAGCCAGCGAGGTGAGGTGTCTCAATCCCCTAGTGGGGGGGGGGGCTGGAGCCAGCCAACCCAGTGGCAGATACCGGTGCGCGGACTGAAGCGCCTGTCGGGGCACCCAGGAGCCTAAAGGGAGGTCTCAACCCCCCTTGGCTGTTGTGATGCCTGACGAACTGCAGCGACTGACCAAGAGAAAAGAGGGGACCCGTTGGCTAAGGAGAGCCATAGGCTATTGAAAAACTGCTGCCTGCACTCTGCATCTTGAGAACTGTGAGAACTGCAGTCTCCATGCCTCGCACTAGCACTTTAAGAACTGCTGTCTTGCACTTTGCACCAGCACTTTAAGAACTTTAGGAACTGCTGCCTTGTACCTTGCACTAGCACTTTAAAGATCTGCTACCCTACTCCTAGCGCCTTTGCACTTTACATCAGTATTCCAAAGAACTGCTGCCTGCACTTCGCACCAGCACTTTGACGCCTCCAGTATTTTGAAACATCTACAGAAATTGCACCTGCACTTTGAGTTTGTCTTCCAATCAATTGATCTTGCTCTCTGTTTAATATTGCTCCTCTTGAATTTAGAATTTAACTGTTTTTAGATCTAATGGAAATATGCTATCTTCCAAAAGATTGATTGTATAAATGTTTGACTAGTTAATTGAATAGATTCGGGAAGGGAGGGTTTTTAAATTAATTAGTAGGCTAGAACCTTTGGTAGTAGGAAATAGTTTCAGTAGACCTTGGGAGATATTAGTAGATAAAGCATAAGGTTGAGCAGGTGGGCTTGAAGCAGGAGAAATATTGAGGTATATACTAACAGCAATCTGAGGTTCAGTAAGATTAGAGAGAGATCTGGTCAGGGGATTCCAGTGCTCCTGGGGAGGGGAAAGTACAGTGGTGGGAGCAGGCGGGGTTGGAACAGAAGGAGACTGAGACATAGGAGGGCTCACTCACCTACCAGCTTGTGTCCCATCCCAAGGATAGCAGGTATGGGGGCCAAGTGGAAACACTCATCTCCGTCCTTGGTGTTGTGCAATGCCAGGTCCATAAATAATAAGACCTCAGTCTGGCAGGATTTTTTAATCAGGCAGGACATGGACCTGGCTTGCATGATGGAGACCTGGTGAGAGACGGGGAGATGGTAGCTCTCTCCCAAGTGGCTCCACCTGGGTTCTCCATCCTTCACCAGACATGGACTAGTGGGCGGGGGGGAGGGGTGGCGTTTTTCATACGGGAGGCTTGCTCCTTTCGGGCGCTCCCGCCTCCAAAGATAAGGGGTATAAAGTGTGCTGGATTGATGTGGGATGTTGGGGAGAGTTTGGCAATCTGGCTGGTATACCGTCCGCCTAATGCACCAGCCAGTGCCTTATCGTCTCTGATGGATGCTGCAGCTTATTGTCCTGAGTGACTTCAATGTCCATGCCGAGGACACGGCTTCCATTCGGGCTATGGACCTGGTGTCTTCCATGGCAGCACTAGGACTCTCCCAATGTGAAACAACATCCACACATCAAGCCGGACACACATTAGTCCTGGTCTTTGCAGTGGGAGTTGATCAGATTTCTGTTGATGCAGTGCCATGGTCTGACCACTATGCCTTAAAGGCCCGTGTGAATGCTCCACCTCTACCCCATTTAGGCAGTGAGCAGGTTTTGGCTCGCCCATGAAGCCAGATAGACCCTGTGCACTTTCCTTTTTTTTTTTGAGAAAAAAATAATTTATTGATTATAAATTCTTCAAACACATTACATTATATCTATATGCCATACATCCTGTTATTGTTTTCTGTTTCATAATCCAGTTACAAATAAATAAACAAAAACAATAAAATATGAAATCCACAAAATTATTAAAACAGAGAGCAAAGATAGATTGTTTCCTAAATTCCTACAATACTTAATATTCTTACAATCCATCCATTCTTTTTTCTTATATTCATCCTCTATTAGTCATTTCTTACAACTTTTAACCCTTTACTTGCTTTTCTCATCTTTGACTCTCTTTTGTATCCAATCATATAATTTCTCTCATCTTTCATTTGCCATTTTTTTTTATTTCCCATTAACTATTGCCATGAGTATATCTGCTTCTGCAGCTTGTAAAACCTTATCTATTAATTCTTCCATATTTGGAGTTTTGTCTAATCTCCAATATTTTGCATATAACATTCTCGCGGCGATGAGAACATGTATTATCAAATGAACATCTTCCTTAACCACATCTTTCTTAACCAGACTTCGTAGTACAATTTCAGGCTTCAACTGAATTACTATTTTCAACATTCCTTGAAGGAATTCAAAGACTTTGATCCAATTTTTTTTGCCCTTTTGCATGTCCACCATAAATGATAGAATGTGCCAATTTTTTCACCACATTGCCAACAATTTGGCGATAATCCTGGATATATTTTAGCTAACAGAATTGGTGTGATGTACCACCTATGAAACAAATAGATTTTCTCTAAAATTTACCGCCTTCGTGATCTTACAGTTGATCTGCCATAATTGTGCCCATTGCTCTAAGTCTATATTTTTTCCCCAGATTTTGTAACCATTTTATCATTACTTCTTTCACTGTCTCATCCTCCAGTTTCCATTGCATAAGATAATTATAAAACTTTTTTATTAGTTTATCCTCCTTACTCATTAACAATTTGTCAAAATCAAAGTTTTCTTTATTAAAACCAATTAGCTTGTCTTTGTTAAATTTTGCATTAATCTGCATTGTTAACCACCAATCCATTTTTATGCCTTGGTTCCCTAACTTCTCAGCCATTTTTAGAGTATCATCTTCATTTAATAAGTCTTGATATCTCACAATCTTTGACATTGTAAACAATCTTTTGTTCTCCAATCTCACCCATTCACTTAACCAAACCAAAGCATTAGCCATATAATATGTTTCCCAGTCTGGCAGGCCCAGTCCCCCATTTTCCTTTTTGTCCCATAAAATTTTACATTTTATCCTGGGTTTTCTGCCCTGCCATATAAAAACATAATTATTTTGTTTAATCTTGCAAAAAAAAATCTTTCCTTAACACTATATTTATAGTCTGAAATAGAAACATACGTTTTGGGAGAATAACCATTTTTACTGCTGCAATACAACCCATAAATGACAACTGCAGGTTACCCCACTTTTTAAAAGTTATTTCTATCTCCTTTAACAACCTCAAATAGTTACTTTCATAAATAGTACTACATTTATTAGTTAAATGTATTCCCAAATACCTAATCTTCTTTTCACATTGAAAACCAGCCTTTTCTACTAACTGTTTCATCATCAAGTCTGTCATATTTTTTGTTAACATTTTAGATTTTTGCTTATTTACTTTCAGGCCTGCCACTTGACCATACTCTTTTAACTCCTTTAAAACTTCATCAATACATTCCAATGGGTTCTGTAAAATCAATATAACATCATCTGCATATGCTTGTATTTTGTATTTCTCCCCTTTCACTTTAAGTCCTTTAATACTATTATTCTTCCTAATCATTATGCTAAGAGCCTCTAACGACATTATAAATAACAGGGGGGATAGAGGGCATCCTGTCTTGTACCTTTTAATAAATTTATTTCCTCTGTGTATTCACCGTTCACTATGATTTTAGCTTTTTGTTTACTATATATGGTCTGTACCATTCTTATAAACTCATCTCCACAATCCATTATTTTTCGTTGTTCTATCAAAAAATTCCAATTTAAGTTGTCAAAAGCTTCTTCTGTGTCAAGTAGGACCAGCTCCACCTGCTTATCTGGATTAATTTCATAGTATTCTAAGACATTTAAAATGGTTCTCATGTTGTTTCTCATTTGTCTCTTAGGGAGGAATCCCGATTGGTCTTGGTGTATTATATCTATCAAGATCTTTTTTAATCTAGTTGCTAAAATGGTTGCATAGATTTTATAGTCTACATTAAGGAGGGATATGGGCCTATAATTCTTAACTTCTTCCAAATCAGTATTCTCTTTAGGAATAAGAACTATATTCACATGTTGCCATTTCTCTGGTAGATCTGCTTTTGCCCATATATATTCCATCAGATGTTTGAATGGGAGTGAAAGACATTCTTTAAAAGCAATGTAATATTCAGCCGGAAGACCATCAGTGATTTATTCTTTTTTTGTTTATTCCATGCTTCCTCAATTTCCTGCGTCGTTATCGGACTGTTTAACAATTCATTCTGTTCTTCTTTTAATATTGGTAGACCTCTTGTTGTCAGATATTATTTTTGTTTAGACCCATCAATTTCTGTTCTACTATATAACTGTGTATAATAGTCCTTAGCAATTTGCTTAATGTCCTGTGAAAGATATTTCTGCTTCCCTTCTTTGTCTTTCAAAACATTTATCAGTCTTTTTTCCTGTTTCTTCCAGATTTTATACACTAACCACCTTCCTGGTTTATTTGTCTTTTCAAAAAAATGTTGCTTTGCAAATCTCATTTTCTTTTCCATTTGATCCAAATAGATCACGTGTATTTTATGCTGTAGCATTCTTATTTCATTTTTGACCTCTACTATGCTAGGCTTCTCCTTCAATTGTTTTTCTCTATGTTTCAGCATGTTTGTCAGTTCTTTCACTTTCTTGCTTTTTTCCCGGTTTTGGATGGCATTATTTTTTTATGACCAAGCCCCTATAAAAAGCTTTACTTGCTTCCCAGACTATTTTTGAGGACATTCCATTTTGACTATTAATTTCAAAGAACCATTTCATTTCTCACTCTGCATATTCCACAAACTGTTTGTTCCCTGTTAACATAGGGCTCATCTTCCATCTGTATTCCTTCCTTCCTCCTTTCAATCCTAACATTATTGGATTATGATCCGTGAAGGTGTTAGGTAATATCTCAATTTCTTCCAGATTTCTCATTAATCCCGCCGACATCCAACACATGTCAATATGTGACCATGACCAATGCCTATGTGGGAAAAAAGTGTGGTCTTTTGTTAGGGGATTACATGTTCACCCTGCGTCGACCCATGCGTACTCTTCTGCCATCTTAAAAAAGCTTCCTGGCAGTGTGTTACCACCTTTCAATTTACATTTTGATTTTTTTGTGACTTTCCTGTCCTCTTCTTTACTTGTTACCGCATTATAGTCCCCTATGATGCAGATATTGTCATATTCGTACCCCAACAGTACTTGGTGCAAATCCTTGAAAAAGCCCTCTTGTTTATTGTTTGAAGCATATATATCTACTAACAAAAACTTCTGGTTCTCTCTAACTATTTCGATACCTTGGAATCTGGCCTCATCCAAAGAAAACAGAAGTTTGACTTGAATGTTTCCTCTAACATATGTTATCAAACCCCTTTTCTTTTTTTTCAGCTTCTGATGTAATAAAGGCTATTCCTAGTTTTTTGTCTTCTAAGAGGTGCTGGTCTTTCTTTTTCATATGTGTCTCTTGGAGACAAATAATATCTGATTTTAGCCTTCTCAGTTGCGTCAGGACTCTTCTCTTCTGTGGGGAGTTTAAACCATTGATGTTTATTGAAACAATTTTCATTTGCTTAAACATTCTTAATACTGTGCTCCTCTGGACTCTGACTGTTGGTTTTTCTTCTTTTGTAGTCTAGTTTCTACTTAGTTTGCTTCTCCTCTGAGTTCCACCTCTTCCTCTTCCTGGTCTGATTCAGACGAAATATCAGAAGGTTTCTTCGGGTTTCCCTAATCTTCCTGTCCAGGAGGTTCTTTTGAGTTCTTATATTCCTTCAGCTTAACCCAGTTTTTTGCTTGGTTTTTTAAAAAAATCTTCTAATTTCATGCCTGAATCGATTTTGTACCTAGTATTCTGGAATGTGAAGAGCAGTCCTTCTGGGATAAGCCATTTATACAAAAGCGCCTTCTCCTGCAGCATCAATGCTAAATTCTTGTACTCAATTCTTTTTTGCCTTATTACCTACAGGATTTCTCTCATCATTTTAATATTGTGCTCTTTAATTTTAATGGGTTGGTCCCTAGTCTCTCTCCATACAATCTCTTTAATCCTTTTCCGCATAAATTTGAGATCAACTTCTTGGGGAAGGGCATTCTTTTTTACGTATAGCAAATTTATCCTATGTACAAAATCAATTTCCTTCTCCACCTCCTTCTTCTCCATATTTAGTATTGGTGCCAAGGCCTCCCCCAATAAGTCTGCTAAATCTTTGTTTTTTTCTTCAGGAATATTTAAAAATCTTAGAATGTAATCCGCCTTGTCCATTTCTACCTTAGTGATCCTGATCTCAAGTTCCTGTTGTTGAGACTCTATTCTTCCCATACATTGGTCTGTTAACATTAGTTTGTCTTCAATTAACTTTGTGGTTTTAATCAGATTAGTAGTATCTTTTTTTGTGTCTTTCAGTAGGCTATCTACACCTTCTAATTTAGTTGCTAATTCTCCCATCTGTTCACTTAAACTTTTGCATTTGATTTAATGCTCCCATAAAGCTTTCTTGAAATTCCTTAAATAAATCTTGAGATAATGCCATCCCTACTGTTTTGGATTGTCCTGGGGAAAATTTTGCCCTTATCTGTTGTGTCATCCTTAATATATTCTCTATTATTCAGCCTCAATAATCTTAGCATACAACCTTACTCTTTTTCTTTACAGTAGTCACAAAACCTGTTATGTTTCTTTGGTATCTTCCACCTCTTCCCTCCAAAATCACTTACCAATCAATTATATAATCAATTAATTAATATTGCGATGAGTCCAACAAAAATATATTAAATAAAAATATATATGAACCCTCTTGGCACTACTTTTATAATTAATTATATATATTTTATGTCAACCCCTCCCACTCACACACTCATATAACCCTCACAATCTCTCCAGTTCAGTGCTCCACTTACACATTAAGTCTATTTGCTTCACCTTTAATGGTTTCCTTCCTACTATTCATCTACACCTCTGCCTTACTTTCACTCTAATTTGGTCTGTCTAAACACATTCTCCCACACACACACACCCCTTCGCAAAGAGTCCTTTACACAAAGAAAATTTTTCTCTCCACCTCTTCTCTTCTTCTGGCTTCTTCTATCCTTCTTTCCTTCCTGTCTTCTTATCTTCTTCTTCCCTTCTCTGGTTCCTTCCTCAACTTCTTAATGTCCTTAACAATCTCTGAGTCCTGTGCTTTCTTCTTTGCAACCTTCAAACTTCTTATAATCTCAGTCACTGTCTTTATTCTCCTTGTCCCTTAAGTTGCCTATTTAGAAAGTTCTAATGCCTCCTTGTTATGCAAATACAGTGCTTCTTAATGCAGGAACCAGCAAAAAAAAAAACTTGACGTTTAAACTGCCTGTGTTGCTGTTGCTTCTACTGCTTCCAGCGTCGTCGTCACCGCTTCTTATCTTTAAACACCCTTCTCACCATGCATTTCCTTGTTCTCCACCTGAGACAACTACCGACAAAAAAATCCAAAAAGGAAAACAAAAACAAGCACACAGCACTCTTTTTTTGGTCCTCTTTTTTTTTAGACCTCAGCAACTTGATATCTCTCAAAGTCTCTCCAAGTTATATGAGGTAGGCAAGAGAAAATATTAACGAAAAAGAGGGGGAAAGGGGGGGAAAAGGAAAAAGAGTGGAAAAGAACTCAGTCCTTTTCAGTTCTACTCCACTCCGAAATGAAGCTGTTACTTCCTCTTCAGGAATTTCAGCCAACTTGCTGCTTCCCCGTTCTTCTTGGATATAAAGACCTTCTTTATCAGTCCTTACTCTCTCCCAGATGAAATGTTCAGCTGCCAAGTCAACCCTGTGCACTTTCAAATGGCTTTGCAGGATCCCTGGCCCTCTGGTGACTCGTTGGATGAGTTGGCAGAGACCTGAAATAACCAGCTCTCGGCAGCCATTGACAAGATCGCTCCTTGATGTCCTCTTCATCCCTGGTAACGATCCACACTGTGGTATACCCCGGAGCTGCAATTGATGAAATGACGACTAAGACAACTAGAGAGACAGTGGCGACGTACTCATGACGAAGTTACGAGAACATCTTATAGGTCATATATGTGAACCTATAAGATGGCAGTCCAAGCCACAAAGAAAACTTATTTTGCAACCCAGATTGCAACTGCAATTTTACGCCCAGCACAATTATTTAGTATAATTTGGTCATTGACAACTTTGCCGCAAGGTAAACCAAATGTTGGAGGATCGGAAATCGATTGTGAGGCTTTTGCGAGTATCTTTGCAGATAAGCTCTCGTCACTCTGACATGACCTCCCTGCCACAATTGATACAGTGAAAGAACATGAGGCACCGAGCATGTCTTCTGGTCCATTTCTGGATTCCTTCGCCCCACTCAGCCTGGAGGAGGTTGACAGGATCCTTTTAGCTATACACCCTATGACCTGTGGGTTAGATCCATGCCCGTCCTGGCTTATAAAAGCTAGCCAGGCGGTCTTACAGGAACCATTACGGGTCATTGTCAACAGATCCCTCACAGAAGGGATCTTTCCCATGCCCCTTAAAGAGGCTGTGGTCCGCCCCCTTTTGAAAAAGCCATCAGCAGACCCGGCTGTATTGGCAAATTATCGGCCGGTGTCGAACCTGCCCTTTTTGGGCAAGGTCATAGAGCAGGCGGTGGCGACTCAGCTACAGGGATTCCTGGATGACACTTCTGCACTGGATCCATTCCAGTCCAGCTTTTGGCCAGGTCACAGGATGGAGACGGTTTTGGTTGTCCTCATGGATGACCTCATGTGACATCTGGATCAGGGTAGCTCAGCAGTGCTGTCGTTATTAGATCTGTCAGCCACATTTGATATGGTTGACCATCAGCTACCATCTAGCCGCCTTGCTGATGCGGAGATCCAGGGGTCAGCCTTACAATGGATGGCCTCTTTTCTCCAAGGTCAGGGACAAAGGGTGGTCATAGGAGAGGAATCTTCCCAAAGCCACCCGCTTATAAATGGTGTGCCACAGGGTGCAGTTCTATCCTTGATGTTATTTAACATCTATATGCACCCCCTTGTCCAGATTGTCAGGAGGTATGGGCTGGGATGTCACCAATATGCAGATGACACCCAGCTCTATCTAATGATGTGTGGCCAGTTCAACTGTACCCCAGATAATCTAGACCTGGCTCTTCAAGCTGTAGCCTCTTGACTCAGGCAGAGTTGGTTGAAGCTAAATCCGATGAAGACGGAGGTTCTCTATATAGATCAGGTTGACCCAGGAAGGTAGATCCCTTTACCAACTCCTGATGAGGTGCCATTGATGGGTGCCCCTAAGGTCAAGAGTTTGGGAGTTTCTTGAGTCCTCTGACAATGGAGGCCCAAGTTGCAGCCACTGCCAAATCCGCTTTTTTCCATCTCCGGCGGGCTCAGCAGTTGGCCCTCTTCCTGGAACACAATGACCTAGCAATGGTGATCCATGCCACGGTCACCTTGAGAATAGATCACTGTAATGCTCTCTACATGGGGCTTCCCTTGACCCTGACTCGGAAACTGCAGCTAGTGCAGAACGCAGCAGCATGGCTGTTAATGAGGCTCCCTCGATGGGAGCACATTCAGCCAGTGCTGAAAGAACTGCACTGACTGCCTATTATGTTCGGAGTCCATTTCAAGGTGTTGGTATTGACCTTTAAAGCCCTATATGATCGGGGGCCTATCTATCTTCAGGACCGCATTTCTCCACATGTTCCCCAGAGAGCACTGCATTCAGGGATACAACATCTACTGTCCATCCCCGGACCAAAAGAGACGAGGCTGTGTTCTACACGATCCAGGGCTTTCTCAGTGGTAGCACCTGAAATATAGAATGCACTCCTGGAGGCCATAAGGGCCCTGTGGGACCTCTCTCAATTCTGCAGGGCCTGCAAAACCAAGTTATTCCAATAGGCTTTTGCCACTTAAACCAGGAAGGACTGCCACCTACACTACTGGGATGTTGCAACTACTACCAGATTTAACTGTTAGTAAAGGACAATCCCACCTAGGTAGTTATTTAACAGCACCATTAAATGGTTTTAAAATATTTTGAAATATTTAATAGTGTTTATTGTTTGAAGTTTAAATGTTTAATTTGCATTTATTGTCTGAAATTTGGACTGTTAGCTGCCCTGAGTCCACTTGCGGAGAGGGCGGGGTATAAATTTAAAATAATAAATAAATAAAATTAGAGCAAAAGATCTAATTCCTCTCAGAGGATTCTTATTCCCAGTGTACTTATTTTATTGCTTGCTTTGTAGAGGCTGCAGAGAAGTGTTGAAGGGAGGTGTTTTTATATATGGGTTATATTTAAGGTTTTTTGTTTTAGTGTTCATCCCTTGGTCTACAAACAGGGGTTGTCAAAGGCAAAGGTATCCCAGGTAGCAGGGCTGAGAATAATTTGCTAGAGTACTAGGGTAGCCAGGTCTGTGTTAGAAAATATGGGCTGAGAATAATTTGCTAGAGAACTAGGGTAGCCAGGTCTGTGTTGGAAAATACTGGAGGCTCTGGGGGAGGATTTGGGAGAGGGCAGAGTTTGGGGAGAGAAGGGGCCTCAGCATGGTACAATGCCATAGTGTCTATCTTTCAAAGTAGCCATTTTCTTCAGGAAAGCAGAGCTATGCCAGCTGGAGACCAGTTGTAAAAGCAGGAGATCTTTAGGCCCAACCAGGAGGTTGGCAACCTGAGAATATGAGAGGAAATCATATAATAGGCCTTAAGCATATTAGAATAGGAAATGGAAGATCCAGGTTCCAATCCCCATGCAGCCTCAAAACTTGCTGGGTGACTTTTGAGTGGTCATTCACTTTCTGACTAACTTACCTCACAGGATGGTTGGTGGGGGGAGAGTGGGGAAGGGATAATGCTGTATACCCAGGGCTTTTTTTGAGCAGGAATGCACAGAAATGCAGTTCCAGCTGGCTTGGTGTTAGGGGATGTGGCTTAATATGCAAATGAGTTCCTACTGGGCTTTTTCTACAAAAAAAGCCCTGCACAAAACCATGGTGATGTCAGGGGTGTGTGGCCTAATATGTAAATGAGTTCCTGCTGGGCTTTTTCTACAAAAAAAGCCCTGTGTATACCACAATGAACTCTCTTGAAGAAGTGTGAGATAAAACTATAGTAGACAGATCTCCTCAGTTGTACCTGGTTATCCTGTTGTGGAGATTGTATACATCAGGAGTCCCTCCCCATGCTGTCCATCAACACCTTTCCTGGCACCCATCAAATATTTTTAGAAAGGTTTCTGATTGGCCACTGGAAATTTGATTGGCTGTGCAGGGTTTTTTTTAAGCTGCTTTGGAAGCAGCTGCCACCCCAGCATAAGGATCTTCCCTGTGTGATAAAAGGCAAGCAGTGGCAGCCATTTTGTGACTGGCTCTGCCTCATGAGGCATCCATTTTTTATTTTTAAAATGTAATGGGGATAAGAGAACAGCTGCCAGCCGTTGTAAACAGTGATGAGGTAGACAGACTGATACCTGAGTGCAGGCAGCTTCCTGTGTTCAATAACTGTCTGAAAGAGGAGTGAAGCAAACTTTTTAGATATATTGTTAACTGTGTTGAGAAATACCTTACCTCCTGGCTTTAGAAATTTCCATGTGAACTCAGAGGCAAGCAGAGGGGGGGGGGGAGGAAATTAACCCATTAGGTTTGCCAATCCCCAGGTCCAAGCGGGGGTTCTCCCACTTTCCCAGGCTCCTTCCCACTCCTAGTCAGCTTGCCAGCGTGGGGAAATCCCACCCCCATAGCCACCATGTGCCTTTCCACCTCCAGAGGCTTCAGACTCCGCTTGGAAAGGCTTCCTCTTGGGATGGTGTGTTGGTGTTTTTAAGGCTGAATGGGGGTGTGGGGAGAAGGCAGAAGAGCATGGCTGCTCCCAGTGGCTGTGAAATCAGTCCAGACCCTCCGTTGATTGCACAATCTTTTCAGAGGTCCTTTGCATAGGAAAGGTAAACTTGAACCTTTGGTTGCTCTGTGTTACTTTGAAGAAGTTGGAAGTTCAGCAACTCATGAGTAGAGATGCCAATTCCCCGCCTCAGAGTCATGAGAACGGAGGGACAGGGGAGGGAAGTGTCTGCTGGGGGTATCTGGGGCTCTGGAGGGGCTGTTTTTTGAGGTAGAGGCACCATCTCTTCACATAGCATATGATGACTCTCCTCAAAATGCTTTCCAAGTTTCAAAAGATTGAAAAGCAGAAGGCATGGAAATTTCCAAGGATGCCTCCCAAAAAGGAGGCTTCCTGGAGACAACAGGAAAAGAAGCCTGGACATAGGCAGGCTAGGTAAAAAGGGGTGGAGAGTGATGTAAAATGGGTGAAGTCAGAGGTTTAATAAAAGTGGTTGCTCCCAGGATTGGAGTTCTTTTGGTGCTGGTCCTTGAAAGAAAACAGGCTGCTGAGGTTTGGTCAGCAGCCAGCAGTCATATTGACCATGTGGCTGGGTTTGGCTGTCTGCATGGAGGCAGGAAGCCTGAAGTAATGAGGTATCCTTAGAACATTTTGTAACTTACTAAGCTTAGAATTGCCTGTTCTATTTCAGCATCTTATATAGCATATTTTTAGAACCATGAAGAGATGGGTGCAATTAAAACCAATTTTTCTTTGTCCTTCTAATTGCTGATCTAGTGCTGTGCTAAATGTATGCTTGTAACCTTTTCTTTCTTTTAAATAAACATTTTAATATTTTGAATGTTGGCAGTAAATCTCTGTGCCACATAGTTCCCCAACAACCTTACACCACAGTACTTTAAGAGGGGAGCCCCAGGAAGGGGAAAGGCAAGCAGCCAAGGCAACTGGTTTTCAATTATCCAGCCCCCTTCCTCTAAGAAGGAATTTGGTCTCTGTGGTAACTCTGTGGTATCCTCTTAGCAATTTCTCTTAAGTATTAGGCCAGGTGCTGATAGGGTTGTCAAGTCCCTCCACAGCTGTTGTGGGGGACTCCTGTCGCATGTGCATAGTGCAATGACATCACGCAAAAGTGATGTCATTGCACAGGGTACATCACACTGGGAACGCTCTAAGATTCACAGTAAAAACTCTATGATACCATAGAATTTTACCGTGAATCCTAAAGCATCCCCAGTGTGATGTGCCCAACACAATGGCATCACTTCTGGATGAGAGCATGTTTCACAATGATGAGGCTCTTGGAAACAGGGATCCCCCAGCAGCATGCCCTGTGCGGGCTGGTTGGGGCCCCCCAAACCAGAAGACCCCCCACCCCAGTGGGAGCTTGGCAGCCCTAGGCACTGGATAATGGAAGACATTAAGGTTGGGCCTCAGAACTAGAAGGGGGGGTGGTTCAGAGTCCTGTTGCTCTCAGTCAGGACTCCTAAATTGATCAAGTGGTGGCAGTGTGCCTGAGAGGCAGGAAGTGGAGTAGCACCCTCCAAGAAGTGGTGCAAATCCAGGACGGAGTTGGCAGAACCAGGTCTGTAAGTCAAATTGGGCCTATTCATTCTGCATGAATTGGCATGCCAAAGTTAAGCATTGCATGTTCTTCTTGCTGAACAACCAGATCTGGTAGCAAGCGACCATGATGGAATCTTTTTACTCCATGAACTGCATTGAATAAAACAGACCTGCCATAATTTAGTATCTTATGAAGGCAAAACTGTTAAATGCTAGCCATCTTCAATCACACAGGCCTTTCTATTTACTTCAGAACACTAGCCATTTTAAGAGGCTACAAATGCATGGAGATATCCACAGCTAATTTTTCTCAACTCCCCGCTTTCACAGATACCCCTCTTTATAAACTGGAAAAAGCAAAGCATGTTCTGTGATATATTAAATACAATTTGTGTGACATTTCTGCATGAACAGTCTGTAGACTTTACTATAGATTATGAAATGAGCTCTGTTTGAGTACTGTATCCACCTTATGTTCCATTTTTGGACTCATAATGTTCAATATGTCTTTGTTGTATTTTCATATAGCATCAACAGGGAGCCTTTTTCTTTCTAATTTAACACCTGTGAATTCCCACAGGTGCTGGGGCAGAGGTGGAATCAAATTTATTTCTCATAGGGATTATCCTGGTCATCTTCAATTTGTGCCCATGTGAAGGGCAGCTTCAACTTGCCCAAGACAAAGCCTGCATTTTATTTTATTGTAAATAAAGTTCTGATTAAGTTGTCATTTAATAACATTCACATTAATGGCTTTGCATTCATAATGCTAGCTGTAAGCCTTTTCTAAGAGATTTGTGCGATGCAAGCCTTCAGCCCAAATCTTTGACATTTTATAGAGTAAACAACATAGCTTTGTGCTTAGATTAATAGCTGAGAGAACATTTGCTGGTCTAGAGCAGCATTCTGTTGCTACTGGATTTTTACAAGCCTTCACATCGCTAACTACAGCTATTTCATTGTAGAGGAAACAGTGGTTGGAGCATTTTTCTTTGGTAGTGCTGCTTACCCTGTGCCTAACTGCCCTGAAAAGAATTGGTTTCATCTCAAGAGATATGGTGGGAAAGATTCTGAGTAAACAATTTGAAAATACAATGGAGGTGGATGGCAGTAGTGTAAGACTCATGAAAGAATTGCCAAGGAAAGTCATAAATGACAGGAGACTGTACAAAAAATTGACTGAAAAGCTGAGAGAAAATGGAATGAGATATAGATGGATACTTCCAGAGGGTTTAAGTTTTGAATACAAAGGAAAGAGATTTACAATTACAAGAAATGATGAAGTTTTTGGACGAACATAAGGAATTTGGGAGTACAGATTAAAAATAAAAAATCATGATGGATTACAAATTAATATCTTGGAATGTAAATAGACTAAATTCACCACAAAAAAGAAGGGCAACTTTTCATTGGATTGGGAAACAAAAATGTAATATAATTTGCCTACAAGAAGTACACATTAAACAAATAGATTACAAATTTTTATGGAACAAACAACTTGGTATGGAATTTTGTTCATTGGCTAAGGAGAAAAAAAGGGGTGTTGTTTTTTATGTCAAACAAGAATTAGACCCAAAATTGATTTTTAAAAACGATGATGGTAGATAAATTGCGGTGGAAGTGATGTTGAACTATAAAAGAACTTTGTTATTGGGATTGTATGCCCCAAATGGAGCAAAAGACTCTTTTTTTTAAAGACATTATGCAACAATTAGATCAAGTGATGTATGAGCAAATTATGATAATGGGAGATTTTAATGGAACAGTGAAAAATATTTTGGACAGATCTGGGAAAAACAATAATGAAGGAAAACTACCAAAGTCATTTTTTGATTCAGTAAAACAAGAAAGTCTGGAAGATATATGGAGGGAATTTAACCCTAAAGAACGTGACTATACTTTCTTTTCAGCAAGGCATAATTCTTTCTCAAGAATTGATATGCTATTGATTACAAAAGATCTTGTAGTGAAAAAAATAGAGATTCTTCCTAAAATAGGGGCAGACCACAATCCATTAATGTGGTCTGCAAAACCCGTGAAAAAGACCCTAAGATGGCAGATAAATGAAGATTTGCTACAAAAACAGGAAGTAGTGGTGTATCTGGAAAAGGAGACTAAATCTTTCTTTCAAATTAAGGAAAAAGAGGATACTCAATTTCAAATTGTGTGGGACGCATATAAAACGGTAATGAGGGTCATCTTAATTACATTGAACAATAAATATAAAAGAGCCAAAGACAAGCAAATGATGGACATTCAGAAAGAGATTGGAAAAAAGGAGAAGGAGCTTAAAAAGAGACCTGGGAAAAAGAAAATTATAAGGGAGATTACAATATTACAAAGTCAATTGAGACATTTGTTAAACAAAGAAGTGGAATGGAATTTAAAAAGACTTCAACAGAAATCTTTTAAAGGAGCGAATAAACCAGGGAAATATTTGGCCTGGCAAATGAGGAAAAAAGGGGAGAATAAAATTATTAACAAAATTGTATCGGGAGGTAAGGACATTGTTGGCCAGGAAGGAATTAAAAGAGAATTTTATAAATATTATGTCAAGTTGTTTAAATGTCAAAAGGTGGACAAGGGAAAAATTGATGCATATTTACAGAAAATTAAAGTAAACCCCTTAACAGGAAATATGGAGAAGGTATTAAATGAACCAATTGCAAAAGAAGAAATAGAGGCAGCAATTAATTCAATGAAATTAAGGAAAGCACCCGGTCCAGATGGTTTTACAGCAAAATTTTACAAATCCTCACAGAGGTGCTGCTACCAAAACTTCAGAAATTGATGAATATTATAAGAATAGATGGGGAAATACCTAATACATGGAAAGAAGCAGTAATTTCATTGACACTGAAAGAAGACAGAGACTCCACGAACATAAAAAAACTATAGACCAATTTCATTACTTAACAATGACTATAAAATATATGCTAGAATTTTAGCAGAATGCTTTAAACAGCATTTGAATAATTTTATTAAAGAAGAGCAAGCAGGATTTCTCCCAGGAGGCAAATTAGAGATAATATCAGAACAGTTATAGACATTATTGAATACTATGAGAAACATCCTGAAAAAAGAAGTAGCATTATTTTTTGCAGATGCAGAGAAAGTATGTGATAATGTGCATTGGGATTTTATGTTTGCAGTGATGGAGAAACTGAGATTGGGAGAAGATTTTATAAGAATGGTGAAGGCGATATATACTGAACAACAAGCAAGGCTCTGTATAAATGCAGATTTGATGGAAAAAATTATAATTAGTAAAGGAACAAGACAAGGTTGCCTTCTATCTTCATTGATATTTATAATGAATTTAGAGGTTTTGCTTATGCAAATTCATGAAGATAAAGAGATAGAGGGACTGAAATTGAGAGGTTTTTCTTATAAATACAGAGCATTTGCAGATGATGTAATGTTTATAAATGAAAACCCCACTCATGTAACACCATTGTTGCTTCATAAGATACAAGAATATGGAGAACTGGCAGGCTTTTATATAAACAAAGAAAAATCGAAAATTTTGTGCAAAAATATGTCAAAGAGCAAACAGAAAGAACTACAAAGCTTAACAGAGTGTGAAGTTACCTCCAAAGTAAAATATTTAGGTGTGGAATTCACAACAAAAAATATTGGTTTGAACAAAAATAATTATGAGAAGCTTTGGCATAAGATTGATGGAGATTTGATAAAATGGAACAAGTTGAATTTGTCTATACTGGGCAGAATTTCCACAATTAAGATGAATGTTTTACCAAGAATTATGTTCCTGGTTCAAACAATTCCAATAGTGAAGGATAATAAACAATTTAGTAAATGGCAAAGGAAAATTTCAGAATTTGTATGGGCCAGGAAAAAACCAAGAATTAAAATGAAAACTTTGACTGATGCAAAAGAAAGGGGAGGTTTCCAACTGCCTGATTTAAAGTTGTACCATGATGCAGTATGTCTGGTGTGGATCAAGGAATGGATGACGTTACTAAATAGAAAACTACTAGTACTAGAAGGTCATGGAAAAGTTTTTGTTTGAATTACAAATGGAATTTTTGTTGGAATTACAAATGAAATTTTTGTTGGAATTACAAATGGAAAAATTTCCGAAACAAGATAGAACGATAATTTGGTACATGCTTTCAGCTGCACGGACATTATATGTGCAGATGTGGAAGCAAGATAAAATACCAGAAAAGTGGGATTGGACTTTAAAAGTTATGCATGGGAGTGAAATGGACAAGTTTATAAGAATCTTAAAAGAATATGATTTAGAGAAGTTTAAAAATGACTGGGGAAAATTTCAAAAATATGTTGAAAAATAATGGAAGGTTAAAGGATACTTGGCGATTTTTGACAATAGTTGAACTTTAGAGGAATAATAAATGGACTACAGTCAAAAAGCGAGACTATGTGAACATATTTTTTCAATTTTTTTATAAAGTCTAAAGGATTATAATGAAGATGGATTATAACTATAACATATGTTTTTTTCTTTCCTTTTTCTCTTCTTGTTTTAAGATTTTTTAAATGAAGATTATTTAATTGATAAAATTACCTTTTATTTTTAGCAATTTAATTAAAATACACTGTTGGGGTCATGAAAGGGGGGGGAGGAAGGAGAAATATGTAATGCATTTGTATTAACTTTTTAATAATAGATGATGAGTATTATTACAATATATTGCAGAATAATAAAAATTGGTTTAAAAAGAATTGGTTCAGTCTCTTCAGACACCCAAGATTTTCTGCAAGTGGCATTGTATAGTATTTCATTTTCTCTGCTTGGGAACTATTCAGATGTAGCCAAAGCAGCAGTACAGCTGGGACCACAGTGGTGCCAGCTTAATATTTTGTGTTTGTATTAAGATTAATCTTTTAATATTCATCCTGTTTGTCTCCTAACTGTGACTGCTTCATCATAATATATACATGTCTTCCTGTTCCTCCAATTACCTTGATATTGATTCACATATAACTTTTTTGAGATATGGGATTGTTTCTGGGAGAGATTTCAATGACTGGCTCTCTATGAAAATTTCAAGTATGAATAATGTATGTGAATATTCCTAATACAATCTGCAGACTCATATCTGGAGGTGAGTTAAGCACCTGTTTACAGGGCAGAATATGAATAAGACAAACCTCATACTTAGGATATGTGCTATATAAATTGACTTCATGTTGCCCTGGGGTAACCCTGTTCCTTCCCTTGAACTAATTTACTTCTTCATGACAAGCTGACATCACTGTTTAGCAATTAGAATTAATTCAGGGCTGCTCCACATATATAATATTAAAATTTAGATTGTTAATTAAAAGTTGTACATCACCCAGAGCCCAGCACAAGCTGGGGTGGGTGAAATCCAATACAATAAATAAATAAATAAATAATAATAATAACAAAAGTGTACATTTTAAAATGTGATGTGTGAATGAGACAAAGGTATGACCATGCATCATTCATCAGCTCCCCATTAAGTGTGCATTCATGCTATGCTAAGTGTACTTATGTTATGCTTCAGTTGTTTCTGGTGGTTCCAGAATTCTGTAATACTAATGCATTGTTTATTGGATGTCATATTTTTGTGATTGTACTGGTTCACTATGTGTAATCCACCTTGAGTCCGTGGGAGAAATAAATAAATTATAATAAATAAATTATAAGTACATTTGTTAGCAAACCTGAACTTTTTTCATTTTTCTCTTGATATTTTCCTCATACTAGTTTTAATTGTTTTGGAACTAAATGTATAATGATCCTTTATGTATGGAATAATGGTGAAGTTTACACATCCAAAGCTTTGTGCCACCTGAGGCCATTAAATCTATTTCCAAGAGTTATAAGACACAATAGTAATTTGAATTGCATTCTCTTAACTTAAAAACATACTGCAGAAAGAGCCCATAGCACTAGCTATGCAAGAGGCCTCTAGATCAGGGGTGGCCAACGGTAGCTCTCCAGATGTTTTTTGCCTACAACTCCCATCAGCCCCAGCCATTGGCCATGCTGGCTGTGGCTGATGGAAGTTGTAGGCAAAAAACATCTGGAGAGCTACCGTTGGCCACCCCTGCCCTAGATGATAACTGAAGTGAGTGCAGGGGTTTGTAACAGGAGACCCAGTGCTGTAGGTATGAGGGTCCCAGACTGTTAAGGGCTTTAAAGGTTAACAGAAAAGAGGAGGAAATGTAGTTTAGAAATAGTAAGTGGGGACCCTTGAGACTTGGACTCTGGCTTCTGCCTAACCCATGAAACTTGGGCTCTGACTTCTGCTACTCCTCCCCACTCCTTCCTCCCGTGCTGCTGCCTTGGCAATTAGAGGGTTAGCAACTGTAACGTACTCGATCAGGAGACGCAAGTAGGGCAACATTCTTTATTAGGAGCATGTTGCAAGAGAGAGAACACGCGGGCCGGGTCCCGCTTATGTACAATCCCCGGTACAGCCTACTGGACAGGTCAGGCCAATCCTGACCTGTTAAACTTCCCGCCACAGCTGGTGATTGGCGGGGGACTCCGCGCCCCGCGTTGGAGGCTCCTGGGACCGCCCAGTCGCCTCTGCGTGTGGACGCGTATGGCTGCCGATACACTACAGCAACAATGACCATGCCTATTCCTCTGCCTGTCTCCAGGATTGCCACCTCAGCAGGACCTGGGGAGAGGGTCCTCTTCCACCATGTGCCCCAAGTGCTGACACCTCAGCAGAGGGGATCATGCCTTCTCCCCTGCCCATTTCCAGTTTTACCATGTCAGTGGGAGATAAAAGTGGTGCAGCAGGAGGAGCTGTCTGGTAATACACCTCCTCCCCTGAACATTGTCAGTTTAGCTGCTTCTTCAGGAGAGAGAGGAGTTGGAAGTGACTACTGCTTCTTCTCCCCTGGCCTCCTCCTCCTCCTTGCATATCCCTTGCATGTGTGCTTTTGAAAACAAATGTTCTCTGTTGGGGGAGCGTTGTAATACCCCACTTTTTTATTTTTTGGATTTTTCTGCGATCCTGGATCCCTCCACCCAGGTTTGTAGTGATACCTCTTTTCTCTCTGATTGGCCCCTATCTGCAAATTTAAGCATTAATGGATGGGACCATATTGAATGTTATATATATATATATATATATATATATATATATATATATATATATATATATATATATATATATATATATATGGTCCTCTTACATTCAAAAAATGCCCAGCACCACCATATATTTTAAAACCATCATAGATAATAATTTCCCTATGGTGGTGGCCAAATGGAGTACTACCATAGGCTGATGGGTGCACTCAACAAACCATTGGCCCATCATGAATCAGTCACCACCTCTGGGTTCCCATTGGCTGATTACCCTATCCCCTGCCTACTGCAGGTGCAGGAACACTGAACAAGCTACAAAACAGCCTTACCTCAGAGACAGACACATCTCTGAAGTTCCTCTGTGAGGTCTCCATCAACTGGCCTCAGAAAGGGCTGCCGCTCTACTGGAGCCTCACAAAGCATTTCCTCAGAGGCCATAGTGGCCACCTCTTTCCTGTCACTCCCCCCTCCCCTCAACCTTGCCCCAGGACAGATGAGGATTGGGCCACTGAGAAAGCTGCTAGCCAGAGGCTTTTGCTAGGCAACCAAGGTTGCCCTTGGCTGAATATAATGCCATAGTGTCCACCATCCAAAGTAGTTGTTTTCTCCAGGGGGAGAGATATCTATTGTCTGGAGTTCAGTTGTGATACCAGGAAATCTTCAGATTCCACCTGGTGGTTGGCTACCCTAGGCCTGGAGCACCCACTGGGTGACTTGGTGCCACTTGACTGGCATGACTTAACCAGTCCTGACTGCTTGCTACTGTTCAACAGCAGCCCCCCTATGACAGCCAGTGTGACTTAGCAGCTGCCAACTCTAGGTTGGCAAATTTCTAAAGATTTGAGGGGTAGAGCCTGGAGAGGGTGGGTTTGAGAAGGGGTGGGACCTCAGACAGATACCATATCATAGACTCCATTCTCAAAACAAGACATTTCCTCCTGGGGAGCCACTGTTGCCAGTCTCCAGGTGATGGCTGGAGATCACTCAGAATTACAACTGCTCTCCAGATGGCAGAAATCAGCTCCCCTGAGGTGTGTGGGTGGGGATGAATGGGTGGGTGGGTGGGAGGACAGCAAGGGGGGGCACTCACCCAGACCCTCTTTCTAAAACCCATTGTATTTTTCTTCACAATAGGCCTTATTCATTTTTTTTTAATTTCACTATTTTATTCAAAGTTTTCACAGAACATAAAATATAACACAAACACAACTTGAACTCATACAACAAAAACAAAAGTGAGGTAAGCAGTTACTCTCTATCACCTCTATTTATATGCAACTTTTTTCTTTTTCTTCTTCCATTCACCCTCTATTCTTAGCCTTTTACCATTCTCATTTAATGTTATTTACATTTTCATTTTCAATTACATTTACATAACCATTCATAGAACTTTGACCAGTGTTGTACTTTATTTTTACATGTTTGAGTGTTGAGCATATAAGTCAATTTGTCTACTTCTGCTAAATTAATTTTCTTTACTATCAAATCATCTATAGTCGGAATCTCTTTTTTCTTCCAACATTACGCAAATATAATTCTTGCCGCTGTTATTATATGAATTATCATATATTTTGTCATTTTGTCCATCTCAGTTAAAAACATATTTAACACAAATAGCTCAGGTTTAAATGGTATTGACAGTTTCAGAATGTTTTGGATCAGCTCATGGACCTTTATCCAGTACCCCTTGCAGGCCTTGCAGGCCCATCACATGTGATAGTAGGTACTGACCTGCTCCTCGCACTTCCAGCAAAGATTGGATAACCCTGTATACATTTTTGCCAATTTTTCCAGTGTTATATGCCATCTATATATCATTTTAAAGATATTTTCTTTATATGGCACCAATCTTGTCATTTTGGCATTTATTCTCCAGACCTGGGCCCACTTATCTAGTTCCGGGTTCTGTCCTATATTTTTGGCCCATTGAACCATCACTTCCTTAACCTCTTCATCCTGGGTTTCCAGTTGAAAAAAGATATTTATACATTCTGCTGAACAATTTTCTTCTTTTCCAAATATACATTTATCTAATTCACACTCCTTCAAATAGAAACCCAGTTCTTTATCTTTGTAGTATCTTGCATTTAACTGCATCATAGGCCACCAGTCTTTAACTATGTTCTGTACTTTCAGGTCACTTGCAGATTTTAATTGTCCTTCCTGAACCAATACATCTTTATATCTATATAAAGACTCACAATTAGATGTGATTGGGGAAAAGCATTGGATGGACTGACACATAAAGGGATCTTATTATATATTTGCCTCTTTATTTTTCCCCAAACCATTCCTAATGACTTCCTTACCAAATGACTATGAAAATGTTTCTGCCCTTCATTTTTGTACCAAACATATGTGTGCCACCCTAATTTTAGGTCATGGCCTTCTATAATAATAATAATAATAATAATTTTTATTTATATCCCGCCCTCCCCGCCAAGGCAGGCTCAGGGCGGCTCACAGACATGGAAAATACCATGATTACAACAATACATTATACAGAAAAATACATTAAAATCCATTAAATTAATTAATTAATTAAAACCATTACAATTAAGGTGCTATGATACAAGACCTATCGGATGTATGTCAGATGGCTGGATGTCATTTCAAGATTCAGTCTTGAAGGCCATTTGAAAAAGGATGGTTTTGCAGGCCTTTCGGAACTGATTGTAGTCCCGCATGGCTCGAACCTCCGCTGGTAATTGGTTCCACCAGTGAGGAGCCGTTACTGAGAAGGCCTGCTCTCGGGTTGTTTTCAATTTGGCCTCCCTTGGTCCAGGGATTTTTAAAAGATTTTGGGAGCTAGATCTCAGTGCTCTCTGGGGAATATATGGAGAGAGGCGGTCCCTAAGGTAGGCAGGTCCATGGCCATATAAAGCTTTAAAGGTAATAACCAGCACCTCGTAACGAACTCGGAACACAATTGGCAGCCAGTGCAGCTCCCGCAACCTAGGCTGCACATGCTCCCACCGAGATAGTCCCACTAAGAAGAAGAAGTTATTGGATTTATATCCCGCCCTCCACTCTGAAGAGTCTCAGAGCGGCTCACAATCTCCTTTACCTTCCTCCCCCACAACAGACACCCTGTGAGGTGGGTGGGGCTGGAGAGGGCTCTCACAGCAGCTGCCCTTTCAAGGACAACTTCTGCCAGAGCTATGGCTGACCCAAGGCCATGCCAGCAGGTGCAAGTGGAGGAGTGGGGAATCAAACCCGGTTCTCCCAGATAAGAGTCCGCACACTTAACCACTACACCTAACAGCCTGGCCGCTGCATTCTGCACCAGCTGCAGTTTCCGAGTTCGGTACAGGGGCAGCCCCATGTAGAGGGCATTACAGTAGTCCAACCTCGAGGTGACCATTGCATGGATCACTGTTGCTAGGTCGCCGTGTTCCAGGAAAGGGGCCAACTGCTTCGCCCTCCTCAGATGGAAAAAGGCGGCTTTGGCAGTGGCAGCTATCTGTGCCTCCATTGTCAAGGAAGGCTCCAGAAGCACTCCCAAGCTCTTGACCCGGCGCACTGATATCAGTGATGCACTGTCAAAGGCTGGTAGGGAGATCTCCTCCCCTGGTCCACCACGGCCCATGCAAAGGACCTCTGTCTTCGCTGGATTCAACTTCAGCCCACTCGACTTGATCCATCCTGCCACGGCTTGCAATACTCGGTCCAGATTTTCAGGGACGTCTCCAGCCCAGCCATCCATCAATAGATAGAGCTGGGTGTCATCAGCATACTGGTGACAACCCAGCCCGTACCTCCGGGCAATCTGGGCAAGGGGGCGCATGAAGATGTTAAACAGCATCGGGGAGAGAACTGCCCCCTGGGGCACCCCACAGTTAAGTAGGCGCCTCTGGGACACCTTTCCCCCAATTGCCACCCTTTGTCCCCGACCTTCAAGGAAGGAGGAAAGCCACTGTAAGGCTAACCCCCGAATTCCTACGTCGGCGAGACGGCGGGTCAGCAGCCGATGGTCGACCATATCGAACGCCGCCGATAGGTCTAACAACAGCAATACCGCCGAGCCGCCTTGGTCCAGATGTCGCCGGAGGTCATCCATGAGGGCGACCAACACTGTCTCCGCCCCATGGCCCAGGCGGAAGCCGGACTGGAATGGATCTAGGGAGGAAGTGTCATCCAAGAAGCCCTGCAACTGCAACGCCACAGCCCTCTCGATAATTTTGCCCAAAAAGGGCAAATTTGACACCGGCTGATAGTGAGCCAATTCGGCTGGGTCAGATATAGCTTTTTTCAGGAGAGGGCAGACCATTGCCTCTTTCAGGGGCGTTGGAAAAGAGCCCTCCGAAAGAGATCTATTTATGATGTCCCGTATGGGACATCTTAGCTCCTCTCAGCAGGCCTTAATTAGCCAGGAGGGGCATGGGTCCAGATCACAAGTAGTTGGGCATGCAGCGACAAGGATTCTGTCGACCACCTCCAAGCTGAGCGGGTCGAAGTGGTCCAGGATCAAACCAGAAGACACGCACGGGGCCTCGAGTTCACTTACTGTATCTAATATGGTAGGGCAGTCATGGCGGAGCGACTGGACCTTGTCTGCAAAAAATTTCGCAAAAGCCTCACAGCCTATCTCCAATTCCTTAACATTTGGTTTGCCTTGCGGCAGTGCAGTAAGGTTCCAAATTACCCTAAATAATTGTGCCGGGCGCGAATTTGCAGATGCAATCTTAGCCGCAAAGTATCTTTTCTTTGTGGCCTTGACTGCCATCTCATAGGACCTCATAAACTCCCTATAAGATGTTCTAGAGCTTCATCACGAGTATGCCGCCATTGCCTCTCTAGCCGTCTAAGACCTTGTTTCAGCTGGCGTAACTCCGGGGTGCACCACGGAGCCAACCTAGTCCGAGGTCGCAGAGGGCGTCGCGGTGCGATCTCATCAATGGCCCTAAAGAGCCGGCTATTCCTGGTCTCCACCAGGCCATCAAGGGGTTCACCAGAGGGCCAGGGATCCCGCAGTGCTGTCTGGAACTGTTCCGGGCCCATCTGGCTCTGCGGACGAGCCATAATAGGCTCATCGCCTAAACGGATTTGAAGTGGTGTGTCTACACGGGCCTTAAGGGCAAGGTGGTCCGACCATGGCACCGCTTCACCGCTTATCGTCCACCATAACCCCGGCCGCAAAGATCAAGTCTAACATGTGTCCGGCCTGGTGAGTGGGTGCTGTAATCAGTTGAGAGAGTCCTAGTGCCGCCATGGATGACACCAGGTCCGTCGCCTGACTGGAGGCCAAGTCATCAGCATGGACGTTGAAGTCACCCAGGATTATCAGCCTTGGGTGCTCCAACGCCCAGCCTGTCGCTGCCTCGAGTAGGGGCGGTAAGGCGCTGGCTGGTGCGTTAGGCGTACAGTACACCAGCCAGACCGCCAACCCCTCTCCGGCCTCCCACGCCAAACCGGCACATTCAATACCCTCGATCCTTGGGGCCGGGAGTGCCCTAAAGGAGTAAGCCTCCCGTATGAACAACACCACTCCTCCCCCCCACGCTAGTCCGTGATTGGTGAAAGACCGATTAACCCGGGGGAGCTGTTTGTGAGAGGGCTACAGTGTCACCCTCTCGAACCCAGGTCTCGGTCATGCAGGCCAGGTCCATGTCCTGTTCGAGTAAAAACTCTTGAAGGACTGAGATCTTATTATTAATGGACCTGGCGTTGCATAACACCAATGACGGAGGCGAGTAATTTAACCTGGCCCTACTACCTGCCACCGTTGGGATGGGACGCAGATTGTAGGGTGAGCAAGCACTGACTTGTCTCGGTCTCCCTCCCTTATATCATCTGCTCCCACCGCCATACCTCCCCCTCCCCAGGAGCACTGGAATCCCTAAACCAGCCATTCCCCACTGGTGGTAGCCACTATCCCTAGACCAGACATTCCCTAGACCAGCCATTCCCCACTGGTGGTAGCTAGCAATCTCTCGTTATCCAATTTTAGCCAGTCTTTGACGCATACATTTCCTCCTGGGGAACCGCTGTTGCCAATCTCCAGGTGATAGAAAAATAAAGGTACATAACCCACCGTGAAAACCAGCTTCTATTATTGAATTATACAAAGTCAACAAACATAAACATACTCATATAAATTCCACCGTCATAAATTACAAAACAACCTTAACTTTTAGTCCTTAATGAAAAAGGAAGCATTAGCACCAAGAGTCCTTCTTTTTATCCTGTGGTAAAACTTCCCATCTCGTTCCATGAAATCCTGGTGTAGTACTCCAGATGTTTAATGTTTGTCAAAAAATGCAGCCAATAATCCAAGTTTCCAAGGACAAGGTCGTACTGAACCCTTGTTTCGCGTAAGCTTCTTCAAGCTGCAATAATCCTCTTAGCAATTTCTCTTAAGTATTAAGCCAAACAATCCTTGTAGGTGTTCGTTTAAACATGCTGGCTGTTTGGCCTAATACTTAAGAGAAATTGCTAAGAGAATACCACAGAGTTACCACAGAGAGCAAATTCCTTCTAAGAGGAAGGGGGCTGGATAATTGAAAACCAGTTGCCTTGGCTGCTTGCTTTTCCCTTTCCTGGGGCTCTCCTCTTAAAGTAGTGTGGTGTAAGGTTAGAATCATAGATTTATAAAGTTGGAAGGGACCTCCAGGGTCATCTAGTCCAACCCCAAGCCAATGCAGGAAACTCACAAATACCTCCCCTATGTTGGGGAACTACGTTGGGCACAGAGATTTACTGCCAGCATTCAAAATGTTAAGATGTTTATTAAAAAGAAATAAAAGGTTCCAAGCATACTTTTAACACAGTACCAAATCAGCAATCAGAAGGACAAAGAAGTTTGGGTATCGGCTTGGGAGGGGGCTGTTTTTTTGAGGAAGAAGCACCAAATTTTCAGCATAGCATCTGATGCCTCTCCTCAATCCCTCCCCAAAAAAGTTCCAAAAAGATTGGACCAGATGGTCTAATTCTATGAGCCCCAAAAGAAGGTGCCCCCATCGTCCATTATGTCCAGTGAAGGGGAGGCATTGAAAAGGTGTGCGGTTCCTTTAAATGTGATGGCGAAACTCCCTTTGAAGTTCAATCGTGCTTGCCACAGCCTTGCTCCTGGCTCCACCCCCAAAGTCTCCTGGCTCTACCTCCAAAATCCCAAGACATTTTCTGAGTCAGACCTGACAACCCTACATGGAGCTGAACCACCCACTGAGGACACCTCCTCCTCTAGCCATTGTCATATTTGGGGTAGGAAAAGAAACAGAGGTGGAATATAGCCTTATCCTAATTGATACTCGAATGGCTACCTTGGAGTCATTCACTTCCTTAGATAATGCAGTCTTTTTCAGGCATACCAACCCTGACTTTAAAAAAGGAAAGAGGTGTGTGTGTGTGTGTGTGTGTTTAAAATCAGACCTTCAGATCAAGCCAATTTTGACAGAAATGAATTTCATTGTGAATATTCAGTTGAGCTGTAAAAACAAGCAAGATTTCACTGACTGCTCAACAAAGCTATTAATATCCTTCCGTGCTTTGGTACAAATGCTTTTTTCTAGAAAACTCTTGCCATTCAGATATGTTAAAATAATCAAATATGTTAGCTTCTGGCAAACAAAGAAAAAAATAATTTTTCTACTTCTGGGAGTTGCTGTGCTTTTTAAAAGCTTTTATAAATTTGCTTGTGCTGCAGTTTTGAGGTTTAGGAAGCCAATGTGCCTACTGAAAAAGAGAAATGGTTCTGGTCCTTAAATTGATTACCTTATTTTGAACTGAAAATGAGGCCAATAATGCTAAAATACTCCTTGTTTTTTTTCAGGGGCAGGTAGCAGCTAGCAGGATTATTTAAAAAGATTAGAGATTATAATAGATATATTTTATTTTAATTTCCAGTTACAAATGCCCTTAAACACTGGATGGGTTGCTAGAATTCTAAATCTATACATATATAAAAATATGGAAAATCTGCATTACCATGTATTCCTGGGAGTAAACCCCACTGTATTTGACAGGATTTAATTCTAAATCAGCAAACATGCCAACGTTAAGCAGCCAATTCAGGAAGTGATCAGGACCTGGATATAAATGTCTTGGTCTGAGATGCCTGGCCAGGGTCAGGGGCTATAAAGCCTCAGTTGGGATTCTAATAAAGATTCCTTGACTGGTTATAGATGGGTGGTTTAAGCTGCCCTGGGGATGGCAAGCAAGTGTCCCCAAAAAGCACATCTACCTGTGCACATCTGCCTGCCATCCCCACCCCACCTCCACACTGTCCCCAACTCACCAGGAGGCAACTTTAAAAGCCACCACTTTCAAAGTGGTGCTTTTTTACTGGAGTGCCTCCGAGGCACCTCCCCAGCCATTTGGATGGCCAGGAAGCACCCAGAAAGCACCCAGGGAGCCATGGGCGGGGCACATGAGTGCTCCTCAGGGCACCTGCGGCTCATCCCTATTCCACGGGACATCAGGACACTCCCAGGTGCTCCTTTTCTGGCCAGCTCACTTCCGGGTTGTCTTGATGCTGCCCTGAGCTGGCTGTCTGTTAGCAGCCCTTGTTGACCTGATTCCTCTTGGTCTAGAAGTTGCAATAGCACTCTCTAGTTATCATCATTAGTGGTGCCACTACACCATAGCAGGAATTAGGAAGGCTGTCTGTAAATGACCATACTGTTCTGTGTGTTTCATTTGAAATACCCCAATGGCACTTTCATGAAAGTAAGCCCCAGTGAATAACAGCTTGCTTACTTACTTCTGAGTAGACCTGTTTAGGACTGTTCCCCTGGTTCCTCAAAATGCATAGAACTGGATTACAAAAAGAAAGACTACTGGATCTTCTATGAAATCTGCAAGACCATTAAAATTGTCAGCAAAGGTTCATCTCTGAGTGCCTGCAATCTTTTCAGTGGTGGGGCTCCTGGAAGAAGGGCCTTTTTAGCTGCAGCTCTTTTATTATATATTTAGTTGATAGAAAATAATATCTTTTTTATTTTTATTATATTGTATTAAATAATAATATACAAAATTTAATTTATTTATTTACCATAAATTTGTATGCCACCCACTCCACACATGGACTCTGGGTGGCTCACAATCATAACACAACAATAACAATACCTTATGATTTTAAAAGCAGAAACACATATAAATGATTTATAAATTTAAAACTTAAAAAAATTTCTTACAAAGGCGGTCTAGCTTCATTATAGTTCTTAATAACATACAACATCTGGGCAGTCACCCATTTGACATATGACATTTTCATATCTGTTGGTTATCTATAAGCAGGGCTTTTTTGAGCAGGAACCCACAGGAACACAGTTCTGGCTGGCTTGGCATCAGGGGTGTAGCCTAATATGCAAATGACTTTCTGCTGGGCTTTTTCCACAAAAAGCCCTGTGGGAAACAATGGTAATGTCAGGGGGTGTGGCCTTATATGCAAATAAGTTCCTGCTGGGCTTTTTCTTCAAATAAAGCCCTGTCTACAAATATACCAGAAGTCTGTTGAAAAAAACCCAGTGTATTTGTTGTGTCTTGCAATGCGGTCCTGAAGTTACTGCGCAGCGACGCTACAGAGGTGACCAGGGGAAGTCACTCAATGTAGCGCGCAAAACTACCCCGCCAATCAAGATCTGTGGCGGGAAGTTTAACTGGCCAGGATTGGACCTGGCCAGACTGAAGGTTGTTCCGGGGGTTTGTATATATAGTGGGATCCGGCCCGCATTTCACCCTCTTGTGATGTACCGCTAATAAAGTATGTTGCCTTCAACACGTCTCGTCACTCAGTACATTACATTATTCTTGAGAAGTATACCTTTTTCAGTTATATATTGAACTACAGGAAACCAAACTTCAGCAAATTTTGCGGTGGAATTATATAGTTTAGTATAATTAACTATCTGAAATGTTACTCATAATGAAGTAGTCCCAAAGTCAAGCTTGCCATTGCTCAATCATGGGTATTTTCTTATTTTTCCACACAGCTGCCAATGTAACTCTGGCTATAGCTAACAATATTGATATATCAGGCAATTGCTGTTGGTTTTATTTATTATATGTTGGTATTTTTCTGTGGACAGAAAGATTTCTGCTATGGAGTGTGGATTTCTTGCCTTCCCCCTTCCTCTGCAGCACAGAATGAGCCCAAAATTCTACTTTTCCCCCAGGAGCAGCAACGGGTGGAATGTAGCAAGAGAGAGAAGGAAAAAACTCACACTCCACAGGTGGAAATCCTTCTCTTCATGGAAACACTCTAGTGGATCCAAGCCTATGCTTTGAGATAGAAAAGAAATATTTTAAATCAAAAATGTCTTCCAAGTCCAATAAGTATATAACTTATTACAAACAATAGGATTTTAAAAAAAAAGTTGTATATCACTTCTAGGAAATTGTCATGTTTTACAGCTCCCACTTACCTCTTTCTAAAATTGGTGTATGGAGAGCATTAATGAGGGAATGCCACTGGTAGTCTTAAATTATCACTGTGATGCAAGACAATCATTTAGGTATGTCACTAAAGGCTGCAATCCTAAAAGCTATTTATTGGGAGGAAGCCCCACTGAATAAAGTGGAATTTACTTCTGAGTGGTTTAGAATAACTACATAAATGCTTCTTTTAGGCGAACTCATACAAAAGCATCCAAAATCCCCATAAACTTGTAGGAATACAACCAAGTTATGGTCATGGGATGAACATAATAATAATAATCATAATAACATGGGATGAAACCATCTAGTAATAATAATAACATGGGATGAAACCGTCTAGCTAGTGCCTGGGTCAGTGATTGCCAAACAAGCAGAGCAGAAGAATTATTAAAATTCAAGACTCAAGACATCTGTGCACAGTGCTTGGGTAAGCAAGATAAATGCTATTTACAGAAAGCATGGGAGGAGGCAGAATCTGCAATAATAATAATAAAAAATCTCTGGAGGTCAGGCAGGGCTTGAAGTCCTTGCAGGAACTGCTAATCATCATAGAAATAAAAGTTGGAGTCTGGGATAGGCAAGGTGCTTACATAGTGAGGTGCATCACAGAACCCCAAATTACACACCAATGTCTCTCAGTTGGCTCTTTTGTAATCCTCATTTCAGATAAAACCTGGAAATCATTATTTGCAAACAGTAAGTTTTGTTGAAGCTGTTCTTCCCATGAGAATCTATGCTGTCCAGTCCCACTGCAGGCATGGTCACATGTCATAAACATGACCATGAGTGATGTGATGTTGTATAGAGGTATTTCATTATTCACTTGGGATTTGTGATCTGTCCGCTGGGCAAGATTTTTCGCTCTGAGAGTGCCGTGCCTTTCATTGAAACCAAGCAGGCCCATAAATTATTGCCAGAATCCCTGTAATTCCATCCTAGTAGCCTCCCACCACTGGCGCCTGCTGGGTTGTTGTCATTGTTGTTAAAGCCGGTACTCCAAGTGTAGGGGAATGTGTGATGTATTGGTAGAGCAATGAGACCTCTTAAACTCCACAGTGTAAAGGTCACAAATAGGAAGAAAGTGTAATTTTTGAAGATATTTAGCATTATATGGGCCCTCCAGTCAGTGTCACACTTTACTTTGTCACTCACAGCATCCTACTTGGAGAGCTCAGCTTCACTTCATCATCATAAACATGTCAACAAACTGTCCCAGTGGAGGGTCCTGCTGTTTGTTCTGCAGGCTCACATAGAAAATTATGTCTCCCACAACAGTCCACAGCCTTTATCCTCTATGTTCAGTGGGCCCAGAGCTGGAACCTTTCCATCTCAATATTTTTCCCAGCCTTGATCCACCCCCACCCCCGCCAAAGAATGAAAATTATGTATGCAATAAACATCCTGGGGTGACTTCCTTTACTGGGCCTGGAGTCTTGGAAGAGCATTGGCATTAGCATGACTGGCATCCCACTTCTCACATTTCCTAAACGTTGGAAATACCAGGGCTGATACCCAGGCCTCAGATTCAGTGGGAGCGCACAAGAGTGCAGCTCCTGAACCTTTCTGAGAGTTTCACCTCCTTGCAGCTGCATAAAAATCCCTGGATGAGCTCCACCACCTATTTTTCTACAAAATGACCCCTGCTCACACCAATTTAAGCTGTTGTTCCTTCTTCCTCAACAGTACCTAGTCTAAGTGGCAGAGGTTATTAGGCATAGAAAGGTCTTTTCAAATGCTACCTACCTTAGATCAGAGGAGCTGAAGCTGGGACCTTCTGCATTAAAAACATTTTTATTTATCTGATTCATAGAACAAAATGTACTATGTATTATCCCACTGAACCACAGCTCTTTTTGGGAAGTCCCATCATTTGTCTTGTTGATTCTTTATTTATGTACTTCTTAATTTATACCACCATAGATATAATAAAAGCCTCACGCATTGGCTCATCCTTCCATTTTTATTGGAAGTTGTGGCAACCACAGGAGTGGCCTTGCACTCTGTTTGTCACCATTCCCCCCATGTCATTGCGTAGAGTCTCTGTGACCCACCTACTGCTGGCCCTGTCAGGCCAGATCCCCACCAATCACCCTCTGACATCTGAGGGAGATAGTTCTCTGCTGAGAGGCTGTCTTGGAGCCTTACTGATCACTGCTGCCTCTCCTCAGTCCATCTCCCCCCCACCCCCCGCCTCCAAACAACGTTGCCACCATTTTGCTGCCTCCAACTAACACTCCCTGGCAAAGTTGCACTCACTTAGCACTCACACACACTGTTTGGGAGATGAGGTATATACAGTATATTCTATTTATAAATATGCCAGAAATTCCTCCTTATGGGGCAATATTCCAACTCTTCATTTACAGCAGTCTGTGGTTGAATCCAGTGTGAACTGATATCATGTGGCAGATATACTTACTTAAGTAACATTCAACATCATTTAAGAACTATATAAAAAGGTGAAGGTAGTCCCCTGTGAAAGCACCAGTTGTTTCCGACTCTGGGGTGACGTTGCTTTCACAGCGTTTTCACGACAGACTTTTTATGGGGTGGTTCACCATTGCCTTCCCCAGTCATCTACACTTTCCCCCCAACAAGCTGGGTACTCATTTTACCGACCTCGGAAGGATGGAAGGCTGAGTCAACCTTGAGCCGGCTACCTGAACCCAGCTTCCACCAGGATGGAACTCAGGTCGTGAGCAGAGCTTAGGACTGCAGTATTGCAGCTTTACCATTCTGTGCCACGGGGCTCTTTAATAACTATATACGCTGAAGCAAACTCTGACAACAAACAGTTAAGTCTCTTCAATGGACAGAAAAGGAGTGTTCCATCACAACGGGGGGAAGGAGAAGTTCAGCACCAGAGAAACAGACTCTATATTCTATATTCTCTATACTCAAGCCCCCTTTCCACCTGCAAATAGTCTTTACTCTTTCTATTCAAATTAGGCTACAGCAGGCTGCTTGCTTTAAGAGGCAGGAAGCCATTTGAAGAGTCCCTTTTGCTCCACCCCACCTGCAAGTAGGAGGGCGTAAAAGGCAGGCTTCTAATGGCTGTCTACATTCCTGCCTTCCTGCCTGTCTTCCTATAGTTATTTTATTTCTTTCTCCCAAACTTTTACATAACTCTCACTTTATTAATTCCTCTCATTCCTTATCTGTCTCCCTCTCTCTTTGGCTGTTTCTACACTGGGCAGAAGATCCTCTTTGTGTGCTCATTTTAAATGATCATCTACATTGCATTTTGTCTTCACTTCTGTCTTGCTTTGCATTTTTCAATGTCCTCTACATTCAGTTTGTTGAATAAGCATCAAAAACAGTTTCAACCAGGAGTTGCCCCTCACTTTACAAGAATACTTTTGAACGGGAGTTTGCTTGAACATCCAGATCTAAGGTCATAATTGTAGAACTTTCCTTCCAAGTTTTCAAATTTTTTCCCAAAGCCCCATCTCACATTTCATCATTGCCTTGCAAGAGCACTGATTCAGGAAGTCACTAAGTGCACTGCTCAGAGGTGCATTGGCATGTGCTCTCCTCTGAACAGGACTTCCCTTGCAAGGAAAGCCCAGCTCAGAGGAGAACGTGGCCCACCCGCCTGCTCTCGCTTTCAAGGTGAAAGCAGCTGGATGAGGCATTGATGCAGCTTCTCTGAACCAGGCTTCCCTCACAAGGGAGGCCCAACTCAGAGGAGAACACACCCCGCCTGGCTGCTCTCACCTTCAAGGTGAAAGCATTTGGGAGGGAGTCGGTGCAGCTTCTCTGAGCACAACTTAGAGGAGAATGCCTCCACACTGCACTCTTGGAGGTGCTCCACACCTCCAAGAGTTCACTGCACAGGCCTGGCTCAGCCAGAGCCCACCCAGCCCTCCTTCCATGCCACATCGTGGGTGAGAGTGCAGTGGCAGGGTGGGGGTGGGTGGGGCGGTGTGGGGTAGGTGCAGGTCTGGGGCACCCAAGGCCCTAGCACTGGACCTACCCGCATCCTGGGCAGGCAAAAGAGGCAGTGGTGACATGTGCACCACTCAGAGGCTGCCTTCTTTGCAAACAAAGACAGCCTTCTAATGGCAGAGGGGCGCCCCGCTGCCCCCTTCACCTGCCTGGGTCCTGGATAGGCGAAAGTGGTGGTGCATGGCAGCAATGTGAGCACTGCCATGAGGGGCGGGGGTCCTTGCCTGGGGTGGCAGGACCCATGGCTGACACATGGGAGTAGGCAAGGTTGGTGGCAGCTCGGGGCACCGCCTTGCCTATGGAGCACCCCCTCCCCTCTGTTATCAGGTGAGAGCGGCTGATCAGCGCATCGGTGGCACTCTTGACTAAGCCCAGCTTCCCTTGCAAAGGAAGCTGGGCTCAGAAGATAATGCTCTCCACTTGATTGCTCTACCTTTAAAGCAAGAGCAGCCCAGCAGGGTGTGTTCTTTTCCTCCAAGCTTGGAAAAGTGTGCTCCCGGTCCACCCGGCTGCTCTCATCTTCATGCAAGAGCAGCCGAGCAGGGTGCCTTCTTCTCCTCTGAGTCTGGCTTCGCTGGCAAGGAAAAAGAGGTGGCATGCAGCAGCAATGTGTGTACTGCTGCATGGGGGTCTTTGCCTGGGGCAGCATCTCTCCCCTGCTTTAGGTTGTTGGTGGCTCTGCCCACTTCTCCTCCCCACTCCTGGAATAAAAACCCAGTTCCAACCAAACCCAAAGCAAAGCCCATTTGGGGTGGTTGGGAGTGTGTGTGTGACAGCAGCACCTTAACTGGGGTTTCAAAAAAACCCCATACCTATGACCGGACAATCTTGAGAGACAGATGAATTGCACAACCAGCCTCTGAAAGGGGTGAGGACCTTCAGTCTTTCTTCCTTCTTTTGCAAATGTAGATGTAAAACTCCACAAAAAGTGAGGAGCAATTTTTTAAATGTGGAAGCATTTTGATTGATGTGAGTTTGTAGCAGACGGATTCAGTGTTCACTAGATCTGGAGCAAAGCTGAGTGGAGAAAGGGCCTTTGTCTTTTTCTTGCCTTCTATCTTCCTTCTTATTTTTCTTTCTCTCACTCCTTCCTCCCTCTCTTTGGGGGCTTATAGAATTGGACCCCCTGGTCCAACCTTTTTGAAACTTGGAGGGTGTTTTGAGGAGAAGCACTGGATGCAAAGCTGCAAATTCATGCATCTACCTAAAAAAAAAACTAGAGCCCCAGATGCCCACAGATCAATTCTCCATTATACCCTATGGCAGGGTTTCCCAAATTTTTCTTTCCCATCGCCCGGTTATTTTTACACTTCTCCTTCGTGACCCACTAAAATTTAGGGGTGGAGCCAGTAGACTTTGGGGGTGGAGCCGGGAGACAGGAATTATGTCATTTCCTGTGGTGTCAAGAACCAAGTGATGTACTTCCGGGGCATACTGAACCAAAACTCCACCTTTTCCTGTGATGTCACTTCCAGGGCACTCCCCCAAATCTGCCTCTTCTTCGAAAGTAACTTCATTTCCAGAAAAATCTCTCTGAAACTCATGCTGAGCCAAAATGGGCGTGGAAAGTGGGCGGTCCTCTCTTTTCACCACCACACCTGCATGCACCTGTTTGTGTATTCTTCTCCAGCTTGCAAGCACTCCTAATGCCCATGTTCAATTGCAGGCACCACCTACACATCCCTTCCTCAACAGCACTGGCCAGTGTATGCAGTTAGTAGTGCTTTTGCCATTGCCATCAGGAATGCCAGCACTGTGTACCACCCACACTGGGCCCTGGCAGTTGCTCTACCTCAAAATATGCTGACACATTTAGTAGGCCCTTCCTTCAGCTGCTACTACTGGAACCCTGCCTCAAGCTACAATCAAGCTTGCTTGTTTTCAAGAAAATCTTTCGACAGCTATTTTTCATACTTTTCTTTGGTTGAAACATTGGGAAATTGCTATGAAAGGTAGCAGAGAATTGTACTGCAATTAATGAATTAATTTCAAGTTATATGAAGTTCATACAAGTTTTTCTGCAGTTATCCCAAAAAGGATATTTGTGAGGGGCTTGCAGCTTTTTACTGGCTGTGTTCCCCATGCCTTTAAAAGCAACCTGTTGTGCAGATACTTAGCCAGTGAACTACTTTCATCCTTTTTAATATCTACAGGAGGAGTTTTATATGGTGTCAGACAGCTGTTAAAAGCAGGACCAGTAAAATGGTGCCAAGTTCATAGTACCATCTCTTCCAGTGCTGTTGAGATATACCACAGTAATCTCCAATAATCTCTTTCTGCCCCACACCTACTCTCACTCACTCACAGAAATCTCATAGAATGCCACCTGGCTACAACTGAGGGTGCCAACTTTTCATTGGCAGAGCTCCTATGTCTGCAACAACAGTATGATGAACAGAAAAGTTTCATCCAGTAAAAATGGAAGGAAAGAAAGAAAGGGAAAGAATGAAATGGAAGGAAAGGAAAGGAAAAGAAAGACATGGAAAGAAAGAACATAAACATAAGAGGAGCCATGTTGGATCAGGCCAGTGGACTATCCAGTCCAAAATTCCCTCATACAATGCCCCAAAAGCACCAGAATGTTCACCAGTGGTGCCAGGGCACTAGAAGCCCTCCCACTGTTGCTTCCCTCCCCAGCACCAAGAATACAGACAGAGCATCACTTGAAGGGAAAGAAAGAAAGAAGGGGAGGCAAAGAAAAAAAAAAAGCCTTCCTCACCATCAGATGACCCCAGCCAGCAAAAATTCTGCCCAGGAGTCATTTGGTAAAAAAAAATAGCTACTGGAATGCCTACTCCCCACCCCTTCTGGCTGAAAAAAACACACACTTTCTTCTTTGTCACCCAGGCCTCTCGGGGAAATCTTTCCAAAAGAACATACTTCAAGGCACATGAAAGCTCATACTTTAAAGAACACTTCATGGGTCTAAAGTGCCAGTGCATGCCAGCTTTCCTCTCAAACACTGGGAGCGGAGGAGAAGGAAGGAGAGGCAGCCCAGCTCCTCTCTGCACAACACAGAGTCAGGGTGGGGCTTTTTATGCTGGCGGCAGGGCTAGCTTTGGCTTTTCTTGTGAGCCGGTAGTGAGGCTTCTGTGGCCCGGTACCGGGTCATGACCCTGCAAATGGGAAACACCGCCCTATGGGAATCAGTCTCCATAGGGAATAATGGAGTGCCCAGCAGACATTTCCTCCCCCCGGCTTTCTGATGTCACTGAAGCGGGGGCAGGGCCTCCAAACTAGGGGATCCCCTGCCTCCACCTGGGGATTGTGTAATCCAAACAGAGAATCATGGCGGAGAGGGATAAGAGAAAAATCACAGTTTCCATGAAAACAAGCCTCAGTACAATATAAATAAAACAAAATATTTTATTATTTATTTATTTTATTATTTATTTGTTCGATTTATATCCCGCCCTACCCCACCAAGGCGGGCTCAGGGCGGCTTACAATACAGAATGCTAACAATAAATCAGTTTAAAATACATTAATGATTATACAATAAAATACATAAAAATACATAAAACTCACATCAATATACTATGCTACCTCTTCCTTAAATCAATTCTTCAAGTATTCCAGTGTTCAATATTCTGATGTTCGTAAGTTTAAATATTCAGGCATCCCGGTATCAATCAGTTGTATGCCAACCGGAAGAGGGCTGTTTTACAGGCCCTGCAGAACTGTTCAAGGTTCCGCAGGGCCCTCACCTCCTCCGGGAGCTGGTTCCACCAACAGGGGGCTGCAATCGAAAAGGCCCTGTCTCTGGTCACTTTCAGATGGGCCTCCTTTGGCCCAGGGATTATAAGGAGGTTCTGAGACCCCGATCTCAGCACTCTCTGGGGAACATGTAGGGAGAGACGATCCCTAAGGTAGGTAGGTCCCAGGCCATAAAGGGCTTTAAAGGATATCTCCAGCACCTTGTACCAAACTTGGTATGTTATCGGCAGCCAATGCAGTCCCCGGAGCCCCGGCTGAATGTGCTCCCATCTAGGGAGCCCTAACAACAGCTGGGCAGCGGCATTCTGCACTAGCTGCAACTTCCGGGTTCGGCACAGGGGCAGCCCCATGTAGAGGGCATTGCAGTAGTCCAGCCTCAAGGTGACCGTTGCATGGATCACTGTTGCCAGATCGCCGTTCTCCAGGAAAGGGGCCACCTGCCTTGCCTGCCTAAGATGAAAAAATGCGGACTTGGCAGTGGCTGCTATCTGGGCCTCCATAGTTAGAGAAGGCTCCAATAGCACCCCCAGGCTCTTAACCCTGTGCGCCGCTGTCAGAGGCATACCATCGAGGGCCGGTAAGGGAATCTCTCTCCCTGGACCACGGCGACCCAAGCAAAGGACCTCTGTCTTCGCTGGATTTAGTTTCAGCCCGCTCAACCTGAGCCATCTAGACACGGCTTGCAATGCCAGGTCCAGGTTTTCTGGGACACAGGCAGGCTGGCCGTCCATAAGCAGATAGAGCTGGGTGTCATCAGCGTACTGGTGGCAACCCAGCCCATATCTCCCGGCAATCTGGGCAAGAGGGCGCATGTAGATTTTAAACAACATTGGGGAAAGGACTGCTCCCTAAGGGACCCCGCAATCAAGCGGGCACCTCCGGGACAGTTCACTCCCAATCGCCACTCTTTGTCCCCAACCCTCGAGGAAAGAGGCAAGCCATTGTAAAGCCAACCCCTGAATCCCCACAACGGCGAGACGGCAGGTCAGCAACCGATGGTCGACCGTATCGAACGCTGCCGATAGGTCTAATAACATCAGTACCGCCGAGCCGCCTCAGTCCAGATGCCGCTGAAGATCATCTACCAGGGCAACCAGCACTGTCTCCGTCCCATGACCCGGGCAGAAGCCCGACTGATGGGAGTTGAGGACGGAAGCATCCTCCAGGAAACTCTGTAGTTGCAACGCGACTGCCCTGTCAATGAGTTTACCCCAAAAGGGTAAATTTGAGACCGGCCGATAGTGTGCCAATTCGGCTGGGTCTAGTGTTGGTTTTTTTAAGAGGGGGCGGACCACTGCCTCTTCTAAATACCAAAATAATAAGTGTATTGAATACAAACATTCATTCACTCTTCTAAATACAAAAATATTACCATAACATACCCTACTAAGTGGAACGATACAAAACAAGGACCTGAAAAATATTAAATGAGTCCCAAAGGATCAAACATAGTTTAAAAGTCGAAATATCTTCAAAGTCCCAATAATCGTTGCATATATGAATTGAAGAAATGTCTTTCCATGTATAGCTTGGAAAACTAGAAATAGAAGATATGAGGTAGTAGTTTTTGAGTACCCTGTTTCGTGAATTCTTTATACAGCTTCCAACCTTTCAATTAGGGCATGGCAAGATCCAAAAACTTACACACACAACTAAGTGTCAAAGCCTCAAACCCAGAACCCTAGTTTAACCGTAACCCCCTAGGTAACTCTAACCCTAAGGGCCCCATTGACCACAATGATGCCCAGATGCAATGTGACTCTGGCAGGTGTCAACATAGAGCTAAGGGTTACTTATGACATTCTCTATGTCATGTCAAGCAGGCCAAAGGCTAACCAGAACCCTAACTTAAAAGTAATCCCCACCGAAACTCTAACCCTAACATTAAGGATCCCATTGACCACGATGATACCAAGGGTAAATGTTCCTATTGCAAATGTCAACATAGACCTACGGTGTCTTCTGGTGTTCTCTCTGTCTTGTCACGCTGGCCAAAGGCTAACCAGAACCCAAGCTTGATCATAACCTCCACTGTAACTCTAACCCTAATCCTAACTCTAACCCTAAAAGACCCATTGACTTCAATCATGCACAGATGCAATCTTACTCTAGCAGCTGTCAACAGAGATCTAAAGAACTCTTCTAACATTATCTCTGTTTTGTCTTGTGGCGAGTGTTAATTAAGGATCAAAATAAAATTGGCTGTTGATAGGTAATTGATAAGTAAAAGGGTGAGAGAGAACTGGTTGGGCCGAAGAGGAGCAGATAAGCTTGCTTGAAGGGCAGGGTAAAAGGCACTTCAAGTGATGTGAAATACGTCTGTTGTGTTGCAGAAAGCTGGCATTGCTTCATTGCTTGGAAAGTCCAAAAGGACTCCAGGAAATAAGACTGTGGTTAGCTAGCTAGCAAACTGATGTTACGAAAGGCAGCTTGTTGAAACAGAAGTATATGTATTTGCAACCCAGGAGCAGATTCCTGGAGAATCCCAAAGAAGTTGTTTACTGAACCGGAAAGCTGCGGTTTAGCTTGTCTTATGACTGCAAATAATGCTGCCATGTAATGCCATGTATAGAAAGTACCGAAAAGGCCCAATCATGGCCCGCCTGTGTCTTGACACGTTTCCAGTTTGCTTGATTCTGCTGATGTATAACTTTAAGCAGTATAAAACCTTGTGTTCTTTCTGTAATCAGGGTCAGACCCATACCTCCTGGCATGAGCCATGTGGGCCTGATCCATGTGCATGTTATTTCAAAAAAGAAAAAGCTGTTTTCCTGATCCTGCCTCAGGCCTCATCTGTTACTGAACCAACCATCAATTGCCTACTGCAGGGGTTTTTCCTGCTACAACCTGAACTCGACTTTCTCCCTAAACCCAACCACGTCTAACCCTAATCCTAACCCAAAGGGCCCTTTTGACCATGATGATGCTCAGAGTCAATGTTAGTCTGGCAGTTGTCAACATAGACCTAAGGGTGACATGTAACATTCTATCTCTCCTGTCAAGTGGGCCATAGGCTAACCAGAACCCTAGCTTAATCGTAACCCCCAGGGTAACTCTAACCCTAAACCTAACTTGAATTCTAAGGGCCCTATTGACTACAATGATGCCCAGATGCAATGTGACTCTGGCAGGTGTCATCATAGACCTAAGGGTTAATTATGACATTTTCTCTATCTTGTCAAGCAGGCCAAAGACTAACCAGAACCCCACCTTAACCGTAACCCCACCCAAAACTCTAACCCTAACCTTAACCCTAAGGGTTCCATAGACCACAATGATGCCAAGGGTCAATGTTCCTATTGCAGGTGTCAACATAGACCTAAGGGTGACTTGTGACATCCTCTCTATCTTGTCATGTAGGCCAAAGGCTAACCAGAACCCTAGCCCTAATCCTAACCCAAAGGGCCCTTTTGGCAACAATGATGCCCAGAGTCAGTCTTATTCTGGCAGGTGTCAACATAGACTGAAGGTTGACTTGTGATGTTCTCTCTCTTTCTCTTGTCAAGGAGACCAAAGGCTAACCAAAACCCTATCTTAAATGTAATCCTTAGGTAACTCTAATCCTAACTCTAACCCCAAGGGCCCCATTGACCACAATGATGCCCAAAGGCAATGTGATTCTTGCAGGTGTCAGCATAAAGCTAATGGTAACTTATGACATTCTCTCTGTCTTGTCAAGCAGGCCAAAGACTAACCAGAACCCTAGCTTAACCATAACCCCCACCGAAACTCTAACCCTAACCTTAAGGGTCCCATTGCCCACAATGATGCCAAGGGTGAATGCTCCTATTGCAGATTTCAGCATAGACCTACGGTGTCTTCTGGTGTTCTCTCTGTCTTGTCAAGCTGGCCAAAGGTTAACCAAAACCCTAGCTTATCCGTAACCTCCACTTTAACTCTAAACCTTACTCGAACTCTTAGCCTAAGGGCCCCATTGACCACAATGATGCCCAGATGCAATATGATTCTGGCAGGTGTCAACATAGACCTAACGGTTATGACATTCTCTCTTTCTTGTCAAGCTGGCCAAAAGTTAACCAGAACCCTAGCTTAACTGTATCCCCCACCATCACACCAACCCTAACCCTAACTCTTACCCTAAGGACCCCATTGACTACAATGATACCCAGAGACAATGTTTCTCTGGCAAGTGTTAACATAGACTTAAGGGTTACTTGTAACATTCTCTCTGTCTTGTTAAGCAGGCCAAAGGTTAACCAGAACCAGAATTTAACTGTAATCCCCGGTATAACTCTATCCCTAACTCTAACCCTTAGAGACCCATTGACTTCAATGATGCCCAGATGCAATGTTATTCAGGCAGCTGTCAACAGAGATCTAAAGGAGTCTTTTGACATTCTCTCTGTTTTGTCTTGCATACCAAAGGCCAAACCAAATCCAAACTTATCCCTTAACCCCACCAAAAGTCTAACCCTAACCCTAATGTCCTCATTGACTTCAATAATGCCCAGAGTCAATGTCACTCTGGCAGGTGTCAACATATACCTAATGGTTACTTGTGACATTATCTCTGTCTTCTAAGGGACCCATTGACTTCAGTGATGCACAGATGCAGTGTTACTCAGGCAGCTGTCAACATAGATTTATGGGAGTCTTTACACATTCTCTCTGTTTTCTCTAGGAGGCAAAATGCTAACCCAAATTATAATTTAACTCTAACCCCAACCGTAACTGTAACCCTAAGGAACCCATTGTCTACAATGATGCCCAGATTCAGTGTTATTCTGGCTGCTGTCAACATATATCTAAGAGAGTCTTGTGACAAACTCTCTGTCTTGTCTCACAGGCCAAAGGTTTATCTTAACTTTAACTTAACCCCAAACCCCACCATTACTGTAACCCTAACCCTATCTCTAACCCTAAGAGTCCCTTTGACTACTATGATGTCCAGAAGCAGTGTTTCTCTGGCAACTGGCAACATAGATCTAAGGGAGTCTTGTGACATTCTCTGTCTTCTCTAGCATGCCAAAGGCTAACCCAAACAAAAATGTAAACCAAAACCCCAACCTAACTCAACCCTAACCTTAGCCCGAACTTTAACCCTAATGGATCCATTGACATCCATGATTCCCAGGGTCAATGTAAATCTGACAGGTGACAACATAGACCTAAGAGAATCTTGTGATGTTCTCTCTCTCTCTTGTTTAGCAGACCAAAGGCTAACCCAAACACTAACTTAATCCTAACCCCCAGTTTGATGTGGTGGCTAAAAAAGCAAATGCAATTTTGGGCTATATCAACAGAAGTATAGTGTCCAGATCACGTGAAGTGATGGTATCGCTTTACTCTGCTCTGGTAAGACCTCACCTGGAGTATTGTGTTCACTTTTGGGCACCACATTTTAAAAAGGATATAGACAAGCTGGAACGGGTCCAGAGGAGGGCGACAAAGATGGTGAGGGGTCTGGAGACCAAGTCCTATGAAGAAAGGTTGAGAGAGCTGGGGATGTTTAGCCTGGAGAGGAGGCGGCTAAGAGGTGATATAATCACCATCTTCAAATACTTGAAGGGCTGTCATATAGAGGATGGTGTGGAATTGTTTTCTGTGGCCCCAAAAGGTCAGACCAGAACCAATGGGTTGAAATTACATCAAAAGAGTTTCCAGCTCAACTTTAGGAAGAACTTCCTGATGACTGGAGCAGTTCCTCAGTGGAATAGGCTTCCTCGGGAGGTGGTGGGCTCTCCTTCCTTAGAGGTTTTTAAACAGAGGCTAGATGGCCATCTGACAGCAATGAAGATCCTGTGAATTTAGGGGGAGGTATTTGTGAGTTTCCTGCATTGTGCAGGGGGTTGGACTAGATGACCCTGGAGGTTCCTTCCAACTGTATGATTCTATGAACTGTAACCCTAACACTAACCTTATGGAACCTATTGACTACAATGATGCCCAGAGACAATGTTACTCTGGCTACTTTTAACTTAGATCTATGGAAGTCTTGTGATGTTACCTCTGTCTTGTCTAGTGGATGAAAGGCTAATCAGAGCCCTAGTTTAAATGTAACTCCCACCATAACTCTAACCCTAACTCGAACCCTGAGAGACCCATTGACTACAATGGTGCCTAAAGATGTTCTATCTTTTCTAGGAGGCCAAAGGCTAACTCAAACCCTAATTTAACTCTAACCCCCTAGTGTAAATCTAAACCTAACCCTAAATCTAATCCTAAAGTACCCTTTGACTATAATGACTCCCAGAGTCAATGTTACTCTAGCAGCAGTCAGTATAGATCTAAAGAAGTCTTGTGATGTTCGCTCTGTCTTGTCTAGCAGACCAAAGGCTAACCAGAACCCTAACCCTATACCCCAGGGGTGGCCAACGGTAGCTCTCCAGATGTTTTTTGACTATAACTCTCATCAGCCCCAGCCATTGGCCATGCTGGCTGGGGCTGATGGGAGTTGTAGGCAAAAAACATCTGGAGAGCTACCATTGGCCACCTCTGCTGTACCCCACAGTAGCTGTAACCAATGTTCCCTCTAAGCTGCAGAGTCTTGTGAGCAAAAATTCTATTTTGTGAACTACTGGTATTAAAGCTGTGAGCTCCTGGCATTACAGCTGTGAGCTACTGCATAAATTATTGTGCTTTGGGGCCATTTTTCCTGAACTAGGAAAAAATGTGTCAGCTGGAGGCTAAAAATCTGTGAGCTAGCTCCCACTAACTCAGCTTAGAGGAAGCACTGGCTGTAACCCTAACCCTAATCGTTACTCAAACCGTAAGAGACCATTTGACTGTATTGATGCCCAGAGGCAATGGTTCTCTGGCAGAAGTCGGCATAGATCTAAGGGAGTCTTCTGACATTCTCTGTCTTGTCTAGCAGGCCAAAGGTTACCCAAACCCTATCTTAACCCTAGCCCCCACCTTAACCCTAATCTTAACTCTAACCCTAAGGGACCCATTTCACCACAGCAATGCCCATTGGCAGAGTGACTCTGGCAGCTATCAATATGGATCTAAGGGAGACCTTTGGCATTCTCTCTGCCTTGCTTATTAGGTCAAAGGCTAACTAGAACTCTAGCTTAACTGTAACCCCACTTTAACTCTAACCCTAACCCTAACTCTAACCCTAAGGAACCCACTGTCTAAAAAGATGCCCAGAGGCAATATTATTCAGGCAGCTATCAACATAGACATCAGAGAGTTTTGTGATGTTCTCTCTTCCTTATTTTTTCATTCATATATCTTTTACTGAAGAAAGAATATTATAATGTAACAATACTAACACAATCCATTATATTATAAGTATACTTTAACAAAAACTAATCTTCATCTCTTCCTCATTTTCTTTCTTCTCTCAAAAGTATCTTCATAAACTTATAGGGTTATCAAACTTATCCTAGTTTGTTATAATTGATATACAATAAGTCACAAAATTAATCTTCAAACTGATTTAGGTTACAGTTGATTTAAACTCTATTCTAGGAGACCACTGGGGTCAGGAGGGGAGTAAAACCCCACCATTAAAGTAACAAAACAATATTGGGGGAACATATTCGAACGTCTGTCACCCACTGTTCTAGCCTCAAAAAAATGAATATATTACCCAGTTCTTGTATTATAAATAGTCCAACGTCTCCACAGAATCTTCAAGGTCTTCAGAAGTACATATACAGGTGGTTTTAACTGGCATAAGAGGAGAACACTCTTTTATTTTGCCAGCTCTCTGTTTATTAGATGCAGATGGAGAAAGATTTAAGGCAGCCACATTAATTGTGCTGAAGCAGAGTCACAGGTGGGATGGGAATCTGAACCGTGTTGAACACACAATTTACCTGTAGTAAGCCAGTGATATTCTATATATCTAATTCCCGTAGTTTAGTAGTTGTATCTTTAAGATCTCTTCTAATCTTTAAAAATTCTGGAGGAAGGTGTGGGAAAAACTGCATTTTTGAACCCTGAAAATCAAGACCGCGCCACTCTCTTGTTTCTGCAAGGATTCTCTGCCTTGTTAGGAAGTCCTTAGATTCTACTAGTATGTCTTTAGTATATTGTGCATAATATATTTTTCACATACCCTCCTGATGCAGTAAGCAGAAGGGGATAACTCCAGCTTCAAGGCTTAAATTGCCTGCTAACCAATTTGCAATAAATATTTTCAACTCTGTCCCAGCTATTATGTTTGATTTGAACCCTCTGAATTTTAAGCACAGCTCCCAGCTATAATAATCCAAAGATAAAAAGTGTTCCTATTCCCAAACATCGGAGTTACTCACAGGTATTCGATTCTCAAGCTCTGTAACTTTTTAAAAGTGCTATCTCAGCCTTTTGATTTGTCTGTTTGTAAAGTTCTTCTAGCTGGTCCATTAATTGTAATGCTGGTTGCAACATTTCATTTATGTCATTTCTCAGGACTTGATGCAGTTTGTTAAGTGCTTGCATTAAAAAAAATTGTTGTAAGTGAGCTCTCTTTACCATTAGCTCACTCCTCCTCAGCATTGCAGAGGAGATAGATGGTCCGCCTATAGGTGGGAAAAACTTGCTTAAACACGGAATGCTTTCTCCTTTCTGTTTCCCCCTTCTTACCACCTTTAGGGGCCATCTTTCAAAATAAGAAATATTACTTTTAATGAGTAAAATTATTTAAATTTTGAGCAGGCTGGTGGTGGGTAGTGGGTAATGGCTACTGGCATTGAAGTAGGTCCCTAACTCTAACCCGAAGGGACCCATTGACTTCTATGATGCCCAGAGGCAATATAACTCTGGCAGAAGTCAGCCTAGATCTATGGTAGTTTTCTGACAATCTCCCTTTCTTGTCTGGCAGGCCAAAGGCTATCTTGAACCCTAAATTAACCCTAACCACCTCCATAACCTTAACCTTAATCTTAATAGTAACCTTAAGGCAGGGATCCCCAACTCCCGGGCCGTGGACCAGGACCAGTCCATGGCCTGTTAGCAACCGGGCCATGAGTTGTATAATTATTTCATTATATATTACAATGTAGAAGTAATAATAATAATAATGAGACATTGGATTTATATCCTGCCCTCCACTCTGAATTTCAGAGTCTCAGAGTGGCTCACAATCTCCTTTACCTTCCTCCCCCATAACAGACACCTTCTGAGATGAGTGAGGCTGAGAGAGCTCTCCCATAAGCTGCCCTTTCAAGGACAAATCTGTGAGAGCTATGGCTGACCCGACGCCATTCCAGCGGCTGTAAGTGGAGGAGTGGGAAATCAAACTTGATTCTCCCAGATAAGATCCGCACACTTAACCACCACACCAAACTAATAGAAATAAAGTGCACAGTTGTATCATCTCTAAATCATCGCCGCTGCCCCCCCCCCTGGTCTGTGGAAAAATTGTCTTCCATAGAACTGGTCCCTAGTGCCAAAAAGGTTGGGGAATGCTGCCCAAAGGGACCTGTTGACTACAATGATGCCCAAAGGTAATGTTACCCTAGCACCTGTCAACATAGATTGGAATCCTGAGATATTCTCTCTGTCTTTTCTAGGAGGTCAAAGGCTAACCCTAACTTAACTCTAACCCCCACTGAAACTCTAACCCTAACCCTATCTCTAACCCTAGGTAACCCAATGTCTAAAATGATGCCCTAAGTCAATGTTATTCTGGCTGCCGTCAACGTAGATCAAAGGGAGTCTTGTGACATTCTCTCTGTCATGTTTAGCATGCCAAAAGTCAACCCAAACCCTAACTTATCCCTAAACCAACCATAACATAACCCTAACACTAGCATAACCCTAAGGGACATACTGACTACAATGATGCCCAGAGGAAATGGTACTCTGGCAGCATTAATTATAGATCTGAGTCTTTTGACATTCTCTCTGTCTTATCTAGCAGGCCAAAGGCTATCCTGAACCATAACTTAACCCTAATCACCTCTGAAACCCAAATCCTAACAGTTACCCTAAGGGACCCTTTGACTACTATGATGTCCAGAGGTAATGTTACCCTGACACCTGTCAACATAGATCTAAGGAAGTATTGAGATGTTCTGTCTGTCTTGTGATGCAGGCCAAAGGCTTATCCGAACCCTAACTTAACCCTAAACCCTACCATAACTTTAACACCATCAGTAAACCTACTTCTAACCCTAAGGGAGTTAGAATTGACTTCAATGAGGCCCAGAAGCAATGTTACTCAGGCAGCTGTCAACAGAGATCTAAAGGAGTCTTGTGACATTCTCTCTGTCTTGTCTAGCATGCCAGAGTCCAAACCGAACCCTAACTTAACCCTAAACCCCACTGTAACTCTAACCCTAACACTAACCCTAACTCTAACCCTAAGGGACCCATTGACTACAATGATGCCCAGAAGCAATGTTACTTTGGGAGCTCACAACATAGATTAGCGCACTCGAGCTTGTGTGAAGTTGTGAAGCAGAAATGCTAACTAGAAACATAGTCCAGTCATCAAAAGTTAAACCAGAAAAATACTTGAAACCTTTAGGGAAAGTGAAGCAACTTCCAGGGAAACACTGTATTCTGTAGTGTTCTGTAGCCAGTCACCTCAGAAGTGTTCTATGTGCAGTTTTAAATGTCTGTTTCCATCTGCTACAGTCCAAACACCTATGAACCTATCAATCCCCTTCCCTGCCAGTTTGTTTTAATAAACCAACTTTGTTTAATCCTTTCCTTTGCCTACTGTGCCATTTTCTGAAGGGTAAATTTTTTAAACAGAAACAGTGACAGGGTGATTGATTTTAGTGGAGTTCTGATTAATTGGTCACGCCCATGTCATAACTGACAGCAGTGGTCGGGATTCAAAATCCCCCCCTTGTCATAACATCACTCAGTCTGTGAAACTGTGTCTTTTCATCCTAGCATGATACTCGAATGACTACATTGCACTGGGTCCCAAGTGGGAAGTTAGTATAGTGACTTACTAGTGAAATCCCTCCTCACTTACACTACAGCTATAAGCAGAGTTACCCTCTTCTAAACCATTCTGCATAAGACTGCATTGTTACTCTTTTCTAAACCCCTGGTATTGAAATAAGATTCTTCCCTAAGACCTCCCAAGCCTCTGTTCAAATTAAGCTCCACTTGTCAGTAGCGTTGCCAAATCCAGGTTGGGAAATTCCTGGAGTTTTACCTGGGGAGGGTGGGGTTTGGGCAATGGGAGGGTCCTTAGCAGTGTATAATGCCATAGAGTTCACCCTTCCAAGCAGCCATTTCTCTAAGGGAAGTGATTTCTGTCACCCAGAGATAAGTTGTAATTCCAGGAGATCTCCAGGTTTCATGTGGAGGTTGGCAACTCTACTTGCCAGGTAAACAGACTTCATTTACCTACTATTAACACATGAGTTTTTTCTAATGTATTGAATGCCATTTACATGGTAATCAGGTAATTTTAAAGCAGGGAAATTTTAAAAAATCATTTCTGTTTACTCTTATCGCCTCTTTAAAACCAGAGGCGATAAGAAAAGATTGATTTCCTTTCATATTTTGGAAACATAAATTAATTTCCATAATTCTGGTTCTGCTGGAGGAAGTCACCTTGTTGATGAAGCTTTTAAAAACTTCTGTGCATATTACGGCCCCATATATGAAATTTTGTTCCTATTTGTAAATTACTGTTTTCTTAATAAAGATTTTTCATGCTTTTGTGCTATTCAGTCTGTTGAAAAGTGCTTGCTTATTACCATACTCTTTCTTATATGCTTCACTATAAAGCATTCAATATTATACCACCGTACATTTACTAATACTTATTAACACTGGTTATATTTTCCACGGTATTGCATTATTTAATATCACACAGCAAAGCAACGTTTATAGTTTAAAAAGAATATGCCTTGTGTGGTTTCTTGGAGAGGTGTTTTAATATCCCACTTTATTACCCTTGCAAATACAGGAGTCTATAACAGAAACTCTGATAAAGTAGAAAATTGCAAACACCTACATTATAAAGATTACTAATTGGTGCTATTATAAAAGTAAGTTTAATTGTGAGAAAGGAAGCCTAGAGGGTTGGCTCTGAAAAATAGGCAGCAGTAACAGGATTGTCCTAGCTATACTTGTACTTCCTTGCTAACATACAAAATCAGGGCTAGCACACATTTGTTCTACAATTAGATGCAGGCAAGCTGGATAACATATGTGTACCACTGCAGAGGGAAAGAATGGAGGGATATTCATCGACCTGATCTTATGAATAAAAGGATTCTGTCCCACCCTCCCATTCTTCCAGTGCTTGTTTAACCATAATACTCCTTCCATTTCACCACATTTCATCTTTTGTTGAGTTGTATATCTGATGTCCGAGGTTCCCTTATATTCTTCCTTGTCCCACTGCCCTTCCCATATTTATTAGCTCACTATTTACAGTGCCTTCCTGTTGTGTATATAAACTAATGTCGTGACTTTGGAATAAAGTCCACACCTGGCTCATTGGAGCCTTTAGGCTTGAGTTTGGGAACTGCGGAACAATGGGCAGCAGGATCCAAATTCTCACCGTCTGCTCCAATCATAGGCCCCCTGCTGGTTTGAATGATCCAATGACATGCTTGCGCAGGAACTTGAATGTATATACTGTATATTGTTGGCCCTGTGAGCCCAGCTCTCAGTTCTAAGTGCAGCCTCATACTATGCTGTACCTAATAAAGAAGCCACGATCACTACTTCAACATCTCTTCCATGTGTTGAACCCACTATATTATAGTGGCGACGAAGGTGGGATTCGGATGAGCGAAGCCCAGGACCAACCAGCATCGTCCAGCACACCAGGCTCCAGTGTTGCTGCGCAACCGACAATGGCTACTGCTTCCAGACTGCAAGGGTACCTCCCCAAATTTGACACCGCTTATCCTGAGGTCTGGGTGGCTCAGAGAATCAATGATGGGGAGACACCCATCGTGACCCCCAAAAAACCCAATGGAAGCCTCCGCATCTGTGTGAACTACAAATGTACTATCAATAAGGCACTGCAAGACCATGCCTACCCAATCCCAGTGGTTAGCCTTGTTCTGGCCTCCCTGGACTTGGCCCAAGCATACCAACAGCTTCCAGTGGATGCCGCCATCAGGAAGCACAGACTATTGTCACGCACAGGGGCGCTTTCAGAGTCAGGCACCTGCAATTCAGTGTCAGCGTAGCCCCAGGGATTTTTCATAACCTAATGGACTCTCTCTTAAAAGGCATCCCAGGTGTCCAGCCGTTTTTTGATGATGTGCTGATCATCGCTGCTGAGGAAATGTTCACCTTCCGCCTCTGTGCAGTGTTCCAATGCTTCAATAAGGCTGGGCTGAAGGTGAAGTGGGAAAAGTGTCTTCTGGGAGTTCCACGTATAGACTTTTGGGGCTACACAATGGATGCTAGTGGAATCCACCTGGCCCAGGACAAGATTGAGGCCATCTGTGACACACTGGCCTCCACCAACAAGGCCGAATTACAGGCATTTCTCGGCGTCTTGAACTTTTATCACTCCTTCCTCCCCTACAAGGCAGCAGTGGCCGAGCCACTTCATAGGCTACTGGACAAGAGGGCCATGTGGGCTTGGGGCAGCCAGCAAGCCGCTGCCTTCCAGGCAGTGAAATACCTCTTAACATCAAATAGCTTGCTGGCCCACTTTGACGAGCGGCTGCCTATTGACTTGGTCTGTGACGCCTCCCCCTACAGAGTGGGCACAGTCCTTGCACATGTGCTGCCAGATGGCCGAGAGATCCCAGTGACTTATTATTCAAGGACTTTACAGAAAGTGGAGTGCAATTATGTGCAAATAGACAAAGAGGATCTGGCGATAGTGGTGGGGGCAAAAATATTCCATGATTACCTATATGGCCAACCTTTCACCATCTAAACAGACCATAAGCCCTTGCTGGGCCTATTTGCCCCTGATCACCAAACGCCCCAGATTTTCTCAACCTGGGTTTTGCAGTGGTCCATCTTCCTCATGGGATATCAATACGCCCTCCAGTACTGCCCAGGAAAGGCAATGGGCCATGCTGATGCCCTGAGCCACCTGCCTTTACCATCAGGGGACCCTGATCCAGCTCCAGCACATCAGATCCTGCTTTTCGAGTCTCTACCGGACCACCCGGTGCACGCTAAGGACATTGCCCACCTTTCAGCCAAGGACAAGATCCTCTCCCACATTCTGGACTGGGTGTGGAGGGGATGGCCCACCAGTTGGGTGGGCCCAGATTTTACAGTTTATGCTTCCTGCCAGGATGAGCTCTTGGTGCATAAAGGGTCCTTGTTGTGTGGGAGTAGGGTACTGGTGCCCCTGGCACTGCGTCAGCAAGTCCTCACCGCATTGCACGAAACCCACCTGCAGATTGTGCATATGAAGGCACTTGCCCACAGCTACATTTGATGGCCTGGGATTGATAACACAATCAAATCTTGGGTCACCCGTTGCCAACCCTGCCAGGAGTCCCAAGCTGCACCACCGCATGCTCCAGTGCAGCAGTGGGAGTCCACGCAGAACCCCTGGTCCTGTTTGCATCTGGACTTTTTTCTCTCAGGACTCTGCATTTTCAATAATTTCAAAATAAACAGAGAATCAACAGGTGATGTTTTCTGTCACCACATCTCCATGCTGGGAAAAGCTTCTCCATTTGTGTTTCAGACATGCCACTGTCAATCATACCTCATGACCTGTACAGATCTACTTTTAAAAGACAGATAGATAAACCTTCATATTATTGTTCTGTACTAGAGAAAGACTTGTATTAAGCAGTACTTAGGATACTGAAGTAAAAAAACTGAAAGGAAATCTTAATTCAGGATTTTAATTAAACCTGAAACCAAGAATACCAGCCTCCATTTTGCCAAACATTATGCCAGCAAGATGAGACCTACTCCCCCAAAAATGAAATGGAGTAAATTCTACAATTATAACACAACACATAATGTTCATGCTTATTTTATGTTTAATCATATAATCTCAATGCACACAGAATAATCTCTGTAGCAACATATATCGGAAAACAAGGCCTACTCAAAGAGTTTCTGGCTCGCAGCAGAAGTAGAGTAAGATATGAGCCTAATTTGTGGCTCTTATACACCCAAACAGATATTTCAAATGCTTCACCTGTTTTGTCTCTCTTTATCTTACAGTGAGAAGAACTGAAGAAAGAAAGGAGTAGAAATGGATGCATGAGTGCTTGGTAGGGTTGCCAAGTCCAATTCAAGAAATATCTGGGGACTTTGGGGGTGGAGCCAGGACACATTGGGGGCAGAGCCAGGAACAAGGGTGTGACAAGCATAATTGAACTCCAAGAGAGTTCTGGCCATCACATTTAAAGGGACAGCACCTTTTTAAATGTCTTCCTTCCATAGGAAATAATGAAGGATAGGGGCACCTTCTTTTGGGGCTCATTTGAAACTTGTTTTGAAACTTGGGGGGTACTTTGGAGAGAGGCACTAGATACTATATTGAAAATTTGGTGCCTCTACCTCAAAAAACAGCTCCCCCAGAGCCCCCGAAACCTCCAGAACAATTCCCCATTATACCCTATGAGAATTGATCTCCACATAGGGAATAATGAAGATGTTTCCCTCTCCCGCCCCCCCCCCCCCACCATTTCTGGTGAGTCTGAAGCAGGGGATTGGCCTCTCTACTCACCAGTTGCTGCCAGCCTCTTCACAGCAACACAGACACACCATTGAAGCCTTTCAAGTCAAACCTCTGGAGGTGCAAAGGCACATGGTCCTTTGCAGGCTGGGCGGGGCTCCCCCCCTCCCCCCTCCTTTCCACCAGCCAGCTGACTGGGGGCGGGAAGCAGCCTGGGAAAATGGAAGAAAGGCTGCTGCAATTGGGGCTGGGTGGGAAGGTAAGGGCAAGGAGAAGCTTCTGGGATTGGGGCTGGGTGGGAAGGGCCACCATCCCCCCCCCCCAGCTTTCTGGATTTTTGGTGAGCGGGGGGAGGAGGCTCCAAATCGGGGGTCCCCCGACCAGGCGGGGGATTTGGGAAGCCTAGTGCTTGGTGAAGCTTAGGTCAAACACTCCTCCTTAGTAGAATTCAGACTTTTACTCCACAACTATTTTTGTATGTGAACAGAACATTAGTAAAGCTAGTTTTCTTCACCCCTTTCCACAATACCTCTGAAAAGCAGAGCTGTTCTGGATCCTTTACTACGATTTAACTGAACATGGTCATCTTTGTGGGAGGAAAAAAGTGGTAATCATAGTCTTGTCTATAAAATGTGTGAACTTTTCTGAGATACTAGTTAGCAATTCTGTTTTCAAAAGAGCCCATTAACTAGGATTTTATAGGGCACATATTAGTTTATTTCTAGTGAAAGGTTAAACTCTAATGACTTGCACATTTTAATGCTGTGTGTAGAAATGATAATTCGCTGGAGGGCTTTTCCTTTCCATGTGTGTTTTCCACCATTGCCGAAGAGCAATTTTAAATTCATCACAGATTCACAACAGTGTTTTACTCTTGAATGCTGTGGCAGCCACGAATCCTTGGGTCACTTGAAACTTGGCTGCAGGAACTCACTGCAGGGAGCAATTCGGAACTAGCAGGCGGGGGCGGAGAGGTAGGATAAGCTAATTGGCTTTTTATGTCTATAAGGTCTGTGGCTTCATCAATTCCAACAAGTGGCTGAAATATTCCAAGAACTAGGTGCTTGCACCCCTAGAGTATATGCAGCTGTCTGTCAGGGTAGCAAACATTTGCTAAGTATCTCTGGAGGGACATTTTTGTTTGAAATACTATTTAAAAGTATAATTATTTTTATTTTGAAATCTAGCATGCCAAGGCAATTCATGAGGGAAGAAGAGGGGAATAGAGGAAAGGTTCACTTGGGTGGCATAAAATGAAAAATTCTGTGAAAATGAAGAAAGTAGACATGATCCATTTGCACAAAGGAACAGCATTAAAGGGTACAAACCCTTGTAATTTTAAAATGGTTTCTCATTCTTGCAATTGTATGCTTCATGACTTCCTTCTCAGTGGAAAAGTGTTGTGCTTGCAGGTCTCAGAATTCAGAACTTACTTAATCATTTCATAAAAGAGAATCTGAGTAAACAGGTGAGAGTGATGGATAACTGTTGGCACATGACAAACCACAGGCCTATGTGAAAAGGGTCTGTAATGGTGTTAGGCCACCAGATCCAAGAGCTCTAAATATTAAAATGGAGAAAGACAGAGGCCCCATTTTAATATTGAACCTGAACCTGAACTTCCTGCAAGGGAAGATCTTGCCTCACTAACTTGTTACATTTCTTTGAGGGGGTGAACAAACATGTGGACAAAGGAGACCCGATAGATGTTGTTTACCTTGACTTCCAGAAAGCTTTTGATAAAGTTCCTCATCAAAGGCTCCTTAGAAAGCTTGAGAGTCATGGAGTAAAAGGACAGGTCCTCTTGTGGATCAAAAACTGGCTGAGTAATAGGAAGCAGAGAGTGAGTATAAATGGGCAGTCTTCGCAGTGGAGGACGGTAAGCAGTGGGGTGCCGCAGGGCTCGGTACTGGGTCCCATGCTCTTTAACTTGTTCATAAATGATTTAGAGTTGGGAGTGAGCAGTGAAGTGGCCAAGTTTGCGGATGACACTAAATTGTTCAGGGTGGTGAGAACCAGAGAGGATTGTGAGGAACTCCAAAGGGATCTGTTGAGGCTGGGTGAGTGGGCGTCAACGTGGCAGATGCGGTTCAATGTGGCCAAGTGCAGAGTAATGCACATTGGGGCCAAGAATCCCAGCTACAAATACAAGTTGATGGGGTGTGAACTGGCAGAGACTGACCAAGAGAGAGATCTTGGGGTCATGGTAGATAACTCACTGAAAATGTCAAGACAGTGTGTGTTTGCAATAAAAAAGGCCAACGCCATGCTGGGAATTATTAGGAAGGGAATTGAAAACAAATCAGCCAGTATCATAATGCCCCTGTATAAATCGATGGTGCGGTCTCATTTGGAGTACTGTGTGCAGTTCTGGTCGCTGCACCTCAAGAAGGTTATTATAGATTGGAGAAAGTCCAGAAAAGGGCAACTAGAATGATTAAAGGGCTGAAGCACTTTCCCTATGAAGAAAGGTTGAAACGCTTGGGGCTCTTTAGCTTGGAGAAACGTTGACTGCGGGGTGACATGATAGAGGTTTACAAGATAATGCATGGGATGGAGAAAGTAGAGAAAGGAGTACTTTTCTCCCTTTCTCACAATACAAGAACTCGTGGGCATTCGATGAAATTGCTGAGTAGACAGGTTAAAACGGATAAAAGGAAGTACTTCTTCACCCAAAGGGTGATTAACATGTGGAATTCACTGCCACAGGAGGTGGTGGCGGCCACAAGTTTAGCCACCTTCAAGAGGGGTTTAGATAAAAATATGGAGCAGAGGTCCATCAGTGGCTATTAGCCACAGTGTGTGTGTATATATATATAAAAATTTTTGCCACTGTGTGACACAGAGTGTTGGACTGGATGGGCCGTTGGCCTGATCCAACATGGCTTCTCTTATGTTCTTATGTTCTTAACCTGAAATACCAGATTTCCAAGCCTTAAAGGACAATCCTAAGCAGAATTACACCCTTCTGAACCCACCAACTTCAGCAGACTTAGAATTGTGTTATTCTATTTAGCATTGTGTTGTTGATCTACCATATCAAGATCACTGGTCCAAACTCTAACAGGGGAGAGGAATCACAATCAAAATGTGGATCCCCAGCTGAGGAACTCAATAGCTAAGCTCCTCTGCTCAGCATTAGCAGATTTATTTATCATATGGCAGAGTAACACACAGGAAGCATATAATAATATTTTAAAAACCCAAGTTTTTTATATTAATTTTTTTATATTAGCCATCGATGGGCCTCCTGATGGTGCCTGTTTGTTTGTTTTTTTGCCACTGTGTGACACAGAATGTTGGATTGGATGGGCCATTGGCCTGATCCAACATGGCTTCTCTTATGTTCTTATGATATAATGGGCATGCAGGCCAATAGGGCAAATACTAACTCCTAATTACTAACATCTAAATTTTCAGTCCACTCAATTGCAGCTGGGGAGAGTTCAATGAGCTCCCACACATCTCCTAGTTTGGTGGGCTGTACCACAATCACATTCAGGTCCTGGTATTTTGCTCCATTTAAACAATAGGTCTGCACAACTATTAAAGCTGTTCATATTCTATTAGCCATCTTCCATACTTTATGTGGCAACTCATATCCTGCAGGCCTCTCACCGGTGTTTATCAGGTTATGGCTATCTGGTGGAACTTATTGCTTCCATGTTTGTGACCATTCATTCCCTAGAATGAAATTTTGTGGTTGCAGGATTTGCACAGTTCTTATTGCTGGATCTTAAGTCTGCATATGCTTACATCAGTCAAGTCTTTGTGGATGTGTAATTCTCTATTTTCAGTTATCGTTCTAGATTCACAAAGAAGAGCATCTTTTTTGAAGGTAGCCAACATAGATAGCCAATAGGTCAGAGTGGGTTTAATATATCTGCTGATAGTTCTCATGAGCAGAGAGACAGGGTATATGAGCAGAGAGATGGGGTGGCTTAGAGATCTGAGTACATTTAACACACCCAAACCTCAGCAGGGGAGGGGAATCACAATCAAAATGTGGGTCCTTAGCTGAGGTACCCTTTAGCTAAGCCCCTCTGGCATAAGGAGAGAGATGAGGTGGCTCACCTGAATCCACCAACTACCTCAAAACCCCAGTGAGGGAAAGAAGTTCACAATCAGGAAGGAATGTGCTCTGTTAATCTATTTTTAAGAAGTTCCCTGCCTCTCTGTAGAAATGTGTACAGCCAACAGAGGAGAGGGTACGGAGGTGAGTTGAGCATATATATGCTCAGCTCACCTCCGCACCCTCTCCTCTGTTGGCTGTACACATTTCTACAGAGAGGCGGGGAACTTCTTAAAAACAGATTAACAGAGCACATTCCTTCCTGATTCCTTCCATATCTATCTATCTATCTATCTGTCTGTCTGTCTGTCTGTCTGTCTCTCTCTCTCTCTCTCCCTATCTGTCTGTCTGTCTGTCTCTCTGTCTGTCTCTCTGTCTGTCCCATAGAACAGAAAGGAAACTCTGTTATTGAAAGCAGCACTGCCCCGTGGGTGCCTGGTGCCTTAGGCAGGCTGCCCCCCCACCACTGCACTCCATCCCACCCCACCCCTTGGTGCCCCACCGAGGCATGGCAGCCACCCACCTCCTCCTCTTCCCACCCTTCTCTCCCTTTTCCATTTACCTTCTTCCCACTGCTACCACTAGCCCCCTCTGGCCTGCCCCTGCCTCCTCAGGCTTGCTGACGCCGCACTGCTCACTCACTCACTGCCTCTCCCCTCCACTGCTCAGCATGACTAAAACTAAGGCCTGCCGGCTCCTGGAAGCCCACACCTGCGTGTTTTGTTAAGAGACTCTTAACAAAACGCACAGGTGCAGGCTGCTAGGAGCCGGCAGGCCTCAGTTTTAGATGCGCCAAGTGGTGGAGGGGAGGGGCAGCGAGTGAGTGAGCAGAGTGGTGGGGGGCATTGGCGAGCCGGAGGGGGCTAGTGGGGAGCCGGAGGGGGCGGGGACAGGCCAAAGGGTGCTAGTGGCAAGAGCAGCAGGGAGGGAGGAAGCAAATTAGGCAGTTGCCTGGCTGGGGCACTGGAGTGGAGGGGAGAGCCCAATTTGCCACCCCCCACCTCCCAGTGCCCTAGGCAACCGTCTAGTTTGCCTAGTGGGCGATTCGACCCTGATTGGAAGCCAGCAATGCCTGTTAAGCTTTGGAGGACTTCTATTAATGTTTCCAAGGCTGGAGAATTCAATTCCCCTATTGCCTTGGAGTTTTGTAAACAGCTTAATTGTGAGGAGAATGTCTGGAAATGTAATAATTTACAAACCACCACATACAGCACCAAAGTTTGTGAAATGTCCGTGCCAGGCACCCTTCCATGAACATCACTGGCAAACCATGAACCGGCCAACATTCATGACAAACTTTACTTTGTGAACTGGTTTGTGCCCATCCCTAGTTTGGAGACTTGGCTGATGTGGGAAGAACACAACAGAGTAGGTGCCATTTTTTCCATTGGCCTGTTTTCTGCAAGCTCAATTACATTTGTAGCAGGAAGACCAAACAATTTAACAATGTAAGTTTTTAACACTAAGAAAAAAACCTTAGATAGATGCATGATGACAGTTCCAGCTCAACTGAGGCAGCAGGGAATGGGCCCTCCTTCATCCATGCACACCTCAAGGTCATCAGAGGTCATTCTGAGCAGCTCAGCTTGGCTGTGACCTTGTGGGAGATCTTGCAAAGTACATCTGGAATGCATTTGGGCTTCTAGAGGAATAAATGAAAACACCAAGAACAACAAGGCAATGCTATTCGGAGAAAAATTCAATGTTTTGACCCTTTATTGGCCTGTGGCATGTCTGGTTATTCCGCCAAGTCCTGGGAAGTGCTGCTTGTTTTGTTTTAAAAGATGATAAACTATTCAGCTGTTTAGAATAACAGCTTAAAAACACTTTGTTCATGCACAACTGTTGGGAAGTGAACTGGGTGCATGCAAAAGCAGCCTCTTTTAGTAATCCAAAACAGCTTTCTGGTTTCAGACAACTAATGTGAAACCTGGAGTGGACAAAACTGAGAAAATATTATTCAGCACAGTTTGTTTCTTGACTCTTCCATTCTGAATGACAGTAGTCACAAGGTTAGGCTATGAGAAACTGAGATAGTGAAAATGACATGCAAACTTTTTCCTTTAGTTTGTTCTCTCTCTTACACACACACACACACACACACAGGATGACAGAGGGTGGACAGAATAGGATCCCCTACAATAAAAGAATTTGCTATTGTGGTCACAGGGGTCTTGAGGACCTGGCTCATGTGATCTTCTGGTGCCTTAGATACATACCAGAACATGAAAGACTCCTTGCATCTATTTTATCATGACTTTATGGAAGACCAGATCAGGTTAATTAATATTATTATTGGTAGACAATGACAAATTTATCTTTAGAATGACATAGTTTATTGCCTTCATTACGTAGATGAAGGCAAAACAATCCATCATAAGGACATCTGAATATTAGATTAATGGTATCAGTCTGAGTCATTTGACATTTGGTATTTGATACCTGATATTATATTCATACTAGAGAGAGAAATAGTCAAATCTCTAGTTTGTCATTACTTGTGTTTTAAATTGGTCTTATTGAATGTTTCTATGTTATATAGTATTTTAATTTTTATTCATGATTAGGTTCATATGTATTTTATTGGTTTTATTATTACTGCACACAATTGTATTGATGTGACTTTTGAGCAAATGCAATTAAAAAAACAAACTAGAATGAGAACCAATTTTTTAAAAATGAGGAAGAATGTTCTACAAGTAATTATTAGAATCAGTAATTACCCTTCTCTTTTTGTGCTAATGGAGAGTTTGCTCCCCTGAGCTTCATCCATCAGCACCATATTAAAGGGGCATTTTGCTCAATTCCTTCTCCCTACTGTAGCTACCTTTACCATGTAGGACTTTAATCACATGTCCACAAACCCCCAGCATTGGCTGTGGGAGTCATGAGGGTGCTGGGGCAAAGTAAGGAGTAAGAAAGAACAGCCTTTGTAAACTTCTTACACTGGCAGCTCATAGGGTTAGAAATGGAATGAAGGGGGGGGGGGAGAAATGGAACAAACAGAGGGAAGAAATGGAACAAAGGGGGGGGAGAAATGGAACAAAGAGGGGAAAGAAATTGAAAGAACCGTCTCACTCACCATATGCTGTTATACGGCTTGGTCTCAGGCCTCAGGAAGCTGCCACGCAGCACGGCTAGGGCCCCTGAGGGCCCAGGCTGCAGGAGACACCAATTTCAATCAAAGTCAATAGAAATTTTGTGCTTGACTTTCATGGGATGCAGATTGTTCTAGTACTGCAACTATAAAGAACCCTTCCATGTCCAGAGTCAACCGGCTTAGAACTCTGCTTAAAACTGCTCTGCATAAATTTATGCACAAAACTCCATTCATGCATCTGAATACTCTCTTCAAACTGTAACATTTGAAGCATCAACAATCTTAAACCCTAATTTCTTACTGCAATGCCATCTTCTAATCCACCTTCAAATTATGGAAAGAACCTCTCATGAAAGTAGCAAACAGTAACACACTGCAAATATTCAAAGCCATTGCCAAAACCAACAGCTGATGAATGATTGTGCACAACCATATACATTTTAGAAAGCACAGAATTTAGATCAGTTTTCGGACAATGCATATTTATGGCCTCATTTTTAATGGAAACATCTTCACAGGCCACCAATAGTTCTCAAAGTAGCTTTCAATATTAGGGTTTGTAGAATCTTTCGGGCTCAAGTGCCGTGTTCTACTGGAGAAAAACTTTCTCCAGTAGAACACGGCACTTGAGCCCGAAAGATTCTACAAACCCTAATGATGTTACGAGCCGTGAAAACCTGAAATCTTTGATAGCTTACAATAGTCATGAAACAATCAGCATTCAAAACCAGCATGACACAATCACAAAACTCACATGTAAATGAAAAAAGAGCAGCAAAAAAATCAATTTATGCTGCTAAATAAATACCACTGTTGTACTCATAGTATCATAGTATTGGAAGGGGCCATACAGGCTACCCTCTGCTCAGCCTAAAGCATCCCTGACAACTAGAAGAGATCAGTTCAGAGCAGCTGCTTCACAAAAAGAACTAAGAGGAGGAGGAAAAAATGGAAAGAAGGGAAGGAGAAATGGAATGAAAAGGGGGAAAGAAATGGAATGAAAGAGAGAACTGTCTCACTCACCATATGCTGTTGCACAGCATGGCCCCAGGCCTCAGGAAGCTGCCACGCAGTGCCCTGAGGGTCACATAAACCCAGGTGCCAGGAGGCTGCCTCTTGAGCACAGCTTGGTTCCCCCAAGGGCCACAGGCAACCTGGACGCCAGGAGGCTGCCACTGAAGTACAGCTTCCCCACACACACACACACACCGAGTGCGCCCACCACCTGGGCACCAGGAGGAGCTGGAACGCTGGCAAAGGCAGCCAGAAAACTGCTGAAGCCAGCCAGAATAGCGTTCTGGTGCATTCCAGCTCAAAAAAGCCTTGGATGCTACAATGGATTGTTTTGGATATTGATTTGTGCAGGAAACTCTAGGGGTTGGATTATATTGTCCTCTAGTGCATACTTCAGCACACAGGTCCAGATCCTATACTTTCACAGCATTCAACCTTCTATGCACATAACCACGTTGGAATCCCACCAATCAGCTGTTTGGCAGAGAAAGAGATATGAGATGCATTGAGTGTGAGATGAACTGAGCATGAGATGCACTGAGCCCTTTTCCCCATCTCCAAAATAGCTGCTCAGGAGGAATCCTACTTTAATTACTCTGCATCCTGCAATGTATTTGCAGCCTTGGTCGGTGTGTGGGGAAGTATTTGTTGTGTATATGATTTCCCATCCAGCTAAAAGTAAACTTTTAAAAGCCTGCTTCATTGCAGCATATATAACCTGTAAATACATCAGGTGGAACTTGAAGATCTCCTGTTATCACAACTGAACTCCAGACAACAGATCTCTCTCCCCCTGGAAAAAATAACTGCTTTGGAGGGTGGACTCTGTCATTATATTTAGCTGAGGCCTCTCCCCTTCCCAAACTCTGGCTTTCATAGACTCCACCACAAAATCTCCAGGGGTTTCCCAACCTGGAACTGGTAACCCTAGTCAGGACTGGCCCCAATGAGTTCTCCCTCAAAGGCCAAAATAGGCTTGGAAAGGGCCTGCTTCCCCTGCCTTTTACTGATAGAACTAAGCATGGAATACTAAGGTTGCCTAGCAACAACCTCTGAGGAAAAAGTGAGTCATCAGCAAAGGCAGCTTCCCCAGTGGCCCAATCCTCATCTGTCCTGGGATTGGAGCATGGGGTTGCTCTCCATCAAGACTGAGACACATGCAGCTCAGCCTATGGAAGGCAAGGTAAGGCGTTGGCAACATGGCTTCCCTTTTATATATAGAGAGAAAATAATATTGTTATACATGTTATTCACTTAAATGCTGACTTTCTGATCAAGTAATGGACAGTAGAGAAACACAACTGGGCCACCCACAAAGCAATAGTCTCAATATACTCAGGGAGCTCCACAGGTATGCAGGAAAATAAATACAACCCAGGAACACCAAAAATTCAGCCTGATGAGGGCTGAACATGATTTAGAAGGCACAAAAGGCAGATGAGCATGAGGTAGAGTGGGAGGGAGGAAGAACATGCAGAGACCTTTCTCCCTGTGCTCTTTGATACTGAGATTTGTTCAGCCATGGGAATAGTGTAAATTTGTGTCTTCACTGTTGCTTGAATTTTCAAATTATTGAAACAGGAAGTGAATTTTGACAGTCCTGGGATTAATGGAGATGGACTCTGTACTGTGAATTTCGTTTGTGGACAACATTGTTGAAACTATATATTAGACATTGTATGAAATTGTATATCAGATATTGTAGGCTATGAATTTTTACCTACATACCTGTTCTATTAAATTGTATATTCTTGTTTTGTTAAAATTGTCATGCATAGTAATTTTAGGTCACAGTAGCCTTTTTCAGATCAGAGGTTGCCTTAAGTATTTGTGACCTCTCTCTTTGTATTGTAATCTCTAAGTGAGGCCTGGAGTTCTCCTGAAATTATAACTGATTTCCAGACTACAGAGATTAGTTACACTGGAGGAAATGGAAGCTTCAACAGGCAACCTCTGTGGTATCATATCCTTGCTGCAGTCACTCCTTAGGCACTGCCCCCAAATATCCAGGCATTTCCCTAGCTAGAACTGGCAATGGCAACCCTACTACCAGGAAGCTACTTACCTACCACAAGAGCTCATCATTTTTATATCAGTGTGCTGTGGGGTAGGGGGAAGAGCTCCCAACTATTTTCCCCCAATGCCACCTTGCAGATGAAATAGTCATTATTCATATAATGCATATATTAATAGTTTTTTGAGTGACAGTCACTGTGCAAAAACTTAAACTCTTAAACTTCAACATAGCATAGGAGGGGAAAGTAAGAAGCACGGGAAAAGACCTACTAAAGGCATAATGGTCCTTTCTGCATAGACAGCTTACTTCTGATTTTCACTGAAGTCAAGTCGGTTGGGTTTATTTTGAATGCTGTGCCTGCATTCTACATCTTTTTCTTTCTCTCCAATTTTTATTGAGAGTTGCGGTGTATATATTCTACATACCAATGAGAAAAGCTGGGTAGTTTTCTGGGATTGGTTTCTCCTGATTGGTTAATTTCACATTGGGCGTGCCTTTTGAAATAGGAGAGTCTTCCAAATGAATTTACTGTGGGGCTGCTATTAGTGCTCCCCCCCCCCCCTTTATCAGTAGACAAGGAGTTTGCTGAAGAAGAAAAAACACACTGCCAGGCACTGCTTGGATGGAGAGGAGGCAGAGATGTCAGTGCTTTGTAGCCTCTCTCTCTCTCTCTCTCGGCTTGGCTTCGCGAACGAAGATTTAAGAAGGGTGCAATAGTCCACGTTTGCTGCCGGCTCGCTGGTGGCTGACAAGACCAATGTGGGACAGGCAGGTCCGGCCACAGCGGCTGCAGGGAAAAGTCTGATTTAGGGTTGGTCCTGTAGCAGTGCGATTCTTCCTCAATCTCCTTTTGTCCTCAAGACCAGCTATGCGTGTGTGGGGCTTTGTAGCCTAAATCCCCCCCATTGTTATTTAGGAATGAGTTGACAAAAGTAGATGTTGAGATTGACCAGACTTTTTTTAAAAGGCTGCTGCCACAAACTAGGTTCCACAGCATTATTCTCATGTTCGAAAAGTTTGTGGTCAGAGTCAATTTAAAAGAAAACTTTTTTTCCAAATACAAAATAGCCTAGCATCTTAACCAACCAAGTTAACTTGATGTCAGACAAAGGCAATTACTTTCCTAATCTCCTATTTCAAAAGACATGCATAATGTGAAACTGATCAATAAGAACAGACCAATTAGCCTGCCAGAGGAGGGGAGGGGGAAAGCCCAAGGAAATGTTTCCACTTTTAAAGGCTTGGAAGTGAATTAAGAGGAGGGGGGAATACTCCTCTGAAAAACCACTCTTGGAAACTACGGAGATACAGTGGAGTGACAGCAGAATGCTGGGAAATGGATGTGGAAGGAATTTAAAAATCCAATGGGAGAGTGAGGTGAATGCGCATGTGAATATGGAAGCAGGTTTTTAAAGCGATGGAGCTGGGAGGTAAGAGCCATGGTAAACACAAAAACAGAAAGGGCCAGTGTTCTGAGGAGTCCACATTTTTCTCCCTGTGCTCTCTGATAGTGAGATTTATTCAGCCATTTGATTAAAATAATGGTGTGAGTGGGGGGAAGAAATTGGCAACACACTACATGTTGTGTGTGTACTTCTACAAAATGAATTGTAAACCCAAGATGTAAAAGCAATTAAGGACTTAGGGATTTGGCTGTCTGACATGGCCATCAATGAGCTGTTTGGGTTAATGACCCTAATAATGAAAACACATTTAGTAACAGAAGAAGGAGAGGAAAACCACCTGACTTTTAAAAAGTTGCAGAAGCTTTTAAAGCTGAATTCTTTGAAGATTGTGAGACAAACATTAGAGACACAGTCGGATTTCCTGCTTCAGAGGTGAGAACTAGTCAAAAAGTAAGCACTGCCACCCATTCCCAGTTTCCTTGGGTGTAACATGAAAATATTTAAGAGAAGATTTTTATACAAAAGGGAAAGGCCTAGAATCAAAAGCATTATGCAGTTGGTTATTGGCCAGGAAACATACACACATACGTTCCATTGTCTAAGGATGATTTTTCTATACATCCTTGGAAATGTCTTAATCACATGGGTGAAGCTGTCCTAAGCCTCTGAAAATGGAGGTAGTGTTGCTTTCCAGAAGGCGCTTTGTATGAATTTGAGCCCTTTATGTCCTCTAGGAAGCAGTAGTGGACAGTGCCACAAGTGGTAAAGAGTAAGGAAATAGAAATCACTGCCATGTCTTTCTGAAGTGTATAATGACAGAAATGATTTAACGTATTTCTATGGATCAACAGAAACAGTCACTTGGACTTTGACTATGGTTCATTCTTATTCTATGCAAAGCCATAACAGAAGCAGAGAGCTCACCTGACCTGGAAGCCTTTATAAGGGTTAAGATGTGTCACCTAACCTGCTTTAGTTATTTCTGCTTCCTTGCTTGTCTGACAGATCTTCCTGCCATTCCCTTCCTTAGCCAGAGTGGAGTGCTGGCACAAAGGCTGAATCCCAGTGGGATGACACCAGTTCAGACTAGCTGTAGCTACATGATCCTGGGTCACTAATCTTTTCCTTACTTCAAAGCCAGTTAATTTTACTTCATGGCATGGTGTTGCAGTTAATTTATAGGACTAGGTTCTGGGTAAACCCAGTTTGAATCTCTACTCTGCCACAGAAGATTGCTGGGTGACCTTGGACCAGTCACTCACTCTGAGCCTAACCTGAGGCAAAAGAACAATGTTTGGGTCCCCATTGGGGAGAAAAGCCTAATGTAAACAAACAATATAGTAAAAATTCCTTATTTTGCAAAAAAAGTTGCTTGATTTGCTTGTTTTATTATGTATCCAGAATGTCTAATCCAAGCTCAGATTAGAAAAAATCGACTGTTTGTTCATGTCACTAATTTAGCCAAAATAAACTCATCTAATGGCAGGACTATTCATGTTCTGTGTCCAAACACAACCCTAATTTTGCACCCAGACTTAACTATACAAAGAATGAATACAATATCTGCTTATTTTACTTAAAGATACTGAACTTGTAAACTTAAGGCTAAAAATAAAGAGAAAAGGAATCCTCAGTCTGGTCACGCTCTTCCTCTGAGAGTCTTGACTCTGATCACTTTGGACCTTAGTATGTTAGGTGATTCCAGTCTAAACTCTGGTGTTTCTGCTCTTCCTTTATAGTGCTGGTGCTCTCCTTCCCTTTTTTATTACTTTAGGATCAGCATGGTATGTTAATGTGCATATGTATTTTTCCCCACACGTTTTAGATCCCATCCTTTCTCCAAACAGCTAAGGGTGGTATGCATAGCAACTCATTATGATGTAATAGCAAGTAAAAAATTGAGGCAATCCAAGTTCAAAGCTCCATTCAAAACAATGAAAGTCACCATGAGCCAGTCACCTAAACTACTTCTCAGATGAGTTGTAAAGAAGAAATAAGATAACCTCACTGAATTTGCATCCTTGAAAGTGCAAAATTTATCTATGTAATGGATAGATTGACATATTTTATCCTCCCCAAAACCACATAAAGTGGGTTATGCTGAGAGGCTGGCCTAAGGCCTTCCAGTAAGCTTCATTGTTAGCCAAGGCACAGCTCCAAGCCTGTTTTGTGCAGTACTCTAACCAGTACACCATGCTGGTTTTCAAGACAGCACTATAATTTTCCACTGGTGAGTGTACCAGAATCACAATCCAGAATCCAGAACATTTTTCCATAGCACTGTCTCCTATATGTTTTCTTGGATTTTGGACTACTGCAGTTCCTTGCCTTCAATGATCTATCATAGTGATGGGTTCCAAAGCTCAATTAAGTTCAAAATAAATTCTGAATGGCTGGATTCTTCATTTTGATTTCTGCTGAATTTCCCTGCACATTCTGCACTCCATTTTAGGGGATCTTATCATGCCATAGGATGGAATCTAACAAATAAGAATATGTTCCTCTTGTTTCCAAAAGAAGGCATCATGAAATGAGTATCTGACATAATGCTGGTAAGCTCTTTTGTAATGATGTATAATGGTAGCCTATAAATTCCTGTTGCTTGGGAGTCTATTCCACACATGTTTTGCTCCCTTTAGTTGTCAGTTCGATATTACATCAATTTACATCCAGCAAATCTCCCTGCAGATTTAAACTGCAAGTTTTTATGCTGGACATAAACCAATATACTATTGAATTAACCACTAGAGGGAGTAAAACATATGCAGAACAGGAGGAGGAACCCAAAGCAACAGGAACTTTCAAGCAAGGAAAATGAGAATATAGAAAAGCTGTCCATCTCTAAAGCCTTTTTAATTCAATCAGTATCATAACAGCCCTCCTGATTCCTGCAAATCCTGCAATCTACTTCAGTCTTTGGAACTGCCTATGTATCACCAGATTATGTCTACATTGAGTTTGGTGCCATATTTAATGCACCCATGCTCCCTATGAGCCCTGACAACAAGCATGAGGAAGAATCATATTGCTACCAAAGATCTCTTAGGGAGTCTCTGCATGCATCTTACCTTGTATCCCTCCTGTTGCCATGCTGTAAGCATTATTTCTATATCCTGCCTGAGGGGGAAAAAATCAGATGCTGTTGCCCCACTTCAGCCTGCACAGGGGGCTGAAGAAGATAGCTCAACAATTGCCACCAAATAGCTCCTGCATTCCTTAGAAGGCCCAGAAAACGACTGTGGAAAGGTCTACTCCATACTTTTTTCCAAAAAATTAAAGCTTTAATCTCAAAAGATTTTTCTCTGTGCTACTTAGCTAATAGGTTAATTTCTGATGCTTTCCCTTGGCCATGTTCTGTGTCTGGGACAGAACAAATTTGGTAACATGCTGAGGAGGAGAGAGTAGCTTGGGATGTTTTTCATTAGTGAGACTTACCTCTCACTAAAGAAAAGGTTGATGACCCCCGCAGTACATCATTCTGGATGCATTGCTTGATTGCTCTGTGCTCTTCTAAATATTAAATTCAAGGATTTAAAAAAATCTCAGCAAACCAGAGCCAAGAAATGTTAATTGAACTCTCTAAAACAGACAAGTTGTAGGTGATTTTAAGGAGTGCCCAGAGTAAGTGAAGCATAGAAGGTGGAGAGGTAGCATCTACTTCCAGTGGAGGGTTAAGCCATTTGGTGGAAAAGGCACATAATTTTAACACACACACACAAATTGTAGTAATCATGAAATTGAGTCAAGTGTGTCACCTGAAAACAAAAAAAGCATTCAGGTTTTGCTTGGATCTTTGCCAACCTGGTCAGTGAAGACCCTCATTACACTGACAGGTAAAGTGGGTAATGGCAACATCAGCAGGAAAATGGGTTGGAGAGACTGGACTGAGAATTGTCTGACTGCTGAACAGGCTAACTGGGCTGGGCAAGGCAGCTGCATTTGTCGGGAATGCAGGAGGGGGAAATCCTTTGAATATGAGATTAGTTGTGGGTAGCATGTTGCAAGGGGAGGGACTAGTAAGCAAGTGGCAGGGGCAGGGTCTTCAGCATTCCATTAGCTATGAAGTTTGCTATATGAAGGAACAAACTGAAGGCCTGTTAGGAATTGCCAGGACTGGGGGAGGGGAATGGCTTTGTAAATCTGTGAGCACACGCACACACAAATCTCCTTTCTAAGAATCTATAAACTGTCAGTGATTTAAACAGACCAATTTTCTATGCCTTTTGCTTTTTTCCCTGCTTTGAGTTACTGTCATTGGCATTTTATGCCTCATGAAACATGTTAGGTCCTTATCAAGCCATTTGAGGACCGTTCATTTTCTTTTGGTTAGTTTATGGAGTCAGGTTTTTCAGCATACAGATAAAAGCCTCCTACCTGGTCTGTGTGTGGCCTGATTCTTTCCATGATCACCATAAACAACTCCCTTTACTATTACTTATAGTGATTTAAAGGGATTAAAAAAATCAGAAGGGATAAAAAATTCTAATCCCATAGCAGATCTTCCATGCTTTAACCATGCTCTCCGGATTACCCATGTAATCCCAAACAATCTGTTTAGGATGGCATTGTAACTCCTTTAATCCAGATCCCCTTCTTCTAAACAGACTAGCAAATACATGGAGGGCAGTTTTCTCAGCAGCCATTGTCCATGATGACTGAATGGATTTTCCATGTCCAGAGGCAGCATATCTCCAAATACTAGCTGCTGGAGTACAGCACAGCTGAGGGCTGTTGCCATCATGCCCGGTCTGCAGGCTTCCTATTGGAATTTGGTTGGCCACCCTGGGAAACTTGATGCTGGCCTGAATGAGTCTTTGGGTTCATCTTATGTTCTGAGTGTACCACAGGTGTACAACAGGAACAAACAACTGATAGCTGTTTTTAAAAGTGTTATTATATTACAGGGTGACATGAATTGTATAAAAGGTGAGGCATAGTGGTGTCAAGAATCATAACACGTAGTAATAAGGTCTCACCTTTTGTTTAATTTCTTCTTAAGGAAAACAAGCTGTTTTTGATATTTTCTCACCAGCAAACCCAAAGAACAGAACATTATTATACTAGACAACTGGGTCAGAAGTCTGAACGTGCTGTTTGCTCTAATGAATAGACTAAATATATATATATATAGATTTCAAAAAAAAAACCCTCCAAAATGGGAAGGCTCCAGTAGTAAATTTGTAGTTCTTTTCCTGTGTAAGGTAAGCTAGAAACTTTTGAAGAGGAAATGGGAATGCAGGAAAAAAATTGCAAACAAAAAGTTATTTTTAGGGGCAAAGGGAGGGGAGTTACAACAATACAAGGAAGCTGCAGATACTGACAGCAGAAGAGAGCTGATATCCCTTGTTGCTGACACACCTAGTCTGGCTACAAGGATACTGTGATATTCTCAGGCTCATACTTTCAAGATCATGTCTGGGTTTCTCATTGATTCATGTCAGCTATCAGATTAGCCCCATTTTGTGGCCTCTGTCTACACACACGAAACCCAAGTTCAACTTTGCTTGAAAGTAAGAGGTAGTGTGTAGGATTATAGTTCTAATATAAATATTAAACTTTTAAGTATGTTAATTATCATATTCACGAAAAAGAAAGATGATCCTGAATGTATGCCCCCCCCCAAAAAAAATGATATATACAAAAGAAGCTTTTTTGGAGTTTTTTAGTATTAGATAAATCAGTAATTTGTATCCAAGTGAGTAGCCATGTTGGTCTGAAGCAACAGAATGAAGTTAGAATCCAGTGACACCTTTAAGACCAATGAAGTTTTATTCAAGGTATGAGCTTTTGTGTGATTTGAAGAAATGTGCCTGCACATAAAAGCTTATATCTTGAATAAAACTTTGTTGGTCTTAAAGGTACCACTGGACTCTAACTTTATTCAGCAACTTGTGTGCAAATTTAAGATGATCCCCCTCTTTTTTATGGCATTCCTGGCAGGAGGGGGGGACTAGTCTTGTGTTTGCTTACATATTGTACCTACTATTTTCAGACCCTGGGATCATTAAAGAGGAGGAAATAATATCCACTTTCTTCAGTCATAATCTAGATGGTTTTTCATTCATTCCACTTCATTGTCCTCTTTCAAAGAATAATGCCCTGGCATCCATTTGTCCTGGTCTAGGGAGTGGTTTAAAAGCATGTGATATTCAATGATGCTGGGATGGGTCGAGAGACCATCTGGAAATCATATGTGAGCCCTCTATGCTCCTTCAGAAAAGACTGGTGCACATATTTATTCCATAAATACTGCTGTGCCCTGATGTTTCCTGTTGTTCAGCAACCATAGTTCAAGATGCTTGTTTGGCAGTGGATATATTTAGGTTAAGATGTTTGCAGACCATTCACTCAGAGCACCCCACATGCAATCATTTGTGCCTCAGATCATTCATACCTATAAGACCCCATTGTCTGTAGCTGAAAGCAGCTTGTTAGCTGTACCCTGTGAATACAGAGAGATGGCAGGGAACTTAAAGTTGCACATGCTGTGGTAGTTGCATAACTGTGGTGTGCTTTCCCCTAAAGTTTCTAAAAAAATGGGCCAAGCTTAATATATATCTATGGGTATGTAGATATAATGTTGGAAGAGACCTACAGCAGTAGGGTTGCCAAGTCCAATTCAAGAAATAACTGGGGACTTCGGGGGTGGGGCCTGGAGCAAGATTGTAACAAACATGATTGAACTCCAAAGTGGCTATTAGCCACAGTGTGTGTGTGTGTGTGTGTATATATATACATATATATATATATATATATATAAATTTTGCCACTGTGTGACACAGAGTGTTGGACTGGATGGGCCATTGGCCTGATCTAACATGGCTTCTCTTATGTTCTTATGAGTTCTGGCCATCACATTTAAAGGGACCATAACACCTAGGGCACCTTCTTTGGGGCTCATAGAATTGGACCCCCAAGAACCCTAGATACTCAAAGATCAATTCTCCATTATACCTATGGGAATCGGTCTCCATAGGAAATAATGGAATGCCCAGCAGTCATTTCCCTCCCACCCACCCACCCCACTTTCTGATGACCCTGAAGTGTGGGGATGACCTCCAAACCAGGGGATCCCCTGCCCTCACCTGGGGATTGGCAACCCTATACAGCAGCTACTGTGGGAGAGGAAATCCTATCTTCCCCTTTCCCCCTCCCCTCTGGTTTTCCCCTTCTTTTTCTCCCCCGCCCCCACTGGATCTGGCTAGTATCCTCACCACAGACCACTTCTTCTGTTGCCTCCATTGTTGCTGCCTTCTCCTGCTAGCTGCCACATTATTTTGCTTCTCTGCAATGGAAGTTTTTTTGGTGATGTTGGAACAGTCACATGCTCTCAGTCTAACCTACCTTACAGGATTGTTGTGAGGATAAAATGGAAAAGAGGGATATGATGTAAGCTGCTTTGAGTCCCCATTGAGGAGAAAGCAGAGTATAAGCAAATAACAGCCCAATCCAGACAAAAGTGGCGGCCGGCTGCAGCATAGCTGCTGTGCCACTAGTAGACTTCCTGAGGACTTCAGCACGCTGGAGCATGGGGAGGGGAGAGGCGTAGCTTGCCATGAGGAAGAGGGTCGCCATGGCAACACCGCTGGCGTAGGCACAAGGGAGGCGGAGGCAGCCGGAGGGAAGGGCCAGCCCAACCCCCATTGGCCAGTCCTGACGCATGCGCCATGGCTCATGACAGTCGGGGATGGGAAGAGGCAGCCCCAGAGAGGCTGACAGCCATCCCCAACCTGCCCCCTAACAGAGAACAGAGCCAATAATGGGCAGACCATCACAGGCAAAGGAGAGACATCCCACCAACATGGGGAGGGAACAGGAGTGAGGCTGGGCATGCGCCCATGAGAAGCCTGGCTTGGTGGCGAGGCGGGGGTGGGGGCGAGACAGGGCTGCACAGAACCATGGAGAAGCCATCAATCTCCTCACACCCTACCACTGTCAGAGACTCTGCCAATGGCAGGCAGACAAGCAGGAAGTACCAAGTGCAGGAGTTTGCTGTCGTAGAGAGCGGCTGGAATGTGTGTCTAAGAGTGAGCAGCCCAGCAGCAGACACCCCCCCACCCAGAGACCCCCTGTGTTGCCCTGACGCCTCCTGCCATGTGCACGGAACACCCCCCCTGGGGGCTGCAGAAATCAGAGTGCGAGTGCATCAGCCGCAGAACTCTGAGTCCACTTCATCAGCCCCCCTTAGTGCCCTGTGCACAACAGCCCTGTGGGGTCGGGTAGGCTGTCAGCCTGGGCAGGCTGAGGGGCAGCATTCCCCTCCCCTGTCCAGCTACATGGGGGGCAGCATGGCAGCTCATAGACCATCCCCCCCCAAAAAAAAACAAGTCTGCCCACCCTCCCAAGCATTCCCTCGGAGAGGCCACTGACAGAAGAGGGGGGGTTGCCCAGGAAATGTGCAGCAGATGCCAAGCAGGAGAGACAACAGAGGGCACAGCTCAGACTTTATTTTTCTGGAACAGAGTGCAACAGTCTCCCTGGCATGCACTGGGCAGTCTCGCTGTGGGCGGGGCTTCATTCTGAGCGGTGAGCAGAAACAGCTGAGGGAGTGAGGGAGCGACACACGCAGAAGACTCTGTGTTGGAGTCCCACCTGCAAAACGGAGATAGAGATCAAGAGCACCTGCAGGGGCGGCAGCTGGAAGAGCAGGCTGTGTTTCAGCCAGGCGCTCTCTTAAAGGGACAGTCTCTTACCCACCTCCACAACAGGGCAGCTGCCACACACACACACACACACACCGTGCCTTGCCAGAGGTTGGGAATGGGGTAGAGGACAGACCAAGGGAAGGGAGCAGGCGACAGCACAGGGGAACAGGGTCAGCAAATGCCCCCTGCCAGAGCCCACTGCCTGGTTCAAGTGCCAGAGATGCTCGCACATCAAGCAGTTGAGAGCAAGGGTAGGGGGAGGCTGTGGGGGGGAAGTGGGACTTACCCAGCCATGGGCGACAGTCCTCGCATGCAGAGCCTCTGGGAGTCCAGAACCCGTGGAGACCTGGAAACAAGAGCAGTTATCTCCAGAGGGAGAGACCTCTCTCTCCCCCTCACAAGTCAAGGATACTGTCAAAGCAACTGCGCGGTGCAAAACCAGTCACCAACATGCCCGCCTGTCCCTCACTCTAAGTCTGTATGGCTGGGAGCTCTCCGGCAGAACTTCCCGCCATGCGCTCTTCTTCCTAACAACTGAGTTGTGCAAGGCCAGAGCGGAAGTATTTCTAGGAGGGGGGAGACCATGATTGGGTGTCGGGGAGGGGGCTCATCAGCCCGAGGTGCGAGGGGATTGGCGAGGCAATCACACCGCTCCCTAAGGGATTTCCGAGTTTCCGCAGCGACAGAGGCAACCTATGAGTGCCTATGGGACATGCCACTATTTTTGCTGGTGTAAAGTTGCGCCTCTTGGGGGGGGCATGTCATGGGCCATACTGCTCAGGAAGCTGCCTAAGTCTGGCCGCACCCCCAACTCCACCCCCTCCTCCACCTGAATGCCACGCTCCGCCTCACTTCCGCCCACGCTTGGGTGCAGCCCTCAGGTGCCGCTGCCCTCAGGTGGAGCGGTGCTCAGGTGACCCCCGCCCATGTAACTCCCCCTCGCTGTGGCGGCGCCAGCCGTCCATCAGTGCAAACCCTTCCTGCGCTCACGAAGCAGCTTGTCTGCTCCCAAAAGACTTTCCGCACCCCCCCCCCTTGGATTGTGCTGCAAATGAAGAATAAAATTATTCCTTCCCGCCCCCCCCCCCCCCCATTGCTACCTCTTTAAAGTCACTGGATTCTGTTAATAATTCACTAATTCCTCACCTCATTCTGATCTGACTGATTCTGAACAACATTCAGTTAAAGCACAGTTCTATATTTAGGGCAGGATATATCCAACCTAGTTTACAGCTGACTCTTTTGAATACAACACTTTTACCTTTCAAGTTTACATTGGCACTTCTGAGAAAAAACAGAGAGAGGTAAAAATAAGCAACTGTTTATTATTTATATCCCCTTGGATCAAAACACACACATGTGTCACCTCTTCCTATTGGGTCAGTCATAGGAGAGGGAAGTTTCCTTTAGAACAGCAAACAGCAGAAACAATTAATTTGGAAACCAGAAGCTTCCCTTTGTAACATAAAAACATCTCCTCAAGAGTCCATAGGAAGTTCCATCTCAGCATGCTTTGTTTCCTCAGAAATAAACTGAAGCTTAGCTAACAGCAGAGGGCTCTGTCCCATAAAGCCAGAAGTAGAAATGCTGGATATAACACACACATATGCACACACATATACATGCATCCCCAATGGTAAAACCAACCCACTGGCAAATGGCTGAGACAAACATAAATGAAAATATCAAATCAGATCAGTTAATTCAAGGTAAAGAAGAACTGGGCAGTCATACAAAAATATGTTTTTTTCTGCTAAAACATTAATTATATGTAGATGCAAAACTACAAAATGATAAAATATGTGTGATAGTTCATAGGCCCAAGTTAACACTGCTGATACATTTCCAAAAGGAAAGTATCAGAGCTGTTGATTCCTATGAGACTGATTACTTTTCCTGACCCATCCCTTCACATTCCCTGGCTTGCCTTTGCACTGTTCCTGGTTCCTGTGCTGGCACACCAGGGAGTTTACATTAATATGGTGACAGCATATCACTACATATACTGATGCATCTCCATATCGTGTGATTTAGTTACCGCCCTAAACATTTTACAAACTGTGTTAGCATAACAAATTGGTATCTGTCTGGCATCCAGGTTTTTTTTTTAATCTCTCAAATATTCTTTTGCAAAAGTTTTCATTGTATCTTTTCCCCATGAATGCATTTTTTGAATATTTTATTTATTTCTTATAAAAACTAAATGATAGCCTCATAGTTGTGGGTGGGCCCCCTTTGTCTCCTGGCGTCCAATATTTTCAGACCCAGTCCACCACTGCTCACCAGACTCCCTCAGTCATCACACAATATAGGACTCTCTTTACAGAGGGACTGGGTTAAGATACAGTCAGCAGACCCAAACATACCTGCTTGTGCCATGACCTGTGTGCCCAAGGGAGTTGTGCAAAGTGCAACCTCCTTTTTCTCCAGTTGTTCTTTCTCTAGAGTTCCCATCACCAAAGTTTCCCCTTACATCCTCTTAGTGTATCTGACATGAGGCCAGAGAAATATAAGCCCCATCTGAGATGTGGGTGTCTTTGTTGGATTTAACATGGAGCTTAGAAAAACTATGATCATGTGCTCCTGCAGGTGACTGCATAGGAGCTTTCAGGTGTACAAAGCAGACTCTGGTATACATACATTAACCAAGTGTATAGTAACTAGGCTTCCCAATTGCCAGGTCCCAACAGAGACTCCCCCGGTTTTGCAGGCTCCTTTCCGCCCCCAGTCAGCTGGCAACAATCACCATTTGCCTTTCCACTTCAGAAGGTTAGAAGAAGCTTGGAAACTGCTTGCTTTTTAGAAGGTATGTGTGCCTTTAAATCTGTAGGAGCCAGGCTGAATGGGATCGGGTCAAGCCAGCAGAACAACATGGCCACTCCCAGTGAGGTGCTAGAAAGGAAGGGAAACCAGCACAGCAAACAGAGGGTTTATTTTACATTCCTTTCAGAAATTGTTTGCACAGTAAAATAGAGACTAAAGAGTAAACTAGACCCTTTGGTTTCCCTGTGTTAGTCTGAAAAACTTGGCTGAATATACAGCAGATGGTTACACTCAACAACTCTGTGAGTAAATTGCCCCAATAGGATCACAAAATTATGGGATTTCAAACTGTTTATTTTAGCTCTTGTGTGTGTGTGAGAGAGAGAGAGAGAGGACATGCAGCTGTGGGGAGTGGAATGAAGAAATGAAGAGTGTATTCAGGGGAACGACACTATTACATTTTCATTTTATTCATTTTAGGAAATCTGAAAGTCTCCTGGCTCCACCCCCAGAGTCCCCAAATATTTTCTGAGTTAGACTTGGCAACCCTAATAGTAACCAAAGGATGAATATTAAGTGGTGACTTCCAGCCCAGTACTGAAACCAGCAGCCAATAAAACTGGCTGATAAAGTGAAACAGATGATGGAAGAGAGAATACCTTGAACTTTTCTCACACTCACTAAACATCTTATCTCCTGTACCATCTTTCAAGAGGGAATGTGGAGCAATCAGTAGAAGTAATGAGCAGCCCATTCAGAGATGCAAGACTTTCTGTACCTCTGGCAGAACACTGGAGAACTAGACCTTCCCTTGCTGTCAAGTCAGGAAGTTAGTTTATCTGCTGTGATTAATTCCCAGCAAGGGAGAGGATTATCTTGATTGTACAAATGAGAAGCTCAGGGGGAAAGAGTGCTCAGGCTGCTCAGACTCACAGTATAAATTCTGAAGCAAAATAAGGCTCAAAAATATCTATAAAATAGATTTGTGGGTTGGATCCAGCAGTAGGTTTCCACTAACGGGATGGAGGGCCCCCAAATTTTGCCAGTTCCTCCACATACACACATATGCACACTGTAGATGCCTAGTACAGCCCTCATGTTGTTCTTGGGGGAAGGTCCTCTGTTCCCCAGGCACAACATTTTGAAGCATTTTGGGCTACAGTGGGATGTTGGGGGAGGTAAGGAAGTCCCATTCTGCTTAAACAATCCCTTTCCTCAATGGAGAGTGCCCCTGGATTCAACCCTCATATTTTGAAGGCAAAGATAACAACTATTTAGCTCTCTTTATTTTTCTTGATGGAGAGAGAGTCTTGCATGGAATTTTGATAGCAGAACCATGGGATGTATTACTTCCCCCCCATGCTGTTTCATCAGTTGAAATTAACCTCCCCAATCCCTAAAGGGGGGAAAGGTAGGCAAAGACATGCCAGTCTTTTCCACTTTCAGGGCTAATAATCCTGTGCCTGTGCGTGTCTTTACCCTCCATCAACCCCTGAGTCCATCTGCAGTTCTTTCAACACCCTCCCTCTGGAGGGAAGAGCCTGAAACCTGGAGAGCATCATTCACTAGTCAGGGATCAGAAGAGTCTGCATCTTGCAACAATCAGAAGCCTGCAAAGTTGGCTCTCCAATACAAGACCCTGGTTTAGAAAAAAAGAGTTTGTGAAAAGGGGGTGCAGGAAAGTAAGACATGAGGCAGAAGTGAGTTTTGCTTCAGCACATCTTTTGTTAATCTAAATTCAACCCCCTCCCCCACACGCACACTTCTCTTTCTATGGCACTTTTGAGTTTCCACATGGAGGGGAGGGGCGCTGCTGCCAATTTGATTCTATCAGCAGGGTTGCAATGCAAGTCTACCAGAGTGAGCTCTGACTCATGAAAGCTCATACTGGAATAAATGTTCAAGTCCAGTGGCACCTTTAAGGCCAGCAAACTTTTATTCAAGGTATAAGTCAGGGATGACCAAACTGCAGCTCTTGAGCCACATGTGGCTCTTTCACACATATTCAGTCAAAGGCTAATAGAGTTTTGTCAAGAGAACAAGCTGGTCATAGCAAACACCCTCTTCCAACAACCTAAAAGGTGACCCTACACATGGACATCACCTGATGGGCAGCACAGAAATCAGATTGATTATATACTCTGCAATCAAAGATGGAGAAGCTCCTTACAGTCAGCAAAAACAAGACCTGGAGCTGACTGTGGCTCAGATCATGAGGTATTGGTTGCAAAATTCAGGCTTAAACTGAAGAAAATTGGGGAAGCCATTAGACCATTCAGGTTTGACCTTGATCACATCCCTTATGAACATACAGTGGAGGTGAAGAATAGGTTTAAGGAACTAGAGTTTATAGAGTGCCTAAAGAACGATGGACGGAGGTTTGTGACATTGTACAGAAGGCAGCAATTAGCACCATCCCAAAGAAAAATAAATGCAAGAAAGCAAAGTGGCTGTCTGATGAGGCTTTACAAATAGCTGAGGAAAGAAGGAAAGCGAAAGCCAAAGGTGAAAAGGAAAGATTCACACAAGTGAATGCAGATTTCCAGAAAACAGCAAGGAGAGATAAGGAGGCCTTCCTGAAGGAACAATACAAAGCAATAGGGGAAGATAATAGAATGGGAAGGACAAGAGATCTCTTCAAGAAAATTGGAGAAATCAAGGGAACATTTTGTGCAAAGATGGCCATGTTAAAGCAGACCTCAGAGGATGGTGGAAGACAGGAGGGCCTGACGTGACTTTGTCCATGGGATCACAAAGACTCGACTGTGCGACTGAACAACAACAAGCTTGTTATTCTTGTTTGGTCCTTGCATCTGTTAAAAATCTGCATTATACTGTAGGCTACTTTGCTGCCCACTCTCTACCTCTATGTATGGACTGGTAATTTCCATTTCATAAGAGCAACACATGCACGAAGCAAGAAGTCACAATGCAGCCCTCTCCAAACCAGAGATGGGATGCTGATGGTCAGAGTCTTGCCTTGTGTAATATCAGAGTCAAACAGTTCAACCCTAGTAGACATTGTATTGGACTACGATCAAGTTCGTCAGGGCTCTTTTTCTAGCAGGAGCTCCTCTGTATATTAGGCCACTCCCCCCTTATGTAGCTAATCCTCCTGGAGCGTACAGTAGAAAAAGAGCCCTGAAGTTCATTAAATCTGTTAAAGATCCCCGCGCTAAAGGATGCCCATCTGACTATTACAAGGGCAAGAGCCTTCTCTGAGGTTGTGCCTGCCCTCTGGAATGCCCTCCCGAAGAGACCAGGGCCCTGCAGGATTTGCTACAATTCTGCAGGGCCTGTAAGACATACCTGTTCAGGCAGACTTTTAATAACTAACTGGAGGTGCTCTTAATATTTATTGGGGGGGGGGGGTGTAGTATCCACCATCCCACAGCATTAGCATAAATTATTTGAACCAGACAGAACGCCATCTGAAATTGTATTTAAAATTGTTTTTAATTTTAATATTTTAATAATGTTTTATTGTAATAATTTTAATCTGCTATCAAATTGTTAACTGTTGTTAGCCGCCCTGATAGGGGAGAATGGAATATAAATATAATAAATAAATAAATAAAATGGTCTCAAGTCTCAGCTCTCAAGTCTCAGCTGAGTTATGGTAACCCTTGGTACTTTCAAGGCAAGAGATGTTCTGAGGTGGTTTGCCATTACCTGCCTCCTTTACATCATGCCCCTGGTATTCCTTGGAGGTCTCCCATCCAAATATCAGCCAGGGCTGTCCCTGTTTAGCTTCCAAGATCTAATGAGATTTGGTAACCAGGACTTAATCATATAAAAGGGGACAATTTGAAAAACAAAGGGGGCATGTGGATGAAGAGAACAGGACTCTTTCACCAGCTGTGGCTTATGTCCTGCATAGGGTTGCCAACTATGGTTTCATAAATTCCTGAAGATTTGGGGGTACAGCCTGGACAGGGTGGAGTTTGTGGAGGGGAGGGACTTCAGCAGGGTGTAATACTGTAGATTCCACCCTTCAAAGCCCTTTTCTTTCTGTACTCTGGAGATAAGTTGTAATTCTAGAAGATCTCCAGCATCCACCTGAATGCTGGAAACCCTAACCTAGCCACTTCATAGGCTAATATTAACTGACATGCAGGATATGAACATAGCAAATAAGCAAACGTGCACATACATGGCTTTCATGTGGTCTTTCCTGCCATAATATATAATATGGCTTGCCTGGGTGGTTTGATGCTAGTCACAGAGCAAAAAGCTCAGGGTGACATCTCCAGTCTAGGGCTATCAGTTCAGTAAAGGGTTTACTGAATATTTATCGAATAGAAGCCTTTTCAGTAAATATTCGAAAATAGGTATTCTGTATAGACTTTTGAGTCTATTTTGTATTTCCGAATACCTGATTTCCGAATAATTACGGTATTATTCGGAAATATTCGGTAAAGCTATTGCTTCCATAAAAAACAATGGGGAAAGGCATTCCCGTCTTTCCCTGGGCTTTTCCCGCCTCTGACTGGGGTGAGGGAGATGGGGGAGGAGGCCTCTGACCAATCAGAGCCATGCATTTTTGCAAATTGCTAATGCATGGCTTTGCAGGACCCTGCAGGGCTGTTTCTGTTGTGCAAAGTAGGGGGAAGGGAGAAACTGCAATTCTCCAATGGAATTGCACATTTTCCCCCTCAAGCCAATCAGAGAACAGAACAATTTATTTTCAAACTATTCTGTTCTGTCCATGGGCAGAGAGAAGGTATTTATTTGCCGTCTCTTGCCCCCTGCACGCCATTGCTGTTCCTGTTGTCATAGAGACACTGTGAGCTGGTGTTGAGCCTCTGCTGCTTTGGCACAGTGCTCTGCTGCTCTGTTCTCTGTGGCCCAGTGTGGTGATTCTGAATCCTGGACCTGGACTTCAGCATCTGAGTGGGTGGGATCCTTCCTTTTTTTCCTTATTGTGGGGAAGGGGATTGGGGAATTTTATAAGCAGGTTTTTGTTTCTATCTTTTAGAAAACCTTCTATTTTCCTCCTGCTTTGGGTAGGTGTATGCGTGGTTTTGTGTTTGGGGGGGTTTACTGGGGTGGATTGGGGGTGGCTCTTGCCTGGCCTGGCTGGGATTGTTTGTTTTAATCACTTTATAATTTTATTACATTGCCTAGTTTGTTAAAACTATTTTTGCTCTGCTCTGCTGTTTTGGGCCTCTGGTAGCCTGGTTTGGTCCCTTGGCAAAGGCCATTTTCCCCTGCCATTTTCCTGTGGCCTGAGTGCCTGCCTGGTCTGGTTACTGTGCTTTGTGCTTATGGGTGGGTTTGGGGGGTGGAGGCCTGGTAACCCTCCCTGGCCTGCTCTGCTCTGCTGTTTTGGGCCTCTGGTAGCCTGGTTTGGTCCCTTGGCAAAGGCCATTTTTCTGTGGCCTGAGGGTTTGTGGGGGGGGGGGGGTGGCTTGATTTGCCTGCTGTTTTTTGGCTTTTGTCTGTCTGTGGCCTGCTCATGCAGTGGCAGACATTTTATTTTGGTCTTCTGGGACTCTTGGAGTTGTTGGGGTTTTTTGGCAAGGCATTTAAATAGGATCCTGTGATAACTGTTAGGCTACTGTTAGGAGGGACTGTCTGATATGTGTTTTTCCTTTAACTTAACTTAGCGTAGGGTGGCAGTTTGGCATTTTAATAGGAAGTGTCAGGATCGTTAAAAAGAGTGAAGGCTTTACTTTATAAAGGCAGCTTAAGTAGGCTAGGGGAGGTTGTATTAAAAACACAGCACAGCAAAACAGTGCACTTCACCTTCAATCACTGGAGGTCAGTGCCAGCCTATTTGATTTTGTTAGGGTTGCACCAGATTTCCCTTCATTTAGTGGACACTTGCATTTCTTGTTTAAACGGAAATCAGGTTTGTCCCAGTAGATTCCAGTTAGGAGAAGCTTTTAAGTCCCACTAAAAAGGTTTATTTGTCCATCTCGAAGAAGCCTGTTAAAACATTCAGCCAGGTACGGTCAGGTTTCCCTAGTTTAAACTGCTACTACCAGCTCAAGCACAAAAAAGAAAAATTTTAACAGGATAGGTTAGGGATCTCTTTAAAAAAAAAAAAAGCTTTGGTGGGAGGAGGGTAATTAAAAAGGAGTCAGGTTCTAATTGGTCAGGTTGCATAGTGTAGCAGGTGGTCAGGTGATCTAAACACCCCAAACACTATTCCTCAGTCTAGACAGAGCTTGGCTAAGGGGAGAGATGAGTGGCAGGAAGGGAACTCACAGGGGCTCTGGGGGCAAAGCGAAGGAGAAGACCAGAAGGGTGGAGGGGAGGGGAAGGGGGAGGACACCCACACCTGTGTGTGGGACTGCTCCAGAGGGACCTTTCACCACTCCACCCTCAAGGTTCAGTGGTGCAAGGAAGAGGCCCCACCTCTTCTTCATGGCCACCTCTGGGGTTGCCCCAGCAGAAGTGCCTGTAGGTGCTGGCACTGGGCAGGGGTCTGCTGCTCAGGCACTCACTCCTCCAGCTGTTGTTGCTCAGCCTCAGCAGTGGGAGAAGGGGGAGCAAAAACGGTCACCTTTGGGGCTGGGGCTGAGTGACAGTTTTCTGTCTTGCAGCATCGCCCCAAGGACACGGAGGGTTATGGCGGAGCTGGAGGAGACGGTGGCCACTGAACAACCCACTTCTCTTGTTCCTCTGGACTCCAGGTGGCCTTCTGGGGATGGACAAGAGGAGATGCCACCGAAGGAGGTGGAGGAGGAAGAGATGGAGAGGCACGCCAAGGTGCCGCCATCTCCACCCCCTGCTCCCCAACGACCATCTTCTCCTGCCACCCCAAGGCATGACATGCCTTCCCCGAGCCCCTCACAGGAGGCGGCTCTGGTGACCCCACCTTCCCGTAAGCATGGGCACTCATTCTCCAATGTCTGGAAGCACTCCCAGATCATGGAGGATCCCCGGTTTGCACAGTGCCAGCTTTGTAGAGACTGCATCAGTCATGGGATGGATCTTGCCCATCTCTTGACTGTGGGAATGCGGAACCACTTGAAGAAGCACCATGCAGCGGACCTTCTTCAAGGGGAGAGACATGCTGCTGGTGGGGTGCCCAAGTGGCCCACGCCACCCAGCGAGGAGATGGGTCGTCCTGCTGCATCCACCTCCAGAGCTCTCCCAGGGAGTTTCATGATAAGGAGGGAGCGCCAAGCAACTGTGACCGAGATGCTTGGTGGGGGTGGCTTTAGCATGCGAACAAGGGCGGTGAAGAAGCATATTAGTGCGAAGGTCACTTGGCCCATTGCCATGATTGCTGAGGGATGTCCCTTCTCTTTAGTGGAGAGTAATGGCTTGCGGGGGATGCTCCATTCCCTTGCCCCCTGGTACAAGGTTCCTTGCTGCACCATGATCAGCAGGAGCATTGTGCCAAAACTTTTCAGGGCAATGAAGTCTATGGTGAGGGAGCATTTGTCCCATGCTGACAGGGCAGCTGTTCACTTCACCTCAGATCTGTGGAATCCCCACAGTCCCTGACTGCACACTGATGACAAGCCAAGGGGGTGGGTGGGGGTGGTGGAAGTGGCAGGCAGGGTCAGGGCCCCCAGGCCGGCTATCGCAAGGTCTTGCTGCATGCCAAACCAATCAACAGGCCACACACGGGGGACAACATCAGTGCCATCATCACTAGGTTGATAGAGGATTGGGTAGGCAGTGGGATCACCACGGGCTACATGGTGACAGATGGTGGCACAAACATGATTGCGATGACCGAGCGTGTGGACATTACACACATTCCCTGCGCAGCCCACCTGATCCACAACGTGGTGACAGACACCTTGGATCAGTCATCCCGAAAGGATACTGATTACATTGTGGCGACCTACGAGTGTTGGCTTCTGCTCCAGAAATGCCGACACATCGTGACATCACTTCTACAGCAATACTGACGCTCGTTTGCTGGAGAAGAAACAGTTGCTGATTGGCTTGCCAGACCACCACCTGATGGGGAACGTAAGCACTCGCTTGAACTCCACCTGTGCCATGCTGGAGCGCTTGGTGGAGCTGAGAGCAGTCCTGGATGCCCTGATCGATGAGAGCGGTGTCATTTCAGAGGAGAGCCACCTCAACTAGGAGGACTGGTTGACCGTCTCTCAGACTGTGGAGGTTCTTGAGCCCTTCAAGACCTTCATGGAGATTCTCTCGTCTGACACGGCGAGCATCGCACTGGTCGTTCCCATGGTCCACATGGCCCATGAGATACTGGCCCAGTTTCTGGTGCGATGCGAAGATGGTGCAGACTTCCTTCCAGTGGTGCGCGTGCTCGTGAGACATCCACAAAATGGGCTTGAGCAACGTTTTGGGGCCATCACAAAGCAGGTCTACATGCTGGCGGCCATGTGTGACCTGCGCTGTAAGGGCAAGGTCACTGAGCGGGTCATCGAGCTCAATCAATGGTAAGACAAGCTTTCCCAGAAGGTTGAGCAGAGGTGGGCCAAGAGGGCAAGGTCAGCAGGAGCTGAGGAAGCAAGGGGTGAAAGCAGCTCCTCTGCTTTGGCAGCTGCTGCTCATGCCCCACCTCCCCCCTTAGGTGGTGTTTCCCGCAAGGCTTCCACCATGAAGACTGCAGAGATGGCACTCTAAGGGTGGATCACTGCCCCCTCCAAGAGTGTTGGACCCATGAGAGTGGACACAGGTGCTGCGCAGGTCAGGGCGTACCTCGAGGAGCCCTGCGAGTCACAGCACACTTGTCCATTGGACTACTGGGTCTTGAAGGAGATGGTCTGGCCAGATCTCTCTGCCATGGCCCAGGCATTCCTCTCGTGCCCACCAACAAGCGTTGAGAGTGAGTGCGTTTTTTCCCATGCGGGCAACATTGTCAGCCCACATCACGCAAGCCTCAATCCCAACACAGTGGTGATGCTGGTCTTCATGAAGGTCAACATGCCACTGTTTGGCTGCCCAGACACGGTCTCTGAGGGTGTATGAAGTGAGCACCTGGTTGTGCTTGCATCCTCTCTCAGTCTGGTCTGAGGTCAGGAAAACGCTCCTCCCTAAGTTAAAATTAGAGAGAGCCCAGAAAGAGCCCCAGCCCAGAGCCCTGTAATTGGAGCCTGCCTGACTCAGAAAGAATGCTGCATGAAATCAGCAGAGCAGAAAAAGAAAACTTTCCCAATCCCCAACTCATCATAGCCAACTGAATTTTTTAAAGAGCTAAGAAAAACCAGCAGAGTGCCATATTGTATTTGTGGGTTTCCTGGCTGTAATGGTTAAGTGTATGGGCTGTTATCTTTTTTGGACCTGGTGTGATTCCTCACTCGTCTGCTTGCAGAGCAGCTGCTGGAGTGGCCTTGGGTCAGCTATGGCTCTCAGAGTTTTCTTTGAAAAGGTGGCTTCTGTGAGAGCTCTCTCAGGCCAACCCAGGGTGTCTGCTGTGGGGGGAAGAGGTAAGGGAGACTGTATGACTTGTTGTAAGCTGCTCTGAGATGCAGAGTGGAGGGCAGGAGGGAAATCCAATGTCTTCTTTGTTTTCTTTTCTTCTATTTCTTCTTTTCCTTCTGTTTCTTCTTCATTGGAGGCGAAAGATGGAGGGGCCCGTGATGAGAAGGGCAGCCACACCTTGGCTAAAGTTCCCCTAATGGGACAGTGATGGCTGGTGTGTGTGGCTGCTGAGAGAGAGGGAATTGATCCCTCTCAATCTCTGAGGCCCTCCCAGACATCTCCTTCATTTGGGGTGCAACTCTGGCATGCCTCCTCGTAGTGCACCCTGGGTAACACCAAAGAGCCTAGACCAGCCAACCATCCATTGCTCAAGTCTAAGTCTAAATACTTCTTGCTTTGTGTCAGATACAGATGTGGAGCTAGGTGTGGTCCACTGCTTCTGTTGTTTGAGAGTTGTGTTGTTTGGGGCAGGGCTGGAGAGCTGGCATCCGTAGATTGTGCGTTCTGTGGCAGGGAAGCTGGCATCTGGGTGAGAGACCCAGAACCAGCATGGTTGGTGTGCTTGGCCAGCTCTCCCCGTGTTGTTTGGGGCATGGCTGGAAAGCTGGCATCTGTAGATTGTGTGTTCTGTGGCAGGGAAGTTGGCATCTGGGTGAGAGACCCAGAACCAGAATGGTTGGTGTGCTTGGTCAGCTTTCCCCATGTTGTTTGGGGCAGGGCTGGAGAGCTGGCATCTGGGATTGCTGCAGTCAGGTTTGCAGAGCAGACCTTGAGCAGATTGTGTTTTGTGTGGCACTGAAGCTGGCTTATTGGTGCCAAGGTGCATATAGAGTAGATGGATTTAGTGCATTGGGGTCCTACAGAGATTCTTGTTGTAAGCTAGGTTTGGCTTTGGGTGCCCCAGGAATTGGACCCCCTGGTCCAATTTTTTTGGCCTTATGGGTTTTGTGTGGGACACTGCCCTGAAGCTGCACAGCACTTTTGGGGGCTCTCCCCAAAACCCCCTGCCAGAGCCACTTTTCCCACGATAATTACAGTGGGGGAAGTGGCTAATTGGTTTTTTCTCACCATTGAGACCAGTATACCTTTTGGGGTGCAGTCTTTTTGTGCCATGGGGGTTGCATGTGGGGGAGTCCCCTGAAGCTGCCCTGCAGTTTTGGGGGCTCTCCCTCAAACCACCTTCTGGCCAGAGCCACTTTTCCCACAGCAATTATAGTGGAGGAAGTGGCTAATTGGGCTTCCCTAGCATTGGTAGCAATGGGCCTTTTGGGGAGCCCACAGACAGGGACCCCCTGGCCCAATTATTTTGGAACTTGGGGGTTTTGTAGGGAAGAGTCCCCTGCACGTTCCCTGCAGTTTGAGGGGCTCTCTCTTAAACCCCGTCCCCCAGCAGCCTTTGATTATGCCCTATGTTGCCAGTGAGTTCAATGGCCCATAGGGTATAATGGTGAGATGGGGCACCCTCTTTGGGTGCCCCTGGAATAGAACCCCCTGACCCAATCTTTAACACCACAGGTTCCCTGCAAATTTGGGGGCTCTCCCACAAACCCCCTCCCCTCCAGGTGGCTTCCAATATACCCTATTTTGCCATTGACTTCAATGGCCCTTAGGGTATAATGGGAGCCAAATACCATATATATCCGAATATATCTGTATATTTGGATATATCCAAATACCACTATTCAGTAATATTCAGAATACCCCAAAAATTATTTCCAAATATTTCCCAATCTGGATATTACCGAATTTTATTTTTTTGTTGTTGACAGCCCTACTCCAGATCTCAGCCTCCAGGGTTGCCAGCTCAGAACTGTCAAAAAGGAGAGATGTTTTGCAGCTGTGGAACTAGAAATTAGAGGCATTTGTTGTGCACTTTAGTGGTGTTAAGCCTGGAAGTGATCCAATAAAGGGTATCCAGCAACCATACCACCTATTCCCCTCCCCACACCCACTATGTGGATTTAACTCTGCTTGATTTGGGAGAAAAGTAAAAACTCTGATGTCCAACAGTAACCCCAAAGCTTGCATAAATAATGTGGAAGAATGACAATTATATATAGAATTATGTCATGTATAGTTAACAAATGACAGTCTGCATGTATAGTTAACAAATGACAAAAAAAATGTCTAAATCAGCATCTGTTTTGCTATTGTGACATTCTAAAAGTACAGGAATTACTAGTTTCATATGCAGCCCAACTTGCAGGAAGGCTTATTTGTCAACCCCGAAACTCTCACACAAGTCAAGGCATTCTGGCTTCTGGCCTGAATTTCATGGCACTCTCGTTGTCATGAGAAAGATGCCCATGAGAGTTAAAGTTCACTTTTTAACTCACATTTCATGGAGTGATTGCAATTGGACACGTTTTTAAAACTTGAAACGCCTTATATTGTTTTTACTACAAAGTTTGTGTGCGTAAAGCAACAAACACTCGCGTATGGCTGATGAGTCATTGCTGAGCTGCCACACAATACTAAAATCTCCAGGAAGTGAATGTTCTTTATGCATATTTTGTTAACCACTTGGTGAGTTACATAAACTCCCAATGGTATAACCATAGCAAAGGGGTTTGGAAGGACATATTTATTGCTGTTAGTAATACTGGCATTTTAACCATCTGACAGCTGCTGTAGACAACTATGCAGGGAGTGGGGAACATGGCAATTCAAAACTGATGTTATAAAGATTGTACTCAATGGATTTAGGAAGAAAGTCAGTCAAAAAAAGATTGTGTTTGAATGGCTCGGTATTCAAGATATGCTCTCAAGTACTAAATCCATACCACCTGAAGGGGTGGACTCTCGATGATTTCAGTGGAAAATGCTGGCTTTTCACTTTTAATATGAAAAATCTTTAATGGTTTTGGATGGAACAAGAAAGTTTTTAAAAACTCAAGGAGCAGAAAAGACTGCAGTGCAGCTGAAAACCCAGAACAGGGACCTCAGCATGAACAGTTACATAGAGGGTTACCAGGTTGCATTCCAGAGATGCATACTATACTTGAAATCCCTTGATGCAGTATGGAGATAAGGCAGCTGCAGCTTTTCTCACCTGCTCTTCCTTGCTCTTCATCTCCTTCAGAACCTGCAGGACCCCAGATGTGCCACACAGCAGGTTCGGTAGACATCAGAGAAGGTCAAGGCAGCTGCCTTTCCTCCTGCTGCACAGAGGAATTTTTGGGCTGTAACCTGGCAATCCTAGGTTTCTGCCAACTGGAGATTTTATCCGGGTTGCTGTTGTTAAACTTTTGGCTATGAACTGCAATTCCCTTATTGACATTTGAAACCATAACTTCACTTGGGCAAATCACATGGAAATGCTGAGAGCGACTATCCTATGATAGACTCTGCCAGGACATCTGTGATGAGGTGGAGAGCAGGACATTCATCAAACTCTTTTATAAGCCTTTGGAGAGAAAGAGAGAGAAGGAGAGAGAATGCAGCTGTATCTGTAATGCTGAATGTCTCAGCAACCTGTGGAGAATAAAGTATCTTGCATAAGATGTCTAACTGTTCCCAGATGAGGTTGCCAACTGTCACTGCATTTGCTGACTCCGTTAAAAGAAAACATGCTTTCATCAGTAAAATCAATTTTCATAGTAGAAGTACTTGGTGACAGAAGAGGTTCCAGTTTTGCACCATGGGGTGCACTGCAAAGAGCATCCTTATCTGTGGGCTGCTTCACACAATAAGACATTCACGACATTAAAATTACTCCTATGTAGAAATTGTCTTGAATCTTGCAGTTAGGTCATTCCATACAATAAATGTAGACTGTCATTTGTTAACTATACATGTACATAGCAGGAAATGTATAACAGCTGTAGCTAGATCAAAAAGTGCAGGGATCACCATTCGTATTTGCAGGGCTTTTTTTGAGCAGGAACGCAGTTCTGGCTGGCTTGGTGTCAGGGTGTGTGGCTTAATATGCAAATGAGTTCCTGCTGGGCTTTTTCTACAAAAAAGCTCTGTACAAAAAATGGTGGTATCAGGGGGCATGGCCTAATATGCAAATGAGTTCGTGCTGGGCTTTTTCTATTAAAAACCCCCATGCCTATTTGTATCTGACAAAGGGAGCTTTCACTCCCAAAAGCTTATACCCAGAAATCTTGTTGGTTTCTAAGGTGCAACTGGACTTCAATCCAGCTCTTCTACCGCAGACCAACATGTCTACTCTCTGAAACTATAAAATATTTTATTGTTATACAGAACAGGTTAAAATGCTCCAAAACATTTTTAAGCACTGCATTTTCAACAGTCACATTGCATGTTCTGCAAACAGGTGCTCTAGTGTGTAACTTCTTTTTCACTGTTGGTTGCTGTCATGCTGGATACTTCTTTGGTGACACACATGCTTGTTGCCCACAAAATTGCTCTAAGGTTACTTTTAACAATCAAGGGGAAGTGTTGGTGTCAAGGTAGGGTCACAAACTCTGGCTTGGAAAATTCCTGGAGATTTGGGGTAGTGCCTGTGGAGGCAGAGGTTAGGGAGGGTAGGAGCCCACTGCAGATGTGATGGCATAGAACCTGCTGTCCAAAACTGCATTTTCTACTGGAAATATGTATTGGTTAATCTAGCACAGCTGCATAGCCAGGAAAGCAGTACAGTTAAATAATCTTCAGTATATTGAAACAACAAGAATTTACTTTTATTGATACTTACTCAAATTCACTTGCATTTTGTAGTAGAAGAAGAAACAGTAGTCTAATCTAAATGATGCTATTCCCTATTACAAGCAGCTAGATCATCCAGCAGCATATGTTTGGAAATACAAAATTGTGGGTGTTGTCCTGACTTACTTACACACAGCAACAGCTTGCCTCTTGTCAGACCATGAGCAGAGAGAAGAAAGGCACAGAGAGGAAGGAATCAGAAAGAAGCATCTAGCAGAGACAAAGAGAGGCATCACACATATGCACAGTCTGGTTCTAAAGAAAGAAAAGTATAGCCCTCCACCCTGTCCTAGTATTGCCCACCACCATTCAGAGTGATAGTGGCAGGAAAAAAATTAAATTGTGATGCTGGCTATGGTATCATGTCACTTCCAGCGAAAAAACAGAAGTCATATAGGGTAACTCTAGGAATCACTAGAAGCTGGTGCTGGGCTCCTGCTGATTAAAAACCTTATTGCCGCCACACCCCTGCTGTTCTGCTCTGAAAAAGGAGTAAAGTGGGTGCTATTGTGGGCAGCCTGCAGTGACCACTGTTACTGTCAGCGAGACAGCGAGACAGAGACAGAGAAAAAACAGAAAAGAGACACCTACGACTGCTTTGATCGGCCTGCCAGCACGGAGACGAGCCTCGGACTGGAGTGAGTGGCTGCCGGGCAGCAGAGAGGTGGCGCCGGCCCGAGCAGGGAGCCAAGTGGGGAGGAGCGGAGCTGTGAGTGGTGGGGAGCTGAGTGAGGAGGAGTGGAGCTGCGAGTGGCGGAAGCGACGGCGTTAGCCGTGACGATGGAGTGTTCACGGTGGTCCAGGAAGGGCTTCCAATCCCCCCTTCCCCCCCCTCTTCAGCTGACAAGGAATCACCCTCAATCCTGCAGCCGCCCAACTTGCTCCCCCAACTTGGCTGAGCCGTATCTGGTGTGTCCTGGATCCTGTCTGCTGTGGCAGCGATTTTCTCCGGGTACATATGGGACATTTGATACATCTGAACCCCAGCTGTGGCATTGGCCTATATTAGCTTGTGTTGGCGTGGTGGTGGATTGGCGGTTGGTGGCCCCTGAGGCGTTGTCTGGCGGCAGCCATGGCTCCTGGATGGGGACGGTTTGGGTGAGGCTGATCTGGAGCTGTGGTGTGTGCTCCTGTCAAGAGGACCTCAGCGCCTGGGGAGCACGGAGGGGATCTCTCTCCACTTCGTGATCACTGGGGCTGCTGATTAGTAGAATGGACTTAGCCCAGCTCTGAAGAAGGGTCTATATATGGACTGCACGCAGGCATATACTGTAGCATTTTAACTATAAGCACTTTACTCCTAGTATTATTCAACACTACTGCCTTATTGCTGTTAATGAATTATTTATTATCTATTTTATGGTTAGCTGCTAAATTTAATGGGACCTAATTTATTAGTGGTTGATTACTGTGGAATGAATAAAATTGGGGGATGTATTAATCTAGGGGGAATCAAATTTGGGTATAATTTTTAACATTGAATTAATTAGCTATTAGGAAATTGATTTATTGGCTGATTGAGTTAGGAGTATAATTGGAAGTAAAGAGGTTTTAGAACTAGCTCAAGGGACAATTATTAGCTAATTGATTAATGGACTAGACTAAGGGTTTTAGAATTAATCGGCCATCTAGGGGAGGTTAAATTGGCAGGGTTGATGAAGTGATTGGGGGAGGGGCTCTTAGTTAGCAAGGGCAGTGGTGACAGTGGAAGAACTAGAATAGGATTATTGCAGGTCATCTGATATTAGTTGGAGGTGATTGTGGAGACCAGTCGGGGGATGACCGAATTGGGAATTCCCAGTACTCCTGGGGAGGGGAAGATATGACGGTGGGAACAGACAGAATTGTATCGAAAAGCGGCGGAGACGTGTGGGTGCTCAGACCCCTTCCAGTCTGTGTCCCATCCCAATGGTGACAGGAGGTGGGGACAGGTTGAACTACCCACCTCCGTCACTGGTGTTATGCAATGCCAGGTCGATAAATAATAAGACCTCGATCCTTCAGGACTTCCTGTGTGAACAGGATATGGACCTGGCATGTGTGACTGAGACCTGGGTACGTGATGGGGAGAAGGTAGCCCTCTTCCAGGTAGCTCCCCCAGGGTACTCAGTCTTTCACCAGTCACGAACTAGTGGGCGGGGGGGGAGGAGTGGCACTATTGATATGGGAGGCTTACTCCTTCTGGGCGCAACCGACGCCAGAGATTGACGGCATTGAATGTGCGGATCTGAAGTGGGATGTGGGAGAGGGTTTGGCAATCTGGCTAACACACCAATCGCTTAATGCACCGGCCAGCGCCTTACCGTCCCTGATGTAGGCCGCAGCAGGCTGGGCGTTGGAACACCCAAGGCTTCTAATCCTGGGTGATTTCAACATCCATGCTGATGACACGAACTCCAATTGGGCGACAGACCTAGTGACATCCATGGCTATGCTAGGACTCTCTCAATTTGTTGCTACACCCACACATCAGGCCGGGCACATGATTGATCTGATCTTTGCATCGGGGGTTACAGTGACCCAAATTACTGCAGATGCAGTGCCATGGTCAGACCACTATGCCCTGAAGGCCTGTATGGATGTGCCTGTTAGGAACCTAATGGACCCAATATGGTTCCAGAGGGAACTGCGGGACCCCTGGCCCCCTGGCGACTCACTCGATGACATGGTTGAGTTATGGCAAAATTGGCTCACCATGGCCATTGATGAGATCACTCCTCGACGCTCTCTGCGCCCCCGTGGAAAGATGGCACCGTGGTATAATGTGGATTTGCGATCAATGAAATGGAGGCTCAGATGACTAGAGAGGCAATGGCGGCGGGCTCATGACGAAGCAACGAGAACATCTTATAGAGAGTATATGAGATCCTATGAGATGGCAGTCAAGGCCACAAAGAAAGTTTACTTTGCAGCCGAGATTGCATCCGCGAATTCACGCCCGGCACAATTATTTAGTATTATTCGGACTCTTGCAACTCTGCCACAAAGAAGACCAAACCATAGGGAATTGGAAATAGGCTGTGAGGCTTCTGCAACATTTTTCACAGATAAAGTCTCATTGCTCCGCTGTGATCTCCCTGCCACAATTGAAACAGTAAGTGAACTCGAGGCTCCGTGCCTGTTTTCGGGATCGGCTTTAGACAGCTTTACAACACTCAGCTTGGAGGAAGTCAACAGAATCCTTGCAACTGTACGTCCAACAACATGTGATTTGGACCCTTGCCCATCCTGGCTGATTAAAGCTTGCCGGATGGAGCTTCAATATCCTGTACGGGATATTGTAAATAGGTCCCTCTCGGATGGGCTCTTTCCAACACCTCTTAAAGAGGCAATAGTCCATTCCCTCTTGAAAAAACCAACATTAGACCCGGCCAAATTAGCACACCATTGGCCAGTCTCAAATTTATCCTTTTTGGGTAAAATTATCGAGAGGGCAGTAGCGCTACAGTTGCAGAGCTTTTTGGAAGACGCTTCCGTCCTTGACTCACACCAATCCGGCTTTCGCCCGGACCATGGGACGGAGATGGTGCTGGTCGCTATAGTAGATGATCTCCAGCGACAACTGGGTCAGCAGTACTGTTGTTGTTGGACCTGTCAGCGGCATTCAACACGGTCGACCATCAGTTGCTGGTTCACCGCCTCACCAATGCAGGGATTCAGGGGTTGACTTTACAATGGCTTTCCTCCTTTCTCTGTGATCGGGGACAAAGGGTGGCAATCGGGGGATGATCGTCCCAGAGGCATTCGCTTAATTGCGGGGTGCCTCAGGGGGCGGTGCTTTCCCCGATGTTGTTTAATATCTATATGCGCCCCCTTGCCCAGATTGTCAGAAGATTTGGGCTGGGTTGTCATCAGTACGCAGATGACACCCAGCTCTATCTGCTGATGGATGGATGGCCTGCCTCCGCTCCAGAAAAATTGGCCCTGGCGTTACAAGCCGTGGCGGAGTGGCTCAGGCTGAGTTGTCTGAAACTGAATCCAATGAAAACAGAAGTCCTCTGTCTAAGTCGCGGTGGCCTGGGAAGGGAAATCCCTCTACCAGCCTTTGATGGGGCGCCACTGATATCGGCGCCTAAAGTCAAGAGCTTGGGGGTGCTACTGGAGCCCACATTGGCTATGGAGGCCCAGATAGCAGCCACAGCGAGATCCACCTTTTTCCATCTTAGGCGGGCATGACAGTTGACACCCTTCCTGGAGCACGGTGACTTAGCGACAGTGATTCATGCTGCAGTCACCTCGAGACTAGACTACTGTAATGCCCTCTACATGGGGATGCCCATGTCTCGAATCCAGAAGCTGCAGCTGGTGCAGAATGCTGCAGCCAGGCTGCTACTGGGTCTCTCTAATCGTGACCATGTGCAGCCGGGGCTGCGGAGACTGCATTGGCTGCCAATAGTGTTCCGGATTTGCTACAAGGTGCTGGTTATTACATTTAAAGCCCTCTATGGCCGAGGACCTGTCTACCTTAGGGACTGTCTCTCCCTATATATTCCCCAGAGGGCACTTAGATCTGAATCACAAAACCTGTTAGAAATCCCCGGGCCGAGGGAGGCGAGTTTGAAGGCTACCAGGGAACGAGCCTTCTCCATTGCAGCCCCCCACTGATGGAACCAGCTCCCAGATGATGTTAGAGCCTTGTGGGATCTAGCCCAATTCTGCAAGGCTTGCAAAACAACATTATTTCGAATGGCCTTCAACCAAAGTATATAGTATATAGTGTTTAACATCATAATATGGAACTAGCACCAAAACTGTTGTTTTAAAATTGTATTAATAATTTAAATTGCAAATTGTTTAATTTTAACTGATTATTGTAACTGTTTTTATTGTTTTATTGTTCTATTGTTGATTTCCAATGTTGTTTGCTACCCTGAGCCTGCTTTGGCGGGGAGGGCAGGATATAAATGCAAAATAAATAAATAAATAGAGTTTTTGGTGATTCCTAGAGCTACCCATGTCACCAGAAGGAAGGTAACACTGTAGCCAGCATTATGGGACCCCATATCCCTGCCCGCAGCCCTCTCAAAGATTGCTGGGCAATGTCTGGCAACTCTAGCCAGAGATCTTAATTTCAGTTATATCACACAGGGGCTAAGGTTGCCAGGTCTGACTCTGGAAATACCTGATAACTTTGGGGGTGGAGCCAGGAGACTTTAGGGGTGGGGCCAGGAGCAAGGTTGTGACAAACATGATTACGCTTTCCTTCATTGGAAATAATGAAGGGGGGTACCTTATTTTGGGGCTCATAAAACTGGACGCCCTGGTCCAATATTTTTGAAACTTTTTGAATTTGAGAAAAGGCACCAGATGCTATGCTGAATTTTTTTTTATTTTTTTAAATTTATTTTTATTTTTTTCAATTTTTAGCCCTTCCCGTAAGGGTGAGTTACGTCATAAAGACTGTCAACAGTAAAAACTGTAAAAGACCAATTTAAAGTATATAAAATCTAAAATCTGAGATGGCAGATTCTGCCTCACAGACGTGACCTATTGTCCAGGTCCAGCAGCTCTTGTAGCGCTGAGATGGAACAAGGGGGGGAGGCCAGTAACAAGTGATGCCCACTGCCTCAGCAGAAAGCCTGGTGAAAGTGCTCTGTTTTACAGGCCCTGAGGAATTGAAGCAGATCCCGCAGGGCTAGGATTTCCAGGGCAAGCTCATTCCACCAGGCAGGTGGAATGATGCCTTTACCTCAAAAAACAGCCCTCCCCACAAGCTGCAGATACCTATGGATCAATTCTCCATTACAGCCTATGGGACCACTCCCCCAGGGAGTGCCCCCCTGCTTTCTAATAGCCCTGAAGTGGGGGGACAGCCTCCAAACCAGTGGATCCCCTGCCCCCAACTGGGTTGTCAGTTCCAATTCAGAAGATGCCTGGGGACTTTGGGTGTGGAGCCAGGAGACTTTCCCATTCCCTAAAATAAATAAATAAAAATACACCAGTGCAGTTCCCCTGACTACAGTCTTCATTTCCTCATTTCCCAGCAGCTGGCTAAATGAAAATGAACATACACAAACACACATTCAGAAAGCAGCCAAAATAAACCCAGTTTGGAAGCACACAGTTTTGTGACCTTACTGGGACAATTTACTCACAAGCTACTGAATGTAACTATCTGCTGTATTTCCACTAACTTCTGCAGACTAACACAGGAAAACAAAAGGTTCTAGTTTACCCTTTACTATGCAAATGACTTCTAAATGGAATGTAAAACAAAAGGAGGGATTGCCTTCCCTTCCTTTCTCACAGCTTCACAGACTCTGGAAATAACCATGTGGCTCTGCCAACCCCACCCCTTCCAGCCTTTCTTCTAGTGAAATTTAAAGGCACAGATACCTTACAGGTTTCCAAACTTCCTCTACTCCATCAGAGGTGGAAAAGCCAAACAACAAGGACCCCAAGCATATGAAATATGCCAAGATGGAAAATGCAAAAGTGGATCATCACAAAATTCACAAAATTCCACAAGTTACCAGTAGACATTGTAGCAGGAAAGCTACAATGTCTACTGAAATATAATCATAGTGAATACAAACAATAAATAGAATTTGTGGTCACAATTCAAATACAAGTAGTGAGAAATAGAAATAACAATTCTAAACACATTCTACAATAGTAATCATAAATCCAACAAGAGACTTCTCTGTACTCCTTCATATAGTAGTGTCCAAAAGACCTCCAAAAGTCCAAAGAGAAGGCAGAGGATGTCCCAGAGAAATTTCTACAACTGATATATCCTTCCCAGTTATACAAGACATTTCAAAACAATTCTTCATCAGTTACAAGGCTGAAAAATGGAACCCGACTACTCTAGGCACAGCTCATGTCTCCAATGTAATCTTAGGGTTCATTAGATTCCAGTGCATCAGTCCATAGATTTTGAAGGAAGGTGGGATAGGGATTCTGCACAATTTTTGGACACCATTGTGTTTGGAACAGTGAGAAACACATTGGCAGTAAGAAATTTCAGGAAACCTACAGACAGGAACACTTTTCTTCATTTTGGATCATGCCATCCAATGCACTTGAGGAACAATTTACCTTACAGTTAGTTCAAAAGAAATTCAACTGAGGATTGTGACACAGAGGCAGGCAATGCCAAACCACCTCTGAACATCTCTTGCCTTGAAAATCCTTCTTAGGTCACCATAAATTGGCTGTGACTGGATGCCAAAAAAAACTGTATACTTTAGGATCTGCCACAATTGACTGATGAGGGTTTCTTAAATACTGGTTGAAATTTTTCCAAGTAATTTTGTGGACAAGACAAAGAAGAAACTTTCCCCCCTGAGCTAGGCCACTTCATCATTCAGACCATTTTAAAAATACTCTCCTTGCACTAGAAAACAAAGATAATAAAGAGCTGACTTCTGTGGTGTCATATATTTGAATGTTCTTTTGTGCAAACTTGATTCATCACTAGAAGATAGACCAAGGGGCCAATTCTTCTGTTACCAGTGTTTGAGTCCCACTTTTGGCTTGCTGTTTCTCACCTGGTAGCATTTGCAAGAAACAATCCTATGGCTGACATACTTACTTCTCTTGCCAGCATTGCCCTCCCTGGAGGCATCTTTCAACCACAACGGGGAGGAGCTCTTGTCCTACCACTTTGGAGTAATTGTTCTATGACAAAGCAGACATTCTGCTGTCAAAAAAACCAACAAAACTACCCCAGCTATTTGCAGTTTGCCTTCTGTTCTTAATAAATCCATGTTCCTATGTTACATTGATTTCTCTTTTTTAAAAAAAAAACCCTCCATAAATACACAATACACCCTTAGGTAATTTTCCTAAAACATTTTCATCTGAAAAAAATTTAAAAGGTACTGTATGAACTTCAGTCATTTGGAAATGCTCTTTGAAACCAAAAACTGGGAGAGTTAAAGAGTGAGGGCAGATAAATACTTCCATATGATTTATTGCATATAATATTTTCCCCCTTTAAAACAAATGTCTAGGGGCTGATTTAAACTTGACTCTTGCTGTGGTCAACAAGTCACCTGCGCCACTTGGCCCTGGCATAGCATCTCATAGTTAATTGGGCTGCTACTCATGCAAAGCAGTGGTGTAGCTGTTAAAACGCTGTGCCAGTGCCAAGTCCCATGAGAAAGTGTTCCAGCCTCACTAATATCATATTTCAAACAAGCTAATGTTTAGTGTTGTCACTGCGGCAAAAGAAGCATGCTGAAGGGGCACTTATCTTATATTCTAACAGCCATTCATGGGGCGCCATCTGCAGATATCTAAATAAGAACATAAGAGAAGCCATGGTGGATCAGGCAAATGGCCCATCCAGTCCAACACTCCGTATCACACAGTGGCCAAAATACACACACACAAACACAGTGGCTAATAGCCACTGATGGACCTCTGCTCCATATTTTTATCCAATCCACTCTTGAAGCTGGCTATGCTTGTAGCCGCCGCCACTTCCTGTGGCAGTGAATTCCACATGTTAATTACCCTTTGGGTGAAGTACTTCCTTTTATCCGTTCTAACCTGACTGCTCAGCAACTTCATTGAATTCCCACGCATTCTTTGCATTGTGAGAAAGGGAGAAAAGGACTTCTTTCTCTACTTTCTCCATCCCATGCATAATCTTGTAAACCTCTATCATGTCACCCCGCAGTTGATGTTTCTCCAAGCTAAAGAGCTCCAAGCGTTTTAACCTTTCTTCATAGGGAAAGTGTTCCAAACCTTTAATCATTCTAGTTGCCTTTTTCTGCACTATTTCCAATGCTATAATATCCTTTTTGAGGTGCAGTGACCAGAACAGTACTCCAAATGAGACCGCACCATCGATTTATACAGGGGCATTATGATACTGGCTGATTTGTTTTCAATTCCCTTCCTAATAATTTCCAGCATGGCGTTGGCCTTTTTTATTGCAATCACACACTGTCTTGACATTTTCAGTGAGTTATCTACCACGACCCCAAGATCTCTCTCTTCGACAGTCTCTGCCAGTTCACAACCCATCAACTTGTATTTGTAGCTGGGATTCTTGGCCGCAATGTGCATGACTTTGCACTTGGCCACATTGAACCTCATCTGCCATGTTGACGCCCACTCACCCAGCCTCAACAGATCCCTTTGGAGTGCCCCACAATCCTCTCTGGTTCTCACCACCCTGAACAATTTAGTGTCATCTGCAAACTTGGCCACTTCACTGCTTACTCCCAACTCCAGATCATTAATGAACAAGTTAAAGAGCATGGGACCCAGTACTGAGCCCTGCGGCACCCCACTGCTTACCGTCTTCCACTGCGAAGACTGCCCGTTTATACTCACTCTCTGCTTCCTATTAATTAGCCAGTTTTTGATCCACAAGAGGACCTGTCCTTTTACTCCATGACTCTCGAGCTTACTAAGGAGCCTTTGATGAGGAACTTTATCAAAAGCTTTCTGGAAGTCAAGGTAAACAACATCTATTGGGTCCCCTTTGTCCACATGCTTGTTCACCCCCTCAAAGAACTGTAACAGGTTAGTGAGGCAAGATCTTCCCTTGCAGAACCCATGCTGAGTCTTCCTCAATAACTTGTGTTCATCAATGTGCCTACTCATTCTGTCCTTGATAATGGTTTCTACCAACTTTCCCGGTATTGAAGTCAGACTGACCAGCCTGTAATTTCCCAGATCTTCCCTGGAACCCGTTTTAAAGAGGGGGATGACATTTGCTACCTTCCAGTCCTCAGGAACGGAGGCAAATTTCAATAAAAGATTACATATTTTTGTCAGGAGATCCACAAGTTCAACTTTGAGTTCTTTCAGAACTCTTGGATGTATGCCATCCGGACCTGGTGACTTATTAGTTTTTAATTTGTCAATCAGTTGTAGGACCTCCTTTCTTGTCACCTCAATCTGGCTCAGGCCCTTCCAAAATTAGTGGTTCTGGAGCGGGCAAACACTTCTCGTCTTCCACAGTGAAGACTGAGGCAAAAAATACATTCAGTTTCTCAGTCATTCCCTATCCTCCTTCGGTAATCCTTTGACCCCTTGGTCATCCAAGGGCCCCACTGCCTCCCTGGCTGGTTTCCTGCTTCTAACATATTTGAAGAAAATTTTATTGTTGGCCTTTATGTTTTTTGCAATATGCTCTTCATAGTCCCTTTTTGCCTGCCAGATCACAGTCTTGCATTTGATTTGCCACAGCCTGTGTTCCCTTCTATTAATCTCATTTGGACCAGCTTTTCACCACTTAAAGGAGTCCTTCTTACCTTTTACAGCTTCCATTACTTTGTTTGTTAACCATGCAGGCCTTCTCTTATACCTGTTTGTGCCTTTCCTAACTTGTGGTATATATTTTATCTGAGCTTCTAGGATTGTAGTTTTAAATAGCCTCCAAGCTTCCCCAAGGGTTTTGATTGTATTTACCTTTCCTTTCAGTTTCCTCTTCACATGCCTCCTCATCTCAGAGAATTTACCCCTTTTAAAGTTAAACATGGTTCTGCTGGTCTTTTGGGGCAACTCCCTATTTATACAAATGGTGAAATCAATAACGTTATGGTCACTGCTCCCAAGCGGTGTGATCACTTTTTTCTAATTATTTATTTATTTATTTATTTGATTTGACTTATATCCCGCCCTACCCCACCGAGGTGGGCTCAGGGTGGCTTACAACATAAAAAGCTAACAAAAATCACTTTAAAATACATTAATAATTATACAATAAAATACATAAAAACACATAAAACTCACTTCAATATGTACTATGCTACCTTTCCTTAAATCAATTCTTCAATATTCCAGCATTCAATAATCTGATGTTCGAGATTTGAATATTCAGGCTTTCCGATAACAATTAATTATATGCCAACCGGAAGAGGGCTGTTTTGCAGGCCCTGCGGAACTGTTCAAGGCCACTTCATCTCTCACCAAGTCTTGGGCATTACTTAGGACCAAATCCAGGATTGCCCCGCCACTGGTAGGTTCTGTGACCATCTGCTCAATAGCATAGTCATTGAGAGCATCTAGAAACTTAATCTCTTTCTCTCGACCTGTACACATATTCACCCAATCCATCTGTGGGTAGTTAAAATCACCTATTACGACACAGTTTTTACTTTTAGCTGCTATCTTTAATCCTTCCATCATATTATAATCGTCCTCTATCTTTTGATTTGGTGGGCGATAACAAACTCCAATAGTTATATTTCCTTTTGGGCCCTCTATTTCAATCCAAAGCATTTCTAGAAGGGAATCTAATTCTCTGACCTCAGTCTTACTGGACCGTATACCCTCTCTGACATACAGAGCCACCCCACCTCCAACCTTTCCCTCCCTATCCTTCCGATATAACTTATATCCAGGAATCACCGTGTCCCACTGATTCTCCTCATTCCACCAAGTTTCTGAAATTCCCACAATGTCTATGTCTATGTTTTAGATCTTTAAATCAGGGCCAGGTGGAGGCTAAGCAACCTGGCAGCAGAAGCCTTGAGGGCAGAGGTGGTTCAGGAGTCAGCATGGGCCTGGCATCAGAGCCTTGGCGCTATGCTAGGCTCTCCAGTGTCAAGAGGGTTGGAGGAAAACCTAATCCAGCATTAAAAATTGAAATGGAGGCATCTCACACTTCAACAACCACAATTCAGCGTTTCATAGCACTTTTGGTGTCTTCAAAGGACATTAGTGCACTAACTCTTAAAGCCACCCTGTAAAGTGGATTAGTATCCCCATTTTGCAGTGGGGACAGCGATGACAGTGACTTGTCTAAGGCCACCACATGAGCTTACAGTTAGGGTAATTTGAACCAAGGCTATCTGGTCACAGGTCTATCTCTTAGTTGTCTCTAGAAAGGTTCTCTGTAGAATGGCTTACTGTTTCTAACAGTTATAGCAATAGATGCTTTTCAACAGGCTTCAAGGAATTGACAGGTCTCATTGACCGACAGAGCATGTAAATGTTAACAGTGTTAACCTGCTATATGATGGTTATTTCTGTTCATGATGGAGCAACTGTAACCCTAGATGCAGATCAGCCAAAAGCTTTAAGTGCTTCTAAGCCAACTTGAAAGGCAAGTTACACCACACACACATGCACATTGATTCCATGGGTTAACTCTCATACTGAAATTATGGAGGCTAAAAAGTACTATATTTGTATATTTTTACTGTGCAATCCGAAGCAAAGTTATATCCTTCTAAGCCCATTGACTTCAATGGATTTAAATGTGTGTAACTCTGCTTAGGATTGTTCTGTTAGGCATTTATAACCTTGTGTTCCCAACAGAGAATCCAGATCCTTTCTCCTTCAGATTTCTCTGCTTCAGGATAAACCAAAAGAGAACTCATCTAGTAACTGATTAGTAACCGTACTGTGTAAAAATCTATGGTATATTTTCATGGACCTTGTAAAAAAAATGACTGCTCAGGATCAGCACCTAGAATTCCAGGCATCTAGCTCCTCAGCCTACCTAAAGAAGTTAACATAGTTAAGCTTTCCTCTTTAGTAGGGTCAATAAGTGAAATTAACTCTTCCTATGGTCACATAGTTAATAGCTTGTTGAATTGGTTCTCATAACTGTACCTTGAATAGCAAAAATAAACAACAGATAATGTTTATGTGCACTCTGTGAGTAGCATTGCTGTTGTGTGGTGGACATGGAAGGTGTGCTGCTTCCAAGGACCATTAAGGTAGCCTATGAAAGTCTGGCTAAGCAATGCTTGGAAACCTGAGTCTGTACTTATTTCAGTGATCCCCAGCTATTCTTTCCATTTGCTGGCCACAGCAGGTAATCTCCTACTCCACCTATCACTTACCCCTATTTTGTGCTTTTTAAAATTTATATTTCAGTTTTCTCCCGGAGACCCAAAGCAGCTTTTCACATCATTCTCCCCTCCTCCACCTAATCCTCACAACAACAGCCTTGTGAGGGTAGGTTAGGTGGAGAGACTATGACAGGGCCAAGGTCACCCAGTGGGCTTCCATAGTAGGCAGGGGATTTGAACCCTGTCATTCCAGGTCCTAGTCAAGCACTGTAATCACTACACCTTACCAACCCTCAAAAAAATGAGTAGGAGAAAAAATGCCTGGGAAATGGCCTCCATAGTGATGCTACTGAAATTTCCTATGGAGACTTCCGGGCTACGTCACCTTGCTACCAGGTGGATTCGTGAGCTCTCATGCTTGTGACTCCCCTGATAGAGCAGCGGGAGGGTTGCCATGGATGTGACACCCCCCAAAGAGACCCTGGGGGGTCTCTTAGGCATGGGGCTTTCACAGTGGGTCGGGGGCGCAACGGCAGTTGCTCCTGTTCCTTCTGTGTGCTCTGAAGCTCTCCCCGTTGCAATCGCTATTACAGCAACAAGAGGTGAACACCCGATTGCTTGCCTTTCTTTTCTTCAACAAGCTTTTGATCTATCACCCCTCTGTCTCAGGCATGACAAATCTGCAATGCAAGTAAGTCGACTTTCAATTACCAAGGGCTAATGGGTCCTATTTGCATTTTAACAACTTGGTAGTTCAAAGAAAGGGAAAGAGATCGATATCTCTAGTTTTCCTGTGAATTAGGTCATGGAAAGTCAAAGGACATCTCTAAGTACTGGAAACAATTTGAACTAATCGGAATATGGACATTTAAATCGACCCAGATCATAATTGGATAGTTGTTAAAGAGACTATTATTTGGCTGCAATACGGTCTGAACAAAATAAGATACCTGTTAGAGGGGTTTTTCCTTGTTGTCTGATTTGAAATTCATACATTAACATCTAAAACTTCAGTTGGAGGAGACCACGAAGGACGGGCTACCTGGGACTCTGAGCTACTTTTTAATCAGGATTAATGGACTGAGTTTGCTGACAGAGAAAAATGGCTTTGCTAAGCGAAATTTCTTATAAAAAATATATTTTAAACAGTTTGAAATCTCTGAGGCAAGATCTTGGTTTATTGTGTTTTAAACAATTTATTGGTAGCATATGGTTACAAAGCTTATCTATTTCTTAATTTTTTCTTTTTTCACATTAACCCATATGACATTTCCATCCCCCCTCCCTCCAATGTTGACTTCCCCGAGGTTATAAGTTCAAATCCATACTAAAGGCACTTCTGATTGCTCAAAGTTCCGTATATATATTCTTACAACTAAAAAAATGTCCAATATTTCTTTACTTTCCAAGTTTTCTCCATATATCCTTTAAATTTTCTCCACTCCCTTTTGAATATCTCTAAATCATAGTCTCTTAGTGTTCTGGTTAATTTGTCCATTTCACACCACGATAAAACTTTCATGGTCCATTCCCATTTCTCTGGTATTTTTTCTTGCTTCCAAAGCTGCGCGTACAAAGTCCTAGCAGCTGATAACAGGTACCAAATTAAAGTCCTGTCTTCTTTTGGGTATTTTTCTAATTGTAATCCAAGTAAAAACGTCTCTGCAATTTTCTTAAAATCATAGCCCAAAATTTTGGTGATTTCTTGTTGTATCATCTTCCAGAATTCTTTCGCTCTTTCACATGTCCACCACATATGGAAGAAAGAACCTTCATGTTTTTTACATTTCCAACATCTATCCGACATTTTCTTGCTCATCTTAGCAAGATCTTGGTTTATTGGCAGACTTGGTTAAGAAGCAAATGGCAGCTTTTTTGCTGAAAGCTAGCAAAATCTCAAATCTACATGAGCAGAGTGCTAAAGAGAACCTGGTGATGTCTGTGGAATTGAAATGGGAGACTGACCTGTTGGGAAATCAACAAAAGAAAATTAAAATGGAATCTTGTGGCATACTTAAAAAAGAAGACCGGAAATGGAGACTGACTCAAGCTAGGTTGAGAGGAACAAAGGCTGTGGAATTTTTCTCATCTCCCTCAAGAAGGATGACTGCATTAAGAAGTAAGAAGATGCATTTTAACCAGAAAATCATGATGTGGAAATCTTTCAGAAAGAAGAGCCTCCTGAACTAGATTTTTCTCAGTGGATAGCTGTACATGGACTTTGTAAGAAATTGTGATATGTGAAATCAGAAGGCTAAGTGAGACTTATTTTCCTTTTTTTGTTTTTGTTTGTTTTTGGACTACAATAAGTTGTCTTGTTTAAAACAATATGGATTTAAAAGTTAAAGGACTAAAAAGTCTTTGAAAATAATTTTATGTAAAAATAGTTATCTTAGATTAACTTTTAAGAAGGCAGATAAAGTAATTTCCTGACAAATTGCTGAACTTGTTTTTAATAGATAATGATATTAATTTTTATGTTTGTTATAGATATGGGTAATTTTTCAAGTTAATCTATAACTCAGGAGATAGATTTCTTTTTAGTAAGAAGGGTTTCCTGAAATGTTCTTATCTTGTTGGGTACATATGGACATATATGGACATATGAAGCTACCTTATACTGAATCAGACCCTTGGTCCATCAAAGTCAGTATTGTCTACTCAGACTGGTAGCGGCTGGTATGTAACTCTCAATAAGAACAGGCATGAGATTTTGATTTTTGGGTCATAAAAAGTTGTTTTTTTCTAGTCCAATAGGGATACAAGAGCTGGACTAATTGTTAAAAAGGCAGACAACACAGATGTTATGTAAATTTGTTAGATTTATTTTCTTAAGATGTCTCCCAGGAGAAACTGTTTATATTGAAATAGACAAAATACCAGGTTGTATTTTTTTTTAGTTTTTTTAAGGATAAAGATATGAATTTTTGTGTCTATGTTAATTAGGATAATGTTAAACTAACAAATTAGTTTGTGTTTTTTAACAAGGTCAAGCCAAAGCAGTTAGTTTTGTGCTGAGACTGCTCTGACTTGTTCATATTTATATCTGTTGAAGAAGAACTGTTTAGACTTGTATTGCAAATAACAGCTTAGTAAAAAAAAATTATAATGGATGATAAAGATGGTAAAATATATGGAGAATTTTATACTTGTGGGTAGAACGAATTGGATGTTTTATTTGGAGGTAGATTTAAAATTGATATATTTGTATTTTTCCTTCCCCCCCCCCTGCTTTTCCCATTCTGTATATGCCCTTCCCCCTTCTTTTTCTGTGTCTATGCTTATGCATTTTCTTTTGTAGTTAAAACCAATAAAAATTATAAAAAGCTGAAATTTCCTATGTCTCTGTGGTCTTTACTATAGAGGGAGGACAATAGCCCAGCTGTGAGTAGCAGGAACCTGCCTTGCAGACAGCCACAATGGCCAGGGAAGTTATACTAGTACTGGGCCTAGAACTTACTTTGGAGGAAGCTTCTCCCCCTTGGCTGAGGGACTCCCCTTACAATCTGACATACCTGTTACAGAAGTCACTGATTTTGAATAATCCATTCAGGGATTTCTAGAAAAGCAGATAAACCTTGTGACCATGAAATATCAGCCCAGACCAATTCACTTCCTTCAGATCACCTGTAAGGCAAATATCTTAATAAAGTAACAGTCAGTGACAACAAGCATACAAAAGAAGCCATCCCAAGCCAGAAAGACCTTTATGCTCATGGCTTATTCCACTTCTGAGGCTCCCTACTCCTGCTAGAGAACTGGTTGCAAAGAAATTATGTTTTTGCAGCATAAAGCTACCTAAGGTTACCAACCTTCAGGTGGGACCTGGAGATCTCCCAGGATTACAACGGTTCTAGAGATGACAGAGATCAGTTCCTCTGGAGATCATCACTGCTTTGGGGGGTGGATTCTATGGCATTATACCCCAACTAGGTCCTTCCCATCTCCAAACCCCACCCTTCCCAGACTCCATCCCCAAATCTCCAGAAATTCCCCAACACAGAGTTGGCAACCTTAAAGCTATCATATGTTGCTATGAAGATGAAATTAATCCCTTAGCTAGTGCATCAATTTCAGAATTGGTTGTCATGTCATTGTGCTTGCATAAGTGCCACAAGTTGTTCTTTGTGTTTAACACAGTTAACAAGTTATTCACTCTTTTACTCCCAGTGCACTCTGGCCAGAGTGATAATGGTTTTAAAATAATGTTTTCCATTTAAACTATTATATTCTGACTGATTAGAAGCTGATGTACATACCTATAGTGTATAGCTGATCTCTCTTTTCCCAGCACAGCCAACACAGCCTTGGGACAAGTTGCTACTGCCTCCTTTGTTTGTATCAGGAGTAGGATTACCAGGGCTTTTTTTGTAGAAAAAGTCCAGTAGGAACTTGTTTGCATATCAAGTCACACCCCCTGATGTCACCATTGTTTTGCACAGGACTTTTTTGTAGAAAAAGCCCAGCAGGAACTGATTTCCATATTAGGCCACACACCCTGACACAAAGTCAGCTGAAAATGCCTTCCTGTGCATTTCTACTTAAAAAAAAAAAGCCCTGCCAACCTCCAAAAGTGGAGAATATACAGACAACCAAAACTGTGATCTGCTGGCTAGCATATTTAGTAAAACCTTTATCAAAAGTGCTTCTGTCACAATTCTTACAAAACCATTTGTCACATCAGAATGAAATACAATATTACAAAAAGGTCCATCCAGTGAGCACCTGGTTTAGGCTCATTTCGTCAAATTCTTTCTCAAGGATATTCCTGTACATGTCAAAGGTTATCAGCCTCCTGTTATATTTATATGTTATATATATTAGGAGCAAATCAGTCCTTAACTTCTTCTTAAAACAGATGCAAAAGCCTTCTCATTTTGACTGGTAAATGCCCTCTGCAACCTCTTTGTTTCTTTCAAAATTATCATCCTGGAGTAAACCATTGCAGTTATAACAAGATACAACACAAAGCTGAATTGGAGTAACTTTAATTTTAATTTAGAACGTAGTATCACTTGTGCTTAAATTTATATGGAGTTTTTAAGCCAGTCCTGTATCTAATCTGTTCCAAAAGCCTTCGGAGTTTAGGTGGCACAATGCTCTTTTTTGGCTGGCAAATATGCTCTCTTTTTTATCACATAAGTGGTTTAATTTTGGAGCAAGACAGTTCTAAATTTCTTTAGCAGATACAAAAGCCTTGTAATTATTACTGGCAAATTGCTCTCTATAACAGGCTTAAAGACTAACTCTACTTAAGGAACCCACTCTAGGCAACTCCATGCAGCTGTGTGTTGAGTATCTCTTTCTTAAAGGTATAGAACACCATTTGACACTGATTAAGTTATTATGGCCAGATATAATATTTCCTCTCATATGCATTTTAAATGTGTGTATTTACTTTTCAGGAACTGACTGGGTTCTGTTTCTTACATTTTCTGCAAAAACTACCCTACAATACTATATGAACAAGTTTTTTTAAGGCCACTGAGCTCCCTCCTTTCCCTTTGCCTTCCCCAAGCACCATCCCCAACTTTCTGGGAATTTCCCAGTCTAGAGTTAGTAGTCATTAAGTGTACACTTCAAGCAGCAGATCTGGGCTAGGTGTTTTTTAACACCAAGAAAAAAATCAGGAGTTTTTCTCTTTCTGAAGAAGTGCTATAATCACTGTAGACTCCATTCTCTAGAACAGCTTTCAGTAAGGTTCACAGAAAACAATGGAAGAGTTTGCAAAGCAGGCAGAAGCCAAATGTTTCAATTTGGAGAGCCAAGAGTTTCCATCCAATGTGCAAACACTCAGGATTGCCCTTGAAGAGACAAAGCACACAATCAGAACCCTAGAGTATTTATTATAAGCATGGCACAGTGCCAATCTAATAGTGTCTATCACCAATGGGTAAATTGGCACCCTCTGTTATCCTTAGAAAATGAAAATATGCATTGTTATGTTTGCAGTTAGAACAGTTTGTACAGCATTTTTATCACAAGAAAAATAATTTACAGCCATATTTATATTATCTTGAGGAATACAGCAAATTCATATAGCTCCCTTATCAAATGTCTCAATAGGATTTTGATGTTGTGTTTTAGTGGTCTGATCTTGCAAACAACACTGAAAGCCATTTATACAAAGGGTTTGTGAAGGTTTGCTGTTGGAACAAGCATGAAGTTGTACATCAAGGCATCCTAGTCATAAAACAGTTAATGCAAAGAAAAACACATAGAGCCATGCTCTTCTCAAAGGGATATTTATTTAGTTTTTTTAAACTTCTCCTTCATGCAAAGAAAATGAAAGTTGGAACCAAAAGAGAAACATCTGCCTTCTACAAAGTTATGAGAAAGTAGGTTTCACATTCCTAACCCTTCCTCTTTCCTTTTGGCTCAAAATCAACTACTTTTTAAAAAGGTAACATATACACATCTGGATAACTGGACAACCTTCATGTAAAAAAAACCCTTTGTAAAAAAAAACACAAAATTTTAAAGCAATCAAAGGGGGGGAGGGAAATCACATGTTCACTGTTTAATTGATCAAATTTAACATTTTCCATAGAATATTTGTCTGGATCAACACACTCCACAGAGTACTTAGTGCTTGGAATTCCCATTGGCATTGGAAATCACAGCATTGCAGTCAGGAAGCCAAAATTAATGGCCCCAATGCAGCTAAAGTTATTTGTGACTTATGTTCCATTATAAGTAAGTCTCTCTTCATGCACACAATCAACAGCATGAAAAATAATTTTGAATGGTTTGGTCCCACACTAAATAGAGACAGGTCCAGACTAAGCAATGAGTGAAGTAAATGAAAAAAATAAACTCTTCCTCTGGATACCCATCCTCTTCATTTGATCATGGTAATCATGTTGTGTAAATTATTTGACACAATCATGTTGAGATTTTTTTCCTATGATGTGTAAAATAGATGGTACAAGATTAGGGGGTGACAATCAAAGAGAGAGAGGTTTTAATCATTCCTGCATAATTCTCACATAAAATGTCACATAAAACGGCTAGGCCATTGGTGCTTCGTATTTAAGTACTAATTATGCACTTGTATATTTAAGTTAGTAGTGCTTAATAATGGAGATTGTGCTTATAGCTATATGACTGCTTGTGAGTACCAGTAGAATCTTCAGCCTCACAATTCACTTTTGCTGCTCTTCTATTTGCTGTGGGTCAACATTAGAATGTTGCCTCTTATAACTGAAGGATGTTACAGCAGGGCAGGTTCTGTGCCTCCTTGCAGACACTGGTGATCATATAGTAGAGCAGGCTTTTTTCTCAAGTAAGAAAATCAGATTCAAGTGTCTCTTTGAAAGAAAGGCGTAATCTACCCTCCTGCCATCTCCATTGGTGCAAGAAATTCTTCTGAGCTGAGAAGGAGGCCAATTGGACATGATTTTCTCTCCTCAGTAAAGCCAGTACCTTTTGTGCATAGCATGGCTTCTTATCCTGGCAGGTCCCTCAGCCCTCATCATTGCACTTTTGAAGCTCACCGAAGGGGAAAGGGCAGAAGGGAATGCCAGGAATAACCATTCTTTAACAGTGCTATCCACCAGTGCTGGATAGTATTCAACTCAGCGTATTTTAAGAGCTTTGGTTATAGTTAATACTTATACTTCATTGTAACCAAATATATAGGAAATCACAAGCGGTCTGAAGATTGTGCACACCAGCCCTAGGCTATCGTAATGGATCCCCCCCCCCACCTTATTGCAAGCACACGTTCTAATCAATAACATTGCTAGGAATTTGCTAGTTTTATTTCATTCACTTTTCATAGGTCTCACTTCATTTCCCCTAAGCCTTCTATATCACATTTTCTCTCAACCCCAGATTCACCTCACTATTTTAGTCTTTTAAGATACAGTACACTTCACTTATCATTTCTTGTTGAATCTTGGCATACAACTATTCTCTCAAAAATGCCAGAAAACCTTTCCATGTTCATTAACTTCATACTCCCCTTCCTAAAAAAACCCCAGAAAACCCCTCACCCTTCTGATTGCAACAATCTGTTGGTGCCAATACTCCATCTATTTTCAGCAAGCTGTGCAGATAATTAATATCAAACAGTACTTTCAAGCATTCCCTTAAACCCTCCATACTGGTTTCTCCCTGCTGAGTATTAATTATTCTAATGTATATATTCATGTACATTTTCATATTAACCTACCAACTGTTTGAAAAATCACTATCCAAACAGCAATTAAATAATATACATTACTGAAATTACATATGAGAAGAGAAAAATGAAGATAGTACCTATATCTATGCAGAGTTAATTACGAACAGATATGTTTGGCTTGTGGGTAGGCAACTGCTAGCTATTTCCAAGACCTGTTTCTCACACTATGGTTCCACTTCTTGAGGCATTTGCAAAGTCTGCTGATCCATAAAATGTACTCCTGAAAAAGTTTGTCTTGGCAAAAGGTTTAATTTTGTTCAGCATCATAATGGTGTCTGTTAACACACCATTACATACACCATTAACATATTTGGCAACTGGGATTTCCTTTTAAGGAATAAAAAAGAATGTGTGCATAAATCATAATTATTGTCCACCTCACACTATCAATCAGCACATAATACATTTGCTCTAGTTCTTGGCCCACCCTGAAATTGTTCCATCTCCTGTGTAAATGGAACCCCATGTGTCACTTCAATAGGAAGTCACTAGTCAAGCAGTACATGATGCTAATTTAATAGGTCCCAGTCAAGAATGTGAGACCAGTGAGGTTCAGCATGCACAATCCATTGCTAACAATATTTCAATGCTTGCAAAACTGAGAGAAGCCTTTCAAAAGTGGTCAACAGAATTCTAGATGTGTTTAATAAAATAAATGAAGAAAACTGTGACTTTCAAGCAGATTTACTTCCCAGACCACAGCAGTATCCATGTGTCCAAAATATTTCATTTACTATGGTCTTTGTTTTTCTGAACTGTTTCAGTCCCCACTTCCCCCTTTCCAAATCATTATTTTTTGTTGTTGTGAAAATCAGAAAGTTTCACTCACCCAGCTCTTGTCCATACTTTCTTTTTGACACTCTTGTGCTTATATTCTGTTGTTCCATCAAAAGCCAGGTGCTCTGTGCCTAGGACCAGTAAGCACCTGGACAGATCTGAAAGAAGAATTCAGCTAAGTGGTAGGCGGAAGAAAGGATAAAGTCAGTCTACTCATGCACTACTCATACTAGTGACATCACTGCACAACAAGGCACCCAGGATGAGAAAATACGGCAGTTTTATTCCTAGCATTGGATTGGTACCACCTGATTCCCAACATGCTCAAGTTATGCTCCACTGCACTTGACACCAAGGAGTTCAGGTTGACATATTCAGGGTTATCAAATTAATCTTCACCACAACTCTGTGTGATATCTCAGGCTGAAAGACAAACATATGCCCAAGGCTACACTGTGCCATTCATTAGTAAGAAAATATTTTAATCTAAAGGTGTGTTCACATTACACTAAATAATGCGTTTTACATCCAGATTTCTACTATGTGAGAATAGCAAAAATCCAGATGTAAAACATATTTAGTTTAGTGTGAACGCACCATAAGTCTCCGCAGTCCAAGTTCTACACTTTATTCACCACACCATAATGGTACTCCAAGCCTAAACATCCATCATTTTGTATAGATGCCCTAGGGGGCCAACAAATATTTCTTTATGTCATTTATCCTCACACCAGATCATCAGTACAGATGGGAGCTAAGAATGAGACATAATCTCTTTGATCTGTTGCAGGTTACCCATTCAGCCCAACCCAGGAAAGAGATCTGAACATACAGACCAACTTTCTGCAATAGCAGTGCAATTCTAAACAGAATTATATCCTTCTAAACTAATTGACTTTACCATATTTTAAGGAATGTAACACCCATTAGGATTTCATTGTTAATGCTTGTGGAAGCTTCTGCTGATTAAAATTTGGAGTGCACATTAAAATTTGGAGGGCACAAAAGTTATCCCCAGCATTGTTATACAGATAAAGCAAAAACAAGAAGTGATTTACTTCATAGAATTTTACCTATTACACTGGAGTCACCACAATAACTCTCCTGAGAGGGAGTGTCCATGAAAAGCCTTCTCAGAGAAGGATTCAAATCTTGCCAGGGGAACAAAGCTCCTGTAAGGAATAAGACCTTTTGATGGGTCATAGTGGGTCAGTGGTAGAAGGACCCAAGTTCGGGTCCTACCATTTTCAGTTACCAGGTGTTGCAAGACTGATACAAGAGACTGACACCTGAAGAGACATGGAAGTAAGAGAAAAAACATAGACATTGTGGGAATTTCAGAAACTTGGTGAAATGAGGAGAATCAGTGGGACACGGTGATTCCTGGATATAAGTTATACCGGAAGGATAGGGAGGGAAGGGTTGGAGGTGGGGTGGCTCTGTATGTCAGAGAGGGCATACGGTCCAGTAAGACTGAGGTCAGAGAATTAGACTCCCTTATAGAAATGCTTTGGGTTGAAACAGAGGGCCCAAAAGGCAATTTAACTATTGGAGTTTGTTATCGGCCACCAAATCAAAAGACAGAGGACGACTATAATATGATGAAAGGCTTAAAGATGGTGGCTAGATGAAAAAACTGTGTCGTCATAGGTGATTTTAACTACCCGCAGATTGATTGAGTCAATATGTCTTCTGGTCGAGAGAAAGAGACTGAGTTTCAAGATGCTTTCAATGACTGTGCTATGGAACAGATGGTCACAGATCCTAACAGGGGTGGGGTGATCCTGGATTTGGTCCTAGGTAATGCCCAAGACCTGGTGAGAGATGTAAAAGTGATCGCACCGCTTGGGAGCAGTGACCATAACGTTATTGATTTCACTATTTGTATAAATAGGGAGTTGCCCCAAAAGACCAGCACAACCATGTTTAACTTTAAAAGGAGTAAATTCTCTGAGATGTGGAGGCATGTGAAGAGGAAACTGAAAGGAAAGGTAAATACAGTCAAAACCCATGGGGAAGCTTGGAGGCTATTTAAAACTACAATCCTAGAAGCACAGATAAAATATATACCACAAGTTAGGAAAGGCACAAACAGGTATAAGAGAAGGCCTGCATGGTTAACAAACAAAGTAATGGAAGCTGTAAAAGGTAAGAAGGACTCCTTTAAGCGGTGGAAAGCTAGTCCAAGTGAAATTAATAAAAGGAAACACAGGCAATGGCAAATCAAATGCAAGACTGTGATAAGGCAGGCAAAAAGGGACTATGAGGAGCATATTGCAAAAAACATAAAGGCCAACAATAAAAATTTCTTCAAATATACTAGAAGCAGGAAACCAGCCAGGGAGGCAGTGGGTCCCTTGGATGACCAAGGGGTCAAAGGATTACTGAAGAAGGATAAGGAATTGGCTGAGAAGCTAAATGAATTTTTTGCCTCCGTCTTCACTGTGGAAGATGAGAAGTGTTTGCCTGCTCCAGAACCACTTCTATTGGAAGGGGTGTTGAAAGACCTGAGCCAGATTGAGGTGACAAGAGAGGAAGTCCTACAACTGATGGACGAATTAAAAACTAATAAGTCACCGGGTCCGGATGGCATACATCCAAGAGTTCTGAAAGAACTCAAAGTTGAACTTCTGACAAAAATATGTAATCTTTCATTGACATCTGCCTCTGTTCTTGAGGACTGGAAGGTAGCAAATGTCACCCCCATCTTTAAAAAGGGTTCCAGAGAAGATCCGGGTAACTACAGGCCAGTCAGTCTGACTTCAATACCGGGAAAGTTGGTAGAAACCATTATTAAGGACAGAATGTGTAGGCACATTGATGAACACGAGTTATTGAGGAAGACATGGGTTCTGTAAGGGAAGATCTTGCCTCACTAACCTGTTACATTTCTTTGAGGGGGTGAACAAACATGTAGACCAAGGAAACCCGATAGATATTGTTTACCTTGACTTCCAGAAAGCTTTTGATAAAGTTCCTCATCAAAGGCTCCTTAGTAAGCTCGAGAGTCATGGAGTAAAAAGACAGGTCCTCTTCTGGATCAAAAACTGGCTAATTAATAGGAAGCAGAGAGTGAGTATAAATGGGCAGTCTTCGCAGTGGAGGACGGTAATCAGTGGAGTGCCGCAGGGTTCAGTACTGGGTCCCATGCTCTTTAACTTGTTCATAAATGATTTGGAGTTGGGAGTAAGCAGTGAAGTGGCCAAGTTTGCGGATGACATTAAATTGTTCAGGGTGGCAAGAACCAGAGAGGATTGTGAGGAACTCCAAAGGGATCTGTTGAGGCTGAGTGAGTGGGCGTCAATGTGGCAGATGAGGTTCAATGTGGCCAAGTGCAAAGTAATGCACTTTGGGGCCAAGAATCCCAGCTGCAAATACAAGTTGATGGGGTATGAACTGGCAGAGACTGACCAAGAGAGAGATCTTGGGGTCATGGTAGATAACTCACTGAAAAGACAGTGTGCGATTGCAATAAAAAAGGCCAACGCCATGCTGGGAATTATTAGAAGGGAATTGAAAACAAATCAGCCAGCCCCTATATAAATTGATGGTGCAGTCTCATTTGGAATACTGTGTGCAATTCTGGTCACCGCACCTCAAAAAGGATATTACAGCACCGGAAAAAGTGCAGAAAAGGGCAACTAGAATGATTACAGGTTTGGAACACTTTCCCTATGAAGAAAGGTTAAAACGCTTGGGGCTCTTTAGCTTGGAGAAACGTCGACTGCGAGGTGACATGATAGAGGTTTACAAGATTATGCATGGGATGGAGAAGGTAGAGAAAGAAGTACTTTTCTCCCTTTTTCACAATACAAGAACTCGTGGGCATTCAATGAAATTGCTGAGCAGTCAGGTTAGAACGGATAAAAGGAGGTACTTCTTCACCCAAAGGGTGATTAACATGTGGAATTCACTGCCACAGGAAGTGGCGGCTACAAGCTTCAAGGGGGGGTTAGATAAAAATATGGAGCAGAGGTCCATCAATGGCTATTAGCCACAGTGTGTATGTGTGTGTGTGTATATATATATATACATTTTTGGCCACTGTGTGATAAGAGTGTTGGACTGGATGGGCCATTGGCCTGATCCAACATGGCTTCTCTTATGTTCTTAAGTCTAAGCAGGTTACTCAGAAGTCCTATATTATTCAATGAAGCTTACTCTCGATACTGCCCTTCTGACTGCAACCATAGTGAGCTGAATAGATTCAGTATAAGGCAGCTTCCTGCACTCAAGAAATGTCCAAGGGGTGCCAATAAGTCAATTGCCCATCTAAGATTGCACCAGAACCTCCCAGGTATATTTCCATGACTATCCTATGGACCACACTAGTTCAGATGTAAGTACACTGAAACTTCTCAATGTAAAAACATATAAAAGACCAGAGTAAGCCAGCCTTTTTATATTGCCTCTTGCATACTGTAATTTTGCAGAAGATGGCTATGCACTGATTTTTGACAATTTCAGTACCCACTATTGAAACCAGATTTTAAAATATCATCATCATAATGTTTCTCATTTACATAGTGTTTCATTTTTCAGTTCCCCAAACCCATTTCCTCCCAAATGAAAAAAAGCTCTTCCAACTACTAAATTTGAACCAGCTCTATTCATGTAACTATTAAAATAATAACATTGGCATTCATGAAGCAGGATTTCACTGATCGTGACAACATCCCGGAGAGACCAGTAGGTCTGTATCTAATATTCCCATTGTTCTGACAATCTGCTTCTCTTGGACCTCCTAATGCTTAAAATACTGGTTTCTGACTTTTTATGTTCCACAGAAGCTCCTCTTTGGGTTTAAGAAGTTCAAAGCAATAACAAAACAGTAACACTCGACATTATGCATCTTAGTTGATGCCTCCCAGGAGCATTCTTTACAACAAAGCAGCAGAAAGGTTTCAACAGAGATTCTGGCTGTGTGACTGCAACATGTGATGACTTGGACATAGGAAAGGGTAAAGGTCATTAGAGATCCACAGATAGAATTTGCATACCCAGAGCCACTTACTTGTATTCCCACTGATCCTTCCCGGCCCCCTGCTGCAGCTTGAATAAGCAGTGGGAGAAAACCGAGTGGGAAAGATGGGACTGTGCAACATCATTTTCAGCTGAAAAACAGGAAGTGACTTCACTAAGTCACAGTGACGCACACCTCAGGAATCTGATAAATTTCCATGGCTTTTCAGTTGTGAGTGGTGTTTTACAACACCATTTCTGCTCCCCCATCCCGGAGCCCACTGGTGGCCACCCTAAGCCTAGGCAAACTATGAGTTTGGCACATCCTCCCTCCACCTTTCAATAGAGAAAAGTGACAAGTCTAGAATGAATGTTAACTATTTTTTATTTGGCATTCAAAATAAACAATGTAAAAAATAAAATATTATTGCTTTTTTTTAAAAAAAATCTTCCATTAATCCTAACATAATTATTGAGTTGTAACCTGTTTGCACAAGGCTATCGTTCTATAAATAGTTAGAAATTTGCTTTATATACTTTTGCTTCCACCAACTGGACACTATATTGAATATTTTTATCAGAGGGCTTTTCTGTTGGCCAGATTGAATGCATTTTCTTCCAAGGTCTTGCAGAGGAGATATCTCCAAATTCCTTTTTATGAAAGACAGTTCCTGTGGTGCAAACTCCCCTGATACAATTTTTCACTTATTGAATAATTGTCATCTATATGAAAAACCACATCAGGAATTGTTTTGCAGATTCTCCTCTCCTACCATCGATCAGAACTATTTGTCTTTCTTTCGATTTTTCCTGAATGACTCTAATTCAAAAATTACCTATGCTGTTGCAAAATTTTTGGCCACCATTCTCCAACACAACTTTGGCTATGCTTGATTTTATGCCTAACCTAAATTCAATCCTAACTTATCTTAACCTAAATTCAATCCTGATTTATCTTAAGGCCCTTTACGGCCAGGGACCTGCATATCTTCAGGACTGCCTCTCCCCATGTGAACCCCCCTGGGCTCTGAGGTCTGCTGCTCAACATCTTCTCATAGTTCCTGGTCCTAAGGATGCCTGGCTGGCTTCAACAATGGCAAGGGCCTTTTTGGTCTGGGTCCCTATCTGGTGGAATGAGCTTCTGTTGAAGACCTGGGCCCTGTGGGACTTATCAAGGTTTTGCAGGGCCTGTAAGACGGAGCTCTTCTGCCAGGCTTTTAATTAATCCAGCGGGTATCCTCAAAAAGTCATCACTTCCCAAAGCATTTCACCATTATGGTGTAATGTTTTGCTACTAGCCATCAGCCGCATGCTGTTTACTGCCTATGTCTGTGAGACATTACTGTACTGCTGTTGATACCCACATCTGACCTGTGGGGTTCCCCAAGGTTTCGTCCCCTATACTTTTTAACATTTATATGAAACCCAATGGAGGTTTGGGCTGGATGGGAGACTAATGGATCTGATCAGATACCAGAAAGCTCTATAAGAACTTATGCCCTCTGGAGATTCCTGATATCGGACTGGAATCACCAGCTTTCTGAAGCCATCACCATCACTGCCCCCAGACATCTTTTCTGTCCCTGGCAGAAAACATCCTCCTGGTATACTTCAGAACTCAGGGGGATAAAATGGGAAATCAGGTGACTGGAGAGAATTTGGTAGTGAGCCTGTGACAAAGCCTCAAAAGCATCTTATAGGACACTTATGAAATCCTATGAGATTGTGGTGAAGGCTGTGAAGAAAGAATATTATGGGATCTTTGTTAACTCTCACCTGGTGCAATTAGGTCTCTTATGTCCCTCTCAGAGTGGACCCCGATTATTAGTAATTCTGCCATAAGTGGTGAGGCATTTGTGAGCTTCTTTGCAGATAAAGTCTTGTCTCTCTGTCATGACCTCCCAGCCAACAATGATACAGTACGTGAGCTGGAAGCCCCTTGGCCAGCTTTGACCTTTAAGGCCCTTAGTAGCCTAGTCCGGCATCACAAGCAGTACATGGACTAATTTCTGGTGCACACAGGAAAGAAAAAAGGTGATATTGAAATAGTCACCAGAGAGAATATTTGGTATGGAACACTGTGTGGGTCTTATGTCTGGAACTTGGAGCACTCCTGTACAAAGCAGCCATAAACTGCCATAGGTATTTTTAATATTTTCTATTCAAAAAAGAAGTTATTATTTATATAGAAATGCCAGAAAGTTCAAAGTGTGTATATCTGGGGGAGGGGAATATTTGATGGAGCAAAACACCCCCTGGCCCCATTCTGGCTTCAACCTACCTTCAAGGTAGTGCTTCAGTAATAGAAATACCAGCATGTATCCTACCATTCCAACAAGTAAGGTCTCTTGGAAGTTTCTGTAGAGAGGAGTAACCTCTTCCAGGCCAAGGCAGGATACATGTCATGATATTTTTCCCAGAGTCAAATTGCAGTGTGGCATAATGTCAGACTGGAAAAACCTAGGTTAGTATTAGTAGCCAAGCTTGCTGGATGAGTTTGGACCAGTCACCCTCTCTTAGGCTAACCTGTTTTACTGATTTGTTGCAAGGATAAATATTTAAAGAAAATAATGTTTTATTTTCTTCTTCCCCCAGCTGCAATGCTAGTCCAGTATTCTAAATACTGTACCACACCGGCACTGTCACCCTCAGAGTTATGACTAACTCTGCAAAGGATCATGCTATAAAGATAAAATCTGGATGTTTTATCATCTTATTAAGGGGGATATACCCAAGCTGACAGCTAGGGCCTAGAATAGAGCAGTTTCAATGCTGTCCGAAAGTCTGGAGTCGATTTTCCAGACCCATAAATCACAACTAAAAAGTGTTTCATTATTCTGTCCAAGCCAAGTGAAATATCTGAACAATACATCCTTGCTGAAATTTGCTTTCCAAGCCCTTATGAAGTCAGGTAACATTTCAGGAACTCTTTTAAATTCATCTTTCAATAAATTCTTTTTAACAGAGCACTTTCAAACACTGCACAGAGCTCCAAACTCTTAGCATGAGACAAGCAGGGGCAGTCTTCCCATGTTCAAGGTTGCTGATTCACACATGCTTGCATGTTACTCAATGTCTTATCACTTGATTAGTACTTAAGGCAGACTGTCTGAAAAGTAATGTTAGGTGATGTTTTGATCCAGGAGTCATTTAGAAGAAAAAGAGGTGCCAGAGCTCCTTAGCACAATTTGTTTGCATATGCCACACACCCCTGACATCACCAGAAGGTGTACAAAGTTACATCAGCTCAGCATCTACCTTAAAATGCTTCTTGAATTATAACTGTCATAATAAAACCTTACTCCAATTATACTTTTTAAATTACTTCCTCCTATGTGGCCACAGTGGCATGATGAAAATTTCCATCTATTTGCTTTATATGTTTTGGTTATTTTCCCATTTTTGTGGGGGGGAAATATTAGAAAATTTGTCAAATCTTAGAGTTCAGAAAAATTCTCACAGGGGTTTGGAACAATGGAGCCCAGAAGCAAGTATTTTTTGGGGGGGTGGGGGGGTTAAGAGGGAGGGATGGTGGCTCAGTGGTAGAGTGTCTGCTTGGTAAGCAGAAGGTCTCAGGTTCAATCCCCGTCATCTCCAACTAAAAAGAGTCCAGGCAAATAGGCATGAAAAACCTCAGCTTGAGACACTGGAGAGCCACTGCCAGTCTGAGTAGACAATACTGACTTCGATGGACTGAGGGTCTGATTCAGTGTTAGGCAGCTTCATATGTTCATGTTCAAGAAAAAGCACAATAAAATTTAGAGGTTTCAGAGCTCCACTCTTGTGAGCTCCTGCCCAAAATGAGGCCTGTTTTGAACTATTATGATAATTTCACACATACAAGCTATCTCTGGAAGTCTTCTTCATTGAGTGATAAACTTGCATGTCTGAACTGATGTTTGCATAAGCCAGGAGGCAGACAAACATAAAATTCCCTGTCACTGGAAACTGAGCGGTTGATTGTCCCTGCTGGAAGAGGATTATGTTGCCAACAGAACAACTTTTTGTTTCTTGAGAATCTTTACTGAAGAGTGTTTAAGAATGTATGAGCTCCTGTGGTCCTCTTTCCTTTTTTCTTCGATTGCTTGCCACTCACCTAAGGCAAGATTAAGTGTTTCCAGGTAAATGTACTCTGTTAGGGTGAAGGTAGACACAAACAGTTTTCCTGTATGGCTTTTTAGGTTTAAAACTACCCATGGGGTCAGTAACTCTGGTTTGTGTTTTCCTGAACTTTAATTTAACATCATTCAGTGTGGAGCAGAAGTTTCCAGGTTCCCTTGGGTCAGATTTTTTTTTGGGATGATTTTCTGTTCTTGGCATCTGAGGATATGGCAGCTTACTTGTTTGCTTTGCCTAGCAACATGCCTATTTGATCGATGTCTTTTGTGGTTGCAGATAATGAAGAAATTAGAAAAAAATGACCTGTTTAAGGACAGATAAGAAATGGCTCATTAAAAGAGGATGTTATTCCAGTGTGTTTGAAAGAAAGAGGCAGTAGCAAGGTAATGGCTGATTTTCATGAGTTAGGGAATGGCATGCTCCCGATCATTCAACCACACATCTCGTGATCTTGTCAGTGTTGCCACCATTGTACATACCACAGTATCTTTGCCTTTGAAGGCAAGTTGACAAAAAGCAGTAGATATATTGGTGGCAGTAGAACAAATCTGGAGTCCAGTGTCACCTTTAAGAGGCAGTTATTCCCCTCCAAGAGCACCACAGCTCACATTTTACAAGAACTCTCCTGGTTACCAATGTGTTTCTGGGCTAAATTCTATATTCTGGCTCCTACATTTACAGTCCTACAACTCCTGGGGTCTGAATTGCTGGAACTGCTCCCCCACACAACTCCCCATTCACTAGAACCCAGCAATGAGTCTGTATTGTGAATCTCCTCAATTAGAGTATACACAATCAGTAACAGCTAATGCAGCATTTTCAGCCACAGTTTCACATTTGTGAATCTATTCCTGTCTAAGATTCACCAGCTGGCCTATTAACCACACTATCAAAATGCTTTTGGGTGACTGTTTAAACATTGATGTGACAAGAATTTGCCTGAGTTGATTTCTCCCGCTAGGTGAGGAAAGCTGCTGTTTAGCAATTGCCATGTTTTCTCATTATTTTGTTGCTTTGTTTTTTAAGGTTTGGTTACTGTTCTTCTCTTTGAGAATTCTTGTAAATCAAAAAGCAGACTATAAACCTTTTACATTATCAGTAACATTTTTAATAAGTCTGTGTGTACCCTCACCCTGATAGAGTAGGGAAATACACATGTTGCTGCTTCACATGTTATACTAAAATTACAAAAAGAAAATGCAAAAATAATCTGTACCTTTTCTGCAGATTCTTCCTAATAATTTCAAAACAGCCTTCTGTTAACACAAAGCTTCTTCTTTCATAATAATCAATGAGCATGTTCCTTCAGCTATAAGCCTGGTTAATTATTTCAGTCTGTGAATTGTGCTCCAAGGCTCTTTTTGCTTTTTGTCAGCTTCACAGAAATGTATCTCTCATGTTTTTGCATCAACTTAAAATTGAATTTCAGTTGCTAATTGCTAAGAGATATCAGTAGTAGTAAGTAAGATGTAGTCGTAAGTTGTAGTAAGATTTAGTAGTATGTAGTAGTAAGATGTAGGCTCCAGAAATAACAGTTATTGCCTCCAGTCCCTCTCTGTGGTAGGATGTTCTGTGAATACAATCCTTGCATTGTAGAACCTGGGATTTACTGGCCATCATTTCTATGAAACTGGAATTCAACACGTAACACTGGAGTTTATGACTTGAACCAGGGCTTTTTTTCTGGAAAAAAGAGGTGCCAGAAGTCTCAAGAGGAAAATGAAGGAGAAACACACAGGATTATTTGAAACAATATTATTTTAATGTGCTACAGACTTACCTCTACCTTAAAGCAGTCTTGAAACTTTAGACATGTCACCAACTTCCTCAGTTCTTTTTCAGGTCTTGCTTTTAGGTGCCTAATGCTGAATGATGGCCTTGAAGCAATCGTGTTTTAACATACTTTGTTGGATCATACACTGTCATGTGCCCCCAGTGCCCCTCATGAACTTTTAGACTTTTTTTTTAGAAAGTTGTTTCCATGAAAAGGCTCAGAACTCTGTTCAGCGCATTCCCCCAGTGGACAAAACAAAAAAAACCTTACTTGAACTCCAGGCATGTTTGGTCCTAAATGTGAGGCAGTTGCTGAAGGCAAAGCACAAAAAGCAGGGCTTGAGATGCAGATCATAGTGGGCTGGATAGTACAAGAGGAAATATAATCTCTGAAACCAACATCTGACAATAGCCTGGCTGAAGCATTTTGGACCAATTGGAAGTTTCCTAATCACTTTCAAAAGCAGTCTAGTGTTGAGCACATCTCAGTAATCTAAGTTGGATGTGATCACTGTGGCCAGATGGTGTTTTTTGAGGCATGATCATAGCTAGGAAGCCAACTGGAGCTGATAAAAAGTGCTACATGCCTTGGAGAAGATCTGAGTCTCCAACTGTAGGCCAGGGTTCAGGAGACTCCCCCTTCCCCCAGCCATGAACCTGCTTCTTAAGGAGGAATGCAACCACCTCCAGGACATGCTGCCTCCACAGTTCCCAAGTAGCTTCTCCATTGAGCAACAGGTCCTCAGTCTTCTCTGGATTAAGCTTTGTTGGCTCTCATCCATCCCATTCTTTCACAGACCCACCTGACTTTGTGGGGCCAAGCCATGCATGTCATAAAATGTAATGCCAGGTTGTAGAGATAAAAGCTTTCTAAAGGATACAGATAAAGGTGAGGGAACAGTGAGATTTGGCAATACAATTTTAAAAATAAAACATCAAGGAAAAGCATAAGGATCTCAGCAGAAACTAAAAATATAAAATGCTCTGGGTCTAGGAAAACATGAAATGGTTGGGAATTTCAAGCTTCTCCCCCTCTCCAGTCTACTCAGATTGTCAATGGCTCTCCACTGTAATATCACCCTTTGGTTGTAAGTTCCCAGGTTAGAGTACTCACTAGGCAACAGTTCTCAGATCCATTCAGCAGAAACAAGCTAGCTCAAAGCATGAGCCTTTTATTTGCAAGGAGACCACTTCAGCAATCAACAGCTTCAACTGGCCATACATTGGAAAGTGAACATGCTTAAAACTCTTATGATGTTCCATGGAATAAGGGAAAGCATAAATTAGACTATTGTACATGTGCGTGTGTGTGTGTTAACAAATACCAAGAATACTTTGTAATATGGATGATATAGCATGGAAATAGTTTTTGTTTATTTTCTGTGTATGGGATATTCCAGCACAAATCATCCCATAATTCTTTTTTGTCTGTGACACCAAGTGCTTCCATTTTTATCTTAAAGTCATTCAGCAGTATTCTCAGTTCCATTATGATGATTCAACTCTAAAATGCATGAGAAGTTCTAATTGTTTTTTTTGAACAGGCTATCTTCCTTCCCTCACAAATACAGGATTTGGCCTTTAGTAGCCCAAAAGAATAGTGATATCAGATCCTTGTTATCAGCTGTCCTCATTTCCTTCTTTGATTCTCATTAAATAAATAAAATTTATTATTATTATTATTTTGATGAACAATAACTTCGTTGAACTCAATAGGGAGCCAGTTGTCAAAAAGAGTGCATTGGCAAGAAACTAAGAGTTCTCACAGTGCATGAAACTTGTCACAAAACTTCATCTTGACTTATGATCAATTTTTTGTTTTCTTCAACTATATGTTTATCAAAATGAAAGCAGGGACCTAAGATAATGCCAAGACAAACTGCATAATTTCCCTATCATTATATCTGATGCACGGCAAGGTAAATTTTGAGCAAAGACAACAAAATAATGCCATAAGTCATGTAAACTAGATTAAAGGCAAAGACTTTACAATAAGTAATTAAAGCAAAGTAACAACCCAGAAAGAATCATTAGCCTCTCTTTCACTAATTTTATCATACAAATACTCCTGGCAAAGGGCCCATTCTGAGCAAAGGGTTTCCTCAGCTCTTCTTTTCTCCTCAGTGTTCCATGAACCTTATTCACATTGTTTAATATCTTTAAATATTTACTCATGTTTTTAAATATTTCCGTCCATCAGTACCCACAAGGCAACGTAGTAACAATGTAAAATTAAAAGGGAAAACAAATTTAAGCAGAAATATAAACAAAAACATTTTTAAAAAAAAAATGCAACAGCATAAATGATCATGACAGCACTGGCAATAAAACCAGCAAAAGGGAGCAATCCTAGACTGGTCTACTCAGAAGTGAGTTTGATTTTATTCAATGGAGCTTCTTCTCAGGAAAGTGTTCTTAGGATTGTAGTCCTAATGAGATCACTAATTGTCAGTTGTCACCAAAATTCTCTGAAGCAACAACATTTTAACTTGTCACCCCCAGACCAAGCACTGAGTGAACCAAAACCCTCAGTATCAAGTTCCAGGGTCTAAGCACCCAGGATTGATGGTACATCCACCTCAAATAGGAGGGGATGGGACACTTCTAACAATGGTGTGAGTGAATTCAAAGGTAAAAAACTGGTTCTAGAGATATCCTGGTGCCAGAGACTCAATGAACAAAGCCAGCGCTTTGGACTGGACCCAAACATCAAATGGAAGCTAGTGAGATTGATACAGAATTGGGGCTATATGTTTCTCTAACACCTACATTCTCCCCTGCCAAACTGCCCCTCAAAACATTATGAATAGCCTTGAAAGGCAGTTTGGCAGGAGAGTTATCAGGGAAGTGCAAGATAAGCAGAACAAATTTTGAAATTGATTGCAGAAGCATGGCTGGTGAGGAGTTGAGGAAGTGCCATATATAGTGTGGCATGTTGTGTTCTTACCTGAGAGTAACAGCAATTACACCTGCAGCAAGCTTGAAGGAAATTTATCAGGCCTTCATGAATAAGGGGATGAGTTTCTGCACCCCAATACAGGAGAAGATGTGTGCTGGTAATTGGGGATTCCCTACTGAAAGGGGTAGAAGTTAAAGTGTGTCAGACTTGTCATCTCAAGATGTATGCTGTCTACTGGGTGCACACATCCAGGATGTCACTGTGCAGCCTACCCTTGTGCTTGATCCAGAAGCTGAAGCTAGTGCAGAATTCAGCAGCATGCCTGTTGCCTGTGACGCCTTTGCAGGCACATATTCAGCCAGTCCACAGCAGACTGCAATGAGTTCTGTATATATTTCAAGGTGTTGGTTTTAACCTTTAACGCCCTGAAATGGCCAGGGACAAACATACCCGTGGGGCCACCTCTTCCAAGATGTACCCCGAAGGGCCCTAAGATCAGACAATCAATATTGACTGGCAATCCCTGGCCCAAAAGACGTCTGTCTAGCCTCAACTAGTCAACATGCTAGAATGAGCTCCCCACAGAAATCAAGGCCCTGCAGGGCCTGCTTCAATTCTGCAGGGCCTGTAAAATGGAGCTATTTCACCAGATTTTTAGTTGAGGCAGTAGACATCTAATAGGATTAGCCCCTCCTGCTCAGACATGCTTAATATGCTCAAAGTGGTTCAAACCTGCTCAAATTTGCTCATACTGTTTTAAACTGTCCATCTACATTGAGCAGACTAATTTACTAAATATCTGATTTTGACATCTGATCAGATCCAAGGAAATAATATCAATTGCCATCTTGCTGTTCTTTGACTAATGTAATTTTTTTAAAAAAATTGAGATATATTTATTGTATTGCATGATTTTATGCTGTAACCCACCCTGAACCTGCTTCAGCAGGAAGGGCAGGGTAGAAAATCCATTAATAAATAAAATAAATAATAAATAAATAAATGCATATAAAAACTCAGTTTTCATGAAATGCTTTTTTCAAGGTCAGAACTGAAGAAAAATGGCAGCTTTGCTAAAGAAAAAAAAGTCATTTAAACCCCTGCTTGCTGCTTCCAGAAGAAAACAGCTGAGCAGCTGGGAGCAGAAAGCAGGGGTTTAAGTGGTTCAGAGCCAGTTAAACCCTGTTTAACCCCTGCTTTCTGCTCCCTGCTGCTCAGCTGTTTTTTGTGAAGAGCTCTTCAGTTCACTCAAACATGGCACAGTGCCTTCCCATGCACAGAGACTAGTAATTTAAGGTTAAAATTTTAAGGTTATTTTATCAATAAATACAGGTAGCAAACATGACCTGTTCCTCAGGATATCTGTGAATACTACCAACAAGCATGGGGGAAGGGGAACAAGCCCTCAGGCCCTGCCTCCCACTTGCAACCAGATGCGCTAATTGCATTAACTTCCTATCCATATTCACTCTTCAGTTCATCACAAACTTAAGTTCATGAACCACAAACAGGCCAAAATTAATCACGAACTTATTTTTGTGAGCCAGTTCATGTGCATCCCTAGATCAGACCAGTGGTCCACCTAGTCCAGCATACTGGCCAAAGAGTTGCCCTGGAGGTCCAAAGAAGTAAACTTGGTTTTAAACTGAATATTATCTATTATTATATTATGCTAAGTAAGTAGATAAGTTTTCATTAGCTTTCATGATTTAAGGTCAATGCCATCTTTGCATTTAAAAACACTTCCAGGGGTGTAGTAATTTGCTTAGCTGTAAATAGAAAAAAGATGCACTTTCCATACCCCTTGCTAATTTATGGCTCCTGACATCACTTCAAGCTATTCAGTGTAAATTCCAGCTGCAAGAAGCCACTAGGCAGCATTCCTGCCAGTTCCACCTCACATTAACCTGTGCTTTGCCTTCCCCATAAACTCTGAGGTAAAAGTCAACAGAATATATGGGAATTCACCATATTTCACTGCTGCTGAACATGGCTATAACATAGTAGTACTGCAGTAGCTATGTTAAAGCTGAGTGCCAAAAAGAGGCCAGTAAATCTGATATAGTAGGACAAGTGGACCTGTGATGCTGAGGTAAAAACTGCTATCCTACACAATTATTCTGGCCTTAACCTTCTAAGGTGATAGGTGATGATAAACCATTTCCACAAAAGAGCAAACGTCCATGTCTGGGTTCTTAAATAATCAAACTTTGCAAGTTTCCAAACAAAACTGCCCCCCCAAGTAAATTTGAATGTTGCATCCCCTTAACCAGGGGTCATTTTGTAGGGAAAAAAGGTGCAGGAGCTCAGTAGTATATCTCATTTGCATATGCCCCAGGATCTGTGTGCAGAAGGGAGAGAACTTCCCACTGCATGCAGACCCTGGCTGGAGGTTCAGGAGCTGTGCTCCTGTGAGCTCCTGTTGAATTCAAGCCCTGCCCTTAACCCACTCAGAATCCTCATATTTAGCAGAGTTTTTAAAATTCAGATACTAACCTCGGTTTTCTAGTGAGGAATTCCTGTAGTTGAATTTATTTTCCTGATGCACCACCATTTTTGCTGGGCCATCAGTGACCTATGACACATATTCAGCCCACCTAGTGCCCTCCCCCCCCCAGGTTGACCCATTGACAGCCACCATTAAAAAAAATTATATTGATTGCATTACGATTCTGACCACTATAACATAGCAATGTGTTTTCTTTTTTTACAGTGTGTGCCCTGGCCGCCCCTTCCCACAGCAATACCTCTGAGTTGACTGCCTCATAGCAACCAAGGGGACTCTAGACTCTTATGAAACAAGTATTCCTTGGCAACCAGGCTCAGTGCCCTGCCATCAGACTCCTCTCCTAGGGCTCCTCCTGCCACCGCCTCTTCTTCTTCCTCCTCCTTCTCCTCACAGCGGGGCTGTGGCCAAGCCAAGGGGCTCTCTCCTCCAAGTGCAGCTCCTTGCTGACAACCCTTCTCCTTCCTGCCTAGCTCAAGCCATAGACTCTCTCTCCCTCTCTCTCTCATCACATTCACTTCAAAACACACACACCCCTTCCCAAATGTGACTTTTCCTGTGTATGAATTAAATTTCACTGAGGTTTCAGTTGCATACAAGCCTCCGCTCCCCCATTTTTTAAAAAAATATTTATTGTTACAATACAGTTTTAACCATTACAATACAGCAATGTATGTTTTCTTTTAAAAACGTCTTTTTTTTAACAAGGTGTGTCCTAGCCACTGCCTCATAGCCACCAAGGGGCAAGGGCATCTGACATGGCTCATGTGAGTAAGACTGCAACTGGTAGGTGGCCAGTTTGAGCCCTGGGGAAGAGTGAAAGGTGGACTCCATCCTCTCAGCCATGGCACCCCGGACTTTTCTGAAACATCAACATTCTGGTTGCTCTCCTCTGCCCACCTCTCACTGGTTCCTCATTTTAAACTGAACCCTCTAGAGAGCCTTCCTCCATTCCCATATGAACCTTTTTTATGACAATGTAATCATACTGTAACATAACTGAGCAAAAAAAAGTCACCATTGCTGATGATCTCCATGATGGGAGGCAGCATGACCCCCTTTCAAAATAACTATGGAACAAATTGGGTGGGTTCAGTCCTGGAACACTACAAAGGAAAAGCCCTATTATGAAAGGAGTGCCGCAAACTCAAAACATCAGATGGAAATTCAGCTCGCTAATAAAAAGAAGTAAGACCATACTGTGGAAATAGTCTCAATGAGCTAACCCAAAGTCTCTATGTTCTTCTGTTGTGAAATACAATGGAAAAGACATATCTCCACAATGGAAAAGACTGGAAATTTACCTTTTTAACTAAAAGCTGAGAATCCAAACCAGAGAACCTGATAAACACATTCTTAAGATGTAACAATGTTTTTTGAATGAAAATGCCCTTTTTGTAGGGAGGCAGGGTCCCCCCCACCAATCGAGGGACTGGAGAAGGGAAACTATAGAGGAGCATGCCATATAGAGGTCCAATTGCTATTGTGCTGTATCAGCAACTGCAGAAGCAACATGCAGGGCTGGCCCTAGAGTGCGTGGTGCCCCAGGTGGACTCACTGCCTGCTGCTCCAAGCCCCTGGAGGCCCTAGGCATGTGCGTGCACACATCCCAGGCCTGGCTGCTGCCCACCGCTGCCCCCCTCCCTTCCCTTTTTTTTCTACAGCACTGCAATGCGGTGCTGTGCTCCACCGCCCCCCGCCCCTGGTGCACTCAGAGGAGCACCACTAGCTTTGGCCCTACCTGCTTCGAACTGGAAGTGAAGGGAAGCAAAGCCTCGTCCAGCGCTCTCTTAAGAGAGAACAGCTGAGATGCCTGCATCGAAGTGGGTAGGCGTGCACACATCCCAGGCCTGGCTGCTGCCCACCGCTGCCCCCCTCCCTTCCCTTTTTTTTCTACAGCACCGCAATGTGGTGCTGTGCTCCACCGCCCCCCGCCCCTGGTGCACTCAGAGGAGCACCACTAGCTTTGGCCCTACCTGCTTCAAACTGGAAGTGAAGGGAAGCAAAGCCTCGTCCAGTGCTCTCTTAAGAGAGAACAGCTGAGATGCCTGCATCGAAGTGGGTAGGACCAAGGCTAGCCACTCCTCTGAGCACGCCCTTGGGCTGGGGGGGCCCGAAAGTTGGTCCGCCGGTAGCCCCCCACCCGGCAGACAAATGGTGACTACAACAGCAGGGGGGGGTAGGCATTTGTCTTGGGTACCGGGAGAGGGGAGAGTCCAATTCGGCACCCCCCCACCTGGCACCCTAGGCAAATGCCTAATTTGCCTAATGTGTGAGCCAGCCCTGGCAACAGGGTAGCTGCACAAGCCACTAGTTGTGTGAAAAGCACTCTTGTATCATCAAGGGCTCAGTAACAATAGCATCACCCCTGGTATGTCATGTATGTTCTGTAAGGGACAACCAAATTATATTGCATTTTCCTCTTCCTTTGGGAAAAGCCTGACACAAACTTAAAGTATAAAGAAGGGTCTGAAAATGTTGGACCATATGTTCCTGTACGAACTCTTGTACCAGCTGCAGCCATCATAATAGTTGTTACTTTTCATTTCTACCTTTGCAAAAATGCATAAAGTTGGTCACATCCTCGGGGGTTTTCCATTTCAACCCCCATGCTTTGGAAAAACCTTTCTGGGAGTGTGAAGAAAGTCCCCATTTTGTTAGCTTCCACATGAGCCTATAAAACTAATACTGCAATCCTCAGCATAGTTACAACCTTCTAAATCTATTGCAATCAGTGGGATTCGAAGGGTGTACCTCTGCTTAGCAATGCACTGTGAATTATTTTAAAAGGCACTAGGGAGTTCTTGAGCGGAATCAGCTGTTTTGTTATAAAGCTGAAAAAGTTCCTGCAATAGCACTGACTCTGTTGCTTGGTTTTAGATGTTTTATTGTTTATAGCAGGGGTGGCCAACAGTAGCTCTCCAGATGTTTTTTGCCTACAACTCCCATCAGCCCCAGCCAGCATGGCCAATGGCTGGGGCTGATGGGAGTTGTAGGCAAAAAACATCTGGAGAGCTACCGCTGGCCACCCCTGGTTTATAGTATTTATGTCCCACTTTTCTCCTATTCAATGGGACTCAAAGCAGCTCATAATTATTTTAATTGTTACTGAGTTTATAAATATTTTGAATAAATAACACACCAGACTGGCAGCATGTCTCACATCCCCATTCTAAACAAGTTTACTCAAAAATAAGTTTTGTCAGATTCAATAAAATTTTAATTCCTAGTAATTATTCTTGGGATTTATGTTTGTTATGAATTCTAACGGATTATTGTGTTTTCAAAACATCTTGAAAAAGAGACAACACCAAAGTGTACAGCTGTTCCTTTTCACAAGTCCTTCACTGCACATTTTATTTCATTGTCCTTTCTGGCTATTATAAAGAGAACTTATTTGGCATCCAGATATTTTACCGGGTAATAAAAAGCAGGAATGAATATGTGAAGAATTAATCCAGTAAAACACACTTTTTCAAGAAAGAAAGAAAGAAAGAAAGAAAGAAAGAAAGAAAGAAAGAAAGAAAGAAAGAAAGAAAGAAAGAAAGAAAGAAAGAAAGAAAGAAAGAAAGAAAGATCCAAGCAGAGAATAACATTACAAATAGATAGATTCAGGTGGGCAGCTGTGTTCGTCTGAAGCAATATAACAAAGTAGGAGTCAAGTAGCACCTTTAAGACTGGGAAGCAGTGCCTGAAGAGGGAGGAGTTCAGAGTGAGAGCATAGCTCAGCAGGAATGTTTACTATTTATTTTGGTTTTATTTTATTCATTTTATATCCTGCTCCTTTTCCCACCAAGCAGGGCTCAAGGCTAAAGGGGCTGTCTCATTTTTGACTGAGGGAATTAACAAAGGAGACAAAAGTTTGCAAGAGGAGGGTAACTAGCAAAATCTCCATCAGCATTTATAGGGATTTTTCCCTAAGAGAAACTCTCAGAAATAAACCAGGCTGTGGCTTAACCAAGGGAGGTTCTTTTAATTGAAAGAGGAAGTAATAAAATAAAGGACACGTACAGAAATAAATGAACATGATAAAAATTACACAGTAGCTAAGGGAAATGAAGGAAGGAGTGAGAATAGAGGAGGTTTGTTGTTGTATGACCACCCAGGGGGTAACTCCTATTCCTGAACTCATCTGCCATGCTCCTGCAAACACTTACATACTGACTTAGCTGTGTGGAATTTCTCTTGACCCGCAAAAACTGTCCATACAGAACAATCTTCCTTAAATGTGTTGGCTGAAAAGACTGATAATGTAAATACAAACTCTTATCAGTTTCCTTTCTAAAAGTCCATTGATTTTTTGTTATTTTTAAATCACAGGCTGGCAGGCTGCATTGGGCAGAACAGGGGTGTCCTTCCATTGATCTAGTGTTCAGTGTTGGAAAATTGATACTTAAGGACTATTTTTCATGGCACAAGGCACTTTACTCAATTGGAAATTTGGACAAAGATTGGACTTACCTTTTGACTGTACTGAAATATAAATTGTGATAGTGATTATGAAACATGGATGTAACTATGAATAATTATGACTGACTACAGAATAATATAATCACTATACTTACAGTTATTTGTTCACAGCATCATTTTTTGTTCCAGTTTGGTTTACCCACCTAGAGGCTGGCAGCCCTTGTTGCTTATTTGTTATGAACAGATGTTAACAGAAGAAGAAGAATGGGGAAATTCAGGCCTGATGAAAAATGAATGCAATAAATTCAACCCCAAACAAGGATTTAAATGTGCATGACGTAGGGGGTTTTGTTTAAAACAGTTTATTATACTGTAATATATTGTAATAACACTTATCATTTGTTATTAGAAATTAATACATATACATAACATTTTCTCCACCCTCCCCCCCTTTAGGTGACCCCCAGCAGTGTATTTTAATTAAATTGCTAAAAAAAGTAATCAATTTAGTCTATTAAAGAATCTTCATAAAAAAGAAAGCATCATAAAGCAAAAAGAGGAAAGGGAAGAAAAACCATATGTTATAATTATAATTCATCTTCATAGTAATCCTTTAGTCATTATCAAAAGAATGAAAAAAGATATATTCCAATAGTCTTGCTTTTTTACTATAATCCATTTAACGTTTCTTTAGAATTTAGTCATTATCAAAAGATTTAGGAGGTTTTGGAGTTGCAGTGTGAATCCTGATACAACATTTTACAAGCGAATTAGACCACAGTCCTTGAGGAAGTTCTCCTGCACAACCCTCACTGAAATGAATGGGAGCAGCTCAAGAGCAACACCATCCAGTTTGCTGAGTGTTCACACTGCCCAAGAGTGCTCAAAGTGGTACTACACAGTCTTTGCTTGAATCCCACTATTATCTCTGGTAAATGGATCATCCTACTGCTCCTTGCAAGACCTGCTGAGTTGGTTATAACAATGGGAAAAAAATGAGTGTGCACACTAGGGCTACTATTTTTCTGTCATTCAAACGTCCTGCTAGTCAAAGAACTATTCTTGTCTGTTTCTGGCTTATTACAAAGTTGCCTTGCTATCCTTGGCATTATTGTTGGTTTGTATAATGCCATGGCTTTTTATAATAGAAGCAAAAGATGACAGCTTCTCTCCACAAACAGGCTATAATCCAAAGTTAGATAGTACAAAGGAAAAGGAAATGGGAGGGAGGGGGCTTGAAGAATCAAGGAGTAGGACAGCAAGGAATGGTTTGACCTTAGGTATTCCATGTACTTCAACAACTACAATATAAAAGGCTCACTCTCAAGTTGGCCATTGAATTCTATAGTATAAGTAACTGATGTATAGTTTGTAACCTTCATATTGTTTCTAATTCTGGCTATTTCTTATCTTTTTAATCATGCCAATGGAGAAGGAAACGACAATATTAGAAATCTGCCTTACTAGTGTTTATGCAAATGCTTGCATGAGCTAACACAGGGTGGAAGGAGAGTGCTCAAATAATGTCCTCAAATGACTTTGTAATTATGGACGGAAAATGTCCATTTATGGCAAGATTTCCAATGCTCTGCCTTTCCTGTTCTTTCCAGCCTAACTTTTCTCATAAAGAGACCTTTCAGCTAAATAATTTACAGAGTCCCAAGTAAAACACCATGTAAAACGTTTCAGGGTCTCTTTAACTTCTGTAGAGAATAAACACAACATCCCCCTTAGTTTAATACTTTTATGTCTGGATGTCAGAGATAAGTGAAGTCCAAGAGTTGTAATTTTCAGCTGGGGAGGGGGGGGGCGGTCATTTTTCATGATTAGCACTGTGAAGTTTCAAAATCTGGTAGGGAATAATTTAGCAACTCCCATAATAAGTTGACCATGTTCATTTACTAAATTGCAAAGGTATAATGAAGGCTATTTACTCATTTCAGTTTTCAGATATTTTCCTTATAAGAAATTGTTATCATAGAGTGAATTGCCCTATGCAATCAAGGCTTAAATCCTATGACCTGGCACTTAGAAACATGGTGTCAGAAGCTGGTCAATCTCCTCTGGGTCTCCAGTGCTGAACAGGAAGGTTCCAGATAACATCTCTTGTAAAACAATAGAACATTTCAAGCCTCTATTAGACTTATCCTGTGTGAGAAATTTAGGGCAGAACTGATGGAGAAGGGAACAAAAGTTGAAACTGTACTTAGCAGTCACAATGTATGAAAAAGAATCTGAGGATTATAAAATTGCAGTCTTGTTTCACTGCATAGGAGACAAAGCCCTTGAAGGTTACAATAATTTGCAAGATGTGTTTGAAGACCCTAACAACAAGACCCTGTCAGTGATTTTAATGGCTTTCCAAACCTGCTCTGAACCTAGAAAAAATCCTTGTGTTTGAGAGATACCAGTTCTGGCAATTATAATATAATGAGGTTATTGGAGTTGACTATTTTTTCACTGAGCTAAGACAAAAAGCACAGCATTTTAAGATTGGCCCTTCTCAGGATTAGAGATGGGCATGAACTGGCTCATGAACTAAAGTTTTTCATGAATTTTGACTGGTTCTTGGTTTGTGACGTGATGGTCTCGAACTGAGGAGCCTCCACAAACTTCCATAAAATTTGATGCAGTTTGTGGTGGTTTATGGCAGTTCATGAAGAGCAGAAAACAGGTAGCTCAGAGCAATTTAACCACCTGCTATCTGCTCTTCATAAAAAATAGCTAAGCAGCAGGTAGCGGAAAGCAAAGAGTTAAATGACTCCATTTCACCCCCTGCTTTCTATTTGCTGCCCATAGCAGTGGTGTGCAGAAAGCAGAGGGTAGCTGTTGACAGCTGTTGTCTATTATTCCAAATTATCCAAGTTTCTGCTGCCACCTGACAAGATAAATGGCAAAAATATCAATACTGTGCACAAGAAATAAATATATAACAAAAATGTATAGACTCTATGTCAATTAATAGAACATTCTGAGATACTGTTGTATACTGGACCTAATTGAAGACTGTAGTGGACGTTCCTGTCAGGCTCATTAGAGCCAGACAAACAGAGCTTGGGGACTTGGAAACAGTGGGCAGCAGGAACCAAATCCTTGCTGCCCTGCACCAATCACAGCCCCCAGCTGGTTTGAACTATCCAATAACGTGCTTGTACAGGAATGCATAGTTGTATACAGTTGGCCACATTGGCCCAGTTCAGAAGTCTTAGTAGAGCATCCTCCACCATGATGTATTGAATAAAAAGCTGTTTATCACTGCTGCCTCATCTCATCAATGCCTAGAACCCACTATATTATAGTGGCGATGAAGGTGGGATCCTGGTGAGTGAGCCTAGCAACCAGCACCTCATCGCATCTCGTTGCAGCTGCCTCCAGCGCATCACATTGCCACTGCTGAAGAAGGGCCGCCATGCCAGGAACATGAATACTGCCTCATCCAGTGCCACTGCGCAACCGATGCCAGCCCCAGGACCCAACCCAGCCTCTGCACCATGCCTACATGGGTACATCCGGGATTTCAACCCAGACCAGCCAGAAGAGTGGGAGAGATGCGTCTGAACTACTTCATCCGCTACCACAAGATCACAGATGAAGAGCAGCAAAAACATCTCCTGCTCAGCATCTGCGGCATGGACACACTACAGCTAGCCAAGAGCCTCATCTCGCCAACGATACTCAAAGAGGCCACCTACAAGGCCATCATAGAGAAGCTGACCAACCATTTCTCTCCCTGGCTGACCCGCAAGACCCGACGCATCGAGTTCCACAAGAGGAAACAGAGGTCCGGTGAGACAGTTGCCGTCTTCCTCACAGGACTCTGCCGCCTTGCCCATGAGTGCTCCTTCTCGAACCTCGAGGAAGCCATACTCCACCGATTCATCACTGGCCTATGGGATGAGAAGATGCAGTGGAAGCTGGTGGCCCACAAGGACCTTAACCTGGTGGGCACCCTCAGCAAAGCCACTGCCTATCAAAAATCCCACCAGGATCGGCAAACGTCTAGGGCACACCAGGCTGCCGCCGTGTCTGCATCCGAAGAGTCCGAGCGAGATGACGTGCTCAACCTGCACCAGACATTCCCGAAGTGCCTGCCATGTGCTACAGAGACTGCGCTGGCCTGAGAGTGCGCAAGCTGCAGAGACCATCACGATCACCGCTCCTGTAAATGCCATGATGCCATCTGTCACCAATGCGGTAGGATCAGACACCTGGCGAAGGTTTGCCGCTCCAAGCAGTCAACAGTCCTCAGGGGGGCTCCCACAAGACAAAATGGCCACCACCATGAAGTCGCCACCATGGAGGACCTTCATGCCCTCACTACGGCTTTGGGTCAGATATGTTAGCTATCTATGCCCTCCCCAGAACAATTTAAAACCACGGTCTTTATTGAGGGTGCTTCATGCAGGATGGTGGTAGACTCAGGGGCCGCTCATACCATAATCTTGGCCAAGACCCTTAGACAACTGTGCCCAGGAGGGGGGGCATCTACACCCATTCCCAGTCCAGGTGTGGGACTTTCAGAAACGGGAGGTCACTGTGGGGTGGGGAAGTTCTGGGTAAATTATGGACAATTCTCCGGACTTCTGCCCTGTGCTCATGGTGGAAGGAGATCTGTGTAGTTTGTTAGGGAGAACCTGATTTGATCCCCTGGGAATTAGAGTAATGGGCATCCACAAGACCCCCGCCACCATGGACTTTCAGCAAATTTGCGGGGAGTTTCCCTCCATGTTCAACGGGACCCTGGGTACATACACAGGGCCCCTGGTGGCTTTGCAACTCAGCTCCACAGTGCAGCCCATAAGGCTCAAGGCCCGGCATGTCCCATTTGCCCTCAAGCCAAGAATAGAAGAGGAGCTGGACCACAAAGTAAAACAGGGGGTCCTGGAACCCATGGCCAATGCACATTGGGAAACATCAACCGTGACCCCCATTAAGCCCAATGGTTGAGTCCGCCTCTGCACAGACTATAAATGTACGAGCAATCGGGTGCTGCAGGAGCACACATACTCTGTCCCCATGGTCAGCCACATGCTAGCCTCACTCACGGGGGCCAAAATCTTTGGGAAGTTGGACTTGGCACAGGCCTACCAGCAGCTTCTTGTAAATGCCATCACAGCTGAGGCGCAAACTGTAGTAACGCACAGGGGCACGTTTAAGGTCAAGCGCCTCCAGTTTGGGGTCAGCGTGGCCCTGGGGATTTCCCAGAAATTAATGGACTCTCTTTTGAAAGGAATCCCTGGGGCCCAAGCCTTCTTTGGTGATATACTGATCATCGCTGCCACAGAGGAGGAATTCATCTTCTGCCTCCAAGCTGTGCTCCAGCACTTCAACTCTGCGGGACTCAAGGTAAAAAAGGAAAAGTGCCTCCTGGGGGTTCCAAAAATTGACTTTCTGGGGTACTCGGTGGATGCCAATAGAATCCATCCCTCCCAGGAGAAAGTCTGTGACACCCCGGCCCCCATGAACAAGGCGGAGCTACTAGCCTTCTTTAGCCTCTTGAACTTTTACCACACCTTCCTTCCGCATAAGGCAGCCATGGCTGAGACTCTCCACTGGCTGGTGGACAAGAGGGCTCTGTGGGTTTGAGGATGGAGGCAGGCCGCTGTGTTCCAGGCTGTCAAGAACCTTCTCACGTCCAACATCTTGCTTGCACATTTTGATGAATGGTTGCCTGTTGTTTTAGCTTGTGATGCTTCTCCTTATGGGGTGGGGGTGGTCCTAGCGCACATGTTGCCAGATGGCCGAGAGGTCTTGGTGATGTATTACTCTAGGACCCTACAGAAACCCAAGTGCAACTATGCGCAGATCGAAAAGGAAGGCCTGACCATAGTAGTGAGAGTCAAGAAGTTTCATGATTACCTCTATGGCCAGCCCTTCACCATATTGACTGACCACAAGCCCTTGTTGGGTGTCTTTGCTCCGGAATGCCAGACTTCCCAAATGCTATCGCCTCAAGTCCTGCGGTGGTCTATCTTCCTAGTGGGGTACCAATACAGCCTACAATACCGCCCAGGGAAGGCGATGGGCCATATGGACACCCTTAGCCAGTTGCTGTTGCCTTCCGGGGTCCCGGATCCGGCACCAGCCCACCAAATCCTGCTCGTGGAGGAGCTGCCAGACCGCCTGGTGCACGCCAAGGACATTGCACACTGTTTCCCCAGGGACAGAATCCTCTCTTGCATTTTGGACTGGGTGTAGAGGGGATGGCCTGCAGACCGGGTGGGCTCTGAATTTTCAGCTTACACATCCCACCGGGATGAACTGTCAGTACATAAGGGGTGTTTGTTGTGGGGGAGTCTGGTGGTGGTGCTGCCAGAGCTGCCGCAGTGAGTCCTCACCACATTACACAAGACCCACCCGGGGATCGTGTGCATGAAGGCTCTGGCCCACAGCTACATGTCGTGTCCCAGGATCGACGATGCCATCGAATCTTGGGTTGCCTGGTGCCAGCCATGTCAGGAAACTTGCCCAACTCCACCCCGCGCCCCAGCTCAACAGTGAGAGTCCACACGTAACCCCTGGTCCCGCCTGCACCTGGACTTTGCGGGGCCATTCCAGGGCCAAGTGTTTTTCCTTATTGTGGACTCCCACTCTAAATGGTTAGAGGTAGCCCCCGTGCCTTCTATGTCATCTAGGGCTGCCATGGGGGCTCTCCGTAAGGTCTTTGCTACTCACGGTCTGCTCGACACACTCATTTCTGATAACAGGATGGCTTTCACATCGGCAGAGTTCCAGGACTTTTGCGAGAGAAACCTTATCAGGCATATTAGGTCAACCTCATTCCACCCGGTCACTAACAGCCAAGCTAAGTGAATGGTGCGGTCCACAAAGGAGTCCCTCTGCCGCATCATCCATGGGGACTGGGAGGCCAACCTAGCCAAGTACTTATTGGTGCAACACACAATCCCCTGCACCACCAGTCCGGCCGAGTTGCTTTTGGGTTACACCTCGACCGAGCCCCCAACTTACAGGAAGTGCCAGAGGTGGTCTGAGCACCCTGAGGGTTTGATATGGGGGACCAAGTGTTTGCTAAAAACTATGGGGGGCCCACCATGGATACCGGCCCGGGTCTCAAGAGTACTGGGGTCGGTCATGTATGAGTTAACCACAGAGGGTGGGTTTACAGCTGCAGTCACGTGACATGCCAGAGGATGAGAGCGATGAAGATGATCCTCTGGCCTCATCAACCCCAACAAATGCTGAAAAGGTAGAACTGCCTGCCAACCTGACCCCCATAGCTACAGACCCAACAGGCCATGTGATCTCTGTCCCAGTGCTTCCCTTCCCAGAACTGCCAGCCGAAAGCCCAGTATTGCCGCCCCTTCCCAAGTCACACCAGAACCAGCGACCACTCCCCCCAGCATCTCCAGCACCCAGGCGGTTGACGCGGGAGCACTGCAAGCCTGCATATCTTTGGGACTGTGTCTGTAGGCTTGTGAACTGGGAGGGGAGGGATATACTGGACCTAATTGAAGACTGTAGTGGACGTTCTTGCCAGGCTCATTGGAGCCAGACAAACAGAGCTTGGGAACTTGGGAACAATGAACAGCAGGCTCCAAATCCCTGCTGCCCTGCACCAATCACAACTCCCTGCTGGTTTAAACTATCCAATAATGTGCTTGCATGGGAATGCAGAGTTGTATATAGTTGGCCACATTGGCCCAGTTCAGCAGTCTTAGTAGAGCAGCCTCCATCATGATGTATCAAATAAAGAGTTGTTTATCACTGCTACCTCATCTCATCAATGTCTAGAACCCACTATATTATAGATACTAAATTATACAGTCCACATTCAAAAAGTCTTAACATTTATCCAAACATTCTGTGTGGAATCCAACACTCCTCTGGAATGATGAGGCTTCAAAGGAAAGTAGACTTCTGAAGGAGAAGTATTCCTACATGCCTGTTGAGTTCAATCACATTTTGCATTAAAAATGCGTCTTCAAGAGCCTTACTGTTCTGTAATTTTTACAATTTAATGCCAAGTAGGAAAATCTTATTGCATTTTCAATAGGCATAAGCTCAATCAATTTTTTTTCTTTTCTTTGCTACCTGACAAGATGGCTGATACAGTTGTGGCAAAGATGAAAGCATTGTTCACTCACCATGTTATTGCCAAAGACCTTTTTGGTAACCATGTCCCATTCACAATTCACAGTGATGAAACAATTAGCACCTGAGTGGAGTATATCACTCATTCCTGTCCTGGTTATCCCCAATCCAATTGTCAAGCTGAATGCAGGGTTCAAATGCATGTTCAAAAAGGCTTTATTATATGGTTCTGATCTTAATTTGGCCTGGAGGAACATGCCGGTTTCAGGTCTAGAGAATGCCCCAGCACAGCTCCTTTATGGGAAGCTACATCAGCAGCTTTAACACCAAGACTGCCATCTGCAGTTCCACTGAAGTTAAAGGCCCTTTGGTGTTGACCAAAGGCCTGCTGTAACAAATAGGTCATGTTGTTTCCACCAGTACAAGAGGGGAGAGTATGTGGTTGCAGATACATACCGGATAGTTACCAGAATTCGTTACAGGCAAAAGGAGTGAACCATGTCCTTATACTGTTGAAACACCAAGTGGAAATGTGTATAGAAGGGAAAGGAGAAACGATTGTTCCTCCACACCTCCAGAATCTGCAGCTATGCCTGATCATGCTATCTCAGAACAGATCACATCTGATGTTCTAGACCCACCCAGAGAAGAGGATCATATTACTCCAGGGGTGCTCCCAACACTTGATGACTCCTCAGCTAAAGGTGTACAAAAGAAGAGTAGGCAGATGGTCAGATTGGGTATTAGATTTAAAGAGTATGTGATGCATTAGCAGTAAAGTTGAAGCTCAGTGGTGAGTCAACTGCTAGCAATCTCTAACTTCACATTTTTGTAGTATTTGGGTTGTACTGACCATACCAAAGTAAAGAAGGGGATGCAGTATATTTACTGTATACATATTGTATGTAATGCAACAGTCTGCTCCTCCCCTAATATCTATGTGATTTAATTTGGTTCTGTTGAGTGGAGTTCTTGTTCAGTTTTCAGTTTTGTGTGTTAGCTGAAGTTGCTGGTTAGCTGAGTTGTTTTCTTGCAAGTAAATGGCTGATGTTTTGAGTCAGCTTGTCTCTGCTGGATGGACCTGAGAATGGGAGCCTGAGTGAGTACCCTAGCTCAGGAGCCCACAGTCAAAGGAGTGGAAGAATGAGGATAGAAAAAGGGACTGAGAATAAACACATTATCATGGATGAATAAAAGAATGAAAGGGTCTTGGGTGTCTGTGTTTTAAAACATGTTTTTTAAAAAAAAAAAACATGTATTTCCACCTTTAAAATGCTAATAGCAGAGATGGGATCTGGTTTCAGATAGTGAAACTAAGTGCGCATTTAAAGGTAAGATCTCTTCTTTTCCTCATGGCTCTGAGGCAAATTAAGGCTGCATGGACATTCCAAGTGAAACATATGATCCTTGAATGAGAAATATGAATGAGACAAGCTTTTAGGCTTTGGATTGGTCCTACCCTCTGCCCTTGTGTGAGTGAAGGACAGTTCCATTCATATGAGGAGGTATGCATGACTTCTACTGATTCCTTCCTCTGACTGCAACTCATCACATTGTATCTTCTTACCTCCAAGAGCAGCTTATCAAAGGGCATTAGAATCATAGAGTTGGAAGGGACTACCAGAGTCATCCAGTCCAAACCCTGCACAATCCAAGAAAATCACAAATACCTCCCCCCCCCCAACACACAACCCTAGTGACTCCTGCTCCACACCCAGAAGATAGCAACAATAGCAAACCCTCCAGGATCCCTGGCAAAACTGGTCTGAAGAAAAATTACTGCCTGACCCCAAAGTGGTAAATGGTGTTTTACTGAGCATATAAGAAAAGGCCATGAGAACTAAACACAGATGCAACTCTTCCTGCCCTCCTTCTCACGATCTGTTTAAGTCCACAGAATTAGCAATTGCTGTCAGATGGCCATCTAGCCTCTGTTTAAAAACCTCCAAAGAAGGAGAGCCCACCACCTCCTGAGGAAGCCTATTCCATTGAGAAACCACTCTGTCAGGCAGTTTTTCCTAATGTTTAGCCAAAGAATCTTTTGATTTAATTTCAACCCATTGATTGAAATTAAATCAAAAGACCTTCTGGGGAAACAGAAAACACCTCTGCACCATCCTTTATATAACCCTTCAAATACTTGTGAAGATGGCTACGGTCACCTCAAGGTTGGACTATTGTAATGCCCTCTACATGGGACTGCCCCTGTGCCGAACCCAGAAGCTACAGCTAGTGTAGAATGCAGCGGCCAGGGTGCTATTGGGGCTCCCTAGGCGCAAACACATACAGCCGGGGCTGCGGGAACTGCATTGGCTACCAATAGTATACCGGATTCATTACAAGGTGCTGGTTATTAACTGTAAAGCCCTCTATGGCCGAAGACCTGCCTACCTTAGGAACCATCTCTCCCCATATATTCCCCAGAGGGTACTTCGATCTGGTTCACAAAATCTATTGGTAATCCCTGGGCCGAAGGAGGCCAAACTGAAAGTCACCAGAGAAAGGGCCTTCTCGATTGCAGCCCGCCACTGGTGAAATCAACTGCCAGAGGAAGTGCGGGCCTTGTGGAACCTTGCCCAGTTCCACAAGGCCTGCAAAACCACTCTCTTCCAGCTGGCTTTTAATTAACTTGGAGCCTACATCGTAGAAGGAATAGCGTCACCATTGAAAAATTGAAAAACTGAAATATGTATAACATCAAGACTTAGCACCAAATGAATTTTTGATTGTTATTAACTATAAAATGAATAATTTATAGAATGTATGATTTATAATGTGTATTGTTTTAAACTGCTTTTAGTTTTTATGCTGTGAGCTGCCCTGAGCCTGCTTCGGCAAGGAGGGCAGGATACAAATAAAATAAAGTAAAATAAATAAATGGAACAACACCTTGGGTCCATTTTCCTTTGCAAAAAGTTCTTTAAACTGGCTTACAACAACCATGTAACTGAAACAATGTGAACCAATAGGACAAGTCAAGACAAATTTATCCAGATTAACTGTATTTTCTACAGATGTTTCAGATTGGATTTTAAGATAGGAAGACAAATGCATTTCCCCCTCTTTAGTTTGCACTCCGATGGACTGAAGTCTGAAAACATTTCTAAAAATGTGAGTTTTACATTTAATGTTTTAATCCTATGTGTTTGGAAAGTTAGCAAAAGCTAAATCTTTCCAGACTAAACAGATGCCTTGGAGTAGACCTGCAATATAAGGCTGTGCAGCTTTTGCTATGATTCTAAAATAAAGTGTTTAAATACCCATGATTAAGGAAATGTAGGTTTCATAGTGAAGTGGCTAAAATCTCAATCCCTTTCTTTAATAGCTAGATTCAAGTCCAGTGGCACCTTAAGAGTCCAACAAGATGTGCAGGGTGTGAGCATTTGAGTCAAAGCTCTGTTTCATCAGTTTGAATGGAGACCTGAATCTATCTGTTCTACTCAGGCCCAATGCATGGGGTTCTGTCACCTGAGGCAGAATCCCAACGTGTGCCCCCCAAGTAGACTTTTTGTGTGTGTGCTTTGCATGCGCACAGCATGATGACATCACCCAGAGGTGACATCATCATGCCGGGCAATCACCGAGTTTGGTGAGTGCTGCAGATGGGAAGTCCCATTTTTTTCTTGGCTTTAAGGGGTCGGGGGGGGGGCTCCTCGACTCCTTAAAGTCAAGAAAAAAATGCTCTTTCCCTCTGCAGTGCTCGCCAAACTTGGTGGGTGCTTTGGATGGGAAGCGCCATTTTTTCTAGGCTTTAAGGGGTCAGGGGAGCTTAAAGCCAAGGAAAAACACTCGGCACTTCCCTTCCGCAGTGCTCACCAATCTCAGCGGGCGGTACAGGTGGGAAGTGCCATTTTTTCTTGACTCAAGTCCAAGGCTCAAGGATGATGTGAGTGGGGAGGGACACCCGCCCCCCCCCCCCGCCCCTGCTGGGAGCTGGTGCCCTAGGCATTTGCCTAGTTTGCTTACTCCCACGCGCTGGCCCTGGTTCTACTGACTCCACACACTTAATGCCATTTTGGAGCATGGGCATTATTCACTGTCCCCTGTCTATGAGCTCGGATGTGCAGGAATTCCTGCCATATTGCAAAGTGGTTGTGGGTATATAAACCTACAAAAAGTGTATGCCTTTAATCCCCATTAACTGATGGCAGATCATCCATAGTATTGTTCACTTTTAGCTGAAATGTGAATCTTGAATTTTAAAACCAACATACTGATTTCTGGTACTAAATATCAACCATGAAACTGAGAGGCAGTCACTCCAGACATATGAAATTCACTTATTTAGTTATTTATTTATGGGCCACCTTTCTCACTGAGACTCAAGGTGATCTACATAGTAATCTGTAATTGAATATCTGCCTACATAATTCATAATAATATTTGTTACACTTGTTCCTTCCTAATTTACTGACCGCACCACTGTAATCCCTTTCACATTTTACCTGAAGAGACTAATTACTTGAGGTGTACACAAACGGAGTCATTTTTGCCCAGTGCCAGCTGTTAAGATGGATGTAGGTGGGCCATACGGATGTTGATTCCCTGGCATCCATGACTGCTGTTCTGTGTAGCTCTAGCAGTAAAATTATTGGACTGGTTCCTTTTCAACCATCATAGACTGCAATTTGTATTTCCACCCCCTCAGGTGCCACTAAAGTAGAGAAGAAAAATATGGCTTAAAACATACAGTGAAAAAGATTAAGGACTCTATCTGTCAACACTAATGTGCAGATGTTTTAAAGTGCAAGAGAAAACAGTAAAAGGACATTAATTACATGCCTCTTTCTTCACTTTGAAATGTTGTTTAAAAATATGTTTTAAGTACCTTACTTTTCTTGCCATTTTCAGAATTCTTTTCTTTTTTATCCCCTATATTCATTTCAGACAAAACTTGTCAAAACAAGCTTAATGGAAAAAACACATATTTTTAAAATAGGTGTTTCTGGTTTAGAATGAAATTCACACTTATTAGATTAAATAGAAAACATCCCATTAACTCCAAAGTTCAGCATATATTTTTTTAAGGTTTCTCATGAAAAAGAGTCTACCTGATGGGCTTCAAAGGTTTCCAACCATTGAAGAAAACAGAGTTCATTTTTCTCTCCTGCACAACAATGGTGGAAACACAAAGTCAAACAACAAAAAGAGCAGTGGGGTCCATGGCTCTTCTGTGTTCCTTGATCTTTGAGTGCTGAGCTTGGGAGAAGATACTTGTAGCTTTCCCAGTCCTTCCTGATGAGGACATATGAGGACATTTCTAAATGCAAAGCCACATTGGACTGGCAATGTTTTTTAAATATTTAATTAATATTTTATGGCTGGCACTGTCTTGACATATAGTCCACTATGCAAAAGAACACCCTGTGATCTGCTGCCAGAGAGCATCTGGATGCCTCATGTTCTTTGGCTGAGCTTTGGTCATTTTCATTCTATGCTCATATTTTGCCTGCAAGCAAAGATTACATGACAGGAAGCAAAGTGCTTCTTTATGCATCTGTTCAATTTATCTCTGTTTACATGGAAAGGAAGGCTGGATCAGCAACAGCACAGGATTCAATGGCAAAAACGACTGTTTTAAAGGCTTCAGCCCTAAGAACCCCAAGCAGAGACCTGCTCATGGAATGGGGCCTTCCCGCCTTCTTCCTACTGCAGAGGCCAGAAATGCTTCTTCTGCAGATTAGTGTCCCTCTGGAATGGTGTCCAGTCTGCCACAAAGAACTGTAGCTGGGTGAGGAATCAGCCCAATTATCTTTTTTGTGAAAACAGAAGATTTGTTTTGCTTCTGCAAGTTCATTGTTTCCAATGAACTTAGTCATGCCATGGGAAGAATGAAGATCTCCTATGCTTGACTTCACATAATCCAGGTCCTCTTTCATTTGAGACTCCTTAAACTATAAATCTAAATTCTGGAGAAATAGATTATGAAATGACATAAAACTCTTAAGAACATAAGAAGAGTCTTGCTGGATCAGACCAGTGGTCCATCTGGTCCAATATCCTGTCACACTGTGGCCAACAAATTCCTCTGGACTTACCCTTCATGAATCTCTCTAATCTCCTTCTAAAGCTGTTTATTCCTGTGACCATCACTACATCCTCTGGCAGAAAATTCCATATTTTAATCATGCTCTATCAACGGAAGTATAGTGTCCAGATCACACGAAGTGATTGTTTCACTTTACTCTGCTCCGGTTAGACCTCACCTTGAGTATTGTGTTCAGTTTTGCTCACCACAATTTAAGAAAGATATCGACAAGCTGGAACAAGAGAAGGGCAATGAAGATGGTGAGGGGTCTGGAGACTAAGTCCTATGAGGAAAGGCTGAGGGAGCTGGGTATGTTTAGCCTAGAGGGGAGACAACTGAGAGGTGATATGATCACCATCTTCAAGTACTTAAAGGGATGCCATATAGGGTGGTTTGGAGTTATTTTCTGTTGCTCCAGAAGGTCAGAGCAGAACCAACAAGTTGAAATTAAATCAAAAGAGTTTTCGACTAAATATTAGGAAGAACTTCCTGATGGCTAAAGTGGTTCCTCGGTGGAACAGGCCTCCTCAGGAGGTGGTGGGCTCTCCTTCTTCGGAGGTTTTTAAACAGAGGCTGACAGCAATGCTGATTCTGGGAATTTAACAAAGTGAGAAACACTGTGAATTTGGACAGATCATGAGAAGGAAGGCAGGAAGGGTTGCATTGCACCAGTGCTTCATTTTCATGGCCCTTTCTTACATGTACAGGGAAATGTTGTTTGCCACTTTTTCTCCAGGCCAGTTTTGCCAGGAATCCTGGAGGGTTGGGGGGGGGGGGGTTTGCCATCTTCTGGGCATGGAGTAGGTGTCACTTGCAATGTGTGGGGAGAGGTATGTGTGAATTTTCTGCATTGTTCAGAGGGTTGGACTATATGACCCTAGAGGTCGCTTCCAACTCTATGATGTTATGATTCTCTGTGTAAAGTAGTATTTCCTTTTGTTCATCCTGAACCTACAGTCCATGTGTTTCACTGGATGCCCATGAGTTCTAGTATTTTGGGAAAGGGAGAAAAATTTCACTTTCTCAACCTTTTCTACCCCATGCATAATTCTATAAATCTCTATCATGTCCCCCCTTAATCATCTCTTTTCTAAACTGAAAAGTCCCAGTCACTTTCCTCATAGGGAAAGTGCTCCAACCCCCTAATCATCTTGGTTGCCCTTTTCTGTACTTTTCCCAGCTCAATATTCTTAATAATGGTAAAATCCAGGGCTTTTTTTGAACAGGAACGCATAGGAATGCAGTTCCAGCTGACTTGGTGTCAGGGGTGTGTGGCCTAATATGCAAATGAATTCCTGCAGGGCTTTTTTAAACAAAAAAGGCCTGGTAAAATGCATTAATGACTTGTTTTTCTGGCAAGGTCTCTCAGAGCTCTCTCAGCCCCACACACTTCACAGGGTATCTGTTTTGGGGAGAGGGAGGGAAGGTGATTGTAAGCCACTCCAAGACTCCTTTAGGTATTTAAGGGCAGGGTATAAAACCAAACCTTCTTCTTTAAATACAGGGAATTTGTTTTTAATGTTTTGTTCAGCATGTAACTCTCTCTCTTTCTCTCTCTCTTCTCGGTCTCACATGCACACAGAGAAAAACACATTCTGTAGGGACATAGACTAGATCAGGGGTGTCGAGCTCATTTGTTATGCGAACCAGATCTGACATAAATGAGACCATGTCAGGTCAGGCCATGTAGCAGAGATATAAACTTTAGAAAGGACACAGATAAACACAATAAAGATTTTTAAAAACATAAAATATGCTTAAAAGATTAGCACTCTTCCAATATTTTGTTTATTTAAGAGTAACTAACTCTTTACTGATAACTAAACTTTTCTGATAACTAACACCTCTTGCTCTGAATTATTGCATCAAAATCTGGAGACAATGTCTGTGCTGTAGAAATCTTGAGTATGCTGTCCCAGTGTTGTTAAGGTGTGTGTCTGTAAGTTGCAAACCTACTTTTGATTTATTGACATTCATTACAGAAATCTCATGGTCAATGTTTTGAGTCTAAGACCTAGGGGGAAACATGAAATGGCTGGGCACTGTGAACTTTTGTACATAAGTTGTTTCATGTGCTGGTCAGCCAATGGACAAAACAGAGGTTTTGCTCGGTAGCTCTTGCATGATTGAGCTGTTATGCACAAAGAAGCAAGAGAGAGAGAAAGTAGCAGATGACAATGAGTTGCTTGCGGGCCTGATAGGAGCCCTCTGGGGACCTGATCCAGCCCATGGGCTGCAAGTTTGACACCCCTGGACTAGATGATTCATTCCATTGACTTCCTTCCAGTCTTCATTCTATACAGCATGAACTCACTAAAAAATATGCTATGAGAAACCAAGGCAACATCCTGCCATCTGGTTGAAAACAAAATGTCCATTAAGATTGCAAGGAAAGTTGCCATTGACTTCAGCCAGTGCTGGACTGCAACCAAAGAAAAAGACAGCTGTGCAACTTAGATCCATCATATAGGCTGAAGAGGAACAACTTCTCAAACATGCAATGCTGCATGTAATTTACAGTTAGGGCTTTTCAATGGAACCCCAATTTGTAGAACAAATAGTCTGTGCACAGCTGCAGGCAAATAGAAATTAGAGGAAATTTGTAACTGGTCCCAACTTCTTGATAACATCAGATTGCTTTCAGCTGGGCAGTCTCCAGCTCTCATTTGTTGCATGATGAAAACTTTCCACTTGAGCTCACTCTAATGTTATCACAACAGATATGATTAAGTAATCAAACTTCAGTATGATGAAAAATCTTAAAGAATCCTCTGCTAGAGGAAGGAAGGTCTCCTCTAAAAATGGGAAATGCAGAAGCTATGACGAGGGAGGTGGGAGTTAAGAATGCAAGAAGAGCCCTGCTGATTCAGACCAATGTTTCATCTAGTCTAGCATTCTGTCTCACACAGTGACCAGTGAGTTCCTCTGGACAGCCAACAACGGGGCATAGAGACCAAAGCTTTCACCTGATGTCTCCTGGCTCTGGGATTCAGAGGATTAGTGCCTCTGGATGTAGAGCTTCCCCTCAGTCACCATAGCTAGGAGCCATCTGTAGACCTATCCTCCACAAATCTATCTAATCCCCTTTTAAAACTGTTTATTCTTGTTTTAATCAATCTCTGTGTAAAGTTTCATTGGATGTCCTCAAATTGGAAGAGGTTGAACAATTTCTCTTTGTCAACTCTTTCCACCCCATGCATAATTTTATAAATCTCTGTCATGTCTCCCCCTTACTCATCTCTTTTCTAAACTTCCAGACTCTTCAGCCTTTCCTCAAAGGGAAGGTGCTCCAACTCCCTAATAATCTTGGTTGCCCTCCTCTGTACTTTTTCCAGTTCTCAAATGTTTTTGTGGACATACAGTGACCAGAACTGTACACAGTTCTGAGGCCACACAATAGATCTATACAGGAGCATTACAATATTAACAATTTTATTCTCAATTTATTTCCTAATAATCCCTAGCGTAAAGTTTGCCTTTTTCATTGCTGCAGCACGCTGGGTTGACACTTTCATTGATTTATCTGCTATGACCCCAAGATATTTTTCCCTCTCAGTCTCAGCAAGTTCAGACCCCATTAGCCAATACTTGAAGTTGGGATCTTTTGTTCCAATGTGCCTTACTGAGAGGAAGACTGATGGGCTGCTTTGCTGTGAATCTGTTGCCCAGTTAATTTTATAAAGCATTTCAAGTACAGGTTGATCTGTGTCCCTAGTTAAAGCATGGAAAAAAGAATTTCATGCTATTGTAACATCTGGGCAACCATGATAATTTCATCTAAAGGAGGTTAAGCTATTTGAATGCTGATAAGTCACCTATGTGTGCTAAAAAAGTATATATCTAAACAGGTTTGTATGTTATTACAGAAACCAAAATAACATGCTGCTCAGCCAGAATGCCCACAAATGATACAATCATTAATTAAATATTAGCAGATGTTTCAGGCAATTTCTTTGATTTCCCCATTCCTACACATAGAGCCAGCTGGTTAACCTTCAGCCAGTCATAGTTCTCACAGAGCTCTCTCAGCCCCACACACACCACAGGTTGTCTGTTGTGGGGAGAGGAAGGGAAGGGATTGTAAACCGCTCTGAGAATCTGTTCTTAAAAAGTGAGGTGGCAGGCATCCATTTCAGTTGGTCTCTCTGCTCTAGTTCCCAACCTACTGAAGTAACCACTGACCCCACCTACATGGCCTTAAAAGGGGGTTTTTTTCAGTAATTGCTGCTACTTTCTGAATTTTACTGTTTTAATTATTTTAACCTATAGTAATTTATTGTAGTGAGTCTCTGACTCTGTTTGTTGTGATCTGTCCTGAGCCTGTTTGGGGAGGGTAGAATAAAAATCTGAAAAATAAAATGAAATAAAAAATTATTAGGATGCCATGATTCAAGGTGGTCCAAAGAGAAATGAAAACAGGAAGCTAAACTAAAACAAGAGGTGAAGAATGACATGATGCCTTTCAATTTGCTCCCCCTCTCCAAATCAGAAGTCTCAGCAACTTCAGCTTATCCCACCACCCTCCAGTTTTATTGCAATCGTTCTTTACTGAAAAGATTTTCCTCCAGCCCTCAGGTAAGAGTACTGAAGGAGGGGAATTGCATTGTGTGGAAAAACTACACATGATCAATAAGAATTGCAGGCAAGACAGCCCAAGGAAATGCTCACCTGTAAAGGGATAATTATAGGTCACCTGTCAATAAACAAAGGAATTAGCATTTGATACTGCCTGGATGAGTATGGTCAGAAACGTAGCAGATGTTTCCAGAGGGATGAGCTCCTAAAAGCCTAAGTCAAAATGAGCTACCCAATCAGTTAGATGAAAGATAAGGTATATTGCAAGAGACTTCCAAGCCACAGCCTTCCTGTATGACAAGTGCAATAATGGGAGTTTGAAAAAGGAAAAGAGCAATTGCCTTTTGTGTAACAATGTCCTTGAGGTGATCTTAAGCTTTAATTGCCTGCTTTTCAACTGGCATGGATAACCTCTTTTTCTAACAGAGGCATTTCCTGAAAGTAGCCCTAAGGAAAATATAATGAAAATCAAAATGTTCTGCATAGAATAAGGTTGTCACCATTTGGATCAGCCAGAATTCAATGCTTGCAGCCTGCAACAATGCTGCTAGGCTGCAATAGCAAGGTTTGCCTCCCTGGGAGGGAAGGGAGGATCTACAGTCCGTTTGGGCACGTATTTGAGGGGGTGGGGCCAGGCCGTTTGAGGGGGTGGGGCCAGGCCAGACTGCGGCTCCCTGCTTCAGTCTCGACGACGATCGGCTTCGAAGGGTCGATCTTCGTAGGCTTGGAGTGCTGACGGGGAGGAGGCTTTGCCTCTTCGTCGGGCTTAGCGTGGTCTTACAGGGATTCAGGAGCCTGAGGCTTGGAGGCTGCGTTCGTGGCTGCCACCTTTGCAGGCGAGGGAAGTCTCTTGGGAACTGGGTGCTCCCCAGCTCGGAGGCTGCATCTGTGGCAGCGGCAGCCACCTTTGCAGGTGAGGGAAGTCTCTTGAGAGCTGGGCGCTCCCCAGGCTCGGAGGCTGCGTCTGTGGTGGCAGCCACCGCCTTTGCAGGTGAAGGACGTCTCTTGGGAGCTGGGTGCTCCCCAGGCTTGGAGGCCACATCTGTGGCGGTGACAACCGCCTTTGCAGGCAAGGGAAGTCTCTTGGGAGCTTGGCGCTCTCCAAGTTTGGAGGCCGCATCTGTGGCGGTGGCGGCCGCCTTTGCAGGTGAGGGAAGTCTCTTGGGAGCTGGGCGCTCCCCAGGCTCGGAGGCTGCATCTTTGGTGGCGGCCGTCTTGACGGGCGAAGGGCCTCTCCTGTGAGCTGTGTGCCTTCTTGTCATTTGGGGGCAGTGAGGATGAATGCTGAGGGTCGTCGGCTGTTTGAAGCCAGGATCACGCAAGGTAGTCTTTTTTCTCTTCTTATTGTTGGGGTGCCCAGCCTCCTCCCTCCTTTGACAGGGAAGTGGTTGGGTTTGGTGGTTTGGTGGTTTTACTTCAGGCAGGCAGGGGGAGGATTACTGTTTTAGCTGCGTCACCATTTTGCTTCCCTGATATTTTGTAGGTCGGCCATATTGGGTCCCCTTCTTCTTAGTTAAGAGAGGGTGGCCATTTTAGTTGCCGGCCATATTGGGTCCACTTCTTCTTAAGTGAGGGCAGCCATTTTAGTTTGCATTGTGCAGAAGCCATTTTGAGTGTCTGCTTTAGTTACAGAGATGCCTGGAGAAAAGGGGTTGGGGAAGCCAAAAGTGAAACAGCTGGTGCCAAAGGCCACTAAGGCCCCTGCTAAGAGGCCTCCACCCCAGCTGTCGTCTTCTGACGAGGAGGCTGGTGAGGCTGTTAATGCGAACATTATGCAAAGGCTGCGGGTGCTGGAACAGGCGTCGGGCATTTCTCCTTCTGAAGGGGCAGGAGGGGAAAGGTCTTCAAAGAGGGAGCTGCGAGATAATGTACTAACCAGGTTGTCTATTCTTGAGGGCAGATCTGGTGCATTCTTCACTGGCAGTGCCATGGGCCTTGGAGGTCCAGACGCGGGATCGGTGTCATCATCTGGAGCTGCGGGAGCTGGGTCAACGGTGGTGCCAGCTGGATCTGTCGGTAAGGCTGGGGACATCTCGCAAGCGTATGCAGGGCTGGCTTGGCCTTGGGGGCCTTGGGGTCCAGCTTTGCCTGTGGGGCAGGGCATCCCTGCTGTGAGTAAAGGTTTGCTTCCCCCGCAGGGTTGGGGCCATTATCAAATTGGGCTTGGCCTACTGGGCAATGTGGCCCTGGTGTAGTTTGGCCAGGTGTGGGACAGCAAGGTAGTGCAGGCTCTTTCATCAGGAATTGGGGCGCCCCTTCTCCTTATGGGATGGTTCCTTTTACCGCCTTACCTTTTGGGGAGGTTGCTTTGCCTTTAGGGGATCATTTGTTGCCTGCAACAAAAGATAAGATCTTAAAGGGGGAGTATGTCGATAGTTTCTCCCTTCTGTTTCAGGAGTTGGAAAAGAAGGAAAAGGAGGATCTGGACAAGGAGAAGGAAAAATTGAAGAAGCGCAAGGTGGATCGGACCTGGGCGTATTGGCTGCCAGGGTTTTTTATCTATGCTGGAGTGATTGCACGTGCCCAGCCTTGGAGGGCGGCTGCACTCATCCAGTACTTGGTTATAATTTATAAAGGGTACACTATGTTTAGTGGGCCTGCCTGGATTCAATACGATGAGGAATTCAGGATGAGGGCCGCATTGTACCCTTCCCTTCAGTGGGACCATATTCACCAGCAGCTGTGGCTGCAGGTCATGTCTCCTACCTGGCCAAATTTAGGTGACCGCTCTGATAGCGGTCATTTGGTGGCCAGGTCGGGTGCTACCTCCTTGGCTTCTGCAGCCTCTTCCCACAGTTCTGCGGGGCAGGGGTTTCAACCCCGCCTGCTTTGTTGGGAGTTCGGTTCTCAGGGAGTGTGTAGCAGAAAGGCTTGTCAGTTCAAGCACGAATGCCCCATGTGTGGCAGGCCTCACTCCTTCACTAACTGCCCTAAAGCCCGGGTGCGTAAGAATCAAAAGAAGCCAGGAGGAGGAGGGGGAAGTTATCAGGCTGGAAAAGGGGCCCAGTCCGATAAAAGTGGGTCCTCTTGAGCGCTGGCTGTCCAGGTATCCACAGAGAGCTGACAGCATTTACCTGTTAAATGGTTTCAAGTTTGGTTTTAGGATCCCTTTTCAGGGGCCCTGGGTTCCGTTTTCATCTGGGAACCTTAGTTCTTTTAAGGGTTTAGAGCAGATAGTAAAAGCAACGGCAGGTCTACGCTTGCTGGAGCATAGAACACGGGTTACCAGCAGCATGAGGAAAGATTTGGAGGTTTGGCAAGAATTTTTGGAGTCCTTTAATTTATGGTAATGCTTTGTTGCGACGGGACCTGAGGTTAACTGAGGGTAAGGCGGTCATTACTGTCCATCGCTCTACGACGGACCAGTGTCAAAGAGGTACTGTGCTGGAGCTTGGCACCTCCTCTGAGTTTGAGCTGTGCCCAGTTCTGATTTGGCTGCTTATTTGGCAGTTTGGGGGCCCAAGGAAGGATTTTTGTTTTGTCACAATAAGGGTAGCCTGCTGACAAAGCATCAGTTTTGGGCTGTGATGTCATGGGCTTTAGGTGAGCTGGGGTTGTCTGGGGTGTGGTTTGGGACCCACTTCTTTAGAATTGGTGCAGTTTCGACAGCTGCTGCCCTGGGGTATCTTTCTTCCTCCATTCAGCACTTGGGACGTTGGTGCTCATCGAATTACAAATCTTATGTTCGACCGTTGCTCAGTCCCTAGCTTTGCTTGTTTGACTGTAATGTTACTGGTTTATGTTCTTGTTTGACTGTTTTTTCTTTTTAGATGCTGTTGTTCCTGGCCAGAGGAGCCAAGTTCTCATATGTGGCCATAGCCATGTGTTTTGGGCCGCTCATCAGGCACAGAGAACTTTGTTCGGCTCTCAGCTGGGACTCAGCCAACATGTTTGTGTCGAGTGCAAGGGGCTCGGGGGCTTCAATGGCCAGGTCTGCTGCCTTTGTTAGTCCAAGGGAGCATGGGCCTTCCTCCTCAAATTTTAATTATTCACCTAGGAGGGAATGATCTCGGGCTAGTACAAGGTAAGGCATTGTCTTTTAGGCCCATGAGGATTTTCAGTACATTTGGGAGTGATGGCCTGGGACCACTATAATTTGGTTAGCCATGCTTCCCTGCCTTGTTTGGTGCAGTGTGTAGGACCCTGCAGCTATTGAGAGGGCACGCTACAAAGGTAATAAAATAATTAGGAAGGCATTTGAAGGGGGGTTGGGCCACTATCTGCCCCATCTGGATATTTCTACGGAATTTCCTGACCTCTACAGAGGGGATGGGGTACATCTCTCAGAAAAGGGTAATATGCTTTTCTTGCGAGATCTCCGGCAAGGGCTGTGGGTAACGATGGGTGCTAAGCCCTAAGTAGAGACTTGGCCTTAGTGGTGGCAGGTTTTTCTGGATTAGGGTACTATGCGGCTAGGGGAGGACCATGAAGCATCCCCCTTTTGGGAAATTTGGGGTCTGGCATGATCAACCTTAGGGTTTGATGACCCGGGGTGGGGAGAATGCAGACTGTCCCAGAGGCTCGACTAGAGGGTGCCTTCCATTGAGACGTGCATCTGGTGGTTGGGCCCTCTGGGGCGTGCCTCCCAGCTGGGCCGGCCTGGCAGGAGCTGTGTCACACAGCTCCGGCTGGGCGCTGGGTCTCTCGCCCGCGAATGGGAGGGGAGCAGTCTGTTGAGACCCCTAGCCCTGACCAGACCGCAGTTTGGGTGCCCTTGCCATTCTATTATGATGATTAATAAAGTCGCCCATTATTTATACCAATGCATTGTGTCCGACTCTTCATTCCAACTTGGGGGGCAAAGGACATTTCTGTGGGGAATCAAATAAGGAGAATCATAACTTAAGTATAATTCAGGAACAGTTTCCTTCCTAGTATTGATCAACATGAGTAAGCATGTTAGTCTGTATGTAGCAGTAGAAAACATTAAGAGTCCTGTAAGTGCCTGACAAATATCTGAAGATAAGTATCTGAAGAAGTGAGCAGTAACTCACGAACGCTCATATCCTACCACAAATGTTGTTAGTACAGCTTGTTTTGTTAGTATAGCTTGTTGAACATTGATAGTCACTACGCCCCATTGTTTCAAGAACCAAAGTAGGACCTGAAGATCTTGATAAAACTGTGTATGTGCTCCCTCTCATATATGCATGCACAAAATATGTTCTGTTAATTTAGAACCAGCTTCATTCCTTCATGCATTGTACATTTCCTCCTCCTAGACTAAATTTGCCAAGCATCTCAAATGTATGTCATTTTAATTCCAAACAAAACATGGCCAGTTAACTTCTTCAAGAGGTGACTGGATAATGTGCTTAGGTAGTTCTGAGCATCCATGGTGTTCAGATGTTTGAGGAGTCATAGGAAAGTGTAATAATTGAACAGTGTCACATCTAGGGACACTAGTTTATTAGTCCTAACCCCATGCTTATTAATACATAAAAATCTGGAAATATACTCAACCAAGATCATTGCTTCTATCCAGATGCCTTGGATTTCTGGAACTTCTCTGGAAACTACAAGATTCCTCCTTCAACTCTGCAAATAATTATTTATTTCTTATAGTTATCTCCCCTTTTGTTTAAGAGGCTGAGGCTAGTGTAACAACATTATTCCTTCCTCCATTTTCTTCTCACAACAGATTAAGCTGAGAGAAAATAACTGGCCTAAGGTCACCCAGCCGCATAACAAAGTGGAGATCTGAGCATAGGAACCCAAGTGTGATCTTGTAACCAACATATCTCACTGACTGAATAAAGCCATAGCTCATATTGAATTACCAGACAACTTAACTCGTTCTCAAGTAAGAAGCCTACTCTGATGCCATATCAGCTTGTTTTTTCTCTGTGCTTGTTCACCAACAGTCCTTGCTATCTATACCACATGGCTCCCTATAAGGCATTCATTCAGCCTAGTTTCAGGCAATATAATTTGTTCCAGGATATTCCATTGAAAAGAGATGGTTTGTGTCCCCTGTATTTAAGCCAACTGGAACTGTCTTTTTCAAGAAAAAATACTAGCAGTGTGGTCAGCTACTGTACTTCTTCATTTCTAAGTAGATGGCATCTTGTCAAACCTTATCTTTGGATTTCCTGGCTTGTGTCACAATCTTCATGTTATTTAAACATAGTTTTGTATCTAATTTAATTTCCTTGTTTTTGTTTAGCCTCAATTATGAAAAGGAAATCTTTTCAAAGAGGTTAAAGCTAGCCTATTATTGGACCGAAAGAATGAATTCATGGAGTTATCAGGGGGCTAACAAGAGAATAGACACTAAGGCCAAGAGCTATAAAAGAAGGGAGCATGTGAACCAAGACACAAAACACAGCAGATTAGATTTTTAAATATAAAGGAGGGAAAGAAAAATTAATGAGAAGCTCAAGGCAACGTAACATAAACCTATAGATAGGAATGGAAGATCAGCAAAAAGTGATGAATTAGTTCAGACATTCACAGGACAATAGGGTATATATAATGTTTGAGAAAATTAAGAATTAGCTAGTGAACACAGTTGAATTTCATTACACATGAGCAGGTAGGCCACCAGAATTGTGAGAAGAAACATGATCCTAACAATAGATGGGCACAGCCAGCAACCATTTCAAGTTGTCATGATTGTAACTGTTACAAGATGTAGTTTAGATCACCCTGAAGTTTCTTTCCCTCACCTGACAAAAGAAGAAATTTGCTTGTATGTAGGGGGAAATAGGTTCTGTGAGTCAAGGTTCAATTTTCCAAGTTTTAAAAAATGCATGAATTTGTGGCTATGGAGGAATCCTCTATGTTTTCCTAGCTTCAAATTTCCAAGTGTAACTGTGCTCTGAGATCTTTCACTTAAAAAACAAAGAAGCTTGGAGTAGGGAGAATTTAGAAGAGCAGAAAAGGGAGGAATGAAACAGACACACCTCTTACTGCCAATCCCATTCTCCAGAACACTCATAGAGGCTTCTTAGAGCCACATATTTTACTCCTGGTTGGTGAGCCAGGGTGCATTTTGGGCCAGAGAAATGAAAAGCAAAGAGAAAGGGTCTTCTTCTCCAGGGTCTCAGGCAGAGTGGTCTTTCCCAACACCTGCTCCTAGAAACCATTGGTTTTATACAAGGGGCTTTAAAAGTCAGCAAATGCTTGCCTCATGACTCAACCATGACCATTGCTGCCAGCAGAATGACAAGATCTTTGAAGCAAAGATCCTGGGAATCTCTTTTAATGCTATACAGAATGTAGTATGGATTGAAAATGTGAAGTTCCAAGTGACATTCTATGTTTTACTGTATTTTCCAAGTTTTTTGTTGGTGGTGTTTATTTGTTCTCTGCACCCTTATTTGGCTAGAAAATTATATCTAGTCTACCTATGAAACCCAGAGGAGGTGGTACAATTTTGAGGTGGACTGTACTGTACCACATCAAAGTGAGGGGGAAAGGGTCACATTTTTAACTCTCCTCTATAAAAGAAAAACTTTCTACAAAAAAAAATAGCACATCAGGAAGATAGATTCCTTTTGTGTGCTGTACTGGGTTTAGATCCTAGTTTGCTGCTCAGGCTGGCATGGTCTTTTAGAAAAGGGTCTAGAATGTAGCCAGAACATAATTATGATTGCAATTGCTACCTGCTACACCCAGGGTGTTGCCTTGTCTGGGTTACGGAACAAACAGATTTAGCCAGCTTCCTGAGAAAGGTGCAAAACTGTTCATGAGTGCACAGTTTTGCATGAAGGTCCAGAAGAGGATGTAAGGATAGCAGAGGAGATGAAAAAAAATCAGTTTCATTCAAGGTGTCCTATTATAATGACTAATTGGAATTTATGGCTTACTTCAGTTGTAAATATTAATTAATTTGCTTTATTAAATTTATAGATTTAATAGATGGATGAAACAGATCTACAATATCAGAAAATCACAGCATTTCACAAACATCCCTTTAAATCTTTTATCTGGAAAGAAACACACATGGTTCCTTTAAGCCTTTCCTCATAGGACTTCACTATCTGACCTAATGTTTTGAAAAGAAATGTTTCTGTGCAAATACAGATGAGATAGTAGGGAGGTGATTCTTCTCATTGTTGGAAAAGACCATCGCTGGGATATCACCAAAGCATGCAGGCACACTCAGATGATCTCATCAATGCAAACCAGCTCAGTAAGTGAGCCAAAATAATTCCTGCCAAGAGTAATTCTCTGCAAAGGAACTTCCTGGCCAGATAAGGTCAAAGAAACCCATTGCATAAGTTGTTTTTCTAAAGGCTAGCTGACAAAATAGATGGATATTGAGTAGCTGCAGGAGTCCAGAAAAAGGCATGAAGTACTAAGGAAAGTCTCTTTGACTTTGAGTACCTAAAGAGAAGCATAGGGGATGTCTGGAAATCATCGAGTTAGAAGGAACCTCCAGGGCCATCTGGTCCAACTCCCTGCACAATGTAGAAAATTCACACCTAACTCTCCCCCACATCCCCAGTGACCCTTGCTCCATGCACAGAAAATGGCAAAAAACCCTTTAGGGATCCCTGGCCAAACTGGCCTGGAGAAAATTGCTTCCTGGCCCTAAAGTGGCAATTGGCATTTCCCTAGGCATGTAAGAAAGGGCCACAACAACTAAGCACTGATGCAACCCTTCTTGCTCTCCCTCTCATGATCTTCCTAAATTCACAGAATCAGCACTATTGTCAGATGGCCATCTAGCCTCTGCTTAAAAACCTCCAAAGAAGGAGAGCCCACCACCTCCTGAGGAAACCTATTTCACTGAGAAACCACTCTGTCAGACAATTCTTTCTCGGTTAGCCAGAGACTCTTTTGATTTAATGTCAACCCATTGATTGAAATTAAATCAAAAGACCTTCTGGGGAAACAGAACATAAGAGAAGCCATGTTGGATCAGGCCAATGGCCCATCCAGTCCAACATTCTGTGTCACACAGTGGCCCCCCCAAAAAATTATATAATACACACACACACACTGTGGCTAATAGCCACTGATGGACCTCTGCTCCATATTTTTATCCAATCCCCTCTTGAAGCTAGCTATGCTTGTCGCCGCCACCACCTCCTGTGGCAGTGAATTCCACATGTTAATCACCCTTTGGGTGAAGAAGTACTTCCTTTTATCCGTTTTAACCTGACTGCTCAGCAATTTCATTGAATGCCCACGAGTTCTTGTATTGTGAGAAAGGGAGAAAAGTACTTCTTTCTCTACTTTCTCCATCCCATGCATTATCTTGTAAAACTCTATCATGTCACCCCGCAGGTGACGTTTCTCCAAGCTAAAGAGCCCCAAGCGTTTCAACCTTTCTTCACAGGGAAAGTGTTCCAACCCTTTAATCATTCTAGTTGCCCTTTTCTGGACTTTCTCCAAAACACCTCCACACCATCCTTTATACAACAACCCTTCAAATATTTGAAGATGGCTATTAAATTGCCTCTCAGTTGACTCCTCTCTGGGCTAAACAAACCCAGTTCCTTCAGCTTTTCCTCATAGGACTTGATCTCTGGATCCCTCACCATCTTTGTTACCCTTCTCTGGACACATTCCAGCTTATCTATATCCTTCTTAAATTGTGGTGCCCAAAACTGAACACAATACTTTAGGTGAGTTCTAACCAGAGCAGAGTAAAGCAATACCATCACTTTGTGTGATCCAGACACGATACTTTTGTGGATACATCATAAAATCACATTTGCCTTTTTAGCTACTGCAACTCATGTTCAGTACTGCAAACTCATGTTCAGTATATGGTTCACTAAGACCCCTAGATCCTTTTTGCACATACTACTGCCTAGATAAATCTTGCCACCGATAATTATGCATTTGATTTTTCCCTACCTAAATGCAGAACTTTACATTTATCCCTGTTAACATTCATTTTATTTGTTTTAGCCCAATTTTCCAGCATGTTAAGATCATCCTGTATCCTGACTGTCTTCTAGCATATTTGCTACCCCTCCCAATTTAGTATCATCTGCAGATTTAATCAACATTCCCTCTATTCCTTCATCCAAATCATTTATAAAGATATTAAACAAAATAAGTCCCTGGACAGATCCTTGAAGCACTCCTCTCCAAGAGGATGAGGAACCATTAACAAGTACTCTTTGGGTGTGATCTGTCAGCCAGTTACAGGTCCACCTAACAGTAATAGGATCCAAACCACAATTTACCAATTTGTCAACAAGAATATGTTGTGGCACCTTATCAAAAGCCTTACTGAAATCAAGTTCTAACTGTCAGGAAGTTCTTCCTATTGCTTAAGTGAAAACTCTTTTGATTTAATTTCAACCCATTGGTTCTGGTCCAACCTTCTAGGGAAACAGAAAACAACTTCTCACCATGCTCTATATGACAGCCCTTCAATTACTTGAAGATAGTGATCATATCACCTCTCAGTCCTCTCCAGGCTAAATATACCCAGTTCCTTCAGCCTTTTCTCATAGGACTTGGTCTCCAGAACACTCAGTTTAGTTTATTCACAGTCTAAGCCAGCATTTAAAACAGTAAAATCATGCAAAATTAAAATTGAATGACCATAAAAATCATACATAAAAAGACATAAAACACTATTGTAAAACTACAAAAATAACAGAACATGGCAGTTACAGCAAACTGAATTATTAGAGTTTTCCTTATTCTTGGTAGTAGGCCAGCCAAATTTCTTATCATCAAGAAGATTCTTAAGGAGTTGCAGTTTTTGACTACTGGTAAAAGGTATGGCTGTGAAAAATGGAAATACTTCGTGAAGATCATTATAAGCCTTACAGTCAAATATGACATGGACTAAAGATTCGATACCATCATTGCAGCAGGGACATAATCGTTCTTGGAAATGCACTTTTTTGTATCTCCCCTCCACCACCGCTGAAGGGAGAGCATCCCACCTCATAAGAGTAAACATTCTCCTATATTAATTATTTGTTAAGCGGTATAGGTAGGGCATCAGGGTCACCCTGTTGATTGGTTCTGTGGGAGATCGCCACTTGGTTGTGCTATTAAAGTTATTTTGTCTGACAACGTCCAATATTCCCTGTTTCACTATCTCCCTAGCATTATCATAAGTAAGAGAACTGAGATATTGTTTTTAAAGGCCATAATAATGACTTCTGTCTTCTATGGCCCTAATCCATCTTGCGATGAAGGTATCTTGCAGAATTAAACTGATCAAGCCCTTAGGAAAAATCGTAAATTTCAACCAGAACTAGATGGCTAAAATCCAAAGCCTCGCTTCTACTGTAATCATGCCAGTTTCTATCCTAATTAATGCGTTCGAAATGCCCTTGGGTACCTGGAGGACACCTGGTTAAGCTGGTTAAGGAGGACACCTGCATAATTAATCTTAGTATCTTTTGAGCACCTTTTAAAAGGCATGGCAATACAATTTCCCCTTAATGGGTAATGCCTAGTCTCCAATGTTAAGACTAGGCATAACCCATTAAGGGGAAATTGTATTGCCATACCTTTTAAAGGTGCTCAAAAGATACTTAGGTTAATTATGCAGGTGTCCTCCTTAACCAGCTAATAAATAGAGTCGACCTCAAAATCTTAAATAGGTCCCTGTCTAGTAATCATCCAGCAGAGTTCACATATTGGTTGGGCATCAGAATGACGATAATTGATTACATCATGGTATCAATGGAGGTTGTTCCCCACAGAGCATTTTGGAGTTGCTCCACATTGTGATAGTGACTAGGGATGTGCATTCGGCTCGGCCGAGCTGAAAATACAGCCGAATCAACGCTGATTCGGCTGTATTCGTAACTGGCCGCAGCCGAATGCCATTGCCGCCCATTATGCGGCTCCCGAACGCGGCCGCCGTATTCTCCCAAACTGCTATTCGGGAGAATACGGTACGGCTGTCAAAAGGCGGCTGTCAATGTAAAATCCCATAGAAAAGGCGGGAAGTGGCTTTTGCAGCCTCAATGGAGCTGCTTGCTTAGCTTCCCGCCTCTCCTTAGTCTCCTATAGCCTGCCTCCCTGGGATCAGGGAGGGGGGGGAGGGGGAAGAGGAGCCCCAGCAGCCAATCCAAAGCATGCATTTGCAAAATGCATCGCAAATGCATGCTTTGCAGGGCTGTTGATGTGTACTGTGTAGCTGATGGCCCAGCCATCAGCTACATTGTTATTTTGATCTTTTGCTTACTTGGGTATCCAAGTAAGCAATGTTCTCTGGCCAATCAGAGAGAGCAGTGCTATTTTTTGAAATTGCTCTCTGTAGGGCCAGAGAACCTTTTTAAGGAGTCTTCCTGCTGGACTCCTCCATTGCTGTGTTGGTGTGTATGTGGTGTGGGTTGGTGTGAGAGAGATTGTGCTGCTGCTGGTGGCTGGCCCTTGGCTTCAGCTCCTGCCTGCTGCTCTCTCACTGCCTTACCAGAGACCTCCCTGGACTCAGAGAAGACAAGGTAAGACAGTTTTGGGGTTCTTGTTTTAGTTTTTGTTGGTAAAAGGACTAGAGTCCCTTTACTTGTTCAGATTTGGGTGGGTGAGTGATGGGTGGGTAGGGTAGCCTATTTGGGGTTGAGGTTAGGTTCTGCTGGGGGTGGGGGGGCCTGGGGTGGGGTGGTTTTGCTAATTTGCCCATATCTTAATTTAGTGAGAGGACTTTTTAAAGTACAGTGTCCTTTTACTTCTCCTGATTTGGGTGGCTTGGATTTCTTGGGGTTAGGGTGAAGGGGTTTTTTTTTGGGGGGGGGGGAGTTCCTGTATTATTAAAAGTTGAGTTTTTTACTGTTTCATTGTTTGATTTGTTGCTGCTGTGTTGTGTTGCTGCTGTGTTACTTTTATCTTCAGGTTATTGGGGGGGGGTGCTGTTTGGCCTAATTTTCATTGTTTTGTCCCCCTTTTCTGGTTCTGGTTTTAGGGGTGGGGGTGTTGTTGTTGACTGATTTGGCCTGAGTTTTCTTATTGGTGAAAGGCCACTTTTTAAAATCTTGAGTTAGTTTGCTTGGCCTCTTGTGATTCTCTGGTTTTGTTTTGGTTTTTTAAAATCTTGAGTTGGTTTGCTTGGCCTCTTGTGATTCTCTGGTTTTGTTTAGATTGTGTTGTTTGGGGCAGGGAAGCTGGCACCTGGGTGAGAGACCCAGAGGCAGCAGGCTTTTTGTGGTTTGCCAGCTCTCCCCGTGTTGTTTGGGGCAGGGCTGGAGAGCTGGCACCTGTAGATTGTGTTGTTTGGGGCAGGGAAGCTGGCACCTGGGTGAGAGACCCAGAGGCAGCAGGCTTTTTGTGGTTTGCCAGCTCTCCCCGTGTTGTTTGGGGCAGGGCTGGAGAGCTGGCACCTGTAGATTGTGTTGTTTGGGGCAGAGAAGCTGGCACCTGGGTGAGAGACCCAGAGGCAGCAGGCTTTTTGTGGTTTGCCAGCTCTCCCCGTGTTGTTTGGGGCAGGGCTGGAGAGCTGGCACCTGTAGATTGTGTTGTTTGGGGCAGGGAAGCTGGCACCTGGGTGAGAGACCCAGAGGCAGCAGGCTTTTTGTGGTTTGCCAGCTCTCCCCGTGTTGTTTGGGGCAGGGCTGGAGAGCTGGCATCTGGGTTTGCTGCAGCCAGGTCTGCAGAGCAGACCTTGAGCAGATTGTTTTTTTGTACTGCCACGACGTTGGCAACTGGGTTTTTATTGGTGCCAGGCCTGCAGGGTTCATAGATTAGATAGAGGGATGTAGTGCATTTGGGGCCTATAGAGATTCTCTGGTGTGAAGTTAGGTTTGGCTTTGGGTGCCCCAGGAATTGGACCCCCTGGCCCAATCTTTTTGGGACTTGGGGGGGTTGTAGGGGAGAGTCCCCTGCAGGTCCCCTGCAAATTTGGGGGCTCTCCCTCAAACCCCCTCCCCTCCAGGCGGCTTCAATTATACCCTATTTGCCATTGATTTCAATGGCCCATAGGGTATAATAGGGCCGTATATTCGGAAATAGCCGCGCATTACCGTATATGCGGCTATTCCGAATACGGCATTCAGAAGTACAGGGGGAATCCGAATTTTTTTTCCCCGTGTACTTCCGAATCCGTGTATTTCCGATTTTTTTTTTTTTTTGCACATCCCTAATAGTGACCATTTGCCTCTAGTCCTAAAAACTGATTTTCAAGAGCTAGTCATTGCATTGCGGTTCCAGAACACTCACTGTCTTCATCGCCCTCCTCTGGGTTGCCATTCCCCAGGTCCAGATCAGGAGTCCCCTGGATTTGCAGGCTTCTGCTTACCAATGGCCAGCTGGCTAGCGGGGCAAACCCTGCCCCCAAACAGCAACATCCCCAAGTGACATCCACAATGTGCTGATGTCACACATCTCTGATGCTTTCCTTCTTTATTTTATTTTTGGGGGCAGTTAACAGTTGCAAAGCACTAGGTGAGCATGTATATGTGAAGAAGGCTCAGGACTTAAAAGTCAAAGGAGAAGAGAGGAGTAGGAATGCTACTGGTGGGTGGGAAAAAGCCAAGTGACCATTAACAGCCATGTGCTCTGACTCGCAATCTGGTTTGGACATGCATCCATGTGGATTCCTGAATCATTTTTCTGTAATTTACCACTTGCAGTTCAGACATGCATAGTGCCGGCTTCCCAGATGTGATTACATCACTTCTATGTGATGTCATCACTAGGGGTGTGCATTTGGTTCAGTCGAACTGAAAAGACCGCTGAATACCCCAATTTGGACGTATACGGAGCTGTATACTTCTGAATCCAGCTCGCATGCATTATACGGGAGCCGTTTATGGAAGTCCATAGAAAAGGTGGGAAAGGAGCTTCTGCAGCTTCAAGGGAGCTGTTTGCCTCCTTTCCCACCTTTGGAAGCCTTTTCCCGACTCTCCCATAGCCTCCCTGAGATCGGGGGGGAGGGGGAGAGGAGCCCCAGCAGCCAATCCAAAGCATGCATTTGCAAAATGCATTGCAAATGCATTCTTTGCAGCGCTGTTGTGTAGCTGATGGTTGGGCTAATCCTCCAGCCATCAGCAACCTTGTTGTTCTTTTGTTTATTTGGGTATTCAAGTAAACACTGTTCTCTGGCCAATCACAGAGCAGTGGTATTTTTTGAAACTGCTCTGTGTATGGCCAGAGAACCTTTTTAAGGAGTCTGCCTGACTGGACTCCATTCCATTGCTGCTGTGTTCGTGTTGGTGTGAGAGATTGTGCTGCGCTGGCCATTGGCCTCAGCTGCTGCTGCTCTCTTTCAGCCTTGCTTGACCTGCCTGGAGAAGACATATAAGGTAAGACAGTCTTGGGGTTCTTGTTTTTATTTTAGTTAGGATAAAAGTAAAAGGACTTTTAAGACTCAGAGTCCCTTTACTTATTTGGGTGGGTGGGTGGGTTATTTAGGGTTAGGGGGTTCTGCTGGAGGTGGGGGCCTGGGGTGGGGCCAATTTGCCTATATCTTACTTTAGTGAGAGAACTTTTAAAAGTGCAGTGTCCTTTTACTTTTCCTGATTTGGGTGGCTTGGATTTCTTGGGGTTAGGGTGAAGGGGGTTTTTTTGGGTTGGGAGGGGTTGGTTAAGTTCCTGTATTGTTAAAGTCAAGTTTTTTACTGTTTTAAAAGGATTCTGTGTTTGATTTGTTGCTGCAGTGTTGTGCTGCTGTTGTTCCTTTTTTCTTCTGGTTCTTGGGGAGCGGGAGTGCTGTTTGGCCTAATTTTTATTGTTAAAAAGTTCATTTTTTTAACAGTCGAGTTTGTTGGCCTTTTCCCAGTTGGACTTGTTTGGATCTGTTGCTGTTGGTTTTGCATCCTGTCCTGTTGTCCTTTTTCCTCGTTCTGGGTTTTTTTGGGGGGAGGGGGGTAGTGGTGGTTAAAAGTTAAGTTTCTTTCTATCACGTTTTAGGGTTTTTTAATTACCTCTGGTTGGCGTGAGGTGGTTGGTGTGTGGTCTGTGTGGGGTGGGTCACTTTCATGTTTTTATAGAGCTATTTTTGGAGTCTGAGGATGCTTTTGGTTTGCATAGGGCCCCTAAATAGGCTGCCCCACTAATAAGGGTGTTTTTAGAAATTGTGCTTTTTTGAAATTTAAAAAAAAAAATCCAGTTTACTTCTTTATCTTTCAAAATTCAACTAGGCCAAACAGGGGCAATTTTAAAAGATTTTAGGTTTCTCATAAAAGGCAGTGTGACTACTAGGCCACATCAGGCTCCCTTTTAAAGAAACTAGGGTTGCAGTGCATCTTGCTTTCAGCTGCTGAAAGCCGGTGCATCCTTAGATTTCCATAGGGTAAACCACAGCTTCTCTCTAGTTATAGGGGACACCTGATTTCTAGTTTGCAAGGAAATCCAGTTTGTCCCAGGATATAGTTAGAAGAAGTTTAACTAGGAGGATATAACAAGGATTGCCTTCATCTCAAGGCAGTTTTTTTAAAAACTATAGCCAGGTAAAGGCAGGATAACCTGGTCTCCTAAACTTTACCAAACTACTACCCCAACCCAAAGAAGGACAGGTTAGGGACCAAACAAAAAACAAACAAGTTTTGGTGGGAGGGTCTTTAAAAAGAAGTCAGGGCACCTGTTGGTTCAGGGTATAGTGTAGTGAGTTAGGTTTTTAAAAAAACCCACTCTCAGTTCAGGTTGTGTGAGATTGGCCAAGGGTGACATGAGTGACAGGCAGCAGAAGAGGGGTCCTGAGGGCAAGACCAAGGAGAAGACTAGAGGGGTAGAGGGGAGGGGCAGGATGCAGTTTTCCCCCACCACCACCTGTGCATAGGGCCACTCCACAGCCGCCTTCCAGCATTCTGACCTCTGGTCAGAGTATGATGAAAAAGGCCCTTCATCGAGGCTGCTGCTGGGGTGCCCCCAGCAGAGGTGCTGGCACTGAGCAGGGTACTGCTGCTTGGGCAGTCTCTCCTCCAGCTGATGTCGCTCGGCCTCAGCAGTCGGAGGAGGGGCAGCAAGAGCCAACACCTCCCAGCCAGGAGGTCCGTCGCACCACGACTACCTCCAGAGCTCTCCAGGAGTGTTCCGCAACAGGGCAGGGATGCCAGGCATCTCTGCCTGAGATGTTTGGTGGGGGTGGCACCTGTGTGCCAAGAGGGGGAATCGGGTACGACAGGAGGGTGATCTCCTGGAACCTTGCCAGGTCGGTCGCCTATGGGCTTCCATTTTCAGTGGTCGAGAATCCTGGAGTGCTGGCACCCTGGTACAAAGTTCCTGCTAGAACCACCATTAACAGGACCATTGTGCCATCTTTTTTCAGGGCAACCGGATCTGTGGTGAAGGAGCATTTGTCCCGTGCTGCCGGGGTGATTGTTAATTTCACCTCAGATATCTGGAGCTCCCAACATGCATTCGAGTGGTATCTCTCCCTGACTGCGCATTGGTGGCAACCCAGTGAGCTGCAGGGTGGGGGTGGGGGTGGCAGTAGCAGCAGGGAGGGTCAGGACCTCCAGGTCGGCTATCGCTGGGCCTTGCTGCACACCGAAGCAGTCGACGCGTTGCACATAGCGGACACTCTCGGAGCCATCCTCTCATGGCAGTTAGAGGGCTGGGTAGGCAGGGACATCACCACAAGCTTCATGGTGACGGTGGATTCAACTTCAAGGCAGCTGTCCAGCGTCAGGGCCTAAAACGCTTTCCTTGCATGGCCCACCTTCTTCAACTCATTGTTAAGGACGCATTGGGCCAGACGAAAAGCCAGGATCACCGGTATCTAGCCACGATCCATGAGTACCGACTTCTGCTTCAGAAGTGTCGGCACATCACGGGTCACTTCTCACACAGCAATATGGACTCATATGTGCTGCATGAAAAACAGACACTGACAGGTGTGCTAAGGCACCGCCTGATTGGTGACGTCAGCACACACTGGAACTCCACCTGTGCCATGCTGGAGTTCATGGTGGAGCAGAGAACAGCCCTGGATGCCTTTGTCTCTTGAGACAAGGGTCTTTTGGGATGAGAATAGTCTCACCCAAGAGGATTGAGAAGTCATTTCTCAGACTGTGGATGTTCTTGGGCCCTTCAAGACCCACATAGAAATGCTCTCATCTGATATGGTGAGCATCGCACTGGTCATCCCCATGGTCCACATGGCCCATGAGGACCTGGCCTCATTTCTAGTGCCAGCTAAAGGCCATGCAGACGTTGATCCAGTGGTGCGCGGCCTGGTTGTTAGGCTGAAGGAAGGGCTTGAGGCCCACCTTCAGACTTTCACCCAGGATAAGGTCTACATGATGGCAACCATGTTAGACCCGCACCTTAAGGGCAAGATCACTGAGTGGGCCAACGAGCTCGATTGCTGGCGAGATGAGTTCTCCCAGAAGGTCAAGCGTTGCAGAGTCAGGGAGGGCCAAGTGCCGGTAGCTGAGGAGGATGGGGTGGAAGCAACTAATCTGCCACTTCCACTGCTGCTCATCCCCAACCTCCCCAGCTAGGCAGTGTTTCCCACCAGACTCACACCAAGAAGAGTGCCGAGATGGCACTCATCGGGCGGCTCGTTGGCCCCTCTGGGAGCTGTAGGCCCTTGAGAACGAAGACGGGTGCTGCGATGGTGAAGGACTATCTTTCAAAGCCCAACAAGTCGCAGGAAATGTTTCCTTTGGACTACTGGGTCGCGAAGGAGGCGGTCTGGCCAGCCCTCTCCTCTGTGGCCAAGGCGTTCCTTTCATGCCCACTAACAAGCATGCAGAGCGAGCGCGTCTTTTCACATATGGGCGACATTGTCTGCCCACATCGCAATCGCCTCCAATCCTGGACAGTTGAGCAGTTGGTCTTCCTGAAGGTCAACTTGCCTCTGTTTGGCTCCCTGAACGTAGACTTTGAGAGTGAATGAAGTGAGCACCTACTTGTGCCTGCATCCTCTCTTGGTCCACGCTTGGAAGGTGGTTGTAAAGCACTCTCCCACTAAACATAGACTAGAGCCCAAAGACATCTCAAAAACTCACTCATAAATTGATTGGCAGTGCACCCCCCCCCCTACCCCTCATCCATCCCCAAACCAAAAGTGAATGCTGATTTAAAATTTGCAAAGCAATCCAAATTTCCCCAGTCCCCATCCACACATGCCTAATAATACTGAAAGGGCCATTGCAGCCTCCAACTGTAACTGACAGCAGCCACAGGCCCAGCCAGGATAACCCAGATTTTTTTCAGGGGCAGGAGGAAGAAAGAGGGAGGTGCCAGTGATGATGACGGGCAGCCAGCAGCCATACCAATGCTGAGGTCCCTCTAATGCGACAGTGATAGCTGGTGTGTTGCTGCTGAGCTGAGAGAGAAGGAATGGTTACCTTCCTTTCACACAATCAGAGGTCCTCCCAGTGATCTTCCTCATTTGGGGTGCAACTCTGGCTCGCCTCCTCGTGGTGCACCCTGGGTAACGCAAAAGAGCCTGGACCAGTCAACCATCCATCACTCAAGGTAAGTATAAATGCTTTTTGCTTTGTGTCAGATACAGACTGATGTGGAGCTAGGTGTGGTCCACCGCTTCTCTTGTTTGAGAGTTGTGTTGTTTGGAGCAGGGCTGGAGAGCTGGCATCTGTAGATTGCGTGTTCTGTGGCAGGGAAGCTGGCATCTGGGTGAGAGACCCAGAACCAGCATGCTTGTTGTGCTTGGCCAGCTCTCCCCGCATTGTTTGGGGCAGGGCTGGAGAGCTGGCATCTGGGTTTGCTGCAGCCAGGTCTGCAGAGCAGACCTTGAGCAGATTGTGTTTTGTGTGGCAGTGACATTGACAACTGGGCTTATATTGGTTCCAGGCCAGCAGGGTTCATAGAGTAGATAGATGGATGTAGTGCATTTGGAGCCTATAGAGATTCTCTGGTGTGAACTTAGGTTTGGCTTTGAGTGCCCCAGGAATTGGACCCCCTGGTCCAATCTTTTTTTGGCCTTGTGGGTTTTGTGTGGGACAGTGCCCTGAAGCTGCACAGCAGTTTGGGGGGCCCTCCTCAAAACCCCCTGTTCCCCAGAGCCACTTTTCCCACAATAATTACAGTGGGGGGAGTGGCTCTAATTGTTTTTTTTCTCACCATTGGGAACGGTGTTCCTTTTGGGGTGCCCACAGATGGGTGCATCCTTTTTGGGCCAGGGGGGTTTCATGTGGGGGAGTCTCCTGAAGCTGCCCTGCAGTTTTGGGGCCTCTCCCTCAAACCCCCCTCTGGCCAGAGCCACTTTTCCCACAGCAATTATAATGGAGGAAGTGGCTAACTGGGCTTTCCCCAGCATTGGTGGCAATGGACCTTTTGGGGAGCCCAAAAACAGGGACCCCCTGGCCCAATCTTTTTGAGACTTGGGAGTTTTGTAGGGGAGAGTCCCCTGTGGGTTCCATACAGTTTGGGGGGGCTCTCCCTCAAACCCCCTGCCCCCCAGTAGCCTCTGATTATGCCCTATGTTGCCTTTGAGTTCAATGGCCCATAGGGTATAATGGTGGGATAGGGGCACCCTATTTGGGTGCCCCTGGAATAGGAACCCCTGGTCCAATCTTTTTGGGACTTGGGGGGTTCATAGGGAAGAGTCCCCTGCAGGTCCCCTATAAATTTGGGGGCTGTCTCTCAAACCCCTCCACTCCAGGTGGCTTCCAATATACCCTATTTTGCCATTGATTTCAATGGCTCATAGGATATAATGGGGCCATATATTTGGAAATAGCCATATATCTCCAATATATACGGCTATTCCAAATACCAGTAATCGGAAATATACGATATTACGAATATTTTGGCCCCATATATTTCCGAATCCGATTACTTCCGAATTTTTTTTTTTTTGCACACCCTTAGTCATCACATCACTTCTATGTGATGTCATCATATCACTTCTATGTGATGTCATCACATCACTTCTATGTGATAACATCACATCAGATGCCCCCACCTGGAATGCCCCCTAAATCTCCCCATTGGGGAGAAGGTTTGATCTGGCAATCCTAAATCTGAACCAGCCTCTCTGGGCCCTCCCGTCTCCTGCCCTGCCCTCCTCTCCTCCCAATGTTTTAAGAGGTTGCTCTGTTGGCCTGTCCAGGAGGCCCAAGCCACTGCCAGTCTCTGTCAGTGCGGGTGTTTGCAGAGTGAGCTGTGTGATGTGTGCAACGATGAGCCCCAGTACAGAAGTGAGCCAGACACCTGCATCTAGTGCTAAAACAGTGTATTTACAATATATATACAATGTGCTCACTAGTGCAGAAAGATACATCAACTACAGGACCAAAGTGCTCCGCCAGCATGTGTCTACTCGAAGAGAGAGCTGTGCATTGCTAGCACAGTCCATATATAATTCCTTCAGCCAATCCTGGCAGTCCACCGTCATGCTGACTCAGCAGGTCCTTTCCACCTGTCCTCTACCGGCTAGAACCGGCTTGTAGATAAGGTCATTGTGACCTAGCTTGCCAGCTAGATCATCTGCTGTCACAATAGAGCTGTCAGACTGTGTAAAGATAGATTCAATACTGACAGTCTTCTCCTTTGGCCAGTTCCCAGGTGCAGCCTGTTGCCTGAGTCCCACCCCACTTCTGAGGCACACCTGGCACATTTCCAGTTGTGGCCTCACCTTGCTTCCTTCTCCACAGCCCTGAGTTGGGCTGTCTGACTAAGTGGTTCCTGGGCAAGGATGTTCCCCGCTGACGTTACCAATACAGCACAATTGCAACTATGCCCTATGCTGTGTATTAAAGTTTTAGTTTCTCCTGATTTTGAGCTGTCATCAGTCATCCCTTCCAACCCCACCCCAGTCACTGCCGTATGTCCACACAGTGAGCTAAAAACTTCTCAGCTCTCAGAAGTGAACTAGACTCTAAGCATGCATTCCAATGATAGCTGTATTACAAGCTCAAGGTATCTGTGACAGACTCAGGAACTTAGCTTGAGTAACTGGAGACCAGGCTTGCAGCGATTGGCTGAAAAGTTCCCCTAGCAATGCAAAAGTAACAAAATGAGGTGGCTTAGCAGAAGAACACCTCAGGTGTTTAGTCTTAGCTGAGGAGTCTTCAAGAGAAGTCTTCAGAGAAGGAGTCTGAAGACTGGGCTTAGGCCGGTCAGTTGTGAAAGCAACTGGACAAGGGGCTGAGAACAGCCAGTGAGGCTGAGCTTCTTGTGAGAGACAGAGCAGTGTGTAGTCTCTGTCTGAAAGAGAGAGTTTGAAGGCAGAAGGGGGGCAAAAACCAAGCACCTTCTGTGAAGGAAATTCTCTGAGGGAGATCTGCCGGCACATCAGGCAGTCTCCTGTGTACAAACTAAGATCACAAAAGACACACTAAGGGGAGAACTGGATTCTGGTGGTCAGCAGGGTTACCCCCAGACTCAGACCAAGAAATTAGCTAGGGCTGAGACACACCAGGTGTGAGGTGTGAGTCCTGGAAGTTAGCTAGTGTGGAGTGTCTGTGAGGGAGGATTAAACTGGCACCAGTCAGGAGTTCTATATGTGTGTGTGGAAAGAGTGACTGTCAGTCTGTTATTTTTTTATGATTTTGAATAACCTAGGGCTAACATCTGAACTGAAGAGCATTCTTAGTACACAGAAGGTACAGCCTGCCTGCCATAAATTTCAGTGGAATTCTGAAGCCTGCCTGCTTGTTGTTTTAAAAAATATTCTGCCAGTGTTAGAGATTTATATTTCACCTCAGCCTGACAAATCTTTGTGAATTAATATATGATTATTTGCCAACTATCTGCCTGCCAACTGATTTGCCTTAATAATAGTGATCAGATATAATCAATATTATTTTATCTCTCTCCCTTGCCTTTTGTTATCTAATAAATCTTTTTTGTGTGGTTTTTTACTTCAAAACCATCTGGTGCCTATTATTTTTGAGGTCTGACAGGATTTCTGAGTGTGTGCCTAAGCGACTGAGGGAAGGTGACTGGGGAGAAATGTATTGTGGTCACCCTTCCAAGCAGACTCTGATTGCTCTCTCACAGTATCATAGAAATCAGGATATCTAGTTTGGTTAGTGGGAGCAGAGCTGTCACTCACATTTGCTTCAGTTGTTTTCTGTTATTGATAGTTGATGCTGTTTTTGGAGAAGTCCAGCTGACAAAATGTTTGCTCTTTGTCTTATTACCTTGGCCAGTTGTAGGAAGGTTTGATTAGAGAGTAGTCTCCGTTCAGAAAAGGCTGATTCTCTCCACTTTTTCCTTTTATTGTGGCATTTCTCACAGATGTTTACAGCTGTAAATTGTGACTTCACTATGAATTTTTTTAAAAAAAAAATAATTAAGTCTTCAGAACACGAATAATCATTAGGCAGTCTTGGCAGTACCAGATCACTTCACACCTCTCCTCTCCTGAGAAACCTGTATAAGGGCCAAGAAGCAACTGTCAGAACAGGATATGGAACAACTGATTGGTTTAGAATAGGAAAAGGAGTTTGACAAGGATGTATATTGTCACACTACTTATTTAATTTATATGCAGAGTACATCATGTGGAATGCTGGCCTGAATGAAGCACAAGTCAGAATAAAGATTGCTGGGAAAAACATCAACAGCCTCAGATATGCAGATGACACCACTCTAATGGCAGAAAGTGAAGAAGACCTAAAGAACCTCTTGTTGAGGGTGAAAGAATACAGCACAAAAGTAGGCTTGAAACTCAACATCAAAAAAACTAAGATCATGGCATCCAGCCCCATCACTCCTTGGCAAATAGAAGGGGAAGACATGGAAGTCGTGACAGACTTCACATTCCTGGGATCCAAGATCACTGCAGGTGGTGACTGTAGCCATGAAATTAAAAGGCGTTTGCTCCTTGGGAGGACAGCTATGGCAAACCTAGGCAGTATAATAAAAAGTAGATATATCACCCTGCCAACAAAGGTCCGTATAGTCAAAGCTATGGTATTCCCAGTAATAATGTATGGTTGTGAGAGTTGGACCATAAGGAAGGCTGAGTGCAGAAGAACAGATGCTTTCAAACTGTGGTGCCATGGAAGACTCTCGAGAGTCCCTTGGACTGCAAGAAGATCAAATCAGTCAGTCCTAAGGGAAATCAACCCTGGCTGTTTCCTAAAAGGTCATATGTGAAGCTGAAGCTTAAATACTTTGGCCACCAAATGAGAAAGGAGCACTCACTGGAGAAGACCCTGATACTGGGAAAGACAGAAGGCAAAAGAAGAAGGGGACAGCAAAAGATGAGATGGCTGGACAGCATAACTGATGCAACTGACATGAATTTGATCGGACTTTGGAGAATGGTGGGAGGGCCTGGCGTGACTTGGTCCATGGGGTCGCAAAGAGTCGAACTTGACTGTGCAACTGAACAAGACTTGGCAAAATGATAGGCTGTACAGTTTTGATGCCTTCTGGATGGATGAGGTACCAATTTGGCTTCAGAACCAATAAAAGGATGGAATCTGCCCTTGGCCTCTCTGGTGGACAATTTTCTCTGAGAGGGAAACAGGAAGACTATGTCCCTGTTGGTTTTCTTGATCTTTCAACATCTCAAAAGGGCAGGTTCTGTGAAAGGTCTCTCAGCCCCACCTACCTTAAAGGGTGTCTGTGGTGGGGGAGAAAGGTAAAGGAGATTGTAAGCTGCTCTGAGAAATTTTCAGATGGGGGGGGCTCCATTCTGTTCAATTCCTATGTCTATAATTTAAATTCTATTGAGAGGTTAAAATATCTTACAAGAAGCTGGTATCCCTTATAAAATTTTATAAGGATTAGTGCTGCCCTTCAAGAGAAGGTATGTATCAGGCAAATGTGGCCCACTGCTTTGTAAAAGCACACTTTTTCTATTAAGAAGATGTTTTCATTGCTCTTCCATCATGCTGAGCAGAAAGGGATATTACTCTTCAAGCAGCTGGAGTACAAGATCCACTGCCAGTGGAGGACTGGCTGTAACTACATACAGGTTAAGTAAACCAGTGAATGTAACTCTTTGAAGAGGATGTGTTTACCTCATAATAGCTCACACATCATTCCATTCCCATGCCAGGCAAGTGATTTGTTTTTGTTTTATTTTGTAAAACAGACGTTCTTCTGACTTTTCACTTCTAGGCATTAAAGATGTGCATTAGCTTGGATGCAGTTACTGAGCTGCACACTACGTAATTTGCATGCAGCAATTATTGTAATTCCCTGTCAAATGGATGCAGCTACTAGCTTCCCTACAGTGCTACGTAAGAAAGAGCTGGATCACATAACCCTCCTTTTGTTGGTGAGATGTGCATTCATTTAATGGCTGTTTTTCTACCCTTGGATGCACTGTGGTCCAATGTACAGGTCACAGTCAACTTGGCAATCACACAACTATTACAACTGGGTTTATTAGAGGTAGGGTTGCCAAGTCCAATTCAAGAAATATCTGGGGACTTTGGGGGTGGAGCCAGGATACACTGAGGTGGAGCCAGGAGCAAGAGTATGACAAGCATAATTGAACTCCAAAGGGAGTTCTGGCCATCACATTTATAGGGACTGCACTCCTTTTAAATCCTCCCATTGAAAATAATGAAGGATAGGGGCACCTACTTTGGAGGCTCATAGAATTGGACCCCCTGGTCCAATGTTTTTGAAACTTGGAAGGTATTCTGGGGAGAGACACCAGATGCTATGCTGAAAATTTGGTGCCTCTACTTTTAAAAACACCCCCCCCCCCAGAGCCCCAGATACCTTCAGAGCAATTCTTCATTATATCTTATGGGAATCAGTCTCCATATGGAATAATGGAGTGTCCAGCAGACATTCTCCCCCCCCCCCGCTTTCTGATGACCCTGAAGCGGGGGAGGGCCTCCAAACTGGGGGATCGCCTGCCCCCACCTGGGGATTGGCAACCCTAATTAGAAGTAATTTTGCTATGAAACATTTATAGTGTCATCCTAGCATCCCAGTTTCACAGTATTCCTACATCAAACTACAATCCCTCACCATACTAGTAATTATCTTGTGATTTATGGTGTATGTATCAGTTTCAGGACTGGATTAACAATTAGGCCAAGTAGGCACTGGTGGCCTATGGGCCCCTGTGCCTTTAGGGGCTTTGGGCCAGCTCCCTCCCCAACCCTGTTTTCACCCCTGCTTGCAGCCCTCCCAGCCTGCATGCACAGCCAGCAACTGAGCCACTCTTTGCCCAACTTGCCTGGTGTGGCTGCTGCTGGCATTGTCGCCAAGTTTACTTCTCTCCGCCTCTCCCCTGCAGCTTTGTCTAAGGGGCTTTTGAGAAGGAGCCTGCAGGCTGCAGCAGGGGCCGCAGGTGGCAGGGTGGGCACTCCAACTCTGAGATAATTTGCGAGGGGGCCCCCAAGATTTTGATGGCCTAGGGACCTCCGCAAGGTTTAATCCGGCCCTGATCAGTTTTCACGCTAAAGTACCCAAATGCTGGTTATGCCCAGGCTGATTCCGCATTAGCCTTTGCTCTGGCTCCAGTGCTGTGTTTCCCCCAGGGCAGATGTTGGTTTCCGCATATCTTGACCTGGGGCGGCAGTTTCACCTGCCTCCAAAGCGGTGTCACCCCGCATTTAGGAGATTGTCATTTTGCAAGAAGTTTATTTTTGATGCAGGTTCGGGGCTTGAGATTTATGTGCGGAACTCACGGCAATGTGCTGTCAAACTTACGCGTTAGTAGTATACACCCACATAATTCCACGCCCAAGATTCCGCCCAGTTATTATGTCACACTTCCTTAATTTTATTCCCTTTGAAAATTATCCAGTTATCTGATTAAAAAAAATTTTAAAAAAACCAAAGCAGGTTTTGCGTTACAACGCTCCAACATATAACAATGTAACACGATTTTCTTCTTTTACTGAATAAATCCCTTACTTTCACCCGCCCATACTCTTTACGGTATTCCACGTGATTTTGATAATGTGTCATTGCATTGTGATTACAGGAGTGATTAATGCTGCCCTCCATTATCCGGGAAGTACTCCGCCATGCCATTTGTTCGTTCACAAATTTCTTCCTCCCTCTAACTGAAATCGCTCCGTACTATTATAATTTTTTTTGCTAATAATATTGTTACAATGCAACAAAATAAATAGCAATGTTACACGAACTATTTTTAAGATGCGTGATCGGCACCTTTATCGCTCCCCCCCCCCCCCCGCCGTATGGCCTCAGATGGGAATTTGATTATGCTTATAGCCTTTTCTTGATGTGCTGGGGAAAATATTTTTTATATCCCCCCCTTCAGGCATCTGTTTTTAATTTGTTATAGCATTTAATCATCCATCATGCATGGCACACAAGCATGCAAACAGCGCTTAGAAGATAATTAAATAAAAATGGTGGATCGCCAACTCAGATTCTCCAGGGCTTAGATAAACTACCAATGGCAGGGTGAAAGGAAAACTCGTGACTTTGCCAGTATTGTGCCTCTGGTATTACGTTGTAACGCAAAAAAAAATATGATTGCATTGTAACGCAAACATGCATGCATGTAAAAAAAAAAAGGAAAATGCATGGATAAGTAAGGGGGGAGGGGGAAATTGCTCCGATTGTGGTGGAAACTCTGGGAGCAACAGTAATGCAGAATCAAAACACACAGAATAGATTGGGAATCGAATCCAGGATAAATCCTCTAGTGCGGAATCGGGAAATCACACCTGCTTAGAACAGCCCCGGAGTGAGAGGGCGGCAAACACCAAATGCGGAATCAGCCCCAGACTATAAGGGTTGCTCTAGTACTGCAGTAGATACTTCAACACATGTATGTAGAATTGAGTAACCTAAAGCAGAAAAGGGTCCACTGTTCCAAAATTTCATCTGTACAGCACTGAACAAATGTAGGATTGTCATGTTCAGATCTTATTGAACAGGATAGTTACTGAGCATTTTGTGCTGTCAGAATACAAGGTGAACTGCCCTGCTAGTCAGTGGTGATTTCAGCTGCCTTCTTTGATTTACAGTTTCCTTATTTGCAGGTTGTTAAAATACTTGTTGCTGGAGGGTGGGAGGAGAGACTCTTGATGGTCTGGAAAATGTTCCTACATAATTATACTGATGACTGAAAATCAGCCTGGAAAGGTTTTAATTCATAGCAGCTTATACAACAAGAGAGATTTAAGGAGGACTTTTATTTTCAACCCTTATTTTTAATAAGTTTCATTCATGTTTATATCCTGTGCTGCGGGCCCCAAAGTGTACAGGTTTATGTGGCTAAATCAGCTCTAATCCTGCTCTCAGGATCTGATTCATTTTCTTGAAACACTTCCTTAAGCAAATAAGTTCTTATATCTGGAGGCTTGTGTTATATTTATTTTTTCAGTGTTGTGTTTAGACAGAGCATTAAAAGGGATAGTTCCCTGCCCCATGTAATGGGCCTGAGGAAATATGGGGAGTGGGAAAGGTTAGAACTGAAGTTCAGGGGTAGTGCCCAGTTTTCATATAGCAAATAAAGACCCTGACTGACTTTATGTATAAGGAGACTTGTGTGTTTTAAGTGCACAGGTTTTGGGACTCAGGAAGTGACTCAAACACATCATAAACTATTTTTGTACAAGCCTTCTGTTTGCACTGAGGTCTCCAGTTGTAAGCTAGCTACATGTGCTATTGGCGATAGCTGTTTATATTCCACAAATTAGCATATCAGTTGCATAGTGCGAAATTTCTTGCAAATGCAATTAGTAGAAGGATTGCAGTCTGCACACTTGTGATGAACCCCTCTGCTCAAGGTCTATATATTCCTTTCTGAAGCCTTGAGGGATTTTTCTCACCAAGAATTTGCAGCATGGGTTCATATGCTCCTCCTCTCCAGTAGCAGCCCCTGTTCCATTCATGAAGTAGTGCTATGGGGAGCTGCACCTCTGCAATAACTGCAATGCTTTTAGTAAGTCCACAGTTTGGAACAGGTACTCCTTGCTCCTGATCCTTGAGTTGTGGGAGCAACTAAGTGGAGCCTATGTATAAACCAAGCTTGACCTTCAGGGAGCATACAATTTAGTCTGGATCAGTACAGGTAATGAGTAGAAGACCACATTTCACTCTCAGTATGGAGATTTTGCATATTGAGTACTGAGCCATGCCATTTGGCCTGCACAGTGCAGTGGCTGTCCCAGTCTTAGGCAGAGGTCTTGAACATCACCTACTAGCTTGTCTTTGCAGCTAGAGGTGTTAGGGATTGAAACTGGGACCTTCTGCAAGCTAAGCAGATGCTCTACCACTTAGCCATGGCCCATCTTCTAACAGTTAATTTAATTTAATTTTTCAATTTATACCCTGCCTTATCCTGCAAGTGGGATCTGGGTGGCTTACAACATTAAAAACCTTACAAAAACATTAAACAAACCACATCCAAACTAGACAATATCATAATTACAGAATTAACAAACATTTATACAGCCTTGGAGAACTTCCCAATGGACCCCTGAAGCCCAGAGGGTATTTTAGATGCTGAAGGAATATTTTTCCTCAGCTATTTTACTTTGTCACCCAAATCTATACATGCCATTCATTGTAGAGACAGATGCCTCCAATATTGCTCTTGGCACAATCTTGTCCCAGCAGCAGTCTCCTGAAAAACCACTGATACCCTGTTCATACTGTTCCTGGAATCTCATGCCAACAGAGATCAATCATACCATCTGGGAAAAGGAGCTTTTGGACATCAAGGCTGCTTTCAAGCACTGGTGACATTACCTCAAAGAAGCTCAACACCCTGCCTAGAATCACACAGATCATTGCAACCTGGAACACCTCCAGACTACTTGGAATAGCACGATCTGGTCATTTTTCTTTTCAAAAGTGAATTTTCAAGTCAGGAACATCCCAATACTCAAAATTGCTGGACCAGTGCCCTCTCACACAAGCTGGAATATGTGCTTTCACCCCCAGCAGAGGAAACCTTGGACACAGTCTTATGACCTAAGAATTTTGTTTGTACCCTTCTGGTGCCTGCCTTAGGAGACCCAATCCAGATGCGGTAGGAATAGGATGAGTTTATCCAAGTGCAGCTCCAGGCACTCCATAATCCTACCAGGAGTCAGCTGTCTTCCTTTTCTGTTCACCACGGCCTTCTTCACCACCTGGGCCAGATGTAAGCTCCTCAGGAACCCCTAGGAACTGCACAGAATTCTTGCAGTTATATCATGATTCTCAGATCTCAACCAGTGGGACACTTCAGATGTTACAAAATGCTATGTTTTATTACCTGGGAATTCTGGTGGCCTTAAATTTGGACCAATGTCTTCCACTACATACACACTTGTTTGGTCTGTGAGTGGTCTAAAGATCTACCAGGGAAACCCTCAGGTCTACTAATGTCTTTCACCACTCCAGCAGGACCATGTAAAATCACATCCATTTACTTCACTAAAGTCATTACAGAACTCACCCCCTTGAGCGTTTCAGTTGGTAGTAGTAGAATCATTCACTAAGATGGCTCATTTCAGGTTCAGGTTCTATCTTCCTGGCTGTTTATGCAACATATAGTCCATCTGTACAAATTGCCTGAACATTTGATATAGAATTAAAGGCCTTTTTCACTGTTTGTTTTTGGCATGCTTTACAAAAACTGGGAATCCAGGTTCACCTGACTTCCTCCTTTCTCCCCCAGTCAGAAGGCCAGATCAAACAGACTAACACCACCCTGGATCAATATATCTGTCGTAAAATGAATTACCAGTAGGACAACTGGGTGATCCTGCTCCCTTTGGCAGAGTTCACATACAGCAATGCCCTACAGTCATTGACTCAACCGACCCCTTTCTGGCCAACTAGAGCTACCACCCACTCTTCTTCCCCAGAGTGATGGTCCCCTTGTCAGTCCCAGTGGCACAATAGTTGCTTCAGAAACTACAAGCTACGCTCTAACTAGACCTTCACTGAACAGCTGAAGGTGGCCAAAGATGAAACCAATCAGAAACAGCAATCCCCCTACAGGTAGGGGATTTCATATGGCTGTCCACCAGGTACCTACACACACACAGGCCATCATGGAGATAATGGATTCCCATATTCATTGAGATCAGCTTCAGTACCTCATAGACTGGAAGGGTGTGGACCAGAGGAACATTCCTGGGAAGCAACTGCAGATGTCCATGCTGTCCCAGCTCTCTTTTTCAATTCTGTTTAAATAATATACTTTTCTTTTTAATATTTTTTATTTTAAAAACAGAATAGTAATATATATAAGGGATACAGAAAAAATAAAGAGGTTATATATTTATTCATATATTTATTTATTACATATTTCATTAATACTACATACTAGCTACAACTTTTAATATACCAAAATTCGAAGGGAAATCTATCTCACAATTAAAAAATAAGAAATATTTTGTTAAAAATCCACTTCCTTATACATTACTATTCAAAACTTGTTCTGCTTTTTCTGCATTATACTGCATTTGTATACCTTATAATATAGACCATTTTTAAAGTTTCTAATTCTAAATCTGTCTCTTGTTTCCATAATAGATACTCCATTTGTCCTCAGATTTTGAGATCTGTTCCTCAAATAAATTGTTAATTTTTCCATTACTGCATAATCAGCAAGTCTGTTTTTCTATTCTTCTAGGCTTGGACAGATGTCTGGTTTCCATTTTGCTGCATAAATAATTGTAGACTGTCACCATAAGAACATAAGAGAAGCCATGTTGGATCAGGCCAACGGCCCATCCAGTCCAACACTCTGTGTCACACAGTGGCAAAAAAATTTATATATACACACACACTGTGGCTAATAGCTACTGATGGACCTGTGCTCCATATTTTTATCTAAACCCCTCTTGAAGGTGGCTATACTTGTGGCTGCCACCACCTCCTGTGGCAGTGAATTCCACATGTTAATCACCCTTTGGGTGAAGAAATACTTCCTTTAATCCGTTTTAACCTGTCTGCTCAGCACCATATATCTAAATATCTCTTCCAAAACACTTGGTAATTTGTTAGGCAATATTCCTAATAATATTCTTAGTTTCCAGAGGAAATCTGAATAAATTCTGAATTCTTCCATGTATTTCCTTCTAATATCTTTTCTTTTTTACAAGTCCATCACATATAGTAAAAAGTTCCATCTATGTCTTGACATTTTCAGCATTTTGCTTTGTAATTTTTGTTTACTTTCTCAATATCCTTCAGAGTAACATGCCATCTGAAAAACATTTCATACCATTTTTTTCTTAGTACCTGGCTGAAAAACATTTCATACCAATTTTCTCTTAGTACCTGGCTGGCTGTGAACTTTTCCCATAACCATTCCCATTGATGCATAGGAATCTGCTTTCTAAAATTCTGCATCCAGGTGTTTTTTTAAATGTTCTTTTTCTGTTTCTAACTGAAGTAATAACATATATCCAATGTAATAAATTATATTTTTGTTTTGTAATCAGTTGTTCAAATTGCACTGCATCGTCTATGTCAATAATGTTTCGTTCTGAAGCTGATTTGTGACCATTGAATACAAATTCCTTCATCTTTAATATCTTGCCATGACTTAAATTTCCTCTGGGCATTACCAAAAATGTTAAGAAATCATTTTTGTTTGCCATATTCTTATCAAGCGTCTACTGGAGACATAAGTGGAGTGTTTGAAAGACTCAATATATTCTCAACCATATTCTCAAAAACCCATCTTTAATTATATGACACCTTTCTTATGCCTTTAGTTGATATTTTAACCATAACAGCATAAACTCTCATCTAGGTCTGCTGATTTGAGTTTTACTATTCTTTCTCTTAGATTTTTTATCTAATCCATGATCTAGACCAGACCTGCTGCTTGGTAATAATAATTTTATATTTGGAACTGCTAACCCACTTCACTTTTTCTCATCTTATAGTATTTTAAAACTTATTCTTGATTTCTTTCCATTTCAAATAAACTTGTTTACCTGACTTTTCCACTCTGTCAATATTTTTTTTTCATGTGTGTGTGTGGGGGGGGGCATTTGAAATAGAAAATATAATTTTGACAATACATTCATTTTGATTTCTAAAATTCTACCCAGCCATGCTAAATTCTATCAAGCCATGAAATTATTTTTTTTCTATCTTGATAGTTCTGTTTGTATCAATTTCCAAGTCTTCTGATTATTTTTAAAAATATATATTACAACTTTGTCCAGTTAAATTTATCGCTAGTCATTTGATAAGGTTTGGAGGCTAAAGTGCATTCTGTACTCTTTATAATGTTATTGCCTTCTTGACTGAATTGCTTGTTCTTCATTTAAAGTCTTATCATCATCATCATTCCTTCTGTATTATTTCTTTTTAATAATGATGATGATAATAATATACTTTAAATGAAGAACAAGCAATTCAATCAGTGCAACAAACACATTTTTCTGTGCTTTCTTACAAAAAATTTTAAAGCCTGCAGAACAAACAGGATACCTTTGCTCTTCTTTAAAAGCTGCATCATAGTCACACCCATCTCTTTATTTCATTTAGACTTCATTCTACTGCTATCAATGAATTATACTTACACTTATAGAATAATATATCTAAAGTGATACAGATATTTTTTCTTAAATATTCTTTTAACATAGTTTTTGAAGTAGGAAGTTTGAATCTCACCTTGACCACCAGGAGGCCTTGGCTGAGCTGTCATAATATTGATCAGGCTTATGATCATGTGTTCGAACACTGCCTAAGCACTGAGAGCTAATTGTCAAGTTAAGAACATAAGAACATAAAAGAAGCCATGTTGGATCAGGCCAGTGGCCCATCCAATCCAACACTCTGTGTCACACAATAGCAAAAACAAACAAACAGGTGCCATCAGGAGGTCCATCAGTGGGGCCAGGACACTAGAAGCCCTCACACTATTGCCCCTCCCAAGCACCAAGAATACAGAGCATCACTTGCCCCAGATAGAGAGTTCCAACAATACGCTGTGGCTAATAGCCACTGATGGACCTCTGCTCCATATGTTTATCCAATCCCTTCTTGAAGCTGTCTATGCTTGTAGCTGCCACCACCTCCTGTGGCAGTTTATTCCACATGTTAATCACCCTTTGGGTGAAGAAGTACTTCCTTTTATCTGTTCTAACCCGACTATTCCGCAATTTCATTGAGTGCCCACGAGTTCTTAAATTGTGAGAAAGGGAGAAAAGTACTTCTTTCTCCGCCTTCTCTATCCCATGCATAATCTTGCAAACCTCTATCATGTTACCCCTCAGATGACGTTTCTCCAAGCTAAAGAGCCCCAAGCATTTTAACCTTTCTTCATAGGGAAAGTGTTCCAACCCTTTAACCATTCTAGTTGCCCTTTTCTGGACCTTTCCCCAATGTAACTGTAACTTGCTGGATTCCTTTTATATATAGCTGAAATATTTATGTGTATTAATAACTAGGGTTTTATCTGTTTTATCTGTTTTATCTGTTTTAAATATGGATCCCTTTATATGTGTAATTTTGATGGATCTACTATTGGAAGCCGCCCTGAGCCACTTGTGGGAAGGGCGGGATATAAATCTTAAATAAATAAATAAATAAATAAATAAATAAATGCTATAATATCTTTTTTGAGGTGCAGTGACCAGAATTGTACACAGTACTACAAATGAGGCCGCACCATCGATTTATACAGCAGCATTATGATACTGGCTGATTTGTTTTCAATTCCCTTCTTAATAATTCCCAGCATAGCATTGGCCTTTTCTATTGCCGTCACACGCTGTCTACATTTTCAGTGAATTATCTACCATGACCCCAAGATCTCTCTCTTGGTCAGTCTCCTCCAGTTCACACCCCATCAACTTGTATTTATAGTTAGTATTTTTGGCCCCAATGTGGATTACCTTGCATTTAGCCATGTTGAACCCCATTTGCCATGTTGATGCCCACTCACCCAGCCTCAACAGATCCCTTTGGAGTGCCTCTCAATCCTCTCTGGTTCTCAGCATGCTGAACAATTTAGTGTCATCTGCAAACTTAGCCACTTCAGTGCTTACTCCCAACTCCCAATCATTAATGAACAAGTTAAAAAGTATCGGACCCAGTACTGAGCCCTGTGGCACCCCACTGCTTACCACCTTCTACTGAGAAAATTGCCCATTTATACTCACTCTCTGTTTCCTATTAAAATTATACTCACTCTCTGTTTCCTATTAATTAGCCAGTTTTTGTTACATTATTGTCATGAAAGTCTTGTTCTGTGTGGTTTCATTCTTAGATAACAGTTCTAGCTGGTTTGTCATGTGAATCTTCTTAATCATGTGTATGATTCAATAAGACTAGATTTTGCAGCCAGGATATGAACAGTGGTTGGACAGAAGTAACCTACTTATAGGGATAAGGAGACATGTACATTGGGCCTAACACAGCCATTTTTAAAGCATCCAAGTAGAATGAATAGTTTTTGGAAACTTATCTGTTGACCATTGAAAGAGCCTGCCCAGTGGCACCCGAAGAACCACAAATCTATTCAAGTAAAGATAGAGGGCAAAAATGGAGATAAGGTAGATGTAAGCAGCAACTATGGAGAGAAGGGGGCAATACAGGTGTGCTTACCAACTGAGAGGGGAGCGCTGAAAATTGCACTGCAGCATCATTGGCCATGTGAAATGCATTTTTTTTTTTTTGCTAGGGTTTGCTTGGCTTTCAGTAGAAGCTTCCATCACCCTAACCTAAAAAATGTAACTGTACTCAGGGGTGGTCTTGCCAGGGGGCATCTGTGAAAATTCAGCACTGCATCAATTGGTAACTATATTGATAAAAAGGTAAAAGTAGTCCCCTGTGCAAGCACCAATCATTTCCGATTCTGGGGTGATGTTGCATCACGACATTTTCACAGCAGACTTTTTACCGTGTTGTTTGCCATTGCCTTCCCCAGTCATCTACACTTTACCCCCAGCAAGTTGGGTACTCATTTTACCAACCTCAGAGCCAGCTATCTGAACCCAGCTTCAGCTGGGATAGAACTTAAGTTGTGAGCAGAGCTTGCACTGTAATAGTGCAGCATACCACTCTGTGCCACAGGGCTCATTGACAGGGAACATTAATTGGAATTGTATAGACTTTTTCTTCCCTCATAGTAACAATCTTTCACTGTCTTTGCTGCACAATATCTCCACTTCTAATGCCATTGCTCTTGTTTTTTTCCTTAATAGAATACTGCCAAAGCAGCATACAGTTTGTAGGTAGAAATTGCTTTTCAATATAATTTCTAATTTTATTGCTTATGATTAATATGTATGGACATAGCTTTTCATTACTTCCTTCTCTTATGGTTAGTCAAAACTTTTAAAAATAACTTTTAAAAATACTATGTTTAATAGACACAAAATGGAAGTGACACTAAATTAAAGTGCTGAATGACTGAATACATCCTTAAGAGAGTCAGTTTGGTGTAGTGGTTAAGTGCGTGGACTCTTATCTGGGAGAACTGGGTTTGATTCCCCACTCCTCCATTTGCACCTGCTGAGATGGCCTTGAATTCCACATGTTAATCACCCTTTGGGTAAAGAAGTACTTCCTTTTATCCATTTTAACCTGACTGCTCGGCAATTTCATTGAATGCCCACGAGTTCTTGTATTGTGAGAAAGGGAGAAAAGTACTTCTTTCTCTACTTTCTCCATCCCATGCATAATCTTGGAAACCTCTATCATGTCACCCCGCAGTTGACATTTCTCCAAGCTAAAGAGCCCCAAGCGTTTTAACCTTTCTTCATAGGGAAAGTGTTGCAAACCTTTAATCATTCTAGTTGCCCTTTTCTGCACTTTTTCCAACGCTATAATATCCTTTTTGAGGTGCGGTGACCAGAATTGTACACAGTATTCCAAATGAGACCGCACCATCGATTTATACAGGGGCATTATGATACTGGCTGATTTGTTTTCAATTCCCTTCCTAATAATCCCAGCATGGCGTTGGCCTTTTTTATTGCAATCGCACACTGTCTTGACATTTATAATAATAATAATAATAATAAATTTTATTTGTATCCCGCCCTCCCCACCTAGGCAGGCTCAGGGCGGCTAACAGCATTTCATAAAACATACAATAATAAATAAAACCTTTAAATTTAACAATATAAAACTTTAAATTTAACAACATTAAAAACCAGTCAATACAATTAAAATAACTTGGTCTGACAGTGCTGATGGTGTTTGACGCTAGTTCTGTCAGTTTATACAATTTGTACAGTTTACACAGCGGTATAAGTCTTTAATTAGAACCGCATTAGCGGATCCTTAGTTAACAGCCTTCTTCAGCAGTCCGAATATGCAAGTTTAAAGAGGGTAGTCTTGCAGGCCCTGCGGAACTGATCAAGGTTCCGCAGGGCCCGCACCTCCTCAGGGAGCTGATTCCATAGGGCAGGGGCCGCGATTGAAAAGGCCCGTACTCTGGTGTTCTGGAGTTTGATCTCTTTCGGCCCAGGGATAGTCATTAGATTTTTCCCGGCTGACCTCAGTGCTCTCTGGGGTTCATATGGGGAAAGACGGTCCCTCAGGTAGGCAGGTCCTCGGCCATATAAGGCTTTAAAGGTAATAATCAACACTTTGTACTGGACCCGGTATATAATCGGCAGCCAGTGCAGCCCACGTAGCCCCGACCGTATATGTTCCCACTTCGGGAGTCCCAACAACAGCCTGGCCGCCGCGTTCTGCAGTGAGTTATCTACCACGACCCCAAGATCTCTCTCTTGGTCAATCCCTGCCAGTTCACAACCCATCAACTTGTATTTGTAGCTGGGATTCTTGGCCCTAATGTGCATTACTTTGCACTTGGCCACAATTAACCTCATCTGTCACGTTGACGCACACTCACCCAGTCTCAACAGATCCGTTTGGAGTGCCTCACAATCCTCTCTGGTTCTCACCACCCTGAACAATTTAGTGTCATCTGCAGACTTGGCCATTTCACTGCTTACTCCCAACTCCAGATCATTAATGAACAAGTTAAAGAGCATGGGACCCAGTACTGAGCCCTGTGGCGCCCCACTGCTTACCATCCTCCACTGTGAAGACTGCCCATTTATACTGACTCTCTGCTTCCTATTAATTAGCCAGTTTTTGATCCACAAGAGGACCTGTCCTTTTACTCCATGACTCTCGAGCTTACTAAGGAGCTTTTGATGAGGAACTTTATCAAAAGCTTTCTGGAAGTCAAGGAAAGCAACATCTATTGGGTCCCCTTTGTCCACATGTTTGTTCACCCCCTCAAAGAATTGTAACAGGTTAGTGAGGCAAGATCTTCCCTTACAGAACCCATGCTGAGTCTTCCTCAATAACTTGTGTTCATCAATGTGCCTACTCATTCTGTCCTTGATAATGGTTTCTACCAACTTTCCCGGTATTGAAGCTAGACTGACTGGCCGGTAATTTCCCGTATCTCCTCTGGAACCCTTTTTTAAAGATGGGGGTGACATTTGCTACCTTCCAGTCCTCAGGAACAGCTTTCATAGAAGCTGTCCTTGAAAGGGCAGCTGCTGTAAAAGCACTCAGCCCCACTTACCTCACAGGGTGTTTGTTATGGGGGGGGGGAGATAGAGGAGATTGTGACCTCTCTGAGACTCAGAGTATAGGGCAGGATATAAATAAAAAATCTTCTTCTTCTAAGTGTAGAATCAAACAACGATCTTACAGATTGCCTACTGAAGAGAAGTTGCCACAAAACTGAGACCTAAGTGGTAAAGAGGTGCCTCAGCAAGTCTCATGGTTTGGCCAAACACCTAGAAACCAGATACCCTGTAATTAAATGAAAAACCTCATGTTGATAGTTTTACTCTGGAGGGATCCACTGCTTCCTGTTTTCTGATTCTTGTTGGAAACAGATGTTCTTGCATCACTTGGAACTCAAGCTTGTAACCTTGGCTAAAAGCAGGAAGTCTAAAGGTGCATGGAAATGCAAATATAAATAAATAAAACACATTTGCACCTGAACTTATTCTGAATCTCAAAAGTTGGGGACTGGATTTTGCGCAAATGTTCAAATTGGCACTTCATCCTTAAAATCACTTCACACAATGTGCTGCATTTAAGGTTTGAATTTCAGTTTCAGCTCTCAATTCCCTTCCCTGAGTTTTCAGCCAAACTCTTTTAACTGTTTTGCTGCTGAGACACTTGGTACAAGGGAACTTCGGATTGAATTACCATCTGTTTAGCATCCCCTTTCTGCTAAACTATCAAAACACAGAGAATGATCTGCACTGTGAGAATAAAGTTCCTAAATCTGCAATGAGGATTGGACAAGAGGCTGAAAATACTCCAGCATCAGCAACTCCTATACCTGGTCATTTCCAGCGATCACAATGACATGTGGCTAGCAAACAACAGGTAGTTTAAAGTGGGGAAGCTTGAAGCAACTGGGATGAAAGACTTCAAAGATGGATCATTCAAGTCATTTACTGGGCTTCTGGGACTGAAAATGTAGCAATAACTTGCACAGGTTGACTTGCATTAGGTCTTTCTGTGTTAGTGTTTTCAAATACAGACTGTTTGGTTGTGATCACACACACTAAATAATACACTTTCAGTTTACTTTCAATGCACTTTCTAATTGGATTTTGCCAGTTCACATAGTAAAATCCAGCTGGAAAGTGCACTGAAAGTGGATTGAAATTGCATTATTTAGTGTGTGTGATTGCAGCACCGGTGTAATAATCTCAGAACTATCTTTGGCTTCAATTTGCCAATAGTTATCTTCTACTACAGCTCAGAGTTATGTAAGTGAATGAATAAACAAGTAAAATAATTAGCTTATGACATGCAATGCTGAGAAAGAGGAATTGTGTGAGTCGCACGAAGATTCTAATGGTTCATTCATTTAACACCATCCCTGGGGGCAAGAGAACATTGTATTCAGAGTCCATGAGGTGGTTCTTGACACCACAAGTCTAGTCACTGTTTCTTTAAGCAGTTATTTTATTCATCATAACCAGGCCCATAGACACAATGGGGCCCCTTGGGGCCCAGCCCTCTGACTTACCACCAAGCCCCGCCCCCCGCCGCCCGACTTCCCATCCAGTCCAGATCCCCGACTTCCATTTTATTTATTGCACCTGTCTCTCATCTTGGCAAGCTCCGCATTAACACAACTCATTTGCATATGCCACACACCCCTGACATCACCGGAAGGTATACTAAATTATATCAGCTCAGCATCTATTTTATAATGCTTCTTGAATTATAATTGTCATCATAAAACCTTACTCTCATCATACTTTTTAAATTACTTTATCCTCTGTGGCCACAGTGGCACGATGAAGGTTTCCATCTGTCTGCTTTATATGTTTTAGTTATTTTCCCATTTTTGATGAAAAATATTAGAAAGTTTGTCAAATCTTAAGAGTTCAGCAAAATTCTCACAGGAGTTTTGAACAACAGAGTCCAGAAGCAAATATTGGACGCGGTGGAAGAGCACAATAAAATTTAGAGGGTCCAGAGGTCTGCTCCTGGGAGCTCCTGCCCAAAATGAGGCCTGGACATAACAAATCCCCTGAATGTGTGGTTCAGCTCAGCCACCTCAAGGTTATTACACCAGAGAAGAGCCACATCAGTCCCATCTTGCTTCACTTTTTTTCTTTTCCAGTCAGCTTCTTCCCATTTCCTCTTCCCTTTTATATCTCAAGCTTCACACCTTGTTCTTGAATTAAGCCTTGCCTTCCTCCTCTTTTCCCTGCCTTGCCTCACAACACCTGGGCCTAGAGAATTATTGTAAAGTCTGCCCTGTTGCCAAGGCTACTGCAACTTTTTGCCTTTGTTCCCACCAAGGGTAGAATTCTAGCAGGAGCTCCTTTGCATATTAGGCCACATCCCCTGATGTAGCCATCCTCCAAGAGCTTACAAAGAAGAACCTTGTAAGCTCCTGGAAGATTGGCTACATCAGAGGTGAGTGGCCTAATATGCAAATGAGCTCCTGCAAGAATTCCACCCGTGGTTCCCACCCTGCTCCACTCAGGTGAGTCCAGCTGCTGGCTGAGTCCAAGGCCCTGCCCTGTCAGGCAATTTGTTTCTGGGTAGCTTGCCACAACCATTGTTCTGAACCAAGCCTTTGTCCTGGCTTCAGGTTATATGAATTGAGACAATTTAGGTAATTGATCGGAAAAATAAACTAGTGGTCTATTGATTAAATTAGATGCTATCAGTCTCCAGTTTCTGTGCTGTAAAACATAGAACTTAACAGTGGTTGAATCTAGATGGGCAATTTGGGCTGACACAGGCACCCCCCACGTCCGGATTAAAAAGACGTGTTGAAACGCACACATCTGGGTCCCATCTCACTCCCGCCCATACCTCGTCCTCTGCCGTCTTTCTCCCACTTAAAAAAGCTTCCAGTTCATAAGTGGTGGCAAATCACTGAAGCGCTTCTGAAGTGTCTTTCCCAGCCATCTGACCGGCCATTTGCCTGAGCACTGTGACCACTACTCTGGGATGTACACAGCCAGTCCCTGTTCCAGCAGTGGGCCAAGCACTGTCTGACTGCCTCGGGGTGCCTTCCACTATGCCAGCTTTCTTCTGAGATGGGAGGCTGCCACCCCAAGCTGCCCATCCATACCCAACCAGTGATTGAACATACAGATAGATGTAACAATGAATAAGTAATTAAGGTACTTTATACATGTTGAATTTGCTATACAAAGTGCTGTGTAGATGATGAAATTGGCTTAGAATGAAACAGGACTTTGTATGAAATGAACTCACTAAAGAACACTCAATTTAATACTTGTTTGAATATTGCTTCTTTTGAAGCAATTGATAATAGAAGTGCAGGAAGACTCCTATAGTGCAGCTGGAGGTCATTTCTAGAAGTGAACAAGGAAAGGAAATTATCTGGGAAAATTAATCTCAAGAAAGTCCTTGGAAATTAATCTCCAGAAATAGCTTTCTTCCTCTTAGAGGAGAAAGAAAAGTCCCTTAATCTCAAAGTACAGAGTTTCAAATCTCATCTGTCCTGCGTTAACTAAACTGTAGAGAGCAACTATTTCTTTTTACTTGGATTGCAGCTGCTGGAAGAGTTAAACCAATGACATCAGATCAGAATATGAAAGAAGGAGGTCATCTTACTGCAGTCTCTGCTGCCTCAAGTCAGAATGGATAGCATGTGGTTTTATGTATTAAGCCTGTGGACCTGAAACTTTTTGAAATGTGACTTCTAAATTTATCCTGCTTTTGAGGACCCACTTTTAAACTTACTGTAGTTTTCAGAACTGCCAAGTATTTCCATGCTGCTTTCTCTGTCTCTAATGTAAAATTCAGAAATATCACATTTTATAGTTGTGATCTTTGCATTTTAGTTTTCATATCTATATCTATAAAAGCAAGTGTCCTGACTGATTCATCAATGCCCAGCCCAAGCCCCTGGACCTAGAAACACAAAACTCAGGGTGTGCATTCCTTCCATGACATAAGCACCCACTAAGAAGGGAATCCAGGGAAGTTGAGGTTCATATCCTCCTGCTCTCCAAGCTGGGCTAGAGCTGGCCTTTGAGGAGGAGGAGAAACACTGGGGAGAAGGGGGGGGCGAGGATTGAAGAGATGCAGGAAGATGGCAGATGACAGTGAAGAGGCTGGTGGCAAGAGGCTCAATGCAGTACATCTCCCACAGCAGTGAAGGCAGTGAGGCACCACAGGGGGTTGGATGAAAGATTAGGCTGCTGAAGTAGCACCACTAAAATAGAGCCTATGCACATACACACCTCTTCCTATCAGTGTTCCCTCTAAGTAGTGTTAGCGTGTGTTAGCTCACAGATTTTTATCCTCCAGGTCACAGATTTTTGTCTTAGCTCAGAAAGGATGACCCCAGAACACACTAATTTATGCAGTAACTCACAACTTTAATGCCAGTAGCTCATAAAGTAGAATTTTTGCTCACAAGATTCTGCAGTTTAGAGGGAACACTGCTTCCTATCCTCCTCTTGTTTTTTCCATAGCATGCTGAGCTGCTCCCACCTATTCTTCAGTCTTCCCTCTCTTCTTTCAGCTACTGCTGTAAAGTTACTAGTTGCCAAATGGCTTTTTATCCACCATTATAGTCACTAAGAGGTGGAGAGAGATGAGATTGTGAGAAGTTGGCAAGGAGGAAAGAAACAGATGGATGCAAAGGGCAGGAGCCACCATTAGGGAGGGCTGACTTTCAGAGGCTTCATGACCCACTTTTGGGTCCAAACCCACAGGCTGCAAAACATTGTTCTAGGGCATCTGGTCAGGCATTGCAGGAAACAGACCATCAATTATATCCAGACAAACTACTGGCTAGATCAGAGGTCTTGCTCTTATGTTATCACCATTTTCAGAAAACATGCTGGAGGCACCTGAAGCTCCATCCAGGAAGATTAGGAACAGAAGAACTGAGCTAGGAATGTGAAGTATGACTAGGAAGACAGCTAGGAGATAATAGTGACAGAGTTGGATGGCTGAGAGAGAAAGTTAGCAACAATGTTGTTTGTTGACCAGGCACTATCCCATGGCTAGTTCACATCTCTTCATTGATTTAGAATAAACAACAGCAGTAATAAATTACAGATGTTGGGATAAACTGGGGAGCCTGTTCAAACAGCACAATCCTTGCCTATAGCTCAGCAAGTAAATCTCCAGGGCTGGCCCCACCACTACATAAACTAGGTGATTGCCTAGGGTGCTGTCCTTCTGGGGGCACCAAATTGTGTGCCCCTCATGTGACTCAGTGATGTTATCAGTGCCGGGGGGGGGGGGGGAGAGTGCCAGAAGTTAGCCTTGCCTAGGGTGTCAGACAGTCTAGGGTCAGCCCTGTACATCTCCCAGATATAAATCCAACCTCTTGGGCTGGGCTAGCTTTGGAGGTTAGATCACTGATGCCCCACATCTTTTTTTTCTTGTCTTTATGGTATTTGCAAAGCACTGGAACATTTTACATACCACAAATGCCTATATTTGCTACAGATAATGTACAAATGCTAATCATGCATGAAGGCCTTCTAAAAACTTAAGGAAATCTGTTTTCATTTTTTAAAAAAGTACTAAAGTGCCCAGGCAAGCCTGATCTCATCAGATCTCAGAAGCTAAGCAAGGTTGACTCTGGCAAGTACTTGGATGGGAGACTTCCTTGGAATACGAGTGGTCAGGAGGACAGGGGCAGGCTTTATTCAGCCACCTTTCTGAATATCATCTAGACCCCAGTAGGGATCAGTCAGCAGAGGTTCCCATGACTTCCAGGTGCACGTGCATGCACACATACATAAAAATACCCCCCCAAAAAAATACTAAAGTCAATCATAAATTGTTATTTAAAAAAAAAAACCCTCATTCTTGCATGTGCCTAGAAATTAATTCCCCACAAAGGATTTTAAGTGTTAATTTTTTTTTTTTAAATACACAGGAGGTGCAACTTGGCTTCTGTTTTCAATTATAGTAAGCCAGCTCTTTTAATGAGGTAATGTTCTTCTGGTCTGGGTTTATCTTCTGGCAGATGAGGCAGCAGGTGATCCAGAGGGGATGAATGCTTAAAAAACATTGCAGACAAGCTGTTTAAAGTTAACACCATCAATCATCACTTATAGCCTTTGGATAAGTTGACAGGCACAGTAGTGCTTTACATCTAGGGGCCCACCAAGCCCCTGACCTACTGTAGAGCCCTATTTATCCCTCAGTCTCTCAGAGGCCAAATGAGATTTCGCTCACCAGAGGAAGTATATAGTAGTCTGCTTAAAGCTCAAGGAAATGTTCAATAAAAATACTTTATATGACTACAAGCTTTGGCTTTTATAGTCTAATACCTGAATCACTGAGTTGGAGGACTTAAAAGCATCTTAAAGGATCACCTGATCCATGGGCACACAAAAGGAGAGACAATTAAGTATAAAATATCCTTGGCAAACACCTATCCGATCTCTTTTTATGGCTTGTCTACTAACTGCCTATGCTTTTGTTTCAACTCTTCAGAAGACTACTGTGCTTTTGAAGACAAGTGGGAATTGTATTTGATTTAAAATAAGGCAGTCCAATTGCTACATGGGCTACCTGCTTTGGACACCTTATACCAAAGTATTTAAACTGACTGCCTGTTTCTAAGTTCAGTTCAAAGTTTAACTTCTTCACAACTGCGTATTCTTTCCTAGTATGAATCCATGTTGAACTGCTGGTCATTCCAGTAGGGTATTCTATCTATCCCTATCTGCAGATTTGATAAAACTGCCACTGCGAGACCCTGAGATTTTAAAGCAGAAATATAGGACATGAGGCATATTCTTGTCTTCTTTGTGAATCTCCTGTCCTAATTTACATATCTGGGGTGTCTTGTCCTTGCAATCTCAGTTGCAACACTATGATTACTAGAGAGTGTACAGAGGCCTTAAGGAGAGTACCTTTAAAGAGCTCTGAGAAGTCAAGTGTTGTTAATTAGAGTTGTGCATTCAGTTCAGCTGAACCTAATAGACCGCCGAATACCCCCTGATTCGGAAGTATACGGCGCCGTATACTTATGAATCCAGCTTGCATGCATTATATGGGAGCTGTATACGGCTCCCCATATACTTCCAAAGCAATATTCGGAAGTATATGGAACTCAATGTAAAAGGTGAGAAAGGAGCTTCTGCAGCCTCAGGGAAGCTGCTTGCCTCCTTTCCCACCTTTGGAAGCCTTTTCCCACCTCTCCCATAGCCTCCCTGGGATTGGGGACGGGAGAGGAGCCCCAGCAGCCAATCCAAAGCATGCATTTGCAAAATGCATTGCAAATGCATTCTCTGCAGGGCTGTTGTGTAGCTGATGGCTGGGCTAATCCTCCAGCCATCAGCAACATTGTTCTTTTGTTTACTTGGGTATCCAAGTAAACACTGTTCTGTGGCCAATCACAGAGCTGTGGTATTTTTTGAAACAGCTCTGTGTAGGGCCAGGGAACCTTTTTAAGGAGTCTGCCTGGCTGGACTCCATTACATTGCTGCTGTGTTGGTGTGAGAGAGAGATTGTGCTGTGCTGGCCATTGGCCTCAGCTGCTGCTGCTCTCTCTCAGCCTTGCCTGACCTGCCTGGACAAGAGAAGACATATAAGGTAAAACAGTCTTGGGGTTCTTGTTTTTATTTTAGTTAGGATAAAAGTAAAAGGACTTTTTAAGACTCAGAGTCCCTTTACTTATCCAGATTTGGGTGGGTGGGTAGCTTATTTGAGGTTAGGGGGTTCTGCTGGGGGTGGGGGCCTGGGGTGAGGGTGGGGTTGCCAATTTGCCTATATCTTACTTAAGTGAGAGGACTTTTAAAAGTGCAGTGTCCTTTTACTTTTCCTGATTTGGGTGGCTTGGATTTCTTGGGGTTAGGGTGAAGGTTTTTTTGGGAGGAGGGGTTGGTTAAGTTCCTGTATTGTGAAAAGTCAAGTTTTTTACTGTTTTAAAAGGATTCTGTGTTTGATTTGTTGCTGTGTTGTGCTGCTGTTGTTCCTTTTTTCTTCTGGTTCTGGTTATTGAGGGAGGGGGCTGTTTGGCCTAATTTTTATTGTTAAAAAGTTCAGTTTTTTAACAGTTGAGTTTGTTGGCCTTTTCTCAGTTGGATTTGTTTGGATCTGTTGCTGTTAGTTTTGCATCCTGTTCTGTTGTCTCTTTTTCCTGGTTCTGGTTTTTGTTTTGTTTTGTTTTTGGGGGGGCGGTGTTGACTGATTTGGCCTGAGGTTTTTTATTGTTAAAGGTGAGTTTATTAACAGTTGAGTTTGTTGGCCTTTTCTCAGTTGGACTTGTTTGGATCTGTTGCTGTTGGTTTTGCATCCTGTCCTGTTATCCTTTTTCCTCGTTCTGGGTTTTTTGGGGGGAGGGGGGTGGTGCTGTTTAAAAGTTAAGTTTCTTTCTGTCACGTTTTGGGGTTTTTTAATTACCTCTGGTTGGCGTGAGGGGGTTGGTGTGTGGTCTGTGTTGGGTGGGTTACATTCATGTTTTTATAGAGCTATTTTTGGAGTCTGAGGGTGCTTTCGGTTTGCATAGGGCCCCTAAATAGGCTGCCCCACTAATAAGGGTGTTTTTAGGAATTGTGTTTTTTGAAATTTAAAAAAATAATAATCCAATTTAGGTCTTTATCTTCAAAATTCAACTAGGCCAAATAGGGGCAATTTTAAAAGATTTTAGGTTTCTCATAAAAGGCAGCGTGGCTACAAGGCCACATCAGGCTCCCTTTTAAAGAGACTAGGGTTGCAGTGCATCTTGCTTTCAGCTGCTGAAAGCCGGTGCATCCTTAGATTTCCATAGGGTAAACCACAGCTTCTCTCTAGTTATAGGGGACACCTGATTTCTAGTTTGCAAGGAAATCTGGTTTGTCCCAGGATCTAGTTAGGAGAAGTTTAACTAGGAGGATATAACAAGGAATGCCTTCATCTCAAGGCAGCCTTTTAAAAAATATAGCCAGGTAGAGGCAGGATCACTTAGTCTCCTAAACTTTACCAGACTACTACACCAACCCAAAGAAGGACAGGTTAGGGACCAAACAAACAAACAAGTTTTGGTGGGAGGGTTTTTAAAAAGAAGTCAGGGCACCTGTTGGTTCAGGGTACAGTGTAGTGAGTTAGGTTTGTAAAAAAACCCACTCTCAGTTCAGGTTGTGTGAGACTGGCCAAGGGTGACATGAATGACAGCAGAAGAGGGGCCCTGGGGGCAAGGGCAAGGAGAAGACTAGAGGGGTAGAAGGGATGGGGAGAACGCAGTTCCCCACCACCACCACCTGTGCATAGCCACCTTCCAGCATTCTGACCTCTGGCCGGAGTGTGATGAGGCAGTCTCTCCTCCAGCTGATGTCGTTCAGCCTCAACAGCCAGAAGAGGGGCAGCAAGAGCAGCCCTCCTTGGAGATGAGCTTTGGGGACAGTTTTCTGTCCCAAACGATCACCCCAAGGAGGGTGCAGAGTGTCGTGCAGGAGAAGCTGGTTGAGGAAAACCAGCCCCGTTCTTCGGTCCCTTCGTGCACCAGCACTCCTTCAGGGGATGGTCAGGAGGGGAGGCCGCATGGGGTGGAGGGAGAAGAAATGGAGATACACGAGGTGCCTCCATATCCGTCCACTTCCCACCGGCAGCCAGCACCTCCTGCCACCCCAAAACATAATGTGGCTGCTCCAAGCACCTCACAGGAGGTAGATCCGAACACCCAAGCTGCTGGTCAGCTTGGGCATCCGTACACCTCCGAAGTCTGGAAGCATTTCCGACTTACAGAGCATCCACTCTTTGCGCAGTGCCAGCTGTGCAGGACCCAGACCCTGCCCACCTGAATCCGGGGGGGATGCGGAATTTCTTAAAGGGAAGAAGCAGGTGGTGCTTCTTAAGGGGGAGAAGCAGGCTGGTGCTGGGGTGCCCAAGCAGCCAACACCTCCTAGACAGGAGGTCCATCGCACCACGACTACCTCCAGAGCTCTCCAGGAGAGTTTCAGGGCAGGGATGCCAGGCATCTCTGCCTGAGATGTTTGGTGGGGGTGGCACCTGTGTGCCAAGAGAGGGAATCAGATATGACAGGAAGGTGATCGCATGGAACCTTGCCAGGTCGGTCGCCCTTAGGCTTCCATTTTCAGTGGTCGAGAATCTTGGGGTGCTAGGGTTCCTCGAGTACCTGGCACCCTGGTACAAATTTCCTGCTAGAACCACCATTAGCAGGACAATTGTGCCATCTTTTTTCAGGGCAACCAGATAGGTGGTGAAGGAGCATTTGTCCCGTGCTGCTGGGGGTACTGTTCATTTCACCTCAGCTATCTGGAGCTCCCAACATGTGTTCGAGCAGTATCTCTCCCTGACTGCGCATTGGTGGCAACCCAGTGAGCTGCAGGGTGGGGGTGGCAGTAGCAGCAAGGAGGGTCAGGACCTCCAGGTCAGCTATCGCTGGGCCTTGCTGCACGCCGAAGCAGTCGACACGTCGCACACGGCGGACACTCTCGGAGCCATCCTCTCACGTCAGTTAGAGGGCTGGGAAGGCAGGAACATCGCCATGGGCTTCGTGGTGACTGATGGTGGCTGCAACATCAAGATGGCTGTCCAGCGTCAGGACCTAAAATGCCTTCCTTGCGTGGCCCACCTTCTCCACCTCATTGTTAAGGATGCATTGGGCCAGACGAAAAGCCAGGATTGCCGGAATCTAGCCACGACCCATGAGTACCGACTTCTGCTCCAGAAGTGTCGGAACATCACGAGTCACTTCTCACACAGCAATATGGACTCGTATGTGCTGCATGAGAAACAGACACTGACAGGCATGCCAGGGCACCGCCTGATCTGTGACGTCAGCACACGCAGGAACTCCACCTGTGCCATGCTGGAGCACATAGTGGAGCAGAGAGCAGCCCTGGATGCCTTTGTCTCTGAGATGAGGGTATTTCGGGATAAGAACAGTCTCACCCAAGAGGATTGGGTGGTCATTTCTCAGACTGTGGAGGTTCTTGGGCCCCTCAAGACCCACACAGAAATGCTCTCGTCTGATACGGCGAGCATCGCACTGGTCGTCCCCATGGTCCACATGACCCATGAGGACCTGGCCTCATTTCTAATGCCAGCTCAAGGCCATGCAGACATTCTTCTAGCAGTGCGCGCCCTGGTTGTTAGGCTGAAGGAAGGGCTTGAGGCCCGCTTTCAGACTTTCACCCAGGATAAGATCTACATGATGGCAACGATGTTAGACCCGCACATTAAGGGCACGATCGCTGAGTGGGCCAACGAGCTCGATCGCTGGCGAGACGAGCTCTCCCAGAAGGTCGAGCGCTGCAGAGTCAGGGTGGGCCCAGTGCCGGTAACTGAGGAGGAGGGGGGTGGAAGCAGCTGCTACTTCCACTGGTGTTCATCCCCAACCTCCCCAGCTAGACAGTGTTTCCCACCAGACTCACGCCAAGAAGAGTGCAGAGATGACACTCATCGGGCGGCTCGTTGGCGCCTCTGGGAGCGGTAGGCCCCTGAGAGCAGAGATAGGTGCAGCGATGGTGAGGGAGTATCTTTTGGAGTCCAAAGAGTCACAGGAAATGTCTCCTTTCGACTACTGGGTCATGAAGGAGGCAGTCTAGCCGGCCCTCTCCTCCGTGGCCAAGGTGTTCCTCTCATGCCCACCGACGAGCTTGCAGAGCGAGCGCGTCTTTTCACATATGGGCGACATTGTCTGCCCACACTGCAATCGCCTACAATCCTGGACAATTGAGCAGTTGGTCTTCCTGAAGGTCAACTGCATCCTCACTTGGTCCACGCTTGGAAGGTGGTTGTAAAACGTTCTCCCACTAAACATAGACTAGAGTCCAAAGACAGCCCAAAAACTCACTCACAAATTGATTGGCAGTACAGCCCCCTACCACCACCACCACACTGATTTAAAATCTGCAAAGCAATCCAAATTTCCCCAGTCCCCATCCACACATGCCTAATAATACTGAAAGGGCCATTGCAGCCTCCAACTGTAACTGACAGCAGCCACAGGCCCAGCCAGGATAACCCAGATTTTTTTCAGGGGCAGGAGGAAGAAAGAGGGAAGAAAGAGGGAGGTGCCAGTGATGATGATGGGCAGCCAGCAGCCATACCAATGCTGAGGTCCCTCTAATGCGACAGTGATAGCTGGTGTGTTGCTCTTTTGCGTTACCATTGGGAACAGTGTTCCTTTTGGGGTGCTCACAGATGGGTGCAGTCTTTTTGGGCCAGGGGGGTTGCATGTGGGGGAGTCTCCTGAAGCTGCCCTGCAGTTTAGGGGCCTCTCCCTCAAACCCCACTCTGGCCAGAGCCACTTTTCCCACAACAATTATAGTAGAGGAAGTGGCTAATTGGGCTTTCCCCAGCATTGGTGGCAATGGGCCATTTGAGGAGCCCAAAGACAGGAACCCCCTGACCCAATCTTTTTGGGACTTGGGGGTTTTATAAGGGAGAGTCCCCTGCGGGTTCCCTGTAGTTTTGAGGGCTCTCCCTCAAACCCCCTGCCCCTCAGCCGGCTTCCAATATACCCTATGTTGCCATTGAGTTCAATGGCCCATAGGGTATAATGGTGGGATAAAGGCACCCTATTTGGGTGCCCCTGGAATGGTAACCCCTGGCCCAATCTTTTTGGGACCTGGGGGGTTCTTAGGGGAGAGTCCCCTGCAGGTCCTCTGCAAATTTGGGGGCTCTCCCTCAGGCGGCTTCCAATATACCCTATTTTGCCATTGATTTCAATGGCCCATAAAATATAATGGGGCCGTATATTCGGAAATAGCCGTATATCTCCAGTATATATGGCTATTCTGAATACTGGTATTCGGATATATACGGTATTCAGAATATTTTGGCCCTTATATTTTCGAATCCGATTACTTCCGATTTTTTTTTTTCACACCCCTATTGTTAATCTGAAGTCTTGTTTACTGACAACTGTTCTTCTGAACCGTTGTTTGTACAAAGCCCTTCCAACATTCCCACTTAATACAGTTCCATAGGTTTAACAGCATGGGAACAGAATGATATATATTCCCATGCCACACATTTTCATGTGGGTTTCCCTGGGTGAAGTTTATATACTGCTGGTAGTGAACCCTGATTGACAGCACAATCAGGGCTCACTACCAGCAATATATAAACTAAGGCTGTGGAGTTAGTGTCTAATCTACCATAGAGCTCTCAGGCAGAGGGAGGAGAAAGCTATCCCTGGAGGTCTCTGTTGAGTTAGTGTTCAGTTAGTGTTTTAACTTATGACACCTTTTTTGTGGGGGTGGGGGGTATAATGTTGTAGCATTACAGGGCATGGGAACAAGCTTTGGGGCGACATTAGATTCCTCCCAGTTCCACTCCTTTCTGGCCCCTTCTCTGCTATGCCCACTTTTCCTCCTTCTACATGAAGAACACATACATAAATGCCATCAAGTCACGAACAACCTGCAGTCAGGGGCAGTCCTGGGCAATGTGGTGCCCACCCTCACCCTGTTGCCTTCCTCTGTGGTGCCCTCACCACCCTGCTGCCCATATCTTTCCGCACCTCCGAGGGCACGTGCAGCAGAGAAGGGTGGTGTCAGAACTGGAACGAACTTCAGACGATTCCAATACTTGTTACAAAGTAAGGATCTTTATTGAAGAACTACAGTGCTAGAGCTACGAGATAACAGTAATAATAATATGGACTGTGATTTAAATTTCAATAATATGGACTGTGATTTAAAATGTTAGTTATTTAAATTGGATGTTGATTATTAATTAATTAGCTAAACTGAGAAATTTTATTTGTGGCAAATTAATTTGGGAAGTGTATCTATTTATTGGTGGGGTTTTATAATTAAGGAGCCTTTAGAATTAGACTTAATTAATTTTTAGCTAATTATTTATTGGGAAGATTGGGTGGGGCTTTTAACTAAATAACTATTAGGGTGATTGGCAGATTGGTTCATAAATAGATCGGTTGAGAGGAGGAGGGTTGGAGGAGGGGGCAGTTCAGCCTCAATTATTTCATCAGTGGAGCGGACACAACTAGGAGATGACTGGCCTGGGGATCCCAGTACTCCTGGGGAGGGGAAGGTATGACGGTGGGACTAGGCGGAATTATAAGGGAAGGGGGTTGAGACACAACAGGGCTCGACCCCCTTCCAGCCTACGTCCCATCCCGACGGTGGCAAGTAGTAGGGCCAGAGTAAATTACCCGCCTCCGTCACTGGTGTTATGTAATGCCAGGTCCATCAATAATAAGATCTCTACCCTTCGGGAGTTTCTGTTCGAACAGGATATGGACCTGGCATGCGTGACCGAGACCTGGGTGCACGAAGGGGAGACTGTAGCTCTCTCCCAGTTGGTTCCCCCAGGATTCTCGGTCGTTCACCAGTCCCGGACTAGCGGGCGGGGGGGAGGGGTGGCTATACTCATACGAGAGGCTTACTCCTTTCGGGCCCTCCCGCCTCCGGAGATCGGGGGCATTGAATGTGCCGGTTTGGCGTGGGACGTTGGGGAGGGGTTGGCGGTTTGGCTGGTGTACCGACCGCCTAACGCACCAGCCGGCGCCTTACCATCCCTGATGGAGGCCGTAGCAGGCTGGGCATTGGAGTACCCAAGGCTTTTGATCCTGGGTGACTTCAATGTCCATGCCGATGACATGTCCTCTAGTCAGGCGATGGACCTAGTGTCATCCATGGCGACGCTAGGACTCTCCCAGTTTGTTACAACGCCTACCCACCAGGCGGGGCACATGCTAGACCTGATCTTCGCGGCGGGAATTTTAGTGGACGATATTACTGCTCAGACAGTGCCATGGTCGGACCACTATGCCCTTAAGGCTCGTATGAATATCCCACCCCAAGCCCGTTTAGGCGGCGAGCCTATTTTAGCTCGCCCGCGGAGCCAGATGGACCCCGAACGGTTCCAGATGGCTCTACGGGATCCCTGGCCCTCTGGCAATTCTCTCGATGACCTGGTGGAGTCCTGGAATGATAGGCTCTCCAGGGCCATCGATGAGATTGCACCTAGACGTCCTCTGCGCCCTCGCCTAAAGCTAGCACCCTGGTATAACCAGGAGTTGCGGCAACTAAAGCGAGGACTCAGACGACTAGAGAGGCAATGGCGGTGTACTCGAGACGAAGCGACTAGAACATCTTATAGAGAGTGTATGAAGTCCTATGAGATGGCAGTCAAAGCCGCAAAGAAAACATACTTTGCGGCTAAGATTGCATCTGCAACTTCGCGCCCGGCACAATTGTTCAACATAATTCGGACTCTTATAACGCTGCCACAGGGCAGCCCAAACGTTAGTCAATTGGAAATAGGCTGTGAGGCTTTTGCGAAATTTTTTGCAGATAAAGTCGCGTCGCTCCGCCGCGACACCCCCGCCATATTGGAGACAGTATCCGAACCCGAGGCTCCTTGCCTGTCTTCAGATTGTATTCTGGATGGTTTCGGCGCTCTCAGCTTGGAGGAAGTTGACAGGATCCTCTTGTCTGCACGCCCTACAACTTGCAATTCGGACCCTTGCCCCTCCTGGCTTATTAAATCTTGCCAGAGGGAGCTTAGGTATCCTATACGGGATATCATAAATAGATCCCTGATGGAAGGGCAATTTCCAACGCCTCTTAAGGAGGCAGTGGTCCGTCCCCTCTTAAAAAAACCAACACTGGATCCGGCCGAATTGGCACACTATCGGCCGGTCTCGAATTTACCCTTTTTGGGTAAACTCATTGAGAGGGCAGTGGCGTTGCAACTACAGAGTTTCCTGGAGGATGCTTCCGTCCTTGACTCCCATCAGTCGGGCTTCCGCCCAGGTCATGGGACGGAGACAGTGCTGGTTGCCCTGGTGGATGATCTCCAGCGGCATCTGGATCGAGGCGGCTCGGCGGTACTGATGCTGTTAGACCTGTCGGCAGCGTTCGACACGGTCGACCATCGGTTGCTGACTTGCCGTCTTGCCGACGTGGGGATTCAGGGGTTGGCTTTACAATGGCTTACCTCTTTCCTCAAAGGTCGGGGACAAAGAGTGGCGATTGGGGGTGAATTGTCCCAAAGATACCCGCTGGATTGCGGGGTCCCTCAGGGAGCAGTTCTATCCCCGATGTTGTTTAACATCTATATGCGCCCTCTTACCCAGATTGCCCGGAGATATGGGCTGGGTTGCCACCAGTACGCTGATGACACCCAGCTCTATCTACTTATGGACGGCCGGCCTGCCTGTGTCCCAGAAAACCTGGACCTGGCATTGCAGGCCGTGTCTAGATGGCTCAGGCTGAGCGGGCTGAAGCTAAATCCGACGAAGACAGAGGTCCTTTGCCTGGGTCGCCGTGGTCCAGGGAGGGAGATTCCCTTACCGGCCCTCGATGGTGTGCCTCTGTCAGCGGCACACAGGGTTAGGAGCCTGGGGGTGCTACTGGAGCCTACCCTAACTATGGAGGCCCAGATAGCAGCCACTGCCAAGTCCGCATTTTTTCATCTTAGGCGGGCAAGGCAGTTGGCCCCTTTCCTGGAGGGCGACGACCTGGCAACAGTGATCCATGCAACGGTCACCTCGAGGCTGGATTACTGCAATGCCCTCTACATGGGGCTGCCCTTGTGCCGAACCCGGAAGTTGCAGCTAGTGCAGAATGCCGCTGCCCGGCTGTTGTTAGGGCTCCCTAGACGGGAGCACATCCAGCCGGGGCTTCGAGGACTGCACTGGCTGCCGATAACATACCGAGTTCGGTACAAGGTGCTGGTTATGACCTTTAAAGCCCTTTATGGTCTGGGACCTGCCTACCTTAGGGACCGTCTCTCCCCACATGTCCCCCAGAGAGTGCTGAGGTCGGGGTCTCAGAACCTCCTTATAATCCCTGGGCCAAAGGAGGCCCGTCTGAAAGCGACCAGGGACAGGGCCTTCTCGATTGCAGCTCCCTGTTGGTGGAATCAGCTCCCGGAGGAGGTGAGGGCCCTGCGGAACCTTGAACAGTTCCGCAGGGCCTGTAAAACAACCCTCTTCCGGTTGGCATATAATTAACTGTGAGCAGAATGCCTGATTATTAAATCTTAAACATCAGATTACCGAATATTGGAAATTTGAAGGACTGATTTAAGTAATAGTAGCATAGTGTATATCGATGTGAGTTTTATGTATTTTTAGGCTTTTATGTATTTTATTGTATAATTTTAATTGTATTTAAATCGACCTTTGTTAGCTTTTATTGTTGTAAGCCGCCCTGAGCCCACCTCGGTGGGGTAGGGCGGGATATAAATCGAATAAAGTAAAGTAAAGTAAAGTAAGTAATGCCGAGTCCTGGCAGTTGGTTACATTTTATGTCATCAGCAAAGTACAATAAAGCTATCATTCACACGGGTTACAGACAAGTGTCTCTTTTCCCAGGCTTCGTTATCAGAAGGGAGGATGCTTCCCTGTGGTGAAGGCCAAACGGCCTGTCTTCAAAAGGGCACCTGTGGATGTTGAACAGAGACTATCTGTCGCCCATCCTGGAGCCCTAAATATTTGGAATAGCTATGAGGTGCAGGGTTAATTGCTCAGGCTATGGACTCTGTGTTAGTGTTAGGTTACAGCATGGAGTCAGTTTGGTCAAAGCAGACAGAGAGAAAGTTACAAGTTCTGACATGCTGCCCCCCCTTAGCTCTTCGCCTTGGGCTTGTGTGGGTACAGCAGGTGAAACTTCTTAAGCAGTTGCGGAGCGGACACATCGCTAGCCTTTACCCATTCGTCACAGCTCGGGGGGAAGTATTTCCACCTGATGAGGTAGTACAGCACACCCCGTTGGATTTTGGAATCCAAAACCTCCTGCACCTCATGGTGACTCTGACCCCTCACTCGCGTCGGAGGCGGTTCCAGAGGGCGAGGGTGAAAGGACGTAGCTCCAGGGTCTTTGCGAAGGAGGCTGCAATGAAAGACAGGGTGGATCTTACTTAATGATTTGGGCAGCTCAAGTTCTACAGTTACCTTGTTGATAACCTTTTTGATTTTAAAGGGCCCCAGATATTTCAGAGCAAGTTTGCGACACCCCTGTGGGAGGGGAAAGTTTTTGTGGACAGAAAGACTGTCTCCCCCTCTTTCAGTTCCCACTGGGGAGCGTGTTTTTTGTCGTAGTGGCGTTTGTACTCCTCTTTCGCATCCTCTAGGTTCTCCTGAATCACCTTCCACCCTCCCCGTACTCCCTCCCACCACTGTTGACACGAAGTGGGTTCTGGGGCCCCAGCGGGTAGAGGAAGGTTGGGGAATGGCTTCCCTTCGTAGCCGTTGACTATTTGGAAGGGGGAGGTTTTAGTTGAGCTATGGAGGCTGTTGTTATACCCATATTCGGCGAAGGGGAGTAACTCCACCCAGTTCGTCTGTTGGTAGTTGATGTAACACCTTAGGTATTGCTCGAGAAGCCCGTTCACCCTCTCCGTCTGTCCGTCCGTTTGCGGATGGTATGCGGAGCTAAGTCCCTGCTCGATGCCTGCAATTTTGCAGAACTCCCGCCAGAAGTTGGCAACGAACTGTGGCCCGCGGTCACTAATGACCTTGTCTGGGAATGAGTGGAGCCGGACCACGTGATTAAAGAATAGTTGGGCCAATTTCTTGGCAGTGGAGTTTTTGCATGGGATGAAGTGGGCTTGTTTGGAGAATGTGTCTACTACCACTAATATCACCGTTTTCCCTTGGGAGGGGGGAAGTTCTACGATGAAATCCATGGAGACCACTGCCCAGGGGCGACTCGCTGTAGGGAGAGGGACCAAGTGGCCAGGTGGCTTCCCCCCTCTGCGCTTGGACATGATACAAGTGGGGCAGGCCAGTACGAATTCCGAGACATCCCTCTTTAATTTGGGCCACCAGAACTGTCGGGTAATTAGGCTGAGGGTCTTTACATACCCAAAGTGACCAGCAAGGCGGCTGGAATGACCATGCTCGAGGACTTCTTTTCTCAGAGATTTGGGCACATAGATTTTCCCCTTGTGGAACCAGAGTCCCCCTTCCCCCTTTTCAAGACCCTCGGGTCGATCCTGCCCCTCTAGCTCCGCTTCTGTCGCGAAGCGTTCCTTCTGCTGCGGGTCGGGGGCCCCGGTTTGCTTCCCTGAGCGGGTGGTTACCCCCCCCCCGCGATGGCCGAGGGGGGAATGAGAGAGTCGATTACTTCTTCCCTCTGGCTCTTGTGCTGGGGCATGCGTGATAGTGCGTCGGCCAAGAAGTTTTTGGTGCCTGGGATGTGCTTTAGCACGAAGTCAAATGCGTCGCATTGCACCACGAAGGGTTTCAGTTCATTTGGGTGAGCTAGTACCAGCTCGGAGGTGAAAAGTTGTTTGAGCTCGTTAAAGGCTTGGTGGCACTCCGGCATCCACGTTAGGCGCGCACCGGGCTTTTTCGCCTCTTCCCCTTTTGTTTTGAGGAGTTCGGTGAGGGGGAGCATTACCCTGGCGAACCCCTTAATGAACCCGCGGTAAAAATTTGCGAACCCGAGAAATGATTGAAGCTGCCGTCGGGTTCGAGGGGGTTCCCAGTCTAGGACCGCTTGGATTTTTGCGGGGTCCATTGCTAGTCCCTCCCCCGACACCCGGAACCCAAGGTAATCTAGTTCCGTTTTGTGGAACTCACATTTTGACAGTTTAGCATACAATTTGTTTCGGCATAGGGTCGCTAACACTTTTCTCACTAGTGGTTTCTCACTCAAGGTCTTTTGAGTAAATAATGATGTCATCCAGGTACACCACCACCCCCTTGTACAGAAATTCTCTTAACACTTCATTGATAAAGTTCATGAACACCCCCGGCGCTCCCTGAAGTCCAAAAGGCATCACTAAGTACTCGAATTGTCCCGTGGGCGTGTTGAATGCCGTCTTCCACTCATCCCCCTCTTTAATCCGCACGTGGAAGTACGCGTCGCGGAGGTCGAGCTTGGTGAAGATTTTACCCTCAGCCACTGTGCTTAATAGATCTTTTATCAGCGGGATCGGGTAAGCATTTGACATGGAAATCCCGTTTATCCCGCGAAAATCTGTGCAAAGCCTCAGACTACCGTCCTTCTTCTTGCGGAATAGGACCGGTGCCGCGTGGGGGGCCGTGGCCGGCCGGATGAACCCCCGCTTCAAATTTTTGTCAGTGAATTTCCTCAGTTCCGCTTTCTCCGCCCAGCCCATCGAGTAGAGTTTTGCTTTGGGCAGCTCTTGCCCCGGAATTAGTTCGATGGCGCAATCGGTCAGGCGGTGCGGAGGGAGTTCGTCCGCCTCTCGCTCACTAAAAGCTTTCCTCAAGTCTCTGTATTCTCTGGGGATCGCCCCTATCTCCTCAAGAGTGAGGCAAAGTCTTTCGCTTTGGGGAGGGGCCTAGGGACCCCACTCGGGTTTCCAGTGGTGGTGCTCACACCGCCAGTCGGGGCATCGTACAATTTGTTCCGCCCATCGAATGTCCGGTTGGTGCCGGGCGAGCCACCCTGCTCCCACCACCACATCAAATGAGGACGAGGGGGCTATAACGAAAGTCTCTATCCCCCAGTGATTGTCCGTCCCTACGGGGGTCGCCTGGGTCTCCAGGGTACAGGGCTCCCCCCTCATGATGGACCCGTCCATCTGTTCGAATTGGATGGGGTGGGGCAGGGGGGACGTGGCCAGTCCCAGCGCCTCTACTAGGCGCGGGGTAATAATGTCTCGGGTGCACCCTGAGTCAATCAGGGCGCGGGCGTGCATAAACCGCTTAAGGTTTGGGTTCAGTAGGGTGACTGCCATAAACAACAGCCCCCCGGTAATTCTCACCGTCAGTAGTGCCGGCGTTTCCCGGACCTGCTTTGCGGCACCGATTAAAGCAGGTCGCTGTCGTTTCCCGCCGACTCTTGGTCCCAGGACTCCTCGCTGGATTCCTCAATGGTGGTAACATCCTCGTCAATCGCCATGGAAGTGGCGACGGTGCCCCGACTGGGCTCTTTGGTGCGGCCGCCCTTCTTCTTCTGCGTGGTGCCCGCCGGCTTGGGTTGAGTGGGGGTCGGTGTTTGCCTCACCGGGTAGTTGGCGGCTAGGTGGTTCGGGTCCCCACACCTAAAGCACTTGCAGACCGCGGCGGTGGGGGTTGAGGTAGTGGGGGGCCGCTTCCCTTCGGGTTTCCCGGATACGGGGCTCGGTTTCCCCCCTCTCTTGCCTTGCTGTTGACGCCACATCCCGACGTGTTGGAGGTCGGTTTCCACCTCTCCCGCCAGCTGGATCCATCCCACCAAGGTATCAGGCCGCCCTTGGTGGTAGCACCAGTCAAGGATGTTCGCGTTCAACCCATTCTTGAACGCGGTGTACTTCATCACCTCGTTCCAGCCCCTGGCTGCCGCGCAGTAGCCCATAAACTCTTTGGCGTACTCGCGCATCATGCGGTTCCCCTGCTCGATCCTCTGCAGCGTCTCGATGGCCTTTTCCTCTCTCAGGGGGTCCCCGTACTGACGGAGCATGGCTTGGAGGAAGTCGGCCACCGTGGCCAGCTCGGGCTTTCTCCCTGTGTACAGCCCCACGTACCACTTCCACGCCGGCCCCCTCAGCTTGGAGGCGATGTGGTCGACCCGGCTCGCTTCGGTGGGGTAGCCCGCTCCCCAGTGCATGAAAAACATGTTGCACTGGATGGTGAAGTACTCTACTTCGTCCCCGTGCCCGTCGAACGTAATCTTTAGTTCCCGGGTCCCTCCGCCTTCCGCCCCGGCCGGGGCTGCGGGACCCGCTGGGGCCGGCACCACCGGGGCAGCGGGGGCGGGGGGCTCCGGCGCCGCCGGAGCGGCTGGGACCGCCGGGGCGGCGGGGCCGGGGGGTGCTGGCACCGCTGGGGCTGCTGGGGCCGCGGGTGGCGCGGGTGGTGCCGGCCCGCCCAGTGGCGGGGCCGGCGGGGTGGCCGGCGGTGGCCCCGCAGGACCACCCCCTCCTCCGTCTGCGGGGCCGGCCGGCGCGGGGACCAGTGCCGCGGGCACGGCGCCCTGGAGGGCCCGTATCTGGTCACGGATCATGCCAATGTTTTGTTGCATTTCCTCGGCCATCAGCACTCGGGACGCGTGGACCTCGTCGTGGATTTCCTTCACCCAATCGAACAGTTCGTTGCGCAGTGTTCGGATCGGGTCCCCACCACCGTAGGTGCCGAGTCCCTCGTCTCTGGCCTCGTCCTCCTCGTCTCCCCCTCCGCCTGTGGTGAGAGCTCGGTACCGTTGCTCCGCGGCGTCCATGGCGGCCGTGGATTTCCTCGGGCTCCAGGTCCGCGGGGGGAAGGCGTCGACGGAGAAGGGCGCGGGGACTTTTAGTTTGCGTCTTGCCCCCGTTACCTTCGGGTCTAAGGGTTCCTCCTCCTGGAGGGTGCTGGGCTCTCCGTTGTCTGGAGCCTTTGCCGCCATTCGGCCAGGTTGCCAGTCCAGATAAGTCCCAGAATAAAGGATTACTGTTATAATGTCAGAACTGGAACGAACTTCAGACGATTCCAATACTTGTTACAAAGTAAGGATCTTTATTGAAGAACTACAGTGCTAGAGCTACGAGATAACAGTAATGCCGAGTCCTGGCAGTTGGTTACATTTTATGCCATCAGCAAAGTACAATAAAGCTATCATTCACACGGGTTACAGACAAGTGTCTCTTTTCCCAGGCTTCGATATCAGAAGGGAGGATGCTTCCCTGTGGTGAAGGCCAAACGGCCTGTCTTCAAAAGGGCACCTGTGGATGTTGAACAGAGACTATCTGTCGCCCGTCCTGGAGCCCTAAATATTTGGAATAGCTATGAGGTGTAGGGTTAATTGCTCAGGCTATGGACTCTGTGTTAGTGTTAGGTTACAGCATGGAGTCAGTTTGGTCAAAGCAGACAGAGAGAAAGTTACAAGTTCTGACAGGGTGCACAGTGGCTGTGCGACTGCCTGGCAAGACTCTGAGCATCGCAGAGGCTGTGCACTGTCTGGAGGCTGTCGCTCCGGAAGTTCCAGAAGGGAGGTGGAGCAACAGCAGCAAGGGGTTTTCAGGATAAGTGAGAAGCAGAGGTTGTCTTCCTCTACAGGCTCTTCTTTGGTGTACTGATCCAAGTACTGATCATGCCGAGCATCTGAGATTTGACAAGTTTGGACTATACCATTCTGCCTTCCATCCAGGGCCAGCCCTAGGGTGCTTGGCACCCCAGGCATATTCAGTGCCTGCCACCCCACTGACCTGAGCCCCTGGGGACCCTAGGCACATGTGCACGTGCACACACATTAGACCGGGCCACTGCCCCTCCCCCTCCCTTCCCTTCTTTTCTGCATGCCGCATGCCACCCCCCACTACCGCCACCACCACCCCCAGCATGCTCAGAGGAGCACCGCTATTCTCAGCCCTACACACTTTGATGCAGGCATCTCAGCATTCTCTTCTTAAGAGAGCACTTGACAAGGCTTTGCTCCCCTCCTCACCAGAAATGGAAGGGAGGAGGAGCGAAGGCTCATTGAGTGCTCTCTTAAGCAAGAATACTGAGATGTCCACATTGAAGCAGGAAGGGCTGAGGATAGCTGCACTCCTCTGAGCGTGCCGGGGGGGGGGGGGGTGTGCAGAAGGACACACCCGGCAGCAGACAAGCAGTGGCAGTGGTGGGGGGGGAGGGAAATTAGACATTTGTCTGGGGCACCAGGGGGGAGAGCCCAATTCAGCACACACACACCCTCCTGGTTTTGCCTAGTCGGCAAACTGGCCCTGCTTCAATCCCACATGAAGACTAGTCTGCACCAATACAATGGTTTCACTACACCAGCATATAATCACTTCAGGCTCTGTAGCCAGTCATGTTTAGGAATGACTCCACCTTAATCTAATCTAATAAATAATACCTTATCCCCACCCAGTGAGCATAACTCACAGGTAGCCTGTGAATTTATTTTGAAGGATAAAATGGTTCTCAGATTATATAGTTTCTGAATAATCCAAATTTTGTATTGGACCTGGGGACAGTTACTTTGTCAGTATTGCCAGTATTGCCTTTGGAGCTGGAAAATTACTCATCTATGAGTCGTGCCTTACAATGTGCACACCCAGTCCACATTACTATTTTTCAGCACTCTATTTGGAGCAAACTTATATTCTGGAGAAGACCCTGGTGCTGGGAAAGATTGAAGGTAAAAGAAGAAAGGGTTGGCAAAGGATGAGATGGTCAGACAATGTTACTGATGCAATGAACATGAATTTGAGTGAATTTAGGAGGATAGTGGAAGGTAGAAGGACCTGGCATGATGTGGTCCATGGGGTCATGAAGAGTCGGACTCAACTGTGTGACTGAACAACAACAAATATTCCAATAGTTCAAGGATCTTTGAATAACAGTTCTCAAAAGTGTCTCACACAAAGTTCACAGGGTGGGAGGATTTGATTCTAATTACATACAGTCATGATCATGCTAAAACCAGTATATTTGTTCCTTTAAAAAAATAATAGATGAGAAATTATTCTGGCCTAAGCAGTATCCAGCACCTGGTTGTAAAAGACTTATTGGGAAGATGCCATGGGAAACCTACAAGAAATCTGTTCAGCCGAGCCTGACAAGGGACCAGAAGCTTGTTCTATATACTTTGCTCAGTCTTTGTAGGGAGATGTAATTACTTGGAGCTCTTTGCAGCCTACCATTTGGACACTGTGCAGATATATGGCTGCCTGATTTGAACAAAAGCATTATTTGCATCTGACCAAATTGATTTTCTCCAGGCAGCTGTATTTGCAGGCCCATGAAAAAAACGAGAAAAATTCTGAAGTTTCTTTGTTTAATTCCCCCCCCCCCCCCAATCACTCCTGTGTATGTAATTCTAAAGGGGAAAATCTATACAATTAAGGGGGAGGGGTTTAATGGCTGAAACTGCAGCTGTGCCATGTGGAAGAAGGTCTCCCTGTCCCAGGCTCATTGCTGAGCAGACAAATCCAGAAAGAATGATCTGAGCCTTCCCACAGCCATACTCACTTCAGGGATCAAACAAGGGCTTATTTTGGTCTGAGCAGACATTGTGCTCTCAGGAGTACAGTTCTCGTTTTCCTGCTTATTTGCTTGTTTTTGGTGGGAGACCTCCAGCCAATTGTAGCTCTTGCCTTTCTCAGCTGCATATCTGTTTTAAATTCTCAGCTAATCTGTTGGTGGAAACTGAATCCAAAGGACTATCTTTTGGGGGGGGGGGGATTTAAAAGAAAAAGAAGTAGAGTTGCCAACCTCCAGGTGTGGCTTGGAGATTTTAATATGATAGAGATCAGTTTCCCTGGAGAAAATGGTTAGGGTTGCCAGGTCTGTGTTGGAAAATACCTGGAGACATTGGGGGTGGATCCAGGAAAGGGTGGGGCTTGGGAAGGGGAGAGGAGAGGAGGGGCCTCAACGTGGTATAATGCCGTAGAGTCCACCTTTCAAAGCAGCCATTTTTCTCCAGGGGAGCTGATCTCTGCCAGCTGGAGATTAGTTGTAAAAGCAGGAGATTTCCAAGTCCCACCTGGAGGCTGCCATCCCTAAACTCTGGAGAGTGGAATTTATGGCATTGTACCCTGCTGAGGTCCTAACCCTCCCCAACCTTCCACCCCTAAAATTTCCCCACCTAGAGCTGACAACCCTAAAAATAAGATGCCTAGTTACTGGAAGTTCTGACCATAGAGTTCCTGGGAATTCCTAGGGGTACCTGGAAGTAAGAAAGGTAGCTCTAGTAACTGCCAGAAACTCACAGCATTTGTTAGAACTACCCTTGTTACTTCCAGGTAGCCCTAGGAATTCCCAGGAACCCTATGGTCAAAACTTCCAGTAAATAGATTAGGCCTTATTTTTCCTTTTAATTTTTCTCCCAGACTGTGCCCCCCCTCCAAGAACATCCACTTCCAAAGTGTCAAAGAACCATTAAGTTTGTGAGAAGAGCACAATAAAAATAGAACACTTCAGGTGCAACCCTAACCAGGACTACCTAGAAGTAAACAAAGCTATCAACTGAAGTTCCGCTGGCATTACAACTGATCTCCAGACTACAGAGATCAGTTCCCCTGAAGAAAATAGCAACTTTGGAGGACAAACTATATGGCATCAAGTCTCCACTGAGCTCCTTCCCCACCCAAAATTCTCTCTACGCTCTCTAAACTGCTCCCCTCATATATTCCTTGTGGCTTACAAATTACAAAAGGGTTGTCATGGTGTAGTGATTAGAGTGCCACACTAGGTTCTGGGAGACCCAGGTTCAAATCCCCATACTGGCATGAAAGTTTGCTAGGCAACCATGGGCCAGTTATGTGATTCCTAGCACTACCATATGTCACTTCTAAGTTTTCCTTGGAAGTGACATAGCAGCATAGATAACAATGCAGGTTCTCTATGTTTCCACTCCCCTAAACCCTCTGGCTGAATGCCAGGCACAGCTGGTAACCATGCCATAGAGCAGGGGTGCCCAACGGTAGCATGACCAATGGCTGGGACTGATGGGAGTTGTAGGCAAAAAACATCTGGAGAGCTACCATAGAGTCCACCCTCCAAAGCTTCCATTTCCTCCAGGGGAACTGAGCTCTATAGTCTGGAGATCCATTGTAATTCCATGAAAACTCTAGGCCCCACCTGGCTGTTGGGAATAGGGTTGCCAGGCCCAGCTCAGGAAATATCTGGGGACTTTGGGGTGGAGCCAGGAGCAAGGCTGTGACAAGCACAACTGAACTCTAAAGAGAGTTATGGCCATCATATTTAAAGGGACCACACTCTTTTTAAATGCCTTCCTTCCATTGGAAATAATGGACCACAGGGGTACCTACTTTTGGGGCTCATAGAACTGGACCCCCTGGTTCAATCTTTTACAATTTGGGACTTTTTAAAGGAGAGGTACCAGATGCTATGCTGAAAATTTGGTACCTCTACTTCAAAAAATAGCCCCTCCAGAGCCGCAGTTACCCACAGCTCAATTATCCATTATACCCTATGGAGGTCAATCTCCATAGAGAATAATGAAGTGTCCAGTGGATATTTCCCTCCTCCTCCCACTTTTTGATAACTCTGAAGCAGAAGAGGGCCTCCAAACTAGGGGATCCCCTGCCCCCAACTGGGGGATTGGATGAAACAACACCAGGTTGCAGTCTGAAAAGTAGTGCATTTCTAGTTGAATTTCTGCCTAGAAATGCAGTAAGATACTACAAGAACTTCCACAGACTGATCCCAAGGGGTTGTCCTTCTCTGTACCTTAGAATTTTGTCCAATTTTCTAGTACCAGGCAAAGAAAATGGAATATTTTTAAAAATGACCTGCTAAATCCTCATGATGACATTGGCAAGTATTTATTAAGATATTTATATCCTGCTTTTCTCCATATTGGAGACCCAAAAATAGCTCACAACTAGAGATGGGCACAAACCGGCTAATAAATTAAAGTTTGTACTGAATCTGGCTGGTTCATGGTTCGTGAAGCAATGTTCACAAAGTGAAGAAGCCATGAACATTCACAAATTTTGATACAGTTTTTGACAGTTCATGAATGTTTGTGAAGAGCAGAAACCCCTGCTTCTGTTTTTCATGAATAGACAGCTGCCCAAGAAAGCCCCTTTAAACAGCTGAGTCATGGTAGCAGTTTCCTCTTTGCAACTCAACTGTTTAAAAGGATCTTCTTGGGCAGCACTGGTTGCGCAAGAAAGCCCCTGGGGCTAGCAGCCCAGGAAAGCCCCTTTACACAACTGAGCTGTGGAAGCAGACTGCCCCTGCTGCTCAGCTGTTTCAGGCATAAACCTGGTTCAGTTTGTATTCAGTTAATTTTTGAGGTTCATGCCCAGCCTTTCACACATCATTTTCCTCTCCACAATTATGTGAAGAAGGTTAGGCTGAGGGAAAGTGACTGGACTAAAGTCACTAGAGAGGTTCCATGGCAAAGAAGGGACTCAAACCTGGATCTCTCAGATCTGAGTCAGTAAAACCACCACATTACACCAGCTAATGAAAAAGGAGAAGAGTACTGGATGGACTATGTAGCACATACTGAACCAAAAAAGATCTGCCTGTTTAAAACCTCCCTACTCATAACTTATGTGTACAGTTATGAGTATTTATGTTCACAAAATGGTGATTGCCAAGCCAGTAGCCACCATACACAGGGCTGGCACCAGGGTTTCTAGTGCCATAGGTCCCAACCTCCCACCCCCTCATTGGCCAGACCCAGGAAGGCGAGAGCAGGCAGGGTGGGGTGTGCACTCCTCGGAGCCTGTCTTCCCTTGCAAGGGAAAGCAGGCTCTGAGGAGTGCACACACTATCATGCTGCCCTGCCACTCTCACCTTTCCGGGTCTACAGACCTGGGAAGGCAAGAGCAGGCAGAGTGGCGCATGCACTCCTCTGAGCCTGCCTTCCCTTGCAAGGGAACTCAGGCTCCAAGGAACACACACGCCACCACCCCGCCCTGCCACTTTTGCCTTCCCAGGTCTGTGCAGACTGGGAAGGCAAGAGCAGCAGGGCAGGGCAAGGCATGTACTCAGAGCTTGCCCTTCCACAGCAAGGGAAGGCAGGCTCCAAGGAGCGCACACTCAGGGAGACGGGGAGGGGTGCCCGTGCCTGCCCGTGGCCAGGTGGCACCCTAAGTGGCTGCCTGCATGACCTACTGGGACACACCAAGCCTAACCATACGTTTAAGACTCTTCTACCCAAATCCCACCATGTTTCACTTAGCTGTATATCATGGTTTCCTAAAGGGTTTGAACATAATTTTCTGATAGAATTGCTGCCTTCTCATATGAAATTTGGATTAACAGCATTCTCACTGCCCACTTAAAAATGCAGAATATATTGTAACCCAGAAGATTATATGACCTTGATCTGAGGACTGGAGCAGCATGAATGGAGAAGGCAAGGAACTGAATATATCAGATCTTAAAACATGACTTCTCTTCTTTTAGAGCAGGGTTTCCCAAACTTTTCCCTCCCGTGGCCCTGTTATTTTTACACTTCTCCTTTGTGGCCCACTAAAAATTAAGGGCGGAGTCATGAGACTTTGGGGGTGGAGCCAGGAGACAGAAAATGCTGTACAAACATGCTTAAAACGCTTGCAATATTTTGTTTAGGAAAGATAGGAGAATAGTGGGATTTTGCAATGCAATTTTAAAAATAAAACATAAAGAAAAAGCACAAGGATCACACAACAGATGAAATGACAGGAAGGAAGGAAGGAAGGAAGGAAGGAAGGAAGGAAGGAAGGAAGGAAGGAAGGAAGGAAGGAAGGAAGGAGAGAAGAAAGAAAGAAAGAAAGAAAGAAAGAAAGAAAGAAAGAAAGAAAGAAAGAAAGAAAGAAAGAAAGAAAGAAAGAAAGAAAGAAAGAAAGAAAGAAAGAAAGAAAGAAAGAAGACAGGGAGACAGAGAGGGAGACAGGGAGACAGAGAGGGAGACAGGGAGACAGAGAGAGAGACAGGGAGAAAGAAAGAAAGAAAGAAAGAAAGAAAGAAAGAAAGAAAGAAAGAAAGAAAGAAAGAAAGAAAGAAAGAAAGAAAGAAAGAAAGAAAGAAAGAAAGAAAGAAAGAAAGAAAGAAAGAAAGAAAGAAAGAAAGATGGCCATCTAGTCTCTATTTAAAAACCTCCAAGGAAGGAGAGCCCACCACCTCCCAAGGAAGCCTGTTCCACTGAGGAATCACTCTAACGGTCAGGAAGTTCTTCCTGATGTTGAGTCGGAAACTCTTTTGATATAATTTCAACCCATTAGTTCTGGTCCTACCTTCTGGAGCCACAGAAAATAATTCCACACCATCCTCTATATGACAGCCCTTCAAGTACTTGAAGATGGTGATCATATCACCTCTCAGCCGCCTCCTCTCCAGGCTAAACATCCCCAGCTCCTTCAGCCTTTCCTCAATGTACTTTGTCTCCAGACCCCTCACCATCTTGGTCGCCCTCCTTTGGACTCATTCTAGATTGTCTATATCCTTCTTAAAATGTGGTGCCCAAAACTGAACACAATACTCCAGGTGAGGTCTTACCAGAGCAGAGTAAAGCGATACCATCACATCACGTGATCTGGACACTATACTTCTGTTGATACAGTCCAAAATTGCATTTGCCTTTTTAGCCACCGCATCACATTGTTGACTCATGTTCAGCGTATGATCCACTAAGACCCCTAGATCCTTTTCACACATACTACTGCTAAGACAAGTCTCCTCCATCCTATAACCATGCATTGGATTTTTCCTACCTAACTACAGAGCTTTACATTTATCCCCGTTAAAATTCATTTTATTGATTTTAGCCCAGTTTTCCAGCCTATCGAGGTCATCCTGTATCCTGTTTCTGTCTTCTTCTGTGTTTGCAACCCCTCCCAAATTAGTATCAAATAAGCATTTCCTCTATTCCTTCATCCAAATCATTGATAAAGATGTTGAGCAAAACAGGACCCAGGACAGATCCTTGAGGGGACTCCACTTGTCACTCCTCTCCAAGAGGATGAGGAACCATTCACAAGCACTCTTTGGGTGCGATCTGTCACTTACAGATCCACCTAATGGTAACAGAATCCAAACCACATTTTACCAACTTGTCAACAAGGAAAGTATGGGGAACCTTATCAAAAGACTTACTGAAATCAAGATAAACGATGTCTACAGCATTCCCCTGATCCAGCAAGGTAATCACTTTCTCAAAAAAAGAGATCAGGTGAGTCTGACATGACTTGTTCTTGAGAAAACCATGCTGGCTCTTAGTAATCACATCCATTCTTTCTAAATGTTCCAGGATCGACTGTTTGATTATTTGTTCTAAAACTTTTCCATGTATAGACGTCAAGCTGACGGGTCAGTAGTTACCTGGATTGTTTTTTTCCCCTTCTTAAAGATGGGGACAACATTCGCTCGCCTCCAATCTTTTGGCACCTCTCCTGTTCTCCAAGAATTCTCAAAAATAATAGCCAGAGGCTCAGAAATTACATCTGCAAGCTCTTTTAGAACCCTTGGATGCAATTGATCTGGCCCTGAGAACTTAGTTTCATTTAAAGAAACTAGGTGTTTATGTACTACCCCTACACTGATCCTAAGTTGGAACTTCATACCCTCCTTATATGTTCTGTTTTTGCCATGTTGAGCACCGTTCCCATCAGAAGAGGAGGAAAAGTAGGAATTGAGCAGTTCCGCCCTCTTTTCATTATCCGTTACAATTTCACTTTCTTTCCCTCGCAAAGAGCCTACCATGTCCTTGCTCTTTTTCTTACTCTGAACGTAAGAAAAGAACCCTTTTTTGTTGTTTTTAGCATCTTTGGCCAGCCTAATCTCATACTGAGCTTTAGCTTTCCTAACTCTTTCTCTACAAGCACTGGTGATTTGTTTATATTCATTCTTGGTTATAAGGCCCTCCTTATAGTCTTTTTTATTTCTCAAGTCTTTAGAGAGCTGTTTATGGAGCCACTTCTGCTTTTTAAAGCTTTTTCCATTTTTCTTCTCATAGGAATCATCTGTGATTGTGCTTTCAATATTTCGCTTTTAAGAAACTCCCACCCCTCCTGAACCCCCTTCCTCCTAAGTATTTGTGAACATGGAATTTTACCCATAGTTCTAAATTTATCAAAGTTTGCCTTTCTGAAGTCCAACCTATAAGTCTGACTACATATAGCTTTTCCCTTCCCTAAGACTGTAAATTCCAAAATCACATGGTCACTACTGCCCAGGGTGCCCACTATTTCCACTTCTTCAATCAATTCTTCCTTGTTGGTGAGAATCAAATCCAAGATAGCAGATTCCCTTGTTTCCTTCTTCACTTTCTGGAAAAGGAAGTTGTCAGCAAGACAAGTAAGGAATCTATTTGACTTTTCATTTTTAGCAGAGTTGGACTTCCAACAGATGTCTGGGTAATTGAAATCTCTCATGATCACTGTATCCCTTCTCTTGGAGAACTTTGCAATCTGCTGTAGAAGTATCTCATCCAAATCAGAGGACCCCCACAATAATATCACTGTTGTTTCTTACTCCTTTTATTTTTACCCAGAGACTCTCAACTGAGCTGCCATGCTCCGATTCACATATTTCCTCACAAATATATACCTCCTTCACATATACTGCTATGCCCCCACCCTTTCTCATTTGCCTGTCCCTTTTAAATAAGTTGTACCCCTGAATCCTAATATTCCAGTTGTGAGTGTCATCCCACCAAGTTTCAGTAAGGCCATTTAAACACGTGCTGGCCTGAAGAGCTACAGAAAGCTTCAATGTAATAACTCTGTAGACTTCCCAAGCTTTAGGAGCCTATCCTATATTTTAACATCTGATAGGGTGTGTACATGGAGAAGGAAAGAGGATCTGCATTTTACTCATTTCTTTTGAATCCCTTACTCAATGTGGTGTTGTGCTAAAAGTTTGCTTATGAACATGTTTTTTTAAAATAAATACATAGACCTCCGCCATCTTGGACATGCTATTTTAAAAGCAGCACTGGGAAAAAGCCAGCTACTCCTCCAGGGGCACAGAAGGCAGTACTGTCCCCATGGTAGCCAGGTGCTAAGCAGTGGGAGACACAGAGGAAAAACCTCAGATCTTGGAAGGGAAGCTGGGAGCTCTGACCCTCCCAACAAGCAATTCCTTACAAAGGTCAGGTGGTAGTGGCAGGTTACTGGGGAGAGAGAAATGAACGGTTCTCCAGGTGTTGGGTAGGCTTTCCAGTCCCCAGGTCCCTGTGGGGGATCCTCAGTTTTGCAGGGTTCTTCCAGCCCCCAGTCAGCTAGCCAGTGGAGGGAAGCCCTGCTCCAACAGGTACCATGTACCTTTCCACTTCAGAAGGCTAGAAGAATCTTGGAAACACTTGCTTTTTAGAAGGTGTGTGTGCCTTTAAATCTGTAGGAGCCAGGCTGAATGGGGCAGGGTGAACTGGCAGAACAACATGGATGCTCCCCGTGAATTGCTAGAAAGGAAGGGAAACCAGCATGACAAATGGAGAGTTTGTTTTACATTCCTTTCAGAGGTTGTTTGCACAGAAAATAGAGGGTAAAGGGTAAACTAGAACCTTTGTTTTCCCTGTGTTAATTTGAAGAACTTGGTTGAATATACAGCAGATGGTTACATTCAACAACTCTATGAGTAAATTGCCCCAGTAAGATCACAAAAGTGTGGGATTGCAAACTGTTTATTTTGGCTGCTCTGTGTGTGTGTGTGTGTGAGAGAGAGAGAGAGAGAGGACATGCAGCTGTGGGGGGGGGGGATGAGGAAATGAAGAGTGTATTCAGGGGAACTACACTGCTGTATTTTTATTTATTTATTTTAGGGAATGTGAAACTCTCCTGGCTCCACCCCTAAAGTCCCCAGATATTTTCTGAGTTAGACTTGGCAACCCAAGTGCTGGGGAAACCTTGGAAGGCAGGGCAGAACAGGACCTGCAGGCCAGAGGTAGCCTGTTCCACCACACTTTCTATTTGTTATTTAGAGAAAGTGCACTACCCTATAGAGTTATAAATTAACTTCAGAATGGAGAATGACTTTGTGGTTAATTATGCATCTTCTTATTTATGCAGCAGAATTTAATGGAAAAGTACCATGTGTTACTTTGGCAATGTGTTTCTACTAAAACAAACTTTTTTTCCCCTATTGATGTAGCCTGGAGGCTCTGAGAGGAACAAAACAGAAAGGAAAGATTGTGCTGTATTTACCAAGAGCATCAAAGTATTGATGTGGATGGAGTTTGCTGTTATGTGACACAATCCCCTACACTAGGGTTAGTATATACTACTAATTTACCATTGGTCAGGGCTGAGCTGAACATTATTTAGGTATAGGGCTGCCAATCCCCGGGGGGGGGGCAGGGGATCCCCCGATTTGGAGGCCCTCCCCCCGCTTCAGGGTCATCAGAAAGCGGAGGGGGGGGAGGGAAATGTCTGCTGGGAACTCTGTTATTCCCTATGGAGATTTATTCCCATAGAAAATAATGGAGAATTGATCCATGGGTATCTGGGGCTCTGGGGGGGGCTGTTTTTTGAGGTAGAGGCACCAAATTTTCAGTACAGCATCTAGTGCCTCTCCCCAAAATATCCCCCAAGTTTCAAAATGATTGGACCAGGGGGTCCAATTCTATGAGCCCCAAAAGAAGGTGCCCCTATCCTTCATTATTTCCTATGGAAGGAAGGAATTGAAAAGGTGTGACGTCCCTTTAAATGTAATGGCCAGAACTCCCTTTGGAATTCAATTATGCTTGTCACAGCCTTGATCTTGGCTCCACCCCCAAAGTCTCCTGGCTCCACCCCCAAAGTCCCCAGATATTTCTTAAATTGGACTTGGAAACCCTATTTAGGTAGCGGATCTTAAGATTTGTTATTGAAAACAACTGGGAACCATCATCAGTGCTACTGGAAGTTATCTTTGTACTGCTTAGGTGGCACATTTTGATGGGTGAATGTTCATGCTAAAATCTAACTTTAAAAAAAAATGTAAGTTCGGAAATCCAAGTTAACTTCTATACACTAGCAAGCAAAATGTTATATAGGAACAAACTAAATTACCCTTATTTGCTTTCTTTGATCACATATGTGGCACAGAGGTGTCAAACTCATGCCTGATCTGATATAAATGCAACTTTGCCAGGCACAATGCCTTGTACCAGAGATATAAACTTTATAAGGTACACACAGGCAAACCCAATTAAGAATATATATTTTTAGTAAAAATACGAACATACTTAAAATAGTAACACACAATATTTCCTTTACTTAACAGTCTTAGATAACTCAATCCTCTTGCTCTGAATTACTACATCAAAATCTGGACACAACATCTTTGCTTTAGCAATCTTGAGAATACTGTTTAGGTGGGTATCTGTAAGCCTAGAATGTACTTTTGATTTATTGACATTTATTACAGAAAACAGCTGTTCACATGTTTGTTGTTGTTCAGTTGCACAGTTGAGTCTGACGCTTTGCGACCCCATGGACAAAATCATCCCAGGCCCTCCTGTTTTCCACCATCCTCCAAAGTCAGCTCAAATTCATGTTAGTTACATATAATGCTGTCCAGCCATCTCAGATTTTACCATCTCCTTCTTCTTTTGCCTTCTGTCTTTCCCAGCATCAGGATCTTCTCCAGTGAATGCTCCCTTCTCATTTGGTGGCTAAAGTATTTGAGCTTCAGCATCTGACCTTCCAGGGAACAGTCTGGATTGATTTCCCTTAAGACTGACTGATTTGATCTTCTTGCAGTCCAAGGGACTCTCAAGATTCTTCTCCAGCACCACAGCTCAAAAGCATCTATTCTTCTGCGCTCGGCCTTCCTTATGGTTCAGCTCTCACAGCCATACCATCGCTTTGACTATACAGACTTTTGTTGGCAGGGTGATATCTCTACTTTTTATTATACTGCCCAGGTTCATCGTAGCTGTCCTCCCAAGGAGCAAACGTCTTTTAATTTCACGGCTACAGTCACCATTTGCAGGGATCTTGGATCTCAGGAATGTGAAGTCTGTCACGACTTCCATGTCTTCCCCTTCTATTTGCCAAGGCGTGATGGGGCCGGATGCCATGATCTTATTTTTTTTTATGTTGAGTTTCAAGCCTACTTTTAGGCTCTATTCTTTCACCCTCAACAAGAGGTTCTTTAGGTCCTCTTCACTTTCTACCATTAGAGTGGGGTCATCTGCATATCTGAGATTGTTGATGTTTTTCCCAGCAATCTTAATTCCGGCTTGTGCATCATCCAGGCCGGCATTCCGCATGATGTACTCTGCATATACATTAAATAAGCAGGGTGACAATATACATCCTTGTCAAACTCCTTTTCCTATTCTAAATCAATCAGTTGTTCCATATTCTGTTCTGACAGTTGCTTCTTTACAGGTTTCTCAGGAGACATGTGAGGTGGTCTGGTACTCCCATCTATTTAAGCACTTATATGAACATATGAAGCTGCCTTATACTGAATCAGAGCCTTGGTCCATCAAAGTCAGTATTGTCTACTCAGACTGGCAGCTGCTCTCTAGGATCTCAAGCTGAGGTTTTTCACACCTATTTTGCCTGGACCCTTTTTAGTTGGAGATGCTGGGGATTGAACCTAGGACCTTCTGCAGTTGCCACAGTTTGTTGTGATCCACACAATCAAAGTCAATGAAGCAGAAATAAATGTTTTTTCTGGTACTTCCGTGCTTTCTCTATAATCCAGCGAATGTTGGCAATTTGATCTTTAGTTCCTCTACTGAAACTCAGCTTGAACTTCTGGTAGTTCCTGATCTAATACTGCTGAAGCCTAGCTTGTAGGATCTTTAACATGACCTTGTTGGCATGTGAAATAAGTGCAATAATGATAGTTTGAAAATTCCTTGGCATTACCCTTCTTTGGGATTGGAATATAAACTGACCTTTTCCAATCCTGTGGCCACTGTTGTGTTTTCCAGATTTGCTAACATAGTGTTCACATATGTACATTATCCCAAATGTAAGTTGAGGGTAAATTGGAATCAAAAACTGGTAAAATTTGCTAATACCAACTTCAGAAAGCTTATCCTTCAGTACAGCATCATACTGTTCCCCACCTACATGCAATCTGTTGCATCCTTTCATTGGTAGGACCAATCTAATCTCCTCCAAATCTCATGTCTGCTCCCACAGACCACTCCTTTCCTTGCACTTCAGTCCCACTTAGGGCCTGTCCTTACACAAAGACACACATGCACCCCATGGTGATGAGGTTCAAGTATGAGGATTAACAGCTGTGAGACCCAGATTCATAAGCCCCATTCTGCCAGGGAAGTTGTTGGGTGGCTTTGGGCCAGTCACTCTCTCAGCCTATGTACCCTGAACAGTTGTGAGAACAAAAACATAGATTGGGACAATCAGGCCTCAGGTTCAGTGGAAGCTCACAGGAGTGCAGCTCCTGAACCTTTCTGAGAGTTCCATCTCCTCCTTCTGAGAGTTCCACCTCCTTGTCCATTGAATAGTATGTGCAGCTGCATAACAACTCCTGGATGAGCTCCACCACCTATTTTTCTACAAAACAACCCCTGGGGACAATGAAACATGTAAATTGCTTTGGGTCCCCTTTTGGGGAGAAAAGCAAGGTATGGATGCCTAGGAAATAAAAATGATGCAACAAAATCTCATTAAGGTGACTCAAGACTCATTTTATCTTAGCCTCCAACTACACTTCTGCTCATGCATACTGCCACTCCCCAAACATAAACACTCAGCACCTTCCTTCACTCCAACAGCTATTTTTCTCTTCCTTTCTCATGGCTTTCCAAGTGAAGTTCTCATCATGCACTTCAATCCTTTCCCCCCATGCCCCTCCCTCCAGTTCCTTTATACCCCACCCCCCAGATATACTCTGGCATTCCCTTTCCCACAATTCCCCTAATGCCTGTTTCCATCAGCAGATCCCACCACCACCACCTTCATGCATAATAATAATAATAATAAATTTTATTTATACCCCGCCCTCCCCGCCGAGGCAGGCTAAGGGCGGCTTACAGGACATGGCAAAAGCCATGTTAAAACAATAAAACAAGATAATACAATTCAATATAATTAACAATTAAATATTTAAATAATCTAAAAACAATCTAAAAATATAATCTTATAGTGCTATTATCTCAGTTATAATAATGATGGCGTGATGTTTATTCCAAGTTCCATCTTAGAAGGCTAGCCGGAAGAGGGCGGTTTTGCATGCCCTACGGAATTGGCTAATATCCCGTAGGGCCCGCACCTCTTCCGGCAGCTGGTTCCACCATTGGGGTGCCTTTATAGAGAAGGCCTGTTCTCTAGTTGTTTTTAATTTGGCCTCCTTTGGCCCAGGTACTTCCAGAAGGTTTTGTGAACTGGATCGTAGTGCTCTCTTGGGAACATATGGAGAGAGGCGGTCCCTAAGGTAGGCAGGTCCTCGGCCATATAGGGCTTTAAAGGTAATAACCAGCACCTTGTAACGAACTCGGTATACAATTGGCAGCCAATGCAGCTCCCGCAGCCTAGGCTGCACATGTTCCCACCGGGGTAGGCCCAATAGCAGTCTGGCTGCCGCATTCTGCACTAGCTGCAGTTTTAGAGTTCGGCACAGGGGCAGCCCCATGTAGAGGGCATTACAGTAGTCTAGCCTTGAGGTGACCGTTGCATGGATCACTGTTGCCAGGTCATTGCGTTCCAGGAAGGGAGCCAACTGCCTCGCCCGCCTAAGGCAGATTTGGCAGTGGCTGCTATCTGGGCCTCCATTGTCAAGGAAGACTCCAGTAGCACTCCCAAGCTCCTGACCCTGCGCACTGGTACCAGTGACACACTGTCAAAAGCTGGAAGGGAGATCCCTCCCTCTGGACCACCACGGCCTAGGCAAAAGACCTCTGTCTTCGCTGGATTCAATTTCAGCCCACTCGACCTAATCCAATCTGCCACAGCTTGCAATGCCCGGTCCAAATTTATAGGGACATCGACATCCCGGCCACCCATCAGTAGATAGAGCTGGGTGTCATCCGCATACTGGTGACAACCCAGCCCATATCTCCGGGCAATCTGGGCAAGGGGGAGCATGTAGATGTTATGTCTTTCTCCCTCCCTTCTTCTTCCTTCCCTCCACTTTTCCGGCATTGTGATGGAGGAAGAGGAAAAGAGATAGGTAGAGGAAAAGAAAAACATAGCAAAAGGAGGCAGCTTCTGCTGCTGAAGTGAAGAGGGAAGCCCAGCACACATGCACACTGACAGGGAGGAGGTGACCCCCCATCTCTGACAGGAGGAGGAGAGAAGGAGGCAGCTATATATGTGCAGCCTGGCTGAACTGAGAGAGAGGGGAAGGGGGGCTGCAGCCAGCAGACCTGACACAGGTCTTTTTGCTCCTCTTGCCACCACTGCTACCACCCTCTTCTTCCTTGCTTACAGGTTGGATAACAGACCTGGATGGGCTGGTTCTGTCCCCCAGGCCATATGTTTGAATCTCTTGTAATCCACACAATGGCATTTGTAGATTGTAGCATTGCTGCCTGTCCCATAATAAAGAGAAGCAGTTCTACAACTATGATAATCACCTTACCTCAAACTTCACTAACACTAGCCCAGAACCAGCTTGAAGGAAAAACAAGATAGCAGCAAACATGAGCATTGCACATGCATGTCTTGGAGTGCTTGCTTTAAGACAGTCCCATCTTGTTAAAAATAAAACCATCCTAAAGTAATTGCTCAAAGAATCCTGCCTGTAGGGCTTACTCCTATGGCATGCAATTGTACATTACTTTTCTTCACGTTGTACAAGCAGCCTACCAGGTTTCACTGAACCCAATATCTGAAAAACTCTACAGCCACTCCTAGGTCACTCTGCAGACAGGCTTCACTTATTAACAAACTCCTTACCATCAAACTGCCCGCATGACCTAGAGAAATCATTCTCTATACCCACACAGATCCATAATAAAATGCTTTGCAATGTTTAGCCTGGAACACTATTTTCAACATGATCAATAGTTTATTTTTCTTTAGCCATCATTAATGAGACAGATTATGAACTAATTCAAGGGAGAGTCTGCCCCTTAACAGTGTTTGGACAGGGCCTAAGTAACACAACGTAATCATGGCAAGCAATATTTCAGCACTGCACAATTTTAGCAGTTCTGCTGTGAAGCTTTATGAGATCTTACTGACATAAATGATATTTCCAAAGCTGCCTTTAGCCTTCTAATAAGCCCTGCTGAACAGTATCATGCAGTTGTGAAATACAGATATTTGTAAATTACTTCTCTCATTCTTGCTCCCTTCCACTCACACAGGAGTTCCCACTCTCCAGTTATGACAGTAACCTGACTAGTAATAATGAGATGTATTGCAGATGGAGGTCATCAGACAGAGATGGCTATCACTCCACAAACACCTGCATTGGAACACAATCTGGCATTTATTAGGAAATTCCTCCTGCTGACAAAGCCGGGGAGGCAAGGACAGGAAAGCAAAGCAAGATTCCTTTACACAGCTGGAGTATAAACTTGCAAAGTTGCTCACATTCATTCTTCTCTTGCAGATAACTTGGCTGTTATTTATCAAGATCACCATCAAATAAAACTCAGAATCTCCTAGCATAACATGGCTGTAAAGTATTGTTCTGCCTCTATTTTTCTAGGACCCTGCAGCATCAGAGAAAAGGCTCAAGAGAAGCAAAGTTATCTTTACTGTTAACAAAAAGTTATAATTACAGAGTTATTTGTTCATAGATAAATGCTAGAAGGTTTGGGGTGGTGACTCCATATTAAATGCACCCCAACAGAAAAATTAATCAAAGTGTGTCTTCATATGGGTTAGTCTGAATAAAGTCTTTGCTAGGCGAAATGCCAAGATTGCTTGAGTACTGCTTATGTAACTGAGGACTAATCTTCTTGGAGACATACAAGCAATACCACTCACAGACCTTGTCTTGGGAGGGGAGTGTCAAACTACACATGTCATAGGATTTTCTGCAGTTTTTAAAAAAATGATTAGTAGCTCCATGTAGCTGCTTTGAAGATCCAGCAAGAGTAACCAGAGGAGCTGGTGTTTAACCATTTTCTCTTGTGAAAATAGATTCAGGTGGGTAGCTGTGTGGGTCTGAAGCAGCAGCAGAACAAAGTTTGAGTTCAGTGGTCCTTTTAAGACCAATTAAGTGTTATTCAAGGTATAAGCTTTCGTTTGCAAGCACACTTCTTCAGATACAGTGAAACAGAATTTCCTCAACTATTACATATAGGAAGAGAGAGGATGGGAGGGGGTTAATTGCGAGAAAGGGCTAGTTAGAATCAAGATGCATAAGTAAGAGGGTGATTATAGCTGAGATTAGATTAAGGTAATTGGTAAGCTCCTAACAGTCAGCAAAAACAAGACCTGGAGCTGACTGTGGCTCAGATCATGAGCTACTCATTGCAAAATTCAGGCTTAAACTGAAGAAAACTGGGGAAGCCATTAAGCCATTCAGGTTTGAACTTGATCACATCCCTTATGAGTATACAGTGGAGGTGAAGAATAGGTTTAAGGAACTAGAGTTGATAGACAGAGTGCCTGAAGAACTATGGATGGAGGTTCGTGATATTGTACACAAGGCAGCAATCAGCACCATCCCAAAGAAAAAGAAATGCAAGAAAGCAAAGTAGCTATTTGATGAGGCTTTACAAATAGCTGAGGAAAGAAGGAAAGTGAAAGGCAAAGGTGAAAAGGAAAGATCCACTCAACTGAATGCAGATTTCCAGAGAACAGCAAGGAGAGATAAAAAGGCCTTCCTGAAAAAACAATGCAAAGTAATAGAGGAAAATAATAGAATGGGAAGGACAAGAGATCTCTTCAAGAAAATTGGAGAAATCAAGGGAACATTATGTGCAAAGATGGCCATAATAAAGGATAAAAACTGTAGGGACCTAACAGAAGCTGAAGAGATTAGGAAGAGATGGCAAGAATACACAGAAGAATTATACAAGAAGGATCTCAATGTCCCTGACAACTATGACAATGAAATTGCTGACCTTGAGCCAGACATCCTGGAGTGTGAAGTCAAATGGGCCTTAGAAAGCACTACTAACAACAAAGCAAGCGGAGATGACGGTATCCCAGTTGAGCTATTCAGAGTTCTAAAAGACAATGCTGTTAAAGTGATGCACACATTATGTCAGCAAATCTGGAAAACACAACAGCGGGAGTGGCGGGGGGAGGGGTGGCAGTATTAATTCAGGAGGCTTACTCCTTCCAGGAGCTCTCATCTTCACAGATCACTGGCATTGAATGTGTTGGCATGGTGTGTGAGGCAGGAGAGAGTTTGGCTATCTGGTTGCTGTACCGAGCACCCAACTCACCGTCCAGTGCCATACTGTCCCTGGTGGAGGCAGTAGCAGGCTGGGCATTGGAACACCCAAGGCTGTTGGTCTTGGGCAATTTCAGCATCCATGCTGATGACGCACACTCCACTCAGGTGATGGACCTAGTGTCATCCATGGTGGCACTGGGACTCTCTCAATATGTAACAACTCCCACACACCAGGCTGGGCACATGGTCTTTGTGGTGGGAGTGACAGTGGACTGTATCACTGCTAATGCAGTGCCATGGTTGGACCACTGCCCTGAAGGCCCGTGTGAATGTTCCACTCCAACCCTGTTTGGGTGGTCAGCATATTTTAGCTCGCTTGCGAAACCAAATGGACCCCTTGTGGCTTCAAATGGCTTTGCAAGATCCTTGGCCCCCTGGCGATTGATGAGATCGCTCCCGGGTACCCTCTCCGCCCCCGTTCAAAGTTGACACCATGGAATTCCCCGGAGCTATGGCTGATGAAACAAGGGCTGAGATGGCTAGAGAGACAATGGCGGCGTGCCCGCAATGAAGTGATAAGAACATCCTGTAGGTCATTTATAAGAACCTATGAGATGGCAGTCAAGGCTGCTGAGAGCTTATCTTATGGCCACGATTGCATCTGCGAATTTACGCCCAGCACAACTGTTTAGAACAATTCGGTCACTAACTATCTTTCCACAGGGTAATGAAAACGCTAGGAAATTGGATATAGGCTGCGAGGCTTTTGTGAGTTTTTTCACAGATAAGGTCTTGTCACTCCGCCGCGACATCCCGGCCACTCTTGAAAAAGTAAAGGAACTTGAGGCTCCGTGTACATCTTCTAGTCAGCTTCTAGATTACTTCACTTCACTCAGTTTGGAGGAAGTTGACAGAACACTCTCTACTGTATGTCTGACTACTTGTAGTCTGGACCCATGTCCATCCTGGCTTATAAAGGCTAGCCGGGATGAACTACGGGTTCCCCTGAAGGGAATTGTAAACCAGTCCCTATCTGAAGGGACCTTCCCTCAGCCTCTTAAAGAGGCAGCTGTCTGCCCCCTCCTAAAGAAACCATCTCTGGACCTGGCTGTATTGGCAAATTATCGGCCGGTGTCAAACTTGCCTTTCTTAGGCAAGATTATTGAAAGGGCGGTCATGATGCAATTACAGAGCATTCTGAATGACGCTTCTGTACTGAACCCTTTTCAATCTGCGTTCCGCCCGAGCCATGGGACAGAGACGTTTCTGGTCGCTCTCATAGATGACCTCCAGAGGCATCTGGATAGAGGTGGCTTGGTGGTACTGATGCTTTTAGACCTATCGGCCGTGTTTGACACGGTGGATCATCAGTTGCTGACCTGCCACCTCACCGATGCTGGGATACGGGAGTTGGCCTTATAGTGGCTCTCCTCTTTCCTTCAGGATCAGGGACAAAAGGTGGCGATAGGGGAGGAGCTGTCTCAACGGCACTCACTTGTGTGTGGTGTGCCACAAGAGACAGTTCTATCCCCGATGTTCTTCAACATCTACATTCGCCCCCTTGCTCAGAGGTTTGGGCTGGGATGTCATCAGTATGTGGATGACACCCAGCTTTATCTATTGATGGGCAGCCAGTCCAACTCCTCCATAGAAGATCTGACCATGGCGCTTCAAACTGTGGCAGGGTGGCTCGGGCTGAGTCGACTGAAGTTGAATCCGATGAAGTCAGAAGTCCTGTACCTAAGTTGTGGCGGTCTTGGACCCAAGGTCTTACTACCGACCTTTGATGGGGCACTACTTACACTGGCGCCCAAGATCAAAAGCTTAGGGGTGCTCCTGGATCCCTCTTTAAATATGGAGGCCCAGGTGGCAGCCACCACCAGATCAGCCTTCTATCATCTATGGCTGATAAGGCAATTGGTCCCCTACCTCGAACGCAACGACTTGGTGACAGTGATCCATGCCACGGTCACCTCAAGATTGGATTACTGCAATGCCCTCTACATGGGGCTGCCCTTATCTAAAACCTGGAAGCTTCAACTAGTGCAGAATGCAGCAGCCAGGTTGTTAATGGGCCTTCCTTTACAGGAACACATTCAATCTGTGCTGAAAGCGCTGCACTGGTTACCTATCGCATACCGGGTTTGTTTCAAGGTGTTGGTTCTCATCTTTAAGGCCCTATATGGCCAGGGCCTGCATACCTTAGGGACCGCCTTTCCCCACATGTTCCTCGGAGAGCACTTCGGTCTGGATCACAAAATCTACTTACAATCCCCAGCCCTAAGGAGGCCAGGCTCATGACAACTAGAGCCAGAGCCTTCTCTGTAGTGGCCCCACGCTGGTGGAACGAATTGCTGGAAGAAGTTAGGGCCCTGCAAGAGCTCATACAGTTCTGCAGGGCCTGTAAGACAGCACTCTTCCACCAGGCATTTGTAAACTAGACTGCTGGCCACTACAGTTCTAGGCAACATACGAACCACCCCTTACAATCTGCTGTAAGCAGCTGCGGAGAGGACAATTTAAGATCTGCTTTACATAGAATTATAAATCTGAAAACTTAAAATCATAGCACCGAAATATTTTTATGCATTTTATGTTTTATATTACTCTATGTTTTATGGTTTTAATGTCATACCACTATGTCTACTCATGCATATGCATGTCTATGTAAGCTGCCCACCTCAGCGGGGAGAGCGGGATATAAATGGAATTAAATAAATAAATAAAAGTAGGCTTGAAACTCAACATAAAAAAAAAAAGATCATGGCATCCGGCTGCAGCATGCCTTGGCAAACAGAAGGAGAAGACATGGAAGTAGTGACAGACTTCACATTTCTGGGATCCAAGATAACTGCAGATGGTGACTGTAGCCATGAAATTAAAAGATGTTTACTCCTTGGGAGGACAGCTATGGCAAACCTAGGCAGTATAATAAAAAGCAGAGACATCACCCTGCCAACAAAAGTCCATATAGTCAAGGCTATGGTATTCCCAGTAGTAATGTATGGCTGTGAGAGTTGGACCATAAGGAAGGCCGAGCGCAGAAAAATAGATACTTTTGAGCTGTGGTGCTGGAGAAGGATCTTGAGAGTCCCTTGGACTGCAAGAAGATCAAATCAGTCAGTCTTAAGGGAAATCAACCCAGACTGTTCCCTGGAAGGTCAGATGCTGAAGCTGAGGCTCATATGAGAAGGGAGAACTCACTGGAAAAGATCCTGACGCTGGGAAAGACAGAAGGCAAAAGAAGAAGGGGACGGCAAAAGATGAGATGGCTGCACAGCATTACTGATGTAACTAACACAAATTTGAGCAGACTTTGGAGGATGGTGGAAGACAGGAGGGCCTGAACAACAACAACAAATGACTGTAACTGAACAAAAAAAAAATTGTGAATGGCAGTAAATTAGCATTCAAATACAAGAGTTAACAAACAGATGTGAGAACAAATTAGACTCAAACTTTATTCTCACATCTGTTTGTTAACTCTTGTAATTGTATGCTAATATACTGCCATTCAATGTAAAATAAATAGAAAAAAATTGTATTGCTATTAAATTAGGGCTGAAATACACAACACACCAGACACATGTCAACTCATAGATGTATGATAGGACCCACAGTCAGGGAATTCACCTTTAAAATTGCTTGTTTGCTCAGCACTGCAAGGGAGCACAGCATGGGGGAAGAAGGAGCTTCCAATTTCCCTCCCACTGCATCAATTGAAGAGGGGGGGTTGCCCTTTTCTCTGGTTCCAGTGGTGTATCCCATGGATGTTGTGTATTTCTCATGGTTATGCCCTCAACAAATGTTCAATTCCATTTTTATTATGGCTCAAAGACTAGTCAGAAGCTGGGGGAGGGAGCTTTTATAATAGAGAACAGGGGGGCGGGTTTATCCACCAACACAGGTTCCAATAAATCCAAGTGTTCCTGTGCACCCTCACCGAATGGCAACTAGGAACAACTCACACTAACCCCCTGTCAATGGAAGCAGTTATGTTTGTACAACATGACTTACCAGGACAATTTACCTTAATCTGTTTATTTCAAACATTTAGATTCTGACTCTCTGTTAAAACACTTGAAGCAGAACATGGCTGAATTGAAACATAATAATCCAACTGAAATCAACAAAACCCCTAAAAATTATACATGTCAGCAATCAGGAATAAAATATCAGGACTAAAATATCTTTAAAACCAGACGTCAAGCCCATGTCCTTTTAAAACTCATTTTAAAACAGCATTAATAGTTACCGGGGTGGGGGATCTTAAGCTATAAATCAAGTAAACTGCCATGGGAGGAATTCTGAAACTGAGACAAAGAAAAGGCTCTGTCCTGGATTACCACCACCTCCTCCCTTTTGAAGATGGAAGGGGCAAACAGAGCACAACCTCTGTCAAGATTGTAACCCATGAGCAGTTAATATGGGAGTAAATCAGTCCTTCAGACACATTGTTTCCAAATCATTTGGGTATTAAAGGTAAATATAACTTTGAGTTATATTTAGAAATGAATTAGCAGCCAACAGACTCTTTTGAAACTGACAATATATATTCCCTGTAAATTGCTACTGCAGGTTGAATAAATTGAAATGGTCTTTAGAGGAAGCTCCACACAAAGCATGTTACAATATTCTGAGCCACATGTGATCAGACCACATATAACTATGTGAGTTTCATGCCTTCATACTCATGCTATCTGAGGAAAGTCTATATGGTCAAGCAGATATGTTTGTCCTAGAAACTTGTCGATAAAAATGTGATCTGCTGTCCTATTGGATTCAATTTCACTTTGGGGATGCCTGAGCATAAGCAAGAAACATGCCAGCTGCTAGCTTGAGTAGATCACCCATGGACAGAGTAATCAAAGGATCATTTGTCAAAGTGATCAGGCTCCTCATGCAAGTCTGGAAAAGGCACTGAGTCCTGAAATATGGTGAAATCAAAGTTTGATTGATGGGAATACTTTATATTTTCAAGCTGTCACAATAATAACAGTAACCTTACCTAATACTAGAATGCCCAGAATAAAACGTAAATGTTACATATTCCAAAAACATGGAGATAAATGTATCTCACTAAAGACAAGAAGTAAATGGTAATGCAAGGGCATAAAGCAGGGTATATCCAAGCAGTTTCTGAGCAGAGATCCAAATCCCCAGGCCAATTTCATATGACTGCAGCATACCGCAGCTTAAGCCACTGCTAAACACACACACATATGCATAGGGATGTGGAACAGATATAAAGTCTCTTTGGGGAACAGATTCTGGCTCCAGTTATAGTTCTAAAGCCTAGAATGAAAAAAAATCTTGCCCCCCAGTTTTTTTTAAAAAGAGGGAGAATCTACATGTGTGCAGTGTGCTCCCTGATGGATGAGGGAGTGCAGGTTCTAGAACTCCAGAGGAAAGTCTCAAAATTGATTACCTTCTGAGTTTGGTTTTCAGCACAGAATTCAAACCATTCAGACTGGCTCAGGAATTCATACTCTACCAATAAAGGACAATATGATTCTCATCCTTTACTGGTAAAGTAAAAATGCCTGAGTGAGCCTTGATTAATTACTGGAAGTTCTTGTTCAGTGATTTGGGGCTTCTCTCCAACACTGCCTTTGTTTCCCAAAAGAGTGTTATTAAATTAAGTTGTGCATGTCTAATGCTGACCCCTTCCTGCTGGTATTCAGCCATTTTCTTAGAGGTAAACTAGTCTTCAGAGCATGATGTGTGGCAGAGAAAAATGGATCTTGGTGCCCTTTTGGAGGGAGAAAGAGAATGGCAACAAAAAGCAAGGGTGAGGGGGTTGAGGAAACAAGGATCTAGCTGGAGCAACAGGTGAAGCTGGTGAAAGTCACTACATGTCACAGAGAAAATCTTAGCCTCCATGTGTAGACATGAATCTCATAGCATCTACAAACTATGAACCCATTCAGTTGAGGGAAGTGTAATCCCATCAAGAATGATGACTCATCAGTCCCTGAATCACTATCTATTTATTCATTTAGGATTTTTTATGTCACCTCTCCATGAACTTGCTCAAGGTGGCTTACAAAATAAAAATAACAATTCTTGATCCAGAAAGACTTGATCCAGAAAGACTTTCCATTGCTAGAAATTGCATAGAGAGGAGCCTAAAACTGAACCTGGTGTTATTTCAGTTTTTCCAAAAACAAGCTTAACACGTGCTACCATGTAAATTGATAGCTTTGTGAACAATTCTTTATTGTGCTAGCTGACCAACAATTCCAAAGCAAAACGATATTTTTAAAAAAATCTATGGCTTTAATAGAACATAATCACTGTGTGGTGCTATTCTAAACAAGAGTTTCTGAAGAAAATTAGATAAAACTCATAAAGATATGAAGCCTGAAGCAACCCTGACCTGGTAGCCCAGTCAAGCCCAATCTTCTCACATCTTGGAAACTAATCAAGGCTGACCCCAGCAAGTACTTGGAAAGAAGACCTCCAAAGGAATGCCAAGGCTGAGACACAGAGGCAGGAATATCAAATCCTGCAGATTTGGAAGGTGAGGTTTAGGGAGGGAAGTTACCTTAGTAGCATATAATATAATACAATAGAATCCACCCTGCAAAGCAGCCATTTTCCTCTGGGGAACTGATCTCTGTCATCTGGAGAGCCGCTGAATTCTGAATGATTTCCAGCCTCCACCTGGATATTGGCAACCCTAGTGCCCATGGAGGAAATAGCTGCTTTGCAGGGTGGACTTTATGACATTGTAACTTTCTGAGATCCCTCCTTTTCTCAAACCTTACCCTCCCAAATCTCGAGGAATTTCCTCACTTGGAGTTGACAAATTTTCTCCTGTGAAGAAGTGCATTTTCCCCTGGGATATTTGAAAGGAGCAAAACCTCCACCATGCATTTTAAAAGTTCTTTTCCTCTGAGCAGAGGATAGGCTAGAGGGGAAGAAGTCACTTCAACTGCTTCCCAGTTGTACCTCAGCTCACCTTTATACACATGCTAATGTATATAGCAGGAGAGATAACAGGTGGATTAAGATTTGTCCCTTCGTCCTAGCAGGGAACAGAGATTTGGAGGAATGAAGGGACTAGAGATCTGAATGACTCTTGAAGGGACTCCAGGAAGGAAATATTTTGGAGATCTCAAGGAAAAACCTTTTTGACCTGGTGTGATCTTGTAAGTGGATGGAAAACCAGATATGATCAAAACTTGCAACAGGAACGAAGTCTCTTTCCTTGAGTACTGCATCCATGATAAGGTTGCCAGGTCCAACTCAGAAAATACCTGGGGATTTTGGGGGTGGAGCCAGAAGGCTTTGCGAGTGGAGCCAAAAGACTTTCCCATTCCCTAAAATAAATAAATAAAAATACAGCAGTGCATTTCCCCTGAATAAAGTCTTCATATCCTCATCCCCCAGCAGCTGGCTGCACTTCCACTAAATGAAAATGAATACGCACATACATACACTCACTTACAAAGCAGCCAAAATAAATGCACTTTGCAAGCACACACTACTGTGATCTCACTGGGGCAATTTACTCACAAGAGTTGCTGAATATAACCTTATGCTGTATTTCCACCAACTTCTTCAGACTAACATAGGAAACAAAAGGTTCTAGTTTACTCTTTACTCTTTTCTGAAAGGAATGTAAAACAAATGGAGGGACTTTGCTGGCTTCTCTTCCTTTCTCACAGCTTCATAGACTCACTGAGAACAGCCACATGACCCTGCCAGTTCACCCCGCCCCATTCAGCTTTACTCCTACTGAGATCTAAAGGCACACACACCTTCCAAGTTTCCAAGCTTCTTCCAAGCTTCTAAACCTTCCGAGGTGAAAAGGCACATGGTGGCTGTTGAGGTGGGGTTTTCCCCTGCCGGCCAGCTGGCTAATGGTGGAGAGGAGCCTGCAAAAGTTGGGGATCCCTCACTGGGATCTGGGGACTGGCAAACCTAATCCATGATAGCACACAGGCCTCGCCACTGAGAAGGCAGCCATTTTGATCATGTGCTGCCTCAGAGAGTTTCAGAAAGCTTCAACAAAATGGAACTCTGTTGAGATTTGTAACTCCTAAGCTAAAGAGCCTGTCCTATATCTTAACTGATAGGGTATGTATAGTGAGAGGGACAGAGGATTTGTGTTTTACCAATTTCTTATGGATTACTTGCTCATTCTTGTGCTGTGCTAAATGTATGCTTGAAAAAGATAATCAGTTACAGGTAAGCATAGGGTTGTCAAGTCCAATTCCAGAAATATCTGGGGACTTTGGGGGTGGAGCCAGGAGACACTGGGGTGGAGCTAGGAGCAAGGGTGTGACAAGCACAATTGAACTCCAAAGGGAGTTCTGTCCATCACAATTAAAGGGACCTCACAACTTTTTAATTGCCTTTCTTCCCTACACCCTCCCCTTCTCTGATTTCACCTCAGACAAAGGTATGAGAGGGGGAGAGAAGGGGGGGAGGGAGGAAGGAAGGAAGGAAGGGGGGAGAGAGGGAGAGAGAAGCCTCTCTAGGGGTTGGAAAAACCTTGGAAGGCAGAGTGGAACAGGTCCTCCAGGCCTGAGCAGGCACATTCTGTCACACCACCCAACAGCCAACCTACCTTTCTCTGCCCCCTGTCTTTAGCTCTCCCCCACCCAGAAGTCTCTGCCTAGGAAAACTATGGTACCACCCACTGGCCCAGGCCCATTGCATAGTAGGGAACCCTACGCTAGCCAATCCCCAGATACCACCAAGGGATCCCCTAGTTTTGCAGGCTCTTCCCACCCCGCCCCCAGTCAGCTGGCCAGCAAGGATAAGCCCTGCCCCCACAGCCACCATGTGCCTTTCCACCTCCAAACAGAATAAGAAACAACTGTGCCTAAACATACACTTAACACATACTTTAAGTAGAAACATTCAAAATAGTTTTTATAGATAAATAAGCATCAATGTAACAACAGTATAAACACAAGGCTTATAACCACAGTGTCCCATAAACAACTCAATTTCACTGAGTGACTCCAAAAGAGTAATTATTCCTTGAAAGGTTGTAGAAAATCCAAAGTTAAATCAAGACACGGAGTCTATCCACAAATATTATAATAATAATAATAATAATAATAATAATAATAATAATAATAATAATAATAATAATAATAATAATAATAATAATAATAATAATAATAAACTTTTATTTATATCCCGCCCTCCCCGCCAGGGCAGGCTCAGGGCGGCTCACAGGACATGGTGCATACCATGATTACAATAAAATACAATTAATACAATAAAATACAGTTAAAATACAATTAAAAAACAGTTAGATAAATAAATTAAAACCAGTATAAATTGAAGGTGCTACAGTACAATACATATATATCAAGATAGCTAGATGTCATTACCAGGATTCCACCTTAAAAGCCAGTTGGAAGAGGACAGTTTTACAAGCCCTGCGGAACTGATTGAGGTCCCTCAGGGCTCGCACCTCCTCTGGCAGCTGATTCCACCATTGGGGAGCCATTATCAAGAAGGCCTGCTCCCTCGTTGTTTTTAGCTTGGCCTCCCTTGGTCCAGGGATTTTTAGAAGATTTTGAGAACTAGATCTCGGTGCTCTCTGGGGAACATATGGAGAGAGGCGGTCACTAAGGTAGGCAGGTCCTCGGCCATATAGGGCTTTAAAGGTAATAACCAGCACCTTGTAACGAACTCGGTACACAATTGGCAGCCAGTGCAGTGTAATAATTCCATAGGCTACAATGAGGATTTAAAAAACATCCAAAACATTCCCCCATCAACACTGTACCTTTCAGTATGATATGAAAGCTACCTTTAACATCACTCTAAACCTAACTGTACCTTGAACCGTAACCTAACTGTGCCTCGATTCGTAACCCTAACCCTATCCCTAACCCTATGGGCCCATTCACTGTAATAATTTCCATAGGTTATAATAGGGATTTGAAAAACATTCAAAACATTCCCCCATCAACACTGTACATTTCAGTGATATCCAAGCTACCTCACCATAAACCTAACCGTACCTTGAACCATAATCTAACTTTGACTCAATCTGTAACCGTAACCCCATCCCAAACCTTTTGGGCCCATTCACTGTAATAATTCCCATAGGCTATAATGGAGATTTGAAAAACATCCAAAACTTTCCCCCATCAACACTGTACCTTTCAGTATGATATGCAAGCTAACTTTAAACTCACCCCTAATCTAACCTTACCTCAAACCGTAACCTAACTGTGACTCAATCATTAAGCCAAACCCTAACTTTGACTCCATTCATAACCGTAACACTAACCTTAACCCTATGGGCCCATTCACTGTAATTATTCCCATAGGCTATAACGGGGATTTTAAAAATATCCAAAACATTCCCCCCTCAACACAGTACTTTTCAATATGATATGCAAACTACCTTTAAAAAGGTACTCATTTTACCAACCTCGGAAGGATGGAAGGCTGAGTCAACCTGGAGCCAGCTACCTGAACCAGCCTCACCCTAAACCTAGCTGTACCTCAAACCATAACCTAATTTTGAATCAATCTGTAACCCTAACCCTTACCTTAACCTTATGGAACCATTCACTGTAATAATTCCCATATGCTATAATTCGGGTTTGAAAAACATACAAAACATTCCCATATAAACACTGAACCTTTCAATATGATATGCAAGCTACCTTTGCCCTCACCCTAAGCTTAACTTTACCTCAAACCATAATCAAACTTTGACTCGATCTGTAACCCTAACCCTATCCTAAACCTTATAGGCCCATTCACTGTAATAATTCCCATATCTAATAATGGGGATTTGAAAAAACATCCAAAACATTCCTCCATCAACACTCTACCTTTCTGCATGATATGCAAGCTACCTTTGCCCTCACCCTAAACCTAACCGCACCTTGAACTGTAACCTAACTGTGACTCGATCCGTAACCCTAACCCTAAACTTTACCTTAAGCACCCATTCACTGTAATAATTCCCATATGCTATAATCGGGACTTGAAAAACATACAAAACATTCCCCTATCAGCACTGTACCTTTCAGTATAATATGCAAGCTACCTTAACCTCACCCTAAACCTAACTGTACCTCGAACCATAACCTAATTTTGAATAGATTCGTAATGCTAACCCTAACCTTAACCTTATGGAACCATTCACTGTAATAATTTCCATATGCTGTAATCGGGGTTTGAAAAACATCCAAAACATTCCCCTATCAACACTGTACCTTTCAATATGATATGCAAGCTACCTTTATCCTCACAATAAACCTAACTGCACCTCGAACTGTAACCTAACGGTGACTCAATCCATAACCCTAACCTTAACCTTATGGACCCATTCGCTGTAATAATTCCCATATGCTATAATCGGGCTTTGAAAAACATACAAAACATTCCCCTATCAACATTGTACCTTTCAATATGATATGTAAGCTACCTCTAAATCACCCTAAAATTAACCGTACCTCCAACCATAAGGTATGTTTGACTCGATCCATAACACTAACCCTATCAAATATGCTATGGGCCTACTCATCGTAATTATTCCCATAGGCTATAGTGGATATTTGAAAAACATACTGATCATTCCCCCATCAATACAGTAGCTTTCATTATGATATGCAAACTACTTTTAACCACACCCTAAACCTAACCCTTTCTTGAACCATAAGGTAAGTTTGACTCGATCCGTAACCCTAACCCTACCCCTATCCCAAACCCTATGGGCTCATTAACTGTAATAATTCCCATAGGCAATAATGGGGATTTGAAAAACATCCAAAACATTCCCCCATCAACACCATACCTTTCAGCATGATATGCAAACTACATTTAACCACACCATAAACCTAACATTACCTTGAACCGTAAGGTAAGTTAGACTCAATCCGTAACCCTAACCCTAACCCATCCCAAACACTATGAGCTCATTCACTGTAATAATTCCAATAGGCTATAATAGACATCTGAAATACATCCAAAACATTCCCCCATCAGCACCATACCTTTCAGCATGATATGGAAGCTACCTTTAACCCCACCCTAAACCTAACCGTAGGATGAGCCATAAACTAACTGTGACTCGATCCGTAACTCTAACCCAAACCTTAAACCTATGGGCCCATTCACTGTAATAATTCCTATAGGCTATAATAGAGATTTTAAAAACATACAGATCATTCCCCCGTGAATACAGTACCTTTCAATCTGATATGCAAGCTACCTTCAACCTCACCCTAAACCTATCCCTAAACATATAAATCTAGCTTTAACCTCAGCCTAAACTGAACCGTAACCTAACATTAATTCAATCCGTAACCCTAACCCTTTCCTAAAACCTATGGGCCCATTCACTGTAATAATTCCCAAAGGCTATAACGGGGATTTGAAAAACATCTAAAAGATTCCCCATCAACACTGTACCTTTCAATATGATATGCAAGCTACCTTTAACATCACCCTAAACCTAACCATACCTCAAACAGTTACTTAACCGTACCTCGATCCGTAACCCTAACCCTACCCCTATCCCAAACCCTATGGACTCATTCACTGTAATAATTTCCATAGGCTATAATGGGGATTTGGAAAACATCCAAAACATTCCCCCATCAACACTGTACCTTTCAATATGATATGCAAGCTACCTTTACCCTCACCCTAAGCCTAACTTTACCTCAAACCATAACCAAACTTTGACTCGATCTGTAACCCTAACCCTATCCTAAACCTTATGGGCCCATTCACTGTAATAATTCCCATATCCAATAATGGGGATTTGAAAAACATCCAAAACATTCCCCCATCAACACTGTACCTTTCAGTATGATATGTGAGCTAAATTTAACCTCAACCTAAACCTAACCGTATTTCAAACTATAACCTAACTTTGACTTGATCCATAGCCGTAACCCTATTCCAGACCCTTTGAACCCATATACTGTAATAATTCCTATATTCTATGATGGGGATTTGAAAGAAAAACCAAAACATTCCTCCATCATCACTTTAGCTTTTTGTATGATATGGAAGTTACCGTTAATCTCACCCTAAATCTAACCATACTTTGAACTGTAACCTAACTATGACTCAATCCATAACCCTATCCGAAACCCTATGGGCCCATTCACTGTAATAACTTCCATAGGCTATAATGGGGATTTGAAAAACATCCAAAACATTCCCCCATCAACACTGTACCTTTCAGTATGATATGTGAGCTAAATTTAACCTCACCCTAAACCTAACCGTACCTCAAACCATAACCTAAGTTTGACTCGATCCATAACTCTAACCCTAACCCTAACCCTATCCCATACCCTATGGACTCACTCATTGTAATTATTGCCATAGGATATAATGGAGATTTGAAAAACGTACAGATCATTCCCCCATCAACACAGTACCTTTCAGTATGATTTGTAAGCTACCTTTAACCTCACCCTAAACCTAGCCGTACCTCAAACCGTAACATAACTTTGACTCAATCTGTAACCCAAACCCTAACCTTAACCTTATGAACCTATTCACTGTAATAATTCCCATGTGCTATAATCGGGATTTGAAAAGCAGACAAAACATTCCTTCAACACTGTACCTTTCAATATGATATGCAAGCTACCTTTACCTTCACCCTAAACCTAACGGTACCTCGAACCATAATCTAACTGTGACTCAATCCGTAACCCTAACCCTAACCTTAATTATGGACCCATTCACTGTAATAATTCCCATATGCTATAATCGGGATTTGAAAAACATACAAAACATTCCCCTATCAACACTGTACCTTTCAGTATGATATGCAAGCTACCTTTAACATCACCCTAAAGCTAACAGTACCTCCAACCGTAAGGTAAGTTTGACTCGATTCATAACCCTAACCCTATCCCATACCCTATGGGCACACTCACTGTAATTATTCCCATAGGCTATAATGGGGATTTGAAAAACATCCAAAACATTCCCCCATCAACACTGTACCTTTCAGTATGATATGAAAAATACTTTTAACCACACCGTAAATCTAACCGTACCTTGAACCATAAGGTAAGTTTGACTTGATCCGTAACCCTAACCCTACCCCTATCCCAAACCCTATGACCTCATTCACTGTAATAATTCCCATAGGCTATGATGGGGATTTGAAAAACATTTCCCCATCAACACCATACCATTCACCATACCTTGAACCGTAAGGTAAGTTGGACTCGATCCGTAACCCTAACCCTACCCCATCCCAAACCCTATGGGCTCATTCACTGTAATAATTCTGATAGGCTATAATAGACATCTGAAATACATCCAAAACATTCCCCCATCAGCACCATACCTTTCAGCATGATATGGAAGCTACCTTTAACCCCACCCTAAACCTAACCGTAGGATGAGCCATAAACTAACTGTGACTCGATCCGTAACCCAAACCTTAAAGCTAAGGGCCCATTCACTGTAATAATTCCTAGAGGCTATAATAGAGATTTTAAAAACATACAGATCATTCCCCCATGAATACAGTACCTTTCAGTCTGATATGCAAGCTACCTTCAACCTCACCCTAAACCTAACCCTAAACATATAAAACATTTCTCAATCAACACTACCTTTCACTATGATATGCAAGTTAACTTTACACTCACCCTAAACCTAATGGCACCTTGAACCGCAATCAAACTTTTACTCGATCCGTAAACCGAACCTGAACCCTATCCTAAACCCTATGGGCCCATTCACTGTAATAATTTCCATTGCCTATAATGGGGATTTGAAAAACATCCAAAACATTCCCCCATCGACACTGTATCTTTCAGTATGATATGCAAGCTACCTTTAACATATTCCTAAACTTAACCGAAGTTCAAACTGTAACCTAATTGTAACTCGTTACGTAACCCTAATCCTATCCCTATCCTAAACCCTATGGGTCATTTCACTGAAATAATTCCCATAGGCAATAATGGGGTGTGGAAAAACAGCCAAAATATTCCCCCATCAAGACTATACATTTCAGAATAATATGCAACCTAGCTTTAACCTCAACCTAAACCGAACGGTAACCTAACATTAATTCAATCCTAACCCTAACCCTACCCTAAACTCTATGGGCCCATTCACTGTAATAATTCCCAAAGGCTATAATGGAGATTTGGAAAACATCTAAAAGATTCTCCCATCAACACTGTACCTTTCAGTATGATATGCAAGCAACCTTTAACCTCACCCTAAACCTAACCGTACCTTGAAACGTAACCTAACTGTGACTTGATCTGTAAACCTAACTCAAACCCTATCCCAAACCCTATGGGCCCATTCAATGTATTAATTCCCTTAGGCTATAATGGTGTACGGAAAAACAGCCAAAACCTTCCCCCATCAACACTATACCTTTCAGAATAATATGCAAGCTATCTTTAACCTCATCCTAAACCTAACTGTACCTCGAACCATAACCTATCTGTGATTCGATCTGTAACACTAACTCTATCCCAAACTTTTTGAGCCTACTCATTGTAATTATTCCCATAGGGTATAATGGGGATTTGGAAACATGCAGATCATTCCCCCATCAATACAGTACCTTTCAGTATAATATGCAAGCTACCTTAACCTCACCCTAAACCTAACCGTACCTCGAACCGTAACCTAACTTTGACTCGATTCGTAACCCTAACCCTAACTTTAACTTTATGAACCTATTCACTGTAATAATTCCCCTATGCTATAATTGGGATTTGAAAAACATACAAAACATACAACTCTATGATTCTATTATTCTAACAGCATTTCAGTGAAGCTTGAGATACAAACAAAACTTCAGGCCATGTTGATCATAAATAACTAATTTCTGCAAGTTTCAAAAAGGTGCCTTTCACTTACTATGCCATATAGCACAGGGGTCTGTATCTTTTATGCTCTTGTAATTCCTGTTTCCTATTAAACAAAAATCTGGCATGAGCTTTGCCATGGAATGGCTTGCTATCCTTCCTCTCCCTTATTCTGAATGTTCTCCAGCCACAAAACAGCAACTGCTTGGCTGGAAAATGTTATGCAGCATTATAGCTTGCATTCTGGCAGTTTTCTCATGCCATATTTTGGTGTGGGTGGGAAAAAGAGAGGAAGCCAAGGAGAGGTGTGTATATAAAGATTAGCTTGCTTGACACTGTGTGTGGGCCAGTAGCCAAGGGATTCTGTTTAACGTTAGTCACAAAAAGCCACCTTTCGTATTGGAACACTGGGGTGGGGGGGGTGGTGGAAGAGAATTAAAACATATATTTAAAATTAAATCATAATTCTGGGTTGTTCAATTTTATTCATGTCTTATTTTAATGAGAAACATTTTTTCATACAACCCTCTTGGCCTGAGTTAGCTGGATCAAAAATAAGCCATTCTATATAAAAATAGTTCCTGTTTAGTTTCTGGGTCTTTCATGAACAATCTTCCTTCATTCTCAGTGGGTGATCTGGAGATTAGATGTCTTGAATGGAAAGTTATGTACATCCTTTCTTGGGATGTAGACTGGTGGAAGAACTTTTCCTTTAAAAAAAAGGAATGTTCTTTTTTTACTTAGACTAGGAGCTGCTAGAAGGAGTACCTGTGCATTCTCTGAAGAAAGTTCTAATGTGATATTCAGCTCACACTCCAACTTTCTTCAAGAATAATGTGAAGAAGCAACAAGGAACTCAAGGGCAGAATGAAGCATCCCTGCTTATTTCTTGAAGAAGAAAGGAAAAACTAGGAAGTGTGGCTAAAACATCCCGTCTCTAACAAATACAGCAAAAAGAGCATGTGATTCAAAGACACAATAAGGACCTCTAGTTTGGACCTTAGGTTCTCTATCTCTACATCCACCTCAGCACTTTGTGTCCTCCTAAATGGCTAATGCTTTGCAAAAACTCTTCCTTTAACATGCTGCTTTTAAGCAGGTAGGGTCTATATCGGTCTTGCTTCAGTCTGTTCTGGAATTCTCTAGGGTTTTTTTTTTTAATCCCTACCAGTGATAGAGAACTCCACATGGTACATATGGAAAAGATTTTCTACTCATAAATTTTCCAAAGTAGCAGTCAGTCACATGAGTCTCAAAATACAATTGACCCTGTTTTGCTGTAGCCAGTGCAAAAACAGATACTTGTTGCATCACTCTAAGATTTGGTTGGGCCACCTTCAGAAATCTCCATTGTGTGCTAAGATTAGTAGAGACTTTGGGAGGAAATAAGATGGAGGCCATTAACTCCATTCCACTTTTTACCTAAGGCAACTGATGAACTCTGACTTCCAGAGGTTGGAAATCTCCCTTTGACATAACCATTGAACAAAGTCCAGCCAACATCCATAGCTTCCACTCCAAAGCTGAAACATGACTGTGATTAATGTGCAGCTTTGACTTTCATGTATTCCTGAACTGTGTACATTGCTTGGGGCTTGAAAGGTTTCCCTTTTTTAATATGCAGTACAAATGGAGGTTTAAATTGGAGGGGGCCAAGAAAGGGATGCAAACTCAAAAGTATTTCCATATGTATTTGGAGAATGCTGAGCCTCCAGAAGAAGGGTACCTTGAAGTATTACTATGTCCCACTAAACTTGGTGGAAGACTGTTAATGCAGACGCTCTGAATTCAGTTGCTGAAGAACTCTTGGTTACTACCCAGCAGCCAAGAAAGCTGAGAATCCTGCACACTGACAATTGTCATCATTCATTGAAACAATAAGCTCAATCAATTTTTCCATTGTATTTTAGGCACATTGATTCCGATAGAGAAACAACTTTATCCTTATGCTAATTTAGGTGCATACCTTCACATTATCTATTCTGAAGTTATTGTACTGAATTGCAATGGGGTTCTGTGGTGTAGTTGTTAGGCTGCAGGTTAGAATGTGGGAGAACCAGGTTCAAAACCCAACTCTGCCATGGAAGCTTGCTGGTTGAATTAGCGCTAGTCATACCCTCTCAGACTAACCTACCTCACAGGGTTTTGTGAGGATAAAATGGAGGAAAGGTGAACACTGTATACTAATTTTGGTCCCAAGTGCAGAGAAAGGCAGAGTATAAATAAAGTAAAACAAAAAAGAAAAGGAATTTTACCCAAGGCAGTGAGATTACTAGTAGGGTTACCAGCTATGGATTGGGAAATACCTTGAGATTTTGGAGCTGGAGCCTGGGGAGGGCAGAATTTGGGGAGGGACCTCAGCAGTGTATAATGTTATAGGGCCCACCCTCCAAAACAACTATTTTTTCCAGGGGAGCTGAATTTGATGGGTCTGGAGATGAAGTGTAATAGCAGGAGGTCCCCAGGTGCCCCCTGGAGGTTAACAGTTGTTCAAAGAATGTGATTTTAGACAATACATTTGTAGAAAAGTTTATATGCATTCATGTGAATATATGTGCTAATACTCCTGTATCCCTTCACATTTGGATGATGAGGTGAAAGGGATGAGAAGACTCCTGTAACTAAGAATTATATAGAAGAGGATAAATCACTAGGTGCAGCATTTCTTAACTATATATAACAAGCTGCTTCTGCTCAAATCTTCTCTTCCGTATTCCATTCTGTTTTTATTTCATTGCTTTATTTATAGTCTTCCTTTCTCATTGAGACTCATGGTGAATTACATAGTGTGGGTCAACACAATCAATAGGAGTTGACATCTAATAAACAATATGACTAGAATTACAGAAATCTGAAAACAAAGTATAAAATTTTAGACATGATATATCATACAATGCAGAACATGGTATTGCGTAAGTATAAATCAATCCAAAGAGACATATCAAACACAGTGGTACAGTACAGATGGACACAAACCAATTCACAAACCAAAATTTTGGCTGAAATTGGGCCAGTTCAGAGCTCGGGAACGACAATATATTGGGTTCAACGCATGGAAGAGACGAGGCAGCAGTGATCCAAGCAAAGCTCTTTTATTAAGTACACCATGGCAGTGGCTGAACTCAAGAATAAGGAACTGGGCCAATGGGGCCAACTATATACACTTCAAGATTCTCGCGCTAGGATGCCATTGGATCATTCAAACCAACAGGGGGCCCATGATTGGGGCAGGGTAGCAGGGATTTGGATCCTACCGCCCATTGTTCCTGAGTTCCCAAACTCAGTCCAACAGGCTCCAATGAGCCAGGCAGGAACCTATTAATACATACTGTTGGTCAGCATACACAACATCCCTTCCCTCCAAGTCCACAAGCCATAACAGACATAGTTCCAGAGGTAAGAAGGCTTGCGATGCTCCCACGTGGAACGCCTGAGTGCTGGAATTGGTGGAGGAGTGGTCACTACTTCAGACGTGGCGAGCTGAAGGCCTGCAATGTTGGGGTCTCGGCTGGCAAGGCAGAATTCTCAGCCAGCGCTGACATGACCCCCGGGACAGCAGCCGGGCCCTCAGGTTCAGTCGACTTGGTCAGTGGGGGTGGCAAAGCTGCGGATTGGTCGTCGGGACTATCATCATCAATCTTGTCTTCTGTGGTCACCCAGGACCTCAGCTGGTCGATGTGCCACCTAAGGGTGGACCCGCCCTCAGTGGTCACCTCATAGGAAACCAACCCTAAAACCCTGGCGACCCTGGCTGAAATCCAGGCCGGGCCTCCCCCAAAGTTCTTGGCGTAAGCCAAGTCCCCTGTATCAAACCCGTGAGGCACCTGGAGCACCTCCGGAAACTCCTGTAAGTCCAGGGCTCAGTCCGGGTGTAACTGGTCCAAAAGGGTGGACACCCACCTGCCCATTAAGAGCTCTGCTGGGCTTCAGCCGGTAGCAGTGGAGGGGATGGAATGCTGGGCCAAAAGAAATTCGGCAAGGCGGGCCTCCCTGTCCCTATGGATGATGCAGTGGAGCAATTTTTTAGTTGTCCACATCATCCTTTCTGCCTGGCTGTTCGTGGTTGGGTGGAAAGGGGCTGACCTGATGTGTCTGATCAGGTTTTGGGCACAAATGTCATGGAACTCACACAAAGTGAAAGCTGTCCCATTGTCCAAAATGAGAGTGTCCAACAGGCTGTGCACGGCAAAAACCCAGCGGAGGGCTCCGATGGCAGCTTGGGAGGAAGTAGACACCACAGGGACTACTTCCAACCACTTGGAGTGGGAGTCCACAATAAGGAAGAAAGTTTGGAAGGGCCCCACAAAATCCAGATGCAAGCGAGACCAAGGGTTGCGGGTGGACTCCCAATGTTGAACTGGGGCTCGAGGTAGTGCCAGTCAGGTCTCCTGGCAAGGTTGGTGACCCAAGACTCAATAGCATTATTGATCCCGGGCCACCAAACATAGCTGCAGGCGAGCACCTTCATCTAAACCATCCCCAGATGGGTCTTGTGCAGCACAGTTAGGACTCACTGGCACAGGGCTGGGGGCACCACCACTCTACTCCCCCACAGAAGGCACCCCTTGTGTATTGAAAGTTTGTCCCAGTGGGATGCATAAGCTGTAAAATCTGGGCCAGCCCAACTGGTGCGTTATTCCCTCCACAACCAGTCCAAAGCGTGGGAGAGGATCCGGTCTTTCAATGACAGACGAGCAATGTCCTTGGCATGGACTGGCCTGTTTGGGAGGGACTCGAGGAAGAAGATCTGGTAGGCTGGGGCAGGATCCGGGTCAGCTGATGGCAGCAGCAGGCAGCTCAAGGCGTCCACATGGCCCATAGCCTTCCCCGGCCAGTACTGAAGGGCATATTGGTACCCGGGCAGGAAGGTGGACCACCACAAGATCCAAGGCGAGAGCATCAGGGGTGTCTGGCGGTCAGGGGCAAATAGGCCTAGCAAGGGTTTATGGTCCATCAGGATAGTGAAGGGCCAACCACAGAAGTAATCATGAAATTTTTTACCCCCACCACTATAGCAAGACCCTCTTCGTCTATTTGCACGTAGTTGCACTCAGGTTTTTGCAAAGTCCTAGAATAGTACACTACCGGGACCTCAAGGCTGTCCAGCAGCACATGGGCTAAGACGGCACTCATTCCATAAGGGGAGACATCATAGGCCAAAACAATGGACAGCTGTTCATTGAAATGCACCAGCAGACTATTTGAGGTTAGGAGGGCCTTTATCACCTGGAAGGCTGTGGCTTGTTGGTGGCCTCAAACCCAGGAACCCTGCTTGTCCAAAAGCTGGTGGAGAGGCTCGGTCATGGCTGCCTTGTGGGGAAGGAAGGTGTGGTAAAAGTTCAAGAGGCCAGGGAATGCCTGTAGCTCTGCCTTGTTGGTGGGGGCCAGAGCGTTGCAGATGGCACAGATTTTGTCCTGCACTGGATGGATCCCACTAGCATCCACTGTGTAGTCCAGAAGGTCAATTTTTGGCACCCCCCGGAGGCATTTTTTCTGCTTAACTCTCAGGCCTGCCAAGTCAAACCACTGGAGCACTGCACGGAGGTGGAAGGCGAACTCTTCTTTGGTGGTGGCGGCGATCAGCACATCGTCGAAAAATGGCTGGACCTCGGGGATGTCTTTTAGAAGAGAGTCCATTAAGTTTTGAAAAATCCCCGGGGCCATGCTGACCCTGAACTGGAGGCGCTTGACTCAGAAAGTGCTCCGGTGCATCACTATAGTGTAGGCCTCAGCCATGGTGGCATCTACCAGAAGCTGCTGATATGCTTGGGCCAGATCCAGTTTGCCAAAAATTTTGGGCTCTGCCAGTGAAGCCAGGACATGGCTAACTACAGGGACTGGGTAGGCGTGATCCTGCAGTGTTTATTGATTGTGCATTTGTAGTCCGCGCAGATGTGGATGCTCCCGTTGGATTTCACTGGGGTGATGATGGGGGTCTCCCATAATGCATTGGTGACCGTCTCTAAGACCCCTTGAACCACTGGCGATCGAGCGCCTCCTCGATCTTAGGCTTAAGGGTGAAGGGAATACGCTGGGCCTTTAGTCTTATGGGCTGCACATTGAGGTTCAGCTGCAGGGACACCAGAGGGCCGGTATATTTTCACAGAGTTCCTTCAAAAACTGACAGGAACTCTCCACAGATGTGCTGAAAGTCTATGCTTGTGGAAGCCTGGTGTATGTCGGTTACCCAGATCCCTAGAGGATTGTACCAAGATCACTCCAGCAAGCTACAGAGGGCCCCGTCGGTGACAAGCAAGGGCAGGGTTCCCTCAAATGGTCCATATTTCACCCTGAAGAACTTGACCCCTTTCACAGTAACCTCCCATTTTTTAAAGTCCCGAATGATTACTGGGGAGGGGTGCAGATAGGGTCCCTCCCAGGGCAGAGCTGTTTAAGAGTTTGGGCTGAAATGACCGTGAAGGTGGCCCCCAAGTCAATCTTCATTTTGCATGGAGTGCCCTCAATTAACACAGTAGTCTTGATTTTTTTTTCCGGGGAGGGCATGGATAATTGGCATACCTGGCCTGCTGACGTAGTGAGGGAGTGCAGCTCCTTGATGATGGTGACCTCATGGCATCAGCCATTTTGATGCTGGGTTGCTCCTTCCGAGGTCTGCAAACCTGCACCAGATGGCCCGTCATTCTGCACGGGTGACAGGCGGCGTCTCAGAATTTGCAGGAGCGGCACTCTCTTGGGCAGGCACAGTCTCTGTTGCACATTGTGGCCGGTGCTTTGGGGTCACTTGGTGAAACTTGAGAGCGTTGTCACCCTCTGAGTCTTCAGAAGTGGATGATGTGGTGACCTGGTGTGTGGCAGCCATGAGTCACTCCCTCCGTAACTTCTCATAAGCCGTTGCCTCCTTGATCGCCTTCTTTAGGTTCGTATTGTCTTTGCCCATAACCTTCCACTGCAGCTTTTCATCCCTCAGGTCGAAGACGAAACAGTCCCGCAGAGCCTCATCCAGCTGGGGAAAGTCACATTGGAGGGCTAGTTTACGCAGCCCAGCAATGTAGTCTCCCGTGGGCTTGTTGGGCCTCTGGTTGTGCTTGAAAAAGTCAAAACGGTGAGCCAGGATCATGGGTTGCAGTGCAAAGTGGGCTGTGAGCGCCATGGTGATCTGGTCGATGGATGTGTTCTTGAGCATGGTGGGTGCCAGAAGGCCCTGGATTAGCTCCAGGGTGGTGATTCAACAGGAGCTTAGCAGCAGCGCTTTCTTCTTTGGCCCTTCGACCTCATGGCACTTGAAGTGGTATTCCAGATGCTCCAACCAGGTCTCCCATAGCTCGGGGCGGGCAGCGTCAAACTCAGGTAGCGTTCCCAATGTAGTGGCCATGTCAACAACAACAGCAGTGCAATGAATGGAGCTGGATGCAGAGACAGCGATGTGTGGTGTGGTGCCAGTTGCTGGGCTCGCTCACCAGGATCCCACCTTCGCCGTCACTATAATATAATATAGTGGGTTCAACGCATGGAAGAGACAAGGCAGCAGTGATCCAAGCAAAACTCTTTTATTAAGTACAGCATGGCAGTAGCTGAACTCAAGACTAAGGAACGGGGCCAACTATATACACTTCAAGGGTCCTGCACTAGGACTCGGTTGGATCATTCAAACCAGCAGGGGGCCCAAGATTGGAGCAGGGCAGCGGGGATTTGGGTCCTACTGCCCATTGTTCCTGAGTCCCCTGACAGTATCCTATAGCTTTAAGGCTTATTGGAACTGCTAAAAGGATTGTGTAACCCTTGCATACAGGAGTTTAAGTGTAAGCATGTGAATATCATGTGAATGCCATTAACCAATTAACAATGTGATTGGTTAAGGGGGATACAAATACAGTAGCCTAACGTCTATCTGGTGTGGAGTAGAACAGACGGATAGAGCGTGGCGTGCTGTTGGACTGATAAGGGATTGATGATAAGGGACTGTGACTTGACTATTCTATTTGGACTGTGTATCTGTACCTTTGCCTGGCTGGACTGATTGTAAGTGAATGATTCTTGGACTGTGACTTGACTATGATATCTGCCTGACCCTAATACAACTTTGTTGAACCGGCTGTCTTTGTGAGTGTCTTCATTAGAGCAACAACTGAGCATGATCTGACCAGAGTGGCCCTGAAGGACGCTTCCACTACTACTCCGTCATCCCCAAGCTCAGCCAGGCAGGAACCTATTAATACATACTGTTGGTCAACATACAAAACAGGAACCAATGTTCGAGGAAGGTGCCTTTGAAGGGAGGAGAGTGAAACTGAAGAGTTAAATGGTTTGCATGCATTTAAACCTAACACTTGATCAGCAGATCTGCTCAGTGGTTAGGTTTAAATGGCTGCAAACCATTAAACCCTTCAGTTTCTCTCTCTCTCCTTCGAAGGGGGGAAGCAAAACCAAAAGGTTAAATGGTTGATAGCCATTTAAACCTAACCACTGACTGGTGGGCCCACTCAGAGGTTTAGTTTAAATGGCTGTGAGTCATTATATCATTTGGTTTCACTCCCCCCTTGGTCAAAGTGGCAGGAAGCATAACCAAATGGTTAAATAGCTGGCAATCATTTAACCCTTCCTCGGCAAACCTAATTCCCTTTCTTTCGGCCACAGCTCACTGTGGTCAGGAAAAAAAGAGAAAGGATGTTATTTCCTGGGCAATCTTTCCCCCTTTCTCCGAGCCCTGGTGAGCTGCAGCTGGGAGAAAGGGGAACCAAACTTAGCAACCAGCTCAGTTTGGGTGGGCCCTTTTGGCTCAGTTTGGTTTGTGGGTTGCCTTGAACCCTGAACTGAACTGCCCTTTTTAGGTTTGTGCCCATCCTTATAGTGCAGTTCACAGTCTTGTTTTCCTTATAAAAGTTCCTTCCTGAACCATGCTGTTATATTACCCTATTTCCTTTATAGCAATGTCCTCGAGAACAATTCTGTTTTATGTAGTTTGCAGAATGAATGTGCCATCTGTACACATTGTATAGACAGAGCCCATACACACTGGAATGGATTCTAAGCATCACACGACAAGCAGCACTTGCATAACAGGACTTTTCCTTTTCCCTTCCTGCTGTAGCCTGATCCCACAGTTCAGTGAACTCTCAAAAGCAGGATGAGGTGTCCACAAGAGGTCCACAGATGAAGGGAGGAATCAGCAGAAAGCCAATTCAAGTAGAAGTGAGCCATAAGATCTAGCCCATTGGCTCTGTACTTTGAACTGGCCCAATTTCGGTCCAAATTTTGGTTTGTGAATCAGTTCATACCCATCCCTACTGTACCACTGTGTTTGATATGTCTCTCTGCATTGTATAATACTTAAGCATTGTTTTATACATAAGATCCAGCCCATTGGTTCTGTACTATCAATGACTGGAGCCTGCCACAATCCTGCTCTTCTCTCCAAACACTGACTGTATTTAGAAGAAGGGATTAGAATGAAATGGCAAGGAGAAGGAGCATGCTCTTGTGTCACTGCTAATAGGAGAACAGCAGTAAGATTTGCCTCGTTTAGCAGTATGAACATTTCTGTTTGTAACTCTTAAGATTAAAAACTTTGGACATTTATGTATAATGTAATTAGTTTATCCAAGAGCATCCCAATCACTGGTCTCTGGGCTAATTTCATTTTGGAACCTTCTCATTGGTTGTGCAGATGCAATTTGGATTTAATAAAAACATACTTTTCTCAGAATTTCAGCCTATTGAAAGTTATATACTGATGTGCATCTGGAATTTAACTTACAAGTGACAGGGCTATTTTTAAGAAGGAGGTATGAGCTGAAGAAATGGTACCTGCCTCAGGAAACTGGTTGGACAGCCTTGCAAAATAGGAAAATTGAAACTTGGCATCCTGTATCACTTTTGAATCCTCATATCCTCTGAATAGCTGTTTCTGATACTTCAAGTCTTACAAAGCACATAAAAAGGGAATATCCCAGGGGCTTACAGTAATTGTATGTAGTTGACAAGCTTCAGAAAGAGTCAGGGAAGAATCAGTGAAAATCAACAGCTGATAGAAATGGAATCTGAGTATAATACTGAAATAGTCATTACATTATAGGGCTGGAATAAGCAGATGCAAGCTTCCCAAGTTTAGGATGCAGACTCCTAAATATTTTGCTCATACTATCCCAGTGAAGTTTGCCAAGCAAATAGCAAGACAATACCAAAGATGCCAGCAAGAAATGTCTTTGGTTAAGGCAACTGCACCCCCAGACCACCTTCACACTCCACATATATAGTGGCGGGGAGTAACATTACTCTTCCCCATGGGTATCCTTAGAAATCCAAACATATTTGGATGCTTCTGATGCTGGTGTGGAATTTTCTCCCTCATGGCTCATAAAAATGCTATTTCAAGGTCTATTTATGTTAATTAAAGACTCATCCAGTTCTTCCTTTCATTCTTAGGAGTTAAGATAGATTCTTAACATCCTTATGAGTTGTGATAGATTCCAACACCCAGATAAAGCCAATTTTGTTCAGCTTAATATGATTTGCTGATTTTTCTGGCTTCTAGCACCCTTGTTCCTGAGATGTGAATTAATTCATAATTATCAATTGTACTGAATTCTAAGTTTCCACACTCAATCCATAGAGCTGGGACAAGAAAGACTGTTTTCAGTATATTTTGAAAGTTTTCACTTCCAATACTCCCTTTGTGAAATAAAAAGATTACATCCATCAGTAATGAAGAAAGTCCAGAAGGGATAGTATAATATGATAAATCCTAAACTGACAAGAATAGGTTATTTTAGACTTATGCTACACCACAGTAAACACTGAAGCAACCTTTTTTCTATATAGCCTGAAATTGTATACACAGAGTTAGTGGTGTGGCACCCTGTACAGAAGAAAACAACTGACATCTTTAAGGCCATTCTGTAAAGAGATGAGTTTTGATGTTTCATGTGTTTCTTCAACACTTAAATAAATTAAAGGGGCAAGCACATATGTGCTGAAAATGCTGATGCATGTAGGAGCGTGTGACAGTTGGGTATATAAAAGAACTCACCACAACTGGCCTGTTAATTAGTTTTTAACATCTCAGCAAGTCCAGAAGGGCTCTTTTACAATGCCAACCTTGTCCTGTTTGCAGTGACCTCCTCCTCCATTTTTAATGTCATATGGAAGACCTCCTCTAGTTTCTTAATTAAGCCTAAGGGAAACAGGGAAACTTGCAAGCCCCACAGAAGGGCCCCCTGTACTAATTGACATGTATGTTGGCCTACTCATGTGGTTACATTTTCACAGCCTGACCCCGGTCAGTGTTCTTTTTTTAATTCACCTAAGCTCTTGAAGCAATTTTGCATACATTGATTTGGGCCTAAAAATTCAAATTATTGAAACTGTCATGAATGATTTGCTGGATGTAGAAATACCTATGGTCTAATCAGCTTGGGTGTCAGAAACAATTATGTGTCCCAAAGTGATTTCAGTTAGCAAATATCCTGCTAATGGCCTACCTCTTTAAGAATGTTGATTGCTTTTGACAGTGTTTTTCATACTGTTGCTAGGGATCTACAATCAAGGCCTTTGTGGCTTGGTACATCTCAAAAATAAAATCTGTGCATAGACCAAGGGTGGTCAAACTTTCTTAACTTAAGAGTCACATAGAATAAACATCAGATGTTTGAGAGAAGGAAGGGAGGAAGGAAAATAGATGGGGAAGGAGGGGCAGGAGAGGTGGAAAGAAAGCAACTTTAACTTTAAATATATTCTCCAAGCCACTGGTTGGGAGCTCCCAAGCCACAGTTTGGCCACCCCTGGCATAGACAAAAGCATAAAAGAGCAAAGGAATTTTTCAGCTTTGTGACCCCCCCTTTCACATTAACCTGCTTCTTAAATATTTTGTAATATTCACATAAGTACTTTTTGCAAGTTTTGACATTTTTGGTCTTTATTTAGGGTTGCCAGCCTCCAGGTGGGACCTGGAGATCTCCTGCTTTTACAACAGATCTCCAGCTGGCAGAGATCAGCTGCCCTGGAGAAAATGGCTGTTTTGAAGGGTGAACTCTATGGCATTGTACGATACTGAGGCCCCTTCCCTCCCCAATCCCCACCCTCTCCTGGATCCACCCCCCAAAGTTCCCAGGTATTTTCCAACACAGAGCTGGCAACCCTAATGGTTCTGGCTAACCCTCCGGGGCCCAGGACAGGTGCTGCCATAAAATGAAATAATCTAGCTGCATCACACATCTCTCTCAGTCTAGTAGGTTCTTTGATCAAACTGAGTAAACAGTGAAAGATACACACATATTCTTCCACACAACTCACAATGCCTTAAAAAGCCCAAAGGCATACTCAGCTGTTGACAGGTTTCACACAAGGAATTGCACGTGCTGCAACGTGCAATTAAACGCTTCTTAATAATAATTCAATAAGATGTGTGATGCAGTTTTTCTTCAATGTTCAAAGTCAACTCTTTTAACTTTACTACATTGACTCTAGATGAATCTCCATGTATTCCTAAAGTATTTCCTCTCCCTATCTCACTATGTGTTTGTATACACAATTACAATAGCCCAGCAGAATGGAGTTGACTTGAAATTATCAGCAGAGATGCCCTGACTGTTCTGCCATTCTGCCTTCTGAATGAATGTAGCGTTGGCAACCTCGTGGGGGGGGGGGGGGGGGAACTGCACTCAAAATAATTTTTACCTTCACTGCCATTATCCTCCTTCTTCTTTTTTTTGATGCTGTGTCACTGTCTTTTTTCTTCTCTTTTATTGCATCATTTTGCCTTCTGTTAGTCACAAGGACAACTCCACTTTATCACATATCACACGGTAAATTAAATTATGTCATGCCACATGGTAACAAATCAGATTTATCTACATGACATTGACTTAGATGGCACTGCATTGAAGTGATCCAGACATCAACTAACTAGGGATGGAATAGAAAGCTAGTCTGCTTTTGAATATCTATGTGAATGTCCAGAACTGGTGGACAAGGCTCACCCTTAAACTCACATAGTGGGCTGAAGCATCTTCATATAATCCAGCCCAGTCCAGTATTACAGAAGGCAATCAAGCCAATAGGAAAAAAGAACAATGCTTTCTGGATCATACCAAAGTGAACCTGGCCATTAGGGATCACATAGTGAATGTAATAAAGTCATGACATACAGAGCCAATCAGATCTGGCTGTGTACTGATGTTACTGAGAGAGATGAAGCCAATCCAGAAAGCATTGTCCTCTTTTTGAATAAAAACATTTTCTTCCCTTTTTGAGGCAATTAACCAAAAACAAAATGCTAAAGAGACTTTTCAGTTGTGCCAAAAATGTTGGCAGAAAGCACATTCCCCTCTTGGTTCTGTCGTAATTATAAAGTTGCACTGAACATTTGTAGTGTATTCTTTTTAAAATAATCCATAGTTTATCTCAGGATTCCTCAAGAAGTGCATGTTAATAATCTAATGTGAGGTTTACCCTTGTTGACTCAACAAAAAGCTAAGGCAGTGGGTTTCCTTGTGGGTTGTCTTATGGTTATGCATTAGCCAATGTTTATGATTTCATGATTCCAACAAAAATGAAAATTAAACATCTTAAAAGTATTAAGATGAACTTACTGGATACCAGACATTTTGAGTTCATTGCATTAATTGCCTGGTGGTTTCTGAGTTCAACTTTAGGTGCAGCTTCTTACTAAAAAGCCATTTATGGATGAGCTAGGGTTGCCAATCCTCAATTGGAGGAGGAAATCCCTCAGTTTGGAGGATCTCCCTCCACTTCAGGCTTATTAGAAAGCTGGTGGGGGAGGAAAATGTCTGCAGGGCACTCATTATATCCTATAGCAGCAGTCCCCAACCCCCAATCCATGGACCGGTACCAGTCTGTGGCCTGGGCCGTGAGTTGTATAATTATTTCATTATATATTACAATATAGTAATGAGAAGAAGGAGAAGAAGAAAACTTTGGATTTATATCCTGCCCTCCACTCCAAATCTCAGAGTGGCTCACAATCTCCTTTATCCTCCTTCCCCACAACAAACACCATGTGAGGTAGGTGAGGCTGAAAGAGCTCTCGCAGCAGCTGCCCTTTCAAGGACAACCTCTGCCAGAGCTATGGCTGACCCAAGGCCATTTCAGCAGCTGCAAGTAGAAGAGAGGGGAATCAAACCAGGCTCTCCCAGATAAGAGTCCGCACACTTAACCACCACACCAAAATAAAATGCACAATTTTATCATCCCAAAACCATTGACCCGCCCCCCCCCCCCCCCCGGTCTGTGGAAAAATTGTCTTCCACAAAACCGGTCCCTGGTGCCAAAAAGGCTGGGGACTGCTGCCCTATACAGTCCAATACCCACAGGGTATAATGGAGAATTGATCTATAGGTATTTGGGGCTTTGGGAGGGGGGTGCTGTTCTTTGAGATAGAGGCACCAAATTTTCAGCATATCATTCAGTGCCTCAAAATACCCCTCAAGTTTCAAAAAGATTGAGCCAGGGGGTCCAATTCTATGAGCCGCAAATAAAGGTACCTCTGTCTTTCATTATTTCCAAATGGAGGGAAGGCATTTAAAAAATGTGCAGTCCTTTTAAATGTGATTGCCAGAACTCTCTTTGGAGTTCAGTCGTGCTTGTCAGAACATAAGAACATAAGAGAAGCCATGTTGGATCAGGCCAACGGCCCATCAAGTCCAACACTCTGTGTCACACAGTGGCAAAAAATTTTATATACACACACACACTGTGGCTAATAGCCACTGATGGACCTGTGCTCCATATTTTTATCTAAACCCTTCTTGAAGGTGGCTATACTTGTGGCTGCCACCACCTCCTGTGGCAGTGAATTCCACATGTTAATCACCCTTTGGGTGAAAAAGTACTTCCTTTTATCCGTTTTAACCTGTCTGCTCAGCAATTTCATCGAATGCCCACGAGTTCTTGTATTGTGAGAAAGGGAGAAAAGTACTTCTTTCTCTACTTTCTCCATCCCATGCATTATCTTGTAAACCTCTATCATGTCACCCCGCAGTGGACATTTCTCCAAGCTAAAGAGTCCCAAGCGTTTCAACCTTTCTTCATAGGGAAAGTGCTCCAGCCCTTTAATCATTCTAGTTGCCCTTCTCTGGACTTTCTCCAATGCTATAATATCCTTTTTGAGGTGCGGCGACCAGAACTGCACACAGTACTCCAAATGAGACCGCACCATCGATTTATACAGGGGCATTATGATACTGGCTGATTTGTTTTCAATTCCCTTCCTAATAATTCCCAGCATGGCGTTGGCCTTTTTTATTGCAAACGCACACTGTCTTGACATTTTCAGTGAGTTATCTACCACGACCCCAAGATCTCTCTCTTGGTCAGTCTCTGCCAGTTCACACCCCATCAACTTGTATTTGTAGCTGGGATTCTTGGCCCCAATGTGCATTACTTTGCACTTGGCCACATTGAACTGCATCTGCCACGTTGACGCCCACTCACCCAGCCTCAACAGATCCCTTTGGAGTTCCTCACAATCCTCTCTGGTTCTCACCACCCTGAACAATTTAGTGTCATCCGCAAACTTGGCCACTTCACTGCTCACTCCCAACTCTAAATCATTTATGAACAAGTTAAAGAGCATGGGACCCAGTACCGAGCCCTGCGGCACCCCACTGCTTACCGTCCTCCACTGCGAAGACTGCCCATTTATACTCACTCTCTGCTTCCTATTACTCAGCCAGTTTTTGATCCACAAGAGGACCTGTCCTTTTACTCCATGACTCTCAAGCTTTCTAAGGAGCCTTTGATGAGGAACTTTATCAAAAGCTTTCTGGAAGTCAAGGTAAACAACATCTATCGGGTCTCCTTTGTCCACATGTTTGTTCACACCCTCAAAGAAATGTAACAGGTTAGTGAGGCAAGATCTTCCCTTGCAAAACCCATGCTGAGTCTTCCTCAATAACCCGTGTTCATCATTGTGCCTACTCATTCTGTCCTTGATAATGGTTTCTACCAACTTTCCCGGTATTGAAGTCAGACTGACTGGCCTGTAATTTCCCGGGTCTCCTCTGGAACCTTTTTTAAAGATGGGGGTGACATTTGCTACCTTCCAGTCCTCAGGAAGGGAGGCAGATTTCAATGAAAGATTACAGATTTTTGTTAGAAGATCCACAAGTTCAACTTTGAGTTCTTTCAGAACTCTCGGATGTATGCCATCCGGACCCGGTGACTTATTAGTTTTTAATTTGTCTATCAGTTGTAGGACCTCCTCTTTTGTCACCTCAATCTGACTCAGGTCTTTCAACACCCCTTCCAACATTAGTGGTTCAGGGATGGGCAAAAAGTTCTCATCTTCCACAGTGAAGACGGAGGCAAAAAATTCATTTAGCTTCTCAGCCATTTCCCTATCCTCCTTCAGTAATCCTTTTACCCCATGGTCATCCAAGGGCCCCACTGCCTCCCTGGCTGGTTTCCTACTTCTAATATATTTGAAGAAAGTTTTATTGTTGGTCTTTATGTTTTTTGCAATATGCTCCTCATAGTCCCTTTTTGCCTGCCTGATCACAGTCTTGCATTTGATTTGCCACAGCCTGTGTTCCCTTTTACTAATCTCACTTGGACTGGTTTTCCACTGCTTAAAGGAGTCCTTCTTACCTTTTACAGCTTCCATTACTTTGTTTGTTAACCACGCAGGCCTTTTCTTATGCCTGTTTGTGCCTTTCCTAACTTGTGGTATGTATTTTATCTGAGCTTCTAGGATTATAGTTTTAAATAGCATCTAAGCTTCCCCAAGGGTTTTGACCGTATGTACCTTTCCTTTCAGTTTCCTCCTCACATGCCTCCTCATCTCAGTGTATTTACCCCTTTTAAAGTTAAACGTGGTTGTGGCGGTCTTTTTGGACAACTCCCTATTTATACAAACGGTGAAATCAATAACATTATGGTCACTGCTCCCAAGTGGCGCAATCACTTTTACATCTCTCACCAAGTCTTGGGCATTACTTAGGACCAAATCCAGGATCGCCCCACCCCTGGTAGGTTCTGAGACCATCTGCTCCATAGCACAGTCATTGAGAGCATCAAGAAACTCAATCTCTTTCTCTCGACCAGAACCTTAGTCCTGGCTCCACCCCCAATGTTCCAAGATATTTTTTGGGTTGGACCTGATAACCCTAGGACCAGCACTCTCACAGTATGAACCTGCTGCTCTAACCAATATCCACCCAGAGTTCTACCTTGCCAGCTTCTTAGAGCTAGCTTGAGCTTTTTCAGCAGTACTCCCCACTCCTTTCCCATGTTGTGGAATGGTCTTCCTGGGGACACCCCCACACTTTTTGTTTTTTTGCAAGCTCTGCAAGTCTTAATTACTCAAGAAGGATGACTAGATTATGTTATTTATGAGGGCTTGGGGCAGTTGATCCTACTGTAGGATAATGACTGATGATTTGAATAAATAATGGTTGTTAAAATAAATAATGGTTAAATAATTGTTGTTAAAAGTTGTGAGTTGTTTGATTTTTAAATATCACTGTAAACTGCCTTGAGTGTGTGTGTCTGTCATGATCCTAGGCCAAGTGAGGCCTACAGGCTTCAGGGAAGCCTGTATTAAAGTAGCTACATGGTCTACATTTCCCAGGAGCCCTTCTGTCCCTCTGATTGGGTGGGCAGAAGTTTTGAAGGGACCTCCAAGGAAGGAAATAAAAGGGCCAACTAGAGGGGTGTTCTCTCTGGAGAGGCGCAGTCAGGAGGGTTCTCTCTGGAAAAGGGCTGAGGTGGAGAAAGGCTGCAGTCATGAGAGTTCCCTCATCCAAAGAGTGGTAAGTCAGTTGGAATTAGAGGAACTTCTAGTTAGTCAAACCAGGGTTTTTTATTTTGATTTGTACCATCACCTTTACTGGTTTTCAGTGTTCACTATTGCACTAAAAGTTACAACCCACTTGTTTGTTCTTGTGCACTTACAATAAACTTATTGTTGTTACACAGCTTGGGTCTGCACACCTCTTTGGACACAGGAAAAAGGTGCTTGCTGAGAAGGAAGACAGGGGTCAGGTGGGTGCTCTGGGCTCTCCCTTAGCAGAGTGGTGGCAGCCAGTAGAAGGCCCTCCCTGATCCCCTGCTTGTGACAGTATCAGTGGATAAAGATGGGTTTGATATATTCTATATCAATAAATAAGAGAGCAAGCTGTGGTTGAAAGGTTTGGTGTGTGTTCTATCACTCATCAAAGTCTGGGGTTATTAGTGAGAAGTTGCCAGCAGATTTCACCTGAAAGAGCATACTTCAACAACTTCAGATTGCTTTAGAATATTGCTTCTAACTGGATAGAATGACATCATCTCCTGACTTCAAGCCAACAATATCTTCCTGACCTGTAAATATACAGAAAGAAGCACTTGAGAAGCAGCCCAGTTCATTTTTCTATACATTCACCAGGCTTTTTCCTTACCTCACAAAATACAATAAATAACAGAAATGCTACCAGGCACTTCTTAAATCAGGTTTCAGAAGCTGTACAGTTAAATCCACAAAGTCCCCTGGGGCATTCCAACATTCCACCTTATCCGCTGCACTGATATGGGTTTTACCATGTGGACTCTAAAACAAAAGGCTAGGATGATCTTATTGAGTGTCTAAAAGTAGGCTTTGTGTGTTGGATTTGTGCTTATCTGCTGCTACATCAATGGAATTAGTAGGCTTTGTAGCCTAGTCTACTATAACTCTGTTGATAGCACAGTACTTTCTTTAGCCTGGCAAGCTGTTTTCCTCTTTTTTAGTGGTCAGAGCTTGTCAGCAACTTTCAGATTGCCTTAAGATATTTTGTAATTAAAAATACAATAATATATTTAATCTGTGTAAAATGTTGCCCTATGGCTTTTAGTAGACGTGATAGGAATTCCCAAAGACCATGAAAAATAAAATACAGCCTTGTGAAACTTTAACAAACAAGACCAGATTTCTTTTCTTTTTTTAATCTAGTTGCTGGTTTGCAGAGAGCATAATGGATTCCTCATGCCCACTCACACAAACACACTCCAGAACTTCAGATCTTTAATATTCCCTGCCATCAGAAATCCTTTTTTATTATTATTGAATACTGAACTGGGAAAAATTACAAAAAAAACCCCAGAAGCATAGCTTAAATAAAGCTGGGTTTATTTTCTTGAGCTATCCAACAAACATATATTGAGATATGTAGTATAAAGGATTTAGCTGTAAAGCAGATAAATCCTTGTGAGGCTATAACTAATGTAACCAGCACATGAGAGGCTGCTGCCCTCTAGGACTGTCTAATTCAGGCCACTCCCTTCCTCTTAGCTGAGTCAGAAATGTCCTTCTCACATAGTTTGACATTTTAGAAAATAAGTTTGAAGGTGAGTCCCTGTCTATAATCCAGGTTAGGTTCCAAAACAGAAGTTAAACATCTAAGATCCCTAGACTTTTTTTTTTTTTTAAATGTCAGGAGAACATGAGATAAGATAGGAATCTTAGACTGACTCATCTGTACTCCTGGCTTTTACCCAAAAAACATCTAGCATTTCGACCTTTTATCATTTAATTTAACCAAGACAACTTGTAGTTTCCCATCAGCTCTTTAATTTGCATCAAAAGACATGTCAAAGAAGTTTTAAAATACAGTGAGCCAATTCCAGTTCCAAAAACATTTATTGGTATAGCACGGTGAACCATAAAGAGCATACAAATGACCACTTGACCATATATTTTACTGTGTATTTGGCAGTTGATGTCTGATAGAAGCTATTTTTGGTAGGATGATAGCTACCACAGTGGGAAAATGCAACAGGTTACCTTTCTCAGATATAGTTGAGGAAATTTGCCTGTATAGGATCAATGAAATAATGTACCTGGATCACCCACTCTGAGATAAATTTGAGGCTTCACTCCAACCACAATGTTTCACAAAACATGAAATCAACTTACTTTTGGGGCCATTAAAAAAAATCTAAAATGGATTCTTCAAACACTGCCTATGCCAGGGCATGAGCAGCTGTTATGTCTTGAAACATAAGCGGATGTACCGCATGGCGATCGCTACAGAGGCGACCCCACGGGTCCCCGGATGTAGCTCGCCAGGCGCCCCGCCCATCAAGATCTGTGATGGGAAGTTTGACTGACCAGGATTGGACTGGTCAGACTGGGGGGCAGTTCCGGGTAATGTATATAAGTGGGACCCGGCCCACGTGTTCCCTCTCTTGTAATGTACCACCGAATAAAGCATGTTGCCTTCAACCCATCTTGCAACTCAGTACATTACAGTGGCGACAAAGCTGGGATTCTAGCCAGGTAACTCCCGAAGAGGACCTTCGTGGAGTTGGCCGGAGACGAAGAAGGCACAACGTCCAGGGAGACGGAAGCACCCGCCGCCGCAGCCACCATGGCTAACCCAAGCGGAGCGACGGGTCGCCTCGAAGAGTTCAACCCCGCTAAGCCGGAAAGGTGGGAGACCTACACGGAGCGGGTCAATTGCTACCTTCGAGCAAACATGATAACGGATGACAGCTGGAAAAGAGACGTGCTCCTGAGCGTCTGCGGAGAGGCCACATTCGAGATCGCCAAGGGTCTCTCGGCCCCCGCGAGAATCACGGAGAAGATGTATGAGGAGATAGTCCGACTCTTCACAAGGCACTTCTTGCCCCAACCCTCAATCATCGCCCACCGATTCCTCTTCCACAAGAGGGACCAGGAGATGGGAGAGACGGCAGCCAAATACCTGGCCACTCTCCGACAAATAGCGGGAAACTGTAGCTTCGAAAATCTAGAAGAGGCCCTGAGGGACCGTTTCGCCTGGGGCCTGAGGGACGAATGACTACAGCAGAAGCTCTTCGCAAAGGAAGAGCTCACTCTCCAGGGCGCCTTCAACGAGGCCACAGCATTCGAGAGAGCCACTAAAGCTTTCCACAACCTGAGGGCAGAAGCCATCTACCAGGAGGAGACGGCACAAAGCCACCCAGAGGAGGAGGAGACGCACCAGCTACGCCACCCACCAGGGATGGGACCGAGAGTGACCCAGCGGCCACGAGCGACGGAGAAATGAACCATCACCAAGTGCGCAAGCTGCGGGGCCCGCACGAGCGCTGGGACTGCCCCTATCACAACGTGGACTGCAGGAACTGCGGGAAAATGGGCCACATTGCGCGGGCTTGCAGGGCCAAGGCCGGCCGCAGATGCCAGTCCACCAACCAAGACTCGACCGGGGACTACTCGACCGCCTCAACCAGCCTGCAGGTAATAAACTTGCCCAGCAATACCCCTGACAAGGTCAAGGTATCGATCAGGATCAAGGGAAACCCCTGCCTGATGGAACTGGACTCGGGCTCCTCCATCTCCATAATTTCGGAGGAGTCCCTAAGAAAACTGTGCCCATGAGGCCGGCCTAAGCTGCGACCGGCTGGTTTCATACTACGGGACTTCCAAAAGAACCCCGTACAGATCCTGGGGTGGGCCACGGTGAGGGTGGAGTTTAAGAGCTTTAGGGGAAAACTGGATATACTGGTGGTCAAACACCAGCTCACCACACTGCTGGGCCTGGCCTGGTTTCGTCCATTGGGAATTCAGATCATGGGGGTGCAGCAGCTGGGGGCGCAAGGGTTTGAGCATGTGTGCAGGGAATTTCCAGAGGTGTTTGATGGGGCTCTAGGGTGCCACAAGGGTCCTCCCATAACCTTACCCCTCGACCCCCGCGTGCGGCCAATACGGCTAAAGGCCAGGCAGGTTCCATTCGCTCTGAAGCCCAAAATCAAAGCAGAGCTGGACTGCCTCACAGCCCAGGGAGTGCTAGAACCGGTTTCCTACGCCACATGGGAAACCCCGATAGTAACTCCGGTGAAGCCTAATGGGGACGTGCACATTTGTGCCGACTACAAGTGCACCATAAACAAGGCACTACAAGATAACCCCTACCCCGTCCCAGTAGTCAGTCACGTTTTGGCAGCACTAGCGGGGTCAAAAATTTTGGGGAAGTTGGACTTGGCCCAGGCGTACCAGCAGCTCCCAGTGGACGCCGAGACGGCTGAAGCCCAGACCATAGTGACCCACAGGGGGGCTTTCAGGGTGCAGCGGTTACAATTTGGGGTGAGTGTGGCTCCGGGGGTCTTTCAGAGCCTGATGGATTCTCTCCTCAAAGGGATCCCCGGGGTGCAACCGTTTTTTGATGACGTTCTGATCGCCGCACCAGACGTGGAGAAGTTCAGCAACTGGCTGCGAGAGGTCCTCCGCAGGTTCCAGGAGGCCGGACTGAAAGTCAAGCCGGAAAAATGTTCCCTCAGGGTGCCGAGGGTGGAGTTCTTGGGGTTTGCGGTGGACGCTGCAGGGATCCACCTGACAGCTGACAAAACCAAGGCCATTGTGGAGTTCCCAGCCCCCACATGCAGGACGGAGTTACAAAGTTTCTTGGGGTTATTAAATTTTTACCATTCGTTCTTGCACCACAAAGCGGCCTTAGCAGAACCCCTCTTAAATAAAAACGCTCTTAGATAAAAACGCCCCGTGGGTCTGGGGAAAGAAGCAGGCAGCCGCTTTTCAGGCGGTCAAGGAGCTCCTCTACCAATAATGTGCTCCACCATTTTGATGAAGCCCTGCCAGTGGTTTTAGAGTGCGATGCGTCACCATATGGGGTGGGCGCCATTCTGGGTCACCAACTTCCGGACAGGAGGGAGGTCCCGATAGCATATTACTCCAGAACCCTGACCCCCGCAGAGCGCAACTATGCCCAGATTGATAAGGAGGCCTTGGCAATCGTGGCGGGGGTGCATAAGTTTAATGACCACCTGTACGGTAGACGTTTTACGATTGCCACAGACCACAGGCCGCTCCTGGGACTCCTCGACCCTGACTGCCAGACGCCACAGATTCTGTCGCAGCTGTCCTGACGTGGAATCAGTTCCTGAACTCTTACTCATATGCCCTGGTCCACCGCCCGGGCAAGGCGATGGGTCACGCGGACGCCCTCAGTCGCCTTCCGCTGCCCTCCATGGATCCGGCCCCAGCCCACCATGTGATGCTCATTGAAACACTACTGGAGAGACCCCTACACACCGCCAAGGTAGAAAAGGCCATGGGGCGGGACAAAATACTCGTGCGGGTTCTCAACTGGATGGGGAGGGGATGGCCCAAGGGAAAACAGGCCGAAGAATTCAGGGCATTCACATCTCACAGGGAAGAACTCTCCTCGCACACAAGGGGTGTCTTCTCTGGGGAAGCAGGGTGATAGTTCCCCCCCCCCATTGCAGAAACAAGTGCTGGAGGCCCTACACGAAACACATCCCGGGATTGTACGGATGAAGGCCCTAGCATGCAGTTATGTATAGTAGCCGGGGATGGACGAGGAGATCGAGAGGTGGGTTCGAAGGTGCCAAGCCTGCCAGGAGTCCCGGCCCGAACCGCCCAGTGCCCCAGTCCACCGCTGGGAAGCCAATAGGAGGCCGTGGTCTAGGTTACATATTGACTTTGCGGGGCCATTTCAGGGCCAAACATTCTTCATTCTGGTGGACACTTACACTAAGTGGTTGGAAGTTATCTCTGTAGCCTCCACCTCAACAGCGGCAGCGGTCTGAGCATTGCGCAGGGTCCTTTGCACACACGAGATTCCTGACACCATCGTCTCGGATAATGGGACCGCGTTCACCTCCCGGGAATTCCAGGAGTTCTTGCAGAGATACCTAATAAAACATATACGGTCTGCCCCCTTCCATCCGGCCACCAACGGCCAAGCAGAGCGGATGGTACGCACCACTAAAGAGGCCTTGGGATGCATAGTACAGGGGGACTGGGACCACCGCCTGGCCACCTTCCTATTTGACAATAGAATCACCCCCAACCCAGTCATAGGGGTGAGCCCAGCAGAGCTGTTAATGGGAAGGAAGCTGATCACAAGGTTGGACTGGCTGCATCCTGATTGGGCCACCGATCTCCGCAGCTCTCCAGAAATCAGGGAAGCGGCTAGGGGGTTCTTTCCGGGGGATCCGGTATATGCAAGGAACTATGCTAGTGGCCCCGAGTGGGTAGCGGGGTGGGTGCTGCGCGTGATGGGGTCCCGCCACTACGACTACTCAATGGAGGGGGACCAAATCCTGCGGAGGCATATAGATCAGATGCGCCACCGCACCTTGCTGGAAAAGCCGGCTTCAGTACGGAATGAGGAGGAACCAGCGGTTGCACCCACGCTGAGAGCTACCCCGCCGACCGCTCCGACCATTCAGGCGGAAGAGCCGCACCGGGGCGGGGGTGACCCCCCAAGAGTAGGGACACCAGAAGAGCAGCAGGGCGCAGACAACCATAGGCCGGCGCTACTCCCACGCGGGGAAACCGCCGCCCCGTCCACTGCAGCAGCCGCGGCCCCAGCAGCCCCGGTGACCGCTCCTACTCCACAAGTAACCCCAAGGAGGTCAACCTGGTAATGGAAGGCCCCGCTTACTTGCAAGACTATGTGTCCTGAACTAGGGGGGGAGGAGTGTTATGCCTTGAAACATAAGCGGATGTACCGCATGGCGATCACTACAGAGGCGACCCCACAGGTCCCCGGATGTAGCTCACCAGGCGCCCCGCCCATCAAGATCTGTGGCGGGAAGTTTGACTGACCAGGATTGGACTGGTCAGACGGGGGGCAGTTCCGGGTAATGTATATAAGCGGGGCCCAGCCCGCGTGTTCCCTCTCTTGTAATGTACCACCGAATAAAGCATGTTGCCTTCAACCCGTCTCGCAACTCAGTACATTACAGCAGCTTTCTGTTCCTACTTCTGTCATGTGAATATACATATACACTTGCTGCTATAACACTCTGTATGCTTGTTTACACAATCAACATTTAGAAATAATAACAAACCCCATCTACACAGACAGGAAATTCCACAGCTTTTCGGCCATAGGCTATTACTAACTATTTGAGGGTCTGGGATTCTTTGTGGAACTGTAGCATTCACTCATCAAAGGAAATACTCCCCGTAGTTTCCATAATCACCGATCCTAAGATGACAGAAAGGTGAGTCAACAGGTTCGGTCTGTGTATGGAGTTATACAAATGGTTGTGTGCCTGTTATTTTAAAGCTTACTATTGGAGGAAATACTTGAGCCTTCCCTCCACTGGTGCCCAGGAATCTAGGGAAATGAAAAGGAGATAATTAGTGTTGCCAGTCCCCAGGTGAGGTCTGGAAATCTCCTGGACTACAGAGATCAGTTCCCCTGGAGAAAATGGCTGCTTTGGAGGGTGGACTTCATGAACTCCCCAAACCCTGCCCTCCCCAAACTTCACCACCAAATCTCCAGGAATTTCCCAACCCAGAATTGACAACCCCAGTGGTACCGCTGGAAGGGTGTCAATGAGAAAATGTGGAAAACAAGATATATTTTTCTTGGTTATGGTAATTACAGTTCAATTGCTACCGGATTGACTTTCCGGAGAATTGTAAAAGTGATGGGCATACTGGCAGTTTAGCTTGTGGTTTGGTCAAGCTACTAATGGATGTTTAGCAGCTAACCAAGTTTTGTTTGAGATTCTGAGAGTAGGGAGTTCTTTTTGGATGCTGATCTGCATTTCATTTATAGGCATCCATTATGGTTTTAACCATTCATGCAAGTATCTTGGCTTATTATAGATACTCTGGACCAGATCTGCTGTTTGAGCACATCACTTGGGGAGGGTGTTTATAGAAGGAACTATGGATGAATTTTATAGCTGTAAAAGAATCTAGTCAAACATGCAAATACATATTTTGTTTTACTGTAAGCAAATTTGCTAGAAGAAGAATGGGTAACTGGGATCTCCATCAATCTATACCAGGATTTTCCCCATCTAAGAGAACATTCAAATAAACCAGGCAGACCAGGCAGATGTTCAACCAGAAAGGTGTTTTATTAAAAAGAGGAATAAAAGGGCAAAAACACACACAAGGACACTTAAACACATACAAGGCTAACTAAGAGGAGATCAGTGAGGTGCAGGAATAGCTGAGGAGGAAACAGCTATAATTACCAGATCTCACATAGGCCCACAGAAGCAGCAGCAAAACTACCAGTGTTTCACGGAGAGGGCCCACATGCAACTGGGGTGTACGGAGGATCTAAGGACACACAGACACTGCTATGGAGCAAGATGCCATACTTTATAGAGCAAAATACTGTCTGGGGGCAAACTGACATGTTCACTCCAAAGACAATTTAATAGGGGGTTTGGAGGTAGACAGCGATTTGGAAGAAACTTGATAAGATTTTCTGAGGTGGCCTATAGGTGTAAATGGTGCTTGATGACCCTGTAACCTTCAAGGCCCTATGGAGGCAGGGACCTGCATATCTTTGGGACCACCTTTCCCTATATGTCCCTCACAGAACATTGTGCTCAGTTGATCAAAATCTTCTGGTTGTCCGCAGCCCCAAGGATATCTAGCTAGCCTCAGTTAGGGCCAGGGTTTTTTCTGTCCTGGCCCCAACCTGGTGAATCAAGCTTCCTCTTGAGATTATGGCTCTGTGGGATATGTTACAATTTGGAGATGTTCCACCAGGTTTTTGGATGAGGCAGCCGGCATCCAAAGCTATCTTGACCTCCCCTGCTGACAATACTTGCCAAATGGAACCAGCCCAAACTGAGCATCACTGTCAAGTCAAATCCACCCTGATTATATGTGTTTTTGTTTTAATCAAAATATGGTTTTAATTACTTAAATTTATATTATCTTTATGGCTTGCAATCCACCCTGAGCCCACTTGCAGGGAGGGCGGGGTAAAAATCAAACTAACTGACTAAATAAATAAATTTCTGGATGGGAAAAGCTACCAGTTTTGGTGAATAGTGTTAAGTGTTGCTTAATTAGGGGAAATGGGTGAGGGGAAGTGAGGCTGGCTATTGACATATTTAATCCAAGCTGAGGCAGTAGTGTTGTCCTATTGTCCTAAATTATGCATCTCTCTAGGGTGGGGAAGAGGTTTTTAGCTAGACAGCCACTCTTACTCACACTTTCAAACTACAAGTCCAGGTTTGTTTCTGGCTGGCATCCATTTTGTGTCATTTAGGGCCAGGCAGTGTATTTCACTTGTGATATTTGAGATGATATTTTAGGAAGGATGTTTATGAGGGGGTTTAGCTATAAACTGCCCCTTAGTGAGAGAAGGGATCTGACAGCTAACAACACTATCTGGGATCCCTGTTTCACTTCCACCAGAGGAGGTCCAGTGGTTATGCCCATGCTTGGCACTCCCATCAGGCTTGGGGATTTTCTTTCCATTTTGTGATAAAATATTTCAAAGGTCAGTTATAAACAAAGTGGAAACACCTCCACAGTAATGGTATAGAGGTTTTTGGCCTCCCAAAGAACATAAGAACATAAGAGAAGCCATGTTGGATCAGGCCAACGGCCCATCAAGTCCAACACTCTGTGTCACACAGTGGCAAAAAATTTTATATACACACATACACTGTGGCTAATAGCCACCGATGGACCTGTGCTCCATATTTCTATCTAAACCCCTCTTGAAGGTGGCCATACTTGTGGCCGCCACCACCTCCTGTGGCAGTGAATTCCACATGTTAATCACCCTTTGGGTGAAGAAGTACTTCCTTTTATCCGTTTTAACCTGTCTGCTCAGCAATTTCATCGAATGCCCACGAGTTCTTGTATTGTGAGAAAGGGAGAAAAGTACTTCTTTCTCTACTTTCTCCATCCCATGCATTATCTTGTAAACCTCTATCATGTCACCCCGCAGTCGACGTTTCTCCAAGCTAAAGAGTCCCAAACGTTTCAACCTTTCTTCATAGGGAAAGTGCTCCAGCCCTTTAATCATTCTAGTTGCCCTTCTATGGACTTTCTCCAATGCTATAATATCCTTTTTGAGGTGCGGCGACCAGAACTGCACACAGTACTCCAAATGAGACCGCACCATCAATTTATACAGGGGCATTATGATACTGGCTGATTTGTTTTCAATTCCCTTCCTAATAATTCCCGGCATGGCGTTGGCCTTTTTTATTGCAAACGCACACTGTCTTGACATTTTCAGTGAGTTATCTACCATGACCCCAAGATCTCTCTCATGGTCAGTCTCTGCCAGTTCACACCCCATCAACTTGTATTTGTAGCTGGGATTCTTGGCCCCAATGTGCATTACTTTGCACTTGGCCACATTGAACCGCATCTGCCACGTTGACGCCCACTCACCCAGCCTCAACAGATCCCTTTGGAGGCGTTTAAGAGTTAAAGAAATGACCAAAAGCTATAGAGCAGGTTTTGACTATCTTTTACACTTCATGTGTCATTCAAAGAACTAAGCATTGATCTGGCAACACAGACCCAAAAAGGGGTTAATGACATTAAGAGAGGGTTTTTTTCTTTGTCTTGCAGAGTCCTAGCAGGAACTGATGCAAGAATACATTATTATTCCAAGTCATGTACAGTCCCAAGCATGTGATTAAGCCACAAATACTGGTACAGAGACCAAGATGTGGCAGCATATGCAAATTACTATTTTTGCAGATCAAGGTTTGGGGCCTAAAACAACTTAATGAAGGCAGTCCAAAAGGTAGCTAGTTGGTCAGCATTCAGTTATTTTAGTCCCAAAGGGCTGTGGCTCATATCAAGATTTCACCAATGAGCAGGCTGAACAACAGGGTGATAACCCAGCCTGAAACTCCAAACCAGCTGGGTGAGGTGGTGCATGGAGATATTGAACAACTCTAACAAATGTAATGACAAAACTCTCTCTCCTAGTGCCACTTTGCTGATGCCATCTTTCCACATAGCCACTGATGGACCATTGTTTCCTACTGTTACCACATAAGACGGCAGAGACTTTGACAAATGTTTGAGTACTGATTGAACTATTCCAGTCTGGAATGAAAAGTCCAGATGCTTGCCGGAGAGGATGTGTGAGAGAGCCATAGTATTCCTGACTGTATTTTGCTGTTCTTACATGCAGACTCTCTACTCCAACTCCTTATTAAGCCACTCTGTGATATACTGTGGCCCTGCTGTTGCAGAAGATGATGGTGATACTTTTTGCTACGGAAAACAGCACCTATATTAGCCATATAGTCAGACTATATTGAGACTTCAGGATCCACAAATGGAATTTCCATGCCCCAAAACTGCTTCACCCATAAACTGACCCCTGCCCACATAAATAAGATCCTACAAATTATTTAGGTTATATATAAAATCTGATAGAAAGGAATGCAATTGCTGAAGTCTATATCTTTAAAAGCTATTTCCCCCCAAAGTTAACAGCAATCCCACCACTCACATATTGGCAATATTAAAGAAATAATTTAACATCTACCTGGTGATACCACACCAAATCGCCTCTACTTCCCTATGTGACTGAAAATAAGACATAGAAGTCTTTGCTGTAAATTTCAAATGGAAACCTGTTTCTTTCAAATGCTGAAATGATATGTAACTTTTAACTGCAGAACAGTGATATACTACACAAAATATGTGACCTCCAGTGGAAAAAGAAAACTGATATCAACTTTAACAGCAACTGAATGCAAGAGGGACAGTGCAACTTATTCGTTATTAAGCAAAGGGGAGGGGGCGTTTCAGTTGTTGCCATTTTGGCTTGAATCTGTTAGGTTATCCAATATCGCCATCTTGTGGAGCAGGGCAACAATTAATAAGGCTCCACTTAGGATAAGTGAAACACATGACCTAGCATTTTATGAAAGAACTGTTTCAGGGAAGTGGATGGTCATAGCTACAATTACTGCATCTTAATGATTTATTAATCATTTCCCTATATCAAAATGAGGGCAGTAGATTTCAACTATTAAGTGCATTCCCACACACTAAATAATGTACTTTGCAACTGGATTTTTACTGTGTAAGAACAGCAAAATCCACTTGCAGTCGCTGCATGAAAATACCCATTAACCTTATCTGGGTCAAGAAATGAGAATCACTGACATGCTTCAAAATATTAGTACTGTGTATCATTATTTTAAACATCAAAGCATAAAAGAAGAGCTCATACCTACCACAAATTTTGCTAGTCTTTAAGGCACTACTGGACTCTTAATCTTTTCTATTACTACACACAAACATAGCTACCCATCTTGATCTAAATGGGCCTACAAAACATTCTGAAAGCTTTGAATTATACAGTTTTCAATATCTACGATTCCTCTTGAGTCCCAAATTGGGGAGAAAGACTCAATCCAAAAATGATAACTAAATAAAGAAAAGCTTATCAATGTTTTGTATGTTACTGCATTGGAACTCAATCTGAAGTGTCTGTCTGGCCCACTCCATGTAGTTCTGCGCCTGCAAGCAAAATGGGTCATGAATGTTTGTCCAGTAACAGCAATGGATGGACTGAAGTGGCTGATAGTCATCCAGATATAGGCTTGCCAATTCCCAGGTCCCAGCGGGAGTTCTTCCGCTTTCCCAGGCTCCTTCCCGCCCCCAGTCAGCTGACCAGCGGGGGGAAGCCCCGCCCCCAGAGGACCATGTGCCTTTGCACCTCCGGGGGCTTCAGTCTCTGATTGAAAGGCTTCCTCTTGGGATGGTGTGTCTGTGTTGCTGTGAAGAAGCTGGCAGCAACTTGTGAGTAGAGAGGCCAATCCCTCACTTCAGAGTCACCAGAAACGGGGGTGGGGGAGAGAAACGTCTGCTGAGCACTTCATTATTCCCTATGTGGAGGTCGATTCTCATAGGGTATAATGGGGAATTGATCTGGAGCTTTCAGGGGCTTTGGGGGAGCTGCTTTTTGAGATAGAGGCACCAAATTTTCAGTATAGTATCTAGTGCCCCTCCCCAAAGTACCTCCCAAGTTTCAAAATGATTGGACCAGGGGGTCCAATTCTATGAGCCTCAAAAGAAGGTGCCCCTATCCTTCATTATTTCCTATAAAAGGAAGACATTTAAAAAGGTGTGCTATCCCTTTAAATGTGATGGCCAGAACTCTCTTGGAGTTCAATTATGCTTGTCACACCCTTGTTCCTGGCTCCTCCCCCAATGTCTCCTGGTTCCACCCCCAAAGTCTCCTGGCTCCACCCCCAAAGTCCCCAGATATTTTTTGAATTGGACTTGGCAACCCTATCCAGATACATTATTGTGCTCCCTTGCAAGTGGAGTTACACTTGTATGGCATCACACTAATATTGCAGTGATATGCTACCAGCATAATCCCATACCATTTTCACATCCTGAAATGGTCCCAGGGAGCCACTTTGATCTGTTGCAAATATAGTTATGCCAGTTATATTTTTTTGTAACAAAATAAATATCAGCTTTTTTAGAAGGCAAATATAATGCAAGGGGATGGCTGATGTTCCATGTCTCCTTGTAACACAGTTGCAGTCTGGGAGACACAAAATGCCACCATATGTCTGATAACGTGTAATTGTGTGAATTGGCCTTTAATATTGTGTCCTTAGGTAAGACGCCTGTAAGGAGTCTGTAAAAAGTCATGTTAGCAACAGGCAGTAGCAATGATTTATCTTGACAGTAGCTGTTTGTTCAAAATGCTTCCTTTCCGTGCAAAGTGCCTTCCTCTGGAGCACCCATCACCAAAGTCCCTTCTCCCCTTTGTGTACTCTATGTGTGCATGACATGATATCAGAGGGATGACACCCCATGCTCCGCACCCTATCATCTGACCTATGAATGTCATGCCAGGGTTTATGTTGCATATTGGAGAATAGTGTCTGCAGACAATGCAAGTCTTCGAAGACTTTCCTGGGAGCAATGAAAGTCATTCACCAAATCAAGCACTTTACACAAAGAGGAGGAGGTATTAATAATTATTTAGAAACCTCACTAGAATCTAGGGAGAGTGTCTTAAGGAGTGGTCCCCAAGTTGTATCCTTCAGGGGAACAAGGACTATTCCTCTCTCAATGAGGAATTCACTACCTCTTAGACCTAACTAGCCATTCTCCCCCAACTAGAAGATAAAAAACAGGTTGCTTACCTGTAACTTATGATCTTCGAGTGGTCATCTGTGCAGTCACACACATGGGTTTTCCTGCTGGAACGAACCCGACCTCGGAGAATTCAAAGCTAGCCTTAAGCGTTATTTTTGGCGCGCACTTCCTCCCGCTCTGGGGAGCAGGCATCCACTAAGCATGCCTAGAGCGAGGGGAAGGCGCTCCACCCACCAGTTTCTTTCTAGCCGCTGTATGACGTAGTGGAGTCCATGAGATGCAAAAATTACAGAAACAGCAGCGGGGCTGGATGGGTGGGCGTGTGTGACTGCACAGATGACCACTCGAAGATCATAAGTTACAGGTAAGCAACCTGTTTATCTTCTTCGTGGTCTCTGTGCAGTCCCACACATGGGTGACTGATAAGCTGATCTGCACGGAGGTGGGTGCTGGTTCTGAAAGAGAAATTTCAGAGGTTATAAAAGAAATCAGTCAGGTGCGTCCACTTACCATGAGAAGTCAGGGTAAGCTCAATTGAAGATGGATCGTAGCACAGCTTGTCCTAAGGACGCATCCTGCCTTGCATGCACGTCTATGGCATAGTGCGTGGCGAAGGTGGATGAGGAAGACCATACTGCAGCTGCACAGATGTCTTCAATGGGCACGCCCCTTGCAAAGGCAGAGGATGTAGATAGAGCCCTGGTAGAGTGGCCCTTCAAATGTTCTGGAACTGGTTGTTTAGCTAACTGGTAGCACAGTGTTATAGCCTCAACCAGCCATTTAGAGAGTCTCTGGATAGAGAGTTTCTGTCCCCTTTTGTGAGTTCCATAGGACACGAATAATCTTGGGTCCTTGTGAAAAACAGCAGTTCTATCCAGGTAGAATGCAAGGGCCCGACGTACATCAAGATTGTGGAGGGATCGTTGTCCCGAATCAGTGGGATTCTGGAAGAAGGATGGCAAGGTGGTTGCCCTTTGGAGGTGGAAGGGTGGCACTATCTTAGGTAGAAACTTTGGGTCCGGCCTTAGAACCACTCTGTCATGATGGAAGACAGTGTAGGATGGATCCGATCTAAAAGCGCAAATGTCGCTGGCTCTTTTCCCAGAGGTAAGTGCCACCAGCAGAGCTGTTTTCCACGATAGAAGGTGCAGGGGGATGGACGCCATCAGCTCAAAGGGAGGTTTCATTAACTGGCTGAGTACTAGGGATAGGCTCCAGGTAGGATAAAGTTGCCGTATTGGAGGTTTGAGATGAAGGATTCCCTTGAGGAAGGATTTTGTGATAGGGTGTGAGAACACTGTGCGACCCTCTATATTCAGCCTTCTGGTGGAAGGCTGAAATGGCTGCCAAGTGCACCTTCAGGGAGGAGTATGTGAGGCTGGACTCTGAGAGGGAGACGGTGTACGTAAGAATCTGCGAGATGGAGGAGGACGCAGGGCGGAAGTTGTTGCGCATGGCATATTGGGAGAACCGTTTCCATTTGGCTGCATAAGACTTCCTAGTAGACGGTTTCCTGGCGTTCAACAAGATGTGGCGGACTTCGTCAGGAAAACCTAAAAACTGATCCTCCATGCTGTCAATTTGAGAAGGGAGGGGTTGTGATGCAGAACTTTGCCCCCTTGTTGTGACAGCAGGTCTCGCGCTTGTGGAAAGCAGTGGTAAATGTTGTTGGACAACAGAAGGAGGGTAGTGAACCATGCCTGGCGAGGCCACCATGGTGTGACTAGGATGCAGTTGGTGCGGTCCAACTGTAACTTCTGAATTGTGTTTGTTATTAGAGGGATGGGTGGAAAAGCGAAATGAAGTGGGCCGCTCCACCGTTGAAGGAATGCATCCCCTGGTGACAGGGGGGAAGGGGGTCCCCGCATATAAAAGATGTTGCATTGGGCATTGTCCGGAGAAGCAAATACATCTATGACTGGGGCACCGAACATGCTGAAGACAGGGAGAAGATAACTCCTCTTGATTGACCACTCGTGGTCGTTCACTATCATCCTGCTCAGTGTGTCTGCTTGCGTATTCTGTACCCCTGGCAGGTGCACTGCTGTAAGATGAATTTCGTGAGCGATGCTCCAGTGCCAAAGATCCAGGGCTCTCTTGCAGAGGCGAGTGGATGCGGTCCCGCCTTGTCGGTTGATGTAGAACACGGTTGCCACGTTGTCTGATGTTACTTGTATGTGACGGCCGTGCAGAGATGGCAGGAAGGATTTGAGTGCCCTGTGAACAGCGAGAAGTTCCAAGCAATTGATATGTAGAGACTTCTCGTTCACTGTCCATTGCCCTTGCACCGTGAGAGAATCAAAGTGGGCTCCCCACCCCCATCTCGAAGTGTCTGTGGTGACAATAGCTGATGGCGATTGTTTCAGGAAGGGTATGCCTTCTAGGAGATGATCTTGAACCGTCCACCACTCTAGGGATGGTAGGACGTGGTTGGGAGCTGTTAAGAGCATCTGCTGAGACTGTCTCTGCGGGTGAAAAGTCTTGACAAACCAGAGTTGCAGAGGTCGCATGCGAAGTCGTGCATGTGTAAGGACCGCTGTTGTTGCTGCCATTAAACCCAGTATTCGTTGGAATACGAGAGCTGTCTGCGTTGGATGAGATATGATGTTGTTGGCCAAAGTTCGAATATTTGCGACCCTGTCCATGGGTAAGTAGGCCTTGTGGTCTGTGGTGGAGAGACGTGCCCCTATGAAGTGTATATTCTGCGAGGGGGAGAGGTGGGATTTTTGGTGGTTGGCTTGCAACCCTAGGGTTGAGAGGAGGCGAAGAGTTGTTTGTATGTGTTCTCTGAGCTGTTCTTCCGAGTGTCCCACCATGAGCCAGTCGTCTATATAGGGGTAAACAGCTATCCCCTGTTGACGGAGGAATGCTGCTACCACTGCCATGCATTTTGTGAAGACTCTTGACGCTGTTGATAGGCCAAATGGAAGTGCCCGGAACTGATAGTAGGCGTTGCCTGTGGCGAATCTCAGGAACCTTCTGTGGCAGTGATTGATGGTAAGGTGAAAATATGCGTCCTGTAGATCTATAAGTGCCATCCAGGAGTTTTGGGGAATGAGTGGCAGTGTGGACTGTAGGGTGATCATGCGGAATTTTGTGTGGCGTATGTATTTGTTTAACTTGCGGAGATCTAATATGGGGCACTGACCCCCGTCCTGCTTCGGTACCAAGAAGTACCGGGAATAAAAGCCCGTGCGATGGTATTGGGGGGGGGATTGGCTCTATGGCCTGCTTGGCCAGAAGAGTTTCGATCTCATCTTGTAGAGCTCGGGAGGGCGGAGTTAATATGAAGTGAGAGTTCTTTGGTGGTGAGTCAAACTCTATGAAATATCCCTTTTTTATGATATGAAGCACCCAAGAGTCCGTTGTTATGCATTGCCACACTGGAAGGAAGGGAAGGAGTCTGGGGGCAGAGAGTTGTGGTTGAGAAGGAAGTAGGAGGGCGAAGTCAAAGAGACTGTTTGCTTGCAGCAGCAGCCTTTTTGGGAGGTTGTGGCCTTTGGCGGTGTTGGAAAGGCTGTTTGGTAGGTGGTGCCTTCCGTTTCCAATAGTCGGATTGTTTAGGAGAACGGGGCCGCTTATAAAAGGGGGTTCTCCAGGGTCTCTGTCGGTTGCCTTGAGGTTGCTGCTGTGTGAATCCAAGTCGCTTCACTCTTTTCCTACTGTCATCTACGGTTGTGAGAATATCATCCGTGGTTGCATTAAAGAGTCCTTGCCCATCAAATGGGAGGTCCTCGATTTTGAATTTTATATCCTGTTGTAGAGTGGATGAGCGCAGCCAGGCATGCCTTCGGAGAGCTACCGCCGTGGCCATTGATCTGGAGGTACAACCGACAGAATGTCGAACGGTATTAATCTGTTGCTTGCTGAGGCAATTGAGTTCCCTTAGTAGTTTGGTAGCTTGATTTTGGGATGTTTCTGGCAGCGACGGAACTAGGGTACCAAGCTGGGAGACAATGTTATGGGAGTATGCAGCGAAGTATGCCAAGTAGTTATTTATCTTGGCTGATGCCGTGGAGATGGAGTATAGCTTTCTCCCCAGGGTATCCAGTTTTCTACCTTCTTTCTCCAGAGGTACTGGATGGCGCGTTTGTTTTGATTTCGATGACGAGTGTACAATCATCGAGTTGGGTGCTGGATGATTGAATAGGAATTTGGACTCCGGGGCGTGTATCTTGTACAAGGCTTCAACACGTTTCGACGTTGGTGGTATAGAGGCCAGCTTATCCCAAGCCTCTTTAAGTGCTTCTAAGTGAACCGGAAGCATGGGAAGTGATGAGCCCGCAGGTAGGTCCGAATTAATCAAGTCGTGGACCACGTCAGTTATCTTGGGAAGGTCGGTGGTCAACTTGATGTTCAAAGCTGTAGCCATGTCTGTGATGAGGTCAAGGTAAGACTTGGCCCCTTCCGATGGGGAAAGATCCGCAGGTTTGACTATTTCAGAAGCTGGTGATGCTGGTTGAGATATAGATTGTGACGAATCCGAAGTTTCCGGATCCGAGTCCCGTACCTCTCGTACATTGGGTGTTAAGGGTTCTGGTACCGGAGGTTTGGTGACCGGTAGGTTGGGTTGCTGCTTAGACGTTGATGGCATAGGAGAAGTAGCATGTAGATGCCGAGGAGATGCTCTCTGTTCCAGACGACGAGGCGATATGGTCTGCTGGTACCGAGGAGAGTCATGGTGTTGGTACTGGTATCGTGAGTCTTGGTACCTGTCGGAGCAGTGGCCACGGTATCGAGAGCGGTAGGAGTCGATGGAGGGAGAACGTGATGGTGTGTAGCGCTGGTAGGAGCATCGCGATGGAGAGCGTGACCTGCTATAACAGCGACAACGTTCGTCCCTACTAAAGGATCGTTCTCGGAACCGTGGGGCTCTATCCCAACTAAGGGACTTTTTGTGGTACCGATAGCTCTGTGTGTCTCGGTGCCTAGGGGATGCGATTCATCTATCCCCAGAATAAGAGCGTTCGTGCCTTCTGTAGTGTGCATGGTCTCGACGCCGAGGATAGTCAAGGTGGAGTGGAGATACCATAGCATCCCTATAAACACGAGGGGCAGTCACATCGCGGAAGGAGTCGGAACCTAGCTGGTGCTGCAGCAACTGCGTAGATGGCTGGGTCGGTTGATCGGCCAAGAAATGGTCTGGCAAGGATTCGTGAATCGACGGAGGCGATCGAGATCGGATTCGAATGACCTCGGTATCGATGGTATCTGTCGGTGTCAAGGTCTGCTTCGGAATGGGTGGTTTCGGAGCTGTAATCACTCGCAGTGATGAACCGCCGTGGAGGCCCTCGCATCCGAGGCTCTCTGGTCTGGTGAAGGCGGTTTTTCCTTGCCCGTTGACTCCAAGTGTTTCTTCTTGGAGTCGTGGTGCTTCTTCGGGTGTTTTGAGGGCTTAAGCTTCCTGGGAATCAAAGCCACTGAAGCTGCCTGGGTCGTCCCGTCCCTTTGAGGAGTGAGGGAGGGTGGAGATCTCTGAGATTCAGAGGCCTGAGACATAGCCGGTCGCAGCGAAGTTTCCAGCAGATGACTTTTCAGTCTCGCGGCGCGGTTTTTCTAGCTTGTTTGCCGAATTGGGCACAATGAGCACAACTGTCCGTTCTATGAGCTTCGCCCAGGCAAAGTAAGCACAACGAGTGGCCGTCTGACGAAGGGATTTTAGTCCCGCAGCGGGTACACTTTTTAAAAGTGATTTTAACTTCTTTTCCTTCCATACGCCCGGGGGGGGGGGAAGGGGGGGAAGGAGGGGAAAGGAAGGGGACGACAGGGGGAAGAAATATCTTTTTTTTATATACGATACCAGGTGAAAGAGAAGATCGAGAGGAAGAGAAAACTGAGAGAAATCAGTGATCGGTAACGAGGAAAAAACGAGTGAGGTAGGCTAGATGAGAGGAGACGCAGCGAGGAAGGACTATCCCGGGCGGCGGTCGGAAAGAAACTGGTGGGTGGAGCGCCTTCCCCTCGCTCTAGGCATGCGCAGTGGATGCCTGCTCCCCAGAGCGGGAGGAAGTGCGCGCCAAAAATAACGCTTAAGGCTAGCTTTGAATTCTCCGAGGTCGGGTTCGTTCTAGTGGGAAAACCCATGTGTGGGACTGCACAGAGACCACGAAGAAGATCCAAGATAGGCTCCAGCATCCAGACATGAGACCCTGTAAAAATGTTCTGTATTTGCATAGTAAGGGCAAATCAGGGAAGTATCAATTCTAAAGTCAGGCCAAAAACCAGATTATCATTTCAGTCCTTGCCATCCACAAACATCTGGAACTGGTTACCATAACCTGTTCAAGGTCTTTATCTTTTAATGTTACCACCAGACTTCTAATTTCAACTAAACTCTTTTATGTATTAGATTACTTGGATTATTTATTTTACTACTTAAATGTCTGTACTACTTTACAGTAAAAAAAATCAATTATTTATTTTATTTGTTTGTTTTTATTTTCATTCTGCCCTCCCTGCAAGTGGGCTCAGGGCAGATCACAACAGCAGGATACAACAATAAAACAGTATTTCAATCATTTTAAGCAGTTAAAATTTATTTATTTTATTTATTTATTTACTTATTTATTTATTTATTTATTACTTTGCATTTATATCCCGCCCTCTCCGCAAGCGGACTTACCTTAAATTTGCATGCCACCGACTCCACACATGGACTCTGGGCAGCTCACAATCATAACACAACAATAACAATACCATATGATTTTAAAAACAGAATGATCTTTTAAAAAAACAGGTAGAACAGTCAAAGTGCATTAATCTCAGATGCTAGAGTCTGATTGAAAATGGCTATATGTCAGCACAATCTAGTAATCTGTCAAAATCCAGAAGAGGGCAGTAATATCACAGTGATGCATGCTTTTCATCCTATACTCTCATTAGATGTATAAAGAAATAAATTACTTTTTCATATAGCACTATCCTGATTTGAAATCTATTCAATGCTGCTTTGTTCCCAAATCAGGCATGGGGATGAAGCAAAATTATTAACTATAATTAAAAGAGATCTATTTAAAAACTTTTACTGCACTAACTCAGTACTCTTTACACCAGCCCTGGAAGCAGGTCATTATTAGTATCTCCATTTTACAGGGAGCAGAAGGCTAAAACCAGGGATGATTTAATGTTTTTAAATAAGATGCTCAAAAATTATAATTATCTTCTTTCAGAGCTTTTTTGTAAAACAAAAAAAAGTCCAACAGGAACTTATTTGCATATGAGGCCACACACCCCAATGCCAAGCCAGTTGGAACTACATTCCTGCATGTTCCTGCTGAAAACATGCTCTGCCTTCTCCTGCATGTTCCTGCTGAAAACATGCTCTGAAAACATGCTCTGCCTTCTTTTCTGCAGAGTCACATACTTCAGTAATTTGATCACAATTGAAAATGAACATTTCAAGTAGTTGCAATGTCTGCATTCAAGATGGTGGCTGGCCAGGTAGAAACTATTGATGCATGCTCAAAATTACTGGATGGCTTGGAATTTCTGTGCCAGTGATTCATCATTGGATAAGTCATGCATTATGTAAAATCAGATATGTAAAAGGACACTTGCTGCTTTTGTGCCTGCAAACTCAGCAACATTAGTCATATTGGCACATGCTTGAAACATACTGGATCAGAAGAAAGTGGACTTCATGACCATGAAGAATATATTTAAGTATTTATATATTTTTCTCCTTAATGAGAACCCTAATAATGTTGCCTGATCTTAAATGAGTATACAACATGAAGTCTAGTACTTCTAGGATTAGACTGGATCCACTTTCAAGTCCAAACTCTTCCTTACCCCTAGTGCAAAACGGGCATTTGCCCTTGAAAGCTGCCAGCCAAACTGGTAGGCTACTTGGTGTTCTGGAATATATTGTAAATGTTAGCCTCCGAACTCCATTTACAAGACTCAGCAGACTGCTGTTGTGTATTAAATTAAGAACATTCTAGGATGTTCTGTCAGAGACTCGCTGAGCTTCAGGCTCCTTAACAATAGCCATCTGGACTCTGGGTGGTGTCCAATGGGGACTAATGGCTTGACTATTGTATCAATAGTTGTATGTAATAGTTGGAAATTGGGTGTGGTTTTGCATGCTACTTAAGCTAGGTTGGTTGCCCTGAGTTTCAGTCTTGTTGCTGATTTCACATAATAAAGCTGAGCTGTTCACTGCAATGAGTCTTGAACCCAGTATTTAATACTGCATAATAAAATAATAGATGAGTAATGCAGCTGTATACAAGTGGGTGAATTATTCTGGGGAAAGGTTTCTTCCAGTGTTCCCTCTAAGCTGTGCATGTGAGCAGCCGCTCATTAACATAGGAAGCCCTGCTCAGGGGCAATCTGAAGCTATGCAGAGTCTTGCACTGCCCATTGCCCACTGCCCATTTTAAGATTACAGTAGTAAAGCAAACAAACTGTGCACCAAAATTCAAATAAATGAGTATCAAGATATATTCATAACAATTCACATATAGTCAATATCCAATTCCAGTCATACATGCAAACCCTCACACATATATCATACACACACAAGCACCACAAACAATATACCCACTGTGTATTCTCCAATGGTGGCTCTTCCAGGTTCCAAAATTCCACAGATATCAGTCTCAATTTTTACTTGCACTGGTAAAACTTCCACTTGAGAACCCCATCACAAAGTCCATTGAAACAAATCAGTCTCCAATATTCGCTACACGGAAGTAACAGTCACTCATAAGAACATAAGAGAAGCCATGTTGGATCAGGCCAATGGACCATCCAGTCCAACACTCTGTCACACAGTGGCCAATATATGTGTGTATACACACACACACACACATATATATACTGTGGCTAATAGCCACTGATGGACCTCCCCTCCATATTTTTATCCAATCCACTCTTAAAGCTGGCTATGCTTGTAGCTGCCGCCACCTCCTGTGGCAGTGAATTCCACATGTTAATCACCCTTTGGGTGAAGAAGTACTTCCTTTTATCCGTTTTAACCTGATTGCTCAGCAATTTCATTGAATGCCCATGAGTTCTTGTATTGTGAGAAAGGGAGAAAAGAACTTCTTTCTCTACATTCTCCATCCCATGCATAATCTTGTAAACTTCTATCATATCACCCCGCAGTCAACGTTTCTCCAAGCTAAAGAGCCCCAAGCGTTTTAACCTTTCTTCATAGGGAAAGTGTTGCAAACCTTTAATCATTCTAGTTGCCCTTTTCTGCACTTTTCCCAATGCTATAATGCTTTTTGAGGTGCGGTGACCAGAATTGTATACAGTATTCCAAATGACACCGCACCATCGATTTATACAGGGGCATTATGATACTGGCTGATTTGTTTTCAATTCCCTTCCTAATAATTCCCAGCATGACGTTGGCCTTTTTTATTGCAATCGCACACTGTCTTGACATTTTCAGTGAGTTATCTACCACGACCCCAAGATCTCTCTCTTGGTCAGTCTCTGCCAGTTCACAACCCATCAACTTGTATTTGTAGCTGGGATTTTTGGCCCCAATGTGCATTACTTTGCACTTGGCCACATTGAACCTCATCTGCCACGTTGACGCCCACTCACCCAGCCTCAACAGATCCCTTTGGAGTGCCTCACAATCCTCTCTGGTTCTCACCACCCTGAGCAATTTAGTGTCATCTGCAAACTTGGCCACTTCACTGCCTACTCCCAACTCCAAATCATTTATGAACAAGTTAAAGAGCATGGGACCCAGTACTGAGCCCTGCGGCACCCCACTGCTTACCGTCCTCCACTGTGAAGACTGCCCATTTATACTCACTCTCTGCTTCCTATTAATTAGCCAGGTTTTGATCCACAAGAGCAGTGGTGGGATTCAAATAAATTAACAACAGGTGCTATGTCCTAATGACCATTTTAACTATATCAAAAGATATACCAAAAGGTAGTTTAATAATTCACGCATTAAATACTGCAATAAGAACAGTAAAAGAGGTAAAGACAACTAGATTATGTTTAAAGAAAGATTTATTGAAGATATTTCCATATTGGGAGTTCTGGCCCTCACATTTAAAGGGATGGCACACCTTTTCAATGCCTTCCTTTCATAGGAAATAATGAAGGATAAGGGCACCTTCTTTTGGGGCTCATAGAATTGGACCCCCTGGTCCAATCTTTTTGAAACTGGGAGGGTATTTTGGGGAGAGGCACTACCGTCCTCCACTGCGAAGACTGCCCATTTATACTCACTCTCTGTTTCCTATTACTCAGCCAGTTTTTGATCCATAAGAGGACCTGTCCTTTTACTCCATGACTCTCAAGCTTTCTAAGGAGCCTTTGATGAGGAACTTTATCAAAAGCTTTCTGGAAGTCAAGGTAAACAACATCTATTGGGTCCCCTTTGTCCACCCCCTCAAAGAACTGTAACAGGTTAGTGAGGCAAGATCTTCCCTTACAGAACCCATCCTGAGTCTTCCTCAATAACCCGTGTTCATCAATGTGCCTACTCATTCTGTCCTTGATAATGGTTTCTAACAACTTTCCCAGTATTGAAGTCAGACTGACTGGCCTGTAATTTCCCGGAAATCCTCTGGAACCCTTTTTAAAGATGGGGGTGACATTTGCTACCTTCCAGTTTTCAGGAACGGAGGCAGATTTCAATGAAATATTACATATTTTTGTCAGAAGATCAACAAGTTCAACTTTGAGTTCTTTCAGAACTCTCGGATGTATGCCATCTGGACCTGGTGACTTATTAGTTTTTAATTTGTCTATCAATTGTAGGACCTCCTCTCTTGTCACCTCAATCTGACTCAGGTCTTTCAACACCCCTTCCAAAATTAGTGGTTCTGGAGCGGGCAAACACTTCTCATCTTCCACAGTGAAGGCAAAAAATGCATTCAACTTCTCAGCCATTTCCCTACCCCTGATGTAGCCCATCTTTGTATTCAGGTACTCATGATGTTATACATGGTTTACTAGCCTTCCCCTTTAAATCCGCACAACCTTGTGCAGTAGGTGGGGCTGACAGACACAGCACCATCCTTAGGAGATCTAACTCAGACTCTCACGCAGGTCTATGCAACTGGGCTGCATAGGGAAATGGCTTTAGGATTGCACTGATAGTGACTGATTGAAATCAGCCTGTGAGTTTTGCAGGAATCTGACCTTCAGTCTTCCCAGTCCAGAATTCTGATTGCAACAAATCTTGGCTTCTTCTTCTGGCCAATTAAATAAAACACGATTGCTCCTAACTTTGAACAATTTGAACAATTGCTTTGAACAATTTTGAGGAAGAGAAGAAGAAGAAGAAAAAGAAGACCATAGATTTATACCCCACTCTTCTCTCTGAATCAGTCTCAGAGTGGCTTACAATTTCCATTATCTTCTTCCCCCACAACTGACTCCCTGTGAGGTAGGTGGAGCTGAGAGAGCTCTTCCAGAAGCTGCTCTTTCAAAGACAACCTCTGCAAGAACTATAGCTGATCCAAGGCCATTCCAGCAGCTGCAAGTGGAGGAGTGGGGAATAAAACCCAGTTCTTCCAGACAAGAGTCCGCACACTTCACCACCACAACAAACTGGCTCTTGATAGAAAGGATAAACAGGATAGAAACCTGGTAAACTAGTCACTAACTGCTGTTAATACACCTATGTCCTTAGTAATGTTTGATTTTTTCCCTCTTCAGTGTTGGATCCAACAATTTTCTCGCCATAAATACCAACAACTGTCCATAACAATATAATTCCCAGGGCCCTGGGTGGGACGTGCCAAAAAAGTACCTTTTCAGGTTCAGGTATATTGGACTGGGAATATATTGGTAATTCCAATATTCCTGAATTCCAGATACCTGTATGGTAATTGGATTTGGAGGGTCCCCCCCCCCATTTCCAGTTTTTTCAGGACCATTATTCTGTATGGGGAATGGCTGGGGAAATGGAACAGTTGTTTTGAAAGATTTCCAGGTGGCCGGGGGAGTTGTTTTTAGAAGAAGAAGAAGAAGATATTGGATTTATATCCCGCCCTCCACTCCGAAGAGTCTCAGAGGGGCTCACAATCTCCTTTTCCTTCCTCCCCCACAAAAAACACCCTGCGAGGTGGGTGGGGCTGGAGAGGGCTCTCCCAGCAGCTGCCCTTTCAAGGACAACTTCTGCCAGAGCTATGGCTGACCGAAGACCATTTCAGCAGGTGCAAGTGGAGGAATGGGGAATCAAACCCGGTTCTCCCAGATAAGAGTCCACACACTTAACCACTACACCAAACTGGCTTTTAGAGGCACAAGCACCACAATCGCAGGGAAGCTGCTGGTGCCTGTCCTTTCAATCAGTGGCTCCCAACCTTTTTGGCACCAGGGACCAGTTTGTAGCAGACAATTTTTCCACGGACTGTGGGGGGTGGTGCAGGGGTTCTTGCTGCCCCAGGCCACCCTGCTCCCATGTCCCTGCCCCCATGGGGGTCTTTAAATACGGGGGAGACTGGGGCTGCTTCTGGCCACCTCCCCTAGAAGGGGAGGCAGCCTCAGAGCGAGGCCACACTGCCTCTTTCGTCCACCACCGTCTTTGGAGTGAGGCTGTGTGGGTGGGCAAAAGGGGTGGTGGAGCAAGCCTGCTCTCCTCTATGCCTGGGAAGCAGGGCTTGGAGGAGAGCACACGCCGCTGATCCATCCCACCGCTCTCAGCTTCCCAGATCTGTGACCCAGGAAGCCAAGAGTGCTGTCCCTGTGCAGCCTGGATGCTAACACACCACAGACCGGGACCGGTCCATGGCCTGGGGGTTGGGGACCCCTGCTTTAAATAACCCCCAAGTTTCAAGTCGATTGGACCAAGGAGTGAGTCCAGTTTTATGGGCCTCTGAACATTATTTCCAGTGGAAGGGGGGACAGAAAACCCTTCAAGCTGCTTCCAGGGCAACCCCCCCCCCATGTCTGCAAGTAGGAATCACTGACAGACAGCGAGTTCAGCAGAACTTCTACAGAACTCAGTAATCCCAGAGGAACCACAAGCCAATGTGTCAAGCCAGAGAACCAAAATCAAACCAGAGAATCTTGCAGTGGAACCTGAAGCGGGGTGGGGGTGGGAGGTTCAAGCCCGTTACAACCAGTGTACAGACTGCTATGGAAGTGTCAAACTCATTTTGTTATGAGGACTGAATCTGACATAAAGGAGACCTTGTCTGGCTGGGCCATGTCAGGCTGGGCCATGTGTGTTCCTATTTAAAGATTAGGTAGCAAAGATACAAACTTTATAAAGGACACAAACACAAATATATTTCCTAAAAAACTTAAAACATGCTAAAAGCATTAGCACTTGTTGGTCTTAAAGGTGCTTTCTTTGTATTTCTCCCACGGGATCCAGGGAACTGGGCAAAGGAAGCTCTGGCTCTTTCCTTCCTTCCCCAGGGGACTGGGGGGGGGAGCCTCAGCAAATAGAAGGAAGAGAGGCTTCACTCAGTATCTCTGCTGTGCGATTGAGGCAGCCTGGCAAAGCAATCTATTCCTCCTCCTTCCTCCCCAAGGGAGGAGCCTCAGCCAATGGAGAAAATAGAAGTTTTGCTCTGCAGTTCCTGTGCAATTGAGGGAGCCTTGCAAAGCAAGCTGTTATACAGAAAGGAGAAAGAAGGAAGCAGATGACAGTCAGTTGCTCAGGGGCCTGATAGGAGCCCTCCGAGGGCCTGATTCGGCCCCCAGGTCAGATGTTTGACACCCTGGCTTTGCAGAACGAAGTGTCACTCTGGCCTTAAAAGCTTAAGTGTCACTCTGAGCTTAAAAGGCTGGCCTCCCTAAAAAAGCAGTGTGCCAACCAAAGCTGGTTATACAAGCTTGAGCAAACACGGGTGGAGGACTCACATGTCCAGGCAGAGGTTTTTTTTTACCATCACCTGAAAGCTACTACAGTTGGGGTACCCAAACGCATGCCACAGAACCCATCTGAACAGATCAACCGTTGGCTGGGGAAAAGCCCGGCTATCAAGCCTTGTTTTGCATACATGGCAACACACTCCAATATTTATCTCTCTGCAAAAAGAAAAATCTGTCACCTAATTTGACTGCCATTTGCAAAAAAACCAAACAAGCCCGACGCCCCCACAAGCGTTTGCAGCCCACAGAGCTTCGCCTACTCATCCTTCCAGGAATGAAAGTGGGCGGGGCTTCCTGACTCCGCGAGCGCGCACGAGCGAGCGGAGCCCTTCTTTGCCAAGGGGCATGCCGGGTCTGGTAGTCTTTCGAGCCTCCTGCCTGCTGCGCTACCGAGCGCAAGGACTACGAGTCCCAAAAGGCGCCGCGGTGGTTAGCTTGAGCTGCTTTTTCCTCGGCGCCTGGGTTTTAATCACACGTGGGAGTGGTGAAGCTGGAAGGGGCTGGAGGGAGTGAGACGCAATTCCTGGCAGGGCACGCGTCTAACTTGTTCGCTTGGGCTTTTTTGCAGTCTGGTGGGGAAAAGAAACTGGTGAGTTTTAGGCACTTAGAGGGGAAAGTCCCCGTTGATCCGAGGGTGCCCGACCAACAAACGGTTCTATAGAACCGATAGCACATTAGGTAACGGTTCCATAGAACTGGTGCGAACCTGCTGAATCCCACCACTGCACAAGAGGACCTGTCCTTTTACTCCATAACTCTTGAGCTTACTAAGGAGCCTTTGATGAGGAACTTTATCAAAAGCTTTCTGGAAGTCAAGGTAAACAACATCTATTGGGTCCCCTTTGTCCACATGTTTGTTCACCCAATCAAAGAACTGTAACAGGTTAGTGAGGCAAGATCTTCCCTTACAGAACCCATGCTGAGTATTCCTCAATAACTTGTGTTCATCAATGTGCTTACTCATTCTGTCCTTGATAATGCTTTCTTCCAACTTTCCCAGTATGGAAGTCAGACTGACTGGCCTGTAATTTCCTGGATCTCCTCTGGAACCCTTTTTAAAGATGGGAGTGACATTTGTTACCTTCCAGTCCTCAGGAACAGAGGCAGATTTCAATGAAAGATTACATATTTTTGTCAGGAGATCCACAAGTTCAGCTTTGAGTTCTTTCAGAACTCTTGGATGTATGCCATCTGGACTTGGTGACTTATTAGTTTTTAATTCGTCAATCAGTTGTAGGACCTCCTCTCTTGTCACCTCAATTTGACTCAGGTCTTTCAACACCCCTTCCAAAATTAGTGGTTCTGAAGCGTGCAAACACTTCTTGTCTTCCACAATGAAGACTGAGGCAAAAAATGCATTCAGCTTCTCAGCCATTTCCCTATCCTCCTTCAGTAATCCTTTTACCCCATGGTCATCCAAGGGCCCCACTGCCTCCCTGGCTGGTTTCCTGCTTCTAATATATTTGAAGAAATTTGTATTGTTGGTCTTTGTTTTTTGCAATATGCTCCTCATAGTCCCTTTTTGTCTGCCTGATCACAGTCTTGCATTTGATTTGCCACAGCCTGTGTTCCCTTTTATTAATCTCACGTGGACTAGCTTTCCACTGCTTAAAAGAGTACTTCTTACCTTTTACAGCTTCCATTACTTTTCTGTTAACCATGCAGGCCTTTTCTGATACCTGTTTGTGCCTTTCCTAACTTGTGGTATATATTTTATCTGAGCTTCTAGGATTGTAGTTTTAAATAGCCTCCAAGCTTCCCCAAGGGTTTTTACTGTATTTACCTTTCCTTTCAGTTTCCTCTTCACATGCCTCCTCATCTCAGAGAATTTACCTCTTTTAAAGTTAAACGTGATTGTGCTGGTCTTTTGGGGCAACTCCCTAGTTATACAAATGGTGAAATCAATAACGTTATGGTCACTGCTGCCATGATAAAGTTCCAAATAATTCCGGAAGCCACTGACTCAAGCCGCTTCTCTTTAGACTGCTACTTCTTCAATAAACCGTCAATATGTAGATTACATCATACATTTACACTCCCACCGGCTTGTGATAGTGTTTCACACCAGGGCTTCTTCAGAAACAAACCCTTCACTTACTGGTAAATATAATGATACAGTTACAAATTATATACATAGTGAAGCTGTACCCCCAACACATGAAATAAGCATAGCATACCTTACAGTCCTAGTTCATTCACTCACAAAAATTTCCTAGAAAAATACAGCACACTCTTTTTCAGCACACGCTCAACCGTACCACGCATACGTGCCATTACTAAAGATATAGCTACATTCCTCAATTAACCATTACTTAAAGTGCTCATGATGAAATTGTAACAAAGCCAATATGTCCCATTAAATAAAACTTGACAAGTTAAGACCATGAGGTTGAACTGTTTCAGGCGAAAAATCTATTGTGCTTCTTTTTGAAGCAATACCCTATGCATGTTTTTGGGTTTAAAGGGAAGATTCTTGAATTTCTAAACAAACAATCTGAGACACTCAATGCTGTGGTTGAACATTTCAAAATGATTAACAAGGGGTGCCCCAGGCTGTTTACGCTGCAAACGCGAAATATGCTCCAATTTGCACACCCTAATGGGGCATGTTGAGTACCCCACATACAGCCTGCTACATTCACACTGAATTGCATAAATTGTGTTTCTGGATTCACAATTGTTGAAAGATCTTAAAACAATGTTTTGATCTGTCCACTGATCATAAAATTCATTAATGCATAATGCAAATTGATATGCTCTGCAACTTCCACAGGAAAAATGCTCCCACAGCCCTCTAAATGGAATTTCCATCTTCAAACAATCAGCTCTCACCAGCTGATCTTTTAAATTTGAGGATCTCTTAAACCCAGTTCTAGGTGGCAATGCACAACCAGCAATGTCAGCAACTATATTTAAGATCTTTCAGTCCATTATATTGGTAGACCTGGTCTTGGACTATCGTCCTGCAATGAGGCTTAGAAACATACCAGCATTGGGGTAGGGGGGAGCTCTTGCAGTCTGCTTGGGAGTGCGGTCATACAGCAGGGGCCTGGGAGGGCCTTCTACTGGCTGCCACCACTCTGGTAAGGGTCTGTATGGAGGGCCCAGAGCACCCAACCACCCTTAATTTACTTATTAATAAATACCTCTTAACTGTGGCCAAGGAGACAAGAGAACCCAGGCAGTATAACAACAAAAAGAAGTGTATTGTTAGTGCTCTAAAAACAATAAGTGGGTGACAAAGGTTTAGTGCTATAGTGAATATGAAACAGTAAATGTTGGTGCAAACAAACAGAAGCCCTAACACGTTTAGCTAGACATTCCCTGCTCTAATACTAAACTCACCCCCTTGGATAAGGAATCCCTCGCTCCTTCTCTCCCGCAGCCTTTTCCAGAGAGAACACACCCTATCTGCGATTGGCCTAGGGTTGCCAAGTCCAATTCAAGAAATATCTGGGGACTTTGGGGGTGGAGCCAGGAGACATTGGGGCGGAGCCAGGAGCAAGGGTGCGACAAGCATAATTGAACTCCAAGGAAGTTCTGACCATCACATTTAAAGGGACAGCACACCTTTTTAAATGCCTTCCTTCCATAGGAAATAATGAAGGATAGGGGCACCTTCTTTTGGTGCTCATAGAATTGGACCCCCTGGTCCAATAGTTTTGAAACTTGGGGGGTATTTTGGGGAGAGGCACTAGATGCTATACAGAAAATTTCAAAAAACAGCCCCCCCCCTAGAGCCCCCAATACCTCCAGATCAATTCCCCATTATACCCTATAAGAATCGATCTCCACGCAGGGAATAATGAAGTGCCCAGCAGACATTTCCCTCCCCCCCCCCCCCGTTTCTAGCAACTCTGAAGTGAGGGATTGGCGTCTCTACTCACGAGTTGCTGCCAACTTCTTCAAAGTAACACAGACACACCTAGGGTTGCCAAGTCCCATTTTTAAAATATCTGGGGACTTTGGGGGTGGAGCCAGGAGACTTTGGGGGTGGAGCCAGGAGACACTGGGGTGGAGCTAGGGGGAGGGGGGAAATGGCACCGGGGAGCGTCGCTGCGCTGCCGTGGCTGCTCCTCCGAGATGGGCTCAGGCTGGGCCCATCTCAGAGGAGCAGCTGCCGGGGGGGGGGGCGTCGCGGCAGCGTCGCGCGCTCCGCCTCTGCGTTGGAATGGGGGGTTGGAGGCAGGCCAGGAGCGTGGCGAGCCGCGAGTCCGGGTCCTAGAAGGGCCCGGATTCGCGGCTCGCCATGCTCCTGGCCCGCCTCCACCCTCCCCTTCTCTGGTTTGGCTGCTCCTCCGAGATGGGCTCAGGCTGGGCCCATCTCGGAGGAGCAGCTGCCGGGGGGGCAGCGCGGCAGCGTCGTGCGCTCCGCTCCGCCTCTGGGTTGGAATGGGGGGGGTGGAGGTGGGCCAGGAGCGTGGCGAGCCGCGAGTCTGGGTCCTAGAAGGGCCCGGATTCGTGGCTCGCCATGCTCCTGGCCCACCTCCACCCTCCCCTTCTCTGGTTTGGCTGCTCCTCCGAGATGGGCTCAGCCTGGGCCCACCTCGGAGCAGCTGCGGGGAGGGGGGGCGGCAGCAGTGCGGCAGCATCGTCCGCTCTGGGATGGGGTGCCCGCTGTTTCCCCCCTCCCCCCGCTTCCGTTTTTTGGGGGAGCGGGGGAAGAGGGTGGAAATCCTGGCATCCCCCGCCAGCGCGGGAGGGTTGGGAAGGCTAGACACACCATCCCAAGAGGAAGCCTTTCAATTGGAGACTGAAGCCTCTGGAGGTGGAAAGTCACATGGTGGCTATGGGGGCGGGGCTTCCCCCTGTCGGTCAGCTGACTGGGGGTGGGAAGGAGCCTGAAAAAATGGAAGAACCCCCTCTGGGACCCGGGGATTGGCAAGCCTAGCTTGGCCCTTTTTATGGCCTCTTCAGAGGGTCAGAGGGGATCCTGGGAAATGTTGGCTTTTCCCAGTAACTCCTAGGCAGCCTTCTCTGGGGCCTGCAGGCCTTACTAGGCCCAAGATCATGACTAGGGGGGTAGTGAAATATGACAAATTTACAAGCACATTTGTTAGGCATGCTCTAAGCTGATACTGCATTGAGCAGGTGGTAGCCTCGTATAATGACCCGTATGGCCCCTTCCAACTCTTGTGATTCTAGGATTCTCAGCATAACAGAGGTGGAAGAATCACACCAGAACCCTACCTAACCTAACAAACAGGACGTTGCTTAAATATCATCAACCCGCCCAAACTACTTATTCATTCAAGTATTTATAATCCACTTTTACTGTGACTCGGGCTTTTTTTTTGTAGCAGAAACTCCTTTGCATATTAGGGCACACACCTCTGATGTAGCCAATCCTCCAAGAGCTTGCAGGGCTCTTAGTACAGGGCCTACTATAAGCTCCAGGAGAATTGGCTACATCATAGGAGTGTGGTCTAATATGCAAAGGAGTTTCTACTACAAAAAATGCCCTGCTGTGACTCAAGGCAGCTTACAAATCATACTGAAAAGCATAATAGGGGTGTGCAACCCCCCCCCCTCCAACTCTGTTGTTTTTTCTGCTCCATTATAGCCATTAGGACTATTATTGTCAATGGGCACCATAGATTATAATGGAGAATCAATCTGGGGATATCTGGGACTTGGGGGGGCTGTTTTTTTGAGGTAGAGACACAAAATTTGTAGCATAACTGCTGGTGCCTCTCCTAAACCTCTCCTCCCCCCCAAAGTTTCAAAGAAATTGGACCAGGCCACCTGGTCTATAGCCCCTTGAAGGAGGTCCCCCCATCATCCATTGCTTGTGAGCTGGAAGCTAAAATGCCTGAGCAGCCATCTAAAATTTTGTGCACCAGCACCTCCTAATGCAGCTTAGAAGGAACACTGCCTACAACTATAATCCTAACAACATATACCCAGAAGTAAATCTCACTTATTTCAACTGGATTTTTTTCCAGGCATATATGTGATTGTGGACTTCAGTGTTGATGAGACCTATCAAACCTTTGAAAATATGCAGTCACAACTGCAATTTCACTGGGGTGCCCCATAACCCAGAAAGTCCCCTCAGTTCTTTACTTTTCTATTCCCTACCAAACAATACTAGCCATTGGCAGATGTCTCCTCGGTGTGTTCACTCACTATGATGGAGAGAAAGAAAAGGCATTAGCAAGCTGGCCCTATCTACCTGCCCTCATGCAATCACCAAATGGCCTACACTGGGCAAGCACACAGAGGAATCCCCCTCCCCATGATCAGCAATGGTGACTTTGGAACTAGATTTGAGTCCAGTAACACCTTGGAAATCAACAAGATTTTAGGGGTATGAGCTTTCGAGTGTCGAAGTTCCCTTCATCAGAGATAAGTATCTGATCCCTGAGTCCTCATGTCCGAGTTGTAATCCCTCTTCCTGCAACTTTGTGAGATTTTGGTAGAAACTGCCACAAGGTACCTTTTAGAGCTTTGAGTCACTAAAAAGGAGCATTCCAGTAATTCATTTTGAACAGCTTTGAGCCAGATTTAATGTAGTCTTATACATATCCTCTAAGAAAAGTTTATTTAACTAACATGTATTTTATTCAAAAAGATGAGCTAAGAAACATCATCTTACAAAGGTGCAATTTCTAAGAAATAAAATGAAAAGAGACATACTAGCTAACTGAAACTGGAATCAGTGTTACCTTGTCCTGTCAGTATCTTCTCTCCTTCCTTTGGAAATAATGGTTTGAAATGACAGGAGGCATGACAGAGAATGCTCTTCATTGTTTACTGGATCTCTGAACAACTTTATCCAAACACCTGGGCTGTTTTACGTCTTCCCCTCCCAGTTCCATGTCTCTTTGTAGGGCAAATCCCAATTTTGGGGCTGTCTCTCTAAAAGCCCATCCAAGTTCAGTTTCCCAACATTTTGCCCCATTGCTCTTTCATCTTTGCAGTGGGAGGTATTAAAACCTATCAGTCTTCCCCTCTTGACACTAGAGTCCAAATGTCTCAGCTTTCCCTGGGATTTGCTATAATAAAAGTTTCCTTCCTGAGAACAAAGGTGTTTTATATGTATTTACACACAGACATGCATTTTCTAAAAGCCAGTTGCCTTTCAATCATGACAGAGTTTAGAAGAAGAGGTTTTATACCCCACTTTTCTCAGTGAGTCTCACAGTGGCTCACCATCACATTTCCTTCCTTTCCCCACAACAGTCATATTGTAAGGTAGATGTGGCTGAAAGATTTCTAAGGGAATGTGACTGACTTCAGGCTTCACATGGCAGACTGGAGGAATCAAACTTGGTTCTTCAGATTAGAGTCTGTCACTCATAACCACTATACCACCCCTGCTCCATAATGCTGATAGAGGGACTCTCTAGCAGCAATTCTGCATATTTCATTTTAAAACAGGTTTATTTTTAAGCCAGTGTAAAAAGAAAAGCCCTGGGGATGTCCTCTGTTGTGCCTGGAATAAACACAATGATCTATTATGCACAGGTTTTTTCCTTGCTTTTACCATGCATGTCCATCGGGTTTTCTCTGTCGTTCTTCATTTTCCTCCCTTCAGCGCTCCGTTTGCTTTCTGATTGCTGTTTCCAGGGTTTTCTGAGAATGCTTTTGTGCTGATTTTCTCCTTTTTTCATTTCCAAGCCAAAAGTACCATTTTTCGCACCATAAGGCGCTCCGGACAATAGGACGCACCTTCCTCCTGGGGGGCGATCCATTGCCTCCGATCCCGGCGCTTCCTCCATGCCTGCCTGCCTGGCTCCAGCTCTGATGCTTACAGCAAGCGCCAGGATCGCTCCCTCTGCCCTCTGATCCCGGCACTTGCTGTAAGCATCAGAGCTGAAGCCAGGCAGGCAGGCACGGAGGAAGCACGCTGCCCTCCCCACAGCCGGCGCTCGCAAAGCGCTGGGTTTGCGGAGGGGGCGGGTGCTTCCTCCGTGCCTTTCTGCCTCGCTTCAGCTCTGATGCTTACAGCAAGCGCCGGGATCAGAGGGCAGAGGGAGCGATCCTGGCGCTTGCTGTAAGCGTCAGAGCTGAAGTCAGGCAGGCAGGCATGGAGGAAGCACGCTGCCCTCTCCACAACTGACGCTCACAAAGCATCAGAGCTGGAGCCAGGCAGGCAGGCGCGGGGGAAACACCAGGATCAGAGGCAGCGGATTCCCCCCCCCCCCCCCCAGGAAGGTAGGTACCGGTACCTTCGCTCCATAAGATGCACACACTTTCCCCCCACTTTTTTTGGGGGGGGGGGGGAAGTGCATCTTATCGTGTGAAAAATATGGTAATTCAAATGTGTAGATTCCCTCAGATTTCCCCCCTGTTCTTTTACTGTCCTGAAGGTCACACCCTCACCCACATTGAGGTCATTCCATCCACTCTGCACCTCCCTCCATTAGTGTGCAAGCTCCATTTTTCCCTCATTTTTATTTTTTTTGACAAGCGGCATATGTCTAGCTAGCACTATGAAAATATCACTAGGCTTGGATCACTGAATTAAAAAGTTTAAATGACTGGGGGAAAGTTTAAAAGAAGCTGTGCAACGTTTAGTTCCCTGATGGTTTTAACTTGAAATGAGGATCAGAGAGGAGGCAAATGGCAGCATCCCCAGTGCAAAAAAAAGGGATTTCAGTGCTGCATAAAAACAAAACAAAAGTGAAGATGGTCAGTGCCAAATAAATTTGAAAATATTTTCCCTTTAATGCTTTAGTGAACAAAGTTTAGAAGATGGAACCATTTTGGCAGTCTCTGGAAGCCTAACATTAAAACAGCAGCTGAAACTTCCAGGCCCCGTCATCTTGGCATCAAAGATGTCTGCAGATCATCCTCCTGCAGCACCTCTGAGTCTGGTTGTTGGAGGGGTGTCACAGAACTGATGCCCCCATAAAAAAAGCCCAGAAGAGGTTTTTTCTTTGGCATGGAACTTTTATGGGGAGAGAGGGGTTCAGCAGCGGCTGCCCCTGTGCTTTCTGTATGTCCTGAGGTTCCGCGGCCATAAAAAGCTGGTGCACCAGCAGAAAAAGAAGAACGCCCGACTGTTTTCTTGCTTTTGTTTTCTCCATTATGCCTTTGATGTAGCGTCTTTCTACTCCTAATGTGATGATTCTACTTGACAAGTAGGTGTTTTCCTATTCCGATGCTTGATGGGTCACTTTACATAACAATGAGAGACTAGCTCAAAAGAAAAGAAATGAGGCCTCAAATAGCTACGAGCAGCTTTAACTATTTAAATTGGATTGTATAACTACTAAAATCGACCTGGATTATAATCGGACATATATTAAAGAGATTATTATTAGGTTGCAATATGATCTGGACATAAAGGAGATATATTCAAGAGAGATCTGTCTCTATTGCCTGACTGTATTTGAAAGAATGGCATTTGAAATCTCAGCTGGAGCTGTCGTGAAATGTGGATTAGCTATTTTACAATTTGAACTAAGAGACTGAGTTTGCTGTCAGAGAAAAATGGCACTGCCTAGCAGAATGTCTTATTAAAAAGATAATTTATTAAATATTATCTCGCTGAAACAGGATCTTGTCTCATTTATGCAACTTATTAAAGACCAAATGAGTTATTTTATGCTGAAAGCTAATGAAATTGCAAATCTACAGGAGTGCTAAAGAGAGCCCGCTGACGTCTGGAATTCTAACGGGAAAGTGATATGACGCGAAACAAATAAAGGAAAATCAAAATGGTCTCCTATGTCGCAGTATTAAAACAAGACCGGAAATTAAGATCTAGTGAAGTCATGCTGAGAGGGAAAAATGGTGTTGAATTCTTCCTCCCACTGTTGAAGGGGCAGGCCACATTGAGAAGAGAAAAGGTACATTCCGATAAACAAATTAAGATGTGGAAAGCTTTCTGAAAGAAGGATTTTGAATTTTTTTTTTTCATTTTTGTGAATGTTTTGATATGGAACCCTGATCAATAAGTGGTATACGACTGTGCTTAAATGGGCTGTCCCTGATGTAATATGGAGGCAGAAATTAAAGGAACTGAAAAGCTTCTAACCTTTGGGAAGAAGGATTCCTGAATTTTGGGGGGGTTTTGGTGGGTAAGCAAACATGTAAATGTTAATAATGAACAGATATCCGGTTTTAAAAGAATAAGGGAGATTTTGAAGAAATAAGATAGTTGGTAAAATTGTAATTAAATATATAGTCAATTTTGGATTTATGTTAAAGAGTGCAGATAACATATATTTTCTTTTTTATATCGTAGATGTATCAACAGTATGCTTATTTAGTGAAATTGCTCATACTGATGTAAGAGCTGGATTAATGGTTGAAAAGGCAGACAGCATAAATGTTCTGTAACTTGGTAGATTTGGTAACTTGCTAGATTTGTTTCTAACATGCTCTTTTGGAGAAACCATTTAGACTGAGATAGACAAACTATTAAGTTGTACCTTATGTAATTTGTTAAGGATAAAGATATGATTTTTATGTGCTTGTTTTAATAAGAATTTTGTTAAACCAACAATCTAATTTGTGCTTATAATAGGGTTAAGTTAAATTAGACAAAATTGGCGTTGAGATAGAACTTGCTATACTTATTTGTGTTTAAGAAGAATTGTTTAGATTCATATTCCTATTACTAGTTTATTAAAAAAAAATTGGTAATGAAAGAAAGGTAAAATATAGGGAGATTTTTACACTTGCAGGTAGAATGACTTGAGTATTTTATTGGGAGGTAGAATTATAATTGATATATTTGCACTGCTTTCTGTTTCTGTTTTCCCCATTCTGTCAATGCCCCTTCCCCCCTTTTTTTGTGTGCTCTCTGTATTGCTTTTTTCTTTAGTACTTTAAACCAATAAAAATTATAAAATGGTAAAACAGCAGCTGAACCACATGGACCTTTTGCAAACCGTCAAACTTAAGAATTGCTTGGGATCAATCTATTTGGGAGACAGAGTGAAATCCGCACAGGACAGGCTCTTAAAAGACTGCCAAGATCACAACCAGTGTACAGGATATCAAATTAAAGAACAACAAAGAGAAAACTATGAAAATTAGCAAGGAAGGGCAGAAAATTAGCATTTCTATACAACAAGGCATCGGTGAAAATATCCTCTTTGTTTCAATTTATTGGCACAAGACTAAGAAAGTTCTCCAGAGCTTCTGCCACAGGACTTCTTCCCCATACAAATATTAGCACTGTGCAAGGCATGATGGAATTGCAGCCGACTTTGCACAAGTGTGTGCACATGCACAAACATTGCCAATGATTAAAACCTGCAATGCCATTGTCAATCAGTTATGCCATACATTCTGTACACTCGGCATGATCTCCTATATTATGAGATCATGTGACTCTTTCCCATTGTTCACACAGAAGAGAATCCCCTAGTGCTCTGCAATATGGAAAATGGGGCTTTATAGCTGCTTGTCAGTTTCAAAAGAAGTCTGGTCAGTTTCAACATTGGGTCTCCTCCTTTCCCTGCCTTCTTTTCCATTTCCCATCCATTCAATGAACTAATGCTTAAATGCATGTGGAAAACCTGAGCCACAGGAATTTAAGTGGAAGGTGCTTGCTGGACACTGCTGTGCAACTATGATAGGGCAACTGTGTGGTTTTAAAAAAACAAACAAACTTTGGATGCCACCCCCACAAGTGACAAGTGACATTCCACCTTAGATTAGAAAAGTGTGGCTTTTTTAAATTGTAGCTGCAGAATAAATACATCAGAGGAAAAAGAACAGTGCATAAGGCAGGCACAGAACCCAAAGTCAAGTACAGGTTTACTGCTCTAAAAATCTGGAGTAAGATGTGCATGCATAATAGGCCAATATCATGTGGATGCTCCTCTTGAGTACAAGGGAAAAAATTGTTTGCAAGCAGCCTCTCAGTCAGGATCCAATGCAATCTGAAGCTAGATGGGTAACAAGCTTTACAGTCATGATGTCAAACCCTCCCATAGGAGATCTGTCTATCTCTCTCTATCACTGTCTTCTAACAGCAGATAAAGACTTTTTGGTTTCTGTTTGGTGTTCATTAATTCTTACTGCTCCTTCTCTCTGTTTATGCATCTCTATGGGCTTATATGTTTTATTTGCTTTAAATATTCTATATATGTTTATCTGTATTTTAAACATTGTTTTGATTTTTCCCCACAAAGTAAAAATAATACAGAATTAAGTATGCATAACATTCTTGGGCTCTGCAGTTCGCCAGTCTTCTGTATGGTACTTTACAAACATGCAATCTGAAGTAAGTTATGAGAAAGGTGCAAATCTAACCACAAGTATGTGAGAGTAACTCTAAATAAAATTAGACCAAATGTCCACCTACCTAAGCAGGTCTTCTAAGAAGCCTACTCTGGTCTATTTAATTCAGCATATTCCCAGGAAAGTGTTCTTAGGGTTGCACTGCCACAGTAGGTTCCACATGAGGGCTAAAAAAAGCTGCCCTCACTGTGAAAGCAGCATTGACTAGAATAGAGACTCTCAGGAAGGTAATCCAAATACTCTGTCTCCACAAAGTCTGCTTCTGATACCACCCCTCTGCATCTCCTTCTACCTTGTCATGTTGCCACAAAAGTGCCAACTAATCAAAAATCTTGTTCTTCCCATACCTTCACAACCCAGGAGCTGAGCTATGGCTGAAGTTTGTGTTTTTAAATCTCTGATAAGGGGCAAAAAAGGATGGAGAAATGCTGGAGGTATCAATATTTTGAAGGTAATACTAAGCTCTGCTCTCTCTGTGGATTAGCTGCAGGCACAGTTTCCACACAGATGCTCTATCTGCAGCCAGTGTGTTGATTCCCATTTAAGGCAGAGCAAAGGACACTTTTCTTTGCTCCGGCTTAAAAGGGAAAGCCTTATGACCCATGTCAGTAAAAGAACACAACATCTTACAAAAGTTTCCCAATATAGTGGGCATGCTGTGTTCTAGCTTAGGAAAAATTCCTGATTCAAGTTATATCCCTTGATTTTCCAGTTATTTTTAATTAATAATGAATGAAGCAGACTGTTTGGACCCATTACAATCTGGTTTCAGGTCTTGTTATGGGATTAGAACAGCCTTAGTTACCTGGTGGATCATCTGTACCAGGAGGTGGGCTTGGGGTATGTGACCCTGTTAATTCACCTGGACCTTTCAGATGCTTTTGATACCATCAATCTGTTGGATATTGTAACTCTGCATGCAAAAAGACTGGGGACGGAAAGGGTTAAGAGAATTCTCTGCATGGGTACACTTGGAAGTTGGCTCCACCATCTCATGGGTTAGATTCTGAGCCTCTTTGGCCATTGCTTGCCTTCTGTTTCATCTTATATAGGACCTCTCTTCTCTCTCTTACCTGGGCTTGGACTTAAAGCAAGTTAATCTTTTTGACGTTAACCTGTTCACAATGCTAAATGTACCTACATAAATCCTGACAGTAAACTATCTCCAGAACAGACTGCCCACAAAAGGGAGCACACATACACTTTACCAATATGGCATGGCAAGGTGCTAGACATAGATCACATTAAGAGTATTTGGCAGCAAGACCTTCACATTTGAACCCAAGGGGAAAAGGCAAAAACTAGGTCCCAAAGCCAGAGAAAGTGTTTTTATGGGATATGATTCTAGAAGTAAGGGGGCATAGATTGCTGTACCCAAAAAGAGGTGAAGTCTATGTCAGGCATGTGATTCAGTTTGATGAAAGCAGAGCCAGTAGAGAGGGAAATGCATCATGTGACTAAGAAAAGGCATGCCCAGTACTGGCTGCTGGACCTTGAACCAGTGTGCATTGATGAAACATCAGAACAAGACACACAGCCTGAGAGGGCAGATTCCAAAGTTTCAGTTCTGTACCTTTATTGGCATACAAGATTCCAAAGCAATCATGCCAGAGATTCAGAGCAGTGCAACACAGGAAGAAGAAGCAACTGAGAATGAAAATACAGGTGGACTCAACAGCTCTGAGACAGCAGATGAAAATCCAGGACCTCACCTACAATGTTCATTTTGACCAAACAAAGGCATACCAGCCTTGCACTTGTCCCTCCTCACAAGGTCAGTGTTACCATCTGAACCTTCTACTAGGAAGGAAGTAGAACAGATGCCAGAAATCAAAGCCAATAAGCGGAAGAAGGCTACCACCAGGAAATAATCTTATTGGACCCACGTGCGTGTTTAAGATCAAATAAAATACAGACAGAGATGTGGAATGCTACAAAGCAAGACTAGTTACTAAAGGCTTCTCACAAGAATATGGTCAGGCCGTTGATTAAACCTTTACACCAGTGGTGAAAGAGTACGATCAGATTACTTTTGAGTATAGTAACATCCAAGAAGATGCAGGTCAAACATCTAGATGTAAAGAAAGCATTTCTTCATGGAGGGATGCAGGAAGATCCATGCATGGAACAGCCAGAAGGTTTTATAGACCCCAAATGACCAAATTTAGTCTTGCAAACTGCAGAAGGCACTATATGGAGTAAAACATGCAGCAGGGTGCCTTTCACCAGCTACAGGTGATGAACTAGTTGCAGCCCTTCCTGGGCAGGAAAGGTGCTGCCACTGTGATGCATGCCCTGGTAACATCCAGACTAGATTACTGCAATGCATGCTTTGTGGGGCTGCCCTTGAAGAATGCTGGAAGTTGTAACTGTTCTTATCAGCACACACATGCTGGAGAAGCTTCTCCCTAACTTAAAACAAGCACTCACTGAAGGCAGTCACACATTCATTGTGTTCCATTTACTTTCATACAAACTGTGTATTTACCACATTTAGAAATTCTATAGGGGTAGCCATATTACTGTTGCAGCAAAAATAAAAAGGAGTTTTGAAGCACTAGCTAATGAACAGATTTATTACAGTACAAGCTTTCATCTATAGAACCACATGTGGGTTGAAATACACAAAAGCTTTAATGACAATAACTGTTTTAGTCTTTAAGATGCCACAAAAAACATTGACCACTCTGAACAATTTTAACCAGGGCTTTTTTTGAGCAGGAACACACAAGAACGCAGTTCCGGCTGGCTTGGTGTCAGGGGTGTGGCCCAATATGCAAATGAGTTCCTGCTAGGCAGTTTTATGTGGGGGAGTGGCCTAATATGCAAATGAGTTCCTGCTTGGCTTTTTCTACAAAAAAGCCCTGGTTTTAACTTGAGATTCCAACATATTAAAAAGCCAGAGAGCACGAGTTATTGTAGCCTTTCTCTACCTCAGTACACGTCAGACAGTACCACTCTAAGAAAAGTTATATGTTCTAAGTCAATTGAAGTCAGTGTGCTTAAAACAGTGTAACAGTGTACAGTGATTTTACAGTGATGAAGAGAAGAGATTGGATTTATATCCTACCCTCTGCTTAGAGTCTCAGAGCATCTTACAATCTCCTTTCCCTTCCCCTTCCCACAACAGAACAACTCTGAGAGAACCTGCGATCAACCCAAAGTAACACCAGCAGCTGCATGTGGAAGAGTAGGGGATCAAACCCAGTTTTCCCAGATTAGAGTCTGTGTGCTTAACCACTACACCAAACTGGCTCACAAACCAAACTGGCTAAGAGACAACAAGCAGGGCATGAAGGCAATAGCCCCCTCCCCCAGGGGCGTAGCTAGGGCTTTGGGGGCCCGGGGCCCAAGATTTATGTGGGCCCCCCTACGTGTGTGCACGCCACCGGAAACAGGAAGTGACGTCACTTCCAGCGATGTCACTTCCGGTGACATCATGCCACCGCCGGAAACAGGAAGTGACATCACTTCCTGTGACATCATTTCCCCCGTGCCACCTGCCGGAAACGGGAAGTGATTCCTGAAAACTTATACTCTGGAACTTTTGTTGATCTCTGAGGAGCCGGTGGACTTTGACCTAGGAGTAATCCAAGTAAAGTTAAGCCATTTTTCAAAAAAAAACGGGGCCCAGAAGTATTTAACAGCACTGTGCCAACAGCAGCCATGCCAGCACATTACCTATCATTTCCCCAGGTGATCCAGGTTACTTTTTAAAATCTTCTTGGGGACTTCTCCGTGGCTGCAGAAGTTCTGTACCGATGTTACCTGGAACGCTTTGAAAGGAAGGCCAGGATCACGCACAATCGCTATTGCGGGGGTGGCCGAACTTGCTTAATGTAAGAGCCACACAGAATAAATGTCAGATGTTTGAAAGCCACAAGGAAGGAAGGAAGACAGACAGACAGATGATTTATATTCTGCCCTCCACTCTGAGTCTCAGAATGGCTCACAATCTCCTTTATCTTCCTCCCCCACAACAAACACCCTGTGAGATAGGTGGCACTGAGAGAGCTCTCCCAGAAGCTGCCCTTTCAAGGACAATTGCTACGAGAGCTGTGGCTGACCCAAGGCCATTCCAGCAGATGCAAGTGGAGGCGTGAGGAATCAAACCTGGTTCTCCCAGATAAGAGTCTGCACACTTAACCACTACAATGGGAGGGAGGAAGGAAATGGATGGGGAGGGAGGGAGAAGTGGAAAGAAATATACTTTAACTTTAAATGCACTCTCCAAGTCACCAGCTAGCTTGGCAAAGTGATTTAAAGAGACAAATGCCTTCTCCAAGCCAGCTACAGGGCAGTGGGGATTTCAAGAAACCTGGACTGGCCACAAAAACAAAAGCTCTGTGTTAGAAACTGCGTTCTCATGGGGAATTTGCAACCTCGAGTGACAGACATGTCCATTCACAACCAATTTTAGATCCAAAACCTTCAGGAGTAACTCAAGAGAGTTTTGAGAGCCACACGATATGTGTGAAAGAGGCACATGTGGCTCCCGAGCAGCAGTTTGGCCACCCCTGTGCTACTGGTAACCCCCAGGTCCTTGAACTCAAACTGCACTCCCCAACAGGCTGTGGCACAGTGGAGCAGTCCCCTCTACTCCAAAGCAATTTGGGGCCAGTCTCCATCAGCCTGACCTACCTCAAAGGGTTGCTGTGAGGACACAACACAGCTCCTTAGCTGAGATCAAAGTGCACTGGACAGAGGAGCAGATCAACACAGCAGGCAGGGGACCCCTCCACCCCCAGCCCCCGGGGCTGTGGCGGCACGGAGGCCATTGGGTGTGGGGAGAGCCAAACTCACTTAATGAAAGAGCCACATAAAGTAAACATCCGATGTTTGAGAGTTGCAAGACATGCGCATCAGGGGAAGGAAGGAAGGAATCACAGAATCCTAGAGTTGGAAGGGACCTCTAGGGTCATCTAGTCCAACCCCCTGCACAATGCAGGAAACTCACAAACACCTCCCCCTAAATTCACAGGATCTTCATTGCTGTCAGATGGCCATCTAGACTCTGTTTAAAAACCTCCAAGGAAGGAGAGCCCACCACCTCCCGAGGAAGATGGGGAAGGAGAGGTGGGAAGAAAGCAACTTTAACTTTAAATGCATTCTCCAATCTGCCAGCTGACTTGGCTTGGAGAAGCGATTTAAAGAGAGAAATGCCTTCTCCACAGATCAATTTTCCATTGTACCCTATGAACTCAGCAAAGAGAAGCCGAGATAGGATAAGGGGGGGAAGTATTCTGCCATATATAGAAGGAAAAAGGCAACAGAGAGATGGTGCAGATGTACCTGTGGGATCAGGGAGTAGAAAAAGGGGGAGGGTTTTGAGAAGCACAGGAACAGAAACACCTGCATGGCTAGGAGGAGTATCTGTATTTCTCATTAGCTTTGTATTACCTTTCTGAGGCTTGTGACACTGGAGTACAACCTCTGAGTGGAGACAGGGTAAATGAAAGAAGCAAATTTATATACATAATTATGTTAGAATTTTTGCGCCGAGCAAGGATACAGCGACTGGGCCAGACTTTTGATCTGAGCCATGAAACTGTCCATGTTGCCCTCAACGGCGGTAAAGTCCAGCGGGAAGCTCTCCACCGGCAGCCCTGCCGCCTCGCTCCGCTCGCGGGCCGCCGCCCGCCTGCTGCTGCCCCCGCCGCCTCCAGCTTTTCCTGCCCTCCCTGCCGCCGGGCCCCCAGTGCAGCAGCCCCAAGAGCAGCGGCAGCGGCAGCCTCTGCACCGTCCCTCTGCCCATCGCGCCGCGGAGCCACCGGCCGGGAAGGAGGGGGAGAGGAAGGAGCTGCGGCGGCTCGAGGGCGCCTCGGGGACGCTACGCTCTGCCCCTGGCGGCGAGCGGCGCTTCGCGGACTCTGCGTCGGGGGGGCTCCCACCGGCGGCCTGCGCCCGCCCGCCCAGGGTCTAGCCGCGGGGAGGGAAGCGGGAGCCAGTGCCTGACGGTGCCCGAGCGGCCAGGGCTCAAGAGCAGCAGCAGCGGCAGCCTCTGCACCGCCACCGTCCCTCTGCCCATCGCGCCGCGGAGCCACTGGCCGGGAAGGAGGGAGAGGAAGGAGCTGCAGCGGCTCGAGGGCGCCTCGGGGACGCCGCGCTCTGCCCCTGGCGGCGAGCGGCGCTTCGCGGACTCTGCGTCGGGGGCTCCCACCGGCGGCCTGCGCCTGCCCGCCCGCCCAGGGTCTCGCCGCGGGGAGGGAAGCAAGAGGCTGGAGCCAGTGCCTGACGGTGCCCGAGCGGCCGGGGCTCTGCGAGGGGCCCCCCAGACCTGCAGGGGCCCCCGAGACCCGGGGCGGCCCGCCCTCCCCGCCCCCCCCTCTCGACGCCACTGCCCTCCCCCAGTTGTTTTTCTGGCTTCTATTATCTGAAAGTACACCTCTTCTGAATTTGGAGATTCTATTCAGCTATCGTGTTGGTGATAAGCATGAGATATATAGTAACACAAAGCAACATAACACTTACCTATTTATCCACCCCCTTGACATTAGAGGCATACAGGCAACTCAAGAGCTTTTCTTTAAGTACCTTCTGGCAACATTCCAGGAAGCAGCATGAAGCAAGCCAGAAGGCCAATAATGCTCTTTTCTCTAAAGGCAGGAAAGAAACAAGGATAAGGACTTCTAGAGAGCCATGAAAGGATGTAAGAAGCTTTTATAACTGTAGTTGTGTTTGCCATCAAGATTCCATTGGCAATTATACCCATAGGCATAAAGTACGCGGGGGCTGGGGGGGTGCAGACCCCCCCAGGATTTTCCCACTCAGGGCTAAGACCCCACCGGGCAATCAGCACAGGATTTGGGGCTTCAAAGGCATGAATGGGGTGATAAAGGCTGTGTGATTTTTCCTCTGAGCTTCAAAGTCAGCGAATGACTTTATGAATGACTTAATGACTTTACAACCCAAACTCAGCTCCTTAGAAATGCTAATTGAGCTTCCCCCACGCCAGAAGCTAGGTGTCAATCTTCAGCTACAGATGTCCTTCAATACAAAAAGAAGTCACAGCCCTCATATCCCAAACTAGCCAGATCTCATCAGAGTCTGGAAACTACACAGGAATGGCCATGGTTAGTGCTTGGAGGAAAGCTGAGTCTGCTGTGCAGAGGAAGACAGTGGCAAACCACTTCTGCTTGTCTCTTGCCTTGAAAGTCTCATGAGGTGGAAAAGACGATGAGCCAATCTGCCTTGGATAGGGCAGCAATTGTCAAGATAATAGTGACACTCCTTCCTCCTCCACTTTTAATGCACCAACAGTCAGACTGCAGGTTCTCTTTGGTGGACAGTGTTCCCTCTAAGCTGAGTTAGCGTGAGCTAGCTCAAAGATTTTTAGCCTCCAGCTCACACATTTTTGTCTTAGCTCAGTAAAAATGGCCCTAGAGCACAATAATTTATGCAGTAGCTCACAACTTTAATGCCAGTAGCTCACAACTTTAATGCCAGTTTTTGCTCACAAGATTCTGCAGCTTAAGAGGGAACATTATTGGTGGATTCAAAATACTTGCTTGGTTTCCAATTTACATTATGGGGGAAAGTGAGATTGAGTGTGGCCATGAAGATCAGAGGCCTTTAAGAACAAAATTTGAGGCCAGTGGCACCTTTAAGAACCAACCAAGTTTTATTCTGGGCATCAGCTTTTGTGTGCATGTACACTGTTTCATTTCATTGCACACACACTTATTTTATCTGACATGAGCCTTTTTTTTTTTTGCTATTAATCATTGATCTTATTTATTGTTTTGCTGCTGTTGGTTTTATGATGTGAGCCATCCTGAACCCATTTTGTGGGTAGGGCAGGATATGTTGAATACATGAAATGAAATGAAAGTTTGATTTCTGAGTATAAGTGAAAACTGAATGATTTAGGTGTCAAGCCCCAGTATCAGCAGCAGCTGTAAACTGTAGCATATACTGAACCCAACATATAGTTGGTGACAGCCAGTTTAGTGCAATAGTTAAGTGTGCAAACTCTTATCTGGGAGAACTGGATTTAATTCTCCATTCCTCCACTTGCAGCTGCTGGAATGGCCTAGGGTTAATCATCACTTTTGTAAGAGTTGTCCTTGAAAGGGCAGCTGCTGTAAGAGCTCTCTTAGCCCAACCTACCTTACAGGGTGTCTGTTGTGGGGTCTCTCTCTCTCTCTCTTGGCTTGACTTCGCGAACGAAGATTTAAGAAAGGTGCAGTAGTCCACTTCTGCTGCAGGCTCGCTGGTGGCTGATAAGACCAATGCGGGACAGGCAGGTCCAGCCACAGTGGCTGCAGGGAAAAGTCTGATTTGGGGGTTGTGCTGTAGCAGTACGATTCTTCCTCAATCTCCTTTTGTCCTCAAGACCAGCTATGCGTGTGTTCTCAAAGGAAGAGACAGCCTGGTGGATGGTGTGCCTCCATGCTTTGCAATCTGAGGCTAAGTCAAACCACTGGTGATGGTTAATGCAACAGGTACCAAGGGATTTCTTCAAGGAGTCCTTTTACCTCTTCTTTGGTGCCCCTCTATTTCGATGGCCAGTGGAAAGTTCGCCATACAGGGCAATCTTGGGAAGGCGGTGGTTTTCCATCCTGGAGATATGCCCTGCCCAGCGCAGCTGCGTCTTCAACAACAATGCCTCGATGCTTGTAACCTCTGCCCGCTTGAGGACTTCAGTGCTGGTCACAAAGTCACTCCAGTGGATGTTGAGGATGGTGCGAAGGCAGCGCTGATGAAAGCACTCAAGGAGTCGTAGGTGATGACGGTATAATACCCACGATTCGGAGCCATAGATGAGGGTTGTCATCACAACCGCTTTGTAAACATTGATTTTTGTGCCTTTTTTCAGATGCTTGTTGCTCCACACTCTTTTATGCAGTCGGCCAAATGCACGGTTTGCCTTTGCCAGTCTATTGTCAATCTCCTTGTCGATCTTGGCGTCTGAGGAGATGATGCACCCCTGGTAGCTGAACTGCTGGACTGGACTGTTGTGGGGTGGGGTGGGGTGGGGTGGGGGGGAGGTAAAGGAGATTGTGCTTCAGGGTCATCAGAAAACAGCGGGGGGAAGGGAAATGTTCCCCTAAAGCTTTTCTGTATTGCCTTTTACTATCAAATTTGTGACCGTTTGTCCTAAGCACATGATATGTATATTTGCAGATCTTAAAGTGATTATTCTAAAAGTGAATTTCAAAAACAGGACACAGCAAGAGACTCCTGAGATACCACTATAACCACTGGCCAACTCCCACCTTCTTCTGGGTTTGGCCCGGTCCATGGGCATTGTTGGGGGGGTGCTCCCTAAATTTATGGGGAGGGAGCTTCTCCATAAATTCATAGGTAGTGATAATGGAGGCCCCTCCCTGTGATGTTACTGGCTCCTCCCTATGATGTCACTGGATCAAATATCTCTGGCTGGGCCCCATCCCCCCCCCCCCCCCAGGATATTGAAAAGTCTACGCCCAGTCCATGGGCATTGTTGTCTACACCCCTGATTATACCCAAGTAAGTTATGCACAATATTGTAACCTTTCAGCTGAATCCCATTCATGTTTATTCAGCAGAAAGAGGCCTTTTCCAGTAAAAGAGAATTTGCCCTTTCAGAGGAGAAACCACGGCTCAGTGGTAGAGTATCTACTTGGCATGCAGAAGGTCCCAGGTTCATACCCTAGCATCTCCAGTTAAAAGGACCAGGCAGTAAATGATGTGAAAGACCTCTGCTTGAGACCCAGTCAGAGTAGGTCTCAGTGGACCAATGGTCTGATTCAGTATAAGACAGCTTCATGTGTTCATGTGCTGTGCATCCAGAAGGTCCTCAGATTTGATTTCTGACATCACCAGTTAATGAAATCAGATGTGAAAAATCTGAGATCCTTAAAAGTTGACAGAGTAGATAATATTACCCTTAATAGAACAGTAGTCCAACTCAGTATGAGGCATGTGCATTACTCTTAATAAAACAGACTTCTAACTTGTTTCTGAGACTTCTTTATACACACCTTAATCATTCTTTCATCTTCAGCAGCCATAAGGTCTGCAATACTTTTTTAAAAAAAGTGTGGGAAGTGTAGAAGAAGATTAAGTTATAAGGTAGAACAATTTATAAGATATGTCTTGAAGCTGTGGACAAGTGGCTGAGAGTAAAAAAACTGAAGGTTAATCCAGGCATGGCAGAGGAGTATTTGGTTCATATGGTTTTGTTAGCATTAAATGGGAATAAGCTCTTTCCAGTATCAAGTTAAGAACTTAGAATCATAGAGTTGGAAAGGGCCTCCAGGGACATCTAGTTCAACCCCCTGCACAATGCAAGAAACTCACAAACACCCCCACTAAATTCACAGGATCTTCATTGCTGTCAGAGGGCCATCTAGACTCTATTTAAAAACCTCCAAGGAAAGAGAACCCACAATAGGGTTGCCAGGTCCAATTCAAGAAATATCTGGGGACTTTGTGGGTGGAGCCAGGAACAAGGGTGTGACAAGCATAATTGTACTCCAAGAGAGTTCTGGCCATTACATTTAAAGGGACAGCACACCTTTTTAAATGTCTTCCTTCCATAGGAAATAATGAAGGATAGGGGCACCTTCTTTTGGGGCTCATAGAATTGGACCCCCTGGTCCAATCTTTTTGAAACTTGGGGGGGGTACTTTGGGGAGAGGCACTAGATACTATATTGAAATTTGGTGCCTCTACCTCAAAAAACAGCTCCCCCAGAGCCCCTGAAACCTCCAGAACAATTCCCCATTATACCCTATGAGAATCAATCACACAGGGAATAATGAAGACGTTTCCTTCTCTCCCCCCCCCCCTTTTCTGGCGAATCTGAAGCAGCGGATCGGCCTCTCTACTCACCAGTTGCTGCCAGCTTCTTCACAGAAACACAGACACACCATCCTAAATTGAAGCCTTTCAAGTCAAGCCTCCGGAGGTGCAAAGGCACATGGTCCTTTGAGAGCGGGGCTCCCTCTCCCCCCCCCCCGACAGCCAGCTGATTGGGGGCGGGAAGCAGCCTGGGAAAACTGAAGAAAGGCTGCTGCGATCGGGGCTGGGTGGGAAGGGCCGCCATTCCCCCCCGCTTTCCAGATTTTTGGCGAGTGGGGGGAGAAGGCTCCAAATCGGGGGTCCCCCGGCTAGGCGGGGGATTTGGGAAGCCTAGCCCACCACCTCCCGAGGAAGCCTGTTCCACTGAGAAATTGCTCTGTCAGGAAGTTCTTCCTAATGTTGAGCTGGAAACCCTTTTGATTTAATTTCAACCCATTGGTTCTGATCCTACCTTCTGGGGCCACAGATAACAATTCCACACCATCCTCTATATGACAGCCCTTCAAGTACTTGAAGATAGTGATTATATCACCTCTCAGCTGCTTACTGGTGCTCTCGGACTTGGACTTGTCAGGATAGGTTGGTGTTCTGGCTAGAAGCCCGTTCTTTCAATTATATCTTGCCCATAAACTGGCTCCTTACCTACTGTGCTACTAATCACATTAATCCACACTACCACAAACTCCAAACTAAACTACAGTAACATGCTTTACATGTGGTTATCTTTGAAGACATGTGGAAGCTTCAGCACTGAGATTCCACCCTGAAGTCAGCTGCTCAAAACTTAATGCCAATGCTAGGTCAACTATACTGGCTGCCAGTGCTGGCCCTAGGGCACATGCTGCCACAGGCAGGCTCTCTACCCACCGCCCCCTCCTGCCCTCCCTCTGCAGCACCGCGTTCCATCGAGCGCCCCCCCCCCCCAGATCAGAGGAGCGTGCTGCGACAAGGCTGGGCCCTGCCAGTTTCAAGGCGGCCGACATCTGACTGTTCTTTGAAGAGAGTGCTGGAGGAGGCTTCTCCCCCTTCCTTTCCAGAACCAAAAGTGAGGGGGGAGCAAAGCCTCCTCCAGCTCTCTCTTCAAGGAACATTCAGATGTCGGCTGCCTCGAAGACAGTAGGGCCGATCCCTGTCACGGCACACTCCTCTCATTGCGCAGGGGGGTCGGTGGAGCATGGCAGAGGGAAGGGAGGGGGCTGGCAGTAGTGGCAGCACCAGTGGGGGGGGGAGAGGCAAATTTAGGCATTTATCTTGGGCATCAGAAGGGGGGATCCCAATTCAGCGCCCCCCCTCCCAGAGCCCTAGGCAACTGCCTAGTTTGCCTAGAGCGCGAGCCAGCCCTGTTGGTTGCCTATTTTCTTCTAGACCCAATTCAAAGTGCTGGTTATTACCTTTAAAGCACTTTGTGGCATGGGACTTCATATTTTATCAATTTGTATCTCCTAGTATAGTCCCATGTAGCTGCTGCATTTTTCAGACAACCATCTCCTTATGGCAGGGGTGGTCAACGGTAGCTCTCCAGATGTTTTTTGCCTACAACTCCCATCAGCCTCAGCCAGCATGGCCAATGGCTGGGGCTGATGGGAGTTATAGGCAAAAAACATCTGGAGAGCTACCATTGGCCACCCTTGCCTTATGGTATCCTCTCTTAGGACTGTCAATATGACAACATTGAGGTCATGGGCATTTTGCATAATGTCCAGTCTCATGGAATGGCTTACTAGAGTGAGGACAGAGGTGTCTTCAGTCATCTCGTTCTGGAAGGTGTGTAAGACTGTCTTATTTTCAGAGGGCCTTTGATTGTGGGTAAACCATTATGACAAAATGTTGCTGTTTTTAGCTTGTGCACTATTATTTTGTTGATGTATTGTTTTTGTGTCCTTGCAACTTTGTTGCTTTGCTTTGTCAGCTGCCTTGAGTCTAAAGAGAGCAGGAGGGATTTACAAATTTTTAACAAATAAATACTGGCAAACAGTGAAGTCTATTCTACTTATGGCATTTACTGCTTTGACCTTTTTTTGCCACACAAGTGCAGGAAACTATTATGTGTAGGCCTGCTGTTGGATCACCGAAAAAATCCAAAAACCGTCGCAGATACTTCTGATGTGATGATGATGAAAACAGGACTAACTTCAGTATTAATTTTGAGTTTTCCCAAACGCGCGTTTTTGTTAGATTTGTTTGCCTTTTTCTTTTATTTTCTTCTCTTTTCTTTTCTTTTCTTTTCTTTTCAAGAGCATTACGCACTTCTTCTTGACACGTGAAAAAGATATTTCTGCCTAGGCTATCCCAAGAATCCACCGGCCGCCGCCTTTACGGTTGCCACGACAACCGCCCCCTCCCTTCCTTTTGTTTTTCCTGGTTCCATTCATGTTCGGGCAACGGCTTCCCCTCCCCTGGCACGTGACGACGGTGGCTCTTCTCGCTCTACTATCTTGGCTTCAGCGAGCGCCGCTTCCGGGTGGGTGTGGGGCTCGGCCGTGTTTTGTCCTGCCCTTAGGCGGTGATAGCAGTAGCGGTGAAAGGAGGCAGAAGAAGGAGGCTCCCGGCAACATGGCGGCGCGCAGAGCTGGTGGCGGAAAGCGCCGTACTAGCGGGAGCAGCGTCTGAGCCAGAGCTGAGAGGGACGCCATGGAGAGCGAGGAGGAGCAGCACATGACGACGCTGCTGTGCATGGGCTTCTCGGACGCGGCCGCCATCCGCAGGGCCCTTCGTTTGGCCAAGAACGACATCAACGAGGCCGTGGCTTTGCTCACTAACGAGCGGCCCGGCCTACACTATGAGCCCATGGACAGCGGGGGAAGCGGAGGCAGCCAGGGAGGCGGCGGGCCGGGAGGCCACCAGCAAAGTGGCAGCACCCGCGGCGGAGGAGATGGCGACGGCACCGGTGGCGGCAGCGGGGGTGGCGGCAGCAGCAGCGGCTTCGACCCGCCCCCTGCTTATCATGAGGTGGTGGAGAACGAGGTAACGGTCGCAGGAGGGGAGGGGAAGGGAAGGGCGGCAGGCGAATGAGAGGGTGCGCGCGTGTTGTGCCTCTTTAGCGACTAGCGGTCCAGGATCCCGCCCACGGAACGAGGCCTCTCGCCTGTCAGTGAGAGGGGCGTTTTGTTCGCAATTCCCAGACCTCAGAAAGATTGGAAACTCGCGCCTCAATGGCCGAAAAAAATCCCTAGTAATTGCCCAAAGTTCCCCCCTACAGTCCTAACGAAAATTCAGGTCCTCGACTCTCACACGCATGCGATTTCTGCTCCTGGATTTTTACCCTCATTTTGCTTCCAGTTTTCTTTCCAGACACGGATCTCTTAAACCAAACCTAGGCTGAATAAGATCCATCTATTGCACATTCGGTAGCCTTGTCACTTCTGGACTGGCGTGCCTCAACACACGGGGGAGGGGGTCATGAATCTTGTGTCAGATCTGTCAGATGACTGCTCAGTGTATTGGAGTTGAATGATAATCCCATATGTGTGTCCTGGTTTGACGCAGCGAGGAGAAAGCAGGTTAAGCCTAGATAGGACTTCATGTTGTCTTCACTGTGATGTCAGGTTATAATCCAGCTGTTCTTTCTGCCACTCAGGTGCATAACTTAAATTTTCACTGCGCAATACTGATACTAAACTCTGTTTTTTGTATAGTGTGGGCATTCTTGTCAGTTCTCTTGGTGAAACTTAGAAGTCCTTAGCTATTAAAAGCGTGAACTAGTTTAGCAAAATTGGAGAGACAGTGAGCGATATAGCAGTGACTGTACTGTTCTTGATTACATCTGAATTTTATATTATTATTTCATCCTATATTTGCTGCATTTCACAACCCCTTGACCTGCTGTTTACTTTTTATAATCTCATATATAAAATCTGTATCTGCAAATCATGCATTTTACAAGATGGGTTCTACTGCATGCTGCAATAAAATCTTATTTGTCTTTAAGGTGTACAACTCCTGATAATTTTTGCTGCAACAACTGATGCATCTAGAACTGGGATTATTTTTAGTAGTATTTCTCATAATTTATAATAACTAGATTCTTGGATTGCAAAAGGAGCATAAGGACTGATGAATTAGGTTCTTTGTTTTGAATGCATGCCTTTTTGATACCATAAGGGTTAATAACATTGTTTTAATTGAAACTAGGAGCTTCTTGAATATGATTTTTTGTCAGCATGACCCAAAGAATTACTGATTCCTCTTAAACACTACTCATAAGGTTCAGGTGCATCTGGACCTCTTATGTGCTGAGATACTGTTCTTTTTACTTTGTTCCTGGTTACCCTCATAGTCTTTCTAAACTTACATGTGGTATGATTTCCAGGGGCTTAAAATTGAGGAAGTCTGCATAAGATTGCACTGTGAATCTTCCTGCTATTGAGTAGTAGAGACCACTACAGTTAGCTACTGCAGGGGTGACCAACAGTAGCGCTCCAAATGTTTTTTTTTGCCTACAACTCCCATTAGTCCCAGCCAGCATGGCCAATGGCTGGGGCTGATGGGAGTTGTAGGCAAAAAACATCTGGAGCGCTATCGTTGGCCACCCCTGAGCTACTGTAATGTAATATTTTAGAATATTTTAGAATAGTACATCAGGCAGTATGTTTTCTGCCTGTCCAGTCTTTAAGATGCTAGTTAGGGTGATACTTACACTCATGAAAATTGAGCCATTCTTAGTGCTTGGGTTCAAGTTTGGAAATGTTTTTGACATGAGGCAGAAATTATACCATTAAAAAACAAAATAACTGCAGACTCTTTGTCCCTTCTTACTTAAACAATAAAGAAGTGGGTAATTAGTGCCATCTTTCCTATTGAGAAGTCTGTAGGAAGTCAAGGTTAGGCCTTGCCTCAAATGTATGGTGGTACTTGTTTAACTGCATGTATGTTTACTCTGTTGCTCCACATGATGTGTGGGTACTAGTCTGTTACTGCTCTTTATTAACTTTTCTGTTTCTGTAATATCTCATAATATTTGTTTTAACTGTTTGCTTAGTCAATAATGCAGCAATGTATACTAAATAAAAGTGGAGAAACAAAGAAGATGGAGTTGGCTTCTTCAAAAAGTGAGAGGGTTTGCTATAATTATTTGCTTAGTTTGCTGAAGTAGGAAAAGCTGCTCCTTTAAAAGTTGTAGTTTTCAATACTGTCTCATGACAACTTTCCAAGTGGTCCATATCTGATCTTCACCCTCAGTACTCAGCTTTGATTAAACACAAAATTCATTGATGCTGAAAATTATAGATAAGATCTTAGTGTATGATAGATTTTATTACATGTTGTGATTTGTGCTAATATTGTTATATACTTGAAGTGCATCTTGTGAGCAGTGAATAAGAACCAAGCTGCTAATGGGGCAAAGGGAAAGGCCACCCAGCAATAATATCTTTTTTGGCATCTTTGACCTAAGGTTCTGTTTCTTCAGTTTTCTCAACTGCTACCACCTTCTTTTATAGAAGCTTTTCCCACCAAGAAGCTTATGCGTCTTCAGAACACACCTGCAGACATTACTGTAACAACTGTTAATGAATTTGTTGTGTTATCAGTTGTGAGCTAACGTATACCCTTGATGCAGTCAGGGCCGGCACATAGGAGTAGGCCAGGTAGGCAGCCACCTAGGGCAGCACCTGGCCTACAGGGGTGCCGCTGGGCTCTCCTCCCCCTTCTGCTCTCACTCACCGCCCTCCCACTCTCATCTTCCCAGGTCTGTACAGACCCAGGAAGGTGAGAGCGGAGGGGCAGCATGACAGCATGTACTTTCCTCTGAGGCCGCCTTCCCTTGTAAGGGAAGGTGGGCTCTGAGAAGAGCATGTGCCACCCCACTGCTCTTGCCTTCCTGGGTCTGCCCGGGGTGGGGGCGGGGCCTAGAGCGCCAGGAAGTCTGGCGTCAGCTCTGGATGCAATTTTCATGCATTATTTTGAGTACTGTTTAGTATATAATGCTTGAGAACTATTATGTCCTAGCAGCCTAAATTTCTCCTCCAGGACCTCACGACTGCATTTCCCCACATCGTTGGTGCCAACATGCACCATGACCACAGGCTCCTCCCCAGCACTGTCTATCAGCCTATCTACTACACGCGTAAGGTAGCGGACATTACGCGTGTAGTAGATAGGCTGATAGACAGTGCTGGGGAGGAGCCTGTGGTCATGGTGCATGTTGGCACCAACGATGTGGGGAAATGCAGTCGTGAGGTCCTGGAGGAGAAATTTAGGCTGCTAGGTGGGAGACTTAAGGCCAGGACCTCCAAGGTGGCCTTCTCGGAAGTGCTACCTGTTCCACGTGCAGGGCAGGAGAGACAGGCGCAAATTAGAAGTCTCAATGTGTGGATGAGACGATGGTGTAAGGAGGAAGGGTTTAAGTTTGTTAGGCACTGGGATGCTTTCTGGAACAAGCCGGAGCTGTACAAAAGAGACGGTCTCCACTTGTCTCCGGATGGAACCAGGCTGCTGGCGCTTAAAATCAAAAAGGTGGCAGAGCAGTTTTTAAACTAAATCTTGGGGGAAAGCCGACAGGAGATGGAATGTCTCTGGTTCGGGAGGACTCGTCTCAAAGAGATGAAGGGTTGGCTTCTATTTTTCTACCGAGTAACGGATCAGAGTTGTCCACTGTGATGGTGACAAACAGTATGGACTGTCTGCTAGAGTCTCGAGGCGGCAGGAGAGAGGTGGCGGGCCTAGCTTGCTTGGGAAATTATAAATGTTTGTATGCAAATGCTAGAAGTGTCCGAAGTAAAATTGGTGAATTGGAATGTTTAGTGTTGGGAGAAAACATAGACATTGTGGGAATTTCAGAAACTTGGTGGAATGAGGAGAATCAGTGGGACACGGTGATTCCTGGATATAAGTTATATCGGAAGGATAGGGAGGGAAGGGTTGGAGGTGGGTTGGCTCTGTATGTCAGAGAGGATATACGGTCCAGTAAGACTGAGGTCAGAGAATTAGATTCCCTTTTAGAAATGCTTTGGGTTGAAATAGAGGGCCCAAAAGGAAATTTAACTATGGGAGTTTGTTATCGCCCACCAAATCAAAAGAGAGAGGACGATTATAATATGATGGAGGGATTAAAGATAGCGGCTAAACGTAAAAACTGTGTCGTAATAGGTGATTTTAACTACCCGCAGATTGATTGGGTCAATATGTGTTCTGGTCGAGAGAAAGAGATTGAGTTTCTTGATGCTCTCAATGACTGTGCTATGGAGCAGATGGTCTCAGAACCTACCAGGGGTGGGGCGATCCTAGATCTGGTCCTAAGTAATGCCCAAGACTTGGTGAGAGACGTAAAAGTGATTGCGCCGCTTGGGAGCAGTGACCATAATGTTATTGATTTCACCATTTGTATAAATAGGGAGTTGCCCAAAAAGACCGCCACAACCACATTTAACTTTAAAAGGGGTAAATTCTCTGAGATGAGGAGGCATGTGAGGAGGAAACTGAAAGGAAAGGTAAATACGGTCAAAACCCTTGGGGAAGCTTGGAGACTATTTAAAACTATAATCCTAGAAGCTCAGATAAAATACATACCACAAGTTAGGAAAGGCACAAACAGGTATAAGAAGAGGCCAGCATGGTTAACAAACAAAGTAATGGAAGCTGTAAAAGGTAAGAAGGACTCCTTTAAGCGGTGGAAAACCAGTCCAAGTGAGATTAATAAAAGGGAACACAGGCAGTGGCAAATCAAATGCAAGACTGTGATCAGGCAGGCAAAAAGGGACTATGAGGAGCATATTGCAAAAAACATAAAGACCAACAATAAAAATTTCTTCAAATATATTAGAAGTAGGAAACCAGCCAGGGAAGCAGTGGGGCCCTTGGATGACCATGGGGTAAAAGGATTACTGAAGGAGGATGGGGAAATGGCAGAGAAGCTGAATGCATTTTTTGCCTCCGTCTTCACCGTGGAAGATGAGAAGTGTTTGCCCGCCCCAGAACCACTAATATTGGAAGGGGTGTTGAAAGACCTGAGTCAGATTGAGGTGACAAAAGAGGAGGTCCTACAACTGATAGACAAATTAAAAACTAATAAGTCACCGGGTCCGGATGGCATACATCCGAGAGTTCTGAAAGAACTCAAAGTTGAACTTGTGGATCTTCTAACAAAAATCTGTAATCTTTCATTGAAATCTGCCTCCGTTCCTGAGGACTGGAAGGTAGCAAATGTCACCCCCATCTTTAAAAAGGGTTCCAGAGGAGATCCGGGAAATTACAGGCCAGTCAGTCTGACTTCAATACCGGGAAAGTTGGTAGAAACCATTATCAAGGACAGAATGAGTAGGCACATTGATGAACACGGGTTATTGAGGAAGACTCAGCATGGGTTCTGCAAGGGAAGATCTTGCCTCACTAACCTGTTACATTTCTTTGAGGGGGTGAACAAACATGTGGACAAAGGAGACCCGATAGATGTTGTTTACCTTGACTTCCAGAAAGCTTTTGATAAAGTTCCTCATCAAAGGCTCCTTAGAAAGCTTGAGAGTCATGGAGTAAAAGGACAGGTCCTCTTGTGGATCAAAAACTGGCTGAGTAATAGGAAGCAGAGAGTGAGTATAAATGGGCAGTCTTCGCAGTGGAGGACGGTAAGCAGTGGGGTGCCGCAGGGCTCGGTACTGGGTCCCATCCTCTTTAACTTGTTCATAAATGATTTAGAGTTGGGAGTGAGCAGTGAAGTGGCCAAATTTGCGGATGACACTAAATTGTTCAGGGTGGTGAGAACCAGAGAGGATTGTGAGGAACTCCAAAGGGATCTGTTGAGGCTGGGTGAGTGGGCGTCAACGTGGCAGATGCGGTTCAATGTGGCCAAGTGCAAAGTAATGCACATTGGGGCCAAGAATCCCAGCTACAAATACAAGTTGATGGGGTGTGAACTGGCAGAGACAGACCAAGAGAGAGATCTTGGGGTCATGGTAGATAATTCACTGAAAATGTCAAGACAGTGTGCGTTTGCAATAAAAAAGGCCAACGCCATGCTGGGAATTATTAGGAAGGGAATTGAAAACAAATCAGCCAGTATCATAATGCCTCTGTATAAATCGATGGTGCGGTCTCATTTGGAGTACTGTGTGCAGTTCTGGTCGCCGCACCTCAAAAAGGATAATATAGCATTGGAGAAAGTTCAGAAAAGGGCAACGAAAATGATTAAAGGGCTGGAACACCTTCCCTATGAAGAAAGGTTGAAACGCTTAGGGCTCTTTAGCTTGGAGAAACGTCGACTGAGGGGTGACATGATAGAAGTTTACAAGATAATGCATGGGATGGAGAAAGTAGAGAAAGAAGTACTTTTCTCCCTTTCTCACAATACAAGAACTCGTGGGCATTCGATGAAATTGCTGAGCAGACAGGTTAAAACGGATAAAAGGAAGTACTTTTTCACCCAAAGGGTGATTAACATGTGGAATTCACTGCCACAGGAGGTGGTGGCGTCCGCAAGCATAGCCACCTTCAAGAAGGGGTTAGATAAAAATATGGAGCAGAGGTCCATCAGTGGCTATTAGCCACAGTGTGTGTGTGTGTGTGTATATATATATATATATATATATATATATATTTGGCCGCTGTGTGACACAGAATGTTGGACTGGATGGGCCATTGGCCTGATCTAACATGGCTTCTCTTATGTTCTTATGTCTCTTTCCAGTAATACTGTAGGTTAGGTGATATAGTGATCCCCATCCCGGTGACCAACGCATGAACAAACTGCATGGGTTGGCATCAGTTTAAACCTGCATTTACTATATCCAGACCAATATGCTTCCCACTGCACCGCATTTCATCCACATCCATTTTATTTTCATCTCTGCCTGAGTAAAACATGTTTGATACTAATTTTTTTCCTGTGAGTGATATACAAGAGTGGTGTAGGGTTATTTCTCTGAGCACAGTTTATGTCAGACTTCTCGTAACTGTCAACTAAACAGTAAGAGCCACAATTTCTTTTCTTTTTACATGTATTCTACACATGCAGTAGTTTACAGGGGTGTCGAACTCATTTGTTATGACAGCCAGTCTGAAGTAAATGAGACCTTGCTGGGCCAGGCCATGTGTGCACCCATTTAAGATTAGGTAACAGAGATACAAACTTTATAAAGGACACAGAAAAACAATTAAACAATTAAAAAAAACAACCTTAAAACATACTGAAAAAATTAGCACCCGTTGGTCTTAAAGGTACTTTCTTTGTATTTCTTCTATGGGATCCAGGCAACTGGGCAAAGGAAGCTCTGGCTCTTTCCTTCCTTCCCCAGGGGACCAGGAGGGGGAGGAGCCTCAGCCAATAGAAGGATGAGAGGCTTGGTTCAGTAGCTCTGCTGTGCAATTGAGAGAGCCTGCCAAAGCAAGCTCTGTTTCCTCCCCAAAAGAGGAGACTCAGCCAATGGAGAAAATAGAAGTTTTGCTCTGTAGGTCCTGGGCAGTGGAGGAAACCTTGCAAAGCAAACTGTTATGTAGAAAGAAGCTAGATATAGGGAGAAGGAAACAGATGACAACCAGTTGCTCAGAGGCCTGATTAGGCCCCCGGACTGCACACCTGTTGGTACATAGAGACTGACATTAAATAAAGCATACAGTTATTTATTTATTGAAGAAGAAATTGAATTTATACCCCCACCCTTTACTACCTGAAAGGAGCCTCGTGGTGCAGATTGGTAAGCTGCAGTACTGCAATCCAAGCTCTGCTCACAACCTGAGTTTGATCCTGGTGGAAGCTGGGTTCAGATAACCGGCTCAAGGTTGACTCAGCCTTCCATCCTTCTGAGGTCGGTAAAATGAGTACCTAGCTATCTGGTGGTAAAAAGTCTGTCATAAATGTCATGATGTGACGTCACCCCAGAGTCAGAAATGACTGATGCTTCCACAGGGGACTACCTTTACTCACTACCTGAAGGAGTCTCAGAGCAGTTTACAATCTCATTTCCCTTCCTCTCCCCACAAGAGCTCTGACAGGAACTGCTCCTGAGAAAGTAGCTGTGCCAGAACTGTGACTGACCCAAGATCACTCCAGCAGGTACATGTGAAGGAGTAGGGAATCAAACTGTTCTGTAGTCTGTATAATCTTCCTTTCACAAGAATTTAGAAATAATATTACCTGTATCAGTCATTTTAGCAAATAGCGAGCTTTCACTTTTGGGTAGGTGAGTTTCATCTAAGACTCAAGACCAGGGGTGGCCAAACTGTGGCTCAGGAGCCACATGTGGCTCTTTCACACATATAGTATGGCTCTCAAAGCCCCCACTACCCTGTTGGCCAGATTAGAGAAGGCATCTGTCTCTTTAAATCACTTCTCCGAGCCAAACCAGCCGCTGGCTTGGAGAATGCATTTAAAGTTGCTTTCTTTCCACCTCTCTCTCCCTCCCCATTTGCCTTCCTTCCGGCTCTCAAGCATCTGACATTCCTCTCTTGCAGCTCTCAAACATCTGACATTTATTCTATGTAGCTCTTACATTAAACAAGTTTGGCCACCCCTGCTCAAGACTGTATGCTAGAAGTATGGGACTTGGGCAGTCTGGCAGACTGCTGTCAATTCTTGCAGTGATTCTACTGCCTCTCCTGTTTAGTATAGGGTATTTCCAAATTCCCTCAATTAGTAATGCTGATAACTGAACTGTTGTATTTGTCTGGAAAGGTCATGACCTAGGAATCAGTGGTCATGTCCTCTTAAAGAGGGAGTTTAGAGTAAAAAGCAGTATTCCCTACTCAACTGTCTACACAGATCCAATAGCAATAGATCTGGTTACATTTAAAAGCAACAAACCTCTTGCCCAATAACTCCATTAAGAACTAAACTCAGCACTTGCTATTACCTTCATAAATTTAACTTCCTTACCTTTTCACCTATTTCTTTCATGCCTGTTAAGTATTCTTATTAATCTTTTAGTAATATGTTATGGTGCCTTTTGTATGTTTAGATACACACCAATATTTGGTGTTATATAACTCCAACTCGCCCCTTTAAATTCATTCTTTTTAGTGGGAAATACGAGGCTAGAAATTACCATTTCAACAGCTTCTTGCAACTGGCCTTATTCAGAGATACCCTAAACTTATCAGTAGACCTGTTTTTCCTTGTTGGCAAAAACACGGCATGAGGCTGATTCTCATGTTTTCTTTGGTATAAACTCCAATAATAGTATTTGTGTACTACACACTTCATACACAAGTCAGCTGATGCAGTATAAAAGGAAACACTAATGATCTGCATCTTTTCTCTTCCTTTTCTCCCCATCTCAGTTCACTGAAGACTTAAGAGTAGTTCAGCCATAATATAATAACTTCAGAAACAGTCTTGCAAGGAATAGTTTAGAGTGCTTCCTACCAAAAGCATATATAATCTTTTGTGTGAATTCATAAATGTGCAATTGCAGCAAGAAACAATGCTCAGACAAATTTTATCCTTTACCAATATGTTTTGAAATTCCAAATTGCTTTTTTCATGATTAATCCTTGTACACTAATCAATTATTAATATGTAGTCCTTTTAGAGCACTGAGAACTTTTAACATTCCTTACCTTATCCATCTTGAAAACATTTCTGTGACACCGGCAGCAGTTATTCTTTCTGGAAATAGGCAAGCTTTCGACATTTTGATCCAGATCTCCAAATATCAATGGGCCACTAAATAGTTGTTGTTTGCATTAAAGTAACCTACTTCCGTTACAGTTTAATTTATTACTAGATTTTACAAAGCCAGCTGTGATGGAAAGCAATGGGTTAACCAGAAACTGAAGACGCACAGGGCCTGCGTCAGGTGACCTGAGGGTGGGGGCAAAGTGCTCAGAGCTCTCAGGGAGGGAAAGTAGTGGAAAAAGAAAAAACTGCTGAGGGAGTCAGTCAGTTGATGTCTGACAGAGTGGAGGCAGCTGATCCTGTGAAGGAGCTTGAGGCGGAGACGGGGAAGTCTTCCAGAGACTGCAAGCTCGACAAAACCAGCCAAGAGGGCTGTGTGTGTGTGAGTCAGTTAAGACCTGAATGGTCACAAACACCTAGAGACAACTCTGAAGATCTAGTGAGGTGGTTGAGGGAGTGGATGTGGGTCTGAGACACCAAGAGGGCTGAGAGGAGAGACTCCAGTCGAGGGGTGAGACTTGGCACATCAATCCCAAGAGGCCAGACCTTGGCTAGAGGTGGAGAGTGAGTTATAGGAAACTGTGAACTGTGTAACTGTGAGAGACTCAAGAAAAGATAAAGTGAATGTAAAGCCTGAAACAACTGAACAACGTATTAGCCTGTGTAAATATCTCCCATATCCCCAAGTTAAGAACTTTGTGTTACAATAAATCTGTGGTTTAAGTTAAACCTATATTTTGTGGGAAGAACAAACAAAGCTGCTGTGGTCCCATCAAATAAACAAGTAAAATACCCCGAAGTATATATTGTACACAATGGTTGCTGGATTTATAAATAACATATTTGTACAGGCTTTTAAGTGTTATTTATATTGGTTTAGTCAATTAATTTTGTACCTTCTGTCTGTTCTTAGACACAAATTTGAACATTAGAATATAAAGTCAAAGATTAAATGCTTGGGGTTGGTTCACATATTTCCAGCAGTACCTTACATACAATGGTGCAGCAGTATGTGTGCACCAAGCATGCCATGAATACACCCAATATTTATGCTTCTTGTATCTCAATAAGGAGGTGTGGGGATTGTTGAAATTAGGTCTGGGTGCATATGCTAAACCAGAAGGGTCGAATTCATTTGTTATGAGCAGGGGTGGAATTCTAGCAGGAGCTCCTTTGCATATTAGGCCACACACCCCTGATGTAGCCAATCCTCCAAGAGCTTACAAGGCTCTTTTTTGTAAGCTCTTGGAGGACTGGCTACATCAGGGGTGTGTGGCCTAATATACAAAGGAGCTCTTCTAGAATTCCACCCCTGGTTATGAGGGCCAGATCTGACATAAACGTCACTTTCTTGGGCCAGGCCATGCATGTTATAAAATGTAACTCGAGGTACCGGAGATACAAAGCTGATTTCAGATGTCGACTGGTAATAGCAGGTGAATGACAGTAGTAGGCTTGATTGGATTATGTGCAATATGCAGTAGATGTGAAGATACCAGCATTGGTATTGAGACAGGAAACCTAGGTCTCAATTCCACCCAGGAGGAAGAGTCAGTCCAGGAGGATGCAAATAAGAAATGGACATGTTTGACATTATAAACCACAACATTCAGTTGCTGACCTAAGAGTAACAGTGCTCTTACAAAGGAATTTCAAAGGGAGATTAGAGAGAGTGCTGAATTGCAACTGATAATGAAGCTCAAGACAATGCATCCTCCTGGACTGAACTGAGAGCTAGTTTTCCTGCCTCATTACCAATGTGTGCTATTATCATTCTGCATCTGAAATCACTCCACTCTCCAAGGTTTAAGGACCAATCCAAGTGTTCTGATTCCTGATCACAGTCTTTTTTGAAAGAAAAAAAATCCAGATAGGAATAGAGAAATCCAATTTTTTTTTAACTTTTCAGAAAAAGTCGAAATGCTTATTCTGCTTATCAGAAGAATCCATCCACACTCCTTTCCTTCGTTCCTTCGAAGAAGTGTTCTTACACATAAAAGCTTATACCTGAAATAAAGCTGTGTTGGTCTTGAAACTGTGTTTTTTCTCTCTCTCTTTCCTCCCCAGAAGAGGAGGAACATCCCAGAGATGGAAGCAGAAGCTGTGTGTGCGTGCGAGAAAGAAAGACAAGCCTTTGTCTCTCTCCCACACAAAGCAGAAAGCTACCACAGAATGCTTTGTGTGTATGTGTGTGCGAGAGAGATGCTTGTCATTGTCTCTGTCCTGCAGGAAGCAGTCATGGAGCTCGGGGCGGGGGTGGCGAGGCAAGAGGCAGGAAGTAAAGAGCCACTGTGCGAGCTGGAGAAAAAGCAAGCTATGGTGAGGCTGCAGTAACAGCCTTGGAAAAAGAAGCAGTACAACAAAGTTGGGGGATGAATTTGAGCCCCGCATGGGCTGGATGCGGCCCACGGGCCGCATGTTTTGACACCCCTGTGCTAAACTGTCTGTTAACATATAGCCCATCTGTAAACTTTGGTTAATATGAAATGCAACTATGCAGGCAGCTTTGGCAGTGTAAGTAAATTAGCATTGATCTAATTTTTAATGGATCTTAACCATAAACATATATGGTTATGTGAATATTTTTTTCCTATAGCTTGACTTTTGTTCTACCAAATGCTGTATATACAAGATTGAATGATAGAGATTCAAAGCAAAGCTGAACAAATGATTTTGCTTCTATTGCTTACGATGTACATTGATTTCTTTGTAGGTATGTTCTCTTTATTATAATTGTCTCAAAGGTACATATGTATATATGCCATATGTGCATATAATGAAGCACTGATGGCTGTTTTTTATAAAGAGCAGCTCTGAAAGAACCCATTCTGGAGGGATGAAAAGTATTTAATGTTTTTCCTGTAGTCCAGGGGTTCCCAACCTTTTTGAGCCTATTGGCACCTTTGTAATTTTTACACAGGATGGTGGGCATAACTATAAAATAGCTACCATACAAGGTGGAGCCTACCACAAAATGGCTGCTGTAGCTTAACCTTCTCTCACCCAGTGAAAATCCTTCTACTGTAGAGGCAGCTGTTGCCAAAACAATGTTTTCAAAAATTTGTGTAGTTGATCAGAAATTCCACTAGACAAAAGCACCACCTGGTCCTACCTAGTTTCTAAAGACACTTGGCAAGTGTTATCGCACCCATGGACTCCACATTGGGGACCCCTGCTGTAGCCTTTTTTGTGCTGCCTAATTGTCACTCCAAGGCCTTTCCTTCCAAATACATTTTTAATCTTGCCCGTGTGTATGTGAAACCATATTGGCAGGGGAGCAGCTTGGTGTGTGTGAAATACAGAATATAAAAAGACAAGCAGGCAAAGGATTAAGTGTCCTTCTTGACTCTCCTACCTCTTTGCGACAGTTTGAAGTCACTTTTCCTAGATGAAGTCCTCAGAGTACATTAATGATCTATGATAGAAGGTAAGCGGAAAGATGTTCAAATTACAAGGCAGGTGAAGGAATTGCATGCAAGTTCCAGTGGGCTATGTTAAGTGTAAGAAAAATGAGTGCTATTAGCTGACATGTAATAGATGGGAGGGGGAAGTGGTAATTTTGATGCTGGTAGTCCTCACTTGCATATAGGTGCTGCTATAGAACTGTTTGTGGTTACAAGTGAAAGTATTCCTCCCCGCCCTAGCCTGAAGACAGCCTACATCCTAGCACTCCTTGGAACAAACTTGTGTGCTGGAATACTAGACCCAGCGCTGGCTCTTGGTCAAATAGCACCCTAGGCAGGGCCCCCCCCCCAGCACTCTCTCCCCCCCCCCAGGCGTGCTCTGCTCACCCACCACCACTGCCATCGCCAGGCTCCTCCGGCCCACCATTGCCGCCGTGTTCCGCTCACCCCCTGCCACTACACTCTGCTTGCTCACCCCCCCCCCCACCGCGATTACAGCCCTACTGGCTTCTTGTAGCCCGTGCCTGCATTTTTAAGGCACGGGCTGCAAGAAGTCAGTGAGGCTACAGTCATGGCGAGCGGGGGGGCGAGCATTCACTGTGGCGGTGGGGGGCCAGATGAGGCTGGCGGCGGGGGGAGAGGGAGGGAAACTAGCCGATTGCCTTGGGCTCCAGAGGGGGGGAGCCCAATTTGGCTCCCCCCGCCTCTCGGCGCCCTAGGCAACCGCCTAGTTCTCCTAGTGGGCGAGCCGGCCTTGACTAGGCCTCTATTATGAGGTACATTTTCATACATCAATATTTGATACTTTGGTGTAGAGGTACCCCATTTTCAGATATCCTTGTGTTCTGGATGCATTGGTTTGTATATGTACTAAATTTCAGGGCTCCACATCATTTGGAAAAGCCTCTCAACCTTGATACCTGCCAATCAGCGAATGAGACTGGACTCTTTGATATGTAATCTTAAAATATATATGCCTGTTGCCAATTACTTTTGTGCTAATTTAAATTTACCATTATGCTATTTTAAATATATTATGAGTTTCAGTTCATTCAGACTTGTTTCTTTATATCCTGCCTCTCCACCAAAAGATTCTCAGGATATTTTACAGATAGTGGACAAAAAGCATTTTCCCCTGGAAGAAGGAGGAAGGATCAGAGTAGTTGGGTACAGTCCATAATCATTAAAATATTAATACTATTAAAAACAAACACCCTGATTAAGAAAATATTCACCAAATGCAACAAAATCTTTACAGTCTAGGATTATCAACAGTGTAAAATACAGATATTAAAAGCTGTTTTAAGATGTCTGCTGAATTAATGTGTGCTGAATTCTGCCACTGAAATCAGTAGAACTTATACTCAAAGTAAAACACTTATCTTGACTACGTTCTGTTGGTCTTTAATCAAGTTTTATTTACAAAAAGTGACCATTGAGGAGGTATATCTGACATGTCAAGCTTCTATGGAGATTGTACTATGTGGTTTCCAATGGAAACTTTAGTATAAAACAGTAACAGATTTCTGAATTTTGCAGTAAAAGATATGTGAATGGAGTGTCATTAGGATCCTCATTCTATGATGTTAGTATTCTAATTGTTTTCTAACTCCTGACATCTGTATTTATTGACATAAAAGACCCTTCTGGTTATTTTCTCAAGCTTTTAACATGTACAGCAGATACATCTCACTGATGAACACTCCCTGAAGAAAAATAGTTAATAATGTTTCCAGCCTTAAGTAGTTTGCTTTAACAGTGTCATATTGATTTCCAGTTTTAAAGGATTTCCAAAGCCAGTGTGAAATAATTTGCTGCTTGATGAAGTAACCCCCAGAATAAAACTAACTCTTGATGTGATAGAATTGTTTATCATTTACAGAGGTGGGAGGCAGTTTATACACAGAACAAATGTCTCAGCTGGGCCGGAAGTGTCTTTCAGAAAACATTCAGCAGAAGCATTTTCTGGTCATCTTCCCAGTCAGAAGTTCTATTCAATGACTTGTTTAATGAGGAAGTGAAATACTCAGGGAAAATAGGGCTAAACAGAAATTGCCAGTGTTGGAAGTTAATTCCAGCAAATCATTTGGAATGTTTTTGGATTATGAACAGTAGTCTCTTGTAAGAAAAGACATGGAAGGATCTTATCTTTTGTATCTGTTGTTTGTACTCTTCAGACATTCACACACATACCACAGTCCTGCGTTTTTGGTACAAATAAATTCAATTTAGGATTGTAGTTTTGTTTTACCATGGATTGCTTGCTTTCCTTTCTCAATATGCAAGGCTGGTTAGATGAATTTTCAGATTTTAAAATATCAAAAGGTGGAAATGGTGCATGGAATATATGAATTGTAATTTTAAATGCATCAGCACATTCTGTAATGGTGTATAAATGTGTAATTTCATACATTTTTTATGTGAAGATGTTTGTTCTATAGATTAAGAGTACAGATATTCTAATGTACTTAGTCTTGTGATAGTATCTTTATGGATACTATTGCCTGATGGAAATAAGCAATGACAATTTATTTTATTTATATTGTGGGAAAACATTATTAATGATTACATGGCCTGGATAGCCTAGACTAGCCCAATCTCATTAGGTCTCAGAAGGTAAGCAGGGTCAGACCTAAATGGGAGACTAAATAAAGGAAGTCTTGACCAAGGAGGCTGGCAATGCCTTGAAAATCCTGTAGCATCACTGTAAGTCACCTACAGCTTGAAGGCAAAACAAAGGTGTTTAGTTGGTACTGTAGAATGTTAAGATCTGAAAAGTGCTATCTTTGTGAATGTACAGTTGTAGGTTAGAATAGTAGTATGTCTTAGTGGGAGAAATATAGTTTGTTGCTGCTATAACAATATTATGTGAAATGTGGTCTGTTATGTATGATGGGATGTGGTGTCACATTCATGAATTTTGCACACCCAATAAAATTTATATCAGGAACCAGCATACATGTCAGAACTGCCAACTCAGAGTACAACATTATGTGTTCTGTGGTTATGTCACACCTATCCAGGAAGAAAACATGTAAGTAAATCAAACCAAGAAAATAATGACAATGTTTGTAGGCAGGACTGGCACGTCCATTAGGCGACCTTGGGTGGTAGCCTAGGGCACAGCTTTTGGGGGGACAAATTAGGTGCCTCCTGCCCCCATGTGGATTGGCAGCCACCGCTGCTGCCCCAGGGTGAAGACTGGGAGCTTCTCCCTCCCTGTTCCTCACTTGCTTCCCCCCGCCGCCACTGCAACAGCCTCTGTGGGGGGGAGTGAGTGAGGAAGGGGCTCAGCAGGGGCAGCATGGCAGCAGGTGTGCTCTGAGACACTCGGAGCCGGCCCTCCCTTGAGCACCTCAAAGCCAGGGCAGGAGCCTTGCCGCACCACCTCAATGCCACTACTTAGCCTTCTCTGGTCTGTGCTTTAGAACAGACTGGGGGAGACTGAGTGGGAGTGGCACAGCAAGGCTCTTGCCCTGACTCTGAAGTGCTTGGAGCCAGGGCAGGAGCTAGGCCACCGCCACACTCATCCTTGCCACCCTCCTCTGCTTCACCTGGCTTTGCTTGTGGGTGGGGGGGGGGACGAAGGGGGCAGGGGGGCCTCCCATAGGGTGCCAAAAGCTCTGGCCCTGTTTGTAGGAAGATTTTGAGATGGGGGTGGGAAGAAAAGAAAGCTTTTTGCAAATCATCAACTGATGTGGATCAGAGATGGTAATGTTTTGGCACAGCTCTACAAAGTATTCTTTCATCAATGGACTTTCAGAAGTGCTTTCTGCTGCTTGCATTTGTTAATGCACATTCAGCTGAAGGCCCACTAGGAGCACTTTTTCTTTATGTGCACGCTTTATTATTGGATATGTTCACAAGATTGCTTGTAGAAAATTAAGGCATTGTTTTAAAATTTCATAAATATGGCAGTTGTACAATTATATACTTGACTAAGTTACAACTGATGCATTTTATGTTGTTAGAACAGTAAAATAAGTTTAGATTTGATAAGTATTCTGTATATTTCAGTTGTGCCTTCCCTGCAGAATTTTTCATTAGAATGGATGTTCTGTACCAAAAATAAAAAACTGAGGCAGGGCAGGGGAAGAGAAGAAGAAGTAAGTAGTTTCATCATTTGCCGAGAAGGACCGTTTATTGTCCAAGCAGTTTTTGGTACCACTTGAAATAATCTTATTACACACTGTAGCCTATTCTACCATGCCTTAAATCAGCTTATTTTCTACATGCTAAGGGTGTAATGTTTCTGAAAGATTCTGAAGCCATGGAAGTGAAAAACAAATTTTGAGCAAAATTTGCTTTCTTATCAAGCTTAAGCTTATGATAGTGCTTTAACAGCACAAACTGCATCGTTTATAACTTGTGTGTTATAATTATGCTTTAAAAGTATGAATCTCTTAATTTTCTATAAGTAAAATTGTGACTATATCCAAAGACTAGAGATCAAGAAACTGTGAAGGCGCCCCCTGCCCCCATGTGAGCAAATAGTCAATTTTATTAAGGCTAAATCTGTCGTTTCTTCATTTAATTCATAATTAAATCTATTCAAATGCAGTATAGACCATCACAAACTTTACCAAGGTTTTTTGTAAATGTGGATATGTTGCATGAAGATATGTTTGAGCAAGCTGTGGCTCTTCTTTTGAAGGAAATTCTAGATTGGGTGATAAATCCATTTTTAGATACTGAGGAAGTTGGGGTAGTGGAGGAAGAACTAAGCTACAAAATGACATTAATCTGAAGCAAAAGTTTAAGAAATCATACCAAGAATATTGGTTATAGAATGAAATTTCTGATCACTGTTCTCCACTATGGACAGTGGTTAAAAAGCTCCTTGGTGCATTTCCAGCATATTTGGGGGGAAATGGTGTTAGTGTATTTATTTATTTATTTAGTCGACTTATATCCCGCCCTTCTCACCGAAGTGTCTCAGGGCGGCTCACAACATAGTGATTCATACAATTCGATTTAAAACATTTACAAATACAGTAAAACCATAGTTAATAAAACAAAGATAAGATAAGATAAGATAAAATCAGCGGTCTATAAAAGCATTTTGTTCCATCTAGAGGTGTTCTCATTATCAGTTAGGTGTTATAGGCCTGCCGGAAGAGGGCTGTCTTATAGGCCCTGCGGAACTGCCCTAGGTCCCGCAGGGCCCATACCTCCTCCGGCAGCTGGTTCCACCAATGGGGTGCCGCTATTGAGAAGGCCCGATCCCTGGTGGATTTTAGGCGGGCCTCCTTTGGCCCAGGGACTACCAACAGGTTTTGCGAACCCGAGCGTAGTACTCTCTGGGGAACATGTGGGGAGAGACGGTCCCTAAGGTAGACAGGTCCTAGGCCATATAGGGCTTTAAAGGTAATGACCAACACCTTGTACTGGACTCGGAATGTTACTGGCAGCCAGTGCAGATCCCGGAGCCCCGGCCGAATGTGCTCCCATCTTGGGAGCCCTAATAGCAGCCGGGCAGCAGCGTTCTGCACCAACTGCAGTTTCCGGGTCCGGCACAAGGGTAGCCCCATGTAGAGGGCATTACAGTAGTCCAACCTCGAGGTGACCTAGGTCCCGCAGGGCCCGTACCTCCTCCGGCAGCTGGTTCCACCAATGGGGTGCCGCTATTGAGAAGGCCCGATCCCTGGTGGATTTTAGGCGGGCCTCCTAGTGTAGTCATCCAACTTTTCTTGGAACAAAGAAATCAACTCCAGGTTACTAAATGTGGCAATTTAAGACTTCTGCTAAGTGACTATAAACCAGAGATTGGGAAACCGTTACCACTTCATCAGGCACTTCATTAAGAATTTACTGAACAGTTATTAAATCTGATATCTAAGATTCTTGCTAAATGGTAGATTTTGAAAACGTGTCAGTGGATCAAGTTAATGGTTTTGTTGAATAAATGTGCATTTGTCACTGTTTTGAATTTTAGTGGTTCATGCATATTGCTTTTCTGAATAATGCTAATATTAGGGTTGGTAGGGGTACTGGGAATGAGTATATTGATCCAAGGGGGGCAGTGGTGTGAAAAAGTTTGGGAACCACTGCTGTAGTCTCTATTCAAACTATACATTCTGAGTAAAACAATGCCTTGAAAGGCATTTTATTCATTTTAAAGATATTTCATAGGTGTTTTCAATTCTCTCCCAAATTTCTATTTATTTATTTTTTAATTTTGTCATGTGTTTTCCTTCTAAATGTTCCAGGGATTTTGTTTGTTTGTTTGGGCCAGGCTTTTGCATCTCTGTTTCTTTCCTTTCCTTTTTTCATTTTCTGTATAATATCTAGCCTGATTTTTAAAAAGTTATGGAAAACTTGCATTGTCTTCTGAGGTTTTGTCCCAATAAAAGGACGTACACGATTTTTGTGTCCAGTCGGCAGTAAAGTTCCAGTAAGTTTAGCTTAGAATCATTGCTTCTCTTATTCATTCTTTGTTCTATTGTTTCAGCTGCAATATTTAAGTTACCATATACTTTATCAGTTTTCATTAGGTATTTTTAGGTTTATAAGCAGAACAGCTAACATGGATGCTCTGGAAAAGCCTGGATAGTGATTTGGTCACTGCATAGAGAGCTGTTTTTTAACCCTACTCCCATTTGTTATGAGGGCCAGATCTGACATAAATGTCACTTTGTTGGGCCAGGCCATGAGTGTTATAAAATGTAACCTGAGGTACCAGAGATACAACTTTCATAAAGGTGATTTCAGATGCCAAATGGCAATAGCAGGTGAATGACATTAGCAGGCTTGATTGGACTAGGTGTGATATGCCAAGGGATAGTAGGTGTGCAGATACCAGCATTGGTAATGAGACAGGAAACCTAGGTCTCAATTCCACCCATGAAGAGGATTCAGTCCAGGAAGATGCAAATAAGAAATGGACATAAATAAGTCTGACATAAACCATTCAGTTGCTGACCTAAGAGTAGCAGTGCTCTTACAAAGGAATTTCAAAGAGAGATTAGAAAGAGAGAGTGCTGAATTGCAATGGATAATGAAGCTCAAGACAATGCATCCTTCTGAATGGAACTGAAAGCTAGTTTTCTGTCTCATCACCAGTGTGTGCTATTATCATTCTGCATCTGAAATCACTTCACTCTTCAAGGTTTAAGGACCAATCGAAGTGTTCTGATTCCTAATCACAGTCTTTTTTTTTAAAGAAAAGAAATCCAGATAGGATCAGAGAAATCCAATCTTTTTTTTTAACTTTTCAGAATAAACCCAAATGCTTATTCTGCTTGTCAGAAGAATCCATCCACTCTCCTTCCCTCCCTCCCTTCAAAGAAGTGTGCTTGCGCAGATAAGTTTATACCTAAAATAAAATGTTGTTGGTCTTGAAGCTACCCTGGAACTCCAACTTTGTTTTCTCTCTCTCTCCTCCCCCTTCCTCCCTCCCCCAAAGAGGAGGAGCAGTCCCGGAAAAGAAGGCAGAAGCTCTGTGGCGTGGGTGTGGGGTGGGACTTGTCTTTTATCTCTCCTGCACAAAGCAGGAAGCAGCCACTGAGGGAGCTGGGGAGAAATTGAACTGTGGTGCAGTCACAGCAGCAACCCTGGAAAAGCCCTGGTAGAGGGTGCAGGAGAAGGAAGTTGTTTGTGGGACAATTGTGAGTCCTGCAGGGGCTGGATCCATCCCATGGGCCATATGTTTGACACCCTTGGGTAATGAAACAATGTAAAGAACTTAATGCATATGTATTTTTATGTCATGAAACAAACCATACACTGATGTGAAATGATAAACAGGATTGTCAAGACATGCTGCTATAAAATGAATGTTGAAAGTACCACAATGAAATTTCTAGACATTATGGCAGCCTGGCATCTGGGATTTGCTGAGTCTTGCATATATGTGCATAAAATCATTATTGTGTTTTACCATAACGAATATGTACTTAGTAGGCTAAGCTCCACAGTGTTGTGAGCAAAAACTGTACCTTGTGAGTGAAAAGGCTTGTAGCATTAAAGATGTTAGTGAGTCTACATTTGACTATCACATAAATTAGTTTTTAAATTATTTCCATAAAATAAAATCTCAAAATGAATCTTTAAACTATATTTTAAGAATAATTTAAACATTATAAGATACAACAGAATCAAGTTAGATTTCATTACAGAAAATGTCCTCTGTGGGGTTAGATCAGGCCTTCAGAAAACAGGTCTTCCTGCCCCTTTCTACTATATTGGTAGACCTGGCCTTCGGAGAACAGGTCTACCCTTTCCTTTGCACTATATTTGGGTTGATGTGGGACGTTGGGGAGAGTTTGGCAATATGGCTGGTGTACCGTCTGCCTAATGTGCTGGCCAGTGCCTTATTGTCCCTGATGGAGGCTGTAGCAGGCTGGGCCTTGGAGTACCCTCGACTTATAGTCTAGGGTGACTTCAGTGTCCATGCCAAGGATGCAGCCTCTAGCCAGGTGGTGGACCTAGTGTCATCCGTGGCAGCGCTAGGACTCTTCCAATATATAACAACCCCCACACATCAGGCAGGGCATATGCTAGATTTGATCTTTGCAGCAGGAGTTGTAGTGGACCAGATCACTGTGGATGCAGTGCCCAGGTTGGATCATTATGCCCTGAGGGCCTGTGTGAATATCCCTCCTACCCTGTTTAGGTGGTGAGCAGGTTTTAGCTCGCCCGCAAAGTCAGATGGACCCTGTGTGGTTTCAGATGGCCTTACGGGATCCCTGGCCCTCGAGCGACTCATTGGATGAGCTTGTGGAGATTTGGAATAACTGACTCTCCAGCTATCAAAATCACTCCCTGGTGTTCTCTTCGTCCCCATTCTCGATTGGCGCCGTGGTATACTCCAGAATTACAATTGATGAAACAGCGACTAATAGAGAAGCAGTGGCAACGTACTCATGATGAAGCTGCAAGAACATTCTATAGGTCATTTATGTGGACCTATGGGATGGCAGTCTGGGCCACAAAGAAGACTTACTTTGCAACCCGGATTGCATCTGTGACCTCACATCCAGCACACCCAGCACGTAGTGGGGTCAGTCTGAATTACTCGCCTCCGTCATTGTTGTTATGCAACCCCAGGTCCATAATCAATAAGACCTCAGTCCTCCGAGAGTTTTTGCTCGAGCAGGATGTGGACTGAGACCTGGGTGTGAGACGGAGAGACTGTTGCTCTGTCCCAAATGGCTTCCCCGGGATACTCAGTCTTTCACCAATCACAGACTAGTGGGCGGGGGGGAGGGGTGGCCGTATTCATACGAGAGTCTTATTCCTTTCGAGCCCTCCTGGCCCCAGGGATCAATGATATTGAATGTGCCGGTCTGGCTTGGGACGCTGGGGAGGGGTTGGCAATATGGCTGGTGTACTGTCCGCCTAATGCACTATCTGGCGCCTTACTATCCCTGATGGAGGCAGTAGCAGACTGGGCATTGGCGTACCCAAGGCTTGTGATCCTGGGTGACTTCAATGTCCATGCTGATGACGCGGTCTCCAATCAGGCAATGGACCTAGTGTCATCCATGGCAACACTGCAGCTCTCCCAATTTGTTACTTCGCCCACTCACTAGGCGGGGCACATTAGATTTGATCTTTGCGGCCGGGGTTTTGGTGGACGATATTACTGCTGAAGCGGTGCCATGGTCGGACCACTTTGGCCTTAAGGCTCGTGTGGATGTCCCACCCCAAGCCTGTTTAGGCGGCGAGCTTATTTTGGCTCACCCACGGAGTCTGATGGACCCGGAGCGGTTTCAAATGGCTCTGTGGGATCCCTGGCCCCCTGGCGATACTCTCAATGACCTGGTGGAGTCTTGGCAAGGCCGGCTCTCCAGAGCCATCGATGAGATCGCACCTCTGCGCCCTCATGTTAAGCTAGCTCCGTGGTATACTCCGGAACTGCGGCAGCTGAAATGAGGGCTCAGACGGTTAGAGAGGCAATGGCGGCGTGCTGGACGAAGCGACCAGAACATCTTATAGAGAGTTTATGAGGTCCTATGAGATGGCAGTCAAAGCCACAAAGACGACTTACTTTGCAGCCAAGATTGCATCTGCAAATTCACGCTCGGCACAATTATTTAGGACAATTCGGAATCTTACAACACCGCCGCAAAACATGCTAGGGAATTGGAGATAGGCTGTGAGGCTTTTGCAAAAATTTTTGCAGATAAGATCTCGTCGCTCCATCATGACCTTTCCACCACATTGGAAATAGTATGCGAACTCGAGGCCCCGTGCCTGTCTTCTGGACCAGTTCTGGACTGCTTTGACATGCTCAGCCTGGAGGAAGTTGACAGAATCCTCTCCACTGTACGCCCAACAACTTGTGATATGGATCCATGCCCCTCCTGGCTAATTAAAACTTACCAGAGGGAGCTTAAATGTCCTATACAGGACATCGTAAATAGATGTCTCTCGGAGGGGCTTTTTCCAACGCCTCTTAAAGAGGCTGTGGTCCGCCCTCTCCTGAAAAAAGCTACATCAGAACTGGCCAATTTGGCACATTATTGAATTTACCCTTCTTGGGTAAAATTTTTGGGAGGGCAGTAGCATTACAGTTACAGAGTTTTCTGGATGACGCTTCCGTTTTAGATCCCCAGCAGTCCGGTTTTCGCCCAGGTCATGGGACGGAGACAGTGCTGGTCACCCTTGTGGGTGACCTCCATTGGCATCTGGATCGAGGTGGCTTGGCGGTGCTGATGCTGTTAGACCTGTCAGCTGCATTCAATACGGTCGACCATCAGTTATTGACCCGCCGTCTTGCCGATTCTGGGCATTCAGGGGTTGGCCTTGCAATGGCTTTCCTCTTTCCTTGATGGTCAGGGACAAAGAGTGGCGATTGGGGGTGAACTGTCTCAGAGGCACCCACTTAATTGTGGGGTGCCACAGGGGGTGGTGCTCTCCCTGATATTAGTCAACATCTACATGCGTCCCCTTGCCCAGATTACCCGGAGGTATGGGTTGGATTGCCACCAATATGCTGATGATACCCAACTCTATCTACTGATGGACGGCTGGCCTGTGTTCCAGAAAATCTGGACCTGACATTGCCAGCTGTGGCAGGATGACTCAGGCTAAGTATGTTGAAGTTGAATCCAGCGAAGACAGAGGTCCTTTGCCTGAGTCGCGACGGTCTGGGCAGGGAAATCCCCCTACCAGCATTTGACGATGCGCCATTGAAAATGGCAAGGTCAAGAGCCTGGGGGTGCTACTGGAGCCGCCCCTGTCAGTGGAGGCCCAGATAGCAGCGACTGCTGAATCCACTTTTTTTCATCTTGGGCGAGGCAGTTGATCCCCTTCCTGGAGCTCGGCGACCTGGCAACAGTGATCCACACAATGGTCACATCGAGGCTGGACTACTGTAATGCCCTCTACATGGGGCTGCCCCTGTGCTGAACCCAGAAACTACAGTTAGTGCAGAACACAGCGTCCAGGCTATTACTGGCGCTCCCTAGATGGGAGCACATACAGCAGGGGCTCCGGGGACTGCACTGGCTGCCAATAGTGTACCGGATTCGTTACAAGGTGCTGGTTATCACCTTTAAAGCCCTATATGACCGAGGATCTGCCTACCTTAGGGACTGTCTCTCCCCATATATTCCCCAGAGGGTACTGTGATCTGGTTCTCAAAATCTATTGGTAAACCCCGGGCTGAGGGAGGCCAAACTGAAAGTCACCAGAGAAAGGGCCTTCTCGATTGTAGCCCCCCACTGGTGGAACTAATTGCCAGAGAAGGTGCGGGCCTTGCGGAGCCTTGCCCAGTTCCTTGTCCAGTTCCACTCTTTTTCAACTGGCCTTTACTTAAGAAGGAATTTACTGTAGAAGGAATATGTCGCCACGGAAAAACTGTAAGATGCGTAACATCAAGATTTTAGCACCAAATCAACTTAGATGGTTTTACTGTGTGATTTATAATATTTGATTTATAATGTGTGATTTATAATATGTATGTATGATTTATAATATGCATTGTTTTAATTGTTTAAGTTTTTATGTTGTGAGCCACCCTGAGCCTGCTTCGGCGGGGAGGCCGGGATATAAATTAAATATTATTATTATTATTTAGTATAATTCGGTCACTAACCTTGTCACAAGGTAAACCAAACACTAGGGAATTGGAAATAGGCTATGAGGCTTTTGCAAGTTTTTTCGCAGATAAGGTCTTGTTGCTCCGACCTGACCTCCCTGACACATTTGATACAGTGAGTGAACTCAAGGCACTGAGCATGTCTTCTGGTCCTTTTTTGGATTCCTTCACTCAACTTAGCATGGAAGAAGTCGACAGGATCCTTTTTACTATGTGCCCTATCACCTGTGGATTGGATTCATGCCCATCTTGGCTAGTGAAAGCTAGCCAAGCAACGCTACCTGAACCACTATAGGTGATTATCAACAGATTTATCTTAGAAGGGATTGTTTTCATACCTCTTAAAGAGACTGTGGTTTGCCCCCTCTTTAAATAGCCATCTGCCGACCCAATTGAATTGGCAAACTATCGGCCAATGTCAAACTTACCCTTTTTAGGTAAGATCATATTGCGGACTGTAGTGACTCAGTTACAGGGCTTCTTGGATGACACTTCTGCACTGGACTTGGTCCAGGCCAGGCCACAGGACAGAGACTGTTTTGGTTGCCCTCATAGATGACCTCCTGCACCACTTGGATCGAGGAGGCTCAGCAGTGCTGCTATTAGATCTGTCAGCCACATTCGATACAGTTGACCACCAGGTACTGTCTAGCCGCCTAGCCAATGGGATTTGGGGATCTGGCTTGCAGTGGCTGGCCTCTTTCCTCCAAGGTCGGGGATGAAGGGTGGTGATGGGGAGGAAGTGTTCCAGAGGCACCCACTCACATGTGGTGTGCCGCAAGGGATGGTGCTATCCCCGATAGAATGGGACTAGATGGCATGTATGGCTCCTTCCAATTCTGTGAGTCTATGATTCTCAGTATAGCAGAGGTGGAACAATCACGTCAAAACCCTGCCTAACCTGATAAAAAGGAAGCTGCTTAAATGGGTATTTATTCAAACATGTATATCCCAGTTTTACTGTGACTAAAGGAAGCTTATAAATCATACTGAAAAGCATAATAGGATGTACAGAAATTTTTGTCCCCCCCCCCACTTCATTATACGCTTTGGGGACCATTAAAGTCAATGTGTATCTGGGGCTCTGGGGGGGGGGCTGTTTTTTGAGGCAGAGGCACCAAATTTGCAGCATAGTATCAGATGATTGGACCAGGTGGTACAATTCTATGACCCCCAGAAGGAGTTGCCCCCATCCCCTATTGCTTGTGAGCCAGAAGCTGAAATGCCTGAGCAGCCAGCACCCCCTGGTGCAGGTTAGAGGGAATGCTGCTTGTAGGTGTTAACAGGTTTTTGTTTCCTGGAGGGTGGGGGGAGGATTATCCAGGGAGTCCATAAAAGAGCTGAGTTGAGAACTTTAAGGATTGGACTGGACATTTAATTCCTTACGAGAAGTATATTTATGTTTCAAATATCTATATTTGAACCAGAATAATAAGCCTGATTTTACAAGACAGCAAAATATTTCTTTTTAATAAAACTTCAATTTTGTCTTTTTTGGTGTGAACATTGTGTTGTCATTCTGAGAATTTTTTTATCCTTTGCAAGAAAAACTGTACAGTCCTTGATTCTATTTATTTTAAATATATCCTGCTTTTCCTTCTTGAATCCCAATGTACCAAAGAAGATTAATTTTTAAACAATTTAAAACTCACCAATAAGTCTTTTAGAACATCCTACGTCAAACCCTTCAAGACCAAAACATACAAAGAAAAACCTTGCAAAAATGTCATTTAAAAACTTTCTGGATTAACATGGTCTTCACAGCTCTTGTTAATGTCAGCAGTCTTCACAGCTTGTTAATGTCAGCAGTAATGGGCTTCTACAGAACTCCAGGAGCTCATTTCACAGTTGTAGAGATGCTATGAAATATATACATGATCTGGCTGCAACCAATTATGCCACTCTAGGGGAGGGCATCACTATGTTGTTGTTGTTCAGCCGCACAGTTGGGTCTGACTTTTTGCAACCCCATGGACCACATCACGGCAGGCCCTTCTATCTTCCACCGTCCTCCTAAGTTCGCTCAAATTCATGTTTGTTGCATCGATAACACTGTCTAACTATCTCATCCTTTGCTATCCTCTTTTTATTTACCTTATGTCTTTCCCAGCATCAGGGTCTTCTCCAGTGAGTGCTCCCTTCTCATTTGGTGGCCAAAGTATTTGAACTTCAGTTTCAGTATCTGAACTTCCAGGGAACAGTCAAGGTTAATTTCCTTTAGGGTTAGGGACTCTCAAGAGTCTTCTCCAGCACTATAATTCGAAAGCATCTATTCTTCTGTGCTCTGCCTTCCTTATGGTCAAACTTTCACATTACTACTGGGAATACCATTGCTTTGACTATACGGACTTTTGTCAGCAGTGTGATGTCTCTGCTTTTCATTATGCTGCCTAAGTTTTCCATAACTTTCCTCCCAAAGAGCAGGCGTCTTTTAATTTCATGGCTGCAGTCACCATCTAGTAATCTTGGATCCCAAGAATGTGAAGTCTGTCACTACTTCAATGTCTCCCCCTTCTTTTTGCAAAGGAGTGATGGAGCCAGATGCCATGTTTTTATTTTTTTATAAGTTGAGTTTTCAAACCAACTTTTTTGCTCTCTTCTTTCACCCTCAGTAAGAGGCTTTTTAGGTCCTCTTCACTTTCTGCCATTAATCACTTTGTTAACCGGTCCATAAGGAACATTATGGAAAATGAACTTCCAGTAGAACAGTCTATTCTCTTGTGTTTAATATGGGCCTGAAAGCTTTAGCGATGTACATGAGGGACGAACTGGGAACATCTAAGCCAGGTAAATACGTTGGGAACTCCTGGTATAAGTTGTCTGAAGGTTTGTTGGACTGAAGTGATAGAACATAAGAGAAGCCATGTTGGATCAAGCCAATGGCCCATCCAGTCCAACACTCTGTGTCACACAGTGGCAATATATATGTATATGTGTATATATATATATATATATATATATATATATATATATATATATATATATATATATATATATATATATATATATGTATGTATATGTGCGCACACACACATATATATATATATATATATAGCCACAGTGTGTGTGTGTGTGTGTGTATATACACACACACACACACACACTGTGGCTAATAGCCACTGATGGACCTCTGCTCCATATTTTTATCTAACCCCCTCTTGAAGCTGGCTATGCTTGTAGTCACCACCACCACCATTCCTGACAGTATTCATGCATATATTTCTGACCCTATCTCACTGTTTCATACTGCAGTTTGGCACTCTCATAGATGCAATTCTGTATTCACAACGTTGTTACTTTTACTCTAGTGAAATTGAAAATTTGTATTATTTAATGTTCCCTCTGCCACCTCCTTATAGATGTTTTCCTAGACAATTGTTTCCTGCTTCTGCATTTTTAATGTGCTATCACAAAAATAGGAAGCATTATTTTATAATTGTTCAGTTGTTTTTAATATAGTGATGGTTCGTGTTAGATCAGGAAATGAAAGCAATGATTGAAATGGTAAACTGACACTGGGAAATGCAACCCATGACTGCTAAGTCACAGATTTGGACGCTTGTCCAAGTATACACACTGGTAGAAAATAGACTCTTCGGGGACGTTGTGTACAATGAGTCATGGTCTCAATCTTTTTCTGGTAGGTATGTGCCTGTGGGGGTTTTATTGTTAAATATAGCTGACACCAGTTTGCATCCTTTTGGCACTTTCTGAAAAGGCTAAATCTTAAACTGGGACAGTAGCCAACCTTTACCAACACATCTTGTATATGGCGGAGGACTTCAGAGACTCCTTTGCTTTTGAGCAGTGCTATGAATGCCTTTAGACCCAGGATTCTCAATCTTGATGTCAATTAATCTCTAAAGAAGACATTGTTAACTCTTCCTTTCTATCCCCCAGGGCTTTTTTTTGTAACAGGAACTCCTTTGCATATTAGGCCATGCCCTCCTGATGTAGCCAATCCTAGGCCCTATACGAAGAGCCCTATAAGCTCTTGGAGGATTGGCTACATCAGAGATTTGAGGCCTAATATGCAAAGGAGTTCCTGCTACAAAAAAAGCCCTGCTTCCCCCTATTTATTTTTTTCTTTCCATTTCTTCCTGAAGTTTCTTTATTTCCCTTTCCCCCCTTTCTTTATTTCCCTTTCTTTCCATTTCTTCTCCCCTTTATTTACCTTTCTTTCCATTTCTTCCCCCTTTATTTACCTTTCCTACATTTATTTATTTCCCTTTCTTCCTCTTTCTTCCCCCATTTATTTATTTCCCTTTCTTCCTCCCATTTAATTTCCCTTTATTTCTCTTTCTTCCCCATTTCTTTATTTCTGTTTCTTCACTCCATTTCATTTTCCTTTCTTCACCCCATTTCTTTCTTTCCCTTTCTCCCTCCCTCCCCCCCCCCCCGTGGAGCCTGAGTGGTGGGCATTATGAAGGACTGTTTCTGGGATATGTGGGTGCCTTTAAAGGTCTGCTGGGAGCAGCTGCAGTTTCCGCATGAAGGGAGGGAGGGAGGGGTGGGGAGCCAGCTATTTGCACTTGATTATCCCAGATGGTGTTGCCTAATATGCTAATGATTGTGTGACCTAATATGCTGATATTAGGGGATGTGGTCTAATATGCTAATGAGCTCATGCTGGGCTTTTTCTAAAAAAAAAAGGCCCTGGACCTAAGCATTTGCCAAGGGCAGCGGGCCGGGGGTATGCCAAATTAGGCTCTCCCCACATGACTTCATATAAAAAACCAATTATTTGCATTAATTTTGCCAGCCTGAATCGTTCTGCCTCAGCAGAGCACTGTTTTGTAAGTTGATAATTTTGTATCACCTGCGAATGATGTTATAAATATCCAAATGACCCTTGGCAGAAAAAAGGTTCCCCGCCCCTGCTCTAACACATAACTTGGATGACTTTTGTCTTGGGCAAAAATAGGAAGATTAAATAAAAAGTAGGATATAGTTAAGCTGGATATTTTCTGTATCCGTCTGTATGCGTATATGATGTCTACATGCCTATCGTAGTGGAAATACTCATTTAGCAAGTAAAGAGTTGTGATTATTCTTCACACATTACAGCATATTGATTGTAGATAAATGTATCTCACATTTAAACAATAAATACAACCTTGAACAATAAATACAACCATGTTGTGTATTCTATAGTATACACAGGAGTACTTACCTAATTATGTAGACCAAGGGTGGCCAAACTTGCTTAATCTACAAGCCATCGTGAATAAACATCAGATCTTTGAGAGCTGCAAGACATGAACATCAGATGTTTGACAGCAGGAAGGATGTGAGAGAGGTGGAAATAAAGCAACTTTAACCTTAAATGCATTCTCAAAGCAGCTGGCTTGGCTTGGAGAAATGCATTCTCTAAGCTGGCCAGTGGGCAATGGGGACTTTGAAAGTCACATAATATGTGTGAAAGAGCCGCATGTGGTTCCCTGCTGTTTGTCCACCCCCAGTTGTAGACTGTCTCATGAAAACTTTCATTTTACATATTCTGAATAAAATATTGTCTTTAAATGTATTTTGTTCATTTCAAAGGAAAAAATATTTAACATTGCGGGGGGTTTTCTGTTTTCCCCAAAATTTCCAGTTTTTTCCCTGGATAATTGAAAAAAGTTTTGGGGAGGGACGGAATAACCTTTCTTTCTGAGCCTTCACATCTGTCTGTCCCACCTCTCCTTCTGACAGAGGGACAGTTATGGCGATTGCTTGTTTGATTGTGGGAGTGTGAGAGCAATGGACATGTAGCTCCCTTTGACTTTCTGTTTTACAGACCTGTGCTGCTGGGTGGGAGGCAGCACTAATCTGGATTGTCATATATTGTACTCTAGCCATTGTAAGATTTGTATGGTACATTCTAGTTTGCTAGTAGTTTTCTAACCCACTATGATTTGTCTGTCACATTTTCTGATTCAGCAACAGAAAACAAAACGGGAGGGAAAGTGTCAATGTTAGCTATTTTTCTAGCATCCTCTCGTTTTCTGCTTAGTGTGGAAATGTGAAGAAAGCAGAAAAATGGCAGGTTACAGGTTCTGATTTGAGAACTGGAATACTTATTGTATATTAGTTACCTTGCCTATAGAATCTCTTCTTTTCAGATACGAATATGCTTCTGATACATATATACTATCCCCGCAATGACCTTTATTACAGAACCATGTGACAGGTGTATGGCAGTGATATAGCCATCTATCACAGCAAGTCTCATAAAGTAATGTAGAGGTAAGCTGAATCTAACTGATGTATGTTTGAATGCAGTGGTAATACATGAAGTCTGAAGAGCTGAGCTGTTCACATGGTTTGCACTTTAATTCAGAACATTGTATTGTAATATTGATGCTTATAATGGCAACAATATTGTGTTAATGATTAAACTGTTGGATAATTTGAAATACAACTATATTTTGCAGTCAAAAATATGCTTCTGATAACACTAACTGGAATGCTAAAGGTGGCTTCTTTATATGTAGTTTCTTTTTTTAACAGAAAAATGATGAAAATGGGAACTGCTCTGGAGAAGGCATTGAATTTCCCACAACAAATCTTTATGAACTGGAGAGCCGAGTACTAACAGATCATTGGTCCATCCCATATAAGCGGGAAGAGTCTTTGGGCAAGTGTCTAATTGCATCCACCTATCTAGCAAGGCTGGGTAAGTGTACTCTCTTAAAATAGAACAGAAGCATATGGAAAATGCTCATTTCCTGCTTTATAAATTTTATTAATTTTCATATAGTGATAGAAAAAGAACAAAAGGCTCTGCTAATATGGAGGTTGACTTTTCTTGCTTCAGTCATAAATGGCTTAAGAAAGTTTTAATGAAATTTTAGTTTGCTTGTAAGCATCAACTTGACTGTCATGTTTTCAGAAGTGTGCCATACATTTTTCTTTATTTTTGTTTTCTTTTAGTTGTGTATAAAAATTTCATTTGGAGTTACTGTTCTGTTTAGAATGTGTGAAAGGTGACACAGATTTAACCCTTGTGACGAAAAATGGTTATTAATAAACCTTTGAGCTGGTTAGCCTGAGGAAGTAGCGCAATGGAAGAATTAGTCTTTTCCTCCCAATTTTAATAAGCCTGTTGTCAAGAAGCTTTCTGATATATAGCCAAATAGTTTATTGCAGCAGAAGAATCTTTAACTTAGGAAAAGGCAAGTAGTAGTCTTTCATGATATAGAAATGCTTGTGTGATAATAGCACTAGGTGGCAGAAGTAATGTTTCATGGACACTTTGCAACCTTGCAAGTGTACGCATGAATCTTCTAGGAGATCGCCTGTATTATCTCTTCAAAAATTGTATGGTTTTGTTTTTATTTGGACAGGGTTGAGAGTTAACACTAGAGAAGAGGGTGAATGGAGATTATGCTTGACTGTGGAATGGGATGGGCAAGGAAAATTCAGAGAAGGGTTAGGTGAGAGAAACTGCAGTAGAAGCTAATATGGCAGGGAGCAGCCAGTTCTTAGCATGTTTTCTTTATTGCATTATATAAGGCCTGTTGTGGGGAAAAATACAATGGGCTCTAGAAAGAGACTCTGGGTGAGTGCCCCCCCCCTTGCTGTATTCCAACCGAAGTGAAGGTATTCACTCCCCCCACCCTTGGTGTCTTCCCATCCCCAGCTTCCTAACCCCCTTCCAACTACCACCCTGCCAACCACCTCTTCCTCTCAACCCCCACACCTTGGCATTATGCTGCTCCCCCCCACCTCGCATGGCATTCACTCACCCCCATCCTTGCTGTCTTCCCACTTACCCTGCAGCTGGCTTCTCCCCATGGGTCTGTGTTTGTCCCCATGTCTATAGTGGTTTAAAGCCCTAAAAGAGGCACAGAATGGAAATAAGGAAGAATAATTATGGAGGGGGGCATGACAACAGCCACACAGATGCTGAAGCTTAGCATTCCTTTTGTTTGCATTGTTGCTGCCTTTTTGTGTCATATTCAGACTTGCAGCATTTAGCATCAGTGTGAATTTGTGACATGATCTGGGTTTTTTTGCCTGGCATGGTTGTATTATGGTATACCATAGAGTATGCAACTATTTTCTGTGGGGGAATTTATCTGAATTCAGCTTTCTATCACCTCCCCCCCTCCCTGCAGCATCTAGGAAAAATAGTCTTTTTCCACAGTGGGGACCAAAGCAGGAGGGAAACAACCTCAGAGGAGTGTAATGATAGAGTCCACCCTGCAAAGCAGCCATTTTATCCAAGGGAACTGACCTCTGCCATCTGGAGAGCAGTTGTAATTCTGAGTGATCTCCAGCTCTCACCTGGAGATTGGCAACATTGGTTTCCCAGGAAGATTTGGAGTCTATGGCATTGTACGTGTCTGAGTTCCCACTCCTCTTCAAACCCAGCCTCTTCAGACTCCCACCGCTCAAATATCCAAGAATTTCCTAACTTGAATTGGCAACTGCTAAGTCATGCTGGCTGACATAGTGGGGCTGCTTCTGAACAGGAGCAAGCATCCAGGCCTAGTTAAGTCATGCCAGTCAGGTGGCATCAAGTCACCCAGAGGGTGCTGCCAGGCCTAAGGTAGCCAACCTCCCCGTGAAGTCTGAAGATTTCCTAGTATCACAACTGAACTCCAGACAACAGATCTCTCTCCCTCTGGGGAAAATAACCGCTTTGGAGGCAGTGTTCCCTCTAAGCTGAGTTAGCATGAACTAGCTCACAGAGTTTTAGCCTCCAGTGCACACATGATATAAAAATACACGTGCGTGAAGTTCTTCTTGTTGCTTGTTTATTTATATTAACTGTATACTATTCAGTTGTGATAGATGAATTCAGTTCTTAACCAAATATTTTCCAGACTGGCTCAAATATTTAGTTAAACAAAGCTTTTTAAAGCAATGATGGAATTATGATAAATTGGGGAGAAATTAAGTTAGGGATAGATGTTAACTTTTTGTTGTGGTGATGATGAAAGAGGTAAGCCTGTTTTATTTATATACTAAAGCATTTTCCCATAGCTTTAATAAAATTATTAGAAAGTGTGAAGAGTTTAGAATTAGCTTTTGTGATAGCAACAATTAGAAAATATTGCCATTAAAATACAAAACCCTGAAGGCGGGAAAAATGCATCTGGCTCCTATATGTATGGACTGGCTCCTGCAACCAAAGAAAACTTGTCAAGGCCAAGCATGTGTGTGTTAATCACTATCCAAGGAAAATTCTTCAGCTAGACAAAATGCCAGCATTTTTCTTCATGCATCAGACTGTACTACATTGTAGTGAAAAGCTTTGTACACAGATACACACATGCTGTGTGCTTCTCTGTACATACATTGATTGACCCTTCATTTAGTGTATATTTTGTGCAAAATCCCCTGAGCTAAAAGATATGCACTGGGCTTTTTTTGAAGAATACTCCTTTTTCCTTACAGTTAAAGTTGGTTTTATAGAGATACATAGCTTTGTATCAGTTGCAAGACCAAGTTACAGGTAATCATATTGCCTACACCTGCACTCTTTGGTTAAAAGCACATGCTTTTTTGCAGTGATCCCATCCAAGGAAACTATAATGTAGGAGCTTTACTGTCATACCGTTGTACCATAATGGTTGCTCACCATGAGATATATGACAGTATTACTAACTAATGCTGTAGATGATGCATCTATAGCATTAGATATGTCCATTTTCTCTTCCTTGGATCAGTTATTAAAGAAACAGGACACTAATCCTTAGGTTCATAGAATCATAGAGCTGGAAGTGACCTCCAGGGTCATCTAGTCCAACCCGCTGCACAATGCAGGAAACTCACAAACACCTCCCCCTAAATTCACAGGATCTTCATTGCTGTCAGATGGCCATCTAGCCTCTGTTTAAAAACCTCCAAGGAAATAGAGCCCACCACCTCCCGAGGAAGCCTGTTCCACTGAGGAATCACTCTGTCAGGAAGTTCTTCCTAATGTTGAGACAGAAACTCTTGATTTAATTTCAACCCATTGGTTCTGATCCTACCTTCTGGGGCCACAGAAAACAATTCCACACCATCCTTTATATGACAGCCCTTCAAGTACTTGAAGATGGTGATCATATCACCTCTCAGCCGCCTCCTCTCCAGGCTAAACATCCCCAGCTTCTTCAACCTTTCCTCATAGGACTTGGTTTCCAGACCCCTCACCATCTTCGTCACCCTCCTCTGGACTCGTTCCAGCTTGTCTATATCCTTCTTAAAATGTGGTGCCCAAAACTGAACACAATACTCCAGGTGAGGTCTTACCAGAACAGAGTAAAGCGATACCATCACATCACGTGATCTGGACACTATACTTCTGTTGATACAGCCCAAAATTGCATTTGCCTTTTTAGCCACCACATCACACTGTTGACTCATATTCTGTGTATTATCTACTAAGACCCCTAGATCCTTTTCACACATACTACTGCTAAGACAGGTCTCCCCCATCCTACAACCATGCATTGGATTTTTCCTACCTAAATGCAGAACTTTACATTTGTCCCTGTTAAAATTCATTTTATTGATTTTGCCATGTTGCGCACCGTTTCCCTCAGAAGATTGAGGAACAATAGAAATTGAGCAGTTCCGCCCTCTCTTCATTACCTGTTACAATTTCACTATCCTGCCCTCGCAATGGGCCTACCATGGCCTTGCTCTTTTTCTTACTCTGAACATAAGAAAAGAACCCTTTTTTGTTGTTTTTAGCATCTTTGGCCAGCCTAAGCTCATACTGAGCTTTAGCTTTCCTAACTTTTTTCTGTACAAGCAAGGTTTCTCTACAAGGTTACAGTTAGGGGTGTGCAAAAAAATAAATAAATTTGGAATTAATCGGATTTGGAAATATACGAGGCCAAAATATTCAGAATACCATATATTTCCGAATAACGGTATTTGGAATAGCCATATATGCTGGAGATATATGGCTATTTCCGAATATACAGCCCAATTATAGCCTATGAGCCATTGAAATCAATGGCAAAATAGGGTATATTGGAAGCTGCCTGGAGGGGAAGGGGTTTGAGACCCTCCAGATTTGCAGGGGACCTGGGGGGGGGACTCTCCCCTACGAACCCCCCAAGTCCCAAAAAGATTGGGCCAGGGGTTCCCATTCCAGGGGAACCCAAAGAGCCCTATCCCACCATTATACCCTATGGGCCATTGAACTCAATAGCAACGTAGAGCATAATCAGAGGCTACTGCAGGGCAGCGTGAACAGCAGCACAACACAGCAGCAACAAATCAAACACAGAATCCTTTTAAAACAGTAAATAACTTGACTTTTAACAATACAGGAACTTAACCAACTCCTCCCTCCCCAAAAAACCTTCACCCTAACCCCGATAAATCCAAGCTACCCAGATCAGGAAAAGTAAAAGGACACTGCACTTTTAAAAGTCCTCTCACTAAAGTTAGATATAGGCAAATTGGCAACCCCCCACCCCAGGCCCCCACCCGCAGCAGAACCCCCTAATCCCAAATATGCTACCCACCCATCCAAATCTGGATAAGTAAAGGGACTTTGAGTCTTAAAAAGTCCTTTTACTTTATCCTAACTAAAATAAAAACAAGAACCCCATGACTGTCTTACCTTAGATGTCTTCTCCAGGCAGGTCAGGCAAGGCTGAGAGAGAGCAGCAGCAACTGAGGCCAAGGGCCAGCACAGCACAATCTCTCACACACCAACACAGCAGCAATGGAATGGAGTCCAGCCAGGCAGACTCCTTAAAAAGGTTCTCTGTCCCTACACAGAGCAGTTTCAAAAAATACCACTGCTCTGTGATTGGCCAGAGAACAGTGTTTACTCGGATATCCAAGTAAACAAAAGAACAACAATGTTGCTGATGGCTGGAGGATTAGCCCTGTCGGTGCGGGTGTTTGCAGAGAGAGCGGTGTGATGTGCTCAATGGTGAGCCCCAGTAAAGAAGTGAGCCAGACACCTGCAGCTAGTGTTAAATCAGTGTATTTACAATATATATACAATGTGCTCACTAGTGCAGAAAAATACATTAAACACAGGACCAAAGTGCTCCGCCAGCATGTGAACTCTCGAAGAGAGACCTGTGCATTGCAAGCACAGTCCATATATAGTTCCATCAGCCAATCCTGGCAGTCCACAGTCATGCTGACTCAGCAGGTCCTTTCCACCTGTCCTCTGCCGGCTAGAACCGGCCTGTAGATAAGGTCACTGTGACCTAGCATGCCAGCTAGATCACCTGCTGTCACATTTGAGCTGTCAAACTGTGTAAAGACAGATTCAACTACTGACAAGCCCAGCCATCAGCTACACAACAGCTCTGCAAAGCATGCATTTGCAATGCATTTTGCAAATGCATGCTTTGGATTGGCTGCTGGGGCTCCTCTCCCCTCCCCCTCCCTTCCTGATCCCAGGGAGGCTATGAGAGAGGTGGGAAAGGAGGCAAGCAGCTTCCCTGAGGCTGCAGAAGCTCCTTTCCCGCCTTTTACATTGAGTTCCGTATACTTCCAAATATTGATTCAGAAGTATATGTAATGGCTTCTAATTGGTATTCGGCGGTCTATTTGGTTTGGCCGAACCGAATGCACACCCTACATGCTGATTACTTGTTAATCATGCTGATTACTTATTAATCATTTCATCTTGGGGCCTTGGATGAATTTATGTCACCAGGAACTCATGCCCTCTTAAATGTGGAAGAGATTACACAGGTTCACCAGTACTGTGTTAGTTACTAGAGAGCTGCTGTTCCTAAACTAAAAGTATTTTTGCTAGTGAGCTCATTAGCATGAGACTCTCTAATAGCTGTCACCATAGTGTGTGTGTATACTTGAGATGTGTATATATATATACACATATACACACACACACACTCCACATTTGAGGATATACTTGAGGAAATCCAAGTGAAGAGGGGAAGATAAATCATTTTATAAAATACACTCTGAAAGACAAGTGAGCAAGAACAAAACCAGCACTGTAAGTGAATCTAATACTGAAACTTTATATTACTTTGCAAAGGTCATGCTGCAGAGGCCATGCTGGGCAGGAGCCCCATCTGACCCCACCCACTTTCTAAGAAAGTGTGGGCAGGTGCCTTGTTGGGGATAGGGATGTGCATTTGATTCAGCCAAACCAAATGCAGTCCCAAATACCAGCTGATTTGGCTGTATTCAGCTCTGTATTCAGCCAAATCAAATTCTCTATTCAGTAGCTATTCAGTTCCATTATACTCTGTGGGCCGTAGTAGTCAATGGCGAAATAGGATGTAATGAATGGTGGCTGGAGGGGAGGGGATTTGTGCGAGAGGCATAAAATTTGTAGGCAGCTGCAGGAGCCTCCCCCAGAGAACCCCCAAGTTTCAAAATGATTGGACCAGGGGTTCCCATTCTATGGGACCCTAAAGTGGTTGCCCTCATTCATTGTTTCCTTCAATGATAAAAACTTGTGAACACAGCCAGCAGTCAGATTCTTCTAAAGAATCTCTGTAGTAGAAAGTCAACTATGGTGAAGATGCTTGTTTGCATGGAGCATAGTGTTGCTATGTGCCCAGCAGAACAAGTGCCACTGTGGCAGTGCCAGTGCCACACACACAGGACCTTAATTCAAATCTGAGAATCTCTCTGAGGGGGGATTTGATTTAATTTTTTGAGGTACCTCAGTTCATTCTGGTTAAGGGAAGCTATCTTAAGCTCTGGGAGCTATTGTTATGGTTCTTTAGATTCTGGCCTTGATCTGCAGCTACTTGCAGCCTTATGTATTTTATTTCCCCTTTCATATAAGGAGTATGGAAGTTGGCAGATCTGTTGGTTCGGTATTAAACTGAAAGCATGAAAACATGCAGGCCCAAGGGGAGGTGATTTTCAGTTATTTCCCCCTTCCCTTTCCTGTGGGAGACCTCTAATTTCCTCTCATCTCCCAGGAGCATTTTAGACCTCTAATTTCCTCCCATCTCAGATGGCATTTCAGGCAGCTGCGGGAGAGAAGCATGATTAACCCCCCCTCTCTCGTACCTGTGGAAATCTAGGCAGGATCCAAACTGCTTCTTATTTATTACATGCATTTGTTAAAATGCTTAAACCACCTTTCTTAAAGATGTGCCCATGGTTCTTTATTACAAATATAGGGTCTGATCCAGCCAGCTTTTCCACTTGTGAAAAAGGGAGAAGGGGATCTCTTTTGACCACCCAAAAGGCTGTGCTGGTGATCATTGGATCTGCTCGGACAAAAAACATGTAGGATGGTGTCTGTAGTAATGAGGGGATTTAGGTGAGTTGGAGTGAAAAAGTTGGTTGGATCCAACCCATCACTTATTTGGATTTATTTTCTTTTAAATGTATTAGTAAACATTTTTAACATTTGTGATAATGCACCAAAACATCTTGCTAAATGGGACTTCAGTGGGTAGCCATCCCATTATAAAATTGGTGACATTTTATTCCATTGCTTGCAAAATTTAGCAGCATCCTAACTGTTTTTTCTCTCTGTCTTTTAAAATCAGGAGTTTCTGATTCTGATGAAAACTGCAAGAGATTTATGGATAGGTGTATGCCTGAAGCTTTTAAAAAGGTAGGTGGAAGAAAGCACAATTTAAACTGGTCTGAGGTAGCACCCAGCTCATAAAATGATATGTCTCAATCTGAAAGATGTCTCAGACATTTTAATGGATAAATATGACTGTTCAAATAGAAGAGAAAAATGATGATTAACTCAGCGATGGCTCATATAATAATTAGAAAGATCAGTATTTTTTAAATATTTTATCCATTTAGCTTTTAACAGGGTTAAACAGTTGTTGATTTCTACTGTTGCACTAATGTATGAGGTTGATAAATTCTCCTATTCTGTTTTTTTTTGCTCTTCAAGATTGCACAGTAAGAGCTGCATTGGATTCTTCTTTCGCAGGGTGCATATCACAGGCACTTTGTTATGTCTTATAGAGTAGTGACCATTTATTGGAATAGCAGAAATAATATTTTTGTCAAGGCACTGGTTAATTCTATAAAGTGTAGGACAGGGTTTTCAGGAAATGTGAAAACCAGTGTACAGATGTTCTTTTCCAGAACACTGGCTTGTATCTCCTTTGGACGTTATTGAAGATTTTGCTTTCTTAGAAAATCCTATGGCTAAAAACAAAACTTTTTTACCTGCCACTATTAATAGATTTTAGGCTTGAATGCTAAAGTTGCTAAATAAAAGCTCCAAAAATAATTTGGTGCCCAAGGCAAATCTTTCTTTTTTTGTAGATCCTTGTCATTTTAACACACTGTGTTCCTTTGCAGCTGTTGACATCAAGTGCTGTTCATAAATGGGGTACTGAAATTCATGAGGGAATCTACAACATGTTGATGCTATTAGTAGATCTGGCTGCTGAGAGAATAAAGCAAGACCCTATTCCTGTTGGCCTTCTAGCTGTTCTTACTATGGTATAGTAATTACTTACTTTATCTCCCTGAGATGCAGAGGGCAAGAAAGGGTTGAAGTTAATAATTAGTCATCTTAGAAATCCTGTAGAAATCAAATGTCTGGAATAGGGATTAGTATGAATCTTCTTACTACTCTAAATTCCTCATGAAAATCACTGGGTCATGGTTTGCAAACTAGGTTCATGCCCATCTTTATCCATGACCCTCCACATAGTTTTTTGGAAGTTCATGGGGCTTGTGGTGGGAAGCAAGGTTGGGGCGGGGGGTGTGTGTGAGAGGGATCATTGAAATGGCTTGCGTCCATTCTGCCTAGTAATGGAGTTGGTACATCCATCAACTGTTAGGCTGGAAGAGATGCAAAACATTTCAGTGATCCCTTTCGCTCTCCCCCATTTCCAATGGATCTCTGAAATGACTTTCAGGCTCTGTTGGGCAGTTCAATTTGACCTGGCTTCCCAACATAATTCCCACTGAGGCTGCAGGGAGAGTTCTTCCTGCAGATCAGCTCTTTAGCTGGGGCTCTATTGAGCAGTCCGGTTTGAATCCGGCTGCCCAGCAGAGCTCCAGCTAAGGCTGTAGCAGCATACCTTGTAAAAGTTATTGCTGCTTGGACTTCATGTGTGGTGCACCTTGCAAAAGCCTTTTAAAGGGACATTGCATGGCACACTATGTGCGAGTGAAATCCATGTGACAAGTTCACCCAGTTACAAACCTCACAAAAGGAACCAGTTCAGTAACCAGGGAGGCTCATGAAGGTTTGTGGTTCATGCAGCCCCACAAACTGAAACAAACCTCTGTTTTCCCAGTTCATACCAATCCCTAGTCTACACAAAGACTGCATTTAGGCATCAAGTTTAACTATGGTTTAGAGCAGGGGTGGGGAACATCCATCCTGAGGGCCATTTACGGCTCTTGAGACCACTTGGTCTGGCCCTCAGGGATTGCTGGTTTAAACCTAACCCCTGGTTTAGATGGATATCTGACTTGGAAACAATACTTTGTCTGCCAACCAACAAACAAGAATTAGCCATGGTAAAAGTGGATTTGTATTGTGTATTAACTCTAGTTTGGCGTGATGACTTGACAAACTATGGTTACAACCATTGTAGGAATTTTAACTGTTTTATCATGACTGTTATACAAGATATTCAAGTTTTGTAATACTAAAAATATATTCCATTATGAGTGGGCATAGTCAGTTCTGGAATTAATTGCCAGTGAATGCAGTGATGATCACAAACAAAAATGTCTTTAAAATTCATGAAGGTTAGAAAAATTCATTGGAGGATAGGGCCATCAGCAGCTACTAGCCATGGTGACAAAAGAAAACCTGCATATTTAGAGGTTTTAAGGCTATGAATACCAGTGGTAAGAGGCAGCATCAGGGAAGGCTTTGGCCTTGTTGGCATTCCAGGGTAATCAGTTAGCTGTGTGAAACAAGAGCATGGAATAGAACTACCACTGGTCTGATCTAGCAGGACTCTTCTTACATTGAAATTAATTTCTCTGTCCTTTTTTACCTTGGAGGGAGAACATCAGTTATCCAAAATGGTGTGTTCCTACAATACAAGTTCTGTTCCTTTGTTTTTATTCCTGTTTGCTCCAGGCCCTTAATCCTGACAATGAGTATCATTTCAAAAACCGAATGAAAGTGTGCCAAAGAAATTGGGCAGAAGTATTTGGTGAAGGAAACATGTATGCTGTCTCCCCCATTTCTACTTTCCAGAAGGTCTGTACATGTTGCAGTCTCTTATTATGAAGTAATATAAAATTTCTATTGCTTTTTAAGTGACTGTAATGTGTGTGTCACCTGGAATTGGTATAGTGATTTCAGTTGTAATTTGATTCCGACAAAAGAGTTTAATTATGGTTTTACATGATATCCAGACTGGCAAGTGCTAGTTTGCATTCAGCCAGGAAACTTTTGTCAGAAACGATAGTTTGTGCGAACTTTGATTGTGTAAGAGGTCTATAAGATAAAACCTTAGTTTTGGTTAATATTCCCTCTTCAGAAGCAGCAGTGCCATGGAAACAAGAGTGTATTTATGAGGCTGAGAGGAAGTCAACAAGCAGTTCCAAGCTATAGTTTGCCTGTTGCACATTTGGAAGTCAGGTGTTTGTATGCTATGATCAGCACTAATCATGGCTTTGCATTATATTTGGATTGAATCTTTAGGTATCTGATAGCTTTTGGTCTATGATATGATCAGTAGTTATGTCTGATATTTTGGCAATTAAATAAATATATAAACAAAAATCCGTGATTTATGGGTAAGTGTTAGTAATGGCCATACTACAGCAATGCCCTCCAATGACTGTTTGAACTTAGATCTCAGTAGTAGCGGAGTGAAAGTGATGTGATTTCCATTTTTTGTGTGTGTGACTAAACAATGTTTATCATAATACTTTATTATTTCAGTTTGCTTATGCCCAGCTAGGGGTTCTTCATGTCAATGCAAGAGTCTTTAATGACATTCTTTTCCAATATGGGTTTTAAATATAACTGTTTCTGAGTCAGCAATCTCAAAGCCTTATATTGCCGTTACATGTTATAATTGATGATAGCCAATGGTGGTAAGTATACTGTGCTAATGAGAACATCCAATCACTCTGCAAACACTTGGCTTTTTATTTGAAGAGACTATGTATGAAGCAACATAGATTGCAAAATGAAATACATCTGACTAAATTATCAGTGTTATACCGTATTACTGTGAGAAATTTTTAATTAATTTGTTAATGTCTCAATTGTCTAGGAACCACATGGATGGCTAGTGGACTTGGTGAACAGGGTAAGCATATGTAAAAATATTTTTCTCATACTGAGCTATTACTGGCACTTTAAATAGACCAGCCTCTGCCTTCAAAGAGCTTGCAAGGTAAAGTAGCAAAACCAACAACAAAAACCATACAACTCCGATTGCAAAGAAGGATGAAATGTTAGCAGATGAAGTTAGAACTTTGTTTCAGTTGGGTATGAGGGTTAAGTAGCCAAAGGCTCAGCCAAAAAAAACCCAACCAGACTTTTCTTGAAGGAAGTTTAATAGCTCAGTATACATAGGGGGTAGCAAAGATTGGCACATGCAATGCTTAGATAGCCAAGGGGGTTGGAAGAGGTCCTACGCAGGAATGTAAAAAAATGAGGGCCCAAAGTCATGATGTAAGGCTTTAGCAAGACCTGTTGGTCTGTGACTCCTAAAGCAGGTTATAAATACTTTAAATTAAAAAAAATACTTTAAATAAATAAAATAGAGTTGGTGCTGTATACACAAAGGAATAAGAAGCTAATGGAATGTATTCAAAGAAAGATGTTTCATGGTCTGAGCAGCAATGCATATGAATGAGTTTGTGTCTAGAGTGAATTTTATTCCTGTTTGCTCCAGGCCCTTAATCCCGACAATGAGTATCATCTCAAAAACCAAACGAAAGTGTGCCAAAAAAAAGTGTGATGATCACTATTCTTATGACTGTCCAGAATCCTGTACCCTATCTAGAATCCTGTGAAGGTTCCCAAATCTATGTCAAAATGCATGCAAGTAACTTGGAAACAGACAGACAGACAGATACACAAACACACACACATACATATGACACACACAAATGCTTACTGTGTCTGAGTTTTGCATAATTTGTTTAGTGAAGGGGGAACTAACATGCAGTAGAACAATAAATGTATAGAGATAAGGTGAACAGGATGGGTTTAAAAGCTCCTTGCAAATCCTTTTTAAACCCTTTCATTTGATATTGCCTTTGTACATTGGTTCCTCTTGGTGCAGGTATATTTAAATATAGGAACCTCATGGCACAGAGTGGTAAGCTGCAGTACTGCAGTCCAAGCTTTGCTCACGATCTGAGTTCGATCCCGGCAGAAGCTGAGTTCAGGTAGACGGCTTAAGGTTGTCTCAGCCTTCTGTCCCTGTGAGATCAGTAAAATGAGTACCCATCTTGCTTGGGGGTAAAGTGTAAATGACTGGCGAAGGCCATGGCAAACCACCCCGAAACAAAGTCTGCCAAGAAAACATCAGGATGTGACATCACACCATGGGTCAGTAATGATTCGGTGCATGCACTTTTACTTTTTTATATTTAAATATACCTGTTCTTTAAGTGCTGCAAGTATATTTAAAATCTGACTCTAGCCGCTGTGGCCGGACCTGCCTGTCCCACATTGGTCTTGTCAGCCACCAGCGAGCCTGCAGCAAACGTGGACTATTGCACCCTTCTTAAATCTTCGTTCGCGAAGCCAAGCCGAGAGAGATCATAAACTTCTGCAATTTTTAACATTCACGCATATGTACAGACGTCTCTGTTCCTTCCTCTCAGTTCTGTCTTTTCCATGGTGATGTTTAGTTTCCAAGGTGCTTGATGTTTGTTTCATCTTTATATCTGCATTTCACTGCTCATAAATACAATTCAAAGATTCATCTGTTTCTTTCTGCATCTTGTGTGTCAATTAGCTTTCCTTTTTTGTAATGCTGTGGTGAATTTTCCAATGATGAACTGAGGCTGCAATCCTAAACATACTTAATGGGGAGTTAATCCCATTGAATTCAGTTGGATTTACCTTTGTATATACATGCTTAGGGTTACACTGTATGTGACCTAAATATGTATAAGAACATAAGAGAAGCCATGTTAGATCAGGCCAATGGCCCATCCAGTCCAACATTCTGTGTCACACAGCGGCCAAATATGTGTGTGTGTGTGTATGTGTGTGTGTATATATATATATATATATACACACACACACACACACACACACACTGTGGCTAATAGCCACTGATGGACCTCTGCTCCATATTTTTATCTAACCTCCTCTTGAAGGTGGCTATGCTTGTGGCCGCCACCACCTCCTGTGGCAGTGAATTCCACATGTTAATCACCCTTTGGGTGAAGAAGTACTTCCTTTTATCTGTTTTAACCTTTCTGCTCAGCAATTTCATCAATGCCCACGAGTTCTTGTATTGTGAGAAAGGGAGAAAAGTATTTCTTTCTCTACTTTCTCCATCCCATGCATTATCTTGTAAACCTCTATCATGTCACCCCGCAATCGACGTTTCTCCAAGCTAAAGAGCCCTAAGCGTTTCAACCTTTCTTCATAGGGAAAGTGTTCCAGCCCTTTAATCATTCTAGTTGCCCTTTTCTGGATTTTCTCCAATGCTATAATATCCTTTTTGAGGTGCGGCAACCAGAACTGCACACAGTACTCCAAATGAGACCGCACCATCGATTTATACAGGGGCATTATGATACTGGCTGATTTGTTTTCAATTCCCTTCCTAATAATTCCCAGCATGGCGTTGGCCTTTTTTATTGCAAACACACACTGTCTTGACATTTTCAGTGAATTATCTACCACGACCCCAAGATCTTTCTCATGGTCAGTCTCTGCCAGTTCACACCCCATCAACTTGTATTTGTAGCTGGGATTCTTGGCCCCAATGTGCATTACTTTGCACTTGGCCACATTGAACCGCATCTGCCACGTTGACGCCCACTCACCCAGCCTCAACAGCCTCATCTTGCCCTTCTCAGAGGTATCTGAGGCTTCTTTTACGTATATGTGTTGGAAATTATGTTTTGCTTGCTATAATATATCAATATATTAAAATACTTTTTCATATTCTGATTTTGCTTGCCTGTTTAGTTTGCAGAATTAGGTGGATTTTTGGCAATTCAGTCTAAATTGCATTCAGAAAATATTGAACTTGGGGTAAGTTAAATTTCTGGTTATCTTTCTGTTTTAGTAATATTTCACAGGGACTTCTTGTAGTCCAGTGCTTCTGTAGTTGGTATTGAAGTAGTATTCCTGTTCCGACTCACAGGTGCTGGATAAAATAGTGTATATTCTAAATGTAGCATTGCCTTAACTGTAAATGTAATTCTCATTTGACAGTGTGAAAAGGTTTCCTGACTAACCTAACCTATGAGTTACACCTTCTATCTGGCCATAGTCCTTAAATCTATTTTAGCAGATGTCATTCTTCTATACTGTATGTTTCTCATATGTCGGAGGTCAGATTGGCCAATTTTCATGAGGCATCTGCCTCATGTCTACCTTGTGTATTCCTTAAATACCTACTCTTTCCTTTTCTGTTGCAGGCGGTTTCTTCACTGGTTCAGCCTTTGGGGGTTTGTGCAGAGTATCTCAATTCTTCAGTAGTGCAGGTAATGAACAATTATCTTTCTTAGATTCTTTAAGAATATGTAAATGCAGTCACAGTTTTGAATCTTGTTTTAGCAAGGCTTCTTGTAAACAAGATATTGTGTTGCATGAGTGTAGTTCACATTAAAAATTATGCTAAGAAGAAAAGCACCAATTGATTTGTGTGGATATAATTTCATGTAAAATTGCATACTGTTGTGACCTAATTTATTAAAATTACAAATATTAAGTAATGTGTATTGCTTCTTTATTTCAGATGTTCTCACCACAAGCTGGTATACATCCATTTAAAGTTATATGTAGCTTGCCTTCGGTAACTGAACGTTAGATTTAGGCTGTGATCCAAACATCCCTGTGCACAAGTGGGAAACATTTCTGCTAATGAAAAGAGGGAATTACTGGATTTTGTTTTCTGATTAGAGCTCTTCTTGCCATCTTGATTGTGAAAGGTTCCCTGTGCTTAAGTAACTGTTGGGAGGGGGGCAGCATTGAGACTGCAGTTCAGAGGGGTTAAGAAAGGTTATGCCCAACTCTTTGGTGGTTTGTTCCTTGTTTGTGAAAAAGAGAAGCAGCCCATGATTTTAAAGATCTTGGGTAATTCTTTTTTCTGTATAACATATTGAATTAATTGTTTTCTCATTTTCAGCCAATGCTGGATCCAGTAATTCATAACATGATTAAATATGTACAAAATGTAGAAGAAAAGGACCTGAAAGACAAGGTAGAACTTGATTGACTAAATACAACCAAGAATTTAAGTATACTTTTGTGGTTTCATTTGCTCCTACACCGTTTTGCCGCACTCTATCATTGAACTAATGTATGATGTAGTTCTTGTACTCATAACAGAAAGATTCTTAATAATGGAAGATTTTCCTGTTAATGTGATCAATTGCAATGTCTCTAGTTCATTGTTTCATTTAATTATTTTACCCATTTGGTCTATATTTGCAGCAGTTGAACATCTGCATTCTTTTTTCACCAGATAAAAATATTTCGTCGCTTAAGCCTTCCACAGATTTGATTGGTAGTTAGACTTACGATACCTTGTATTTGTCACTATACCTATCCACATATGTTGGAGTTGGAATTGTCACATTGGGTGAAGCTGGACAGTGATGTTGGGAGTTTTCAGTTTGCAACCTATACCATTTTTGTAGCAGCCTGACTTTGGAATCACAGGAGAAAAGATTTTTAACTCTTTCCTCGTTTGTGTTTTTTTGATTGGTGATAGTCCTACAAAGCTGCTGTTTGTCCTTTAGCATAAATGGCTGAAAGCTCTGTTGGTTTTATATCTACCTCATTGGGGCCAGTGGCAGCTCTGTGGGGCCAATTCAGGTTGGGAAAGCAGTGAAGAGAAAGAGTTTAATTTCTTAACACACATGCAAAAAAACACACACCACTGTCCCAATCCAAATCAGGCACCTGCATGACTGCTGTTTACAAAGAAAAAAAATGTATGGGCTCCCAGCATCTTGTCCACTTTGACCTTTGCTTGTCCTTTGTAAGTCCTTAGTGGGTATACAAAACTGCATGATCCTTTAAGCAGATCTAGATAAACACTTAAGTTTAAATATTGTCATTGCTGTTCATAGTTACTGTGAAAGAGACAATGTGATCTTTTCCAGAAACATCTATAGCCATGCCTTCTGTACATTTTGTGGGGACATTTTGAAGATCATGTTATGTAGTGGTTTTCCTGTCATCAAAATTCATATTTAATATGAAACTTTTTACCAAGAATTCCTAATTCGTATATTTCAGAGGCTGGTCAGTATCCCTGAACTCTTATCTGCCATCAAGCTCCTTTGTATGCGTTTCCAACCTGACTTAGTAACAATAGTGGATGACTTGCGGTTGGACATTTTATTGCGTATGTTGAAATCACCACACTTCAGTGCAAAAATGAATTCACTCAAAGAAGTAAGTTAATTAAGCCAGATTTTTAAATTAAATCAGATTTTTATGTCCATGCAGTAGATGACAGGACTCGCAATCAGGGTTGGTTCCAAGTTTTTAGGGGCCATGGGCAGAGAGTGTCCAGGACCTCCCTCCCTTCCTCTGCTTGTCACCAGGACCCTGCTCACATTTCCCTTCCTGTACATCCTTCCCCTGCCCATTCACAATTCATCCCATTGCCCACAGTGACAACCACTTGCATGCCCTTTCCTCGGTGGCACTGGGTGGTGTGTCCAGCTGGGAGTGCTGCTGCTGTGACCATGAAGGCAGTGCTTGCACGACCCATACACTCTTCCCTGCCAGTTCTGGGCAACCCAGGTAGCCAGGAGCACAGCACATGAAGCACTTGTATGCAGTTGGGTGAGACAAGGGTACAGAGGCAGTGGTAAAGGAGGTATGTTGGCTGAGGATCAGTGGTAGTTGGCCCTGCTACAGCCCACCTCAGGTTATGCTGATGCTGGCCCTGCTCACCATCACAGTTCATAGAAAGTTTTATGAACATATAGTTCTATTGTGATTTTTAGGGGAAGACTTATAGGTCATTCCAAGCTTGATACCCTAAGATAGTTTGGACACTGAATTCTTGAAAAGCGCCAAGGTGTAATTGGGCATTGGTATTATTCCATTTTAAGTATATCTGTGGTAAGTGACAAATATCTATACTGCTAGACTATGTAAATTCCATTAGCTAAGCAGAATGGGTTGGATTGTATGGACCACAAGCATAAGGTTGATCAATTTTCCCTTCCATTAGAGATTCTTGTGATCCATGAACAGCTGATGCTGGAAGCCAGGGAGCCTTGTGGCACTACCGTAGGGCAGTGGTCCCCAAACTTTTTAGCACCAGGGACCGGTTTTGCTGCCGCCACCACGGCCCACCCCCTCCCTTCCCTAGTGCCATGCCATGCTCCATCCCCCACTTGCCCTTCGCAGCGCCGCAACACGGTGCCGTGCTCTGTCCCCCCCCCCCCCACATGATGAGGCTCGGCTCACCGCCAGGGCCCGTCCCCTCCCTTCCCTTCCACAGCACCTGCTCTGCCCCCCTCTCTTCCACCCGTGCAATCAGAGGAGCGACGAGGCTCTGAGTCGGCCCTACCCGCTTCAGCAGGGCCCAGGCTGATTCTAAGTTGTTTGAAGAGCAGGCTGGAAGAGGAGGAGTTTTGCCCCTCCCTCCCTTCTGGAAGTTAAGGGAGGGGGAGAAGCATCCTTCAGCATGCTCTTCAAATAACTTAGAATCAGCCTGGGCCCTCTTGAAGCGGGTAGAGCTGAGCCCCATCGCCTGCCCCCTCCCCCTGCCGCTGCCACGATCAGAGAGGCACCACAATGAGGCTCGGGCCAGTTCTGGTTGTTTAAATGGGGAGGGAAGCCCAGAAACTGCCTTTGCCCTCTCCCCGCCCGGTGGAGAGAGGGCAAAGGCAGGCGATCTGCCTCCCCCCTCCCCATTTAAACACCCCACTGGGGTGTTTAAATGGGAAGGGAAGCCTAGGAACTGGCTTTGACGTCCCCCTGCCTGGCAGGGAGAGGGCAAAGGTAGGCGATCTGCCTCCCCCAGCGCCCCCCATTTAAACACCCTGCCTTGCGGGGAGATGGTAAAGGCAGGCAATTTGCCTCCCCCCATATTTAAACACTCTGTGGGGGGGTCAGGAGTTGCCTTTGCCATCTCCCCGTGAACCGATATTGAGAGATCTGTGACTCGCGGCCGGGTCGCAACCCTGCAAATGGGAAACTGTTATAGGTGACTGCCACCAATTGGTCGAAGTGACAGGTCTTCATTTCAGATTTTTTGTCTCCAGTATTCTTCAATGAATTTCTTGCCTAGAAGAAGAGCACAGGCTTTTAGAGGAGCTCTGCCAAAAGCCTCCCTCTATCTGCTAGTTATTTCTTCCTAATTCTACTCCTGAATCTGTTCAATCAATAACTCAGTGTTCTTTACCATGAGTCTTCCTCTCCCCATCTCAAGAGGAAAAAAAGTGAAAGTGCCTTAAAGCTGCCATAACAGAGGCAAAGGCAACAACAGGGCATATACAGCCATGGATGGCTCACTCTACTTTCTAGAGGATAGAAATTCCCTTCACTTCTAAAACTGGGATGCTGATATCAGCCCCTTCCCTCCACTGTCTGATGGAGACCAAAAATCTTGTTGGTCTCTAAGGTACTACTGAACGTAAATCCACTTCAGATTAATACAACTTCCTTCCCCTCATGCACAACTGCCATGGTTATTCAGTAGAAAATGTGGGCCAGGGGAATTTGGTGCAGGATACCAAGGCCAAGTGTCAGCATGTCCAAGACAGGGAGGAAGATTTGTTTTTGGCTGGAAAATCCCTGTGACAAGGGAAGGCAACTGGATCTCCAGTGCTACAGGCCCACTCAGCATGTTTCTCAGAGGTACAAGAGGGAGCCTAAAGGTTCCAATGACATACACCCATATCGTGAACATTCTTTCAGGAACCCTCATGGATATGTATAGTGAGAGACCATCAGGGCTTTTTTTGTAGCAGGAACTCCTTTGCACATTAGGCCACACACCCCTGATGTAGCCAATCATCCTGGAGCTTACAGTAGGCCCTGTTCGAAGAGCCCTGTAAGATCTTGGAAGATTGGCTACATCAGGAGTGTGTGGCCTAATATGCAAAGGAGTTCCTGCTATAAAAAAAAAGCCCTGGAGACCATAAGATCAATCAAGTGTAAGTCCCAATTTTTCAGGGAGTCTCACTTTTTAAAAATTTTCAATATAAGGACCTAATTCTTGACTCTTAAGGGTTTCCATCTTTCAGACAAGCACATTGTTATGGTCCATATTTCTAGACCGCTATTGCGGCCTACAACATTCTGTTCTTAATTAGATACCCTTACAATGGATAATTGCAACCTCAACAGATGGATCCATTAAGTCATTCAGATGAAATAGATCAACCACCTGACATAGGAGTAGCTGCTCTTGGCCGTCCCAAGCTAAGATATCTTCCCCCTCAGAGTGAGAAAGGAACTTTAGTATTAATCATGAAGGTTCCTTCTACTCTGTGGAAGGAAGGGCATCTTAGCCTAGCCTAATTATGGAGGGAAACAATGTGGGCTAATTATATCTATTATTACATCGCTCCTTGTTTTTCTGTCTTTTCAATTATTACCTGTTCTTCTCATAGTAGTTCATATTCACCTGGCACATTTGCCTCTTCTATAATTTCCTGTCAGAGTTTTAGGAGAAGTTTATGGCTCGGGGGAACACATGAACTGTAGGGTAGGGTGCCCCCCCCCCCATCACTGGAGATGGAAAGTCTGAAATTAAGACCTGTCTCCTGTGCTGATTGGTGGGAATCATCCATGGTAAGATGGCCTCCCTTTCTCAGAGCAGAGGAACCTTCATAGTAAGTCCAGTGTTCCTTTTTGCTCATCTTTGAGCAGAGTTGTTGGAGGAAGAGTGAAATGGGACAATTTTGCCCAATTTCCCTTTCTCTGTGGCATTTGTTCTTAAGGTTTCTCTGACATCCAACATCCCCTCTATGGGGGACACAAGAATATTGTAATTAATAGGATCCAACATGACATTAGTGAACTTTCAAAGGTGACCATTACTTCAGAAGATGTTTCCTCAATTCTTGTAACCTCCCAGTGGATTAAAAGCTTCAACCTAGGGCTGGACTGTGATACATCTTGCACTACACAGCTGTTGCTGTAAAATATTATTTTTCTGTGCACTGGAAAATTAGACATTTAATGTTGGCTGCACTGTTTCAATTTATTTTTTATTTTGTTTTGGGGAGTTTTGCTTACATTTTCCCAGGTTCTTCAAGTAGTAACTGTTTCAAACCGTGCATAAGCATCACTGTGTATTTTGAATTTGTTATTTTTTGTAACTGAATTTTTCTCTTTTTATGTGGATAGCTGGTATATAAGCATAGTGTTTGCCTTCGTTGTTAGGTAACAAAGCTTATTGAAGACAGTACTGTATCCAAATCAGTGAAGAATGCAATAGATACGGATAGATTATTGAACTGGCTAGTAGAAAACTCTGTCTTGTCAATTGCATTGGAAGGTAAGTATGTGGATAGATAGTTCCATTTTACACTCTATCTGTACGTCTGAAGTAGGTAGTTTAGCAGAAGTTTTCCCTCCGTTCCTTTGATGTCATAGAACTGTTCCATTTTTATGTGGTTGAACTTTGCATTTGACTCACTAGACCACACTAGCTCCCTTTTTATTTTGTATCTTTTAAACTGCTATTTAAAAGCCTCCATTAAGAAAAGGTATTTATTTATTTCCGTTTATTAATACTCCGCCCCTCCTGCAATTGAATATAGGTAGGATATAAATATTTTAATAAAACTGTTAGCTATAAATAAATAAAACTGTTGGCATGTAGAAGAACCTTCTATGCTGCTATTATCAAACTTGTTAGTGAGTTTTCTCTTACTGATTGTTCATGGGTTGTCACATTCTCTACCTGAAAGAAAATAAGGCTGCAGCAGTAGACAGAAGAAAAAAAGAACAAAGTGCAAAGGAGAGCAGTTGGAAACTGAAAGGTCAAAAACTGAGGTGAAATTAAAGATGACAGCTTATTAAGGAAATGCTGTTTTCCTGGATCTCCATTTTTTAAGAAAAAAATTGTGTGTGTACTACCTCCAGATCAGGACATGACTCTAGACTCACTATGTTCTCTGTTTCTTTTTCTAGGTAATATAGATCAGGCACAATACTGTGATCGTATAAAGGGAATAATTGAGCTGCTGGGCAGCAAGTTGTCATTAGATGAACTAACTAAAATTTGGAGAATACAGGTGAGATTGTGCAGTGTTTTGTCTCTGAATTTATTTTTTTTATGATGGTATTGTGAGGGAAAGCATAATTTTCCAATTCATTTATATAAATTCAACCTCTGCTACATTATCAGTAGAAAATGGGGGAGGGGCTTTTCTATATGGAGCAAGTCAATTATTTCTCTTTTGTCTGGTTCCAAACCTTCAATTCTAGAGTTAGCATAATGCTCTCAAAATGTGAGCAATGCAGCAATGAGATCTCATAGAGGAAAATCTTATAATGAGCAAGCCATTTTTCATTTTAACCAGCCTTTTCTTCTTATTGCTGGCAAAAAAACTTTAAAGAAACTACCAAGTACTGGTCCTTCTTAAGACAATGTTCCCCATAATTACATGCAGCTGGCCGCACAGTCTCATGGCCCCAAAGGTGCCCAACCCAATCCAAATCTTAGCCAGGGTTGCCAGCTTACTTATTTACTATGCTTACATAACATCATGGCAATTTTTTTTTCTTTTATTAATTTTTTTCATTCTAGCTGGTTTTGTATCAAACATGGACCACATATAAATTGTTAGGTTGCCTTTGAAAAAAGAGTAAAAGAAAAAATATTAAATAGAAATAATTGACTTGCTCCATGTATAAAAGTACATGGCATGGTGAGTCTTAAGAGTATATGTTCCCTGTAATAGTTAAGTTGAATAATTTGGAGATTTTGTACTCATCCCAGGGCCCTCAAAATGCACCATATTAATTTAATAACAAACTTTATCAGAGCATTGTTATCTGTATAGATCGTTTATGAAGACCTATGAGATGGCGACGAAGCCAGCGAAGAAGGAGTTCTATGCTGCCTCCATCGCTTCTGCAAAATCGCGCCCAGCTCAGTTATTTAGACTAACTCGGTCCTTAACATCTTTGCCTCTGGACATGCCAAACACTAGGGAATTGGATATAGGCTGTGTGGCTTTCGCGGATTATTTTCCAGATAAAGTCTTGTCGCTCCACCGCAACCTTCCAGCCGCAATTGATACAATAATGGAACTAGAAGCCCCTTGCCCATCATCAGGTCCAGTTTTGGCTTTGAAGGAGGCAGTGGTCCGTCCTCTCCTGAAGAAACCATCTCTGGGCCCTGCAGTCCCTAGCAAACTACCGCCCAGTTTCGAACTTGCCATTCCTGGGCAAGGTAGTAGAGAGGGCGGTGGCAGCGCAGCTTCAGGCTTTCTTGTAGGACACTGTTGTCCTGGATCCCTTCCAGTCCGGCTTCTACCCGGCTCATGGAACGGAGATGGTGTTGGTCGCCTTGGTGGATGATCTCTGAAGGCATCTAGATCGAGGCGGTCTGGCGCTGCTGATCCTTCTTGATCTGTCAGCAGCATTTGATACGGTCGACCCTGAAGTGTTGGCCCACTGCCTTGCCGACGCAGGGATACAGGGGCTGGCCCTACAATGGCTGGTCTCCTTTCTCCAAGGTTGGGGACAGAGGGTGGCGCTTGGGGGTGAACTATCCCAGTGGCACCCATTATAGCGTGGTGTGCCACAGGGAGCAATTCTCTCCCCAATGTTATTCAACATCTACATGCACCCCCTTGCCCAGATCATCCGGAGGTATGGGCTGGGGTGTCATTAACATGCAGATGACACCCAGCTCTATCTGCTGATGGATGGCCACCTGGATTCGGCCTCAGAGGAATTGGGTAAGGCATTGGAAGCCGTGGCTGGCTCGTTGCAACGGAGCCGGCTGAAACTGAATCCATCGAAGACTGAGATGCTGTGCCTTGGTTATAGGGGATTGGGATCAGAGATCAGGCTCCCATCCTTTGATGGGGCTCCATTGACGCCTACATCAAGGGTGAAGAGCTTTGGGGTGTTTCTGGATGCCTCTCTAACCATGGAGGCCCAGGTTACCACCACTGCCAGATTGGCCTTTTTCCATTTGAGACGTGTCAGTCAGTTGGTCCCGTATCTCGACCCCCGTGATCTGACCACAGTAACCCATGCAATGGTCACTTCCAGGCTAGATTATTGTAACTCTCTCTACATGGGGCTGCCCTTAATCCTCCTTCAGAAACTCCAGCAGGTGCAGAACACTGCTGCATAAATGTTGACTTCGTCACCTTTATGGGCACGGATCCATCCTGCGCTGCATAAACTGCACTAGCTACCCATTGAGTACCGGATCCGGTTCAAGGTGTTGGTACTTATCTTTAAAGCCCTGTACAGCCAGGGGCCAGCATACCTTCGGGACCACCTCTCCCTGTATGAGCCCCATAGATCCTTACGATCAGCAAACCAACAACTTTTGGTAATACCCGGCCCCAGAGACATCCATATGGCCTTGACAAGGGCCAGGGCCTTTTCAGCTCTGGCCCCTGCCTGGTGGAATGAGCTCCCCCTGAAGATCCAGGCCCTGCGGGATCTGCTTCAATTCCGCAGGGCCTGTAAAACAGAGCTCTTTCACCAGGCTTTCAGCTGAGGCAGTGGGCATCAATTGTTATCAGCCTTCCTGCCTCATTCTATCCCAGCATTACAAGATCTGCTGGACCTGAACATATATGAACATATGACGCTGCCTTATACTGAATCAGACCTTTGGTCCATTAAAGTCAGTATTGTCTTCTCAGACTGGCAGCGGCTCTCCAGGGTCTCAAGCTGAGGTTTTTCACACCTATTTGCCTGGACCCTTGTTTTGAGATGCCAGGGATTGAACCTGGGACCTTCTGCTTCCCAAGCAGATGCTCTACCACTGAGCCACCGTCCCTCCCTAAATAGGTGTCCTGGACAATAGGTCACATCTGTGAGGCAGAATCTGCCATCTTAGTCTGTCTAATTTTATATTTTAAACTAGTCTTTTACTGTTTTTATTGTTGACTGTTTTTATGATGTAACCCGCCCTGAGCCTGTTTTACGGGAAGGGCAAGCTAAAAATCAAATCAAATAAATAAATAAATATTTTAAGGGTGGTTCCTTTTTGGGATAACTGCAAAAAAGTTTGTATGAACTTCATATACTTGAAATTAATTCATTAATTGCAGTACAATTCTCTGCTACCTTTCACAGCAATTTCCCAGTGTTTCAGCGAAGGAAAAGTATGAAAAATAGCTGTCAAAAGATTTTCTTGAAACCAAGCAAGATTGGTTGTAGCATGAGGCAGGATTCCAGTAGTAACAGCTGAAGGAAGGGTCTACTAAATGTGTTAGCATATTTTGAGGTAGAGAAGCTGTCAGGGCCCAATGTGGGTGGTACACAATGCTGGCTTTCCTGATGCATACACTGCCAGTGCTGTTGAGGAAGGGGTGTGTAGGTGGTGCAGGCAATTGAACATGGGCATTAAGAGTGCTTGCAAGCTGGAGAAGAACACACAAGCAGATAGGTGCATGCAGGTGTGGGGGTGGAAAGAGAGGACCGTGGGAATGTATGAAAAAGTTGCAGACCACCCTCTTTCCACCCCCATTTTGACTCGGCATGCGTTTCAGAGAGATTTTTCTGAAAACAAAATTACTTTAAAAGAAGAGGCAGGTTTGGGGGAGTGCCCTGGAAGTAACACCACAGGAAAAGGTGGAGTTTTGGTTCAATGTGCCTCAGAAGTGACATCACTTTGCCCTTGACCTGGAAGTGACACCACAAGAAATGACATCATTTCCTGCCTCCCGGCACCACCCCCAAATTCTCCTGGCTCCACCCCTGAATTTGAAGGAGAAGTGTAAAAATAACCGGGCCACTGGGGGGAAAGTTTGGAAAACCCTGTTGTATTACTAAACTATAATGAGCTCTGTTTCTTACGATTGTTACTGTCAATTTTTGTGAAAATGATAAAAAGTATGGTAGCCTATACATATACCTGAAGTAAAATGCTGTTGGTCTTCTTAAAAGTGAATGGGACTCTCTTTCTTTGACTCTTTCCTTCCCCCTCCCTCCCCAGAGGAAGGGAAAGAGTCCTCAGCCAATTGAGGGAAGGGAGACTTGGCTTTCTTTCTCTTCTCTGCAAAGCAGGAAATAGGAGGGACTGGGCAAAAGCCAGCTCTGATGCTAGAAACAGGAAGGAGAAACAGGACATAGGAAGCAGCAGACCTGATTGGAGCCCTGCAGGTGCCAGGCGCACCCTGCGAGCTGTATGTTTGACACCTGTGTTTTAAATTGACAATACTTCTGTAATTTTTAAAGGAATTTTAGAGCAGGGCTTTGGGAGGGACCTCAGCAAAGGCACAAACAGGTATAAGAAGAGGCCAGCATGGTTAACAAACAAAGTAATGGAAGCTGTAAAAGGTAAGAAGGACTCCTTTAAGCGGTGGAAAACCAGTCCAAGTGAGATTAATAAAAGGGAACACAGGCTGTGGCAAATCAAATGCAAGACTGTGATCAGGCAGGCAAAAAGGGACTATGAGGAGCATATTGCAAAAAACATAAAGACCAACAATAAAAATTTCTTCAAATATATTAGAAGTAGGAAACCAGCCAGGGAAGCAGTGGGGCCCTTGGATGACCATGGGGTAAAAGGATTACTGAAGGAGGATGGGGAAATGGCTGAGAAGCTGAATGCATTTTTTGCCTCCGTCTTCACCGTGGAAGATGAGAAGTGTTTGCCCGCCCCAGAACCACTAATATTGGAAGGGGTGTTGAAAGACCTGAGTCAGATTGAGGTGACAAAAGAGGAGGTCCTACAACTGATAGACAAATTAAAAACTAATAAGTCACCGGGTCCAGATGGCATACATCCGAGAGTTCTGAAAGAACTCAAAGTTGAACTTGTGGATCTTCTAACAAAAATCTGTAATCTTTCATTGAAATCTGCCTCTGTTCCTGAGGACTGGAAGGTAGCAAATGTCACCCCCATCTTTAAAAAGGGTTCCAGAGGAGATCCAGGAAATTACAGGCCAGTCAGTCTGACTTCAATACCGGGAAAGTTGGTAGAAACCATTATCAAGGACAGAATGAGTGGGCACATTGATGAACACAGGTTATTGAGGAAGACTCAGCATGGGTTCTGTAAGGGAAGATCTTGCCTCACTAACCTGTTACATTTCTTTGAGGGGGTAAACAAACTTGTGGACAAAGGAGACCCGATAGATGTTGTTTACCTTGACCTCCAGAAAGCTTTTGATAAAGTTCCTCATCAAAGGCTCCTTAGAAAGCTTGAGAGTCATGGAGTAAAAGGACAGGTCCTCTTGTGGATCAAAAACTGGCTGAGTAATAGGAAGCAGAGAGTGAGTATAAATGGGCAGTCTTCGCAGTGGAGGACGGTAAGCAGTGGGGTGCCGCAGGGCTCGGTACTGGGTCCCATGCTCTTTAACTTGTTCATAAATGATTTAGAGTTGGGAGTGAGCAGTGAAGTGGCCAAATTTGCGGATGACACTAAATTGTTCAGGGTGGTGAGAACCAGAGAGGATTGTGAGGAACTCCAAAGGGATCTGTTGAGGCTGGGTGAGTGGGCGTCAACGTGGCAGATGCGGTTCAATGTGGCCAAGTGCAAAGTAATGCACATTGGGGCCAAGAATCCCAGCTACAAATACAAGTTGATGGGGTGTGAACTGGCAGAGACTGACCAAGAGAGAGATCTTGGGGTCGTGGTAGATAACTCACTGAAAATGTCAAGACAGTGTGCGTTTGCAATAAAAAAGGCCAACGCCATGCTGGGAATTATTAGGAAGGGAATTGAAAACAAATCAGCCAGTATCATAATGCCCCTGTATAAATCGATGGTGCGGTCTCATTTGGAGTACTGTGTGCAGTTCTGGTCGCCGCACCTCAAAAAGGATATTATAGCATTGGAGAAAGTTCAGAAAAGGGCAACTAGAATGATTAAAGGGCTGGAACACCTTCCTTATGAAGAAAGGTTGAAACGCTTAGGGCTCTTTAGTTTGGAGAAACGTCGACTGAGGGGTGACATGATAGAGGTTTACAAGATAATGCATGGGATGGAGAAAGTAGAGAAAGAAGTACTTTTCTCCCTTTCTCACAATACGAGAACTCGTGGGCATTCGATGAAATTGCTGAGCAGACAGGTTAAAACCGATAAAAGGAAGTACTTCTTCACCCAAAGGGTGATTAACATGTGGAATTCACTGCCACAGGAGGTGGTGGCGGCCACAAGCATGGCCACCTTCAAGAGGGGGTTAGATAAAAATATGGAGCAGAGGTCCATCAGTGGCTATTAGCCACAGTGTGTATGTGTGTGTATATATATATATTTGACCGCTGTGTGACACAGAATGTTGGATGGGCCATTGGCCTGATCTAACATGGCTTCTCTTATGTTCTAATGCATTAAAGCCCGCCCTCTAAAGCAGCCAGTGCCTCAACACCCCACCCCAAGTTTTAAGAGGCCTGTAGGCTCCTCTAACCCAGCTCCCTGCAAGGAGGCCAGTCTTGGGAACCTACTAACAGGGCCCTTTAGAGTTTATTCCAAAGAGGGAGGCAGAGCTCTGCTACCTTCCCCCACATAATTGTCCATTGCTGCATCCTCGGAATCAACACTGCCAGCTCCACCCCCAGATCCATGTCACAACAGGTCTGATTGAGGTCACACTCAGTTTCACACAGCACAATGCAGGCCAACAACAACCACATAAAAATTGTAAAAATCAAGAGGTCACACTCCAATGCACCTCATCCAAGCCACCATCAAAGAAACGCAAACCTGTCTCTCAACAACATGCCCCTGTCCATACTTCTGAACCTACTTCAACCCTTCAGAAGAAGCCTATTACCCCATCCTTGGGTCCAAGATCCCCTCTGGTTTCTATCTCCGATGGGGAAGTAGAAGTGGGCTTAGCAGCGGGTCAAATCCCACATGTCTCTGAACCAGAGCAAATGACAATGGTTCATGCTTGCAGCCTCAGCCACCTATGCAATGGCTATTGTGCCCCATATATAATGTCCCCAGGTTACCTGGAAGAGTGGGGTCACAACTTTGCTCAGCCCAGGGATATGAATATATACCTCTGTTCTCATCGGGCTTCTTCATATCTGCTATCAGGAACAGTTTCATGAAGGCCTCACCCTGCTATACCTTCAGTGAGGGGAGAGAATTTGCTGCCATTGACTCTGACAGATCTGACATGACATCGAATCTGAGCCCAAATAAGAGGATGGGAGAGCCTTCTCCAGCCTCTCCTATGGAAGGCCAGCATATGTGTGGGGAACAGATGATCCATATGACACAGTCCTTTCAGATTGAAGTCATCACTTCTGAATGCAAACTGAAGAACAAGATTTTTAGTTGGCTCTATTTGGACTTCCCAGTATTATTGTGTTCCCAGTGTAGAAGCGTCTGGAGGATCTTACACAAAAATCTGCAGCAAAAACCTGTAACTCTTCAACCCATGTCTAGAAGAATAGACCTTTCTACAAAATCAAGAAGGAACCTTTTCATTATTTAACAACTCATGCCCCACTGACTTCATTAGTGATGGAGGAAATGCAACCCAGGGACCATCAGGCTTACCATTCTGCTCCCACAGTTAGAGAGGAATGGACACTGGGTGTCCTAAGAAAAAAATTATATTCTTCCTTTGTGTTGGCATTCAGGATCTCCAATTATGAAACCATCATAGTTGGCTACCAGCTTTTCCTATGAGAGAGAATCTTGTTCTTCCTGGAGCTTCTGCCTGAGGACAAGCAGCCCCTTGTGAAGGTTCTGCATGCCAGGGCCATCAAACTCTTGAAGCAACAGATTAAGTTGCAGCCAACCTAGGTCAATGCACCAGCTGTCCCCTTCAAGAGGGGCAGTCCCATCTCAAAACTCCTCTATCTGACTTGTTCCTGCTCCTGTTAATTTTGGTGACAGGCTAACTCAGTTTAATGCTGCCTCAGAGGCTATCACTTCTGATTAGTGGGTTTTATCTGTAGTCAGATTAGGTTATAGATTAGAGTTTGTCAATTCCTCCATGTTCTTTACGACTGGGAGTCAGGCAGCACCAGACCTGTCACAGGGGTTAAGTGCTCTAATTGAAAAGGGTATGATTGAGGAAGCGTCAGAGTCCAAGACACCTGAGGATTTTTCTCTCGCATGTTCCTGGTCTATAGAAAGGTTGAAGGCACTCAGAAGTTTGAATGGTTTTCTCCATGTTTCCAAGTTCCACATGGTTTCTATTTCTTCATTCTTGCAATTGTTTAAGTTTAACTGTTGGTTTATTGTTATTGATTTAAAGCATGCTTACTTTCACATTTCTGTCCATCCTCAACAAATTCCTATGTTTTTCTTGTGAGATGCATGTGTTTCAGTTCACTGTTTTGCCTTTTGGTCTGTCCACAGCACCCAGGGTATTTTTAAAGTGTTTAGCCCCAGTGGTTGCCTACTTTTGTTTGCAAGGTTGCCATATATTCCCTTATTTAGATGACTGGCTCTTGCTGGTAGATTCCAGAGACCAGTTATTGAGGCATTGTTCCCTAGTTTTGCAGACCTGCCTGAGACTGGGAATCCTGGTGAATTGGGAGAAGTTCAGTTGAATCCCATCCCAAAGGGTACAATTTATAGCGGCCTTGTTGGATTCTGTAGCAGGAAGAAATTTCTTGACCCCTGACAGAAAACAATCCACTTCTGTTTTAGCTAGGCAAATAAGATCAAACTAATTCCAATCAGTTCAGAAAATCTTTCTCCTTCTGGGCTATATGGCTTCTACAGTGGCAGTTCTACCCCTTGCCAGGCTACGTATGCAGCCGCTACAGCTCTGGTTTCTGTTCCAATATAGAGCAGACCTACATCCCCAGTGGCATAGTTTTTCTATTCCCAGGCAGGTTGTCAATTCCCTGTCATGGTGGCTTTCTCATGACAGCTTATCTCAGGGCATATCCTTTGGAGTTCCTGAGCATGAAGTCATCCTTACCACAGACACTTCACTCTTGGGTTGGAGGCCCTCTCTGAGGGGCTCTCTGCACAGGGTATATGGTAAAAAGGATGAGAAGCAACCAGGGTACATGGTCAAAGGATGAGAAGAATATTAATCTGCTAGAGTTGTGGGCAGTTTGTAATGCCCCAAACTGTTTCTCTCATATCCTTTGGAATCAGTCCATATTGCTCCAAAAGGACAATACTGTTACAGTGTTTTATTTTAAAAAGCAAGGGCCTATGCTAAGAAGCTACGCTGACCTGGTTAATGGTCTTGAAGCTCAGTGCTTACATTCAAGCCATCCATATTTCTGGAAACTTAAACACAGAGGCTGACAGATTGAGCAGAGCAGGGAATGCTATCTCACAAATGGTCAATAAAGACTGTGTATCTGGAACTGATCTCCATCCTCTGGGGGGTCCCAGAGGTTGATTTCTTTGCGATGAAAGAAAAGAAGATTCTGTTCTCAAGCAGGGAGGGGCATAGGTTCCCTAGGGGGATGCATTCAAGATTAGTTTAGAGGGCGTTATTTTCTGTGTGTTCCCCCTCCCATTTCTTCTCCTTATCAGGATGATAGAGAAGGCCAGGAGAGAAAGATTGAATATGATTTTGGTGGCTCCATTTTGGCCTTGTCAAATCTGGTTCTTGATCCTTATGGAGATTTCCCAGGAACAGTACTTCCTCTTGCCCAAACAGTCAGACTTATTCACTGTCAACCAAGTGTTCCACCGCAATCTAAATAATCTCAACCTGATGGCTTGGAGGCCTGGGACGGAGACATAATATTCTCCAAGGAAGTTAATTATGTACTCCTGCATTCACATAAACCCAGTACTAGAAAGTCCTATTTCTATAAATGGAGGCAGTTTTCTCTGTGGTGTGAAGTGTCTCCAGGTATTGCTGTATTGCAAGTCTTATTTGAATATTTAATGCACATGAGAAATAAAGGGTTAGTCTTTTTGTCTTTAATGGTCCACCTGGCAGCCGACTCTTGTTGAAGTGGGGGGGGGGGGGGGGAGTCAGTTTTCTCCCATCACTTGTCCAAGAGATTTCTTAAGTAATTATATCATTTTTACCCACCTTGGGACACATTGGTTTCCCAGTGATCTCTTTCACTTGTTTTAACAAAACTGATGTGTAAGCCCTTTGGACCCCTTATGACATGTTCCTTGGCTAAATTCTCTATGAAAGTCTGTTTTTAGTGGCTTTACATCAGTTTAGGGGAGAGTAAGAGAGTTAGCAACTCTTCAGGTGGAACTTCTGTTTTTGAAGATTTTTCCCTAGAGTGTAGTCCTTCAACCTTTTCTTAGGTTTCTCTCTAAAGTAGTTCCCAGATTTCATTATACCAGATATTATTTTACCCATCTTTCCTACACTAAGCTCCAGAAAGGAGTGATTTTTGCACTCATAACATGTTAGAAGGGCTTTATTATTTTATCATAAAAGAACCTTGGAGTGCCACAGGGATAGAGCATTGTTTATGTGTTTTGCTGGGTCTAATAAAGGAAGGAGAGCCTCCTCTAGAACTTTGTCCCAGTGGATTGTCTCTACCATTAGAGAATGCTATGTTTTAGCTAGATTGTCGTGCCCGCTAAACTCTACTAGAGCTATAGCTTTTGCAGTCGTCTTTGATGGAGCACTGTTGACGAAGATATTCCGAGCTGCTACATGGTCGTCAGCAAACACCTCTGTACACTGCTACGCACTGGATCTGCAGGCAAGACAAAAAGCTCAAGTGGGAAAGGCAGTACTACAATTGCTGTGTTCAATTGAGAGCATGCCCCACCACCTGGTGCATAGCTTGCTAGAATCCCCATGTGGAACTGCACAGAAGATCAGTGATGCAAACGAAGTTGCACTTACCTATATCTGTTGTTTCTTGATTATCCTTTGTGTAGGCACATATACCCTCCCTCCTGCTTTCACTTTGGCAGCACTAGAGGTACTTAGGGTGTGGGCACTGCTACATGGGACCACATAGTCCCTGGGTGGGAACAAGTTTCTGGCTCTGGAGTGCAGTGCTCCCTGGAGGCTTTTAGCTGTAAAAACCTCCAGTGGCAGGCCTGCTCATGCGCAGTTTCAATGTGTGCTTGCACAGAAGACACTCAATGAACAACAGTTACAAATAAGAGCAACTTTGTTTTCCTTTTACCTCCAAGTTACCTAAAAGGTAGAACAGCAAAGCTGGTCAGTGATATTTTAAAAATCTCCTTAGTCACAACATGGTTTTCTCATGCTTTACCTGTTTCTGCTCTGGTATAAAAAGGCTGGTACCTCTGCTGCATACGTTTAAACATAATCCTATGTGTTTGTATGTACTGAAAGGTAATTCCTAGTGTTTTGAGTAGGACTTACTCCAGTGTAAAAAAGCATATGATTGCGCCTGCTGGGTTGGATCCTGTGACTCTGTTCCACTAAAATGCCTTTCCTACTGGAGGAAAGCTCTGGCAAGTAAGTGGAATAGATAAAACCCTTTGTGTTTAAAGTAAGTATTTATGTTCTGTTTAGTAGCATAGTTGTCAGTCTTCTTTTTGTTTCTCTTTCAAAAGTCAGGACAATCATCAACTGTGATAGAGAACATCCATACAATTATTGCAGCAGCTGCTGTGAAATTCAGTTCAGACCAGCTCAATCATCTCTTTGTCCTTATTCAGAAGGTGAGGCTTGTACTGGCCCAAATTTGCAACTACAATTTAAAAAACGGAAATGCATTTTTGAAGTCTGATGGTTCTGAAAATTATGTCTGGCCTGGTCCATTTTCAAATTTAGGATCACATACCATTCCAAACAACTTACAATTAAATCAGTTCACTGCTTAGTTGGGAAGCACAGGTGAGAACACTAGACAAATTGGAGAGAAACCAAACCGTTTAGTGGTGGTTATATCGAGTGGAAGTGTATCTGTTTTTTGGTAAAAGATTGTTGGTGATCATACTTGACTATCAATTTATGTTAAGATTTCAATTGATATTTGCTGCCAGATGTTCATCTAGGCTCCAAGTAGCGGAGATTTGCAGCTCACATTAGGCTACACATTGTTATATCGATTTATTTGAACTGAACTTTTAACTATATCAGGATTTCATATGTCATAAACTCAAGTAAGGTCTTATAATTGTCTTTAATTCAGGATTTCAGAATTAGATGTGAATCTTACTGATGGAATGAAATCTTACTGTACATTTATTTTTATTTTTTTTTATTCAAATCTGCACTCTGATTTCAATTATGCTTATGTAAAATTGCTATAACAGGCAAAGTAAATGAAGTATTTTGATGATGATTTCATAATTATTGGTATTTTTTTTCCCTATAGAGTTGGGAATCTGAGAGTGATAGAGTGAGACAGAAGCTGTTGAGCTTGATAGGACGTATTGGCCGGGAAGCACGTGTAGAGGCAACCACTGGAAAGGCATGAGTAATATATTTCATTATTAAGAGAACAGATGCCATTTTCTTCAATGCATGATGGTAATTGAGTCTCTCTTTGTGTGTGTGTGTGTGTTTCTAGGTTCTTGAGGTTCTATGGGACTTAGCTCATCTTCCAACATTACCTAGCAGTTTAATTCAACAGGCCTTGGAAGAACATTTGACTATCCTTAGTGATGCATATGCAGTGAAAGAGGCAATAAAAAGAAGCTACATCATCAAGTGTATAGAAGACATTAAGAGGGTTGGTTTGTCTTCAGAATATGTATTTTTTCTCAAATAATGCATTTTCATGGCTGAATAGTCACTATTTGATCATAGACCCCTCAGACTATTTTTGGTTTTAAATACAACTGGGGATAAGGCATTATATAAGTGTGAGAAATTTTGGTTAAGGGTTGTGACATGGTGGGGTGGGGTTTCCAGTTTTCTGATAGAAGTAGAGGCCCACTTAGCTACTTTTTCTTCCATTAGGAATAAAATTACAGTATAGATACCTGTCTCCCCCCCCAAAAAAAAAAATACTTGTGACTAGCTGTATAAAGGTAGGAATTTCTGTCGACAATATAGGCAATAAATTAATCCAAATGACACTAATTCAGAGTTAGTGTTTCTGCACTGCTTTCTCAATAGCAGCCCAGGAGAAGGCACAGAGTGGAAATGAGTTTAATCCTTTTTCTCTCAGCTCTAAGTTAAATTCGCCCCGATGAGAACTTTTTAAAATAAATAGATTGCAAGTTTGTCAGATAATGAGTACTACCTTAAATTCATCTTTTTAAAAAAATTAGAAGTAGCACAGAATTTTTCCGTGTTCTTTTCCATTGCTTTCTTCCAGTTTAATTAATTTTCCAAGCAGAAAGGAGGAAAGACAATAAATAGGAAAGGGGAAAGAAAAGGAAGTGAGAAGACCTAGCTCATATGAATGTTGTACAGAGAACTGTCACTAGTAGTAACAGTATAAATATAATTGTGACCATCATTGCTACCTTCCCCAAAATTGATCATTTCTTTGGCTGAAATTACTAGTTTTGAATGCTGTCTCCTAAGTGTTCTTTTTATTTCTTAACTGAGATATATGCTTGACTAGTTTTTACTTGTCTTACTAGTCATCCCAGCATAATAATCCTCAGTTTGTATGGGTCGTACCAGCTTTACGTCAGCTCCATGAAATCACGCGTTCTTTTATTAAGCAAACCTACCAAAAACAAGATAAGGTAAGAGCATTGTTGTGGCATTTTTGTATGACCTGTAGAGGTGATGAAGGAGTCAAAATGGAAACATGGGGAATACTGCATGGTTATATGTTAGTGATGATTATTCAATCTTCAAGTGAAATGAGAAGATTTTAATGTCAACTTTCTGTCATTTTAAACTTTGTAGTATAAAGTGATTTGTCTAAGTTCGGTAGCGATATTAACTGAAGTGAAAGTATTGAATTTTTATTTGAAGACCTTGGCACTTTGTGATGGAAGTCTGGTGAGACAGTAGTGAATGGGAGAATGAAGACAGCAGAAGAAAAAAAAATAGGCCCTCATTGACTTTATGTGCAGGAGATGAAAAAGGAATACTTTCATGCAGACATTGATCTCCTAAACTGTATGTCTCTGTTTAATACATCTTTTCTATTTTTGCCAAGAGCATTATTCAGGATCTGAAGAAAAATTTTGAGATAGTGAAATTGGTGACAGGAAGTTTAATAGCATGTCACCGTTTGGCTGCATCAGTGGCAGGTCCTGGGGGCCTGACTGGAGTAACATTAGTAGATGGACGATATACATATCGGGAGGTAAGTAATAATGTGCTATTAAAATCAGAACAGTTTACATAGAAGTTAATTGGTTGGATCTCATGGAGGATTTCTGCCAATCATGCCTCCCTATAGCAAATCTCTGATGCCCCACTCATGCTGTCCCTAGGAGTCCCCTGTTCCCTAGGAGCAACATTTCAGATCCCATTTTATACTACAGCCGGGGTGAGGGGAGGCAAGGAAGTTATGTTCTGGCCATGAAAATACCCTTCATCCACAGAAATTACCAGTAGATCCAAGCCAGTGTATTCACAGATGGTGTTAGCCTAATTCATAGAAAGAAAATTATTTTATAAATTTTAAAGCCCCTCTTGAGAGAGGGACTATTAAAATCAATTTCTTTCAATCTCTTCTCAGTACTTAGAAGCACACTTGAAATTTCTGGCATTTTTCCTTCAAGAAGCTACCCTCTACTTGGGATGGAATCGTGCTCGGGAAATCTGGGAATGCCTAGTGACTGGCCAGGATGTTTGTGAATTAGATCGAGAGGTGAGATCCTTGCAAACAGAATGGGAAATAAATTTCCCATGTAAGTTATTAGTGAATTAGTCTTGTTATATAGCACCAATGTACTTTTAATAATGTTTCCAGAAATGCATCCTGATTTAGCACAATAATAATGCTTCCTGTGTCCAGATTCACTCAAGCTTTCTTTACCACAAGGAAGGTATTCCTCAATCTGCCATTTTGACTTATTGTTAAATATCTTAAATTGATTGTGTGTAGAGTCAGTCTAACAGGTTTGAAGTGATGAAATGGATGAAGCAGAAGCCAGAATTAAGATTGCCAGGAAAAACATCAACAACCTCAGATATGCAGATGACACCACTCTAATGGCAGAAAGTGAGGAGGACCTAAAGAACCTCTTGTTGAGGGTGAAAGAGGAGAGCACAAAAGTAGGCTTGAAACTCAACATCAAAAAAACTAAGATCATGGCATCTGGCCCCATCACACCTTGGCAAATAGAAGGGGAAGACATGGAAGTAGTGAAAGACTTCACATTCCTGGAATCCAAGATAACTGCAGATGGTGACTGTAGCCATGAAATTAAAAGACGTTTGCTCCTTGGGAGGACAGCTATGGCAAACCTGAGCAGTATAATAAAAAGTAGAGACATCACCCTGCCAACAAAAGTCCGTATAGTCAAAGCAATGGTATTCCCAGTAGTAATATATGGCTGTGAGAGCTGGACCATAAGAAAGGCCGAGCACAGAAGAATAGATGCTTTTGAGCTGTGGTGCTGGAGAAGAATCTTGAGAATCCCTTGGACTGCAAGAAGATCAAATCAGTCAATCCTAAGGGAAATCAACCCAGACTGTTCCCTGGAAGGTCAGATGCTGAAGCTGAGGCTCAAATACTTTGGCCACCAAATGAGAAGGGAGCACTCACTGGAGAAGATCCTGATACTGGGAAAGAGAGAAGGCAAAAGAAGAAGGGGACAGCAAAAGATGAGATGGCTGGACAGCGTTACTGATGTAACAAACACAAATTTGAGCAGACCAGAGGATGGTGGAAGACAGGAGGGCCTGGCGTGACTTTGTCCACGGGGTCGGAAAGAGTCGGACTCAACTCTGCGAATGAACAACAACAAGAACAAAAGTCAGTCAGGGGTTGAAATCTGGACTCATTAGTAAAACAAATTGTGCAAGTAAACTTGTAGCTAAATGGAGACATTTAGGTTCATCCGTTACTGCTGTGATCATTGATTGTGGTATGAATAATTACCTGAACTCTGACAGTTGTACTCAGGGCTTTTTTTGTAGCAGAAACTCTTTCGCATATTAGGCCACATCCCCATGATGTGGCCAATTCTTCAAGAGCTTACAGGGCTTTTAGTACAGGGCCTACTATAAGCTCCAGGAGGATTGGCTACATCCAAGGGTGCGTGGCCTAATATGCAAAGGAGTTCCTGCTACAAAAAAAGCCCTGGTTGTACTGATATATATTTCCTTGAATCATTAGCATTTGCAAAAGCATTGTTAGTATATATAATGGTGAGGACTAGGGATCAGCATGAACTGATCTACAAATCACGATCCATGCATGAATTGGGCTGATTCATGGTTCATTTCAAACCTGTTAGTTTTCTCACACCATGCCCAAACTGGAAAACGAACCACCTTTTTTCCTTGGTGATTCATTTGGTTCATTTTCCCAGACAGCCTGGTACTGATTCAGTCAATTCCTAGGCAGTGCTGGGGATGGACTTCTGGGAGTCCTATTAACACCCATAGCAATTGTCCATAGCTTGATTAGCCGCTCTGGGAGCCAATCACAGAGCTCCCATTCTGCTTTATGAGAACAGATGCCTTCACTGCTTTCACTTTGCTGCATGAAGAGAGAAGAGTTAGTTGTCGTGAGAGTTGAAGCTGAGCTTTCCTGGGGGCACCTGCTCTTAGGGACTATAAATTGGACATTGCAAATTCAATCTTCACCAGACTTGGAGAGTAAGTGGAAGAGAGCCTGCTGAAGACTCCCAGTAAGTTTTACATCTCCTGAATCAATGAACCGATTTGGGCAACCATACAAATCAGAAAACAAAGCACCAGTTCAGGCAATCAAATAAACCACGGACCAACACAAACCACCATTTTCCCATTGTGCCCTTTTCTAGTGACAAAATGAGAACCATGCACATCATTCTGAACTTTTAGAGGAAAGGTGGGGTAAAAATGTATTGAATAAATCTACAGTGCATCAGTTATTTTAGCATAGTGTGTAAAGCTCTATATAAAACTACAGAATGTGGACCAACCACCATATTTCATTCACAGATGTGTTTTGAATGGTTTACTAAAGGACAGCATGATCTTGAGAGTGATGTGCAGCAACAGCTTTTTAAAGAAAAAATTCTTAAACTGGAGTCCTATGAAATTACTATGAATGGTATGTAAATATTTTTGTTCTCCCCAAAAGAAAAACAATGTGTTTGTTAGTTATTTTGAAATAAAATTGGCATAGTTTTTCAATACTATCTGTTTCAGAGGCTGATGAGTTCCCACTTACCATTGGCCTGAAAGGATTGGTTTTATAAATCATATTTTGATGTTTTATGTTAAATAAAAAATAGCAAATTTCCTTCAATTTTTTAATTTTTAAAACAGGTTTTGGTTTGTTTAAGACCTTTTTTGAAAACGTGAACCTCTGTGATCACCGATTGAAACGACAAGGAACCCAACTGGTAAGCAGTTTTCCTTTGCTCCAGCTTGTAGCTCATAGTTCAGCTGACACATTTGTTTGATTTAACTAGTTTGGGTTACAGTACTAATGGTGGAGGCTGGCAGTAATTAGATGCTGGATCTCTTAGATGAATTTGTTCTAGGACTACATGGGTTTGGAGGTTAGCCCAAATTTTGAGGACACTTGGTCATACCATTCCAACTGTTAAATTAGCATTTTTCCCCTGCGGTTAAATATTTTATTGCATTTTTAAAAAAAGGTTGGGATTGGGATGAGGGACGGGGATAAGGACGAAAGGGAAAGGGTATGCTGTTACATATCTCCCTTGTACATTATAATATAAAACAAGAGAGTCCAGTAGACATGTAAAAAATATACAGTACCTTATGGTCTAACAGCAATACTTAACTGGATTGGATAAAAATATCTTCTTTCTTCTTGGGTTACCTAGAAAAAACAGAATTATGTCAAAGTATCAAACCATGTGTAAAAAGGATTCCTGAGTTTTTTTGTATATTGCGTAGTCCTGCCTTTCAATAAAGATGAAAGTGAATCTGATTCTGCTGTTTCTAATATTTTCTCAATTAGTTCTTGCTTTTTAGTCTTTTTTGATGTTTCCAGGTTTGAGCAATTAAAATCCTTACTGCTGTGATGATATGTGCCATCAAATGACAAATTTAGCAATTAACTTTTATTTATTGATTGATTTGATTTGATTTTTAGCCGACCCTTCCCATAGGACAGGCTCAGGGCGGGTTACATCATAAAAACAATCAACAATAAAAACCATTAAAGACTAATTTAAAATATAGAAAATCTAAAACTACAAAGTGACAATAGACTAAAATAGCAGGTTCTGCCTCACAGACGTGTCCTATTGTCCAGGTCCAGTAGATCTTATAGCACAGGGATTGAATGAAGGGAGAGGCAGGTAACAAGTGACATCCACTACCTCAGCTGAAAGCCTGGCAAAAGATCTCTGTTTTACAGGCCCTGTGGAATTGGAGCAGATCCCACAGGGCCTGGATCTCCAGGGGGGAGTTTATTCCACCAGGCAGGGGCCAGGATTGAAAAGGCCCTGGCCCTCATCGATGGATGTCTCTGGGGCCAGGCATTACTAAAAGTTGTTGGGTGGCTCATTGTAAAGACCTCCGGGGCTCATACAGGGAGAGGTGGTCCCAAAGGTATGCTTGCCTCTGGCTGTATAGTGCTTTAAAGGTAAGTACTAACACCTTGAACCAGATCCAGTACTCAATAGGTAGCCAGTGCAGTTCACACAGCACAGGATGAATCTATGCCCATACAGGTGACAATGTTAGCATCCATGCAGCAGCGTTCTGCACCAGCTGGAGTTTCCAGAGGAGGGCCAAGGGCAGCCCCATGTAGAGAGAGTTACAATACTCTAGCCTGGAAGTGACCATCGCATGGGTCACTGTGGCCAGGTCGTGGGGGGCGAGATATGGGACCAACCTGCCTCAGATGGAAAAAGGCCAATCTGGCAGTGGTGGTAACCTGGGTCTCCATAGTCAGAGAGGCATCCAGGAATACCCCCAAGCTCTTAACCCTCAATGTGGGCTTCAATGGAGACCCATCAAAGGATGTGGGAGCCTGATCTCTGATCCCAGCCCCCTGTAACCTAGGCACAGGACCTCTGTCTTTGATGGATTCAATTTCAGCTGACTCTGTCGCAACCAATCAGCCACATCTTGCAATGCCCTACCCAGTTCCTCCAGAGTGATCATCCATCAGCAGATAGAGCTGGGTGTCATCTGCATATTGATGACACCCCAGCCCATACCTCCAGAAAATAATCTGGGGAAGGGGGCAATTTATTGTCTTCTTCAGCTTAGTGTTTGTATATTTAGTGCATAAAAGTCAAATGATATTAAACTAGTTTGATGTAATAAAATAATTAAATATGAACCATTGAGATATGGTAGATAGTGCTGGACTTGGACAGAGACGCCTAGCTAAACCATACTGTTCATTGGGTGACTCTAGATTAGTCATAGTCTCTTTGGTGTCAAAGATTGTTAAAGTAAAATGTACATTCAAAGTAAAATGAGATCCAAATAAATTTTTTAAAAGGAACTGAGCAGCTGCTAATTAAGGTGATCTGCTAATGTGACTTACAGCCATAATTATGCGTTTGGTTTTGCTGAACAAAACCATTTTTAAGCTGAAAGTTATGGGTGCTTTTTAAACTGTTTTAGTTTTGACTATCTAACTTCTGTAAACTACATTAAGAATTTAGTTTAAATGAAGAATCTACCAGAAATCCTTGTTCTCATCAGCAAAATATACAGTTTGACAAGTGGGAAGTCTTTTTGCCCATCTGATTGTAGTAGTTAGCTTGGTCTTAGGAGATAATATTTCTGCAATCCCTTGCAGAGTTACTCCAGGCCACAGCTTGAGACTGAACTAACTCTTCATAGGATTCTTGTTCTTGTTTGGCCAATATGGATGGATTACATGATGGGTGAATCTTGCTAACTGGTAGGTTGGAGAATTTTGCCCAAACTCCCGTGTGGTAACTGTCATGAAGGAGGAAGAAGACCCAAATCCAAATAGTTTATTTTGGTACGTAACCAGCACAAAATAATTAAAACACAGGTGAATACCATACACTGGATACACAGTCATTGATAAGAAAAACGATTAAATGAAACTTTACAAATATAGCATTCAAGAAAGAAAAAAACTTTTGTTTTTTAAAAATTGGACTCAAAGGTCTCTATCACTTCTTTACATAATCTTTGTGAATTTTGGAAGCTGTGACCTCAAATTTGGCAAAAGTGAACAGAACCTTGGGATTAGAATCAGACAAAAGCATATTACTTAATTCCAAATCCAGGTGACCCAGAGATCTCTCCAATAGGGGTTGGATGTAAACACATATTAGGAAGATCAGAAATGTATGCTTGATATTTTTTATTAGTGTGTGCCATAATGACCTGACACATTGCACTGAGTCTTAACCACCTCTAGGCTTAATATGGAATCCACTCTCACTCCAGAGAGGTATAGGTTTGTATCTGGTCACTGTGTTCAACCAAATTTAAACGCTTGGGACTCTTTAGCTTGGAGAAACGTCGACTGCGGGGTGACATGATAGAGGTTTACAAGATAATGCATGGGATGGAGAAAGTAGAGAAAGAAGTACTTTTCTCCCTTTCTCACAATACAAGAATTCGTGGGCATTCGATGAAATTGCTGAGCAGACAGGTTAAAACGGATAAAAGGAAGTACTTCTTCACCCAAAGGGTGATTAACATGTGGAATTCACTGCCACAGGAGGTGGTGGCGGCCACAAGTATAGCCACCTTCAAGAAGGGTTTAGATAAATATATGGAGCACAGGTCCATCAGTGGCTATTAGCCACAGTCTATGTGTGTATATAAAATTTTTTGCCACTGTGTGACACAGAGTGTTGGACTTGATGGGCCGTTGGCCTGATCCAACATGGCTTCTCTTATGTTCTTATGTTCTTAAAGTCTTGTGCTGAAAGAGCCTCTTCCCTCAGTGGAAGGCTTCAGTGGTAGGAGATATAACTAGGGTTACTGAAAGGTTTGCAGAACACTGTCCTGCCCTTTCAGTAGAGGCTTACTGTGTGGTGATGGGAAGCTAAAGCTTTGAACATTCCATTGAGCCCCTATTAAAGGAGCCAAACATTTTTTCTCCTGGCTGTTGACAGTTCTAGATACAAGCCAGCATAATGGAAATAGATGGCAGAGCAAGAGCCTTAGACAAAGGTTGAGAATAGTCTCTGCCTAGAATGAGACTGTCAGCCAAATCAAACTTTCTCCTACTTCAGTAGAACAAAGTTTGAGTCCAGTGGTACCTTGAAGACCAACGAAGTTTAATTCTGGGTATAACCTTTCGTGTAAATGTACCCGAGCTTTGTTGGTTTTCAAGGTGCCACTGGACTCAAACGTTGTTCTGTTGCTTCAGACCAATATGTCTACCCACCTGAATCTATCCTACAATAGTTATGCTAGTTATCTATTTGCTTCCATTCACAATTCAGAGTGCTGGTTATTACTTTTAAAGACCTTTGGGATCCTCATTCTCATTGGGACTTCATTGGGGGCATTTTCTGTAAAGGAGCCTGACACAAGGTAATGACATGCCCAAAAGAGTTTGTTTATTATTTATTTATTACATCATACTTATATCCTGCCCTTTCTGCAAGCGGCTAACAATCCAAAATGGCATCTAAAAAATAAGTACAACAATTAAAGCCTTAAAAACATAAAAACATCATGGTGCTATACATCAGAATAGTACAGACAATTTTCTAAAAATTCCCTTCAGTTTTTTACAATAACTGTTGGTGTTCCACAGTAGTCACATCCAGGCAGGTCAGCAGCCCTCTCCCATCTTTAGATGTTTTATGAGCAATTCAGTTTTACAGGCCCTATGGAATTGGGAGAGATCCCACAGGGCCCTAGTGGCCTCCAGGAGGGTGGTCCATAATATCAGCGCTGCCACACAGAAGGCCCTGGCGGAACTCAGCCTGGCCTCCCTTGGCCCAGGGATTGAAAGGAGATTCTGAGTCCCCAAGCTCAGTACTTTCTGGGGAATATGTGGGGAAAAGCGGTCCTGCAGATAGAAAGGTCCCAGGCCATATAGGGCTTTAAAGGTCAACACCAGCACCTTGAAACAGATTTGGAACACAACAGGCAGCCAGTGCAGTGCTTCTAGCACAGGTTGAATGTGCTCCGATCATGGGAGCCCCATTAGCAATCTAGCCGCAGCATTCTGCACCAGCTGCAACTTTCGGATCTGAGTCAAGAGCAGCCTTATGTAGAGAGCATTAGAGTAGTCTGTTCTTCAGGTGACCATGGCATGGATCACCATTGCTAAGTCACTGCGGTCAAGTAGGGGACCAACTACCATATCCACCGAAGATGAAAAAAGGTAGATTTGGCAGTGGCTGCTACTTGGGCCTCCATAGTTAAAGAGAGCTCCTTTGGCACTGGTATCAGTGGCACCCCATCAAAAGCTGGCAGGGAGATCTCCCTTCCCAAGCCGCTGTGACTTAGGTAGAGAACCTCCATTTTCATCGGATTCAACTTCAGTCACCTATGCTTTCTGCTTTTTGTAAGGTATACAAGACTGTTCTTTCTGAGGTTTTTTGTGGAATGTAAAACCATCACTGGGGTAAATTTTTCTGTAGCTCAATTTTAATGTATGTTTTATGTGGCAATATTTGGACATTATTTTTCTTTTGCAACATGATGCCTAATTAAGTTGCCTTGGGTCTGAAGAGAAAGGTGGGATGTAAATATTTTAAATAAGCATACTTGAAGGAAGAGGGTAATCCCAACAGTAAACCTAGTAATTGTCAGGGAGAGAAAATAACTGGCTCCAAAACCAAACCGTTTTAATGATATATATTGTATTTTATTGTCTTGCTAATCCTTTTTTCCTTCTTTATATACAGCATGTAGAAAAACTGGAATTAATTGGAATGGATTTTATTTGGAAAATTGCAATGGAGTCACCTGATGAAGAAATAGCTAATGAAGCAATTCAGCTGATAATAAACTACAGTTATATTAATCTAAATCCTAGACTGAAAAAAGTAAGAGCCCTGAATAGTTTACAGCTATGCCAATGCTAGAAAATGAGATGAAGTAGAAAAACTGTAACAACCAGTTTACTGTCTCTCCCTCAATCCCACTCATGCTTAAATTTATTAGTTGATGTTATTAGGCATGTTAATTGAGAATGATTTTATAATACTATCTACTGTTATCTTTTCAGGATTCCGTATCACTACATAAGAAATTTATTGCTGATTGTTACACAAGATTAGAAGTAAGAAGGAACCTTATTTCTGAAATATTTTCCTCATTTTTTAAAAAAAGATATAATTGTCAGTGAACTTCCAAAGGGTTCAGTTTGTGTTCCATAAAAGCCACCTGCTTGAATGAAATATATTAATGTGATGAAAATCTATAAAAGCTAGCTAGATATTAAACTATGCCTGTCTCTTGTAACTGAGGACTGTGTTTATTAAGCAAACACTAGTGCCAGCCTGGTGGAACACTCTCCCCAGAGAGATCCAGACCCTGTGAGACTTAATACCATTTTGCAGGGCCTGCAAAGCAGAGATGTTCTGCCAGGCCTGTGGTTGAGGTGGTAGAGATCTAATAATATTGGCCTCCCCCAGTACACTTTCCATCTTATACAGTATTTTATTGTGGTGGTGTAACCCACCCTGAGCCTTGCATTTCAGGGGAGGACAATCTAAAAATAAATAAGTAATATCAAGTCTAGATAGCGCTATACAGCTTGTTGTATATTCTCACATAACTTATCCACCCAGATAGTTGCCAGTTTCCTCCAAAAAATAGCATGAGATCTTTTTTTCATTGTAGGCAGCCAGTTCAGCTCTTGGTGGCCCAACACTGACACATGCTGTTACCAGAGCTACCAAAATGTTAACAGCAACTGCAATGCCTACTGTGGCAACATCTGTCCAGTCTCCCTACAGGTAAGCTTACATTTAAGCTTGGGTTCACTGCACTACCATGTGAGTAGTAGAAATGTTTAGCAAGTTGTAGTGCAGTCAGAAGCAAGGTAAGTAAGAAACTGAAAAGTTTCACTTGCCCTGATGTACAAATGAGTACAAAAGTCATTGGTATTTCCAAATTGCCCTAATGGACCATGCCACCATTCTCCCCTTCACCACTGGGCACACTGGTGTTCTAATCAGACTGGAGAACTGTAATAATTTGCAATACTGGCTTGTTCTTATTCTTGACTGTTATGACCCTTTACCAGACAACTTTTGAATTGTAGAATGCAGTTTTATGCATAGTGCATGTGTCATTTTTACACCTTTTATTCTAGAGGAATGAGTCCCAGTTTCCAAAAATTAAGGCAGCGCTGGAATAAGGCTACTGTTTTAACCTCTCAGTGACTCAGTTTGCTGGGCAAAACTGGAGTAAAACTGCATTAAAGGAATTTTGCTGAAAATGAAGCTTCTTTGTAACTTTTTGCAACATACAGAATAGTTCAGTGATGTTTTATTAGATGCTGTCTTTGTTTTACTCCCCGTACTTCCTTTCATTGGCTCAAATGGATCAGTGGGGGTGGATGTGTTGTATGATGTGTTGTCTATTTGATACAAGGTACCAAAGAAAAGAAGAAAAGAGATTAGCTGCAGTGCTCTGTATATATTACATTTTCCATAATATATAGAATACTGTGGTAGAAAAAAAGAGTAGCAGTGTTGCCAGAAACAAAAGGCATCCAGCATTGCTATTCCAGGTGATACAAGAGGATTTCTAAATCTCATGATATAAACCAGTTTCAAAGACCTACTGTTAGTTAGCATTTTACAGATAAAATCACAGGTCAGCGAAGATTCAAATTCTTCAAGTATGACAGGTCATTATCTAGAGAAGTAAAATTTCCAGACATTTTGAAGACACAGAGGGGAAAACGTTTGTTTGTTTTTTCAGAAAAGGAAATTTGGGGGGAAATTGAAATATATGCAATATATTTTCCTATCAAACCTGAGCTGCTTTTACTGATTGATCAATATAAAATGCATCATTTGTAAATTAGCATATAAAATGGTACTATATGGTGTATTTAAGGAATTTAAAATTATAAATATCTTCATTTTCTGTAAGAAAAAATTGCAAGTATACCCAGTACTAGAGAAATGGTTGCATATTTGGAAATTAGCTTTATAAAATCACTGAACTCTTAAAATGTGTTATAATTAAATGTATTATTGCTTATTAATTGTTGCCATGTAAACAAAATAATCCTGAAAACAATATATATGTTTATAGTATATGTGCTTGGTTTTTTTCAGTGCTCTTCAAAATTTTCCAGTTTTTTCATTGGAAAAATGGAGAAAACCCTTAGACTTTTTCATGCTGTACATTTGGAATGAATGAAATGCTTTATTAAACAAGGTTTTTCACACTCAAAGAGAAATATTTCATAGGTGGTTTTTTCCAGTGCTCCTAAAATTTTCAGATTTTTCCATTGAAAAAACTGGAGGAAAGGCCTTAGGAGACAACAGGGGGCAACTTTTTTTGCTAATACTACCAGGAGAGTTTCCCAGACCATCATATCTCTACCAATATCTGATTGTCAACGTAGTTCAGGGTAGTCACTTGTTTAGTTGGTTAAGGTTTCATTATTGCAGCATGAAAATGTGGACAAGTTGCAGAGAGCAGAGCATCCATGCTTGACCTTGTCTTTCATGATTTATAGCAGCTGACTGATGGGGATTGTCTAGCTGGAGGCAGGAGGTACTTTCCTAAGAATAGCAGTGACTCCTAGATCTGAGTGGTTTGAACAGCTACCAGTTGGTATTTTTTTAAAAACTACCTGGGTCAAAGGGGACATGAAAAGCAGTAAGTATTAGGGTGAAAAGTAGTTGATGAATGATTGCAGTGAGGCTAATGGAGGCAGAATGATATTATGAAACTAGCAAAACCTGGGAATTCCTGCCATTATGGATTTTATAACTTGTGACATAGTCTCCATTAGGGATATAGCCCCCCAAAGCAGGTGCCCCCATGAATGCTCAGCTTTAGCTCTCACAACAACTTTTCTTGCTGCAGAATGGATGCTCTTTGATTGGTTCCCAGAGCTGCCGATCAAGCTATGGACAACTGTTACGGGTGTTTCTAGGGCTCCCAGAAGTCCACCCCCAGCATTGCCTAGGAATTGATTGAATCAGTGCCAGGCTGTCTGGGGAAACAAACTGCAAAAATGAACCAAAGTACCAAGGTCTGGACTGGTTCAGAACGAACTACAAATAGATCTGATTCATGCATGAATCATGATTTGTGGTTGGTTTGTGCCCATGTCTAGTCTCCATATTTTCCTATATTAGTTTCAATTTTTATATAATCACATATAATTGGACTTCATTACCCCTTTGACCTTGCTGTTTATTTTTTTCAAATCAAATCAAATCAAATTTTATTCTTATATCCCGCCCTCCCCCACCAGAAGGCGGGCTCAGGGAGGCTCACAGACATGACACGTCATGATTCAATTAAAACAAATAAACAACATTTTAAATATAATACAGTTACATAAATAGATTAAAATAGATAAAAATAGGTGCTATAAATTCTGTCGTCCCAATTACATACTATCAAACATCAGTTACAATTGCACATAAGATGGCTAGAGTTGCGATGATTTAATCAGTTTAGTCTGGTCCTAATTCAAATGCGAGCTGGAAAAGAGAGGTTTTGCAAGCCCTGCGGAACTGGTTCAGGTCCCGCAGGGCTTGCACCCCCTCTGGGAGTTGGTTCCACCAGCGAGGGGCCATTAATGAAAAGGCTTGCTCCCGAGTTATCTTCATTCTGGCCTCTCTTGGCCCAGGGATTTGTAGGAGGTTTTGGGAGCTAGATCTTAACGCTCTCCTGGGGATATATGGGGAGAGGCGGTCCCTAAGGTAGGCAGGTCCTCGGCCATATAGGGCTTTAAAGGTAATAACCAGCACCTTATAACGAACGCGGTAGACGACCGGTAGCCAATGCAGATCCCGCAGCACAGGCCGCACATGTTCCCACCTAGGTAGTCCCATCAACAGCCTGGCCGCTGCATTCTGCACTACCTGAAGTCTCCGCGTTCGACACAAGGGCAGCCCCATGTAGAGGGCATTGCAGTAGTCTAATCTTGAGGTGACCGTTGCGTGGATCACAGTTGCTAGGTCGTCGCGTTCCAAGAAGGGAGCCAACTGCCTCGCCCTCTTAAGGTGGAAGAAGGCGGATCTTGTGGTGGTGGCTATCTGGGCCTCCATTGATAGCGAGGATTCCAGTAGCACCCCCAGGCTCTTGACCCTGCGCACTGGTATCAGTGGCGCACCGTCAAAAGCCGGCAGAATAATCTCCCCTCCCGGTCCGTCCCGACCCACGCAAAGGACCTCAGTCTTCATTGGGTTCAACTTCAACCCGCTCAGCCTGAGCCAGCCAGCCACGGCTTGTAACGCCCGGTCCAAATTTGTAGGGACATCACCAGTCCGGCGTTCCATCAGTAGATAGAGCTGGGTATCATCAGCGTACTGATGACAGCCAAGCCCATACCTCCGGGCAAGCTGGGCAAGGGGGCGCATAAAGATATTGAACAATGTCGGGGAGAGAACTGCCCCCTGAGGCACCCCACAATGAAGCGGGTGTCTCTGAGACAGCTTCCCCCCAATTGCCACCCTTTGTTTCCGATTTTCAAGGAAGGAGGAGAGCCACTGTAAGGCTAGCCCCCGGATTCCTGCGTCGGCGAGGCGGCGCGTCAGCAGCCGGTGGTCGACCATGTCGAACGCCGCCGACAGGTCGAGCAGCAGCAATACCGCCGAGCCGCCCCGATCCAGTTGCCACCGGAGGTCATCCATGAGGGCGACCAAGACTGTTTCCGTCCCATGGCCCGGGCGAAAGCCGGACTGGCATGGGTCCAAGGTGGAAGCGTCCTCCAGAAAGTCCTGTAACTGCAACGCCACAGCCCTCTCTATAATTTTGCCCAAAAAGGGCAAATTTGAGACCGGCCGATAATGTGCCAATACGGACGGGTCTGATGTAACTTTTTTCAAGAGAGGGCGGACCACTGCCTCTTTCAGAGATGCTGCCAATCATGCCAATCATATTTTCATGCTGCCAATATAAGATGAGGGTCCACTCATCACATCTGAAGAAGTGGTCTCTAGTCCACCATAGTTTATATCAGAATAAAATTTTGTTAGTCTTTAAGATGTTGCAAGACTTCTGCTTATTCAGGGGCAAGGACGCTTTCAACCCAGTTTCAAAAACAGCACTCTAAACTTCTGAAAGGACTGTTTTCCAAAGTGGTTTGAGAATAACCTGTCAAGGTCTTTACTCCTGAAAAGGATCCTTTTTGGATTGAAACACATAAATGTTTCTTCTTATGCACCTCTTTTGAGGTTTTGCCTCTTTCTGTTGTGATACTGTGACTACCTTCCTGTCTTTACTGCTTGTATTGATACCACATAACTTATCCACAGCATCACTTAATAGAACTTTCTCTACTCACTGTTAGGCAGGATTCTGTCTGGTTTTTGTTCATTTTAACTGTCCTTCCATTTTTGTTTTGTTTTAACTGGTAGCCTTTGTACATGGTCTGTTTTATTGCTTTGTTATAGCTTTAATTGTATTTATGGTTATAATGAATAAGAATGCTGCAGGTATAATTTTTTAAATAAACAATGTTTTGGTTATCTTAAATTTAGAATGTCTGGTTGTGTTTAGACTGCCTACCTTTTGGATCATGTTGTCAGCTGGTCTCTATATTGGAACTTAGTCGACCCTTTGCCACTTCTATTTTTTGTCTATATTTTGCAGGTCAACAAAACTTATAATAATTGAGAGACTGCTGCTGTTGGCAGAACGCTATGTCATCACTATAGAGGTAAAAAAAAAAGTTGCAGTGGACCATACACTTTTAGATAAATCTAGTGTGTGATCAGGGATGGCTTTGGATCTGGGTGGCCAGAGTTGAAATGTCATCTCTGTCATACATATTGTGTCTCTTTAAACAAGTCAGCTCCCTGAATTTAAAAGACAAATGGTAATAATCTGTCTCACAACATAGAAGTAAAAATAGGCATTTTTAAAAAACACTCCTATTTTTAAATGTTGTAGAAATCAAGATTGCTAGTAGTTGTCCCAACATAATTGTTAGCATATTTAAGACCATATTACATTTAAATTCTTCCTCTGATTTGTTAAATAACATAGTCCAATGATCCTTTTTACTACTTACTTTCCATAGGATCTTTACTCTGTTCCTCGAACTATTCTACCTCATGGTGCCTCCTTTCATGGACATCTTTTAACACTTAATATTACATATGAGTCTACCAAAGATACCTTTACAGTAGAGGTATGCTTGCACAGTTTTGTTGTATGTTTTTTTTAAATTCATATGCTCATAGGGACATGAAATTTCTCAGTATAAAAGATGTGGATGTGGGGCACGGCATATCACAGAATTGAGATATGCCACAGAATGAGATTTGGGTTGTAATTCAGAGAACAGTTGTGTGCCCTGGCCTTGTGAGCTGATATTAAGACCACAGGTCCTGAATGAACCAGACTTAACTTTATTTTACAGGCGCATAGCAATGAAACCATAGGGAGCGTCAGGTGGAAGATAGCAAAGTTGTTGAACTCTCCTGTGGACAACATTCAGATATTCGCAAATGACAGTTTGGTAAGTTAGTAAAAATGTCCTTTATTCTAAATGTGTGTGTTTTGGTAAGACTAAGAAAAACATTTATATTTCAGTTAACAGTGAATAAAGATCAAAAACTACTACATCAGTTGGGCTTTTCTGATGAGCAAGCCCTTACTGTAAAGACATCAGGAAGTGGTACCCCATCAGGGAGCTCTGCAGATTCCTCAGCTAGCTCCAGCAACAGCAGTAGTGTCTTCAGTTCATCCTATGCAATGGAACAGGTACAGTATCGGGGTGGGGCTGAAATACAGGTTTTTTCACATTTTTAATTGATATTTATAGTACTCTCAGCTAAAATTGGCTTCCAAGTATTTTTCAATGTTTTTGATCTATTTGTCCTGTGTTATTTATTTCCAACTGCTCTAAGTCATTGCAAAAATAAAAAAAGATTAGGGTCCTCCAGGCAGCACAGTACATGGTTATTTTCTAAGGTTCTCGTGACTTTCTACATATTCATTTTAAAACGTATTGAATTTTAACTAGTAAAATATAGGTATTTTGCTTAGCCATTTGCTGCCAGGAAGTGCAAGCCAGATCCTTTCACAGGAGGATAACTGTAATTAGGGTTGCGAATCCCCAGGTAAGGGCAGGAGATCCTCCAGTTTGGACGCTCTCCCCCCACTTCAGGGTCATCAGAAGGGGAGGGGGAGGGAAATGTCTGCTCAGCACTCCATTATTCCCTATGGAGACTGATTCCCATAGGGTAAAATAGGGAATTGATCCACAGGTATCTGGGGCTCAGGAGGGGCTGTTCTTTGAGGTAGTGGCACCAAATTTTCAGCATAACATCTGCTGCCTCTCCTCAAAACACCCTCCAAATTTCAAAAAGCTTGGACCAGGGGGTCCAATTCAGTGAGTCCCAAAAGAAGGTGCCCCTATCCTTCATTATTTCTAATGGAGGGAAGGCATTTAAAAGGTGTGCAGTCCCTTTAAATGTGATGGCCAGAACTCTCTTTGGAGTTCAGTTGTGCTTGTCACACCCTTGCTCCTGGCTCCAACCCCAGTGTCTCCTGGCTCCACCCCCAAAGTCCCCAGATATTTATTGAATTGGACCTGGCAACCCTAACTGCAATAATAATTTCTCCATTTGTGTATTTGAAAAAAAAAAACCCTGTTTAGGAGAATAAAGGTTGCAAATGAACTGGAATGATGGACTGTGAAGTAGTTCTGTAGGCAGTGGTCTTATATAAACTCTACCTAATATATATACTTTTGAGCTGAGATCTTTGGCAAACGCACAGATCTGTTCCTTACTGTTTGCTTTGGTTAAACTAAGATTCAAGTAGTCTTTTGATTAATATATTTTAATTGTTTTTTTGTGGTTAACTGTAAACATGAATTTTTAAAATGCAGCTGTCTTATCAAACTAGATTTGGAGTTGGGACTGCTGATGAGCAGTTCCTGCTTAGTTAGTCATGGTCAGTGACACAACTGAGCATTCCAAAGTGTAAGCATTTGTGGACTCTGCCATTTGCTGTAAAATGTATAAAAATTGTTTGACAATGTGAAACTCTAAACTACTTTGGCAGACTTTTGACATAGCTGTGTATGCACAGGGAAAGGGTAAACAGGAGAGCTAGAAACAGCTGATGCCTCTTGTCCAGATTTTAAATTTAGGTTGCTTGCTTAAAAATAGAAAACTGTATAACTCATTTAAGAGGTTTCAGGGGGCAACTAATTGTGTGTGTGCTTAATCCTCAGGAAAAATCCCTCCCTGGAGTGGTAATGGCTCTGGTGTGTAATGTATTTGACATGCTTTATCAGCTTGCTAACCTAGAGGAGCCAAGGTAAGCAATGTGTTAACACTGCAAAGTTGAACTAGTTTTACATTTCTAAAGCATTTAGAAATGTACAGACTGCATTCCAGAGATAACTAATGTGCTCTGACTCCTCTTGTATCTCACTTTCCAGGATAACTCTGCGAGTAAGGCGGCTTCTTTTGTTGATTCCAACTGATCCAGCTATTCAAGAAGCTCTTGATCAACTAGATTCTTTAGGACGAAAGGTATTTCTTATTCTACTACTTCCAGTGGCCCATATACACTGATATTTTGCCATTTGAATTGAAAGCTATAATGAAAGAGTCAGTTAATGCCTTACCTAAATGACCTGGATGGTTGGAATTACTGCTAACTGAAATAATTTGATAAAACACACACAAAAACCTGCTTAAGCTCTCTAAATATCTTGCAGTCAAATGTGAACAGTCACCAGCTAACAAATGCATTTTAAAATTGCGAGTAGAGTTGTATGTTAATCTTGGGAAATATAAAGTGCTTTGCTCAACACAGAAGTTCTTTCCTTCTAGAGACCCACGCAGCATGGCTAATGTGCTTACCTTCACCACTACTAGGGCAGGAAAATAGTGCAGTGCTAGCACAACCATATATTTGTCTCATATAGCTTAAAAGATGCTGCAGAATCTTTTGCCCTTAATGGGGTTCTTTTTTAAAGCCATAAGCACATGTAACCCTTTGGTACCATGCAAGTCCTTAACCTTGTTCAGACAGAATCTGACAATTCATAGAGTATTGTTTTCTTCAGCCATCTTGTAAAAGTAGTGATTATAGAGCTTTTGGTTGAGCTGTGCATGTAAGATTGGCAAACTGGGATCAGAACAGCTTAGCTGCCCCAACTGAATCTACGCTCCTGGGTCTTCAGATCATTCTGCATGTTTAAATGGGTTATAGAAGGTGACTTCCATTCCTTTCACCCACAGAGCTGGTACATGGAAACAAAGCCCCATTCCCCTCTTTAAAATATAGGCAGTGCTGATTCCAGTCATGTCTACAGTAGAACTGGGGCTGTATGAGCAAAGATACCTTTGTTGTTTTGTGGGCTGTGATTGTTAAAAAGATAATTAAAATTTCAGTTATGAGTGAGTTGTAGATGGAAATGCTGGTTATTTTCCACCTCAGACAGCACTTTTTAGGTTAAGATGTACAGCACTTCTAAGGTTATTTATTTATTTATTTATTTATCTAAGATTTATATCCCGCCCTTCCCACTAGGTGGCTCAGGGCGGCTTACAACATATAAAACTAACATAAAATCTAAAATTAAGCATTAAAATCAACATTTCATAAGTTATAGTTAAAAATCTAAACATTTGTTATATACATAGACATTAAAATCACAAAGTGGACCTACAGCTACACTCATAGATTGCATGTTCAATGTTCGATGTTCCGTGTTCGATGTTCAGTACTCAGTGCTCTGTGCCGATTAGTTGTGGGCCAGCCGGAAGAGGGATGTCTTACAGGCCCTGCGGAATTGGGTAAGATCCCGCAGGGCCCTTACCTCTTCTGGCAGCTGGTTCCACCAAGATGGAGCCATTACGGAGAAGGCCCGGTCTCTTGTAACTTTCAAACAGGCTTCCTTTGGTTAAAAGAGGGGCTGGGTAAATTTTATGTTTTGTTTGGTGATGGGATATTTGGTGTTGGTGTTTGGATATTATGAGCAGCCTGATATTCTATTTAGTAATAAATCTTGTTGCTGCATGTTTTCTTTTTCACTCTTAAGAAGACAATTGCTTAAGAAACTGCCTGATCTAGTTCCAAGCAGAATAAAGTCAGTCTAGGTTAGGGAGCTCATTCAGTTGGTCTAAACTTAATTGGCGGGGGGGGGGGATGAGATATAGATTATAGAATAATAAATCAAAATTCTGTTGAACCATATGGAGCTCAGAAAAAGGTTAATGACATTTTACAGGTACTAACAAAATGTTTGACTGGGTAGTTGCGTGGTATGGAAAGCTGAGGATCACAGCTTGCAGCAATTACAGAAGACGATGCCTTAAAATTGCTTGCCATTCATGGTTCTTTCTGTATTCTCTTTTTCAGAAAACATTATTGTCTGAATCAAATTCTCAATCTTCAAAATCCCCATCACTGTCTACAAAGCATCAACACCAGCCTAGTGCCAGTTCAATACTTGAAAGCCTCTTTAGATCTTTTGCTCCAGGAATGTCTACTTTTAGAGTGCTCTACAACCTTGAGGTAAGAGTAGGTCTGTGTGGGAGGTGTACATGAGAAAGAAAGGAAGAAATGAATACATGGTTCTTACCGTGATTGCCACAGTAGTAACAGCTCAGCTTTTGCTGAGCCAGCAATAATCTCAGGTGAATCTAGGTCTAGGTTCAGTAATGTAGGCAGGGAAAAGTCATTCCAGTAAAGGGAAGGGGGGATTTATTAACCTTTAAGTTGCCATAGGATTCTTTGTTGGGTTAAGGGCAGCCCAATCCTGACTTACATGGAGGCTGGCCGTTGCAACGTAGGCATAACTGGGGCACTGCTGGTTGACTCCCTAAGGGCTAAGTTATGCCTGGGTGTGTGTGTGGGGGACATAGTTCTCCACATGTGAGACGATCACCATAGCGACACCACTGGAGTGCAGATGCACAGCTGAGGCAGCAGGAGGGGAGGGGCATCCCAGGGTCGCCGGATTGGCCAGTCCTGGTGCAGGCGCCATGGTGCATGACAGTTGGGGTGGAGAGAGGCAGCCCCGGAGAGGCTGATTGCTTGTCCCTCCCTGCCCCCTGACAGAGAACTGTACCAATCACAAGCACATGGCCCAAGTCAAAGGAGAGAAGTCCCACTGACTGGGGAGGGGAAAGGAGTGAGGCTGGGCGTGTGTGTGTGCACGTGTGAGACAGAAGCCTGGCTCATTGCCGAGGTAGGGGCAGGGGGAAGGAAGGGGAAGTGCGGAGCTGCAAGATTGGCCAGTCCCGCGGCTGCACCCACGCACTGTCAGAGACTTATGCCAATGGCAGACAGATGAGCAGAGTCATGGGCCTTCCCAGAGAGCCATAAAGAAACAGGAAACACATAGTGCAGGAGTCTGCACTCAGGAAAGCCAGGCAAAATGTGTGTATTGGAACGAGCAGACAGTCCCAGCATGCCACCAAGTCCCACAGGGAAGCCCTCCTCGACACGGACTTAGAGTCCCTCCTTGACGCCCCCCGCTACTTGCAGGGAACCCCTCACCTGGTGCACGACAGTCCCGTGGAGTTGGGCAGGCTGCGGTGATGCACACCACCCTCCCATTCATGGTATGAGTGGGGAAAAGACCCTCGGGCTCCCCTGCCTCTGCCCCACCCCCCTCAGAACAAGTGAGCTCACTCTCTTAGATATTCCCTGGTGAGACCACAGACAGAGTGGTAGAAGGGTGGGGAAGAGGGTCAGATAGGAGCATAGAGCAGAAGCCAGGCAAGAGAGACAAAGTGGAGACACATTTAAGGCTTTATTATGCAGAAAGCAGGTGGAAATTGGAAAGTCCTGCAGGGCCCAAGGCTCCACTCTAAGAGGAGGGCAGGAACAGCTGACTGAGTAGATCAGGGGGAGCGTGGACTCTCCATAACTGGAAGCCTCTGTCGAATCCCCACTTGCAAAAAAGGGAAAAGATCCGGAGCACTTGGGGAGCAGTGCCAAGCCACCTGCAGCCAGGGTCAGGAGAGGTGGGGGTGGGGTTTTGACAGAACACCCCTCCCCTCAGCACAGGAGGGAACCAGCCGATGCCCAGCCTCCTGTCCTGAGTTACAGTGCTCCTGGATTGCTTGCAATTCATCAGCCACGGCAGCATGAAGCAGCATGTTGGCCAGGGACTGCCTCAAAGGGACAGTCACTGACCTGCCTCCCCATAGGCATCAGAGCAGCTGCCAGCCCCCCTCCACACCTGTTGCCCTGCCACGGGTGGGAACAAGGCAACGGACAAAATGCGGGGGTAGGGGCTCCAGCTGCAGCTGAATGAGCGGCATGGTCCCCCCGCCTAGCCTTGAGTGAGGGGAGGGGGGAGACAAAGTTGGGGTGTGCGCTCTCACCTACCTGTCTTCATGCGACCAGCCTTGTGCACTGAGCCTCTGGAGGCTGGGTACCTGTTGGGACTTGGAAACGGGAAAGGTTAGCCATAGAGCAGAGACTTCACTCCCCTCCTTGCATGTCAAAGAACTTGCCCTGTACTATCTAAGTGCTCTCTCTGTGCCCACCATCAGTGCCTCACCCTCACTCTAAGTCCACAAGGCAGGGAGCTCCGAGACAGAGTCCCACACTGTGCGCCCTACCTAAGCAAGTGTGCGAGGCCGAAGTGGGAGTTTGTCTGGGGGGGGGGAGCGGCGATTGGGTGTCTAGGAGGGGGCTCGCCGAGCCCAGGGCGCAAGGGGATTGGTGAAGCAATTACACGGCTCCCTAAGGAGTTTGTGGGCTTGTGCAGCAGCCGGGGGGGGGGGGGATGTGTTTTAATGAACAATGGGTGCCTATGGAATGCACCAGCATTTTGCAAGGCGTAACTTTGCGCCTCTCGGGGGGTTTCAGGGCCCAAAGTTCTTAGGAAGCCAACTAAGCCTGGGCATGCCCCTGACTCCACCCCCCCCCCCTTACACTTGCCCTGGGACAAGTCACCTCCTACGTAAGTGGACTTAGAATGGCGCAGCTCTGACTTATGTAGGCATGGGTCTTAGTTTGTTTCCAAAGGACTCCCCCCCCCTCCTTAGGATTGCGCTGTGAATGTGCTTTAAGAAGGATATTTGTAAAGAAATTGTTGAGTTTTCCATATTAATGTATTATATAAATAGCATATAGTACTATAGTATAATGAGTTAATTCTGAAGAACACTGTTCAAGGATAATATGAATTGTTGCACACCTGCCAAGGAACTACACAGCATTCTTTAGGGCACAGGCATTATTTATTGCCTAACTTAGAGCATGCAACTTCTCTTTTTGTCTAGGTTCTGAGTTCCAAGTTAATGCCTACAGCAGATGATGAAATGGCAAGAAATTGTGCCAGATCTTTTTGTGAAAATTTTCTCAGAGCAGGCGGTCTGAGGTTAGTCCTTTGAAAAGTTTTCAACTGAACAATCTCCTTGCATTTTCTAGTAGTGTAAAATTAAGTATTCACAGTCCAAAGGAAATTCAATTCTGCGAGTTAGACTTCTATTGAAATATTTGAGGAGCTATTGCAAATACTATGACAGCAAAAATCCATTTGAGTCATACTAGATAATATGTCTTCTTCCATTTTCCTGACACATACCCCCATAACATTAATTTTTACAGGAAGGATTTCTGGGGTGTATCTCATAGGAGCCTGTTCGTAACCAGTGTCTGTCAAGATTTATTTAGGAAATGGCATGTTTGAAATGTGACGGTACTATCCAGATCACATCAGGTGGCCCACTTAAGAACCATAAGTATCCAGGCTTCATAATTCAGAGAAACCTAGGAGCCAATTTATTATTTATTTATTTATGTTAATTTCTATTCCACCCTATCCCACAAGTGGGTTTATTACAGCAAATCTAAACAATGAACAATAAAATTAACAATAAATTTAAATGGTTAAAACAATAAAAACAGTAAAACAAAATTACTGTTTCAGGTGGAAGACAACTAATCAGGCCATAACACAAATAGAGCTAGACGTCTTTCGAACATCCTTATTAAAAACTTAGACATCTAAATAACCAGACACATAACCATGTTGTTGTCGAATGTTTTATTGTGAACCACTTCAAGACCACACATGAGAGGATGAGGCATAAAAATGTAAAAAGAAATATTTCTGTGTCATTGTCCTCAAAATCTGTACTTCCTTTAGGTAGGAATAGCCAGTCCCAGGTTTTGGTATGAGGTTGACTGTATCATATTGATAAAGTAACAGTGTATTAGTCTTGAATTTTTTGAAGTGCAGCTTTCATATATCAGGTTTCATCTTAGCCTGCATGGATGCTAGCCTGCTAGATTTACTTCAGAGAGCCATCATGTGCAAGAGGAAAGACTATCTTGGAAAAGTCCTAGGTAAAACTGAGTGTGTATTTTCCAGCTTGGTGGTGAATGTTATGCAGAGAGACTCCATCCCCACAGAAGTAGACTATGAAACCAGACAGGGAGTTTATTCCATCTGTCTGCAGCTGGCAAGGTATGTGACAGACTTGTCAAAGGTAGCTATATATAGTAGTAATAAACAATTTAGATGTTGCTGTTTGTATATGCAATTAATTTCATTGTTCAGAACAGCATTTCATGGGTTTATGTTTAGGTTTTTGCTTGTTGGGCAAACAATGCCTACCTTACTTGATGAGGATCTGGCTAAATATGGAGTAGAAGCACTGTCTTCACGCCCATTCCGAAACATAAGTCGGCAGTCTACCAGACAGATGTCAATTTGTGGAACCCCCGAGAAGTCCTCTTACCGGCAGCTGTCTGTTTCAGACAGGTCTTCTATCAGAGTGGAAGAGATCATTCCTGCTGCACGGGTTGCCATACAAGTAAGTACAGCAATTTGATAGCAACAAGGTGGAGAGAGCTCTTGAATTTTTTAATATAGGATCTTTTTTTAATGCTACTGCCCCATCAAACCATAGTATATCTTTTATTTCATCTGGCCAGGACAGGGATACCTGTCTGTGAGAGTTTGTATGTGAGATATAAGTGTGGTCCCAGTCTCCTTGAGGTGACCATAAAAGCACTGTGTAAGAATCCCTTTTTACATAGAAGAGTCGGACAAGTCAGTTAGTCTCAGATAGTCCCTTTTTGTGTGTAAACCAATTTTATTGTTTTGCAACATATTGAAAAATATTCATCAAACATATACTTAAAGGTATTAACCAATACACTACAAAATTCCCTCCTCCCCCCACCTCCTCTTTTTCATGACCTCCGCCAGTGTTCAAAACAATTACAAAGAAAATAAAGGTAAACTTCACAATTATAGAATCTTCACTAAAAATTGCAGTTACCTTAACACAAGACGCACCAAGACTATGTAAAAATTATTATTATAATTAACCCTCTATTTATCTCATAATCTAACCTTCTGCTAAATTACATATTAAAACAAGAGTCAATATTTGCAGCTTTATCTTCTCAGTAAAAAAATTCAGTTAATGTTATCAAAAATCATTAAGTGTCTCTTCACTTTCCATTGCTTTTCAATATATTTTTGAAATTTCTCCCAGTCATCTTTAAATTTTTCTGAATTATAGTCTTTTAAGATTCTAGTAAGCTTATCCATTTCACTCCAGTGTAGTACTTTTAAGATCCAGTCCCGTTTCTCTGGTATTTTATCTTGCTTCCACATTTGTGCATGTAATGTCCTCGCAGCTGAAAGCAAATACCACACCAATGTTCTATCTCGCTTCGGAAAACTTTCCATTTGTAATCCCACCAGAAAGAGCTCTGGTGCTCTCTTGATGTTATAACCCAAGATTTTCAAAGTCTCTTATTGAATCATTTGCCAAAATTGCTTCACTTTTTCGCAAGTCCACCACATATGGTAGAAACAACCTTCATGTTGTTTGCACTTCCAACACCTGTCTGATACTTGGTTATTCATTTTTGCTAATATCTTAGGTGTCATGTACCACCTATACTGCATTTTCAACAATTCTCTTTTATATTGTAGCACATCGATATTTTCATAGAGTTCTTCCATAGGTGTTCCCATGTCTCCATTTGCATTTCTTTATTCATATTTATTGCCCATTTTATCATTTAAGGTTTCACTACTTCATCTTCTGTAGACCATTTCAATAGTAACTTATACATCCTCGAAATCAATTTTTCATCCTCACGCAACAGCATTTTTTCCAGTTCTGTTTGATCCCTGTAGTTTTAATATCATGCTCCACCAAGCTTTTAATTTGTCGCAATTGATACCAATTAAATTTATCCTGCAATTCTTCCATCGGTTTTAGTTCCGCCTTGCCTCCCTGTATTTGTAGCAGTTGTTTATATGATAGCCATTTATCTTCCTGTGGATCTGAAGACAACTTTATAACTTCTGTTGGCACAATCCATAATGGTTTTCTCTCGTCACCATATTTGTTATATTCTTTCCAAGTATTCTACAAGTTTCTTCTTATATAATGATGTGAGAAAAATCCATCCATCTTCTCCTTTCCATAATATATATAGGCATGCCAACCAAAAATATTTCCATGGCCTTCTAATACCAGTAATTTTCTATTAAGCAAAGTTATCCAGTCCTTAATCCAAGCCAAACAAACTGCATCATGATATAACTTAAAGTCAGGCAATTGGAAACCACCCCTTTCTTTCACATCAGTCAGAATTTTCATTTTGATTCTTGGTTTTTTACCCATCCATACAAATTCTGAGATTTTTTTTGCCAAAAATTAAATTGTTTATTGTCCTTCAGTATTGGAATTGTTTGGGGAAAACACATCATTCTTGGTAGAACATTTATTTTGATTGCAGAGATCCTACCCAGCATAGACATATTCAGTTTGTTCCATTTTAACATATCATCTTCAATTTTACGCCAAAGCTTTTCATAATTATTTTTATACAAATCAATATTTCTCATCGTAACCTCCACGCCTAAATATTTTACTTTTGAGGTAACTTCACATCCAGTTAAGCTTTGTAATTCTTTCTGCTTGCTCAATGACAGATTCTTACTTAAAATTTTCAATTTTTCTTTATTAATATGAAAGCCCGCCAACTCTCCATACTCTTTAATTTTATTTAACAGCAAGGGCGTCACTTGTAGTGGGTTTTCATTAATAAACATCACATCGTCTGCAAATGCCCTATATTTGTAAGAAAAACCTTTCAATTTCAGTACCTCTATTTCTTTGTCCTCTTTGATTTGCATCAGCAAAATCTCTAAAGTCATAAATAACAGCGGAGATAGAGGGCAACCTTGTCTTGTTCCTTTGCTAATTGTCATTTGTTCTGTCAAGTCTGCATTTACACAAAGTTTAGCTTGTTGTTCTGTATAAATTGCCTTGACCATTCTTATAAAATTATCTCCCAATTTCAATTTCTCCATCACCGCAAACATAAAGTCCCAATTCAGATTATCAAAAGCTTTCTTTGCATTGGCAAAAAATAATGCAACCTCTTTTTCCGGATGCTTTTCATAGTATTCTACAATATCTATTACTGTTCTGATATTGTCTCTTATTTGCCTTCTGGGGAGGAAACCTGCTTGCTCCTCTTGTATAAAAATATTCAAATGCTGTTTGAGTTCTTCTGCTAGAATCCTTGCATATATTTTATAGTCATTGTTAAGCAGCGAAATCAGTCTATAATTCTTAACATTCGTGGCATCTCTATCTTCTTTTGGTATCAATGAAATAACTGCTCCCTTCCATGTATTTGGCACTTTCCCAACTTATTCATCAATTTTTGAAGTTTGGGTACTAATGTATCTACCAGAACTTTATAAAATTTTGCTGAAAAACCGTCAGGACCCGGTGCTTTGCTTAATTTCATTGAACTTATTGCTGCTTCAATTTCAACTTTTTCAATTGGTTCATTTAAAGTTTTTTTCCATGCTTTCTGTTAAGGGCTTTACTTTTATTCTCTGCAAATACGCTTCTACTTTCTTTTTGTCTATTTGTTGACCTTTAAATAGTTTGGCATAATATTTGTAAAATTCCCTTTTAATTCCAGTTTGATCCACAATTTCTTTACCTTCCAATAAAATTCTGTTTATAAATGTATTCTCTCTTTTTTTTCTTCATTTGCCATCCCAAATATTTCCCAGGTTTATTAGCACCCTCAAAGGATTTCTGTTGCAGTCTTTTTAAGTTCCATTCCACCTCCTTATTCAATAAGTGACTCAATTGACCCTGTAATATTGTAATTTCCCGCAAAATTTTCTTTTTCTTCGGTCTTTTTTTCCGTTCTCTCTTTACCTATTTCTTTTTGTAAGTCCACCATTTGTTTTTGTCTCTTTTATCTTTATTGTTCATTGTAATTAATATTCCTCTCATCACAGCTTTATACGCATCCCACACGTTTTTGAAATTGAATGTCCTGATTTTCATTTATTTGGAAGAAAGCTTTAGTTTCTTTTTCCAGAGATGCCACTACTTCCACTTTTTGCAGTAAATCTTCATTTATCCTACATCTCCTCACCTTTTTTCTGTCTTTCCCAACCACATCAATGGATTATGGCCTGCACCTATTTTCGGAAGAATCTCTATTTTTTTTGTAATAAGTCCCAAGTCTTTAGTAAGCCATAACATGTCAGTTCTTGAGAAGGAGTTATGCCTTGCTGAAAAGAAAATATAGTTACGCATATTAGGATTGAACTTTCTCCATACATCTTCCAAGCTTTCTTGTTTAGTTCGTTCAAAAAAATGACTTTGGCAGTTTGCCATCTTTATTTTTTTTTTCCGGATCTGTCCAAGGAATTGTTAATAGTTCCATTAAAAATCTCCCATTATCATTATCTGATCATATTTCACTTGATCTAGTTGTTGCGTAACATCTTTGAAAAAAGCATCTTTTGCCCCATTTGGGGCATAAAGTCCCAATAACAATGTTTTTTTCTCATTTATCAGCACCTCCACTGCAACATATCTACCTTCACTATCTTTAAAAATCAGCTTTGGCTCCAGTTCTTTTTTAATATAATAAAGCACTCCTTTTTTTTTTCTTTAGCTAATGAGAAAAATTCTTCACCCAAAGATTTATTTCATAAAAATTTATAATCCATTTGCTTCATATGTACTTCTTGTAGATAAACTATATTACATTTTTGTTTTTTAATCCAATGAAACGTTGCTCTTCTTTTTTGCGGTGAATTAAGTCCATTTACTTTCCAAGAAATTAATTTGTAATCCATAGTGATTCTTCAATTATTCTGTATCTCCAAATTCTTTATTGTCCACAAAAAACCTCTCCATGCCTTGAGTATCTATTATTGTAATTCTCAGTCTTTTATACTCAAAGCTAAGACCTTTGGGTAAGATCCATCTGTATCTTATTCCCTTCTCTCTTAGCTTGTCTGTCAGTTTCTTAAACTGTCTTCTATCACTTATGACCTTCCTTGGCAGCTCCTTCATTATTCTTACTTTGCTTTCCTCCACTACCATTGGATTTTCAAATTGTTGGCTTAAAATCCTTCTCACCATATCTCTTGTAGTAAATTTTACTACCACATCCCTTGGTAGCTTGCGTTTTCTAGCAAAATCTGAGTTGACCCTATAAACATAGTCACACAAATGTCCCATCTCCCAAAAACTCAGCAATGATTGTTGAAATATACTTCTTTAAGTCCTCTTGGTCTTTTTCAGGCACACCTCTTAAGCGGATCATGTTTTCCATTAGCTTACAGTCTTGTTGTATTGCTTTCTCCTACATCTTCTTAATAGTAGCATCTTGGGCCTTAACTTTAGCTTCTATCTCCTGTGTCTTCTGTGCTGTTGCTTGTGACTCTTTTCTGAGATCATCAATCTCTTTTTTAATCTCCTTCTTGACTTCCTCAGCACTGGAATTTATTTCTTTAGTTAGTTTCTTCTCACTTCCAGTTATTAAATCTTTCATCACCTTCACCAGTCTTGCCTCCATAGCATCCAGTTGTTCTTGCACTTGTTTGGCCATTTTTCCTTCCCCCACAGAGGCTGCTCTCAGACGTGTAAGACTTGATCCCAACTTCTGGTCAGACATCACTGTCCTCCCATTGCATAAAATGGGTTCTTGAGTTGACTTCACCAATCAGCAATCTGATGACAGGATTCAATAGATTAGAGCATGCCCTTTCCAACAAGCCTAAAATCGCTGTCCTCTGAGCTTCCTAGCTCAAGATATTAATTTTTAAAGTTCTTAATTTTTCCAAAATGGCGGCTGCGACTTTTCCAAGCCCCTTTTTAAAAAAGTTTTCCTTTTTCCAATAGTCCTTAAATTTTGATTTCAAACATATAGTCCAAAATATTTCACCTTTTTGGGGTGATTCCTGCTGGTTTTATAAATTTTTAAAGTCCCATTCTATTTTAAAAAGTTTAAAACCTTTGACCCTTCTTCAATGGCCACCTCTGTTTCTCTATGATTTCTGGTTGTAGAGGTGGCCAGGAGGCTTAAAGACTTCCCTTCTTTCAGTGCTCACTTCCTGACTTTGCAGCCGCGAAGTCTCATTCTCAATGGTTGGTAATCCCACGATAGTTGTAAAACGTCACTTCCTGTGTCGTCTTGAAGATCAGCAACTCTGTTATGGGGGGGGGGGGTTCAAAGCCACAGGTATTTCAAACATCAATTATTTTTCTGCACTTTCCTGCTTAGCTTAATTTCCAAAAGTTCCAAATTTACCCCCTTCTTCCTCTTAACTTTATGCTCTTACAGTTAGTTCCAGATCTTAATATTTTTATTTTAAGAGTCTTATTTTAGTCCCAGAGTGATAAAGATCTTTTACCTTAATGAAAGTCTATTCTTCTGTACACTGTCCCATTCACATTTAGATGTTATTGTAATCCATAGAAAGTTGGAGTCTTGATGAATTTAAGCCAAATTAATGACCCCGGAGACCCTTCGTAGACGATGGAATTCAATTCTTCATCGGGGACTCTTCAAAGCCGGAAAGGAACCCCACTGGGACTCCTCGCCAGCCAAAGTAAATCCCCTCAAAATTCTTCAATCACGTCTTAGACAGTTCCCTTTCTGGAAAATGTAGGCAACAGGTGTTAGGATCGCCTTTTATGCCCAAAACAAAGGCTCCGGTCCGCTCCTCCTACAAGAAGTGTGTCAATTCACCATCTTACAACTCCAGAAGTCCTCAGATAGTCCCTTTTTGAACAAGGTGATCAAGTAAGTGGATGATGGCAGCACAACTGTGGAGAATATTAGATAAAACTCTGATTTACCTAGATCTATTTTTCCGACTTTCTTAGTCCTCCCAGTGAATTTTTTGTTGGGGGAAAGAAGGAGTACAGCTTTGTTGATTCTTCTGGAACTTTTATTGTGAATTCTTCTGAACTGAGACTGAGGCACTAGACTCTTGTAGTTCTATTTTCATTTGATGAGTCAGTTCTAGAATATGATGCCTAAAGATCATTATTTTGTAGTGTAGAATTTATGATGTAGTATGCTGAAATCATAGAATTATAGAGTTGGAAGGTACATCCAGGGTCATCTAATTCAACCCCCAACTTCCAGAATCATGTGTGAAGCTATTAGGAGAAATTGTCTAGAGATCTGGATACAAGTTTCTTTAATTTGCTTATGGCATACAGTTCTGTTTCCCATTTTCATCAAATCCAGGTGTAGTTTTGAGAATCCAAAAATGGTGTCAGAAATAAACTGATTGGGGCCAGTAAACCGAAGTTCAATCCAGATCAAGTGTTGTTGGTTGGTGATAAAGTTAACAAGGAATTTGGGGTTCAGCATGTTATAAATCATTGGTGTCAAATATGTGGCCTGGGGGCCTATCAGGCCCCCAAGTAACTGGCTGTCATCTGCTTCCTTCTCCCTCTCTCTTGCTTCCTTCTGCATCACAGCATGCTTTGCCAGGCTTGCTCAATTGCACAGGAGCTGCAGAGCAAGCCTCTATTTTCTCCATTAGCTTCCTTCCTTGGGGAGGAAGGGGGAAGGAATAGATTGCTTTCCCAGGCTCTTTCAGTTGCACAGCAGATCTACTGAGCCAAGCCTCTCTTCCTTCTCTTGGCTTCCTGGTCCCCTGGGGAAGGAAGGAAAGAGCCAGAGCTTTCTTCACCCAATCGCATGGGAGAGATACAAAGAAAGCATGTTTTAAGACCAACGAGTGCAAATGTTTTAACCATGTTTTATTTTAAGCTTAAAAAAAAAGCTTTGGGTTTGTCTGTGCCCTTTATAAAGTTTATATCTCTGCTACCTGTTATTACATTTTATGACACACATGGCCCAACTAGGTCGCATTTATGTCAGAGCTGTCCCTCATAACAAATTAGTTTGACACCCTGGTATCTAAATAATGTTGTAAATGGGGTGACACTTTTCTTCAGTGATCAGACATATAGCAATGCTGTACAGTGTTAAATGTAGACTTTCAGATGGACATATGGAGGGTTGTCCATGACACAAAGCACCCTTAGTCAGGCTTTAATTGGTTTGACTGCTTGTTGCAGCCTGCCTTAGAAAAACATGATCCGTTTTATTAATCCATGCCTGATAACATCCAGGTTAGATTAATGTAAGGACTGTTTATGTGAGACTGCTTATGAAGATGATTAGGAAACTTCAGCTGGTTGAGAATAAAAATGCAGTCTCTCCATTACTTCTCTACATTTCAGAGACTCTGGGTTTAGCGGGCATAATTCAGAGTGCTGATTCAAAGGGTAAACAATGGGAGTAAAGTTCTGAAGAGCTACCTGATCCTATAGGAGCATACCCAGCTGTTTTTGGGAGGCCCACTCAAAGTCCTCCCTCCTGCTGAGGGAAGGTTCTAGCTACATTTGCAGATGACACCAAATTGGGAGGAGCGCTTATTTCTATAACATAATTGTTTCATAGACAAACAGCAGGTCACCAGCTCTCTACTGCTCCCCCCTTATTTACAACCAGTGGGCACATAATAAATCCATCTGGCCCAAGGATGTTTATGCTACAGCCTGGCTGGTACCACTTTCAAGTCGCCTCTCCCACAGGTTCACACAGACAATTCATCTTCTCCTAGAGAAGTGTGAGAATGGGAGATGTTTTTAATAGCCTAAATTCCTTAGTAATAAAAGAGATAGTGTTTAGCAACTTTTGAACCCGTGACTCAAGCACATATCTGTAATGTAACCTTTGAAGATATCCTATATACCAACTGTGTAACCCTGTATACGTCATTACTCCCAAGGCTTGTGTCCTTGGTACAGCTTCTGAATTTCTAACAATAAAACAGCTTTGATTTAAAACAAAAGACTGCTTATTGATAAATATCGACACTTGACATTTTGGGAGTAATCTTACTTGGGGACGTAACCGACTTGGAAACTTTCTACCCAAATGGCGGAGAAAGCTCCAGATAATGGAGAAGCCCCCCAAAACCCAGAACGACCAATTTTCGAAGATCAAGGACCCAACACAGCCCCAAGACAACCTCTGTGGCACGTACTCGACGCTAGGAGGCCGGCAGGGCAAGGTTCTCCACTGCACATACAGCAACTGTTTATAACCCCAACGGATTGGGGCCCAGGAGGTCCACCAGCCTAATGGACGAAGCACCCACTCGGAGAGAGGCGATCTTGGAACTGCCCCCCCCCCCACGCACACGGATGGGAGATGACAGTGACCAGGGCAGCTCGGAGGCGAGCAGTGGAGATGGTCGGGAAGAGCGATGCCCTGATCCGGTCCCAGATGAGGAGGAGGAGGAAGAACAAAACCCCAACCTGTGGGACTTCCTCCAAACGATGAGATTAAAAATGGCAGAAATGGCCAAGGGCTTAAGAGAAGAAATGCGAGCAAACAATGCATTCATGGCCCAAGAGGTGAGGAAACAACTAGACCAAGCTTTGCAGCCACCAGCTCAAAGAGGGGGCAACCACCACAACCCCCCCCACCGCAGCTGCTCCAGCAACCTCAGCCGCTGGTACAGCCACCGCCGCGAGATTACAGGCGAGGCTGCAAGCTGGATGCCACCTTCAACGGAGACCCCGAAGAGGTGGACGTGAGTCTCAGCTGGGGGCAAAAGCAGAAGGGTGGAAAGCAAGCCAATCTGGGGGAACAGCTAAACCATCCACCCCTAGGCATTGCTTTTGGTGCGGTGACCCCAACCATATGGCGACCAACTGCCCTGAGCGGCCTCAAGGCACCCCCCCTCTCCAAAGACCAGCACACCCAAGGCGAAAAAGGCGGAGGGACGAGCAAAAGAACCAGCTAAGGGCAGCTTAGCATCCGCAACCCCACGGGAGGAAGAAATCATCGTTGTTGACGAGCTGGGAAAAGACACCTGGGAAGACGAGCCGGCGGGAAACGAGAGCGACCTGCACTGAGAGGTGCCGAGCAGCAGGTCATGGAATTAATGGCACCGTTGAGGGTTAGAATTACTGGGACCTTGTTTTTCATCCCACTGACTTTACTGAACCCTAGACTTAAAACGTTTTATACATACCCAAACACTACTAGATTCGGGGTGTACCAGAGACATAATCACACCCAAACTAGTAGAAGCCCTTGGACTCCCTACGAGTCCACTACAACACCCCATACAATTTGAGCAAATGGATGGGACAGTGATGAAGGGAAAACTCCCATTGGCAAACCCAGGGGGTGCCAGTGGGAATAGAAGACCATTGGAATACAGAAATTTTTGTTGTGGCCCCTTCTTCATCATTTGACATTGTCCTGGGAGAGGGATGGTTGGCCAAACATGAGCCCAACATAAAATGGGGAGACCAAATCATAGACTTTAGAGATGGGGGGTGTGAGCCCCACCAATGGAACGTGGAGTGGAGTCCAGAACCACCCCCCTTAAATGAAAAACTATGCCTCACTATAGAAGAGGTGAAATCAATTCCCCATGAGTACGGAGACTTAAAATGAGTGTTCAGTGAAGAAGAAGCTAATGAGCTTCCTCCCACATCGAGATACGAACTGTGCTATAGAATTGATTCCGGGGCAGAGCCTCCTCAAGCTAAACTATACTCCATGGGATGGGTTGAAAAAGCAGAACTTCTCAAGTTCCTAGACAAGAACTTAAAGCGGGGGCTCATCAGACCGGCTACAGCCCCCCCCCCCAATGCTGTTTAGGAAGAAGAAAGATGGTGGGCTCAGGCTATGTACAGATTTTAGGGGGATCAATGTGATTTCGACCTCGAATGTGTACCCTATACCTCTAATAAAGGATTTATTAAGCACCGTGTCGAAGGGAAAGATTTTCACCAAGCTGGATCTAAGAGACGCTTACTTCCAGGTACGCATAAAAGGGGGATGAATGGAAGATGGCATTTAACACACCGATGGGACAGTTGGAATACTTAGTCATGCCATTCAGGCTACAAGGGGCCCCAGGAGTTTTCATGAACTTTATAAATGAGGTCCTGCGAAAGCATTTGTACCGAGGGGTAGTGGTGTACCTGGACGATATAATTATTCAAACAAACGGCCTCCCCTCTCATGTGAAACTAGTGAGGGAAGTCTTAGCAGCCCTCTGTGAAAATCAGCTGTATGCAAAGCTGTCCAAGTGTGAATTCCATAAGACTGAATTGGATTACTTAGGGTACAGAGTGTCGGGGAGGGGTTTGGCAATGGACCTGGCCAAAATACAAGTCGTACTAGATTGGGAACCCCCGAGGACACGTAGACAGCTCCAATCCTTCATCAGATTCACAAATTTTTATCGTAATTTTATACAAGGGTTCGTACATACCATGCTTCCTTTGACGGACCTTCTTAAAACGAAAAGGAAAGGTCCAGAGGCCAAGCAGCCAGGAGCAACATTAAATTGGACAGAAAATTGCCAGGAAGCCTTCAACAAGTTGAAAAGGTTGTTCACCAGTGAACCCATTCTGATTCACCCCAATTAATTAAAACCCTTTGTGGTCCAAAGCAGCGCCAGCGATGTCACTGTGGGGGCAATTCTCATGCAACCAGATGAGGGGGGGGGTCCCTAAAACCGTGTGCTTACATCTCTAAAAAATTCTCTCAAGATCAGAGGAATTGGTCAGTGTGGGACAAGGAGGTTTTTGCTGTAACATTTGCACTAAAAACATGGCAGTCTTGGCTAGAAGGGGCAAAGATCCTGTTTGAAATATGGACCAGCCATAAGAATCCGGAAGCCCTTATTGGTCGCAGGAAACTGACTGAGAAACAGATCCGGTGGGTGGGATTCTTTGCTAAATTCAATTTTAAACTGAAGCACATCCCGGGATCTAAGAATTTCCTTGCTGATGTGTTATCCAGACTTCCCCAGCATAACAGCCAAAGGGACGAGGTGATCAATTCACTCATCTCCCCCAGCCAGTTAGAGGGAGTAGTAACTACTCGCTCACAAGAAAATCGCGAAAAATTGGAAGAGAAGTGGGGGGGGGGAGAAAAACTGATTGCCGAAGTGGAAAAGGAAGGAGACGCAATACCTGAGGGGGTAAAGATAGGGGAGGGGGGTTTCTGGTACAAGGACAGTAAACTTTACGTACCAGAGAGCCTCAAAGAAGAATTGCTCCAATCGTGTCATGACAGCAAGCTATCAGGGCACTTGGGATATGTAAAAACTCTGCATGTAGTGAATAGATAATTCTGGTGGCCGTTCATGAAAAAAGACATCTCTAATTATGTCGCTTCATGCCCATTATGTTTGATGGCTAAGAGAGAGGGGGGGAAGCCCCCAAGGTTGTTACAACCACTGGAAACAGCAACCAGACCGTGGTCGGTAGTCTCATTGGATTTTATCATAGAACTTCCCCCCTCTCAAGGGAAAACTGTAATTCTTGTAGTAGTGGACACTTTCTCTAAGCAAGCCCACTTCATTCCGTGCTCTCAAATACCCATGGCTAAAAGACTAGCTCAACTATTCTTCCAACACATGTTGAAACTACATTTGTTTCCGGATAAATTAATTAGTGACAGAGGCGTTCAGTTCGTTGTCATGTTCTGGCGGGAGTTTTGTAAATTGACAGGGATTGAGCTCTGCATATCACCCCCATACTGATGAACAGACGGAAAGGGTAAATGCGCTGCTGTAGCAGTACTTAAGATGCTTTGTGAACTATCAGCATTCCAACTGGGCAGAGTTGCTTCCATTTGCAGAATATGGATATAATAACAGCATACATAGCTCCACCAAATCATCCCCCTTTTTAGTAGTGAATGGTTATGAAGGGAAACCTTTTCCACAATTACCGGGGGGAACGATGCCTGAAATACCATCAACTTTTGAGCAATGGTGGGGAAAGTTGGGGAAGGCTTGGAACAACATCCAAGAAAATTTGGAATTGGCTAAGGAGAACTACAAAAAGCATTACAATAAATATCATTCATCCGCTTGGGACTTTAAAGTGGGTGATACAGTGTTCCTATCTACTAAGAACTTGCCTTTACCACAAACTTCTAAAAAACTGGCATACAAATTTTTGGGACTGTTCTGTATTCAACATGTAATCAATAAAGTGACTGTAGAACTCAAATTCCCCAAACAGTTTAGTAAGATACATCCCATCTTTCATTGCAGTCTACTTTGGAGGGATTCTGGAGCCATGCCTTGGCATCCCCGACCCAAAGCTCCCATGCCTTTTCCAGTGGGGGACCAGAATCACCATGAAGTAAAAGAAATCTTAGATGCTAAACTGAAGCGGGGTGTAATGTATTTTCTGATTCGATGGAAACATTTCTCAACAGCACACAATGAGCGGGTAATTAGCTCAAATGTGACAGCGCCAGCGCTGATTAAACAATTCTATGCTAAATATCCTTCAAAACCCTGGAGGAGGGCTTGGGGGGGGGGGCAGTATGTCAAGCGCGCTTATTTCTGTAACATAATGGTTTCATAGACAAAGAGCAGATCACCAGCTCTCTACTGCTCCCCCCTTGTTTACAACCAGTGGGCAAGTAATAAATCCATCTGGCCCACGGATGTTTATGCTACAGCCTGGCTGGTAGCACTTCCAAGTTGCCTCTCCCACAGGTTCACATAGACAACTCTTACCTTCTCCTAGAGAAGTGTGAGAATGGGAGATGTTTTTAATAGCCTAAATTCCTTAGTAATAAAAGAGATAGTGTTTAGCAACATTTGAACCCGTGACTCAAGCATGCATCTGTAATGTAACCTTTGAAGATATCCTATATAGCAACTGTGTAACTCTGTGTACGTCATTATTCCCAAGGCTTGTGTCCTTGGTACAGCTTCTGAATTTCTAACAATAAAACAGCTTTGATTTAAAACAAAAGACTGCTTATTGAGAAATATCAGCGCTTGATACCCCTCCCCTTGACGCTTGACTGGCGCCTACTTTACTGTCTTATGACTTCTTCTTTGTCTCAGGGCTGTTATGTGGATACTGTAGGGAATGTACAGGAAGTAAGCATTAAAATAACACAACCACAGTTGTGAGATGAGGGGCAATTTAGGAAATTCTCAATTTACACCAGAGGATGAGAGAGAGAGCATTTTAGGGTTATGGATGAGTTTGGGGAAAAAGATGGATCTGGAGCCCAAAACTGCCATTTGGCCAAAAATTCCTAAGAGCTAAAATGGGTGGTTTGAAATTTCCAGCTCAGGCACCATACACGCTTAAGTACCATGAAGTCACAGCCAACTTATGTTGAAGCCAGCATGAGGCTATCAAGGCAAGAGAGAAGCAGAGAGGTTTGCCATTGCCTTCCTTTGCAGAGTGTTCCTTGGTATTCTTCTGTCTAGGTACCACTTAGCTTCCAGTATCTGATGAGAGTGGTCTGTAGCGTGCTGTTTTCCCACCCTTAGGCATCCTAAACAATTCATATTATGATATTGGGATGACTGGTCAATGCTAGATTGGCAGGAAAAATTTAGCAGAGCCTACACGGGTCCACCAAGACACTCCCAAGCTGGAGATGAAAGGTTAAAACTGTCAGCTTGGTTTGGCCACACACCTGTTTGGGGGGTTGGGATAAAGGTTGAGTCAAGACTGGAGAGCAGACTTCGTTATAGCTTCTGCTACAGGAATAAGACCTAGCCAAGCTAGAGGGATAGTAGGTCTAAGGGATAAGAGGTCTGTTCTCATACTCATGCTCACCCTCTTCTAGGGAACCAGGCAATGGGGTACTAAAGTGGTGCAAAAAGGGTGGGGGCTCCGATTAGTGGCAGCCACTGAAAGAGGCATCCTGAGCCTTGGGCAGGAAAGGTGAATGGATGACACATGGGCTTCAGGCTGATGAATAAGGTGCTTATGCCCCTGGTGGGTTCTTGATTTATTTTGTGGCTTGTTTTAATTTTGATAATTTTATTATCTTATGTCATTGTTATTTTATTTTGATATTGAGCTGCCTCAAGAAAGTCTCTGGAGTGATGGAATATTCCAGGGGTGTCCAAACTGTGGCTCAGGAGCCACATATGGCTCTTTCACACATATTTTGTGGCTCTCAAAGCCCCTGCTGCCCCATCAGCTGTCTTGGAGAAGGCATTTGTCTCTTTAAATAACTTCGCCAAGCCAGCCGGCAGCTTGGGGAACACATTAAAAGTTAAAGTTGCTTTCTTTCCACTTCTCCTTCCCCCAATCTATTTTCCTTCTATCCCTCCTTGTGGCTCTCAAACATCTGACATTTATTCTATGTGGCTCTTGTATTAAGCAAGCTTGTCCAACCCTGGTATAAAATAATATAAATAAATTTAAAATAAATAAACTTTGTACCAAGTTAAAACATTGTTGCGGTAACTTGCTGTCTGCTTCAGCTTTCTAGTTAGCATGTGTGCTTTGTATCCCATGAGTTTGTGGGAACATGGGGATGCATATACGGATATATTAAATCTCGCTAATCTTAAATTGAAAAGGGGAATAAAAATATTACTAGTATATCACCCTACTGCTTCCATTCATGCTCACTGATTTGGAGAAAGCTGCAAGTGTTTTGAATTAGGAAGACATTTCCTTTTCTTTCAGACCATGGAAGCAAATGACTTCACTTCCACAGTGGCTTGTTTCATGCGTCTCTCGTGGGCTGCTGCTGCAGGACGGCTTGACCTGGTGGGAAGCAGCCAGCCCATAAAAGAAAGTAATACACTCTTCCCTGCTGGGATTCGTAACCGACTTAGCAGCTCAGGTACTCCGCACCCTTGAGTGAAAAGAGCAGAGATTTGCTCACTGACATCTTCAGTAATGTGGTATTCAAAGATCTTTTGTGTCTGTTGCTGGCTAGTCCTCATTTATCTAAATTAACCTAACCTTTGAAAAGCTTTGAGAAAATCCTTGTGATCATCCATCCACTTATCTGTTACACTTGCTTTATAGGAAGCAATTGCAGTTCAGGAAGTGAAGGGGAGCCAACTGCTCTGCATGCTGGAATTTGTGTGAGGCAACATTCTGTATCCACCAAAGATGCACTGATCGCTGGTGAGGCCTTGTCTCTATTAGTCACATGCCTACAGCTTCGCAGTCAGCAGCTGGGTAGGTATGGGGTGGGCTGGTTAATTGCATTGCTCTACAGAAGTCTTTTCTTAATATATATTATTACATTCTGTTTCAATGCTAATACCCAGTTCTTCCATTTGTCATCGAACTGTCCTTAGAATAGATATTTTATGTCTTTTCTATAATGCCATTCAATAAGTACTGTTAAATAAAATGTATATTAACATGAGCAACATTAAATTCCGTGATTTTGTTTAACAAATTAACAACCTAGGATTCTTTCAGGATCTTTCTACAACCTTCCCTGTGTCGCTGACTTCATCATAGACATCTTGCTTGGCTCTCCAAGTGCCGAGGTAAGTAGTTTGTAATTATATTCAGAAGAGTTTTTTTGCAGAGTCTATATAGTGTGCTCTATTAATGCTTCACATCCTTAGTGTAACAGCTACTTGCACAAGGGAAAACTGATAACTTCAAGTTTTAATGGGTGCTTCTGCTCTGTTCCAGATTCGTCGTGTTGCCTGCGACCAGTTATATACTCTCAGTCAGACAGATACATCAGCTCACCCAGATGTACAGAAACCAAACCAATTTCTTTTGAGCGTCATCCTTACTGCTCAGCTGCCCCTTTGGTCACCTACCAGTATCATGAGAGGAATTAACCAGAGGCAAGTTGGCAGCATGTTTTTTCAATAGAGAATGTAAGAATTAAAAATAAGCATTTTTCTTAAATGCTTATTTAAAATAAGATCAGAGAAAATGAGAAAAATATGGTAATCAGAAGAGAATTAGGGAGTGTTTTGGTCCCCCTTGTTGGTGCCTTCATATAATTAAGCATCAGTAAGACTGCTGAAGTTTATAGCAAGTTATAAACCTTGATGTGCCCAGGGAGAATAGTAAGACTGGACAAACATTTTGAGGTTGGTCTAACACAGCCAAATGTTAGAGGTAGGTTTTTACTACAGTCAATTGCTTTTGGATTTAAAAATAGAAAATACACAAATAGAATAATTAGTGGGGACTAATTTCTCCATTATTTAAAGCTTGCAGCCCTATCTGTAGACTTCAGCATTCTTTCTCTTACAGTATAATTTCAGTAAGTAGTAATGGTTCACACAATTGAATGTTTGTCAATTCTTGGTTGAGAAGTTTAGCTTTAAATATAAGCACTGAATCTTGAATGTGCTTTATGGAAGCATTTTAAGCTGTTCAGCATATTATCTGTGGCTCAGCATCATTGTCTTTATGAGCGTGTACTATTGCAAGCTTGAAATAAGAATACTAATACAAACAATTGACAGCAAATAAAGTGCATGTGTTTTAATAGCTAGATCTGAATTATGAAAATAAAAATGTCTGCAAAATATTTCTAATGTTTTATTAAAAAATTATTTTCTCAGTATTAACAATCTGATTTTGTTTTTAGACTTTTATCTCAATGTACAGAGTACTTTGATCTTAGGTGCCAATTACTGGATGATCTCACATGTAAGTAAGATATGAAAAAAAAATAATCCATATGCAGAAATAGAACTTATAAGTAAATCACCCCTGCTGGGAAGACTTTGGAAGTATTGGCTTCCAAAGAAAAGAAAAATCACTTTGCTATAAAACTAAGTTAATCTTGCTTCTGTTGTGTTTCCTTTCCACTTCCTCTGTTAAATGTTTATTTGGGACTGGTGTTCAGTTGATTTATATTGGTGGTGGAAGCAGCAGTGGGTGGGTGAGGATAGGGTTTCGACCCCTGTGCTCTACTTACAAACCTTCAAAGGGCACCTGGTTGGCCACTGTGTGAAACGGGATGCTGGACTAGATAGACTATGGATGTGATTTAGCACAGTTATGCTCTTACATTCTTATAATGTATAATTTGTTGCATGCTTTGATTGATTACAAGCTAAGAAAACAAATGTGTGGCTGTTTCTATATTTGTCAGGTTAAAAGCCGCAGTGCAATAGTCTAATAAGACAACTCTGAGGTATCTTTCCAGCAAAGGAAAATGGAGGAGCTATCATTAAGGCACTTGGTGGCTATTTCAGAAGAATGTCTTTAATGTTTAATTTCATGGTAGAGTCGCTAATCTGAGTTGCTATGCTTGATGGTGTTGGCATTAATGACTTCATTCAGATATTGTTCTGTGTTATATCTTTATTATGAAGTTCTCAACAGAGCTCACTAATGCCATTTCATATATAAGTGTATAGCTAAGTAAGTTTATGTTAATATTGACCTCGTTTTATTTATAATAAACTGATGCCCTTATCTTGTTTTGTCAATAGTATCTGTGGGTTGAATTTCTCACCCCTTGTTTTCATTACATAGCTTCAGAAATGGAACAATTAAAGATTAGCCCAGCTGCCATGTTGGAGGATGAGATCACATGGTTGGATAACTTTGAACCTGCCCGTGCAGCAGAGCATGAAACTAGTGAAGCTGACAATGTTTTATTGGCTGGACACTTGAGGCTCATTAAGACTCTTCTCTCGCTGTGTGGGTCCGAGAAAGAAATGCTTGGTAAATATATTTTCTGCAGCATATTAAGCTTTCTACAACACATTAAGCTTTATGCCCAGTTCTTCCTTCCTCAGTGCTTTGGTGTTGCTTGTATTTTGGATCAGCAGTCAGGTGCAGCCTTGCATCTGGTAGTGGAGCAGCAAAAAACCTAATTCATTTATTTACACTATTTATAGTCCACCTTTCTCACTGGAACTCAGCTTAGGCAGATCATATAGAGTTAGTCAGTACAGTCAACAGGATGAGATATTCAGCAGGCAATGCAATACGATTTGGATTGTAAAAATGTGGAACCAACCAGAAATCTTAAAAGAGAACTGAAGCAAAGTGTAGGTATTAACACAATGCATTAACCAATGCAAAAATTGCCTTGTAGCAAGGCTTTTTTTTGTAGAAAAAGCCCAGCAAGAACTCATTTACATATTAGACCACACACCCTGATGCCAAGCCAGCCAGAACTATGTTCCTGTGTGTTCCTGCTTAAGAAAAGCCCTGCATTGTAGGATCCTACTTCGTATAGTAGTAATACAGTAGTAGCATAGCAATAACATAGTAAAAATATAGATCACATTCCCCAATGCTTTACCTAAGTAGCTTTCTGAACCACTTTTACCTATTACTCGTGTAGGAAAGCCCTCTTGAATAATTCAATTTTGTGTAGTTTATGGAAAGCCAGGACAGTGCAGAAAGAATAGCCCTTCCTGTGCTAATCAAAAGGGAAAGGCTTTCTGTTGTCAAGTTTGACAGTATGGGCAGCCATCTCATGTTACATCTTCATCTCCGTAACATCTTGCAGCTCCCGCCAGGTGTGCCAAATGCCCTTTTGCGACTAGAAACTGGGCAAATGAGAATTGAGGCCAGAATTATGTTGTCTTCGGCATACCAATGGCTAAGAATCTATACAAACAAAAAAGGCCTCTTTCCTCTAATAATTCAAGACCTCTATAGGCCAAGGTGGCTGCAATTGGTTGAAAGCAATTTGGAAAGTATAGGACTCTCACTTGAAAACCTCTTGATGCAGAGTAATTCCAAAGCAAAAAGTATTATCAAACAAAGAATCTGTGATATAGAGAGACAAAGGGATCTAGATCAGGCCCCTTCTTTCTTGGCGTCTACCGAGACCAAATATGTTATGAGGATGGCCAAGTACTTTTCTTATTTGGAGGTACCAGCTCACAGAAGAGCCTTTACATTGGCTCGATGCGCAGTCATGCCCTCAAAAGTGTTAGAAGGGAAATATAGAAAAGTTCCATATGAAGATCGACGCTGTTCTTGTGCTATGGGAGAGGTGGAGTCGATGATTCATATGTTTTTTTCGATGCCCATTCCACCAAGCATATAGGGACAGGTTTGTTTCCCCGTTTGTAGTCAAACCAATAGTAGATGCGGACAGGGCGTGTTTGGAGAAACTTTTGGTGGATGCAAGTCAGATAGCTAAATTCTGCCATTAGCTGGTGAAGTTCCATACTAAGAAACAAGAAATGGTAGGTTTTGTATGATCTGTTTGAATTTTAGGTTATAAACGATTTTATATATTCGGATTTAAAGGATTTTATATTAATTTGAACTGATTCTGGATTTTAAAATTGGTTAAATTATATTTTAGTTATCCCCGACCTGTATAGGTGCAGAAAAGTTTTAAGTATTTTATTGTATTTTATGTATTTTAGGAGGGGTTTTACATGATGTGTTATAATTTTTATATTGGTCTATGACCGTAATAAAAAGTTCATTCATTCATTCATCTTCAAGGTTACCAATGTTTTGGCATTATTTTAGTTCATTTTCTGTCTTTTGCTTGCTATTCCCCAGGTATTTATTGTGAGTAACATCAAACACCTATTTTAGCAATATAACCTTGGCTGTAAAACCTATTCGTTAACTGCTTATTCTGGAGCACTAATATATACCCATGAAAATCCAGCCCATCACTAGTTGGGCTTCTGCATTGTTGGCGAACTTCAGGTTCCTACCTGTCCATTTGGTGCTTTCAGGTTTTTGTTCATGGGAAAGGGAACCCCTGTCAAACTATGAAGTGTCTTCAAAGATGCTGACGTATTGTGATTTTTGACTCCTATTTGAACTAGAAGTAAGGCCTGTTGTGAAGAAAAATACAGTGGGCTCTAGGAGGAGGCTCTGGGCAAGTGCCTGCCACTCTTGCTGTCTTCCCACCCACCCAAGTGAAGGCATTAACTTCCCCCCACCTCAAGGGGAGCTGATCTCTGCTATCTAGAGAGCAGTTGTGGATCTGCGTGCTCTCCAGTGGTTCCCTAGGAAGAAATGGCATTTTACCTGTCTGAGGTCCAACCCCTCCTCATACCTCACCCTCTCCAGACCCCCAGCCTTTAAATATCCAGGAATTTCCTAACCTGGAGTTGGCAACCTATCTCCTTCCCTTTATCTGCCCCTCTGACTTCAGCTTTCCATCTCTTTCCCCCTCCCTGTAGTCTCTACATCTTTCTCCATGGGAGGAGGGGGACAAAAGCAGCTTGCATCATTCTCTCACAACCCTGTGAGGTGGCTTACGTTGAAAGTCTGTAACTGGTCCAAAATCACTCAGTCAGCTTCCACAGTAAGGACCTGGGTCCAGCAGACCCCACTCTGAAGCCCTAACTCCTATGCCCTCAAACTCCACCACAGAATCTCCAGAAATTTCTCACCAACCTGGAACTGGCAGCCATAGTCATGAGTGACCCCAGCGAGTTCTGCCTGAGAGGCCTGTAGTGATACCTTTCAGACCAACAGTCTGTTTAATAGGGAGGAGTCCTCAGCCATCACATCAGCTTACATCGTTCTCCTCTCCTCTCCCTCCTTTGATCCGAATAACAGCAACCCCATGAGACAGGTTAGGCTGGTTTGAAATCACCCAGTCAGCTTCTGTAGCCCTCACATGGAGATTGGCAAGAGTGGTTCCCCAGGAGGAAAGCCCTCTCCCTCAGAGTCCGTTATATCATATGAGCCCACTGTAGCTTAATTTGAATAGAAAGAGTGAAGAGTCTTTGCAGGTGGAAAGGTGGCAGCCTATTTATCTGCTGCTGTAACTGGCCCCTGCCTGCTGTGAATGAACATTCCTTTTGCGTCAGTTGAAGAGAAGGAACCCTACTGTTTTGTCTCGTGAACACAGGCCCATAGCTCAGGGGAGGGGGGCCAGGGGCCATAAATCCAACCCCTCCACTATCACTTGTTGCCATCACTTTTGTGCCGCCCTGCCCACTTTCCTGCCGCCTAGCCCTCTCTTGCACCACACCGCCGTCTTGCTTGCTTTCATGCTGCCTTGCCTGCTCTCACGTCGCCCTGCCCGCTCTCCCGCCACCTAGCCCACTCTTGCACCACACCACCGCCTTGCCTGCTTTTGTGCTGCCTTGCCTACTCTTGTGCCGCCTTGCCCGCACTGCACCACCATCTTGCCTGCTTTCATGCTGTCTTGCCCCCTCTTGCACCACCTGCCCGCTCTTGCACTGCCCTGCTCTCTCTCCCGCTGCCTTCTCTGTTCTCATGCCACATTGCCCACTCTCACGCCATGGCACTGCCTTGCCTGCTCTCACACTGCCCTGCTCGCTCTCCCACTGCCTTGCCCACTCTCAGACGGACTGCCCTGAACTTCCTTCAACAGGCCCTGAGGAGAGGCAGTACTGATCAGTAAGCCCCCTCTCAGAAGAGAACTGTCTCCCTCACACATCAAAGGCTGACTGGTGGGATTCTGGCCTGAGAGGGCCAGCAGTAGGTGGGTCACAGAGAGGTTACCCAATGACAGGAGGGAGTGGTGACAGAGTTCAAGGCCACAACTTCCAGTAAAAATTCCAGTGGTTGCCACAACTTCCAGTAAAAATTGAGGGATGTGCCACCTGGTTGAGCTTTTATTATATCTATGATGATGACAGAAATCTTTGAACCAGACTGCTTACCTGCGTATAATGACATGATTCATACAACATGGGATGATTTTCTGTGATTTTAAATACTGTCTATAAAAACATGCCATGAGTATAATTGTATTGAATAGTCTTATCCTACATTTTGATTTACAATTTCTAAGGACAATAACAGCCTAGTTCTTAATAGAGCAATCTGAAATGTACCTAAATCAACACCTTTAAATTAATGCTGTTGGCTGTGTTCTGTTTTCATTCCATGTAGTCCTGTTCTGTCTTCTAACTAGCAGTTCTCCAAGGAGACTTCTTAGCTGTGCTACTGGAGATTGTTATAACTGGAAGTTCCTGAGATTTGAATTGTAACCTTATATAAGCAGTGCGTATGGTATGGCACTGAACAGTGATCACTCCCAAGACTGCTCATTGCCTTTTTTATATGCTGTTTTCACAGGCTCTTCTTTAATCAAACCATTATTAGATGACTTCCTCTTCCGAGCATCTCGGATTATCCTGAACAGCCATTCTCAGGCTGGCAGTGCTGCTGTTACCCAGCAAGACTTTCATCCCAAGTAAAGAGTGTATTTATTTGTTGGTGGTGTAAATAAGATCTACAGACTTGTGGAGAGGAAGTTGTATTCAAATCTTGTGCTCAGAGCTTGTACTGTCAGCATTGACAATTATAAAAATCATTTGAGGTCTCCTCATTTTAAGTGTAAATATATCGCTAACATTTCATCATCTGATGAGACGAACACTCAAATATTATTGCTGTTTCCTGAGACTATTGGAAATTAAGTAGCAGAACAGTCATGGTCCCTGAGGAGTCTACTAGGGAACTTACTGAAAGTGTGCTTAATTTAGAATTCTATATTGCTTCCATAGGTCCCTTATTAAACTTTTACAAGGAGGTGTTGTTTTCAAATTTGAAAAGTCATTTTGTTCTTTTGATGGTATTACACAACCAATCGTGAACTCCCTTTCAAGTGTTTATAAGGCATATCTCATGTTTATTATCCATGTAGAAGCAGTCCAGACATCTCAGCCCAGAAGCTAACCCTTTCTTGGTCTAAGAATCACAAAGAATATCTGAATAATTTCTGCTCAGCTCTGATAACATAATGGACATGAGAGTAACCTGTGATAGGGTTTCACTTAGCACAATACCAGGAGGTCCCTTTCTGTTGCTGAAAAGCAGTCTTTTCAGTCCCCTTCCCCCCCCCCCCACCACCACCACCCAGTTTTGACTGCGGCATCCAGAAATAAGCTATCAAGTTTTAAAATACAAATTATATCAAATAAATTGTTTCATTCCATGAACTTTGGTGGTTTAATTCAAAAACCGAAACACTTTTCCCTGTAAATCCTTTTTATCCATAGAACTCACCATTTACTAAAAAAAATGTAATATAAATAAGTAGACTGCAAAATGAACAAATAGACAGCAAAATGAATAAATGGTTTTAAAGTTAGTCTGCACAGATAGGCATCAGATTTTCAGTAACTTCTAGAAAGGTCATTAGGAGTAACTAATGACTGACAGCCCAATCCAGACATAAGTGGCGGCCGGCCGTGGCATAGCTGCCGCACCGCTAGTAGACTTCCTGAGGACTTCGGCACGCTGGAGCATGGGGAAGGGAGAGGCATAGCTTGCCATGAGGAAGACGGTTGCCATGGCAACGCCGCTAGCATAGGCACGCAAGGGAGGCGGAGGCAGCCGGAGGGGAGGGCCAGCCCACCCACCCCCCATTGGCCAGTCCTGGCGCATGCGCCATGGCTCATGACAGTCAGGGATGGGGAGAGGCAGCCCCAGAGAGGCTGATAGCCATCCCCAACCCGCCCCCAAACAGAGAATGGAGCCAATGATGGGCAGACCATCAAAGGCAAAGGAGAGACATCCCACCAACACTGGGAGGGAACAGGAGTGAAGCTGGGCATGCGCACACGAGAAGCCTGGCTTGGTGGCGAGGCAGGGGTGGGGGCAAGACAGTCCCGAACGGGACCACGGAGAAGCCGTCAATCCCCTCACACCCTCCCGCTGTCAGAGACTGCCAACGGCAGGCAGACAAGCAGGAAGTACCACGTGCAGGAGTTCACTGTCATAGACAGTGGCTGGAATGTGTGTCTGGGAGTGAGCAGCCCAGCAGCAGACACCCCCCCACCCAGAGAATGTTGCCCTGATGCCCCCTGCCATGTGCACGGAACACCTCCCCTGGGGGTCGCAGAACTCAAAGTGTGAGTGCATCAGCTGCAGAACTCTTGAGTCCATTTCATTGCCCCCCCTTAGTGCCCTGCGCATAACAGCCCTGTGAGGTTGGGTAGTCTGTCAGCCCGGGCAGTCTGAGGGGGCAGCACTCCCCTCTCCTGTCCAGCCATGCAGGGGGCGGTGTGGCGGCTCATAGACCATTCCCCCCCCAAAAAAACCCCAAGTCTGCCCACCCTCCCTCGGAGAGGCCACTGAAGGGGGGGCGGTTGCCCAAGGAACGTGCAGCAGATGCCAAGCAGGAGAGACAACAGAGGGCACAGCTTAGACTTTATTTTTCCAGAACAGAGTGCAACAGTCTCCCTGGTGTGCGCTGGGCAGTCTCGCCGTGGGCGGGGCTCCATTCCAAGCGGCGGGCAGAAACAGCTGAGGGAGTGGGGAGGCAGTGGAGTGACACACGCAGAAGCCTCTGTTTTGAAGTCCCACTTGCAAATGGAGATAGAGATCAAGAGCACCTGCATGGGCGGTGACTGGAAGAGCAGGCTGCATTTCAGCCGGGCACTCTCTTAAAGGGACAGTCTCTGCTCCACCTCCCCGCACGAGGCAGCTGCCACACACACACACCCTATGCCCTGCAAGGGGTTGGGAATGCAGCAGAGGACAGACTAAGGGAAGGGAGCAGGCGGCAACACATGGGAGCGGAGTCAGCAAATGCCTCCTGCTGGAGCCCACTGCCTGGTTCAAGTGCCAGAGACACTCGCACACCAAGCAGTCGAGAGGGAGGGGAGGGGGAGGCTGTGGTGGGGGAAGTGGAACTTACCCAGCCATGGGCGACAGTCCTCGCATGCAGAGCCTCCAGGAGCCCGGAACCTGTGGAGACCTGGAAACAAGAGCAGTTAGCCCCAGGGGAGAGACCTCTCTCTCCCCCTCACAAGTAAAGATACTGTCAAAGCAACTGCGCGGTGCAAAACCTGTTACCAGCGTGCCTGCCTGTCCCTCACTCTAAGTCTGTATGGCCGCCATGCGCTCCTCTCCCTAACAACTGAGTTGTGCGAGGCCAGAGCAGAAGTATTTCTAGGAGGGGGGGAGACCGCGATTGGGTGCTGGGGAGGGGGCTCGTCAGCCCGAGGCGCGAGGGGATTGGCGAGGCCTTCATGCCACTCCCTAAGGGGTTTGTGAGCTTCTGCAGCGGCGGAGGCAACCTTTGTTTTTGTTTTCAACGAGTGGCCTATGGGACACGCTGCTATTTTTGCCGGCATAACGTTGCGCCTCTCGGGGGGGGGGGCGTGTCATGGGCCAAACTGGTCAGAAAGCCGCCTAAGCCTGGCCATGCCCCAACTCCACCCCTTCCTCCGCCTGAATGCCATGCTCCGCCTCACTTCCACCCACGCTCGGACGCAGCCCTCAGGCACCACTGCCCTCAGGCGAAGCGGAGCTCAGGTGGCCCCCCACCCATGTAACTCCTCTCCGCTGTGGTGGCACCAGTCATACGTCGGTGCAAATCCTTCTTGCGCCCACGTAGCAGCTCATCTACTCCCAAAAGACTTTCTGCTCCCCCTCTCTGGATTGTGCTGTTACTGTAATAAAATAACAAATACAGAATTTTCACAGGTTTTTTTTTATTCCTTACTAGATGCAGCACAGTGAATAGTCGATTAGCAGCATATGAAGTGCTTGTAATGTTGGCTGATAGCTCACCTTCCAATCTTCAGCTTATTACAAAAGAACTACTTTCTATGCATCACCAGCTTGATCCAGCTCTTTCCAAAGAGTTTGATGTAAGTGAACAGTTCCTTTGATGTAAGTAGAATTATTTATTGAAATTATGTTTGTATAATAAAATAATGACAGACCAACTCGTCATACCAGCTTGTAATAATGATATATAGCAATATGGAGCAGTACCCAATTGAGTGAAGATTTTAAGTCTATACCCGAAATCTTCAGTTTAGAATAGTATTTTATATTAGCTTATACTTGTATTTAATCTTCTGTGCTACAAATTAAGCCATTCTTTTCCCTTGTGCTCACATCCTCCCTTACCTTCCAGTATCTCCCACCTGTAGATGGTCGATCTGTTTCAGGATTTGTGGGACTGAAAAATGGTGGAGCCACATGTTACATGAATGCAGTCTTTCAGCAGCTCTATATGCAGCCAGGACTTCCTGAGGTACTTTATATTCTTGATTCTTATGACATGCTTTTACTATGTCAGGATTGTGAGCACAATTGCATACTACAGAGAAGAAAACAGCACAAGTAGCACAGCACCAGCTGCCTGTCCTCCAGTGCCTTGCTGCCTCATTATCCTAATAGAGTGGTCCCTGATTTGACTGGGAAAGAGGCTACCATTACATGGTTCTTCCTGATCTCCTGGCTATTTAGCATAGAGTCTGGAGAGGTCAGGCTGCTCCTCTCAGGCCCTCATCGTGACCCCTTTCAAAGATGCCATGGCTAGTCACTTCTGTCTCCTAGCTGCTTCCAGTCTATTTTGGGGAGAGGACTGAGGGCTTCCCGTGAGAGATTGGGAGCTCTCTGGCTCTTTCCATGTCCATGCTTGGAGGTTACAAGGCACCTGTAAGGGCAGCAGTATATTTTTAAATTTATTTAAAACATTTTTACACCCAATTTCACCCAGTCTAGATCTACATGGTGGTGTTCATACAACTAGCTGAATTTCCCTAAATGGGAGTGTTTACATGGTTGGCTGAAGCTCCCTGGTAAGTCTAGGGGCTCACCAGTTCCAGACAAATTTCAAGCATATGATTTTAGTATAAACTTCCTTTTTCCTTCAGTGATCAGTGTAATGTTAACAAGTAGGAGTTAAAGCCAGTCCTGTTCAGTGCATAGAGGAAGTACATTCTCATTGGAGGGAAGGAAGGCACCCTAATATTTCATGTATTCCTCCCATAATCCCGAAAAGCAGGACACTAGGTCATTTTCTTCCTGCTCCTGAGGAGAGGAGTACCTTTTTCTTCAGTTCTTTTCCTGCCTCCTTTGCATGTATAGGACTCAGGAGCTTCAGTTGCCTGTTTGGTGAGAAAGTGAGGAAAAGGAAAGAGCTCAAGACACCAAATACCTCCATGACTGCTATAAAGGCTGTTCCCTTGTATCAAAGGCATTCATGCATTTATTCCGTCTTTTATCATTTCAAAAAAGGACAGGGACTGGAGGGCCATCTTGGATTTAAAATTTCTCAACAGATTTGTTGTATACAAAAAATTCAAAATGGAGACACTAAAATCAACTACAGCAGGCAACTGCATAACATCCATAGACTTCAGAGAGGCCTATGAACATGTCTCCATTTGTCATCCACATAAGAAGTACTTCCACTTCGCTTGGGAAGGGATCACTACCAGTTCAGGTCAGGGCCCTACCGTTTGGATTACCATCAGCCCTAAGGGTGTTCACAAAGGTGATAGTTGCCCTTGATAATCCATGTGCCTGGACAGCCTTCTCATCAGGTATTCCTCAGCAGAGAAGACATTTACGGCACAGAAGACTACTGGCGGCTGAAAATATGAAAGCTTGTGCCTGATCATATTGAGCTACTCAATTCACAAGTGGGTCCCTTAGTCTCTACTTCAGATGCTGGGGCTGTTTCATCTGGACAAGATGATCCTGTGCCCCTATCCCCCTTTTTTTTTAAATGTGCCCAACTCTCTTCATCTCAGCCAACTCATAGTTCTACCCCCCTCTCTCTCTCGGCTTGGCTTCGCGAACGAAGATTTAAGAAGGGTGCAATAGTCCACGTCTGCTGCAGGCTTCCTGGTGGCTGACAAGACCAATGTGGGACAGGCAGGTCCGGCCACAGTGGCTGCTGGGAAAAGTCTGATTTAGGGTTGGTGCTGTAGCAGTGCGATTCTTCCTCAATCTCCTTTTGTCCTCAAGACCAGCTATGCGTGCGTTCTCAAAAGAAGAGACAGCCTGGTGGATGGTGTGCCTCCATGCTTTGCGATCTGAGGCTAGGTCAGACCACTGGTGATGGTTGATGCGACAGGTGCCAAGGGATTTCTTCAAGGAGTCCTTGTACCTCTTCTTTGGTGCCCCTCTATTTCGATGGCCGGTGGAGAGTTCGCCATACAGGGCAATCTTGGGAAGGCGGTGGTTTTCCATCCTAGAAATATGCCCTGCCCAGCGCAGCTGCGTCTTCAGCAGCAGTGCCTCGATGCTGGTAACCTCCGCCCGCTTGAGAACTTCAGTGTTGGTCACAAAGTCACTCCAGTGGATGTTGAGGATGGTGCGAAGGCAGCGCTGATGAAAGCGCTCAAGGAGTCGCAGGTGATGACGGTATATAACCCACGATTCGCAGCCGTAGATGAGGGTTGTCATCACAACCGCTTTGTAAACATTGATCTTTGTGCCTTTTTTCAGATGCTTGTTGCTCCACACTCTTTTGTGCAGTCGGCCAAAGGCACGGTTTGCCTTTGCCAGCCTGTTGTTGATCTCCTTGTCGATCTTAGCATCTGAGGAGATGATGCACCCCAGGTAGCTGAACTGCTGGACTGTCTCCAGAACTGATTCACCCACAGTGATGCAGGGAGGGTGATAATCTTCCTGGGGTGCAGGCTGGTGGAGAACTTCTGTCTTCTTCAGACTAACTTCTAGGCCGAATAGCTTGGCAGCCTCTGCAAAGCAGGACGTCATATGCTGCAGAGCTGATACCGAGTGGGAGATGAGTGCAGCATCATCAGCAAACAGTAGCTCTCGGATGAGTCTTTCCATTGTCTTGGAGTGGGCCTTTAGTCGCCTCAGGTTGAACAGGCTGCCATCGGTGCGATAGCGGATGTAGACACCATCGTCATCATCTAGATCTACTGCGGCTCTTTGAAGCATCATGCTAAAGAAGATCGTAAAGAGAGTTGGCGCGAGAATGCAGCCTTGCTTTACACCTGTGCCTATTGGGAAGGTCTCCGAGAGGTCGTTGCAGTGTCTGACCTGGCCTCGTTGGTCTTCGTGTAGCTGGATGATCATGCTGAGGAACCTTGGGGGACATCCTAAACGTTCCAAGATTTGCCACAGGCCTTTCCTGCTAACAGTATCGAAAGCTTTGGTAAGGTCGACAAAAGTCACATACAGAGCCTTGTTTTGTTCCCTGCATTTCTCTTGGAGCTGCCTGAGAATAAATACCATGTCGGTGGTGCTCCTGTTAGCTCTGAAGCCGCACTGGCTCTCTGGGAGGAGTTCTTCTGCAATGGTGGGCACCAGTCTGTTCAGGAGTATTCTGGCAAGGATTTTGCCTGCGATGGAGAGCAGGGTTATCCCCCGGTAGTTGGAGCAGTCTGACTTTTCCCCTTTGTTCTTGTATAGGGTGATGATGATTGCATCGCGAAAGTCCTGTGGTAATTTGCCTTGTTCCCAGCAGGTGACAAGTACTTTGTGAAGTGAGCTATGTAGTACTGTGCCCCCATGCTTCCAGATCTCTGGTGGAATTCCATCAACTCCTGCTGCCTTGCCACTTTTCAGTTGCTTGATGGCTTTAACAATCTCTTCTAGAGTGGGGATCTCATCCAACTCTGTTTTCACTGGTTGAAGTGGGGTGAGGTGAATTGCTGAATCTTGAACTACGTGGTTGGCACTGAAGAGAACCTGAAAATACTCCGACCACCAGTTCAATATGGATGCCTTGTCTGTGAGGAGCACTTGGCCGTCTGCACTACGCAAAGGACTCTGAGTCTGATATGATGGACCATATACTGCCTTCAGGGCTTCGTAGAACCCTCTTAAATCACCAGTGTCTGCACACAGCTGGGTTCTCTCAGCAAGCTTGGTCCACCACTCGTTCTGAATGTCTCGAAGCTTGCACTGGAGGTTGCTACATACAGCGCGAAAGGTTGCTTTTTTCCCAGGACAGGAGGGCTGAGCAAGATGTGCTTGGTAGGCAGATCTCTTTTTCGCCAGTAAATCTTGGATCTCTTGATTGTTCTCATCAAACCAGTCCTTGTTCTTCCTTGTGGAGAACCCGAGGACTTCTTCAGAGATCTGCAGGACGGTAGTTTTTAGGTGTTCCCAGAGTGCTTCTGGAGAAGGGTCTGTGGGGCAACTGGGGTCCTCAATTCTTGACTGGAGTTTTGCCTGGAAGGCAGCTTTAACTTCGGCTGACTGGAGACTGCCAACCTGAAACTTTCTCCGAGGGATACCTCCTCTCCTGGGTGTGGGTTTAAAGTGAAGACGGAGATTGCAGCGTACAAGACGATGATCCGTATGACATTCTGCACTGGGCATTACTCGGGTGTGTAAGACATCTCGAAGGTCTCTCTGGCGCACCAGAATGTAATCGATAAGGTGCCAGTGCTTGGACCGTGGGTGCATCCAGGTTGTCTTCAGACTGTTCTTCTGCTGGAAGATAGTGTTGGTGATGGTGAGCTGGTGCTCCATGCAGAATTCTAGCAGGAGGCGCCCGTTGTCATTGCAGTTGCCAATGCCGTGTTTGCCAAGTACTCCTTTCCAGGCTTCCGAGTCTTTACCTACTCTGGCATTGAAGTCGCCAAGGATGATCACCTTGTCCTCTGTAGGGGTCTTCCGTACGAGGTTGTGTAGATCAGCATAGAACTTGTTCTTTTCTGCAGGATCTGCTTGAAGGGTTGTGGCATACACACTGAAGAGTGTTGCATGCTGCTTGTTTTGAAGTGGGAGGCGCATGGACATGATGCGATCTGAGTGACCTGTTGGCAGGTTTTCGAGTTTGGAGGCAATGGAGTTCCTGACCATGAAGCCAACGCCAGAAAGGCGGCTCTCAGCCTTTGACTTACCTGACCAGTAGAGGGTATAGCCAGCACCGTGTTCTTGAAGACTACCTTCCTCAGGGAAACGGACCTCACTGAGAGCTGCTATGTCGATATTCAACCTGAGAAGTTCGTGGGCAACTAGAGCAGAGCGTCGTTCAGGGCGACCACTGTCTACTGTGTCAAGCATGGTTCTGATGTTCCAACACGCAAGCTTTAGTCTTTGCACACTTTGTGAGGCAGGTGCATGCCTTTTCTTTGTTGTTATTTTTTGACCGCAAGTAAGGATGCCCGTTGACCGCGGCTAGCCAACTGGGGTGGAGGAGACGAGCTTTGTTTAGGCCACCTTTTCTAGGCCCCTCTCCGTGTGGAGCAAGCAGTGCTGTCCCTAGATAAGGCTGCTTGGTCGTTCAGGGTGCTGCCGAAAAATGCTTTCGTCTCCGGGTTAGCATCAGGCGACCAATACCCTGAACCGCCTACATGCAGGATCGGGACTGCGGCTTCCAGTGGCACCTTCCACCTGCCGTTTCGCCCCTTGCCCATCGCTGCAGGACTTGATGCGTTGTGGGTTGTGTATGTGGATATGCCCTTCAGGCCTGCGCAGAGGAATTTTTTAGGTGAAGCCCAGTGTGCGCGGTACTGGCTCCACCCTTTCACCTGGGGATCATCTGCCATGGCCCAGTAAGCCGGGACGCCGGCAGCGAGTCCTCCAGGTGGTAGGTGTTACATTAACGAGCTCTATCTGCCCGGGTTTGATGTTAGAGTTTTCCTTCTCTTAGGCTGGCAAGGTTGGTGGGCCCAGCCTGCCCATCCGGTTATACCGCCGGACAATTTGGTCGCACCATGACGTAGCAAACTCTGTGAAAAACGGGGGGGGGACCAGCGAGAAGGTGTTGCTACGGATGCAGTAATGCAGGAGAGGCCATTGCAGTGACCATCTGCCAGGCATAGCCAGACAGTAACCACGCGGCATTCACTACACTGGGAGAGGAGAGGCTATGTATTGCACATACACTTTCCCTGGGGGGGTAGGATACCCAGAGGGAGCCCACCCCCCACCCCCCAGTGGTAGAACTGGTGAAGACCAGTTCTACCACTGGTCTTCAAAAATCATTCCTTGGAGGGGGAAAGAGCCCTGCAATCACCACACCTTTGCCTTCTATCTCAGCAAAATAGCAGGCTCTTCTAGGAATCCCTCTTTTTTATGTGACAGTGAAAGGGAAAGAGGGCTCAAGATCTGTATTCAAAATATAAACAAGTGGATATCTTCATGCATCTCACTTTACTACTAGTTGGCAAAACAGCCATTAATAGACAAGCCACTGTTCTAGGGCCATGGCAAGACATAAGCAGTTTTTTGCTCAAACCAGTGATCTTTCACAGTCCTCAACTCTTGTACAGCACTCTGCCTTAGACATTCTGGCCTGAAAGAACACAGCTTTCATTCAGACTGTACTGAATGCCTTATTCCCATAGGGTTTGTGTGTTTCTACTTCCAGGTAGGTGGGCATGGTAGTCTTAATCCCATTCAGTGTAATTAACAAAGACTGGGAAGAACGGGTTGCTTACCTATAACTGATGATGTTTGAGTTGTCATCTGTGCAGTCACATGACCTAACCACATTCCCTGCAACAGGTGTTTCCTGTTTCTCTCCTGCATTTTGGGAAGAACTGAGCAAGAAGTCAGCTCCATCTTCTCTAAACATGGGTGTTGCCAGAGGGTGATGCCATTACCCCCCCCCCCCCCCAATAAAAACCTCCTTAATCCTATCTCTGGAATTTTCTCTAGTTACTGGTAAACAACTTGTTCATATTATGCTACCCAACAACTACATAAATACTGATGAGGTACATTCCATTGGGAATTAAAATGGCTTGTTATTTCTTCAATTTAATGCATTTTTGTTAAATTTTGTAACAATTTTTTCTAAAGGCTTTGCTTTCAATTGATGATGATATGGACAACCCAGATGACAGCGTATTCTATCAGGTTCAGTCTCTCTTCGGTCATCTGATGGAAAGCAAGCTACAGTATTATGTACCTGAAAACTTCTGGAAGGTAATTCTCCCCCCTTTCTTTGATTCATTCAGTTGGTGCCTCTCTCCTCTTCCTCCTTTACCAACATGCAGATTTTAGCCCAGCCATGTCAGAAGACTATTTGGAGAGAGAGAGAGAAAAATAATATTGCTGCATTTCTATCACTGCTGAATTTTAAATTACCTCAAGGTTCTGAAGTAACAACTGTATGACATGTGTTTATATTTTGTAGATCTTCAAGATGTGGAACAAGGAGCTTTATGTACGTGAGCAGCAAGATGCTTATGAGTTCTTCACCAGTCTTATAGATCAGATGGATGAATACCTGAAGGTTATTTTTGTGTATATAACTGCATGCTAATTCTCTTTAACTGACAGTGTCATACGCCTTTTATAAACTTCTTGCTGGCACTTTCATTATCTTACAGAAAATAGGTCGAGACCAAATATTTAAGAACACTTTCCAGGGCATCTACTCTGACCAAAAGATCTGTAAGGACTGTCCTCATAGGTAAGCATACTGAGTGTCTTCCCCACAGTTGTCTGTTTTCAAATATAGAACAGTGCATAAAACATTGGCTGTCAGTGGAAAGAGTACAGTCACCTAGTTAGTTCCTTCCTGGCCTGGAGCCCATCAGTCTTATGGCTTGCCTCTCCCATTATATGCCACCGCAACCACTCTGCACGGCCAAATAAGCTCTACTGTGAGTTCCATCTTGTAGGCAGGTGAAAAGAGTTTCCACCCCCACACTAGAACATTTTAGTGATGGCCCCCATTTGTTGCAAATACTTCTAGAGAAAATCAGGAGGACCCACACATTTAAATTTCCAGAGGTTCTGAAAAGTGGAACTATTCACATGAGCTGTTTAATGAAATTAGTTATTGACGGTGGAAAACGTAGTGCATGTTAAGTGCTGTCATGGTGCTTCCAACTTGTGGTGATCCTATGAATAAAGACCTCCAGGACATTCTATCATTGACAGCCTTGCAGACTGAAGACCATGGTTTCTTTGACTGAGACAATCCCTCTCATGTTGTGTCTTCTGCTTTTCTAGCATTATTGTCTTTTCCAATGAGTCTTGTCTTCTCGTACTGGAATCAAAGTACAGTAGACTCTGCTTGGGTCTTTTTGGCTTCTAGGGAGAGTTCAGGCCTGATTTGATCTAGAACCCACTTGTTTGTCTTTTTGGCAGTCCATGGTATCAGTAAAACTCTCCTCCAACACCACATTTCAAAGGAATCTCTTTGTCAGCTTTCTTCATTTTCCAACTTTTATACCCATACATAGTAGTGAGGAATACTGTAGTATGAATTATCTTAGTCGCTAGTGACACATTCTTTTACTTAAGGATCTTTTCTAACCCTTGCCAGTCTCAGTTTCCTTCTGATTTCTTGGATGTAGTCATATCATGCAACCTTTATTGTCATAACACCACGAATCCAAATGGATTGCATTACAATCTATGGACAAAAAGAACATCTCCTCCTAGAAGCATAGTAAAGGAATTTTGCTACAGATTCAATGGTTTTGCACTTACTTGAAGAAGTAAGAAGGTCTTAAGAGTAAGAAGGTCTTATGATCTTCACATTGACCCCCTAAAGTTTGCAGAAAAGGCTTTTAAAAAACAATACAAAGATTGTCATAAAATCTATAATGCAAGAGAACGTGATCATTATCTTCATCCTACATGGACACAACCTGTGTGAATATGGAATTTTCTTAAATTTCCCATATAGCACCATAGATGGGAGAACATTAAAACAGGCTAGCATAAACACCCTGCAAAGTTGAGGATCACACAGACAAGATCAATATTCAAGGAGGGCAAAACCAGAGGAAAGCAGCCAATGTAGTGGGGAACTTCAGCCAGAGGGCAAGGTTTTTCAGTTCTTGTAACTCAATATCGATAAGTCTTTGCTTGATCAAATTAAAAGCCTGGCGCTCCGTCTTTGCTTGATCGAGTTAAAAGCCTGGCTCCCTGAAAACAAGACTAGATCATTAATGTTAAATCCAGTTACTGAGATTTTTTCATCAATATAGGCTAACCAATCAGATAGATGAGATTCAGAAAGCATATGTGTAATAAGACTATTGGGATCACATCTAAAATGAAGGCATAGCCAAAATTTAATGATTATAATCGAAGCCTTTGTAACTAAGCATCTCTGGTTTAACTCCAGACATATGACCGCATAAGATACGCACACTGGGAGCCCTAAAATTTTCCTCAAAAACTTAACTTGGACACGTTGCATCATTTCATTAAAGGCAGAAATCCAGACTGGAGTGCTGTATAATTATCATATTTGGTCTTTCGCTTTAGTATCAGTCCAACAGGTGAAGAGTTTGGGAGTGATCCTGGATTCCTCTCTTTCCATGGAGGCCCAGGTCACGACAGCTGCTGGGTCTGCCTTCTACCATTTCTGGCAGATCAGGCAGCTAGCACCATATCTACCCCCCCAAGACCTAGCTACAGTGACCCATGCAATGGTCACTTCCAGATTAGACTACTGTAACTCGCTCTATGCTGGTTTGCCCTTGAAGCTGATCCAGAAACTGCAGTGGGTGCAGAATGCGGCAGCTGGCCTGCTGACTACATCATCTGTACGTGTGAGCATATGGCCGGCACTCCGTGGCCTGCAGTGGGTGCCTATAGAATACCAGGTCTGTTTCAAGGTGTTAGTTTTAACTTTCAGAGCCTTATGCGGCCTGGGACCAACATAACTGCAGGACTGTCTCTCCCCATATATGCCCCAGAGGTTGCTTTGTTTGGCCTTCCAAGATCTTTTGACCATCCCTGCCCCAAGGGATGCCCGTCTTGCCTCTACCAGGGCTAGGACTTTTTTGGTCCTGGCCCCAACCTGGTGGAATCAGCTCCCTGTGGAGATCTGGGCCCTACCTGGCTTGTTAGCCTTTCGTAGGGCCTGTAAAACAGAGCTGTTCCACTAGGCTTTCAGATGAGGCAGCGGGCATCTACATGTTAAATAGGCTGCCCAGCCCCCCACCGGCTGTATCACACTGCAGTGCTATCTTGTTATAACACCCTGTTGAACCATCCTGCTGTACTATTAACTGGTTATCGGAACTGATTTGATTGTGTTTTTATTGTAATTTTACTATGATTGAACTGTTATTTATATTGATGTAAACTAACTGTTCTGAGCCCTCAAATGGGGGAATGGGCGGAATGTAAATAAATGATAACAACAACAGGAAATTGCAATAGCTATACTATTTAAAGATGTCACCATTTCCCTGCTATCTGTGGCCCAGCTAGTATTGTAGTAAAAGTGAATGTCAAGATATTTGAAGCTTTTGACATGTTCAACAGTTTTGCCTTGTATAATCCAGTCAGTATGTTTCCAGTTCTGCCCAAAAACCATAATTTAGATTTATCAAGATTTAGGGAAAGTCTATTCCTATCACAATAAATTAGGAAATGTGTTATCATCCTTTAAAGCCCAATTTCCAATAGTAAAAGTAATGCAGAGTCGTTGGCACATAGAAGCAGTAGGACATGCTTCTGACCTATTTGGGGGCAATAACCATCACTACTGCTCATGAAAGGGGCCACATCGTTTAAAAAGAGATTAAACAATGTAGGCACTAAGATGCAGCCTTGCTGGTCTCCAATTGAGGTTAAGATCTTCGGGGTTAATTCACCCTCTTTAGAACATCTTACCTGACAAGAAGTTCCAGAATACAGATTTTTTTTATCAAAAGTAAAAGGCGCTTATCAATCCCCATATCTCTTAATTTTTTCCCACAGAATACCTCTGGGTACAGAGTCAAAAGCTCCTTTAAGGTCTAGAAAGGCAGCATATAACTTAGGATCCTTCCCTTTCCTATATTTATTTATGAGGTGGTTTAAAATGACACAATGATCTAAAATTAACTTACCCTGGCAAAAAAACTAATCTGCTCTAATCCTAGAATTTGTTGATCTAATATCCAAATTTTAAGTTTATTGGCCAAGTGGCTGGCATACAGCTTCCCTATGGAAGATAAAAAGCTAATCAGCTTATAATTAGATGGAAGCTGAGGGTCTCCTTTTTTAAAGATGGGAACTATTATAGTATTCTTCCATTCATCTGGAATCACACCAGACCTGCCTATAGCTGTAAATAGGGCTACTAAAAAAGGGGCCCACCACTGAGGAAAAGCCTTGATGGCATCAGAGGGAATAGCATCAAGGCCAGGAGCGTTGCCCATTTTAATTGACGCAATCAAAGATTCAACCTCCTCAAGCTGAACCAGAGCCCAGACAGAACAGTCATCTAGATTGAAATCAAATTCTTCTTCCAAATTAACTCTGCCTTACTGGAAAATCATAGCAAAATACTCATGCCAAGAGTCAACAGTGATTACACTATTAACCAAGCCATTTCTGCCCATAGATCTGGCAATCAATGACCAGAATTTCCCTGAGCCATTATTAATTATAGCTTGTATAAGGGAATCCCAACTTTTCTACAAAAAATTGTTCTGTTTATTTTTATATAGGTGATGTAAGGCCTTTTTTAGTTCAAAATATTCCCTCGGGGGTTGTGGTAAATTCGATTCTCTATAGCACTGGTAGAATCATAGAGTTGGAAGGGACCTCCAGGGTCATCTAGTCCAACCCCTGCACAATGCAGGAAACTCACAAACACCTTCCCCTAAATTCATAGGATCTTTATTGCTGTCAGATGGCCATCTAGCCTCTGTTTAAAAACCTCCAAGGAAGGAGAGCCCACCACCTCCCGAGGAAGCCTGTTCCACTGAGGAATCACTTTGTCAGGAAGTTCTTCCTAATGTTGAGCTGGAAACTCTTTTGATTTAATTTCAACCCATTGGTTCTGGTCCTACCTTTTGGGGCCACAGAAAACAATTCCACACCATCCTCTATATGACAGCCCTTCAAGTTCTTGAAGATGGTGATCATATCACCTCTCAGCCGCCTCCTCTCCAGGCTAAACATCCCCAGCTCCTTCAACCTTTCCTCATAGGACTTGGTCTCCAGACCCCTCACCATCTTGGTCGCCCTCCTTTGGACTCGTTCCAGCTTGTCTATATCCTTCTTAAAATGTGGTGCCCAAAACTGAACACAATACTCCAGGTGAGGTCTTACCAGAGCAGAGTAAAGCGATACCATCACATCGCGTGATCTGGACACTATACTTCTGTTGATACAGCCCAAAATTGCATTTGCCTTTTTAGCCACCACATCACACTGTTGACTCATATTCTGTGTATTATCCACTAAGACCCCTAGATCCTTTTCACACATATTACTGCTAAGACAAGTCTCCCCCATCCTACAACCATGCATTGGATTTTTCCTACCTATATGCAGAACTTTACATTTGTCCCTGTTAAAATTCATTGTATTGATTTTAGCCCAGTTTTCCAGCCCATCAAGGCCATCCTGTATCGTGTTTCTGTCTTCTACTGTATTTGCAACCCCTCCCAATTTCGTATCATCAGCAAATTTAATAAGCATTTCCTCTATTCCTTCATCCAAATTATTTATAAAGATGTTGAACAACACAGGTCCCAGAATAGATCCTTGAGGGACTCCACTTGTCACTCCTCTCTAAGAGGATGAGGAACCATTCACAAGCACTCTTTGGGTGCGATCTGTCAGTTACAGATCCACCTAATGGTAACAGGATCCAAACCACATTTTACCAACTTGTCAACAAGGATAGTATGTGGAACCTTATCAAAAGCCTTACTGAAATCAAGATAAACGATGTCTTCATCATTTCCCAGCAAGGTTGTCACTTTCTCAAAAAAAGAAATCAGGTTAGTCTGACATGACTTATTCTTGAGAAATCCATGCTGGCTCTTAGTAATCACGTCCATTCTTTCTAAATGTTCCAGGACTGACTGTTTGATGATTAGTTCTAAAACTTTCCCAGGTATAGACATTAAGCTGATGGGTCAGTAGTTACCTGGATCCTCTTTTTTCCCCTTCTTGAAGATGGGAACAACATTCGCCTGCCTCCAAACTTCTGGCACCTCTCCTGTTCTCCAAGAATTCTCAAAAATAATAGCCAGAGGCTCTCAAATTACATTCACAAGCTCTTTTCGAACCCTTGGATGCAATTCATCTGGCCCTGAGGACTTAGTTTCATTTAAAGAAACTAAGTGTTTATGTACTACCCCTATGTTGATCCTAGGTTGGAACTTCATACCCTCCTTATATGTTCTGTTTTTGCCATGTTAAGCACCGTTTCCCTCAGAAGAGAAGACTGGGGAAAAGTAGGAATTGAGCAGTTCCGCCCTCTCTTCATTACCTGTTACAATTTCACTTTATTGCTCTCGCATTGGGCCTACCATGTCCTTGCTCTTTTTTTTGCTCTGAACATAAGAACCTTTTTTTGTTTGTTTTTTGCATCTTTGGCCAGCCTAAGCTCATACTGAGCTTTAGCTTTTCTAACTTTTTCTCTACAAGCACTGGTGATTTGTTTATATTCATCCTTGATAAATAGAGCATAACTGGCACTTCATCATATAACATTCTTTATCAAACCAGCCATGTGTAAAGGTATCCCTGACAAACTGTTGCTGTTTCATTTGGGCCTTTAATGGCTTAGAGAGCTGATTCACCATCTTATTATACATCAGAAGCCAGTCTGAGAACTGAGTCATATTCTCTGTTAGAGACAAACTTACCTAAGATATGAATGAATGAACTTTTTATTACGGTCATAGACCAATATAAAAATTATAACACATCATGTAAAACCCCTCCTAAAATACATAAAATACAATAAAATACTTAAGGTATAAGAATCTAAAAAAACTGTGATAATTTGGGCAGCCTCATTGGACCAAAAGACCCTAGGTAATTTGGTTAACGCAAAGCAACTTGGAGAAGCAGTCGTGGAGCTCTGTGTGTGTGAGGGAGGGGGAAGGAGGGAGGAAGGGAGACAGGAAGCAAAGAGCCAGTGAGAGAGCTGAGGGAAAAACAAGCTATGGTGCATCTGCAGAAGCATCCCTGGGAAAGGAAGCAGAAAAGGAAAGTTGCTCAGGGGATGGATTTGAGCTCTCTGTGGGTCGTATTCATCCAGTGGGTCACTTGTTTGATACCCCTAATATTTGTGCAGACATAATTTTGCAAAATGGATAGCACTGACATGGGAAGTGGGAATTCACAAGGGAAGAGGAACAGAGCTCATAACCTTCCCTTCCTATGGAGGCTTAGGTCAACAATGTTGCTGGATCAGCCTTTTGTCATCTGAGGCTGTTCCCTACCTTCGCTCACACCAAGTGGTTCACTACCTTCCCTCACACAACTTGGTAATGGTGATCCACTCAGTGGTCACTTCCAAGATTGATTACTTTTTTTTTCAGTTCAGTTACCTTTATTGGCATTAAAGGAGAGATAAAAAAGAAAAATAGATCTACATCCATATACATACAAATAGATAAAACATGCCAAAATGAGTCAATACAAAAGAGCATTCTAAAAGGGCCTAAAATCTGTACAAAGCATTCTAAAAAGGTCTAAATCTGTACAAAAATAAGTCAAAAGTCCATCTGTCTAATACAAATTTAAATTACAATACATTACTGCGTACAAGAAGAACAGCCTGCAAAAACTTTGCCACAGCATCGGTTGCATTCCCATCTTTGTTGTTTAATAGATACAGCAGTTTATATGAATCAGAAAGCTCTAAGATAGTAACAAGAATTAACGATAATATGCTGTGCCAAATATTAACATAACAGCATTCTAATAACACATGAGACACAGTTTCAATGGACCCACTTGCATAAGGGCATCGTCTGTTAGCAAAAGGTGTACTGTTAAATCTCCCCTTGATTACTGTAACATGCTTTATGCGAGCCTACCCATGAACTTAATCTGGAAACTCCAGCTGGTACAAAATGTGACAGCACACCTCTCCCCATATAGCCTTGTAGGGCTTTGCGCTCTGCTGACCAGCATTGGCTGGCAGTCCCCAACCAAAGAAATGTCCAATCAATTCCTAACTTAGCACTTGCCTTGCTTCTGTGAGGGGCTCCTCAAGGCAGCTCTTTTTCTCGTATTCTGCATTGGCATCTCTGGAGTGGGACTGCATATTCCCTGCTTGCTCCCTGACCCACACAAACTTGAGAGCTGAGAACAAGACCTGGACAAAGGCTAATGTGGAATTGGTTGTCCATCTGACTTTGACCAGGGCCAGGGCCTTTTCAGCTTTGGCCCCAGCCTAGTGGAACTTGCTTCCAACTGAGATAAGTGTCCTGTGGGATCTGTTATAGTTCCACAAGACTTGTAAAATGGAGCTCTTACGCCAGGCCTTTGGCTGAGGCAGTGGACATCCAATGAAATTGGCCTCTCTTGCATTGGCCGCCCATGGCACTTCCATATCAACTGTCACTGGGAGCAGCCCACCTGATTCCATCTTAACCCATCACCTGTTCCAGCATGGGGTCAGCATACCTAACATGTCATTGATTGCTGAACTGTCAGTTAGAGAATCCAGATTGTTGTGTGGTTTTCTTAATGTTTTTACTTATTTAATATTTTATTTTAATGACTGTTTAATGCTTTAAACTGCTGCTGTATCGTGACATGATGTGAGCCGCCCTGAGCCTGCTTACAGGGTAGGGCAGGATATAATCTGTGATAAATAAAATCCACCTTGGTAAGAGGTGGGCAGCAGTGTGTTCACAGCAGACAACTGCTGAACATGATGTTTATGAGGGATTTCTCTTAAACAGAATTACCAAAGAATGTTTAGTTTCACACACCAGTTTTAATTTTTATTATCTTTCTCAATGCAGGTATGAACGAGAGGAAGCTTTTGTTGCTCTTAATCTAGGAGTGACTTCATGCCAAAGCCTGGAAATTTCACTGGATCAGTTTGTTAGAGGAGAAGTTCTGGAAGGAAGTAATGCTTACTATTGTGAGAAATGTAAAGAGAAGGTACTGCTTTTTCCCTACTTAAACAATAAAGCATCATTTTTTTCTATAGCCGGGCCTTGGCCTTAAGACTGAATCTAACCCTAGCCCTGGGGAAGTATTTCTCACATTTTCATCCTCCCCTTTCATCAGTGAACGGTGACCATGTGGCAGTTAATTCTCCCAACAATTCAGTGCCAGTTTCTTCCAAGTCCTGATGAGTTCCATGGCTGAAGTGGGCTGTACAAATGATTGTATTATAAAGAGGAGGGAGACAGCTGTTCAGTAGGAGTGCTTTGGATGGGAAATTAAATACAGATAGTATGCCACAAAAATATTAAAATTCAAATGGCTTTTATAAGGAATACTTATAAACTTGACCTGGGAGACAGGACCTTGCTTCAGAATTCTTAATATAAGGAATCTAGGTGACTCATCAGCAGGTTACAGGATCCTTGGAAGTTCTTGCTTTGAAGTATATCTTAATGTTTTCTTCCATGCAAATCATTCTAAAATCAGTTGGAAGAAAATTCTGATGGAGTAGGCTCACTGCCTAGTGGTCTGTTTTTCTTGCAGTAAACTCATTGCATAATAGCCCTTAGGAAATTATGGTATCTAATATCAGATTTTCAGTATTGATTTTATTGCAAAGAAACAATGTAGCCATAGTGAGCAGAGACAAAAGGAAGTTTGAATTAAATAGTTTAGCTTTGGAATATCATTGATTTGGGAAAGAGGAGAAAAAACATACTTGTTGTTTTTAGGCTTGTTTCACCAGAATTTTTGCATTAATAAATACTTACCTAATTATTTATATGAATTCTTTATTGGTACTATGTAAACATAAATCCACTCTTGTGAAAAGACCTCCATTGAATAGGAAGTGTCATAGTAGCTGCTATAGTGACTATGTAGCTGGAGGTGACTCTTCTCTGTTTTTAAGAGAACTACAGTGAAACGGACCTGCATTAAAGCTCTGCCAAGTGTGTTAGTGATCCACCTCATGAGATTTGGATTTGACTGGGAAAGTGGACGTTCCATTAAATATGATGAACAGATTAAAGTAAGCATAAGTGTTCTTTATTGCCCTGTGGGCAACTTTTCTCTTTTTTCCCCTTCCCATATACCAAGTAAGCACATTACGAGCAATATGTCATTCTCTTTTATAGACTTTAGGATCAACTGATGGCTCTTTGCTAGGCCTCCAGAATACCTTAAATTGTTTATTATTATTATTAGTTTATTTATATTCTGCCCATTCCCCCATGGGGGCTCAGAGCAGATTACATCAGATATATGATAACAAAACAAACAAAACAGTTAAAATCATAATAAAATTAGTTACAGCATTGCACTCAGAAAGTAATCAGTGCTTGAGTTATTTTAATATGCATTCTCACTGTTAATGATCTCTTTGCTAACCACAAGAGCTGGAACAGTATTGGGAATCTTGTGGGACACCTGTGAGCCTTTAAACCTGGTAACTATTGAGTTAAAAGTCTACAGAAACTGCTCCATACGACATTTCCCTTTTAAACTCTAAGTGCAATATTATTGCAGGATATTTATTAAAATACAATATGAAATTAAAGTTTAATCTTTAGTATTTTCTTTAAACAGTTTCCCTGGGTGCTGAACATGGAACCCTATACAGTTTCAGGAATGGCTCGCCAAGATTCTTCTTCAGAAGTTGGTGACAGTGGGCGAAATGTAGATCAGGGTGGTGCAGGATCTCCCCGGAAGAAAGTTGCCCCTACAGAAAACTATGAACTGGTTGGCGTGGTCGTGCACAGTGGGCAGGCTCATGCAGGGCACTACTATTCCTTCATCAAGGACAGGAGGTATCTTTCAAAGCTGTCAAGGCTGGAATTTTTAACTCTTTTGGCCTCATTGTGTAATAAATTGTTGTTAGCCGCCCTGAGCCGCCTAGGCGGGGAGGGCAGAATAGAAATAAAAAAGTTATTATTATTATTATTATTATTATTATTATTATTATTATATTTGTACTAGTTGTTGTCTGCTTTGAAAACAGGATAGAGCCCCTTCTTGTCACTTCTCTTTTGTCTGCTGTGCTATTTGTTCTGTGATCAGTTGCTTGAATTCTTTAAAGCATGAGGCACTAAGCTGGTCATTTTTGGGGGAAGGGGGGGCAAGCACTGTTAAATCATTCTAATGTAAAAAAAGTCTGTGCTGTCCCTAGTTCATTAATATTCTTATTTTACAGTTAGGACTTATCAGCTAGTAATGACTGCCCAGGACTTCCCACTGAGTTATGGTGTTAAGCTAACACAAAAATTCTACAATAAACATTGCCTTATATGTGCCTCTTTTTGCACACCGGGTTTAGAACATACTTTTGGATTAATTCAGCGCTGTGAGGGCATAATGGATGTGTGAGCCATCTTGTTTTGCTCTTCTTATTAATTTGAATTCATGAGCTTCCTTCATATTAAAATTTTAATATGCATTCTCACTGTTAATGATCTCTTTGCTAACCACAAGAGCTGGAACAGTATTGGGAATCTTGTGGGACACTTGTGAGCCTTTAAACCTAGTAACCAACATTGCATGTCTTTTTGTTATGCAGGGGATGCGGGAAAGGAAAATGGTACAAATTTAATGATACTGTTGTTGAAGAATTTGAGTTGAATGATGAAACACTGGAGTATGAATGCTTTGGTGGAGAGTATAGACCAAAAGTTTATGATCAGTGTAAGTATTGATTTGGAGTGTATCTGTCACTGCAGTTGCATTTGAAACTTCCTAGTCTCAGGATTTGGTTAACCATAGAACATTTATAAATAACTCCAAAGTGCTTTTATTGCTTGGGTCCATGCAGAACTTTGAAAATATGTTGAAAAAAGAAGAAAGTAAAAAGCAAGCCTACATGTATTCTTTACTTTGATTTCTTAGTGTATGTAGCAAGAGTTTTTAAAAACAGATGTGTGATTTCAGATTTTCGAACTGTATAAATATAACAAGTTAATTCAATAGTTTGTACCTCTCTTCAGAAAATGTCAGACACATTGAGGGTGTACTCCTGGTCGTTAATTAAGTGATATAAAGTTTGCCCTCTTATATATTTCAGTATGGTCTGATTATATATCCTGATTTATTATAAGTTCTATGCCAGTATGCCTTACATTCTGAAATGGTATTACTTATATATTTACTTGATATAGCGTCATTACATTCAAGGCAATTTAGAAATCAATATGATACACACAACACAAAAGGAAAAGAAGACAGAAAGCGAAAGAGTGCTCACAAGCATATTCAGGCAGTTCCGTAAAGCATATCACTTTGTAGTAATGACCAGATGGGGTGGCTGCTACAAGAAACAGTTCAGGCATGGCATGAAGCCAAGTGATAGTTGGTCCAAAGCAGGCCTTGCCATCTTACTTCTCTCTTTTTTGTGCAACTTGGAGAAGGCAGTAAAACCCTGTGCTGTGGAAATGTTTTTGAGCTCCTTCCTGTGTCTTTGTACATCTCCTTCACCATTGCCTGCATATACTCAGGCACCAGCAATGAAAATCTTATTTATTGGAAGAATTAATTTAAAAATTATTTAAAAGAGCTGAGATTCTAAGAAATGAAATATTTTATGTGCTTATAAAAATGTAGAATCCAAACAGTTCTTCTTATAATGCTCATCTTACACTGGCCAAATGTGTTCTTACCAACATGTCTGGTGTAAGAGCTGCTACTCATGCAGTTTTCCTACCTGGAGTACTTCCATATGGAGAAGATGAAATAAACATGTAAGATTATTTCCTACATAAGCATGGCTTCCTTGAAAACAGACTATATGAAGGGGTCAAGAAGCATGCTCTCCATCTATGCATACGTAGCTGCCTTATACTGAGTCAGGCCTCATTGGCAGCAGCTCGCCAGAGTCTCAGGCAGAGGTCTTTCACATCACCTGCAACCAGATTCCTTTTACTGGAAGTGCCAAGGATTGAACCTAGGACCTTGCGCATTGAAAGTTGATGCCTTACCACTGAGCCACAGTTCCACAGAATTTGGGAAACAAAATGTTGTTAGTACTCCCCGCATATATGTGATATCTTTCTCTGAACTGCTTGTGGGTCACATAATTACCAGTATTGTCTGTGCCTCTTTGAGATTACAATGGGGAAGCTTGCAGGCTATTTAAAACTACAATCCTAGAAGCTCAGATAAAATATATACCACAAGTTAGGAAAGGCACAAACAGGTATAAGAAAAGGCCTGCATGGTTAACAAACAAAGTAATGGAAGCTGTAAAAGGTAAGAAGGACTCCTTTAAGCGGTGGAAAGCTAGTCCAAGTGAGATTAATAAAAGGGAACACAGGCTGTGGCAAATCAAATGCAAGACTGTGATCAGGCAGGCAAAAAGGGACTATGAGGAGCATATTGCAAAAAAACATAAAGACCAACAATAAAAATTTCTTCAAATATATTAGAAGCAGGAAGCCAGCCAGGGAGGCAGTGGGGCCCTTGGATGACCAAGGGGTAAAAGGATTACTGAAGGAGGACAGGGAAATGGCTGAGAAGCTGAATGCATTTTTTGCCTCCGTCTTCACTATGGAAGATGAGAAGTGTTTGCCTGCTCCAGAACCACTTATTTTGGAAGGGGTGTTGAAAGACCTGAGTCAGATTGAGGTGACAAGAGAGGAAGTCCTACAACTGATAGATGAATTAAAAACTAATAAGTCACCAGGTCCGGATGGCATACATCCAAGAGTTCTGAAAGAACTCAAAGCTGAACTTGTGGATCTCCTGACAAAAATACATAATCTTTCATTGAAATCTGCCTCCGTTCCTGAGGACTGGAAGGTAGCAAATGTCACCTCCATCTTTAAAAAGGGTTCCAGAGAAGATCTGGGAAATTACAGGCCAGTCAGTCTGACTTCAATACCGGGAAAGTTGGTAGAAACCATTATCAAGGACAGAATGAGTAGGCATATTGATGAACACAAGTTATTGAGGAAGACTCAGCATGGGTTCTGTAAGGGAAGATCTTGCCTCACTAACCTGTTACATTTCTTTGAGGGGGTGAACAAACATGTGGACAAAGGAGACCCAATAGATGTTGTTTACCTTGACTTCCAGAAAGCTTTTGTTAAAGTTCCTCACCAAAGGCTCCTTAGTAAGCTCGAGAGTCATGGAGTAAAAGGACAAGTCCTCTTGTGGATCAAAAACTGGCTAATTAATAGGAAGCCGAGAGTGAGTATAAATGGGCAGTCTTCACAGTGGAGGACGGTAGGCAGTGGGGTGCCGCAGGGCTCAGTACTGGGTCCCATGCTCTTTAACTTGTTCATAAATGATTTGGAGTTGGGAGTAAGCAGTGAAGTGGCCAAGTTTGCAGATGGCACTAAATTGTTCAGGGTGGTGAGAACCAGAGAGGATTGTGAGGCACTCCAAAGGGATCTGTTGAGGCTGGGTGAGTGGGCGTCAACGTGGCAGATGAGGTTCAATGTGGCCAAGTGCAATATTATAGCATTGGGAAAAGTGTAGAAAAGTGGCCTGATCCAACATGACTTCTCTTATGTTCTTAATGCATTTACTCCGATGGAATACCCACTTACTGGCTGATCTTGGACCAGTAACTCTATTGCAGCCTAAGCTACCACATAGAGCGGGTGTGAGGACAAAATGGAAGAGGGAAGAACCATGTACACAGCCCTGAGCTCCTTGGAACTAGGGTATAATAAAATATGTTAAATAAAAGTAAACTCGAAATTGCAGATGGACTTATAGTCCTACTTCAAGAGTCAGATAATTCAGTTTCTTTACAGCAAACCCCTATCCTGATGTTCGCCGTCGCTACTGGAATGCCTACATGCTCTTTTATCAGAGAGTCTCTGATCAGAACTCTCCTGTCCTGCCAAAGAAAAGCCGAGTCAGTGTTGTGCGTCAGGAAGCAGAGGATCTCTCCTTGTAAGTTTGCCTGCCTCTGACTTTACCCATTTGATTAACAGACAAACAAATTCTTTACTAGTGCTGTATCTTAAAAACATTTTAGCTTTTAACCAGAAGGTTATGTGTTCCACGGGGGAGTCTGTAAAAATTTCCCTACTGTTTACAGAAGGTTGGCTTTGAATGGTTTCTGAGATGTTTTATAGGTCAGGGAAAGTTATAAAGTTTAGGATACAGCTATATACAGGAAAGGGCTGCAATACTGAATTGTTAAAAAGGTTTAACCTTGAAATATCTTCAAATGATCTTTCTTAGTTTTAATACTAGCCTCAATAAACCTGAATTGCCCATGTTATCCTAATGGTCAGCAGAGTTTTTTGTCAGAGTGATTTTCTCTTTGTTTTGCATCTACTTTTTTGTGATCACAATTTAAAAAACTATTTTATTGTATATTTAGAAGACAAAACTCATATAAGAGAATAGAGAGGATGCTACAAAAAATCTGGTGTTGAAGATAATGGTAATTACTAAACAGTTAATTCATTGAAATTCTAAAATGTAGTCCCACATCCCATCAAGCAGCCTTGCTATAATTTTTTTTTTTTACAGTATGGTTTCCCTTTACCAGACCCTGGTGTTGATATGGACAGGGTCTGGTGTTGACATGGAAGTTGTGAAAAGTGTCAAGTCACAGCCAGCTTATGTTGACCCATAGGGTTTTTAAGGCAAGAAATAAACCAAAGTAGTTTGCCACTGCCTGCATCTGCCTATATCCCTGGACTTCCTTGGAGGTCTCCCATCCAAGCACTTAACCAGGGCCAACCCTGCTTCACTGATGAGGTCACTCTACCAGATCGGGGCATTGACATACTGACTATATAAAAAAAGTGAACTAAATGCAAAGAGTCTGGCCAGTCTTAAATTTACCCTTTTTGAGTAAAATTATTGGGAGGGCAGTAGCGCTACAGTTACAGAGCTTTCTGGAGGATGCTTCCATCCTAGATTCCCACCAGTCCGGCTTCCATCCAGGCCTTGGGACAGAGAGAGTTTTGGTCGCCCTGGTGGATGACCTCCAGCGGCATCTGGATCAAGATGGCTCGGCAGTACTGATGTTGTTAGACCTATCAGCTGCATTTAATACGATCGACCCTCAGCTACTGACCCACCGCCTTGCCAACGCAGGGCTCCAGGGGTTAGCCTTACAGTGGCGCTCCTCTTTCCTTTGTAGCCGGGAGCAAAGGGTATCAATTGGGGGAGAATCATCTTAGAGACACACCCTTAATTGTGGTGTACCTCAGGGGGCAGTTCTATCCCCGATGCTGTTTAACATCTATATGCGACCCCTTGCCCAGATTGCCTGGAGGTATGGGCTGGGTTGCCACCAGTATGCCAATGACACCCAGCTCTGTCTACTAATGGACGGCCGACCTGACAACATCTCAGTAAACCTGGACCAAGCACTGCAAGCTGGATGGCTTAAACTGAGCTGACTGAAGCTGAATATGATGAAGACAGAGGTCCTTTACCTGAGTCACGGCAGTCTGGGGCGGGGAACTCCCCTACCAACTTTTGACGGTGCGCCACTGATAACGGCGCATAAGGTCAGAAGTTTGGGGGTGCTACTGGAGTCTTCCTTGACAATGGAGGCCCAGATAACAGCAACTGCGAAATCCACCTTTTTTCATCTTAGGTGGGCGAAACAGTTGGCTCCTTTCCTTGACCGAAGCAACCTGGCAACGGTGATCCACGCAACAGTCACCTCGAGATTGGACTACTGTAACTACATGGGACTGCCCTTGTCATGAACCCGGAAACTACAGCTAGTGCAGAACATGGCGGCTAGGCTGTTACTGGAGCTGCCCAGGTGGGAGCATATACAGCCAGCGCTGCAAGAACTGCACTGGCTGCCAATAGCATACCGGATTCGCGACAAGGTGCTGGTCATTACCTTTAAAGCCCTTTATGGCCAAGGACCTGCTTACCTGAGGGTCTGTCTGTCCCCACATGTTCCTCAGAGGGTACTAAGATCGGAAACTCAACATCTCTTAGTGATCCCTGGGCTTCTCAGTAGCAGCCCCCAATTGGTGGAATCAGCTGCCAGAAGAGGTTAGGGCCTTGCGGGACCTCACTCAGTTCCGCAAGGCCTGTAAGACCATCCAGCTTGCTTTCAGCTGACCCTTGAGACCTATAACAGCAGGAGGAATCCAGGAAATATTGACGCCAGGGTAACTGGATAATACCAAAATGTTATTAGCACCAACTGTTTTAAATTGTTTTATTAACTGACTGATTGTATTACTAATGTGAGATTAGATTTTATTACTGTTGTTATTATGACCAGTGTTGTAGGCCACCCTGAGCCTGCCTCGGCGGGGAGGGCAGGGTATAAATTTAACAAACTAAACTAAACAAAGAGCATCTTGATAGGAGAGGAGTTATACTGGCATTTTATTTAAATACATACAATGCAATCCAAAGCAGAATTGCACCATTCTAAGGCCATTGAAGTCACTGGACTTAGAATGCATGAATAGTACGTTACTGTGGCCCTAGTCAACAGATATGAATAATGAAGTGTATGTGTGTGATTGTGTGTGTATATTACTATCAAAGTATTACTGAAGTCTGCACTTGAGTGTTTAACAGTTGCAAGTTAGATTATCAGCCTTGAGATTTTATTTTAACCTTCTTACCCTTGTATGAATTTTTCTCAGATCTGCACCATCTTCACCAGAAGTTTCACCACAGTCATCACCCCGACCCCATAGACCCAGTAGCGATCGTCTGTCGATCTTGACCAAGCTAGTTAAAAAAGGAGAAAAAAAGGGGTTATTTGTAGAGAAAATGCCGGTTCGGATATATCAGGTAAAAATACTAATGATAGCTGGATATACTGTAGAAGCTTCCAGTTTTCACAGACTCAGAAAATGAAATATAGGTTGAAAGCTGATGGAACATTGAAGTACCTCAAGCAGTGCCTCTAGGTCAGTATTTTGATATGGGCTTTGCTTGTGAAACAGTCATGTGTGTCCAGATGACATGGCTTTCATACTTTACTTCCTGAGGGGAGAATGAAAGTATTTAACAATAAATAGGGATTTATTCTGAGAGCAGAAGACCCAACCCCCTCAAAACAAGAAATCAGCAGCACTGGTTACTTACCTCTTTATAAAGAGGAAACTGTGAGAATTAAAATAGATGTTTTGTAAGAATTCAAAAAAAAAGAATAAACGAATAATAGATATTGCTACAATAAGAATTATGGCCCTGGAACATTGCATTACCAACTCCTGCTTGTGGAAAGCAGAGTCCAGGCCGCATTACTCCTACTTGTTCTGTAAACAGGACCATGCAAATTAGCTGACCATTATATATCAGGCAGTGGGAGGAGGAACACCATTCCAGTTCTGTGTGCTCTGCAGATAGGTTATTTGTCTTTCCCTCCTCAGAACTTTTAGAATAACTATTTCTTTAAACAGCATAAGGGTTTTAGAAACTGTAAACTTTTCCCTTGGCGTTCATTGATAAAACCAATCACATGCATCTTTACAGATGGTGAGAGATGAAAACCTGAAATTTATGAAGAACAGAGATGTCTACAGCACTGACTATTTTAGTTTTGTCCTGTCACTGGCTTCATTAAATGCTGTGAGTAGTAAATTTAATCTTTCCCTCTACTGATCTCTGTGGAGTTTATGGGGAAAAGAACATTCACCAAACATCTACAGCACCAGGGAAACCTCCTCATCTTCCTTTAGCATTGTCGTGGCTATCTTGGTAACATTTGAGGTCCTGCCTATCTGATAATTGTGTTTAAGAAATATAGATGAAACAATTATTGTGATTGTGTATTTTTTCTCTTTCTCAGACAAAATTAAAACACCCCCATTACCCATCTATGGCAAGAATGAGTTTACAACTAGCAGTCCAGTTCCTCTTCCAGACATATCTGCGAACTAAGAAAAAGCTCAGGTGATGCTTCATTTAAAGGAACTTAATGAGGGGAAAGGGCATATACCATATATTGCTTCTGTGGGAGCTGTGGATTGAGAGGGAGTGGGGAAGGCTCTTGAGGCAACTGCCTTCAGGACTGAGGAATATCCAGTCCCCCACCCTGGCCTTTCTTATAGATTCTTTATACCCCAACCACCCGCAATCAAACAAAAAGGGAACACAAGCTTTACTAAAGATTGGTAGTGTGTGAGCTAAAGGTTTCTTATTTGCAAACTTGCCAGACTAAGGTATTGATATGTTCGGTAAATAGAGACCACTACTTCTTAGATTTTTGACAAGACACAGATGCAGATAAACCAAAGGTTTATTTAACAGAAAATAATAATAAGGTATGGTGTGTGGATAACTTAGATATCAAACCACTATGCCTTGAAAGTCCAGCTGGACCCAGTTTAGGTGGCAAGCGGATTTATGCTCACCCGCAGAGCCAAATGGACCCAGAGTGGTTTCAGGAGGCCCTGTGGGATCCGATGCCCCCTGCTGGGTCGTTAGATGAGCTTGTGGAGGACTGGTATTCCCGGCTCTCCACTGCCATCAATGACATTGCTCCCCGGCACCCTCTTCACTGTCCTACCAAGGCAGTTCCCTGGTATTTCTTGGACCTGCTAAGGATGAAATGACAACTTAGATGGTTAGAGTGAGTGTGGTGGCGTGCTTGTGACAAAGAGTCCAGTACTTTTTATAGAACGCTTATGAAAGTCTATGAGAAGGCTGTGAAGTCCACTAAGAAAAAGTCTCCCTGGACCCCTGCCCATCCTGGCTTGTGAAGGCTTGCCAGGATGATGTCAGGGCTTCTCTAGGTGATATTGTCAACCTGTTCCTGGCAAGCGGGACATTCCCAGAGAAATTAAAGGAGGCGGTAATTTGGCCGCTTTTGAAGAAATTCTCGCTGGACCCTATGGTTCTACCTAACTACCACCCAGTTTCAAACATCGTTCCTGGGAAAGGTAGTGGAGAAAGCGATGGTGGAGCAGCTACAGGTTTTCCTGGATGAAACATTCACCCTGGACCCATTCCAATCCAGTTTCCACCCGAGCCACGGGATAGAGACGGTACTAGTTGCCCTCACAGATAACCTAAGAAGACATCTGGACCAAGACGGGTTGGCACTGCTGATTCTTCTCAACCTGTCAGCAGCGTTTGACACAGTCGACTATGATCTATTGACCCACCACCTCGCCGTCGCCAGAATACAGGGGGTAGCCTTGCAGTGGTTTTCCTCCTTCCTCCGGGGATGGGGACAAAGGGTGATGCTGGGCAAGCAGACCTCCCTGCAACACTCACTCGTATGTGGAGCGCTGCAGGGAGCTATTCTCTCGCCCATATTATTTAACAACTATATGCGCCCCCTTGCCCAGATTGCCCGAGGTTTTGGACTGGGCTGTCACCAGTATGCTGGTGACACCCAGCTCTATCTGTTAATAGATGGCAGACAGTCTTCTGCCCCTGGACATGTGCCCGAGGCATTAGGAGCTGTAGCAGGATGGTTACAGCAGAGCCGACTGAAGTTAAATCCAACTAAGATGGAGGTCCTGTGCTTAAGTCGAGGGGGGATGGGTCTGTGCACCCAGCTCCCAGCCTTGGATGGAGCTGTTTTAGTGCCACTCCAACAGATGAAGAGTTTGGGAGTGATCCTGGATGCCTTATTTTCTATGGAGGCCCAGGTCACAGCGGCTGCCAGATCTGCCATTACCATCTACGGCAGATCAGACAGCTAGCACCATATTTATCCCCCCAGGACCTGGCTACAGTGACCCATGGAGTGGTCACTTCCAGACTAGATTACTGTAAATTGCTGTACGCTGGCTTACCCTTGAAACTGATCCAAAAACTGCAGCGGGTGCAGAATGCAGCAGCTCGCCTGCTGACTGCATCACCTGTACAGGTGAGCATGCAGCCGGTGCTTCGCAGCCTGCACTGGCTGCCTATAGAGTACCGGATCTGTTTCAAGGTGTTTGTTCTGACTTTTATAGCCTTATGCGGCCTGGAACCAACATACCTGCGGGACCATCTTTTCCCATATATGCCCTGGAGGTCGCTTCATTCAGCCTCCCAAGATAGGCTGGCTGTCCGCGGCTCAAGAGATGCCCGTCTTGCCTCTACCAGGGCAGGTCCTTTTCAGTCCTGGCCCCAACCTGGTGGAATCAGCTCCCTATGGAGATCTGGGCCCTACCTTGCTTGCTAGCCTTTCGTAGGGCCTGCAAAAAGGAGCTGTTCCACCAGGACTTCAGGTGAGGTGGCAGGCATCTATCCACTCAATCAATTGGCCTCCCCTGCTGCACTATTGTACTACCCTACTGCACTGATTTTCTGTACTGTCCTGCTACACTACCTTATTATATTGTCCTACTGGACTGTTTTGTGCACTGAATATTGTAAATGAGTTTTACTATTATTCAGTTGTGATTTTATTATGATTTGATTATGTATGTTGTACTCCGCTCTGAGCCCCTACGGGGGAATGGGAGGAATATAAACAAACTAATAATAGTAGTAATAACATATTAAGTGAAGTTGGCTCTCAAATAAAGTAAATAACCCCTGAAGGCAAATTTGATTCCCTTTCTCTGGACAGGATACCTCAGCAGGTTCAAGGCTGCTCCTTTCTCTCACAGGTCATCTTACCACAGAACGAACCAGGCTAAGCTGATGCTCAAAGTGAAAACAGTCTCTTTACCCTTTTTAAGCTGAAGCTGGCTCACCCCCATCCCATCCAGTGGTGTTCCATGGGCTCTGATTGACTGACAATTACTTGGATTTGTACAAGGCCCAAATGACAAGGATTAATTCAGAGCTCTGGAGGAAAGGTGGGGCTTTTAAGGATAATTGCCACAGCTATCAAGCTGATGTTGTTGTGTTTGTTTTTAAGGGTTGACACAGAAGAATGGATTGCAACCATGGATGCTTTGGTTTCTAAAAGTTTTGAGGCTTGTCAGTGGTTGGTTGAATACTTTGTTGGGGCAGAAGGACGAGAGCTTATAAAGTAAGTTGGATAAATATATGGAGCAGAGGTCCATCAGTGGCTATTAGCCACAGCATATTATTGGAACTGTCTGGGACAGTGATGCTCTGTATTCTTGGTGCTTGGGGGTGGGGGCAAAGTGGAACGGCTTCTAGCCCCACTTGTGAACCTCCTTTCTTTTTTTGGCCACTGTGTGATACAGAGTGTTGGTCTGGATGGGCCATTGGCCTGATCCAACACGGCTTCTCTTACGTTCTTATGTTAAGTATCAATATTTGCTTACAGATGTCTAAATCATAGAAAAAAGCAATAATATTCCTTCGTTGGCTTTGCACTTAGTATTTTGTTATTTAAGCACTCTATTTTCCATATAGATATTGGTTAATTTGGCAAGTGTCCACATGTTTGATGTAATAATGATTTACTGGAGGGAAATTACTATGGAAGCAAAAAAATAGTTTAAATGTTCTCTGTAGCATTAGAATTCAATTTCTTAGCTTTTAATTGCTTAATATATGTAATATGTGCTTCTATGAAAAACCTGTACTGTGTCTTTTTTAAGTAGCAAGATTACTTCCATGATAATATTAATTAATATAGTATTGATTGGTACCATTCTAGTTATATCCACTGCATCATGTGTGGAAGGTGCCCACATATACAGATCTTTCCCATCTCCCCTTTGCCCCAGCAGCAGCAGCAGAAGATATTGGATTTATATCCCGCCCTATACTCTGAATCTCAGAGCAATCTCCTTTGCCTTCCACACACACACACACCCCTCCACAACAGACACCCTGTGAGGTAGGTGGGGCTGAGAGAGCTCTCACAGCAGCTGCCCTTTCAAGGACAACTCCTACAAGAGCTATGGCTGACCCAAGGCCATTCAAGCAGCTGCAGGTGGAGTGGAGAATCAAGCCTGGTTCTCCCAGATAAGAGTCCATGCACTTAACCGCTACACCAAACTGAGACCTGTAAAATGCTGATGACAGGTTGTTGGAACCTCATGATCAAAATGTCATGGGGGCTGCAGTGAGGTGGGAGAATCACATGAAATTCTATTTTGTCTTCTGCCAATAGAACCAGTGAGGTGAAGATGGGCACCTGACCAATTCTTCCTTCTCATTTCACCCTCATCCTCCACATCTGTCTTTTAGAGGTCTTGAAGAACATCTGAGGGAAGGAAGAGTTCATGAGTGCCTTCTGGTTGCACCAGAACCAGCCCATAGTTCTGTATTAAAACATCCAATGTCATTCGGTGGGGTAGGGCGGGATATAAAATGAATGAAATAAATAAAAAAACAATTATGCTCAGAATAATATGATCTTTAGTGTTTAGGTGTCAAAATCCCACCTTTGAAGTACGTTGTAGTTGATGACAGAAATATAAGATCAACTGAAGATGCTTATTCTGTTTACAAAAAGCTTCTTGAATTTATTTACTGGGACCCTAAAGTATAATGTATGATATAAATATTAAATTTTTGGTCAAATCCACTAATTTAACTATATGTGCACATGCATGCATGCTCTAAATGAGCCCTGGTTCAGTGAATTATTTCCAAACAGAAAGCCTATCTGCACTGCTTCAGGCAGTCAATTATTGCTTCCTTTTAATCTAAGTATTTTGTTATGGTGTTTAATCCTGCTGGTTTTGAAGAATTCCTGTCAGAGACCTGTAGATATCAAATTCCAAAGAAATGTGTTGGACGGTTTTTTAAAAAAATGTAACCATTTTAACTAGTACACATATAAGAGAACTGTACCTTGATGGTCTTGTCCTTTTCGGTTTTACTCCATATACTTAGTAATGTATTTTTCCAGGACTTTTCTGCTGGAATGCAGTGTAAGAGAAGTCCGAGTTGCTGTAGCTACCATTCTTGAAAAAACCTTAGACAGTGCCTTGTTGTATCAAGATAAGGTAAGTAAAATGCAACTTTGCTGAATGGTTAACAATTGGATTGTGAAATTGATGGTTGTACTTGGAAAATCTAGCATACTGCTCTTTCATTAATAGCATCATTTTCTCATTTGCTTTTTCTTCTGCTGTCATCACCAGTACTTTGAATGTTTACTCTCATGGCCTTTGAGACCTGTGTTCAGTGCTTTGTATATTCTTGTGTGTGAGTGTGAAATCCAGTGTCATGAGAAATTCTGCTTTATCTTTTCAGAAGGAAGTTTCTAGCCCTTGTGGTTTAAGTGATGTGCTTGAAAATGTGCATACAGTGCCTGTTAAAATCTCAGAAGCCATCAGTTAGAGACTTGAATTTTTTGTCTAGCTCCTTGTGTACGTGTGCACATCAGTAGGTTTTACTGTGTACAGATTTTGCTAAGCTTCTTAAGTTTGTTAACAACTTTAAAAAGCAGTCCTAAGCAAGTCAACTCTGGATTCTACTAAGGTCTATTCAGGAAAGTGCTTTTAGGATTGCACTGTTACTTACTGAGCTATTCCAGTTCTGCTCTATAGTGAGGTTGCATCTGCTGAAACCTGTGTGAGTGAGTTACATCTGAGTTATGAAGTGTTCTTTAAAATTGTCCAGTGAAGCACTAAGGGAGCAATCCAAAATGGCCATCCAAAGCAAAACTGTCCAGCTAGTATTGTTGTAATCAGGCGTCACTGTGGTTCTTAATAAACTATCTTACTACATGCCTTTTATTCAGTGCTTGAAAATTCTTTAATTTAAGCTGCCATTCCCAGACACTTTTAAGTCTCCTTATCTCTTCTCTTTTACAGTTAAAAAGTCTACATCAGCTAATAGAAGTGCTATTGGGTCTGCTGGACAAAGATGTACCTGAAAATTGTAAAAACTGTGCCCAGTATTTCTTTTTGTTCAACAACTTTGTGCAAAAGGTAACTCAGATAATCAATCTGCTACTACTTCAGTTTCACAAAAGTTCCAAGGCAAAATAAGCTGCTATGGAAAATATTGCCATTATCATGCAGAAATGCTGGTAGTTCTCTTAAAATTCAAAGAGTGCAAATTTTATAAAGTATTTTTTAAATTATTAAGTTTTGCATGTTGATTAGAACTGTATTATACATGTGGTATAAATAAATCCCCAGGGAACGAGTACTCATATCTCTTTCTAATATAAATGTAACACAAAAACTGAAAAGGGGAACAGGCTACAGTCTGGTGTTTAAAGAGTCATTCAAAGCCTTTTGGATCACTACAGCTGAATTTAATCAAACGTACTTAAGGCAATGTTTCACGGCATAATATTGAAAGATTTAATCTAAAATATTCAAATCACTTAACAGCAGAACAATTTTTAGAGAGCATGTTAAAAAATGACCTGTTCTGCCTGTCTTTTCACAGCAGGGTTTAAGAGCTTGTGATCTCCTCCTCAAGCATTCTGCCTTGAAGCATATGATAAACTTTCTTCTTGGCCCCAACCGGCAAAATAACCAGGTAACAAGATATTTTGAACACTCTGGTAGCATGAGCAGATTATCCACTGCATTCCAGTTTGTCTGTTCTGTAAAATAAAACTTGTGACTACCCCCTCCCTCCAGTTACTGGTGCTGCTGGCAGCCCTTTCAACTTCAGAGCCCAGATGAAATGCCAATGGGTGCCCTTTCTTAACAGGAAGCCAAGATAAAAGTTGTCTAGATTCTGCTCTACTGCTTCCCTTGGATCCTGCTTTCCAACAGCTAATAGCCCTTCAGGCTGAGCAGGATCCTAGTAATGTGTACAGTATAATGTAATGACAGCTGTCAGCAAAGCCAGTTAAACACAAGGCAGTTCTGAGCTCGCATTGTGATGAGCTTCTCCTTGGAAAACAGTGACATTTGGTAGCTGATAAAGGGATAATTTTCTTGCATGAACTGAATAGTCAGTTACTGCTTACAGTATAACATCATTCATGGCACAAAATGGCCTTGGTGCTATGTGCCCTAAAATCTAGAACATCTACCTAGCTAGTCCCTTGGAACAGAGGGCTCATATCTCAAAGGCTAGAAGAGATCATGCACATGGATTCCATATGGCATAGCATAGTTATGTACTTGGATTTTCATGAAAACATAGTTGTTACTTGCCCAGGAGCAAGCATGTAACTTTACCAGTATTTTCTCTGCCAGTACCAGTAGTTTCTCACCCCACTGTCAAGTCGGCAGATTCAATAACGAGTCCTTGTTGATAACAAAGTAGCTAGTTTATTGATATCATGGTTCTCGACTACAGTGAGATTGAAAGACTAAAGATCATACAGTAGAATGCAATCATATAAGGTATACTTCAAAGGGATTCTTGAGGGAGGGGTACTATGCAGGGCACATTCACACATTGATGTTACGATTTCTTTCTCAGGCCTGCTTTGGCCTTGAGCGTCTCTTGGCTCCAACCTCCCCCGATGCCCAGCCTGAGAAGGCCCGATAAACTCTTTCACATATTCCCATTTCAAAGCAAAACTACATAACAAAGGAAAGCAGGGGGGTGAGGAGAGTTCAAGCTAGCAGCATTGGGATACAGTATGGCTTTTCCCAGGATGCTTTTCTCCTGAACCAAAGATTGAGTGCAGGCCTGACCAAAGTTAAGAGCAGACTTGACACCCACCCCACTGTTGTGCCTGTCTAAACTGGTGTTCAGCAGCAGTTCTACTGGACTCAGGAGATAAAAGGCATGAAATGGTGCCTTAAAGGCTAAGAATACTTATTCCATTGTGTGTTTTCATGAGATGGATCAAGGATGTAAAGCAGCTCTGTATTGTGTGCTTTTAAAGTAGGCTTTGGTAAATACTTTTTGGAACCTTCTCTGCCAATACAGAATCGCAGATGGAGTTCACCACAAGCACGTGAGTTTGGATTCCTCCATAATACTGTGGCACTGCTTGTTTTGCACTCTGACGTCTCTTCACACAGGAAAGTGGGTAAGTACTGTTGGACTTGCCTTGGCAATCCAAGCTTGATTAATTGTCTCAGTAATAGTTTGGTTTGTTTATCAAGTAATTAAGCTGCAGGACTTTACTCAGTAACTCTTGTAGTGCTGGTTTTCAGTACTATATAGCAAAGGGATATAAAGTTGCTACTGAGACTAATGTCTTCTGGACTTATATGCATGTGTGTGTGTGTGTTTTCTCTCTCTCTCTTTAAAGCTCCTGGTCTGTTCACTTTGCATTCACCTCTTGGCATTACCACCTCAGGGCCACTGTTGGCTCTCCATGAAGAGGTAGAAGCTTTGCTGTTCCTTCCTGAGGGGAAACCTTACTTAATGGAGGTAAGCTACACTTCGTCTGCAATTGGTTATTTGATTATTTTATTAATGTAATGACGTTGTAAAGCAAACAACCATCCTACTTGGTGATTTTACAATAGTATGTGTTTCAAAACCAAGTGAAGAGGTACTAAATATGTTGCAAAGTGGCTATCCTATATAGTTGGCAATGTAGGAAGGGAAATCTTGTCTTCAGGGGGAAAAAATGCTCATCACCTTTTAGAAATCAGTTTTCTGATCATTCTTTCATCATTAGGTGATGCATGCTTTGAGGGAACTGACTGGATCGTTGATGTTTCTCCTTGAGATGGTGGTATATTGCTGCTTTTGTAATGAGCATTTTTCCTTTACCATACTACATTTAATTAAGGTAAGGAGAGGCTAGTCAGAGTGAACTTTCAAAACAGTTTGTTTCAGTGTTTCTGTGAAGTGCTTTAAAAGATTAAAAAATAAAAGATTTATATTATCTGCCTGATCATGATATCATCTGTTTCTAAATGCCCTCTGTTCAGAATTTTAAGAACCAGTTCACAGTTGAGTTTACTCTGTATAAAGTATGAAAAGGAAAATCATCAGAGTTAGGAATGGCCTTAACAGATGTGTGGATGGGGAAGGGGTTACATCACACATTTGTTTTCATGTTCTGGGTGTCTTGTATTATTATTATCATCATTATCTTTCATAATTCCTGACAACTAGAAAGTCGTGCTGTGTATTGGAAAAGCTGAGTCCAAAAAGATTGAGGGTGGGGATAAAGAAGCAGAGCATCTGCACATTTTGTCTTCACAGACATAGCTTTGCACCTGCTTTCCTTATTTACATGCGTTATTCTTTCTGCCACTCCTATAGCTCCCTAGTTGGGACCAACAATCTTCAGGAAGAATGCACAAATAAAAAGAAGTGAACAATCACTGAGATGTAAAACAACTTGCTAAAAAGTGATTTTCTGATTGCAGGGGTTTCTGACAAAGTAGCCTGTAGCCTGCTAGAATAGTTCAGATAATTTTTTAATGCGCTAATACTTACGTACGTGCTCTTCCTCCTGCCTGAGTCTGTATGTCTTTGGTTCACAGAATCAGCTGGAGACTGCGCCACCTCATGAACTGAAAAACACTTTCCACCTTCTTCATGAGATATTGGTAAGTCAAGAGATTGTAGATTTCATCCTGCTACTATTCTGCTTACAGAAGTGAGCGGAGGAGGACTGATCTTTCCTGGTGCCGCCTCATCTGCTTCAGCCTTCTCCCTGACTTGGTAGATTTCCTCAGATGAGAAGTGTTTGACCTTGAGGAGGGAGCATTTGATCTTGCCTTCCTCATCTCTGTCCTGGAAAGTGGTATTGTCCCATACATGGCGTATTTCCTTAACAGATCCAGTTTTCCAAGCAGTACTGTAGTATTCCTTGAATATACGTATAATTTGTCTTGTTGGCATAACAGTGCGTGCTGTTCATACAGTACTTTTAATTAAAATTGACTTTAGTAGGAGGGGACTAAGATAAGCTTTGATTCTTCCATAAGCATCATTGTAATTATCAAGTTACCATTTAACTTTGGTTCAGTCATCACCTGCTGTTTGGCAAATGCAGTTTGCTTAGGAATAAATCATATGTAGTGTATTCTGACAATATAGTTCCTTTTGTTCACACAGGTAAATTCAGATGAGGACAATGGGCATGACTCCAACAACAATAATTATGTTGTACTTTAACCAAACAGACATTATTATGGTCAAGGTTATTTGCCTTTCTTTACTTCTAACTGAATAATGTCGCACCAAAACCTAAAATGCCAGACTCTTTCACTGGAATATAGGCACCAGATCATTATTATCTCCCAAACTTTCTTTTCCTTTTTGCAGATTATTGAAGACCCATTGCAAATAGAGCGGGTCAAGTTTGCATTTGAAACAGAAAATGGATTGCTAGGCAAGTAAATCTGCTGTGTGGAGTTAGTGGCCTGGTTTCAAAGCTGTTCAGCTACTATGGTCTCAAGCAAACTTTATTTTTGTGTTGTATTTACAGTTTTATACACTTGGAAATTGAAGTACTTTTTATCCCTTTGTCTCCTGCATTTTTAATAGGGGTATCAGATGTTTAAAGTATTGTAATGGAGCTATATTACTAGCCAAAACAATGATCTTTAAATGGTTTTTTTAATTCCAGGTGGTAGTCCCACCATTTGTTCCATTTTTATTTAAGAAATAGAGGTAAGCTTTTTGAGTTGAGCTGGGAATAGGATGTTTTTCAAGTTGAAGAAAGCATAAGTCATGGTATCTAATTATCCTGCAATGTAATACTCTACTTCTAAAGTCCTGTTTCTTAAAGCACTTTCTTTTCTTTAACAGCTTTGATGCATCATAGTAACCATGTGGACAGCAGCCGCTGTTATCAGTGTGTCAAATTCTTAGTCACTCTTGCTCAGAAGTAAGTGTAACAGCCAGCAGAAGTGAAAGTTCAGTGAATTCTGTATATGTCAATGATTACACGCTTCTGAGCATCTCTTTCAAAGACAGCCTTGATTGAGTCTTTGCTACTTCGCTTTAGCCTTAACTTGTAGGTCAAAATAGAATCCATGGAACAGGCACTGTATTTATTTCTATTTATTAAAACATTTCTGTCTTACCACTTTAGTGACTTATGGTTGATTTCACACCACTAGCTGAAGCAAGTTGACAGAAGGATTAAAATTAATATAAAAATTTCATGGAGACAGTGACTTCCATAAAACTTCTAACATCCTCCAAAGCATAGTTTATCACAGAGACTATTCTATCCATAAAAGTCTCATCTAAATAAGATTGCCTTACATTGTCTTTAGAGGCCATCCTTCTTGGAAGGCTGTTCCAAAGAATCAGGGCTGCTATGTAAAAGTTCAGTCCTGGGTGATAACTTAACAAATAATAATAATAAATTTATTTTTGTATCCCGCCCTCCCCCGCCAAAGGCAGGCTCAGGGCGGCTAACAGGCATGGTAAGTACCATGGTACAATAAAATACAATAAAATACAATCATTACTATAAACAGTTAAATAAATTAAGTTACATTCATAAATTAAACTAGAACTTAAATACAAGAGAAAACCATCCTGATTTGTCATTTAAGGTGCTACATTCAGAGTGTGTATAGAATGGCTAACTGTCATATCTCGGGCTTCATCCAAAAGCGAGCTGAAAGAGGGCGGTTTTGCAAGCCCTGCAAAACTGGTTTAGGTCTCGCAGGGCTCGCACCTCCTCTGGTAGTTGGTTCCACCATTGGGGAGCCATTGTTGAGAAGGCTTGCTCCCTCGTTGATTTCAATCTAGCCTCCCTTGGTCCAGGGATTTTTAAAAGGTTTTGAGAACTAGATATCAGTGCTCTCTTAGGAACATATGGGGGGAGGCGGTCCCTAAGGTAGGCAGGTCCTCGGCCATATAGGGCTTTAAAGGTAATAGCCAGCACCTTGTAGCGAACTCGGAACACAATTGGCAGCGAGTGCAGCTCCTGCAGCCGAGGCTGTATGTGTTCCCACCGAGGTAGTCCCACTAACAGCCTGGCTGCCGCATTCTGCACTAGCTGCAACTTCCGGGTTCTGTACAGGGGCAGCCCCATGTAGAGGGCATTATAGTAGTCTAATCTTGAGGTGACCGTTGCATGGATCACAGTTGCCAGGTCGCTACGTTCCAAGAAGGGGGCCAGCTGCCTCGCCCTCCTAAGATGGAAAAAGGCGGATTTAGCAGTGGCAGCTATCTGGGCTTCCATTGTCAGGGAAGGCTCCAGTAGCACTCCCAAACTTTTCACCCTGCGCACTGGTATCAGTGACGCACCGTCAAACGTTGGTAGGAAGGTCTCCTCTCCAGGCCCGCCACAGCCTACGCAAAGGACCTCAGTCTTCGCTGGATTCAGTTTCAGCCCGCTCAGCCTGAGCCAACCAGCCACGGCTTGCAACGCCCAGTCCAGGTTTATAGGGACATTGTCAGTCCGGCCGTCCATCAGTAGATAGAGCTGGGTGTCATCAGCGTACTGGTGGCAACCCAGCCCATACCCCCGGACGATCTGGGCAAGGGGGCGCATGTAGATGTTAAACAACATTGGGGAGAGAACCGCCCCCTGAGGCACCCCACAATTAAGCGGGCGTCTCTGGGACAGCTCCCCTCCAATCGCCACCCTTTGTCTCCGACCTTCCAGGAAGGAGGAGAGCCACTGTAAGGCTAGCCCCTGAATTCCTGCATCGGCGAGGCGGCGGGTCAGCAGCCAATGGTCGACCATATCGAACGCGGCCGATAGGTCTAACAACAGCAACACTGACGAGCCGCCTCGATCCAGGTGTCGCCGGAGGTCATCCATGAGGGCGACCAGAACTGTCTCCGTCCCATGGCCCGGGCGGAAGCCAGACTGGCACGGATCTAAGGACTTAGGGAGGGCTCCAAGCAGCAGTCATTTTGTAGAAAAATAGGTGGTGGAGCTCATCCAGGGATTGTTATGCAGCTGCACATACTATTCACTGGACAAGGAGGTGGAACTCTCAGAAGGAGGTGGAACTCTCAGAAAGGTACAGGAGCTGTGCTCCTGTGAGCTCCCACTGAATCTGAGCCCTGGCTCCAAGAGAAATAAACCCTGAAATGATGCAGGGGCTTATACCAGGAGAGACTGTTCCTCAAGTTGGCATGCAGTTATGCAGGGCATTAGGGCTTACAAGTATCTTGAATGGGATCCAGGAACATGTCCCAGTGGACCTGTGTCAAGATATGAATAATATGCTCCCGCTTCCAGGCTCCAGCCAACATGTAAGCAGTTGTATTCTTATACCATCTGGAGCTTTAGAACCTTTTCAAGGGCAAGCTCACACAGACTGTGTTGCAATAATTTAGTTCTGAAGTTTCAGAAACATGGATCAGCTTTGCCAGATCAACCAAATCAAAATACTTTATTTGCTTTCGCCAGCATTGGGTCTTCGACTAATATTTATTTATTTACTTAAAACATTTATTGACTACCTTTCTCCCTTGCAGAACTCAAAGCAGCTTACAATATTAATAAGTTATTATAAAAACATAATAAAAACAACTATTATAAATCTTATTAAAGACACAGTTTAAAACCACTGTCGTGCAGAGTGATAAAGCAGCAGTACTGTGGTCTGAACTCTCTGCTCACGACCTGAGTTTGATTCCAGCGGAATCTGGATTCAGGTAGCCGACCCAAGGTTGACTCAGCCTTCCATAAAATGAGTACCCAGCTTGCTGGGGGGAAAGTGTAAAAAAAGACTGGAGAAGACAACGGCAAACCACCCCGTAAAAAAGTCTGCCGTGAAAACGCTGTGAAAGCAACGTCACCCCAGAGTCGGAAACGACTGGTGCTTACACAGGGGACCTTTCCTTTTTTCCTTAAAACCACTCAAAAGAATGTCAGCTTCAGCCCTACATCATCTTATGTGGGTAGAGCAGTTCTACCTGCCTTACCAACCAACATCACTTTCAGAGTGTCCAGTTAGATTTTCATTTATAAATTGGCCTATAAAAACCTCACATATTTTCATGTCATAAAGAGCTCATTCTGTATGCCTGTTATTGGATTTTAGCCAAACCACGTTGACTGTTCTTTCTGAGCTTTATTTAAGTGTGCATGCGGTAACCAGAACACTACAAAAAGCTGGGTCACATTGGTTACATTTGCCCCAGGCTTTTGTTAGTGAGCTTATGAAACTGCCAGCATTCAATTAAATTTTTGGAGATAATTTCATTCATGTTGTGAAACCAGTTGCATTTGGTGAGATTTCAGGTCTAAACCTGTGACATTTGGAAACACCCAAAGGTACAGAGTGGGGGTGGCCAAACTTGCTTTACATAAGAGCCACATAGAATAAATGTCAGATGATTGAGAGCCACAAGACATGGATGCCAGATGTTTGAGAGCTGCAAGATGGATGGACAAAAGGAAGGAAGGCAAGCAAATAGATGGGGGGAGAGAGGTGGAGAAAAGCAACTTTAACTTTAAATACATTCACTAAGCTGCCATCTGGCTTGTCTTGGAGAACTGATTTAAGGAGATAAATTCTGCAAGCTGGCCGATAGAGTGATGGGCACTTCAAGAACCACACAATATGTGTGAAAGAGCCACATGTGGCTCCCGAGCCACAGTTTGGCCACCCCTGGTACAGAGTAGTCATCTTCCAGGTGAACAGGACAGTTTTGTTCTTCAGTAAATTACTGGTTGAACTTGCTTGATCTTGTGACAATTACCTTTTTTATGATAGCAAGAAGGAAGATGGTTAAGAAGCTGTACTGAGAGCTAGTAGCTACTGAGTAGTGCAGAGGATAAAGTAACTATTCAGGGAGTTATAGGGAAATTGTATGTTGAGACAAGTTTTAGGTTTATATTAGCTAATCACCCATGAATACCTTTGTTTAGTCACTTTTGCATATTAGCAGCCTAAACAAATAGAACTAGGGGACTCAGATGTCCTGTGTTATGCCCACTGTGGCAGTAGCTCAGAGAGAATAATGTTGAGGAGCTGCTAACACAAATTCTGCAGAATTTGAAAACTTGTATTCTCCCTCTGAGGTAGAGGATATCTTGGTGGGTCCCACAGTCTAATAGAGGGGCAGGAACTACTTTTTTCCTCTTCCTGTCCCAGTTGTGGAAGTCACCTGCCCTTTTAAAGACCATGACAGGAAGAGGAAAAAATAGTTCCTGCCTCCCTGATTGGATGGTAGGAATCACTCACTAAGATGTCCTCCTTTCATCAGAGGAGAAGGTGAGTGACCAGTGACCCATTCTGTATGTATTCACTCACTGCAAATTGTTACAGTGAATAGGTGTCTTAAGTGGCCACTTGCCTAGCTGCTTGTGACAAGTAAGTTACTTCTGCGTGACCTGGCAGGAAAGATTTGAGGGGGAGAATAAAAATTTGGTTATATGTTACATGCAGCATTAATAAATCTGAAATATTTAACCTTCTCTATACATTTTTTCATTCTGCAAACTGGATTGGATTTATAGTAGTTCTTGGCATGTGAAAGGGTAGTGCCACTTTAACACATGGTGATACCTTTTTTAATTCTCAAAGGTGCTCTGCTGCTAAAGATTATTTCAAAGAGAATTCACATCATTGGAGCTGGGCTGTACAGTGGCTTCAAATAAAGGTAATTTAACTGCAGCTAAGACGCTTTAGCTACTAGTACATAATGGAAAGATTCATTCATATAACTATATTTCAAGCTAATATCAATTATAACATGTGTATAAAGTGCCCATAATTGTGCTACATGAAAAATACCTTCTGAAAGTCTGAAACCTAATGACAGACAAATAAGAGACTGAAGTCTGGTTTCAATAGCTTTCTGGCATACTGCTCTCATTGAAGCACTGTTCTTGGGGAGAGAATAAAAGACTGTGTGCCTTGTGTAATTCAGTCACCCTGAGCAGTAATATTCTGCAGATTTCTTCAGATTCACTAGGCAGGCTGCTGATTATTGTCTGGGCAAAAACACTGACATTTCTTTGCTGCATGAAGGTAATGGTGGTTCTCCTGTTCAGCTACTATGTGTTCTCATTAGTTGGTCATGTTGGGCTTCCAGCATTCTACACTATTAAGCAGCTGTCCCAAAAATGCCATCTTTACCTTCTTCACTGGCTAATTTAAAAGTCTGTTTTCTTCTCATAAAATAAGGGTATTTTGTCGTGGCTATGCTAGCATCTTGCTCAAAAACTGAGGAATGTTTCATGACTCTTGGTGATGACACAGACTCCCATTAACGCTGGATTTCTTCCTCTCAGCCTAAAGCCTGAACACTTAACCTAAATGATTCTACAGTTTTAATATGTTTTTACATTTCTCTAGATGTCCGAACACTACTGGGCTCCACAGAGTAATGTATCCAATGAAACCTCAACCGCCAAAACCTTTCAGCGCACTATTTCTGCACAGGTATATGGCTGTATTTGGCACTAAGGGGGGGGGGGAACCTCATGTGACTCTCCTGATCTGATAGGTGGCAGTTATCTTTCTATACAGAGATATTATGGCAAAATGTTTATTGTTATTGAGAAACTTAGCTCATTTATATACACTTCTAGCCAGTGCTATACAGCAGTTAAGGGGCAATAGTTCCTATTTATTTTTCAACTGTAATGCAATTTCAATGTGTAGAAACCTTAAACTACAATTATTAAGACTGGAGTCTTAATTTTCCTGAAATATAATTTGGCTAACTTGAAGAAGTCCATTATTTGCCTAGTGAAACAGGACTGCACTGTTTTGTAACCCCCCCCCCCCCTATTTTAATATTTTTAATCCCTTGTAGTGCAGTATCACCCTTCAATCTGGCTTGAGTTGTTTAAAACTTTTATGAGGTGCAGCAATTCATTGCCTGTAAAACTTGCTTCATAGACTGGGGCTGTGCAGAGGAAGCCTGTCCACATGGACACTGCATTTCTTAGACAGCTACTGGTGCTTCACATGATGAACCTCAGCCTGCATGTTGCTTGTAGGTGCTGCACTCCTGTGTGCCAAGCACCAGTGTTTACTGCAATTCTTGGGTAGGGGAGGTAACATTCAGACCAGTCCCAAGTAATATTTGTAGAAATAGTTGTTTCCTTTTCCTAGAAAGCTGTGCAGTCATACAAAAACAATAGCATATCTCAAGTCTGTGCTGTTCCTTAGGACACATTGGCATATGCCACAGCCTTGTTGAATGAAAAAGATCAATCAGGAAGCAGTAATGGATCTGAGAGCAGTCCTGCCAATGAGAATGGAGGGAGACATCTACAACAGGTAAACAAAAGACCTTTAAGAATCCATTTTGTTCCTACTTAGAAAATACAGTTTACAGTTAATTTTTTGTAATGCACAGATCTCATTATCATTAACTCCATTATTAGCATCATGAAAGTTTAGAGAAACTGTGCCTGTTGACCGACTTTGTCCCAGTAGGCCTTCCTGTTCTGGCATATGCTACTGTCACCTTTCCTTTTACTGAACTGAGCAGTGAATTTCTGTGTTTTTTGAAAGGGCTCGGTGTCTCCCATGATGATTGGTGAACCTAAAAGTGACCTTGATGATGTGGACCCTTAATGGGTAGCTGCTAACTGAAGAATAGATGTTCTGCAGGAATATTGAGTATCTGGCGCCTTTCTGATCCTGCTAGAATCCCATCGCTTACATCCTGAAAAGAATCTGAAGTGAAGGCTCTCTAAGAATCAGTGGCCATGCTTCTTTCTAAAGATTTCAAAGTATTCTTCAGCTGAAAAGCTTAAGCATAAGGCTGCAAGGGGCTCCTGACTTCCTTGGCAGTTCTTGTGAGATTCTAGTCCAGGAATGGGTACAGAAAGATCTATCAAAGATTTTTACTAGTTAAAAGAGGAAAAAAATCCAGTGGTTGAAATTTTTATTATGTGAATCTTTAATGAGTGAATGTATAACTATTGCTTTTTCTGTGATGCTGCAAAAAAACTTTTGGTTTTTATACAGAAGAAAAAAAAATGACTGCCTTTAGGTATGGTGGACAAATTTTTAATCTTTCTGATAATATTGAATAGAAATATTCAAAATTATGTAAAAATGTGTGATGATTTACTTTTGGCATTGTAAAATATTAGTTAAGAATCAGTTTACACAAGAACCTTTGTATTTAATATGTCTCCTGTGTAATTTGTATAGCGCTTTACAGAAAGGGCTCACTTAAACGCCCTTTTGTGTAAGGATGGTTATTCCTTATGGAATGGTTTTGGTACAAGGAACTCTGGAATTGGTGACCTTTTTTGATGTCATAAGTAAATGGGTAAGAGCAATAAAAGAGCTTTGTTTATTCCAAGAATACATGTATGCATTGTGGCATCAATGGATCTTTGAAAAACTGTTGATGAGTAAGTTTGAAAAAGCACTTTAAGACAGAATTTTATTGCTGTTTGCCTCCTTTAAATCATCATTCTAATACTTGGAGACATATTGAATAAATGGTAGTCTTAATGATGTGATCTGCAATCATTTGCTTATGCTTTTGAAACTGAGAGAATTTGAATTGGCTGTATATGATTCCTTGAATGACATGAGTACATGTGAATTTTTAGAAAACATTTTAACACAGGCAAAGGATAGTTGGTTTTGTTTTGCTGAACCAGGCATACTGCAGATTTACTTGCTCCTTAATAACTGGAAACCAATTGAACTTCATGGGTGCACCTTTTTTGTTTTCCCATGGAGAGTGCAGTTTAAGTGATCTTTCTCCACCAGTTCTGCATATTAGCTTCTGTTGTGCCAATTTAGAGTTTCATTTTCAGTTTTCTGTACTGCTTTTGGCCTTTTGTTCATGGATTTTGCCTTAATTTGAACAAAATGCCCCATGCGCATGAATTGAGTGGAAAATTTACAGAGTGCCTGGGTTATTGCCATTGAGGAAAGATTTGCCAAGTCAAAGGCACAACCAACCAAAAAGTGCCTTTTTTTTCTTTTTACTTTTATGTCCTGTTGCAAAACCTGATTTGACAGACAGCTTTCTTCACTGTTGAAGGAAACAGCCATACATCTTTCAGTTGCAATTCTTTACCACATATGTGAATCAAAGAAACATTGCTAGTATTGCATGTGCAAAGTGATGACACCTTTTGAATTTCTTGTCTTCACTGAAACATGATGGAATTTAACCATTTTATAAAACCCCTCCAAATAAGTTTCTAGGAAATTTTAGTGATATTTTAAAAGTTTTGAATAAATGTTAATGCTCTTTTCCATAGTGCTTCAACTAAATCTGAGCAAGTATACAGAGATCATATTATAGGGAAGTATCACTCTTATTTATGTAAAGCAAGTTAAGTCATTTCCATTATTTCCTATGGAAAAGCTGGTTTTCTTACCACAGGTTGCAGTTGTATTTGCCTTGCCTGTGATTTTTGCATTGCTTGCAAAATCACAAGAATGATCTGTTTTGCCATCATATATCCTAAAACCATTGTAGGCTGTTTCCTGCTCCTCTTCCTGCTTGTACAAAGTTGATTATTATCGGTTTTTAATAAGATACTTTGTTGGTTATCTGGTTTCCTGCTGCTGTCACTTGAACCTGCTGAAGAATATTTTTTTTAAAAAAAATGCAACAAATCTAGTTTGCTGTGTAAATTGTGACATGTTTCTATGTTGTGATCACTTTTACTGCCAGTCTTTTTTGGATGAAAAATGGATTTTATACATATTAACAGAATATTCTGCAGGGGCAACTACAGTACATACTGTAGGGGCTCATTGTATGCATTTGTCCAGCTGATTCCTTAAGGCACTTGATACTGGAAAAGAAAAGGCAGTTTTCATGGAAAAATCCTAGTCAGTGGAATAAAGTTTATTCCTTTCACCAAAACTCAGTCTGATCTTTAGATTGTGCAAAGAGGTAAGGGTTTTGTTTGTTTGTTTTACCTACTAAATTGCCCTATACTTAAGCAGAATTTAAGAAGAGGAATGTCTGTCACCCTGATGCACTAGGAAGTGGCTAGGAAAATTCTGAGAATTTTTACCCTCTTAGTTGCAGTTATCTTATTTCTTATTCAAACTGCTTCCTGTGTGTGTCGATTTCCCCTTATCCCAAGGAAACTAAACACATAATAAGGTCAGTTGTGGGGCAGGACATCTTTAAAAGACTTACACAGCTGGGTTCCAGATCTTGCTATCACCGATCTCCTCCTCACAAATGACTCCTGCCTTTTCCCCCCTGCACCCAGCTGAGAGGAGTTTTTCTGACCAATGGAAGAGAAAATACAAAATAGATATTGCAGATCAATAGTCCACATATCTGTTTCCTTTTCATTCTCTAACTGGGTAGTTCCCTCAAAATTATTAGTTATGAATCTTTTAGCCATACATAATTGTGAAATAAGAGAATCATAAATATGCATGAATTCCAAAGTTGGGAAACACTGGCCTTTCCACCAGAGATGGAAATGTTTTGGTACCAAAGATTTTATTATCCTCCTCTTTTCTACCACCCACCAGAACTGCATGTAAATAAATAACATTCTGAAAAGTTGCCTTCAATGGATGCTACCATTATGCATCCCCTATATAAGGTTATAGAAAACTTTATTTTTTCAAAAAGATACTTTAAAAATGTACTATATAAAAATAATAAATAGTTTGTAGGTACAAAGGTAAAATTCACAACACTAAGAAAAGTTTCTCTACATTAAGGAGCTATACATTACATTAGGAAGGTTCATATGTGCAACCCCAAAAACAGACCATAATAGAATATTGCATGCTATGGATCATTTGTGATACTCTTCTTGTCCTGGAGCAAGGAAAAGCCATTTAGAATATTTTAACATAGTAATTAAGCATACCACAATGATTTGATTACACAAATGACTGGCAAATGTAAGATGCAAAGGAAAGGAAAAGTTGTATATTGTTTTAATTGGTTTATCAGTAAACCAAGCTGTTTGATCTGAACTGCTGATAGCGTGTTACTTGTTTTGACTTCACAGTATCTCAAGTGCAGCTAAAGGTCAATTGATAGTACTTGATTGCCTGAGTCTCTGAAGTGCTTTTAAAAGCGTTGGGTGCTTTCACATTTTTTAAAAAACTAGACCCATATCAGGGCAGTGGGATTCTTGGAGCCCAGTAATAAAACCCTTTTTACAGGCTTTAAATTTTTCCTTCTGTCTGTTCAGTGGAAACTCCTTTTCTAGGTCTTTAATTTCATTGATGTCAGCAGTGCCTGCCTCACTCAGCCTAGCATATAAAAACTACCTGGGTTCATTCAGATATGCAGCATTGGCCTAAAGACTGGATGTACAGCATCCAAAACCAATTTAGCCATTGTTTATTCTGTCCCTGTTCCTGTTCCATGCAAAGGGCTGAAGTTTGCAATGAAGGCAGTTTGGTCACTATTCCTGGGAATAGCTCTGTAAGGCACTTTGGAATTAGCAATGTTAAAGACATTTACATCTGCATTCAGAGCACACATACAATCAAGCTGTAGTGGAATTACTGAGTTCTTGGTGGAGCTTTAAAGCAATGTTGGTGTCCAAACAGTTTTTTTTTTTTAATTTGCAGTCATTTCCCTAGCTGAGAATTGCAGCAATAGCTCTTGTATTCTTTAGTCTGTGCTGCTAACCTTATCAAGTTCCCTGTGTGTAAGGTGCAGAATACTAATATTCACAAAATGGATTACAGGCTAGGTTGAGTCTGAAAGGTGGAGTGCCATAATGTATTGCTTACCAAAGAACCTAACCATAACATGGAAAGAACTCTAAAAAACACTGGTTTTAAAGCTATGGAGCTTGGTATCAAGGGTAGATGATCTTGCCTTTAATTCCTTACAAATGGCTTATTCTGGGGCCAGGCTTCAGTTTCCCACAAAAATCTTTGCTGCTGCTCCTATTCTTTATCCTTGTTCCCAGACCATCTTTAGTCAGCCTGCTTTCTTGGATGGTTCATCTTGGAATTGGGGGTATATGAACATTATCAGTCTGGTATCTGACTGATTGGACATTATGAATAGACGTTTTAAAAATAAACAGGTTGCTTACCTGTAACTGATGATCTTCGAGTGGTCATCTGTGCAGTCACACACATGGGTCTTGCCGCAGGCAACGGATCCATACCTCGGAGCTCCAATAGCTCGCCTATAGCGTCTTTTGGCGCGCTTTCCTCCCGCCCTGGGGAGCAGGCAGCGACTGCGCATGCCTGGAGCGGGGGGAGAGTGCCCATTCCACTCAGTTTCTTCCAGCCGCCGTTGGCACTGACACTATACAAGGTTAAGCAACAATTACAAGAGGCCAGCAGCGGGGAAGGCTGGGTGGGCGTGTGTGACTGCACAGATGACCACTCGAAGATCATCAGTTACAGGTAAGCAACCTGTTTATCTTCTTCGTGGTCTCTGTGCAGTCCCACACATGGGTGACTAGCCAGCTAAATGTCTTGGAGGAGGGTGCTGGTAAAAGAAGAAAGTTAGTCACATAAACATATCACATGATATTATGCAAAATAGAGATGGAAGCGGATACACTCACCCCTAACTTCAGTGGAAGATGGATCTGAGGACCGCTTGTCCGAAGGAGGCGTCACGTCTCGCACGAACGTCTAAGGCATAATGGGAGACGAACGTGGATGGTGAGGACCATGATGCAGCCGCACAAATGTCCTCTAGGGAGACGCCTTGCAGGAAAGCCGAAGACGTTGAGACCGCTCTAGTAGAGTGGGCCTTAAGGCCTTCGGGCAGAGGCTGTTTAGCCAGTTCGTAACACAACCTGATGGCACTAACTACCCATTTAGGTAGTCTCTGGGTAGAAATTTTGTGTCCTTTGTGAGGATTTCCGTAGACCACAAACGGATTAGGGTCCTTACGGAAAGATTGTGTACGATCAAGATAGAAAGATAAAGCCCTTCTAACATCCAAGGAATGCAGGGCTCGTTGTCCTGGGTCGGTTGGGTTGGAGAAAAACGTTGGCAGAGAAGTTGAAGTCGATAAGTGGAACTGGGAGACAACTTTATGAAGGAATGCAGGGTCCGGTCGCAGAACAACCTTGTCCCTGTGGAAAATGGGAGGATCGTGGCGGAAGGCGCATAAATCACTTGCCCGTTTTCCTGAGGTAAGGGCTACTAGCAATGCTGTCTTCCAGGAAAGAAGGTTAAGGTCTATGGTAGCCATGGGTTCAAAGGGAACTTTCATCAGGCAGGAAAGGACTAGGGATAAACTCCAAGTCGGGACGAAGGGCTTAACAGGTGGATTGAGGTGCAACATGCCCTTAAGAAAGGACTTAGACAAGGTATGGGAAAAAACCGTCTTGCCGTCAACAGGGTTATGGAACGCAGAAATTGCAGATAGGTGAACCTTTAAGGAGGAATAGCAGAGTCCTGATTTCTGTAGAGAAAGTAGATAATCAAGCATCAAGTTAAGAGGCGCTGATTCTGGCTGCAGATGATTAGATGTCGCGAATGAGCAGAAGCGCTTCCATTTGCGTTGGTACGAAAGTCTAGTGGAAGGCTTCCTTGCATTAAGAATGATATTGGCTACCTCTGCGGAGAGGCAGGAGGGTGTATTCTCCAGGCTGTCAAGGCCAGAACCTGAGGGTTGTGATGTAGTACCTGACCATTGGCCTGGGATAAGAGATCGCCCAGAGGAGGGAGGCGGCGGTAAGTGTGGCGGGACATTTGTAGAAGTCTCGTGAACCACGGTTGCCGTGGCCACCATGGAGCAATGAGGATGCAGTCCGTGCCATCTCGTGCTATCTTTATCAACACCCGTGTCAGAAGGGGGGTTGGTGGGAAGAGGTAGTGAAGAGGACCTGTCCAGCAGTGTAGGAAGGCATCGTTGCCCCTCCTGGAATAAAATCGAGGACATTTGGCATTGTCCCTGGAGGCAAAGACGTCCACCTTGGGTGTTCCGAAGCATCGGAAGATGTGACGAAGGTGGGTCGGATTGATGGACCATTCGTGGTCGTCTATGCGAACCCTGCTGAGAGAGTCGGCCAGAACATTCTCCACACCCGGGAGGTGAATGGCAGTCATGTAGATGTTGTGTTTGACACACCATTCCCAGAGCAGTATGGCTATACGGCACAGCCGGAGGGACCTGGTGCCTCCCTGCTTGTTTATGTAGTAGACTGTTGCCATATTGTCCGTGGAGATCTGAACGTGCCCACCCTTGATCAGTGGGAGGAACGATTGGAGGGCCCTGTGCACAGCGATCAGTTCTAAGCAGTTTATGTGCATGGCCCTCTCGGAGGGAGTCCAAAGCCCTCTGATGGTCTTGTCCTCTAAGTGGGCTCCCCATCCCCACTTGGAGGCATCTGTTGTCACAACCGCCGTCGGAGGAGTCGGTAGAAACGGCATGCCTGCGAGGAGGTTGTTGGGTGAAGTCCACCAGGTGAGGGAAAGAAGTGCTCTCTGAGGAACAGTGAGCAAAGTGCTCTGCGGTTGCACTTGTGGATGGTAAGCCCGTACAAACCAGAGCTGTAGTTGTCTCATCCGTAGCCTGGCAAAGTAAAGGACGGATGTTGTGGCAGCCATAAGGCCCAGTAGACGTTGGATTGTGAACGCAGACTGATGAGGCTGTTGTTGAATTGACTTGGCTAATGCAATGATTGTTAGCGCTCGATCCTCGGGGAGGAAAGCGCGATGGAGAGAAGTGCGTAGAAGAGCCCCTATAAATTTGAGGTCCTGGGTAGGTGTGAGGTGTGATTTTGAAGCATTCACACGAAGGCCCAGGGAATTCAGAAGGGTGAGAGCTGTGTTGAGGTTGCTCTGAAGTTGATGTTGAGTCAGTGCTATGAAAAGCCAGTCGTCGATATATGGGAAGACTGGGATGTTCCGAATGCGAAGGGCAGCTGCCACCACTGCCATGCACTTGGTGAAAACCCGGGGTGCAGTGGAGAGGCCGAATGGCAGGGATACGTATTGAAAGTGGTCCTGGCCCATGGCGAATCGCAGATACTTCCGATGTTGAGGTCGAATGGTCACATGGAAGTAAGCGTCCTGAAGATCTAGAGAAGCCATCCAGGAGTTTCTGGGAATAAGGGGCAGGATGGAGTGTAGGGAGATCATTCTGAACTTCCTGTATTCGATGTGCCTGTTTAGCTTCCGAAGATCTAGGATAGGGCGCTTGCCTCCATCCCTCTTGGGGACCAGGAAGTATCTCGAATAGAAGCCCGTCCCTCGATGTTGAGGAGGAACGGGTTCTATGGCATTTTTCTGGATCAAGTCCAGAATTTCTTGATGGAGGAGTGAAGACGGGGGGGTAGCTATGAAGTAGTGGTGGTGAGGTGGAGAAATGAACTCGATTGCGTAACCTAGGCGCACGATGGTCAGCACCCAGGAGTCTGTTGTGATTGAGTTCCAAGTGGGAAGGAACGGAAGGAGACGTGTGTTGTAAGCAGGTGGGGTTTGGAGAGCAGGTGGGGTTTGGAGAGAGTCAAAGAGACTGCTTGGATGGGAGAGAGGTCTTCTTGGCCTGTTGTGACCGAGGCCTTTGTTGGAACTGAGGCTTCTGCTGCACGCTCTTCCTCTTCCAAAAATCATTTCTCTTGGGTGATCTTTGGCGTTTTTGGAATGATGGTCTCCAGGGTTTTGTGCGATTAAATTGCATGGAGAAAGGTTGGGAAACTCCTAAACGTTTTGCACGCTTACGGCCATCATCGACAGAGGTGAGGACTTCGTCCGTGGATGCATGGAAGAGGCCCAGCCCATCAAACGGAAGATCTTCAATTTTTTGTTTAATGTCCGGTTGAAGATTAGTAGACCTTAGCCAAGCGTGGCGGCGCAGAGCAACAGACGAAGCAAAAACCCTAGACGAGCAGGAAACAGCATGGCGTATCGTATTAATTTGTTGTTTCGACACTCTGGATAGTTCAGAAACCAAATTCGAAGCTGTTCTCTGAGAAGTCTCGGGAAGGGAAGGAATGAGAGGCGTAAATTGATTAGCTAGGTTGAAAATGTAGGCTGAGAAGTAGGCTAAGTAGTTATTCAGTTTAGAGTTTGTAGAGGCTAGATTGAACATTTTTCTAGCCAGAGTGTCTAGCTTCCTGCCCTCTCGGTCTGGTGGTGTCGGATGTCTGGAGGGCTTGGCCTTTGTGGCTGAGTGCACAATAATAGAATTTGGTGCCGGATGGGACGCCAGAAATTTTGCCTCAGGAGCATGAACTCTATATAGAGTATCAAAGCGTTTAGAAGTGGGGGGGACTGACACAGGTTTATCCCAAGCCTTGCGGAGGCCCTCGAGGTGCACTGGTAGCATGGGTAGTAGTGACCCCGGTGGAAAATCTCCTTGGACCAAATCATGTACAATGTCGGAGACCTTAGGCGAATCCAAGGGGAGAGTGATTTTTAAAGTCTCGGCCATGGTAGTCATCAGGTGCAGATAGGCCTTGGATGCGTCCGATGGAGAGAGGCGGGGCTGTGGCGCCGAGTCGGAGACTACGGAGTCTGGACGGTCCTCTGAGTCTGACAATGCTGATGATTCGTCCTCGGAGTGGAAGTCGTCCCCCGAAGGAGGATGCGGTGGCGGGGCCGGGTCCGAAGCGGCGGTCTGAGGCTTGGTGATCTGAGTATGGCGGTCCGTGGGAGCAATGTCCGGCGGAGGGACCGAAACCGTAGCGGAGGCAGTGCGCGGCTTAGAGACGTCGTGCTGGTCCCGAACTCGGGAAGGGCGGTAGTCGCGTTCTCGAATCCGATGGTAATCGGGCTCTCGAAGGCGGTGGTAGTCTCGGGATCGAGTCGAATCACGAGGAGAATAATTGGGTTCTCGAATTCGATCATAGTCACGGGTTCGAGGAGATTCTCGAAGTCGATCGCGTCCGCGGGGGCGAGGAGAGTCCTCACATCGAATCCGAGGTGTAAGAACCTCACGGCCCAAATAAGGCACCGAGTCCCGGTACTGGGAGTGACGCGTTTCCCCTACAGAAGGAGAACGAGAGAGGCGGTGGTAAGGCCGGCGCCCAGGTGAGGAAGACCCTGAGTAAGGGGAATAGTCGCACCGTCCACGGGCATAGTAGTCCTGTTGTTCATAGTAGGTGGAGGAACCAGAGTCACAATGCCTACGTGGGGACCGGGAGCGGACTCGAAACGTCGGTGACCGGGAACGACCGCGATGCTCGGGAAACCGGACAGGCGAGCGAGAGCGGGCTCGGTGTGCGGAAGCCTGAATTGCTGAATCCTTATACAGGGGAGAAACCCCAATATCTCGGAAGGAGCCGGGCCGAAGAGATGGTCTAAGGTACGATTGAGTCGGGTCGGTTTCGGGCTCGAGGAACTCAGAAGGAACCACACTATGCACCGAGGGCAAACGGGATTGGATAGGAATAACTTCTACTGCCGTGGGTGGATTGGGCGTTAGTAGCGGCATGTCTGTGATGACATCGGAAGGCGCCGACAGTTCCGGTGGGAGTGTCAGCTGTGCCGAAGGTGTGGAATCCATTAACTCCGAAGCCGAGAGCGATGTTCAAGGCTTCTTGGGAGCCGAGTGGGGCTCGTAGGGTCTCCTCGAAGCCGAATCAGCCAATTCGGGATGACGAGATTTCTTAGGCGCCAAGTCCGAGGATTCGGAATGACGCGATTTTTTTGAAGCCTTGTGGCCGGTATCGGCGTGCTTCAATAGTTTCTTTGCGGACTTGTGCTTCTGTTTCTGAAGAAGAAGCACGTCCGAAGAAGCCGAATCTCCCGCTCGTTGTGGGGGAGGCGGCGAGTCTGACGTGGGCATAGCCCTCAGGGACCGTTCAAGCAGGTAGCTCTGAAGCCTTGCTGCACGGTTCTTACGGGCCTGCTTCCCGAAGTTAGCACACTGAGGGCAAGAGTCCACTCGATGAGCTTCCCCAAGACAAAATAAGCAGTAGCTGTGGCCGTCAGAAGTGGGTATTTTGGCCCCACAGCGCCTGCACTTTTTAAAGGTAACTTTCCCTTCCATACACGCTCCGGACAGGGGAGGGGAGGGAGGGAAAGAAAAGAGGGGAAAGGAAGCGCAGAGACGGATTTTTTTTTATATATATATATTTTTGGGGGGACAAAAAAGATTGGGAAGAATAACGAAGAAAGAAGAAGAATACGATACCAACGAGGAGGAGTGAGGCAGGACGAGCTAAGGAGGAACGCAGCGAGGTAGGTGTTGTCCGGGCGGCGGTAGGGAAGAAACTGAGTGGAATGGGCACTCTCCCCCCGCTCCAGGCATGCGCAGTCGCTGCCTGCTCCCCAGGGCGGGAGGAAAGCGCGCCAAAAGACGCTATAGGCGAGCTATTGGAGCTCCGAGGTATGGATCCGTTGCCTGCGGCAAGACCCATGTGTGGGACTGCACAGAGACCACGAAGAAGATCTAGAAGCTACTATTACTGTAGCAGGTAACATTAACACTGACAGCTTATGATCCAAACTTGTTTTTGTGTTGATATCAACCAGTTGACCCATCTCCTCAAAGTGGATTTGGCAATAAGAATAGTGTCGGACTCTAAATTTTATATTAATATGGTACTCAAAACATTTGTGACACCATGGGCAATTTCTAGCTGCCTTGAAGGTCCCACCAGCAAGGAATGATTTCTTCAGGTTTGGTGGAAAGCTCACCAGGGTGGTGGGGGGAGGGGTAGTTTTCTGTTTTTCATGTCATAATTTTGAAACAAGTCCTACACATAGAAGTGTCATTTATAATTGGAACTCTAGTCTTAATTATCGAAGGGTCGTCTCCTACAGCAGATGCCAACAGCCACTGCTCCTCTGCCATGTGGGCTGCTCATTATTATGCAGGTGTTGTCTGTGGAGTACATACCAAAGGTCATGGGACCATGAGAATATGCACTGCATCCTGTCAGAGTACAGCCATCATCACAAGTCACCATCACCTAAGAATAAAGGAATATTTATTGTTACCAAGGAAAACTTCAAGATAAGGAACGGACATTAATCAAGTGTTATTTTATTTGGTAATATCAAAGATCTCTTGTTCTCTTAAATATCCATCCATTTCATTTGTTGCCTCCTGTACCCACTGTTACCACAATCATGGGTACCTGAGGCCATCTGGTAGGGCTGCTACCCACTTTTAGTTCTAGTTCAGCACCAGAAAAGCTAATTTCCGTAGCCAGCCTCAGTGACCTGCACTAGGGCCAAAAATGATTGAAAGTTTGAGCAAAATTTGAGAAGCCTGTACAGATGAGAGTTTCATATCCCTCCCTCAACCTTACACCAAGTTTCCATAAGTGGATAGGAATCTTTAACCTAAGGATTGATCCCCACATACCTTCATTGTGAAATCCACAGGAGAATATTCTTGTACCTTGCACTCAAGGGTGCATGGCAGCATGAGGCATGCATACTTGCATCTGCCAGACCTATGCACTGGTCATGGCTGCCCTCTGTCTTTAGTACAGGTCTGATGTTTTCACTGAAATCTTGATCCAAAGAATAGGAGCTGCAACCTGCCAATTTAGATTACACTATGGCATATCCATAATGACGAATCTATCTGTAGAATTGTGTGCAGCTGGAATATACACCTCTGTGGACTACAAATATTTTTAAATAGTCAAAATAATTCTTACTATCTAATTTGAAGAAATTTAGAAACTATATAAATTTTAAAGTAAGTTTTCTCATTTTTTTAGTTTAGATGATCAGTTATTGCAAACTACATGAATGCTGGTCCAGAGATAGTTGTATGTAGGTGCTTTAATGTATATTGATAAGATACATACAGCTTATTTCAGTATTTATATCCAGCATTTTTATATAAAAACTTTCAGTAAAACTATAAAATCTACCAAAAAAAAAAACCAACCTGAATTCTAAAATTCAGGAATAACTATTGATTAAAAGATAAAAGCACTGGCAAAATCAATCATTAAAAGCCATGACATTTTTTAAAGGCTGAGTTTGTTCCAGAAGAGTATATTATAGTGGCTCACTAACCTGTCTGGAAAGGGCTGCCATTATAAATACCTGGGCTGCAGCCACATATTGTTGGATGTTGTCTTTCCATTCAGGAAAATACAGTTGCAAATTATTGCTATAGCACAAAATCTGTATCCACACACTGCTGTTTCTGTACATGCATCACAAGTTCAATAGGGAGGGCAAATTACCAGCAACATGGTGAAGTGCAGATGGGAATATATTTCACTGGATTCGCACCATGTTACATTGATAGGAAAGTTATACCCATAGCACTTAATTATGCACACAGATCCTGATCCAGAAAATGGACCTGTTCATGGGAGCTCTCTTCCACACGCACATTTCCTTTGCTGGAACACAACTATGCTATCCAATTTTAGAAAAGAATCTATAAAAGATGTTTCAGAAGCAGTAACACCACCTTTAGTTTCAGCCATCTGAGCAGTCATCACATACCTGTCAAAACCTGGCTGGTCTTAGTGCAGCTGACACTTCTCACTGCTGTATCCTCTTCAGTCTGTGTGTAGGTATTAATTTGGCAGCTAGCTTTGGGCCAGATACAGCACCTGGCTATGGCATAAATGCCTTGGCCTCCAAACTTATTATAAGCCATGCACTCTTTTCTGTCTCCATGATCCTGGTTTTTTTTTTAAAAAAGCACACAAGTGAGATAAGGAATGCCTGCAAATGTCAGTATCCTGCCACTTAAATGTGACCTTGCCTAGAAAACAAAACAATGTAGCGTGTCACCGCAGGTTATCACCTCAATGTGCTCGCCTCGTCGCTTGCCATTTTTGGATACGCTTGAGCAGCTGAACATTTCTTCATTGCTGTTGCAGAGAGCAATAGCTATTGCTGCATGAATGGAACTGGATAAGGAAGACCACACAGAGCGGCAATACAGCTGCTCATCTGCAAGAGAGTAGCCAATGGTAGTTATTTATATCTAGCAGTACTCCATGCTCTTCAGGACTACGGTTTCCATTCCTGAACCTCCTGGAATACTCAAACCTTCAAACCAAGCAGTTTGAGAACCACCAGAAAACTGACTTACAAATGTGTTCGATTATACCTTTGGTACTATTCTTGCATCTTTCTTTGGGGAGGCATACCTTTTGCCTGACTGCTGGTGCCAGTGATGGAAAGCACTGTCAAATCGCAGCCAGTTTATGGTAACCCTGTAGCTTTTTTAAGGCAAGAAACATTCAGAAGTGGTTTGCCATTGCCTGCTTCTGCATAGCAACCCTAGACAACTTTGGTGGTCTCCCATCCAAGTACTAACCAGAGATAACCCTGCTTAATTTCTAAGGTGAACCATCTGGATCAGGGCTTGTGTAACTGGGCTTGTGTAACGAGATCTCTCAAACTATAAATCATCTACTCTTGAAGAAATAGTGTAATTACCTGCTACAAGTTTGGAGGGAATGCCTGCCACTCTGTTGGGGGTGATCAGCCTCTGGTCTTCAGGAAACCAGGCCTCATTGATAAGGTTTTTGATGGAGAAATAGATCAGCCTTTGTCTCAGCTCAGAAACAGACAGAGCAGGGTTGGTGTTCAGGATCATGGCTGCAATTCCTATGAAAACACAGGTACATGTTTCATGTTATCTGGCAGGGACTACTCACATAGAGAGCTAAATTGAGGTTATAATCTTATATTTTCTGCTACGCTGTTTTATGAAAACCTACGAAATGATTACAGTTGGGGGCCCAATCCAACAGTATGCTTATATAGCATCCAGAACTGTGGCCCCATAGCCCTTCAGGCTGATCATCTGATGAGGAGTGGTGAATGAGGGGCCTGCATCCTGCTCCTTATTCCCCATCCCAAAAGGCTGATCAGCAGCATTTCTTTAAAAGCCTAGGGGATCATTACAGAAGCAATGACACTTTAATTCAAATTAAAGTCTTTTAGTGTAATATTATTGTATTAATCCGAAGTATTCCAGAATTCAGTATTAAGTAGAATGTGGGCACCAAAGTGCTGGTTTCTTAGTTGAGCCTTGATCTGTGGTTCTGGAAACCAAACTCTCATATATCTGCACTTTCTCTCTCTTCGCTCTCTATCTACCCACCCTAGCTGATTCATGATGTACAATAATAAAGTATTTTATAAGCAGATCTGTTAGTAGCCAACTGACTGGTTTTCAGTCATGCAGTTCCTTCATCAGACATCCATGTTCAGAGGAAATACAGTGCAGTACAATGCACAGTCCAGCAAAATGCATAGTTTAGTTCACATAAATAGCTTCTGTTTTAATGGGAGATTTTCAATAATATCCTAACAAAGTTATACCCTTCTAAGGCAAGTGAAGTCAGTGGTCTTAGAAGAATATAAATTTCCTTAAGATTAAACAGGAGATTATATACTGATAGGTCTTCTACTTGAAATCAATTAAACTGAAATCATTTAACTTCGTTAGATTGTGCATCCAGGTTGAATGCTATTCAGCTTGGCCTTCTGCTTCAACAGGTAGCAAGATGGAAAGCAAATGTGTTGTCCATATGGTTAAAAAAAGCTTTGGTTCATTGACTGGTCAAATATTTTGAAAAGACTGAAAAATAAAAAATATACTTTATACATCAAAATGTTTGATAATAACTCTAATTACAAAAACATTTAACTGATATGAATAAATTATTTTTCATGCAACAAACTATTACAATTCTTAACTATTTTTTCTTCTGGGCTCTAGCCAATCTAGCCATTCCATTTCATGCCACAGTAACCTTAATGCTAGATTGGTGTTGCACATGCGACATGGGGCTATTCTTGAAGACGCCTTTGTCCTTGAAGCTATTTTGTTCACAGTACTCCCATGCTGAAATCTGTTGTTTTCCATATTCAAGTCAAGATGCTGGTTGTCACCTTTAAAGGCCTTCACAATCTGGGGCCCACATACCTGAAGGACTGTCTCTTCTGATATGAATCACACAGCAATTCCAGTCATCCCAGCAGATTTGTCTCGACCATTCCCTCATGTAGGCACCCAAAGTCTCACTCTGCTCACTCTCAGGCTTTTTCTGCAATAACCCCGAGTATGGAATGGCTTCCTGAATTTGTTAGGAAGGCACCCACCCTCCATAGACTTCAGGAAACTGCAAAATGGAGCTAGTTAAGAGGACTCTTGAGGACAGACAAGTGGTGAGTGTACAGTTTGGTTTGAATAAGCTTTTTGTTATATCTGTTAGAAATGCATTCTTGTTTTAATTTGGTGTTTCAGTGTGATCTGTTTTAATTTTTTTCTAAACTGCTCCAGGTCCTATTTCAGAAGAAAGATGAACTAGAGGTAGGTAACAATAACTGCATACTGTCAAGTTGCAACCAACTCATTGTTACTTCAGGACCATGTGATTTTAAGGTAAGAGATAAATAGAGGTGGTTTGCCACTACCTTCCTCTGCATAGTAGCCAGTTTCCCAACCAAACACTAACCATGGCTGACCCTGCTTCACTTCCAAAATCTTAAAAGAGTGGGCTAGTCAGGGATATTCAGACAGGTAGATGGAGGCATTTCAAGTAACTAAAAAAATAAGCTGTTATCTGTGGATACTGGAATTCTCAGTCTCATAGAATATTTGACTGGCATACCAATCCTTCTCGCAACATTTTCAAGTAAGTCAGTTTCCATATAAAAGAAACTGTTTTACCTTACTCATTTGTTGTTGGCACAGGGGCTCTGAAATGCACACAGAGGTATGGCATCCCTACCCATCCAAGAGATGTCCTATTCACAGCACTGGAAGGAAGAATCATAGAATCATATCACAGAATCAGAGTTGGAAGGGATCATACAGACCATCTAGCTCAACCCCTTGCTCCATACAGGATCAGCCTAAAGCATCTCCGACAAATAATCATCAAGCTGTATTTTGAAGACTGCCAATGAAGGGGAGCTCACCAACTTCCTAGGCAGCTGGGTCCACCTCTGAACTACTCTGACAGTAAAAAAGTTTTCCTAATATCCAGCCGCTACCTTTCTGCTTGTAATTTGAGGCCGTTGCTTCAAGTCCTATCCTCAGTTGCCTAGTGGAACAGCTTGCCCTCTTCTAAATGACAGCCTTTCAAACATTTAAAGAGAGCAATCATATCCCCACCCCCCAGTCTCCTCTTCTCCAGACTGAACATTCCCAAGGCACTCAGCCTTTCCTCATAGGGGTCTTCCTCCAGGCCTTGATCATCCTTGTTGCTCTCTTCTGTACCTGCTCAATTTTGTCCACATCTTTTTTGAAGTGAAGCCTCCAGAATTGCACACAGTATTCCAGGTGTGGCCTGACCAAGGCAGTATACAGCGGAGCTATGACCTGTGATTTTGATGTAATAGCCCTTTTGATACAACCCAGGATTGAATTTGCCTTTTTTGCTACGGCATCACACTGACTGCTCATCTTTAGTTTACAGTCCACTAGTATCCCAAGATCTCCTTTATACACACTGCTTCCACAACCAGATCTGCCGAACAGCTCCTTACATGAAGCAACTGCCAAAAGGAGGTGGCTTCCAGTAGCCTCCACATGGTAGTTCCACATACAGAGCAAACTTCACTGAAGTGAGTCAAGGAGCACATGCTAATGTTCCAGGCTAGGTTGAGGAGCTGTGAAAGGTGAAGCAAGCAGCAAAGTTCCCCTTGCATCCTTTCTAAAACTAGCTTTTGTTGATACTACTTTTTTATTTCTGTTAATAAAAATAAAAATTGTTCAGCCATCTGGAACTCCTTTCCTCAAGGATATCCTGTTGATTGATTTGATGTTGTTTCTGCATAATTAATTCCTTATCCCCCTCAAGCTGCACATTTTTCTTCACATATGCATATTTTACAAAGCCCTTCAGGATGTATGTATATAACCATATAATAAGGAAATGTGTTGGCAGTTACCTCTTAACTGCACTCAGCCCTGACGCCCAACAGCCCACTAGGCATGTCACTGTCAGACTGTAATGTGCTCTCTGTCATTCCCAACTGCTTAATGAAGGCATAAGGGTGTATTTACATGAAGCTGCCTTCTGAGGCTGAAAAAAGAAAAAAAAACTTCTGGTGTGAAGAGATGGCACAAAACAGTTATTGTGTAGCATAAAGGTTATGCCTGCACTTCACACCAGCTTTGCCAAGGCTCCCCAAGACCAATGTTCTTCGCCAAAGAACATGTAGGCACCTGGGATTACAAGGCAACTTCTCATAGCTTTTCTCATAATTCTATCTCATGCTTTGTTTTAGAGAGATATTTTCTTCCAGTATATTTTAACTTCACTAGTAAATGGTGGCAGTGGCATGTAAGTGGAGTAGAAGTTTTATTTTGTGGCAAGGTATCTTATTCTTGAGTATTTTGGAGACAGCAATGGTAGGCTATAAAATCCCATCCTCATGTTTGGTGGTAGCTAAACGATCCCCTCAGGGGTCAATCCACATAATTGAAAGCTTCCACAACCAGATCTGCTGAACAGCTCCTTACATGAAGCAACTGCTAAAAGGAGGTGGCTTACAGTAGCCTCCACGTGATAGCCATCTTCTGTGAAGCAGTTATAAGTGATGTGTGAAAATGTAGAAGTGCAGAAAAATCTGAAATAGAGCAAGTTCCAGAATGATTGGGTCTTTATGTGAGACAGTTGACTGTTCAGACAGTATCTGGCTTTTGTAAATCTGAGGGGCTATTTTTGCCAAGAAGGAAAAAAATACGACTCACTGGTTATTCAAGACATATCCAATGAGGTACATGCCACTAGAAACTTTTTCCAGGAAGATATATAAAAACAACTGAACTCTTTAACATTGTCTTATAAAATGTTACCTGCTACATGTGCAGCTGCTTGGGATGTTCCACTCTGTGATGTGAAGCAGGTACTGCAGTCACTGGAGGCACCAACTATATCATCTCCTGGTGCAAAAACATCTACACAACGGCCAAAGTTGGTTCCCAAGGTCCCCATGGAAGCAGGCTGATCCTGGGCATTGGTGGCTCCAACAGTGATAACCTGCAATGACACAATAGACATCACAGTTTGTGCCACATAAAGAATAATGACTGCCTCTAATTTTAAGCTGAACAACATAAGCAAAGGATGTGAAGCTTGATGGAAAATCCAATGTATAAAGCATGAAACAACCACATAGTCCATTGTTTTGCCTCTTACCCATTTCCCAATATTTCTCTTGATAACCCAGATAATTTATCTTCAAACTCTCATTTTAGCAGACTTGATGTAGGTTGCATTATATTACTCTGTTCACAAAACACTTACAGAGAAGATTATCACTCTCCATTTTATGCATAACAAAAAATAATCACAGAAGGGATCACATGACTTTGCATTTTCAAATTTCAAGGCAATTCTAGAGCAGTTATTTCTTAACTCCTTGTGGATACTGGATCAATTTCTATCAATCAGCCTTCAATCCATAGAGCTGAAAATTTAAAACAGCTATAATGGTCCATTTCACTGTTCAATTCCATAAATGCCAACATTGCCCCTAATATTGGGCTGATTCATACATGTGTGCATATCACATGATTTGTCTTACAGCTGATTATTTGCTTTCCACAGACAGGTAGCTGAATGTTAATTGCCCCCACTAAAAAAATTTGTTTTTGAGGCAACATGGAAGGTATATCTGTGGCATTACACTGATGATAATCTAATCACACACTAGTTATATGTTTGTTTATTTAGTCTACCTTTCTCACTGAGGCTGCAGGCGGAATACACAGTGTCAGTCAAGCTAAGTACAATCAACACAAACATCCAGTGAACAGTGCAATAGAGTTTGGGCTTTAAGGTTTGAAAACAAATCTAAAGCAGAGTTGAAACAAAATGAAAGAAAGCAGAAGCATTTAACATTGCAGCATGCTTACAGCTTAGAACAGTGGGCTGCACCCTTCTAGATCTGTGACCTACTGAGCTACGAGCATGTGATTAGGAAATCAAGACTTACATGACAGCAAGGGGGAGAACCATATGACCCCAGTGGTGTCAAGACCAGGTCATGGGCAGCAGACCAAGTGAACTGGAGCGGAAAACACAAACCTAGCACCAATAAGTGCACCATAGTGAGGAACAAGCCAAGAGTCATGAAGGAATCCTCTTCAACGCTGTGTGACCTCGCCTTGCTATCTTGCCATTTTTCTCAGCATGTATGTAAAGAAAGGCTGAAAGCACAGTGTGCCTGCAGTCCTGTGCAGCACATCTTCCCAAATGGTAGCAGAAAATGACAGTACTGCAGGGGTTCACAACCCAACAAGAGGGGCTCCATAGTCCATTTGAGGGTCCCAACTGATGGGTTCAAGACCATGACCCAGAGAACCACAATCTGAGACCCATGACCAAGCTGAGGAACGTTTACCACTTCACATACCTCTGGTTCTGATGCTGGTGAGTATAGGCAAGCATCCTCTTTGTAGTTGCCGGCTGCAGCAATTATCACCACTCCCTTCTGCACCATCAGGCGACAAGCTGCATTCAAGATGTGGCTGTAGCCACCGGCAAAAGGGAGCAGCATAATCAGAGGACTGTAGGGCTGGGCAGCCACTGTCTTTTTAACAAACTCCATACCTGTTGTGCAAAGGCAAACCAACAACTGAGCAAGTTTTATATATAATACAGAACAAACAAATTCTTTCTTTGTTTAAGAGAGAATCAACAAGGGTATCTCACCAATGCAACAGTGTATGTCAGTGCCATGACAATGACAACTATTATCAGATGCAACATAAGGCAGTGCAGAAACAAAACAAAACTAGGTATGGGGAAACATGAGATGAGAAGAGCCAGTTCACTGCCAAGGCTTTCTAAATACACTTTAGTCACCTGAAGAAGGCTGCAATCTCCCTAATTTTGGTAGTAATATTTTCTTGCAATATGCAGTAGCAACTCTCTGTCATGAGATTGTGACAAACAGTATACATGACTAAGTCTTTTGGCCAAGCATAAAATGCTGTTGTAGATACATATGTAGAAAAACATAGTCATCCCCATCATCTATAGCACAGGAAGGAAATATGCAGACTACTGTCCAGAACTACAGTGCCATTCCAATAAACCCAGACCCCATTCTACGGATTGCCAGTGAAATCAAGACAGATATTATGTGCAAGAAAGAGCCAGTTTGGTGTAGTGGTTAAGTGTGCAGACTCTTATCTGGGAAAACTTGCATCTGCTGATGTGGCCTTGAGTCAATCACTAGTTCTCTCAGAGCTGTTCCTCTCAAGAGCAGTTTCTGTCAGAGCTCTCTCAACTCCACCTTCCTCGCAGGGTATCTGTTGTTGGGAGGGGAAGGGAAAGGAGATTGTAAGCTGCTCTAAGACTCTTTCAGGTAGCGAAGGGGGTATAAATCCAATCTCTTCTTCATATAGTCTTGTGGCTTAATTGCTTTTCTGTGATGACCTATAGTGCTGAAAGCTTATAACCCCTGTATTTCCACAGGACAAAAAAGTGGCTTGCAGGACCATTTCCATGACATGAAGTATAATGGCAGAAGCTACCTTCAGGAATCTGCCAAGGGTTCTCTTTCTCTTAAACATCTCCCAAAATCAGGAGCTGAATAAAGACAACTGGGATGAATCTCATTCCTAGCAACTTAAAAGACTCCTTTAGCTGATTTTTGATCCTTTTGCTGGATCCTTCCATCTTGTACTTCAGAGTTAAGCTCAGCCACGGAGCAGCTGTCACTACTCACCTATCAGAGTGCCACTCACAGTGCCCTTCCCTTGGCAGTTCAGCACCCGGAGGCTATGAACACTGGCTCCTTTGGCCACACCAGCATCTCTCCCACTTATAACTCCAGCCAAGTGAGTCCCATGGCTGTCACACTTACTGACCTGTTAGGAAGCAAAATAATACTTCTCACTGTTTGCCACATACAATAAATCATAAGCCCCTAGTGGGGATACAGAGATGTTCCACCAGACCTATGGTAATAGATAGCAATGGTTGAAAATCATATCTGGCCCTAATCTGCCCCCCCCCCTTAATAGGAAATAATAATTAACCTATGCCATCAGAATGTTCTTAAAATTTAATTTTAATGGCTTTTAGATTAATTTTATGTTTGCTTGTGAAACTATGTTTTAACAGTTTGTACACCACCCTAAGCCTCTGGGGACGAGATAGATAGATAGATAGATAGATAGTCAGTCAGTCAGTCAGTCAGTCAGTCCTATTACAACTTCTATATAACCTACTGAGGTTTCAAAACTTAATGAACTGTGAAAATCCAATAATGCGGATTCACATTTAAACAAAATCTCTTTTGTAACTGAAGAATCCACAGTTAAATGGACTGAATGCTCAATCTCAGGTGCTAAATTAAGAGTGCAAATCTGGGGAAGTAAGAATTATTGTTATTTTAAATTCCATCTTGAACCCTCTACCACCTTAGTATTTCACCAGCTCCAAGCGTGGTAGATACATGAAGGAGTGTTATAGGGAGGAAAGGCATGTGAATAGATTTTCATAATGATTGTTTCATTTCATTCAAGATTGCACCTCTGGGATATTGCTTTTCATTGTGCATACTTCACATTATCTCTCTCAGATCTTTTCTTCGTGTTACAGGAGGAGACAACAGACTACAGATGAGAATGCTGACTGGAACAAAGAAAGAGGATTCCAACATTCTTGATGAGAGAATGCTAAGGCCAGACCAAATGAAATGTTAGTGAATAAATAAGGATTTATATCAGTAACACAGAACTGAACATCAGAACCCTTTTTAAAAGTCACTTGCCATCACTAGCATACTTTCTCTGAAGGATTGACACTGAGGAAACATACAGACTTAATTATACGAACACAATGGTAGGACATGTTAAACTGATGCTTCTTCAACCCAACCTGTCTGAAGCACTGGCACACAATTATTTGTATATCATTGTTATCTACGATTCCAACAATATCAACAAAACAATATTTATGAACAATGAAACAACCTGTAGCCCCACATACCTGCCGATGAAAACGAGTACCATCCTCCTCTGGGACATTCTCAAAGTCAGTCACAGACAGCCTGCCCTCTATTTCCCGGTGGTTGCTCTGAACACCAGTGTCTAGCAGATAAACCTCAACCAAGTCACCCTTATCTGCAAAGAGACATTCCATCAGTAATGCCAAGAGAAAGTGCACATCAATACTCCCTCTAAGCTGTGGAATCTTGTAAGCAAAAATTCTACTTTGTGTGAGGTACTGGCATTGTGAGCTACTCTGTAAACTAGTTTGCTCTGGGACCATTGTTCCTGAGTTAAGACAAAAAAAATGTGTGAGACAGAAGCTAGAAAACTGTGAGCTAGGTCAAACTAACTCACCTTAGGAGGAACACTGGCACATGTGGGCCTTATTTAATGCTTGCCAATATGCTTACTTTATATGAGCAACTTACAAAGGGAACTGGTCCAATTTTACAGGCCAACCGTCCAGTAAATAGCAGGCTATGATTAAAAAGGATTATTGAACTCAACATGAGTTTCCCTTCTTTCCTATAGATAGGCCAGAGATGGGGGACAAGTTACATGGGGTTTTACTGTTTTCTGTGTGTTTTGGATTTGTAAGATATCTTGAGCTATGGGGAAGGAAGGGTATCTTATTTTCTAATAGCAAAGTTGAGATATCTTTGGATACATAAATTTGGTGACTGGATCTGTGAACAGGAAAGATAGATCTTTTTACAAATCTTCAGTACATTTCATCAATGTGCACATGGAGACCTATGCTTGTTTTGGATTCTTTGCATAGCTATTAAATAACCTGAAATATTTTGCAATTAGAACACTTTTACTAGCAAGTGCTCCCTCTCTTGAGTACTTATTAGATTTGGTGTTCACGATAGCCATTCTTTTCTCTCCCTTGAAAGAAAGAATGGTGACGTTTCATTCTAAAGTCAGCACCAACCCTATGTCAGGATGTGGGCCTTGCAAGTGCCCATTTCTGCACCTCAGGAATGGGACTCTTGCCTCCAGACTCCCAACAAAGATCCTCTTCCTCCATTCTGGCTCTTCTCTCTCAGGGGTATGGTGAACCTCCAGTAAATCAATTCTAAGAGGTTTTGGCTCATCTTAGAGATTTGTTCCTCAGGAGCCTCTCTCTTTTGGTCTCTTAAAGTCTGCAACCCCAGTGTGGGTTCTCTCCTTTTCCGTTCCTGGGAAGTGTTGGCCAAACAGGGCTTTATGTGATTCACGGAAATCTGATTGCCAGCATTTAAAATGAAAGGGGAGGGGAGGGGAGGGAGATCCTGCTGGCTCACTGACAGCCAGCTAGCAGCAGCTGAATTCCATCAAACTGACCTCTTTTCTCCTCTTCCAGCAGGCATAGTTTTTTGTGTGTTTTAACAATTAGCATCTCCCTATTCCGGTGGCATTCCTGTGTCTTCTCATCCCTGCATCTCTACACTGGGAAAAGTTACATGTATGGTCTTGCCAGCCTTTCATGCATCTGTTGAAGAAGGGCAGAACTTTTTTTTTTTTTTTTTGGGGGGGGGGGGGAGCAGTAAAGAAGGTTTTGAACTACCTGGGTTTGGATACTGCAGCTCATTGACAAGCAGCAAATCAGACCAGAATGCTGGTTCTCATTTCCACAGAAGAAAAAAAATCCCTGTGAACTCAAAACACATTAAGATTCCTCTTGATGCAGGTTTTCACATTTATTGTTTTTCAGTTTTGACATTTGGCTGTTGTCGGTGAGGCCCTCTATTTCTTCACAGGGCAGAAAGGTGAATCACCTGCTCTCTGCAAGTATATTTCAATCAGATTTTGTTCCTGCCTCAAAAAATCTTTCACACCTGGGGTACGAATGTGAGATTGTTGAAAGGAAAGTGTGCTTACTGGGAGGACTGTAGTTGTTTGATTGGAACTGCCCTGGGATAATTCGGCCAAGGTTCCAGGGCACACTCTGAGCAAATACATAGGAGTCCTCTTCTATATAATGCACATGTGGAAGCCTCAAAGCCTGCACAAAGGAAACAAGAGAAGGAATGACTGATGTCTACAAGATGTTATCAAAGATTTCAGGTTTTCACGGCTGGTAACATCATTAGGGTTTGTAGAATCTTTCGGGCTCAAGTGCCGTGTTCTACTGGAGAAAGTTTTCCTTCCAGACGTTTCGTTCTCAGCTGCGGAGAACATCCTCAGTGGCGTTGCAGCCGAAGCAGGCGCTCTGACCTTCTTGGCTGCTGTGCATTGAGACACATTGTGCATTGTCTACAAGATGCTTGATTGTTCAACCATGTAACACAGCCATTGTTTTCAGCAAGTGTTAACATTAGTGATGCATAAGCAGCAGCTTTATGTTCAGGGCCATTTTAGATCCTGTGCCAGGTAGGGTGACCATAATGTCTGAAGGCCAGCCAGGGACACTGGGGGGGCGGGGGGGTGCCGCCGGAAACAGGAAGTGACGTCACTTCCGGTGACGTCACTTCCGGTGATGTCATGCCACCACCGGAAACAGGAAGTGGCATCACTTCCTGTGACATCATTTCCCCCGCGTCACCTGCCGGAAACAGGAAGTGACTTCACAGCACTTCCTGTGACGTCCCCAAAAATCCCCCAAATATCACCGCCGGAAACAATTTTGTTCTCAAATCCTGTATATACTTCATCAGTATATGGGATAAGGCACTTTCTCAACTGTGCTGCATAATGCAGCCTATTTATTTTGTCCTGTTGGCTCTGTTGGCTCTATCTGCGCCACCTTCATCACTTTCGGGGTGTGGATCCCCCAGTGGGGTGGTCTCCCGACTCCCTCCGCTGACTGTTTCTGATAGCCCTGCGCCCCCTCTTTCATTTGATATGTGTCCCGTGCGGGTGCCACCCTCCCGCCGGGAGATGCCGCAAAATGAGCCCCCTTGAGGCTTATGGCGGCAGGGCTCGGGGGAAGCGAGCTAGACTGCTGTTCTTTTGAGGGGTTATAGAGTGTTTCGAGCCCGTCCCTGTGGCATCGGTCCCATCGTTGTGGGACCCAGGGGGCCGGCGCAGCGGCACGCCGAAGCAGCCTGTCACTAATAACACCGGTCAAGATGCAGGACAGGAACCTGGAAGTGACCGACAGGCTGCTTCAGCGTGCTGCTGCGCCGGCCCCCTGGGCCCCACAAGGAAGAAGGGAGGGAGGGAAGGAAGGAAGGAAGGGAGGGGAGGGAGGAAGGGAGGGAAGGAAGGAAGGAAGGAGGGAAGGAAGGAAGGAAGGAAGGAAGGAAGGAAGGAAGGAAGGGGGAGGGAAGGAAGGAAGGAAGGAAGGGGGGAGGGAAGGAAGGAAGGAAGGAAGGGAGGAGGGAGGGAAGGAAGGAAGGCAAGGGAGGAAGGAAGAAAGGGAGGGAGGGAAGGAAGGAAGGGAAGGGAGTGAGGGAAGGAAGGAAGGAAGGGAGGAGGGAGGGAGGGAGGGAAGGAAGGAAGGGAAGGTAGTGAGGGAAGGAAGGAAGGAAGGAAGGGAGGAGGGAGGGAAGAAAGGAAGGCCGCCCCCCGCCCCACCCCCCCGCTTTCGGCCCCCTTACCTTATTCCAGGGCGGCGGAGTCCAGCGGCGGCGGCGGCGGGGAGTCCTCCGGCGGCGGCCTCGCGGCGAGGGAGGGAGGGAGCTGCCGGCGCTGGCCTCCAGGGACCAGCGCCGGCTGCTCCGCGGCTTCCCCGCGGCCTCCGCTGGTCCCTGGAGGCCCTCCAGAGACTCTGGAGGGCCTCCAGGGACCAGCGGAGGCCGCGGGGAAGCCTTCGCTGGCCGGCGCTGGTCCCCGAAGGCCTTCCAGAGCCTCTGGAAGGCCTTCCGGGACCAGCGCCGGGTGCCCCGCGGCTTCCCCGCGGCCTCCGCTGGTCCCTGTAGGCCCTCCAGAGACTCTGGAGGGCCTACAGGGACCAGCGGAGGCCGCGGGGAAGCCTTCGCTGGCCGGCGCTGGTCCCCGAAGGCCTTCCAGAGCCTCTGGAAGGCCTTCCGGGACCAGCGCCGGGTGCCCCGCGGCTTCCCCGCGGCCTCCGCTGGTCCCTGGAGGCCCTCCAGAGACTCTGGAGGGCCTACAGGGACCAGCGGAGGCCGCGGGGAAGCCTTCGCTGGCCGGCGCTGGTCCCGGAAGGCCTTCCAGAGCCTCTGGAAGGCCTTCCGGGACCAGCGCCGGGTGCCCCGCGGCTTCCCCGCGGCCTCCGCTGGTCCCTGGAGGCCCTCCAGAGACTCTGGAGGGCCTCCAGGGACCAGCGGAGGCCGCGGGGAAGCCTTCGCTGGCCGGCGCTGGTCCCCGAAGGCCTTCCAGAGGCTCTGGAAGGCCTTCCGGGACCAGCGCCGGGTGCCCCGCGGCCTCCGCTGGTCGCTGGAGGCCCTCCAGAGTCTCTGGAGGGCTTCCAGCGACCAGCGGAGGCCACGGAGAGGCCTCCACCACTGCCGCCGGGCCCCGCGCGCGGGCGGGGAAGGCGGGAAGTGAGGGAGGGAGCGTCCCTGCGCAGGCGCAGGGACGCTCCCTCCCTCACTCCCCGCCTTCCCCGCCCGCGCCCGCGGCCCACCGGCTCCGGGGCTGCCTAAACCGGGACCTTTAATGGTCCCGGTATAGGCAGCCCGGGATCCGGGATTGGGTGGCCAGATCCGGGAATGTCCCGGGAGACCGGGACGGTCTGGCCACCCTAGTGCCAGGAAAACACATTCAGTTATATGGGAGTGTCATATGGGTATGACTGCAAGTACCCATTGCAGATAATCATATCATACGTGTTTTGAGGCAAACGCAATGACTGAGCAAGTAAGGTAGTGAGTGAAGCATCCCCATGTCAGAACATGAGCTCATCTAGCTCAATACAGTCTATTCTTGAGGCAATCAAAAATCCTTTCACCTAGACTCTGGGCCCAGATGCTGATTCCATAAAAGTATCCATGCAGTGCATGGCTCTGCCTAAAAATAGTCTTTTTCTGAGCTGTTACCTTCTCCTAGAAACATATATTTGACCAAGTCCTAATTTAGCTACAACTTCTATAATGCATGAGGGAGTGTTATAGCACAAATAGCAAGGAAATCCCACAGGTACTACACCATTTCTGACATTAACTATTTCAAAAGAAAATGTTTGTGTCCACTTTTAGCATTTCTGTTTAATAATTTTCTGGCACAGGTACCCTAATATCTTTAACTATGCCATCTATAAAATGAGGTGCTTCTGAAATATATTATGTATGTGTAATTCTGAGATTATAGTCTGTATTTCAATTTGTGGCCTGGCTAACCTTTGCTTGCATTTTATTCGCTCCAGTCTATTATCATTGGGCTGACTATTCCAGAAACTTCCTTTAACAAATTAGATGGCAGGCCAACATGATAAACACCAGTTGTCATTTTGATGGTTCGCTGACTGATATGCATACTCAAATGAACTTTCAAATGTGTGTGTGTGTTCAGTGCGGATTTATATAAGCAGCATCTTCTAGTATTCAGTGGGACTTGTTTCAAAATATGATTGTGTGGGATTAAATTCCAAGGTTGTAATCTTAACATACACTGAGTAGGGGCTAAAATCACTGAAATAAAGTATGTGGTTTTTCCTGAATTGTTAGTAATGATCTTTTTGAAGTCTAGCTTTCATTTTTGGGAAACTGGATTATTTTCCAGTCTGTTACTATAGTCTGTACTACTGAGATGTGAAGCTTCTGTATTTTTCTGTCAAAATTCCAGCAATATGCAGTTTCCTGTGAGTGTATATGTGTCTTTTCCCCCCAGAGGTGATATTTGAGGGGGAAATGACTTTCCTGAGACTATCCTCTGTGTAGCAAAGTATGAAAAATTTTCTTTAACACAAATTGTGTTAAAGAAAATGTTGTGTATTTATTACTATAGTTTCACATTCACAATCACTCTTGCAGAATAATATGCAGATTTTACCCATAAGCATGCATTATGTGTCTTGAGGGGTGGGATCCACACATACCACTTTTTAATCACCCTAATTATAACAATATTGCTAAATTTAACCAAGAACATTTACTCAGCTATAATAACATGCAGAGCAAAAAGGAGCTTTATAACTAGGATTGCCAACTCCAGTTTAGGAAATTCCTGGAGATTTCAGGTGGAGCCTGGGGAAGGGGTGGACCTCAGTGGAGTATAATGCTAAATCCACCTTCCTAAGCAGCCAGGGAACTGGCCTCTGTAGTTTGGAGATCAGTTGTAATACCAGGAAATCTACAAGCCCCACCTGGATGTTTGCTTATGACACCTTTAATCAAATTTACTTGGCATAAGTTTTCATGGGCTAGAGCCCACAGGTGCATTTGATGATGTGGACCCTACTCCACAAACGCTTATCCATCAAAAAATGTTTCTACTGCAATAGACTAGGTTATTTAACTAGAATGTAAAATGTTAAAAAGGTGTCAAAAGTGGTGACTAGATTGGTTCAGCAAATTTGCTCTGAATTGAATAGGAATTTTAAAATCTGGGAGTCCTGAGTTTAAACACCGTATCTGCCTTTGCATTAATTTTGTGACATGTTAACACTGACTTAGGCCTCACTAATGTGGTAAAATTCTATCTGGGCTATACCATTCACACAGTGGGTGGCACCTCACATGACTGAATTCTTCTCCATGACAAAAAAAATCCATCCACATAGAAAACAAGGTTTGTCCTGACATGTAATTTTCATATGTGGTGGGAATTTTTCTGTGGGGAGAAGCACAATCAGTCATTTACCACCACCACCCCCAATTGCAGTCTGCGACGGTACAGTTCAGACACAGGTTTACAATAAGAATCAAATCCATGAGCTGAGTGGGTAATTCTTATCTGTGTCTTGAACATGGTAATCTGGAGTAATTGTGTTGTAGGTTAATTCATTTTATTCCCAGACTTCCAGTTTTGGTCATGGAGGGTTGAGCTGCTCTTCAGCAGACAGGCAGATCAGAACCTCTGTTCTGGGCAGAAAAGGTGATATCAACACCTACTGCCTACCCCTTCCAGGTAGGGAGGGGGCCAAGAAATGCATGTGAAGTTCTGAGGGGATTTACTTTGGCTGATGAGGAACTCCAGTGGGGTTTCTTTTTGGCTTTGAAGAGTCCCCCGAGAAGGACTGCATTCCATCATCTACAGAGGATCTCTGAGGCCATTAAATTGACTTAAATCCACCAAGATACAAAGATCCTATGAGACTGATTAACATCTGATAACTTATGGAGCAGTGCAAAGAAGGATAAATGAACTGAAGGTAAAAGATTTATATCTATCACTCTAGGGCAAATAAGAAACTAATTAAAACTAAAAGCAAAGGTCTGGAGCCAGAAAAGCAACAGGATATCTAGGAGTGTAAAGGAGGGGCTGAAATTGGGACTTGAAAATTGTGAGAAACAAGTTTAAAAGAGGAAAAAAATAGACATTGTTTGGAATACCTGTGGTTAGAAAAGAAACCTCCTCCCTGAAGATCGGCTGAGCTGGAGATTATAATACAGGAAGTGTCGTCATTGAAACAACGTGAGACTTCACAATCACAGAAAACGAGACTTCGTGTCAAGAAAGGAAGGAAGGTAAAGGACGACACCATTATGAGAAGGGAATAATAACAAGTCTTCCAGCCATCTCTAGGGCTCAAAACCATAGAGAAGTATCAGATGCCATTAAAAGAAGGTCAAAATTTTAAAAGTCAATAAAAAGAAATCTGGACATTGAAAAATAGCAGAGCCGGGAGATATCAACATTAAAGGGTAAAGTTTATTGGACTTACTTAGTCCAATAAAGTTTACTTAGAATTAACTTTGGTGCTGTTTTGGAGAAAGAAGGAAAAAAATTTTAAATGGACAGAAAAGCCACAGCGGCCATTTTTGTGCAAAAAAAATTTTTTTTTTAATTAATATCTTGACTTAGGGACATCAGAGAATGGCGATTTTGGGCTTATGCAACAGGGCATGATCTAATCTACAGGACTGTGTACTTAAAATTTGAATTTGAGAGGTCAACTTTTGAACCTATTTAAAGCAACAGACAAACAGTGATGTCGGAGCAAAGATTAGCAGCAAAGCAGATACGAATGAGGGCTGCATCAATTGAAAAAGAGAAAATGGCTAAATTTAAAACGGATAAGACTGATAAAGCAGGATGGCAAAAAGCAATGGATGCTATGGAAGCAAGATTGGCAAAGATAATTAGAGAAACAAAAACAGAACTAAAAATAGAACTAAAAAAAGATATTGAGACCAGTGCAGAAGAAGTTAAAAAAGACATTGAAGATCTCAGAAAAGACTCACAAGCAGCTCTACAGAAAGTGCAGAAGGTAGAAGAAAAGATGAAAGACCTAGATACAAGAATGGATCATGCAGATTCCACTATGCAAAAAATGCAGAGAAAAGCATTATTAGCTGATTGTAAATTAATGGAGAACCAAATAGGGTTAAGTGGGGTGCATGAATCTACCACTACTGATTTAAGGTCATATATAATTGAAATTATTGCTAATTTCTTAGGAGAAGACCCAGAAGGAACTGATCATTATTATGATTATATTTACAGGGTAAATTCGGAATATGCCAAAAAAAAAATAAGTTACCAAGAGATGTGGTGGTAAGATTGGTGACAAGAGACATGGTGGGAAGAATTCTTAGTAAACAATTCAAGAGCCCATTGGAGGTGGATGGCAGTAAAGTAAGAATTATGAAAGAACTGCCAAGGAAAGTCATCAGTGACAGGAGACTTTACAAAAGGTTGACAGAAAAACTGAGAGAAAAAGAAATGATACAGGTGGGAACTTCCACAGGGTTGGAGCTTTAAATTCAATGGACGGAGATTTACCATCACAACCACTCAGCAAATGACAAGCTTTCTGAGTGAGCATAAAGACTTTGGGGGATCAGATAAAGAATAAAAACCATTATGGATTACAAATTAATGTCTTGGAATATAAATGGACTTAGTTCACCACAAAAAAGAAGGGCAACTTTTCACTGGATTGAGAAACAAAATGTAACATAATCTGTCTACAAGAAGTACACATCAAACAAACAGATTACAAATTTTTATGGAATAAGCAACTGGGTGTGGAATTTTTTTCACTGGCTAAAGAGAAAAAACGGGGGTAGTTTTCTACAACAAACAAGAACTAGACCCAGAATTTTTAAAGATGATGATGGCAAATATATTGCGGTAGAAGTGACACTGAATTACAAAAGAACTTTGTTGCTGGGAGTATATGTTCCGAATGGAACGAAAGACTCTTTTTAAAAATGATATAATGCAACAATTAGACCATGTGGTGTATGATCAAATTATGATAATGGGAGACTTTAATGGAACAGTGAAAAATACTTTGGACAGAACTGGGGGAAAAAATAACAAAGGGAAACTACCAAAATCATTCTTTGAATTTTTAAAACAAGAGAGTTTAGTGGATATATGGAGGGAATTAAATCCCAAAGAACGTGATTATACTTACTTTTCGGTGAGGCACAACTCTTTTTCGAGAATTGATATGATTTGGACCACAAAAGATCTTGGACTTTTAACGAAGAAAATAAAGATACTTCCTAAAATGAGCAGATCACAATCCAATATTGTGGTCTGCAAAATCAGAGAAAAAGACTCTAAGGTGGCAGATAAATGAGGATTTGCTACAGAAACAGGAAATAGTGGTGTCTCTGGAAAAGGAAACTAAATGCTTCTTCCAAATAAATGAAAAAAGAAGATACCCAGTTTCGAATTGTGTGGGATGCATACAAAGCAGTAATGAGAGGCATTTTGATTACATTGAACAACAAAGACAAAAGAGCCAAAAATAAACAAATGATAGACATTCAGAAAGAAATTGGTAAAAAAGAGAAAGAGCTGAAAAAACGACCTGGGAAATAGATCATAAGAGAAATTACAATATTACAAAGCCAACTGAGCCATTTGCTGAATAAGGAATTGGAATGGAATTTAAAGAGACTACAGCAGAAATCTTTTGAAGGTGCGAATAAAATATCTTGCATGGCAAATGAAAAAAAGAAGGGAGAATAAAGTAATTAACAAAATTGTATCTGGTGAAAAAGACATTGTTGACCATGAAGGCATTAAAAGGGAATTTTACAAATATTATGCCAAGCTATTTAAAAGCCAAAGTGTAGATAGAAAAAGAATTGATGAGTACCTACAGAAAATTAAGGCTAACTCATTAACAAAAAATATGGAGAATTTGCTGAATAAGCCAATTGAGAGGGGAGAAATAGAGGAGGCAATCAACTCAATGAAATTAGGAAAAGCACCTGATTCAGATGGCTTCACGGCAAAATTTTATAAAGTTCTCACGGAGACGCTATTACTAAAACTTCAGATAGTGATGAACACTATAAGATTAGATGGGAAAGTTCCTTGTACATGGAAAGAAGCAGTAATTTCTTTGATACCAAAAGAAGACAGAGACACCACGAATGTGAAAAATTATAGACCAATTTCATTTCTAAACAATGACTATAAAATATATGCAAGGATTTTAGCAGAATGCCTTAAAGAGCATTTGAACAGTTTTATAAAAGAAGAACAAGCAGGATTTCTTCCCAAAAGACAAATTAGAGATAACATAAGAACAGTTATAGATATTATTGAGTACTATGAGAAGCATCCTGAAAAAGAAGTAGCATTATTTTTTGTAGACACAGAGAAAGCATTCGATAATGTGAATTGGGACTTTATGTTTGCAGTGATGGAGAAATTGAGATTGGGAGAAGACTTTATCAGAATGGTAAAGGCGATATATTCTGAACAATCAGCAAGGCTTTGCATTAATGCAGATTTAACAGAAAAAATGATAATAAATAAAGGAATAAGACAAGGTTGCCCTCTATCTCCATTCATATTTATAATGACGTTAGAGGTTTTGTTAATTCAAATCCAAGAAGATAAAGAGATAGAGGGGCTAAAATTGAAAGGTTTTTCCTATAAATACAGAGCATTTGCAGATGATGTGATGTTTATAAATGAAAATCCCACTCATGTAACACCATTGCTGCTTCGTAAGATACAAGAATATGGAGAGTTGGCAGGCTTCTATATAAACAAAGAAAAATCAAAAATCATGTGTAAAAATATGTTAAGGAACTACAGAGATTAACAGAGTGTGAAATTACCTCAAAAGTAAAATATTTAGGTGTAGAAATAACAATGAAAAATATTGATTTGTATAAAAACAATTATGAGAAACTCTGGCATAAGATTGATGGAGATATGATTAAATGGAATAAATTGAACCTATCTATGCTGCGCAGAATCTCTGCAATTAAGATAAACGTTTTACCGAGAATTATGTACCTGTTCCAAACAATTCCAATAGTAAAATACAATAAACAATTTAATAGATGGCAAAGAAAACTTTCAGAATTCGTATGGGCTGGGAAAAAAAAGAATTAAAATTAAAATTTTGACTGATGCGAAAGAAAGAGGTAGATTCCAGTTGCCTAACTTAAAGTTGTATTATGATGCAGTTTGCCTGGTGTGGATTAAGGAATGGATGACATTATTAAATAGAAAGTTATTGGCATTAGAAGGACATGGAAATGTTTTTGGATGGCATGCTTACATGTACTATGGGAAAAATAAGATGGATGGTTTATTCTCACATCTTGAGTCTTGAGATATAATATTAAGAAGGCACCAGATATTTTCTGTTGGGATTACAAATGGAAAAATTTCGAAAGCAAGGTAGAACAATAATTTGGTACATGTTTTCAGCTGCACGGACATTATATGCCCAATTGTGGAAACAAGATAAAATACCAGAAGTATGGGAATGGATTATGAAAGTCATGCATTGGAGTGAAATGGACAAACTTATAAGAATCTTAAAAGAACAAGATTTAGAGAAGTTTAAAAATGACTGGGGAAAGTTTCAAAAATAAATGGAAAAACAATGGAACGTTAAAGGACATTTGGTGATCTTTGACACTGGTTAATTTTTAAAGAAACGATATATGGATTACAGTTTAAGAAATATGATTATTGGATTATAACTTTTTCTTTTTCTCCCAATGACTAAGAAGAAATATCATGAAGATGGATTATAATTATAACCTTTGGGTGTTTTGGAGAAAGATTCTTTAATAGATAGAATTTATTACCTTATAACAAATTAGGTTAAACAGTAATACGAGGACGTTTGCTAAGGGGGCATGCACTGCTGGGGGTCACAAAAAAGGGTGTGTGTGGAGAAAATGTTATATATGTGTATTAACATTTAATGACAAATAATGACACGTTATCACAATATATTACATTATAATAAATTGTTTTAAACAAAAAAATTTCATCTTATTCCCAAGATTCTAACTCCTAACTCCACTCTTTCTCCTGCTCCTCCTCTCTACGTTCCCAAGAATCTCTCATGAACTGATTTTCCTGCCCACCAGTTTTCTGTCTCCTTTCATTCATCTCCATGCTTGTGTGTATCCATGTGTCACCTCTCTCACCTTCCTACTATTGATGGTAAATCTTCAATGCCAAAACCATAATACATATTGATCGATTTTGCACTCAACTTACCCCGCTCTCCCATTTGTTTTCTCTGAACGGCATCCATCGGATTTCCCACTATCTGCGCAGAGTTACAGGAAGTGTCGCGGTTTTCGCACAGCAAACGGAAACTGGGTTTTAGCGGTTTCTGTTTGCTGCGTGAAAGCTGCGATGCTTCCTGTAACTCTGGCACAGATAGTGGGAAATGTGATGGATGCCACAGAGAGAAGACAAACGGGAGAGCGGGGCAAGGTGAGTGCGAAATCGGTCTTAGATTTTAGATCATCTTTATTTGTACCTGTTCCTATTTGAACCATATCAGACTAACAATGTAAAAACTCAGCAGTGTTTTAGACAATCCCCAATTGGCATATTCATACCTGAAAACATTTGCTGTTTCGCCTTGATCATGCCCCCCCCAAAAAAGTGACATAATTTTCATCCTGTAATGTTCTTACATAAATTTTCAGATTAGCAAAAGTTTGCATAACCAGCAGCATTTTCCCCCCAAATAAAACTTGTATCACTTTGACTTGTGAATGTACATTATCTGAATTTTTTTGCTGTTTGTACAGAAACATCAATTATCAGTGATTTCAAAAATACCATCATTAAAGATCTGTTAAAATAGTTTACAATTCTGTGAGCGGATGCCTTTTTTCAAATTACTCAAGAACAAAGAGCAAAGGTCATCACAAACAGCTTGTGTTCACATCCTGCAGGAACAAATGGGAGGTTCTTATTGCTCATAGGGGTGCTTGTCTTTCTCCAAGGAACTCAGAGCAGCATTATAGCCTTACAACAATCCTGTGAGGCTGCCTGTCCTCCCCCTGCCCCCAACTCCAAAGTAAGCTTTGTAGCTGAGCCATAAAATTTCCTGCAGTCACATTTTGTATTCTACAAAGTGCTATATATATTGATGGCACCATATAAACAGTAAACAATAACAGTCTAAACCATTGCACAACATTATGGTCTTAGAAATAAAATGTCCCAGTAAGCAAACATAAAGAAGTTGTGTTTTGTGTTTATTGGTTATATCATTTTGTTGTATTTTATAATATATATTTTCTAATTTTTTCAATAGCTATGGCTGAGAGGCAGACTAGACATCTGGGGGAAAAAATAGATACCATATCAGGGAAAAGAGTGACTTACCATGTGCAGTAAATCTCTGCTCATCTTCACAACAAAGCCCTGGAATAGTTCCTCAAAGATATGTAGGATTTTAGTGAGGTAGCCACGCTTAGCTGCTCTGGCTTGCAGACGCTTGGCAGTTTTTGATGTTTGGAGTTTAAGGCCTTCCTCTTTGAGCACCACAATATAATGCCCAGGCAAACACCATGCAGCCTGTGTTTAAACATATAGGAACAGGTAGGAAAACAGAGAGAAGTAATAAAACTCTTCTGACTTATAAAAGTGTATGTGCCACCAACAGAATACGCTAACCTGGATGACATTCCACTATCCTTAAAATATTTACAAGATAAGACCTTATGTAGAATGCCATATTTGCCATTTTCATATGTGTAGTGTAGCCAGCAGATCCTATGATTGTCTGGCAGCCAGAAGTTCTAATTCTTTAGCATCATCCAGGGTGCACCATAAGGAAACAAGTTAGGATTGCTATGTAAAGTATGGAAGACAGCTAATAGAATGTAACAGTCTTTGGCAGTTGTGAAGATCTGTTGTTTATACAGGGCAAAATACCAGGACCCAAATGCAACTGTAGTGCAGCTCAACAAACTTTTTTCCATCTGTCACAGGAATGTGAACATTGTGCTTTCCAGGGAGATGTGATGGAGTTTTTGAACTCTTCCCAGCTGTGACAGCGTGGATTGTGATGGGCAAAACCACTTCCTGCCACTCTACTGGCCCCCATGGCACTGCCATAAACTCAGGGCCCTGTCTCAGATTACTTGGGTGGGAAACTGGTCCTGTGGTCCAAACAAAATGTTCTGACATGCCACTGCTCAGCACACATGACAGGAGTTTCCTACCCCTTGCACAAGAGCATGTTCTTGTTGTCCATCAGTGCTTCTAATAAGTTTAATGTTGGCAATTTCCCTGCATCTTTTTATTTTATATGTCAAAAATAAATAGACTAGGAGGTTAATGGCCACTTTCTTCAAAGGATCAGTATGCATGTTAAATAGCTAGAAAACAGCTTGATTTCATCCCGATGCCAATCTGTGAACAACGCCGTACGGCTCAAGGGGCTCGAGGAGGTGGTGCCTCCTTGCATTTTTTACAGGCCCCCTCCCATAGCCTTGGCTTTCCTCCCCCTCCTCTTGCCACTTTCATCCTTTCTACAGAACGATGGAGCCTGCCTGGGAAGCAAAGCAAACTCTTTAAGTCTTCTCTGGATTGGACTCCAAGTGAGTTAGATTGAGAGTGGCTGGTGAGGGAGGGGGGCTTTGTAAGGATTGCAATTTGCTGGGATCTTTGTCTGACTCTGAAACAAAGTGTATGCCTCTTCACCAATAACAGCTATAAAATGACCATTTGCCAGATCAACTGCTTGTTTTGTTTTCAGGCCTCTGCTTGGCCTACCTTCCATCTATTATAAATACTGCCTGGGGATGGGGGAAATGTAAATCTTATCTCTTTTTTTCTTTTTCAAGCCTCCTTGTGTAGGCCACACTGAAAAAGAAAAAGTCTTTTTTAAAAGAGAAAACTGTATTAAAAATGAGTTCCCCTTATTGCCTACAGTGCATCTACAGTCCCTAAATTCGAGAAGTTCTTCACTATGTGAAATGTCTAATAATAACTTCTTTGAATGGTACGCCAGCTCACTCACACACATGAAAACACATGAAGCTGCCTTATGTGAGAACTCTGTCAGCCCCAGCTACCTCACAGGGTGTCTGTTGTGGGGGAGGAAGATAAAGGAGATTGTGACCACTCTGAGATTCATAGGGCGGGATATAAATCCAATATCTTCTACTACTACTGAATCAGACAGGAATTTAACAGCATATACAATGTTGAAGCATATCTTGGTGTGTCCAGTGATTGATTTGTCTTGGTTTTGGGAATCTGAGGTTTTAACTGTCAAAGCCTGTCTGTTCAGACAGAATTTGAATGGAAATTTTTGTTATATCCATACAAAAGCATACAAGGACTATTTAAAATAAATTCAAGATGCAGAGTTGCAGTGTGCTTTCAATGTGCTTGTGAATGAATTCAAATTCAGGAAACTCAGTTTGGTGCAAGGAACTGAAGCATTTCTGAAGACTGTTAATCCTCATTTAGCAATGAAACATAATATGTGAGGAAATCGGTTTCAATGTATAGATTGGGAGGAGGTGGAGGTGGAAAGAAAGCAACTTTAAATGCATTCTCCAAGCTGCCAGCTTTGTTAATAATAATAATAATAACTTTTATTTCTATCCCGCCCTCCCCGCCTAGGCGGCTCAGGGCGGCTAACAACAATTTACACGTTAACATAAATAATAAAACTTTAGATTTAACAATTAAAATTAAACATATAAAAACCAGTCAGTTAAGTTAAAATACATAATTTACATTACACTATATATATATATAAATATATCTGGCAGTAATAAAACTATTATAGCGCTGGTTCTGCCAGTTTAGACAATCTTATATGAGTGTTCTTATATTTAATAGATGGCGGTTCTTTGTATCATGCAACTCAGCAGTCAGTGTCACCATAGGCTTGTCCAAAAAGGGCGGTCTTGCAGGCCCTGCGGAATTGGTCGAGGTTCCGCAGGGCCCGCACTTCCTCCGGAAGCTGGTTCCACAGTGCAGGTGCCGCAGCTGAAAAGGCCCGTACTCTGGTGTTTTGGAGTTTGACCTCTCTCGGCCCAGGGATAGTCATTTTGTTTTTACCCACTGACCTCAGTGCCCTCTGGGGTTCATATGGGGAGAGACGGTCCCTTAGGTAGGCTGGTCCTCGGCCATATAGGGCTTTAAAGGTGATAACCAACACTTTGTACTGGACTCGGTAGGTAATTGGTAACCAGCGCAGTCCGCGCAGCCCCGGCCGTATGTGCTCCCATTTCGAGAGCCCCAATAGTAGCCTGGCCGACGCGTTCTGCACCAGCTGTAACTTCCGGGTCCAGCACAGAGGTAGCCCCAAGTAGAGTGCATTACAGTAGTCCAATCTTGAGGTGACCGTTGCATGGATCACTGTTGCGAGGTCGCGGCGTTCCAGGAAGGGGGCCAACTGCCTTGCCCGCTTCAGATGGAAGAATGCTGACTTGGCAGTGGCTGCTATCTGGGCCTCCATTGATAACGAAAGCTCCAGTAAAACACCCAGACTTTTTACCTGGCGCGCTGGTTCCAATGGCGCGCCGTCGAAAGTTGGGAGAGCTATTTCCCCTCTCAGAGCGCCACGACCCGCACAAAGGACCTCTGTCTTCGCTGGATTCAACTTCAACCCACTCAATCTGAGCCACGTCGCCACAGCCTGTAAGGCCCGATCCAGGTTCCCTGGGGCGGAGCCAGGCCGGCCATCCATTAGTAGATAGAGCTGGGTGTCATCTGCATATTGATGGCAACCCAGCCCGAACCTCCGGACAATCTGGGCAAGGGGGCGCATATAAATGTTGAACAGCATTGGGGAGAGAACAGCTCCCTGAGGCACCCCACAATCCAGTGTGTGCCTCTGGGATCGCTCACCCCCAATGGCCACCCTTTGTCCCCGATCAGAGAGGAAGGAGGAAAGCCATTGTAGGGCCAACCCCCCAACCCCTAAGTCGGCAAGGCGGCGCTTTAGCAACTGGTGGTCGACTGTGTCAAATGCCGCCGACAGGTCTAATAACATCAGTACCGCAGCGCCGCCCCGATCCAGATGCCGCTGGAGGTCATCCACTAAGGCGACCAGCACTGTCTCCGTCCCATGGCTCGGTCGGAACCCAGATTGGCACGGGTCAAGAACGGAAGCGTCATCTAGGAACCTCTGTAGCTGCAGCGCCACTGCCCTCTCAATAATTTTACCTAAAAATGGTAAATTAGACACCGGACGGTAGTTCGCCAATTCGGCCGGGTCTGCTGTACTTTTTTTTAGGAGAGGGCGAACCAACGCCTCTTTCAAAGGCGTTGGGAAATGCCCCTCTACGAGGGATCTATTTATGATGTCCCGTAAAGGACATCTAAGCTCCCTCTGGCAGGATTTAATCAGCCAAGAGGGGCAAGGATCCAAATCACATGTTGTTGGGCGAGCAGCGGAGAGGATCCCATCGACTTCCTCCAGATTGAGCGGATCGAAGTGATCCAGAACCAAACCCGAAGTCAGGCACGGAGCCTCAATTCCACTCACTGTTTCCAAGGTGGTAGGCAGGTCTTGGCGGAGCAGTGAGATTTTATCCGCAAAATATTTCGCAAATGCCTCACAGCCAATCTCCAATTCCCTAATGTTTGGTTTGCCTTGTGGCAATGTTATGAGATCCCCAATTATTCTAAACAATTGTGCTGGGCGCAAATTTGCGGATGCAATCTTGGTTGCAAAGTAATTTTTCTTTGCAGCCTTGACTGCCATCTCATACGACTTCATAAACGTTCTGTAGGATGTTCTCACTGCTTCGTCCCGAGTATGTCTCCACTGCCTCTCTAGTCGTCTGAGCCCTTGTTTGAGCTGGCGCAATTCTAAGGTGTACCATGGTGCCAGTCTCGTACGAGGGCGCAGAGGGCGCCGGGGTGCTATTTCGTCGATGGCCCTGGTTAGTCGGTCTTGCCAGATCTCCACAAGGCCATCGAGGGAATTGCTAGTGGGCCAAGGATCCCCCAGGGCCGTTTGGAACCGTTCCGGGTCCATCAGGCTCCGGGGGCGAGCCAAAATAGGCTCTCCGCCCATACAGGGTTGGTGTGACGTCCCCACACGGGCCTTAAGGGCTAGGTGATCCGACCATGGTACCGCTTCTGCCGCGATATCGCTCACCGAAATCCCGGACGCAAAGATCAGGTCTAGTGTGTGACCAGCTTGATGCGTGGGAGTCGTAACAAGTTGAGAGAGCCCCAGTGTCGCCATGGAAGACACTAGGTCCATCGCCTGAGTGGAGGCCATGTCATCGGCATGGACGTTAAAGTCACCCAAGACCATAAGCCTCGGGAACCTCAACGCCCAGCCTGCCACTGCCTCCAATAGTGATGGTAAGGCGCTGGTTGGTGCGTGAGGCCGACGGTACACCAACCAGACTGCCAACCCCTCTCCGGCATCCCACGCCAAACCGGCACATTCGATACCATCAATCCTTGGGTCCGGGAGGGCCCGAAAGGAGTAATCCTCCCGTATGAGTAACGCCACTCCTCCCCCCCGCCCGCTGATCCGTGATTGGTGAAAGACCGAGTATCCCGGGGGGGCCATTTGGGAGAGTGCTACTGTCTCCCCGTCCCTCACCCAGGTCTCGGTCACGCAAGCCAGGTCCACGTCCTGCTGGAGCAAGAACTCCCTCAGGGTCGCGGTCTTGTTGTTTATGGACCTGGCGTTGCATAACACCAATGACAGAGGCAAGCAATTCCTCTTGGTCCCACTACCTGCCACCGTTGGGATGGGAAGTAGACTGGAAGGCGACCGAGCCCCTTTTTGTCTCTGTCTCCTTCCTTTATATAACTGTCTACTCCCACCGTCATACCTTCCCCTCCCCAGGAGCACTGGAATCCCTTGGCCGGACATTGCGGCTGCACTAAGTAGAATTCTCAGATCTTGCTCACCGATTCTTCCCGGTCTGTCGTTTTAGCTGTCCTCTTACTAACCCCTCTGACTCCAACCGCAAGACCCACTTCCTATATCTTAAATTAATTAATTTAATTGTCCTCCCCAATCTGTTTCAATCAATTGTTATGAAATCTTCTATAAATTTATTCCTCCCAGCATCAATAAAAATAGCCTCCCTCCCATCCCCTCACTATTAATGAGCTGAGCATCGGTAACTACTTTCCAATATATATAAATATATATTAAAAATCTAAATTACAATTGATTAAATTAAATTTCCTAATAAATTAATTAACAATAAATTATATCAATTTCTACTAGTGATCAAGCCGTTGGTCAGTCATTGGGTATAAATTGCACATTGTCCGTTCTTCACCTAATTTATTAGGCTCAGTTGTTTTTAAAGTGCAAATGCAGATGTTACAGTCTAGGGGGGAGATGAGGGAAGCAGGCTCTTCTATGGTCTTCCACATTGGTCAAATTCCGTTGCTCTTAACTCCTTCAAGAAGTTGTGTGCAAACTGAGCTCCCCTGAGCCCCGTATAGGGCTTCTCTGTTGGGGCTGCCCAGGTCGCTGGCCAGTTGTGTTATGTGGCGTTTTTGATGTTCAGTCGAAGGGAGGGGGGGGAGGGCAGGGCGGTTGATAAAGAAGAGGGGGGGCAGGTAGGGGGGGTTGGAGGTAGAGGCTAGAGAAATGGCTCTAGGGAAATGGCTTGGGGAAGTGTTTTAAAGAGAGAAATGCCTTCTCCAAATTGGCCAAAGGGGCAGTGTGGGCTTTGAGAGCCACACAATATGTGTGAAAGAGCCACAGTTTGGCCACCCCTGTGAAGTATGGTGGTCCAGACCTTACTTTGGAGTTGACTACTGCTGTAATAAATTATAACAAATCTGAAATATTATTGTGCAATAAACCACTTCTATTTGTAACAATAATAATAAAAACCCTGAAACATTTTTATGCAATAAACCACTTGTATTTATTATTTATTTATTGGTTACTTATAAGAACAAGCATGGTGTGACAGCTCCACACAGTCATATAATAGCGGGTCCCACTTGGGCCCCCTGAGGAAAAAGCTGCTAGCTACGGGGCTGCCTGTGAAACATATGACTTAAAAACTGCCAGCTGCACTCCTAATTCAGTGCTATGGTGCATACCCAAAAAATGTGACAGGTCAACTTTACAACCACCACCACCCCACCCCAGTTCACATGAACTGTACCAGAAGCACTCTATGAATGCATCCAATCCAAAGAATAAGCAAGGACCAAAAGCAGCTTAAGGATTAGGCAAAATGAAACCACAGAACATAAGAGAAGCCATGTTGAATCAGGCCAATGGCCCATCCAATCCAACACTCTGTGTCACACAGTGGCCAATATATGTATACATATATATATACTGTGGCTAATAGCCACTGATGGACCTCTGCTCCATATTTTTATCCAATCCCCTCTTAAAGCTGGCTATACTAGTAGCCCCACCACATGCTGTGGCAGTGAATTCCACATCTTAATCACCCTTTGGGTGAAGAAGTATTTCCTTTTATCCGTTTTAACCTGACTGCTCAGCAATTTCATTGAATGCTCACGAGTTCTTGTATTGTGAGAAAGGGAGAAAAGGACTTCTTTTTCTGCTTTCTCCATCCCGTGCATAATCTTGTAAACCTCTATCATGTCACCCCACAGTCGATATTTTTCCAAGCTAAAGAGCCCCAAGCGTTTTAACCTTTCTTCATAGGGAAAGTGTTCCAAACCTTTAATCGTTCTAGTTGCCCTTTTCTGCACTTTTTCCAATGCTATAATATCCTTTTTGAGGTGCGGTGACCAGAATTGTACAGTATTCCAAATGAGACCACACCATTGATTTATACAGGGGCATTATGATACTGGCTGATTTTTCAATTCCCTTCCTAATAATTCCCTGCATGGCGTTGGCCTTTTTTATTGCAATCACACACTGTCTTGACATTTTCAGTGAGTTATCTACTACGACCCCAAGATCTCTCTCTTGGTCAGTCTCTGCCAGTTCACAACTCATCAACTTGTATTTGTAGCTGGGATTCTTGGCCCCAATGTGCATTACTTTGCACTTGGCCGCATTGAACCTCATCTGCCACTTTGACGCCCACTCGCCCAGCCTTAACAGATCTCTTTGAAGTGCCTCACAATCCTCTCTGGTTCTCACCACCCTGAACAATTTAGGGTCATCTGCAAACTTGGCCAGTTCACTGTTTACTTCCAACTCCAGATCATTAATGAACAAGTTAAAGAGCATGGGACCCGTACTGAGCCCTGCGGCACCCCACTGCTTACCTTCCTCCACAGTGAAGACTGCCCATTTATACTCACTCTCTGCTTCCTATTAATTAGCCAGTTTTTGATCCATAAGAGGACTTGTCTTTTTACTCCATGACTCTCGAGCTTACTAAGGAGCCTTTGATGAGGAACTTTATCAAAAGCTTTCTGGAAGTCAAGGTAAACAAGATCTATTGGGTCCCCTTTGTCCACATGTTTGTTCACCCCCTCAAAGAAATGTAACAGGTTAGTGAGGCAAGATCTTCCCTTACAGAACCCACAATGACTCTAAAATGGGAAATCTTTGGGTAACAACCTCCCCCCCCCCCCCATCATAGCCTTTGTGGCATGGTTACTTCCATAGTGATAAGTCCTCAAGTGACATGTGGATCCACCCCCCAGTGCAAACCTGCACTCGGCCATGGTCCTGCATCTGGCTGAAATCCCAAAGGCTTTGATGACCAACCCTTTCCTATTGGCAACTCTTTACCCAAAGGCTGCGGAGGGGGGGGGGGATGCAACACCCCATAAAGCCCTGCTGCTGCTGCCCTTAGGGATGGATTTGTGTCAAGGCCGTTGCCCTGCTGCTGCCTTGGAAGAAGAGAAGCGACCGTAGGGAGGGAAGGCGGCAGGCAGCGCCCTGAGGGGCGTTCTGAGGAGCTCTTCCTCACCGCAGCTAAGGGGCCCCGCCACCCCTCGCCGCTCGCTTCCCAGAACCAGGTGAAGAAGCCCAACGCAGCGTGTCCCAGAAGAAGCCAGGCAAACAGGCTTCGTGAAAGCGTCGGCTGGAATGGCGCCTCGGGCCAGCCATAAGAACATAAGAGAAGCCATGTTAGATCAGGCCAATGGCCCATCCAGTCCAACACTCTGTGTCACACAGTGGCAGAAAATTTTTTATATATATACACACACACTGTGGCGAATAGTCACAGTCTTTCAAATGGCTCGGGATCCCTGTCCTGGCCAAGGCGGCTGCCCTTCTGGCGCGCCCTTCCCACCGGTGCCTGCCTTCCGCACTTTGGCCAGGCCACTGTCTGTCCTCCAGCTTCAAGCGCCCAAAGCAATCCCGGCGCCTTCTTTTCCGACGCCGCCGCTCCCGCCCGCCCGCCCATTGATTAAGGGCATTCCCTCCCTCCCCCCCCCCCCCAGCAACAGAAGCCGCCCGCGAGCTGCCCGCCAGCCCAGCCACACCACTTCCCCGCCGCGAGTCCAGCTGCCCTCCCGCGAGTCAAGACAGCCAGAAGACCCAGTCCCGCCCCGTCACCTGCTGGCTCCTGTAGAAAGCTGCAGCTCCGCCGCGGGGTTTCCCGAAGTGGCTCTGCTGCGGCCCCTGGCGGGAAGCGAGGGCGCGGGGGGTGGTGATGCGGCTGGAGCCGGAGTCGTCTTCCTGCGGAGTGGCGGCGGGCGCCAAGGCGGCGAGTGCGGCCAGCAGCAACGGAGCACGGGACCAGCTGCCCATCGTGCCTTCCTTGCCCCGAAACAGGCGCGGGATCCCGGCGGCCCGCGAAGAAGCTCGCCGGAGGGAGCGGGCAGCAGCTGGGCGGGCCGGGAGAGGAGAGGAGAGCGCCCTTCTGCGCTGCCTGCGCCGGGGCTGCTGGAGGAGACTGGGCGCCGATCCGGCTGGCTGGCTGGCTGGCGAGCTGCGCTTCCCGCCGCTGCTGTGGCACAGAGCGAAGGACTAGCGAGCGGCAAGCAAGGGCATCGCCTGGCCTCCCTCGCCGGCGCACTCACACACACACTTCGGGTCCCACTTGCCTCCCCTCCCCCTCAGCCCACCCCACCCCGACACACACCTGAGCTCTTCCCCAGATCTGTTGGGCGTGAATGTGCCCGATCACGCCGCGATTATCCCATCGGACCATCCTATCTTGTTAAACATTAAGTGGCGCTGTTCTCATCCTTTGAGGTGAAGTTTCTGCCCCTTTTTGCTTTTTCAGGGCATTCCTCTGCCTAGCCCGGGAAAGGCAAATGTCTGTACCTTACATGCAGGCACATGTATCTAGAAGCGAAAGAGCACAAGAACCATTTGAGAGACACTGAAAGGATGGGCCTCTGAGTTTTGTGTGCAGGGCTTGCAGCAAAGAGGTACCACAATGCACTTTGCTGACTCTGAGCTAAAGTCAATGACCCTTTCTCTAGAACTTTAATAGCAGACAAGTATTCACTCAACAACACACAATATTGATTGACAAGAGTGCCCAAATATGCAGGAAAGCCCTAGTCCAGCATCTTAAGACACAGACCTTTCACAGCCCTATTCAATGTGCTTAGTAGTTGATGCAATGAAGGCTAACAGAAGCAAATTACTCCTCCAGACTTTAGTGTGACTGCTCTAGAGTATTCTGTTTCAGGACTTCAGCCAAAAATGACAAAAGATTGTCCATCTGAGATGTACCTACCAGCCTTGTCACTTTCAAGAGCATCTAGAAGATGCTTGAGAGATGCCAAATAAAACTATGAGCGTGTATTTTTGATACAGTGACAACAGAAATACTTCATATGACAGTGTGTACTGAAGTTTCAAAAAAAAAATTGGAAAGTGCCCCTCTTATACTTCAGAATGATTCTCACAGACTATTTTATCCACTTCAGTACAGTCCATTATATACACAATTTTCACCACCATTTTATTTTTTTGCCAAGACATAACCGTGGGCGGGACTGTTGAGTATCTTCCCATATGTTTCCATAGTTGTTTGTGTTTTTACTCCTCTTCCTGACTGTTTCTTTCCTGTTTTATGCACAAAACAATGTGGCCTGCTAAGGAAATCTGGAACACCCATATTGGCACTTGTATGGAATATGCTGGCATCAGTTATGATGAGGTCCGGGACTATATTGCTTTTCTATCTGAACTAAGAACAATATCCTTAAATCAAAGATTTCAGGTTTTCACGGCTGGTAACATCATTAGGGTTGGTAGAATCTTTCGGGATCAAGTGCCGAGTTCTACTGGAGAAAGTTTTCCTTCCAGACGTTTCGTTCTCAACTGCGGAGAACATCCTCAGTGGCGTTGCAGCCGGAGCAGGCGCTCTGACCTTCTTGGCTGCTGTGCATTGAGTGGGGCCAGGGCTGCTGGAGAGCTGCTATTTGTAGGCTGGAGGGGGTGTGATGAAAGGGCAATTGGTTTGTGGATGTGCCCATTGTTTGGTGGGGCTTCCTGGAAGGGTAGTGATAAGGAAACTGGCTGTTGAATGTGACCATTGTTCTGTGTTAATTGCTGTGTTAATTGTTAATATCTTCAAACCCCTTCCAACCTTCCCAGCAATTAACACAGAACAATGGTCACATTCAACAGCCAGTTTCCTTATCACTACCCTTCCAGGAAGCCCCACCAAACAATGGGCACATCCACAAACCAATTGCCCTTTCATCACACCCCCTCCAGCCTACAAATAGCAGCTCTCCAGCAGCCCTGGCCCCACTCAATGCACAGCAGCCAAGAAGGTCTGAGCGCCTGCTCCGGCTGCAACGCCACTGAGGATGTTCTCCGCAGCTGAGAACGAAACGTCTGGAAGGAAAACTTTCTCCAGTAGAACACGGCACTTGATCCCGAAAGATTCTACAAACCCTAATATCCTTGAATATCTGTTTGCCTGAATCTGATGAGGATGAATAAATGAATCCAGACAAAATAGAGTTGCTCACTGTAGGGAGGGGGTTTCCTAAAAAGTGAAGAACTGCAAGTCCTAAATAGAAGGACTGCATTGCTCCTGACAGGAGGAGGAGGAGATTGGATTTATACCTTACCCTTCAATTGGAGTCTCAGAGCAGCTCACAGTCTCCTTCCCATCCTCTCCCTACAACAGGCACCCTATGAGGTAGGTGGGGCTGAGAGCTCTGACAGACACTGCTCTTGAGATAACAGCTCTGACAGAGTTATGATTGACCCAACCTCACATACAGTTGTATGTGGAGGAATGGGGAATCAAATACGGTTCTTCCAGATAAGAATCTGTGCACTTAACCTGTGCGCACAGTAGAGTTTCCCATCTTGGGAATGCTTCTTGGCCCAGGTCTCCTCAGAGGTTTCTTGTAGTAGGCTGCGGTGAGGAACATGTTTTGTCACAATTATTGGCTGTTCCTGGAAGAGAAGGGAGGCCAGTTGTTCTGTACACCCTGTAGCCTCCCTGTATGGCCACTGCAATGTGCTAACTGTGAGACACCCAGTGAAGCCAATTCAAACACCTGAATTGATCCAGAATGTGATAACCAAACTGGTGAGGAGCAGTAATGAAAGAGCTCCACTGGCAGCTATTTGTTTTCAGACCAATCTTAAGGTCCTGCTTCTGTCTTTTAAAGCTCCATACAGCCTGGTCCACTGTAGTCCAGTAATGAATCTCTGCTGCAGATGTCACCTCCATCAGCAGCTAGATTGTCTTTCACAACTGACACAGTATTCTCTGTTGTGGCCTCATATTTATGGAAATCATTATCATTTTTTACATTTTTATTTATTTATTTTAGAAAAACAGTGAGGGTACGAAAAAGAAAAAATGGGTTATGCAACATAATTAAATTTGTCAAAGACAATCATGTAGTTCATAATATATAGGATTGATAATATTTTCCTTTCATCTCCTTCATTATAATTTTAAAGATATTATCAATAAAATACAATAAGTCTTATTTCTGTTGGGGTACAATTGTATTTATCATCTAAGCTTTAAGTTTCAAACTTCATAACTAATCTATTTCAGCATTACTACATATTCAACCTAACATATTTTCAACACGTCTACATATTTATTAGAATTTTTAATAGATAAGCAGAATATCATGCTGTAAAGAAAAGTCTATCACATACCTCATATACAAAACCCATTTATATTCAGGATATTACATTTGGAACAGATTTTAATTTTACTTCTATTTCATTACCATACATTTGTATATGATATTTTCTCAATTTAAGTTTGTCTCTGCTAGCATAATACACATTCAATCTTTCCTCAAATTTTGTAATGGACTTGTTTCTCAAATAGGTTGTTAATTTTGCCATTACTGTGTATTCAGCAAGTTTATTTTTCCATTCTTCTAAATGTGAACAGACATCTAGCTTCAATTTTGCTTCATAAATAGTTCTAGCCACTGTCACCATGTATTTGAATAGCTATTCTAAAAAAATTGGTAATTTGTTATGCAGAATACCTTATAGCATGCTCTTGGCTTCCATTGGGAATTTAAGCTTTAACTTTAATATATTATGCATTTTTGGTGTATTCTTTCCAATATTTTTTTGCTTTTTTACAAGTTCATCACATATTTTTTAAAGTTGACATTTCCAGCATTTTCCTTTGTAGTTTTCTCAATGTCCTTTGGAGTTATATACCATCTGAAACACATTTTGTATCAATTTTCCCTTAGTGACTGGCTGACTACAAATTTGACATCTTTCCCCCACAGTCAATCTTACTGTTGCATAGATACTGTATCTGTTTTTTAAGGTATTGCATCCACATAACGATCCATTTTTTCACTTTCTTAATCATCCATTTTCCATTTCTAGCTGGAGTAAAATCTTATATATCTGTCATAGTAAATGTTCTTTTTGTTTTATAACCAGCTGCTCAAATTCAGTTGCATCTACATGATGCTATAAGAGTCTACCCTGTGAAGCAGCTGCCATTTCCTTCAGGGGAACACAGATCTCTGTAGTCCAGAGATTAGTTGAAATTCCAGGAGAATTCCAGGCCCCATCAGGGGGTTGGCAGCCTTACTAGCCATAAATAATTTCTCTTTACCTGACAGAAATTTCCTTGTGGTTACAGATAATAGCTTCCTCAAGAGTAAGGGGCTGCTAATGAGAAAGCTATGAAATGGGCATGGCTGAAGAGCCATTTATCATTCTAGGGCTATTCCACTGCCCTGCTGGTTCAGGCAAGCCTTAACTAGAGGAAGGTGGGCCTGGCTCGATGGTAGAGCACATCCTTTGCATGCCTGTTCCCTCTTGGCATCTCCAATTAGAAAAGCCTAAACTGATGGGCCTGGGAAAGGGCCCAGCCTAAATCTTTGGAGAATGCCAGGAGAATGGATAGCCATATAACGCACTTTCATGTATAATAATAATAATAATAATAATAATAATAATAATAATAATAATAATAATAATAATAATAATAATAATAATAATAGATTTTATTTATATCCCGCCCTCCCCGCCTAGGCAGCTCAGGGCGGCTAACAACATTCCATACATTAACATAAATAGGTAAAACTTTAAATTTAACAATTAAAAAATTTAAACATATAAGAACCAGTTAATTGAGTTAAAATACATAATTTAAGTTACATTAAATGTATCTGGCAGCAATAAAACTGTTCTGGTGCTGGTTCTGCCAGTTTCATTCAATGATACTCACACATGGAGGCTGTATAAATGGAATGGAGAGAAAAACATATTTCCAGGAAAAAAATTGTTGCTGGGAAACTACACATTTCCTCCAATGCACTATTTTAAAGAGGAAACTTCTGAAGGATGGCTGTGATATGCTTTGTTTAATTTGATAGTTTTCAGCCTCAAACTCTTATGAAATGGCTGCAGTTGGTATACAAGATCCCTAGCTAATGGTTTTGTTAAACAAAATAAGGGAATTAATAACAAAATGCAACTTTTAGTGAAAGAAATCCACTATGAATGAACAGTGTGAATCTCTAGTCTACAAACTCTTGAATGCACTAGAACTTGATCTAGATTTGTAAGATCAGAGAGATATTGATAAGGTTTGTATAATATAGTTGGTTCTATACAGTAATGAGGTGGGGTGGTAATGAACATAGCTCTTTTATTGAATACAGCATGGTATAGTGCAGCCTACAACGACTAACTGCTAGGGCCGCAAGGCCCTCTAGATATACACACCCAAAGTTCCCCCGCTGCCTGTGACTGGACCATTCAAACCAGTCGGGGGCTCTTGATTCAAACCAGTCGGGGGCTATTGTTTCTGAGTCCCTCAAGCTCTGTCCTTCAGGCCCCAGTGAGCCAGGCAAGAACTCCAGCTTATAGATACAATTCTAAGCACATATACAACATTCTTCCCCCCTTAGTTTGCAAGCCTAGCTGATGTAGTCATTGAGGTAGGCTGGCTTGCGATGATCTCTGGTGGACTGCCTGAGCCCCAGAGGGGGTGGGGGAGCAGACGCAGTTGCAGTGGTGTGAGTGGAGGGGCTGCCGCTGTATCGCTCTCAGCCAGCATTTCCCGGGCCTCCGTGACCGCTGGCTCCACCTGAATGGTGGGGCTCGGGGCCCCTGCCTCCTCTGCATCAGTCAGGGAAGGAGTGGAGGTGGTGGTCTGGTTGTCAGGACTGTAATCCTCAACTTCTACCCCGGGGCTCTCGCGGGACCTCAGCTGGTCAATGTGCCTCTTTATGGTGGACCCCCCCCCCCTCTGTTGTAACCTCATACATCACGGACCCCAGCACCCTGGCAACCCTTACCGGAATCCAAGCGGGCCCGCCCAAAGTTCATAGCCATAAACTAGTCCCCCATATCTAGCCCCCGAGGTGCCCGGATCAACTCTGGGACCTCCTGCAGGTTGAGGTCTCTGTCTGGGTGCAATTGGTCTTTTAGGGTGGCTACCTGGCGGCTGATGAGAAGTTTGACAGGGCTGCGGCCCGTGGTTGAGGAGGGAATACTGTGCTGTGATAGTAAGAATTCTGCAAGGCGGCCCTCCCAGCCCCCCTGGATGATGTGGCAGAGCAATTCTTTAGTCATTCGCACCATCCTTTTGGCCTGGCCATTGGTGGCCAGGTGGAATGGGGTTGACCTGATGTGCCTGATGAGGTTGCAGGCACAGATTTCCTGGAATTCTCCCGACGTGAAGGCCGTTCCATTATCTGAGACCAGTGTGTCCGGGAGGCCATGCGTGGCGCACACCCGGTGGAGACCGCCGATGGCGACCCGGGAGGAGGTGGATGGCACCGGGAGCACCTCCAGCCATTTCGAGTATAAGTCCACAATTAAGAAAAACGTTTGTCCCTGGAAGGGCCCCGCAAAGTCCAGGTGCAACCAGGACCAGGGGTTTCATGTGGATTCCCAGTGCTGCACCAGAGGCACCAGCTGGGTCTCCTGGCAGGGCTGGCATCAAGTGACCCAAGACTCGATCGCATCATCCATCCCAAGCCACCATACATAACTGCGGGCAAGTGCCTTCATGCACACGATCCCCAGGTGGGTTTCATGCAGCGCCGTGAGGACTCAGTGTCTCAGAACAGGGGGCACCACCACCCTGTTCCCCCATAGCAAACACCCCTTATGGACAGAGAGCTCGTCCCTGCGGGATGCGAACGCCCCAAACTCCAGTCCCACCCAGCCCATGGTTCAGAACTCGGAAGAGTATTTTGTCCTTGGCTGAACAGCGTGCAATGTCTTTTGCGTGCACTGGGCAGTCTGGGAGGGACTCTAGAAGCAGGATTTGGTGTGCTGAGGCCGAATCCGGATCTTCCGACAGCAGTGGCAGGTGGCTGAGGGTGTCCGCATGGCCCATGGCTTTCCCCGGCCTGTACTGAAGACCATACTGGTACCCCGCCCAGAAAATGGACCACCCTAGTACCCTGGGTGACAACATCTAGGGCGTTTGTCAGTTGGGGGCAAAGAAGCCGAGTAAGGGCTTGTGGTCTGTATGGATGGTGAAGGGCCGGCCATATAAGTAATCATGGAATTTTTTTTACTTCTGCCACGATTGCCATGCCCTCCTTGTCTATTTCCACTTAGTTGCGCTCCGGTTTCTGCAATGTTCTGGAGTAACAGGCCACTGGGACCTCCCTTCCATCTGGCAACACATGGGCCAGGACGGCGCCCACCCCATAGGGGGAGGCATCGCAGGCCAAAATGGCAGGCATCCTTTCATCAAAGTGCGCCAGCAAGCTGTTGGATGTCAGGAGATCTTTCACAGCCTGGAAGGCGGCAGCTTGCCGGCACCCCCAAACCCATGGAGCCCTTTTGTCTAACAGCCCATGCAAGGGTTCTGCTGCCATCGCCTTGTGGGGGAGGAAGGTGTGGTAAAAGTTGAGGATGCCGAGGAATGATTGCAGTTCGGCTTTGTTAGTGGGGGCTGGGGCGTCGCAAATGGCTGTGATTTTGTCCTTGGATGGGTGGATCCCATTCGCATCCACCGTGTACCCCAAAAAGTCTATTGTAGGGACCCCCAACAGACATTTTTCCCTCTTTACGTTGAGCCCCGCCTCGTTGAAACGCTGTAGTACAGTGCAGAGGCAGCTGGCGAATTCCTCTTCCATTGCTGCAGTGATCAGCACATCGTCAAAGAATGGCTGTACCCTGGGAATCCCTTTTAAGAGAGAGTCCATTAAGCTCTGAAAAATCCCCAGGGCTACGCTGACCCCGAACTGGAGGCGCTTTACCCGGAAAGAGCCCCGATGTGTGACTATGGTTTCAGCCTCGGCTGTGTCAGTGTCCACTGGCAATTGCTGGTACACTTGGGCCAGATCCAGCTTCCCAAAAAATTTGGCGCCTGCTATGGATGCTAACACAGGGCTGACCACTGGGACTGGGTAGGCGTGGTCCTGCAGCACTTTATTGATCGTGCATTTGTAGTCTGCACAGATGCGGACGCTCCCATTTGACTTGACTGGGGTGATGATTGGGGTTTCCCATCGTGTGTTCATGACCAGCTCCAGAACCCCTTGGGCCACTAGGCAGTCTGGCTCCTCCTGTATCTTGGGTTTCAAGGCAAAGGGTACCCACCGGGCCTTTAGCCTTATGGGCAGCACGTTGAGGTTTAGTTGTAACAACACGAGGGAACTCATGTATGTTCCTAGTGTCCCATCGAAAATTTCCAGGAACTCCTCACAGATGTCCTGGAAATCCATGCTGGTGGGAGCATGATAGATTCCCTCTACTCGGATCCCCAAGGGTGCAAACCAAGCCCGGCCCAACAGGCTACTCAGGACCCCTTCCGCCACCAGCAAGGGAAGGTCTCTTGAAAATATTCCGTACCACACCTTGACTACCCTGGCCCCTTTGATGCCAATCACCCTTTTCTGGAAGTCTTGTACGAGCACGGGGGACGGATATAGCTTAGGTCCCCCCTTGGGGCAAAGTTTATTTAGGGTCTGGGCGGAGATGATGGTGTGGGTGGCCCCTGAGTCAACCTCCATCCAACAGGGGGCGCCCTCAATAAACACTGTCATTTTGAGTTTATCTGGGGACGGCATGGGGATGTCGCATACCTGTCTGACCGATGTGGTGATGGCATTGATATCCTCTATGACAGCAACCTCGTGGCGGTAGCCATTTTTTCCGCCCTTCCAACGGGGGGTGCTCTCTCAGGTTGGTGTCATTTATAAGCAGCAGACCCTGGTGAGGAGACCCATCTTTCCACACTGGTGGCAGACGGTGTCCCAGAATCGGCAGGAGCGGCGCTCGTGGCTTTCCCCGCAACTTGCACACTCTCAAGCTGGTGCGTTTTCAGTCGCATGTGGCTGCTGGCACTTCACAGCCGTGTGGTGGAGCTTGAGAGCGTCATCTCCCCTTGAGTCGTCCGCATCTGAGGAGGATGAGGCGGCTTGGTGAGCCTCCGCCGCCATGCACTCTCTCTACGATTTCTCATAGGCGGTAGCCGCTTTGATTGCCTTGGGGAGGTCCATCTCATCTTTCCCAAGCAGCTTCCTTCTCAGCAGCCCATCCCACAGCCCGAAAATAAACCAGTCCCTCAGTTTTTCCTTCAATCGGTGAAACTCGCAGCATAGTGATAGCCAGCAGAGGGCCACAATGTAGTCAATGGCAGACTCGTTGGGCCACTGTCTGCGCTCAGAAAAGATGAAGCGATGGGTCAGGGACTGACGACTGTGGTGTGAAATGGGTCGTCAGGGCGGCGGTGATGTCCGTGTAGGAGGCATCCTTGAGGAGGGTGAGCGCCAGTAGCCCCTGGGCTAGCTCCTGGGTGTTCATCCCACATGAGCTGAGGAATAGCGATCTCTTTTTATCCCCCACAACCCCGTGGTAGTGGATGTTCTCCAGTCGATCCAACCAGGTCTCCCATTGCTCTGGGCTGGTCACATCGAACTCGAGAATTGTTCCTGGCATAGCGGCCATTGTCAGCGCTGATGGTGTGTGCGTGGTGCGGAATGCCCTTAGCTGCTGGCCTCGCTTACCAGGATCCCATCCTCGTTGCCACTATAATATAGTGGATTCTATACAGTAATGAGGCGGGGTGGTAGTGAACATAGCTCTTTTATTGAATACAGCATGGTATAGTGCTGCCTACAAAGACTAACTGCTAGGGTCGCAAGGCCTTCTATATATACACACCCAAAGTTCCCGCACTGCCTGTGACTGGACCATTCAAACCAGTTGGGGGCTCTTGATTGGAACAGGGCAGCAGGATTTGGATCCTGCTGCCTATTGTTCCCAAGTCCCTCAAGTTCTGTTCTTCAGGCCCCAGTGAGCCAGGCAAGAACTCCAGCTTATAGATACAATTCTAAGCACATATATAACAGTTTGATTCGTTTAATTAACACAAAGCGGGTATAATATACTGGGTTCCATGCAATGATGAGGCAAGATGGTAGTGATCAAAGCTTTTTTATTACATACAGCAGGGGTGGCCAACGGTAGCTCTCCAGATGTTTTTTGCCTACAGCTCCCATCATCCCCAGCCAGCATGGCCAATGGCTGCGGCTGATGGGAGTTGTAGGTAAAAAACATCTGAAGAGCTACCATTGGCCACCCCTGAGATACAGCATAGTATAGTGCTGCATTCAAAAACTGACGACTGGGCCAACAGGGCCAACTATTTATACCCTCAAAATTCCTGCGCTAGCATGCTATTGGACCATTCAAACCAGCAGGGGGCTCATGACTGGAGCAGGGCAGCAGGGATTTGGATCCTGCTGCCTATTGTTCCTGAGTCCCCAAACTCAGTCCTACAGGCTCCAATGAGCCAGGCAAGAACTCCATATAATAGTCACAATTACGATCACATATACAACAGGGGGGATGCTGAAGCCATTCCATATTTCATTTGAAGTCACACTGCGTAATGAAAAATGGAGGGAGCAAATAACAGTTTTATTGCCAACCCCTGTCCCACTTATGGTCACTTTCGAACAGCTGCTGTTGTTGGCTTGATGCCTCCTTTGCAAGGCTGGCTCCTTCCCCATGCAACAGAAACAAGCTGATAAGTCAAGGACACTGGCAGTTAGTGGAATCCTAAGACTGTCATGATTTTTACTGTAGAGAACTAAAGTTGGTGGTCAGATTTAGAAGCTGAGAACACATGACTCTCCTTCTCAGTGCCATGAATATGAGTCTTCTTCTGGATCACTTGTATAGGCAAGGAGGAAGAGCAAATCTCCTGGATGTTCTCATTTCAGTTCAGGGTTATCCGAAAGTGAGAGGGGGTGTTATTGACTGTCTCCTGGGCACTCCATTATACCCTAGGGAGACTGGTCTCTATATAGAGTATTATGCAGAACTGATCCATGGCTGGAGCTTGGGGGGCTGTTTTTTGTTTTAGGTAGAGGCACCAAATTTTCAGCATAGCACCTGGTGCCTCTCCTCAAAAAAATCCCCCAAGTTTCAAAAAGATTGGACCAGGGGGTCCAATTCTTTGAGCCCCAAAATATGGTGCTCCCCGTTCTATTATTTCCAGTGAAGGAAAGACATTTAAAAGGAGCATGCTCCCTTTAAATGTGATGGCCAAAACTCCCTTTGGAGTTCAATCATGCTTGTCACAACGTTACTCCTGGTTCCACCCCCAAAGTTCCCAGATACATCCTGAGTCAGACCTGGCAACCCGAGAAGGAAAGAAGAGGGAAAGACTGCTGGAAACAACAACCTTGTTAGGAAGCTGCATTCTGGTAGTAACTGTAACCATCATGAGCTATGCTTGCTGTTGTTGCCATGCTCCAGTGCTGGCTTGGTTGACTGGTTTAGCAGGAACTGATAAGCAAGGATTTCCCTCAGCCAGCAGTCAGAGCAGCTCTTATTTATTGGCCCTGTTCACATAGCGTGTTGAGTCCATGTTAAACTGACCTGGTTCTGTTCCAAATATCTTTGTTCTGGATATTATCGATCAGACTGCCATACTGCAATTCGAATCACTCCGTGGTAAAACCGTATTCAGCCATCCACATGATGGCACCATTCAGTTCTTTTTTTCTACACTATTATGCACATGCGTGCACTATGCGCATGCGCACACTATGTGCACATGCACATAAGTTAAAACATTATGTGGTTATGCGGTTATATGCAGATCACTAAGCAGTAAAAAAAATGGTGACCGTAAACCGGATGTCTGAGGCTTCTTTTGCTCTGGGACAGCCTTCAGACATCCGGAATTTGGTTAATATTGAAGCAGAACTATCTAGACAGAGAAAACTATGAGGTGAAACCAGAAAACTAAAAAAACACTGCAAAGGAGCAGGTAACAAAATAATCCAGTTCTGAGAAGGATTGGGGGGGATGGGCTACCACAAGTTAATACCGGGAGGCAGATGTTGCTGTCTGATCAGCCACTTTAAATCCGGAAGGAAACAGCAGCGACATCTGATTATACTGTGCGTCTGAACAGGCACATTGTGTTTCAACTTCCATGTACCCCTAGTGGCTGCAGTGCAGAACTGCACTAGAAGAAAAAATCAGCTGCATAAATACATGCCAGCAGACCTGCTCCACAGGAATTTTGTCTCCCCCCACCTTAAACGCCCTGTCTAGCCAAGAAAAAGTCCTTCCAAAATTTAGGGACATTCAAATGCTGAAAATGCTTATCCTGCATTGAGCAGAGGGTTGGACTAGATGCCCTGAATGGCACCTCTAACTCTGTGATTCTATGAGTCTATGAAAATAGAGGGGGCATGATACCAAAATATAACATGTTGGACTCATTTGTTATGATGGCCAGATCTGACATAAATGTTACTTTGTGGGGCCAGGCCATGCATACCATAAAATGTAATGCTAAGTACTGGAGATAAAAACTTTACAATGACACAGGCAAACCCAATTAACAATATTATTTTCACTCAAAATACAGAAAAAAGCAATTGATTCTTAGGAGTGAAAGCAACTGATTTACTGGGGAATCCACAAAAGCCCCAATAAAGGCCTTTGGCTGAGGTAGTGGATATTTCCACCATCTCAGCCTCCCCTGCCCATACTAAGCCTATAGATGCTACTATTCTGTTAAATATACAGGAGGCATATTGGACTGCTCTGGAGCAATGTATGTTTTTTGCTGCCATCTTGCCCTATTTAATTGTATTGTTTGTTTTTAAATCACATATTTGTTGTATTTTATTTATGTTGTGAGCTGCCCTGAGCCCTATATGGGATAGGATGGAAAATAACAACAACAACCTTAATCACATGCAAGACTAGGTTTTTCCAAAGGACACCATAAAATGAGAAGTATCTTACATTTCTATACAAATCAGTTACTTTTTATATACATAGCACTTTTAGGAGACAAGTAATCTTCCTTTCAAGTAAGTAAGGTAGTTTTTCAGCCTCCCTAATGCCCAGTCTCAGCAGCCGAGCATGGCTACAATCCATCTCTCACTCTTTGTCTCCTCTCTTCCCCCATCCTACCTCTGAGGATCTCAAGGAGGAACACCAGACTTTTCCCCTCCATTACCCCATTCCTACCACCCCATCACCCCTATGAGGTGGGCCAGGCTGAGCAACCAGCCCTGGATGATCCAGACAACAGGTCCTGGCTCAGGAGGAGGGTGGTGGGGTTGGAACCTGGCTCTTCCAGATTCCCCCCATCCCCAGTTCTCATCTCCCCTGTATTTCCCATATAAGCAGTGAGACTGAGAGGAAGGTTTGACAGAAAGGCTGTTTCTGAAACCTCCAAAGAGTACTTTCTGTTCTCCCACAGTCCCTTTTCCTTCATGGACTGAAAGCAGGTGTGAGGGAGAAGGGAGGTTGCCATATCCCCCTCCCAACACTCACTCTGCCTCTCAGTTCTGCAGCTGTTCAGACATGTGGTAGCAACAGCAGAGCCCCTTTTCCCCTTTGCTCCTCCACTTGCTTCCAAGTGTCAGATGTCTTTCCCCTCAAGCGGCACATACACGGCAGTCCGGTTGCCTCCCAATCAGTGTGCCAGCCCTCCTCCTCCTCTCTCCTGTCTGCCAGTCCTTCATCAGCAAACCGCCACTCCATGTACCTGCTCTCACCATTTTGTATGGCAGTAGCAGCATCAGTTACTCAGCTCCACCCCTCTATGTAGTGGCTTCACCAATCCTTACTGAGCTGTGGTTGGAGTACCCGGGAGGGGAAAAAACACCACCTCTCCTCTTTCTTGGGCTTTGCTGCCATTCCTTGGGCTTTGCTGCCACAATTTTACTTCAGTCTCATAATCCTGCCCTTTATAGAAATATGCTTTCTATTTCTTGGCAGCTTCAACCACACACACCTTGTCGCATGCACCTGCTCACCAATTCTGTCCCCCAAGCAGCCTCCTGCTTTCCCTTGCACTAGCTGCTCTCAGACGGGAAAAGAGCCCTGGACAGGCTGGTTCTGTCCCCCTGGGCCATATGTTTGAGCATGCTTTACAAGGCTTGCCAAGAGCCCACTGATAGTCTGATGCCTCCAGTGCTCTATCTAAGGATAGTATAGCAGTCCTTGGGCTTCTAGACAGCAGAAACTAATACCCCAGAAGAAGACCGCAGATTTATACCCCATCCTTCTCTCTGAATCAGAGTCTCAGAGTGGCTTACAATCTCCTTTATCTCTTTTCCCCATAACAGACACCCTGTGAGGTGGGTGGGACTCAGAGAGCTTTCACAGCTTCTGCCCTTTCAAGGACAACTCCTACGAAAGCTATGGCTAACCCAATGCCATTACAGCAGCTGCAAATGGAGGAGTGGGGAATCAAACCCGGTTCTCCCAGAAAAGAGTCCACACACTGAACCACTATACCAAACTGGCTCTCAACTAAAGGAACAGCCCTACAAAATAAAAGTTTTGGTTCAGGACTGGATCACCAGTGCAAAACATAAGGATCTGGCTATAAATGTGAAGATAAAGTAGGGCTATGTTAGTAAAAGCAATGAAGAAACCTGTAATACCTTCAGTTATAGACATCAACAAACAACCCAGATTTACAATTTATTCATTGCACTATACCACACTTTAATGTCCAGTTAATGGCTGGTCTGCATTAAGAAGTAGAAAGATAATAGAAGTATTATCTTGCTGGGTATCATCTTCCTTTTATCCTTCCCTTTCTACTTCTTTATCTGCTGCCTAGTTGCTTTAAATGTGTGCATCAACTGGTCATCTGCTTCTAATTTTTATATGATGCATTAAGCAGTACAGCATGAAAACTGGCTTTGCCAGCAGAGGGCAGACTGCCACAAAAGTACCAGTTGCTGAACCGTATCCTGGATATTCAATATTAAAATACAATGGAAGACATGCAATAACCAGACAACCAGATGAATTTTCCTCAGACCAGATTAAGCCCTGTATTAAGAACAGCTTTTAGAATTCTCTTACTTTTCTCTCATATTTATATCCTGCCATTCCACCAAGGAACTTAGAACAGTGTAGGTAAAGTTACCCTGTTTTATCCTCACAACAGCCCTTTGAAGTAGGAGAAGCTGAGAGTTTCTACCCTATTCTGCATTGTCTCCATTTTCAAAAAAACTCTCCTTTGACCCAACCTCCTTTTTCAACTGTTGCCCAGTTTCCCTTTTGCCATTTGCAGCTAAAGTCCTAGGGTGTTTTTACATTGACAGTTTGTGACTCTCTATCACCGCATTGGAAACTCACCTTTTACATTACTTAATGTTCTCACAACTGTTTTGCATCATTGCTGCCCGAAGCATCTACATTTATTTCGATGAGATGAGTTTTGGAGCTGCTTCTGCAATGTTTTTCTCCACACTAGTTTTGATCTGGTCTTTTCTCTCCAGGCGTTTCAAAGTAATCCCTAGGCCAAAGGAGGCCTGTCTGAAGTCAACCAGGGATAGGGCCTTTTCAATTACATCCCCCTGCTGGTGGAACCAGCTACCGGAAGAGGTGAGGGCCTTGTGGAACCTTGGGCAGTTCCGCAAGGCCTGTAAAACAGTCCTCTTCTGGTTGGCATATAACTGACTGGTACCTAAAAACTGCGAAGGAAGGTTGTAGATAGCACACTGTTAGATCGTTTTCTTGTTTTAATTGCTGTAAATTATTTAATGTATTTTAATATTTATTAACCTTATTGTTAGAATTTCATGTTGTAAGCTGCCCTGAGCCCGCCTCAGTGGGGAGGGCAGGATATAAATCGAATAAAATAAATAAATAAATAGAATAAACTTGTATTGTAGAAGTTTTCATGTGTTTTAAAAGACTCCTCCAAAAGCCACCACAAGGTGCAGTAATTTGCATGAGAACTGAAAGCACTTGAAATTTTTACATATCATTGCTTGTCTCATCTAGTAATTTAAACTTGTATTGTTATTGTAGTGTTGACATGATTTCCAAGCAATCGTATACGCACTGGTATTCCGGCTGCCCTCTGATCAGAGACACACGTCCCCCGCCCAAACTGAAACGCTTAAATGTAAAAGGAAAATAATTAAACTGGAACAGTGGCAGGCTTTGAAGACTCTAAAACTCTGGATCAAACTGAATGTAAAAACACCTCTAGAGTGTGCTGCTTACTCCCATCGTATCAAATTCCTTTTGTCTTAGCTCCTTGCAATCTATCTTTTGCCTTTTGAAATCAACTGCATTCAGTTTTATTGATTAATATATTTATACCTCCACTGTCCAGCCATGATTGGCTTCCAAAATGACTTAAATTAATTTTTAAAAATTATCACAATGGAATGGTATCAAATATTAGAACTGCAGAAGCAGACAATCTGTAAGGACTCACAAGATACTTCATTTCCCCCATATTGCCTTCCCTGCACTGTTTCCTCTTTTCCTCCTCCTGGCAACCCCCATATCCTCTCCCCCTTCCCCTGCTCCATTTGCTCCCTCCCACTGACTAACCTATTTACCTTTTATCTGCTCCCTCCCAGTCTTCAGCTTTATTGATATTTTTCTTCATTTATACCTAATCTTTCTCCCTAATGGAAATTCAAAGCAGTTTACATGGTTTCCTCCACTTCATCTTTATAACAATCATATGAGGTAAATTAGTCTGAGAGGGAGAGACTGGCCCAAGGTCACCCAGGAAGCTTATATGGCAGAGAGGGGATTTGAAGTCAGGTCTCCCAGACCCAGTCTTATCCTCCAACCACTACAGTACACTACACTGGCACTCAGATTTCCCTCCCTCCTCCCTGGCAGCTCCTTCCTGGGAGAAGTCCAGCGAAGTTACGCAAGTCCTGTGATAACAAGTTCCTCAGATGAGTTATGCTGAGGCTGCTGCTAGAGCCAGGCAAGTTGTGTGACATCAAGTTGTCTAGTAGTCTCTGCAGGACCTAGGGGAGATGTGCAAAGTACATGGTAGCAACAAGTCACCCAGGTGAGTTGTGTGGCAACAACTGTCACATAAAAGTGCATCACCTAGTCACTGCTGGGCCTGGGTGAGTTGCACAAATCACATGATTGTAAATCACCCAGAGATTGCTGCTGAGCATGACACCAGTTGAATGAACCCTCACTCCAGATGAGGGAGAAGGGGATTAAGGGTGGACTGGGAAGCCAAAATAGCCTTGGAGGGCCCTGCACACGCACCCAGGCTTTTTAGTGACAGAAACCAAGTCTTGAAAGCTGGGGATTGCTGTGGTGGTCTAGAAACCCACAAAAAGGTTACTGAGAATGATCAGATGACATTAATTTCTTAAAGTTACAGGAGCAGCTTCTATTATTTTGGAAGTGTTGATCCTCCAATTTACTTTTTTAAGGTTTCAGATTTTGCCTTTTACAAAAGGTTTGTAAAAATATTTGTCTTAACTGTTCATGGCCCTAATCTGTGGATTTAAAGATCCTAATCTCAGACTATGTTGAGAATTAAATATAACAAGCAGGGAGTTGCAAGACACATGCAGGGGAAATCCCATTCTTTTTGTACCACCTTCTTTGCTGGACCACCCACTTGCCAGTCAGCCCACCCCCCAGCACATCCAACTGCAAAGCTTAAACCAACAGCTGCCTGGCTCATGTGGCCAGGAGGCAGTTACAGCTCCTTCCTCCCCAACCTCATCCACCTGCAGCACCTCCACCTACCTGGTTCAAGTGGTGGTAACTCCAGCTTTCCCATGCTCCTCCCCCCCAAACCTGCCTGGTATGTGTAGCAGTGAATCCAGCTGTTCTCTTCTCCTACCTACCTGCCTAACTCATGCAGCAACATCTCTGGGTGTCTGTCTTTTACCTGCCTGGTTAGGGGGCAGCAGCTACAGCTTCTCTGCCCACCCCACAGACAGCCCAAATGGGATATTGAGCTTGTGCAAGCAACATTGCTCTCTTGGGGACTTTAAACACCCCCCTATATATTTTCATATTTTTCTGCATGCCTGTGTCAGTTCCCCAGGTCTGCAGAAGAAAAACCCTATATCTGAATATAGCCTCATTCTCTGGATTTATTGATCCACATGAAGGCCAGATTAAGCATTAGACATAGGATGATTATGGGTGTGTGGATAGCAGTCTCTTCTGGTGCCTGGTAACAGATGACATAATCCTAGATCTAGGCTCTTCTTTCCAGAAAGTAGAGGACCTAAGGAGCTAAAGGTAGACTCAGGGGCTGGCTGGTGGTAAGAAGCAACACTTCTGTTGACCTGCTCTTACCAGAAATCACTGATCTCCCTGCCAAGTCCTCCTTGAACTTCTCTGCTGCCTCTCTCCTGCTTGATTCTTTCCATGCTTTCAGTTTCTTTGACCCAGTTGTCAACTGCTTCTCTCTTGACCTAATTGCTCATTCATTTTTCCATAATAGGAATTCCTTTCTCTGCTTTTTCTGTCTCCGTTGTGAATTACCTAAGGTCAATGATCCTCATCTATTCTGTCTCTATAAATTGCTGCCAGATGACTTCCTTGAGTTACATGGCTTTCAGTACTACTTAAATATCTCCTCATCTACATCTCTAATTCTGACCTTATATTTCTAACCAGTTATCCCACATTTCCAATTAACTGTTCGATATTTTTGCCTGACATTTTATTAGTTTCAAACTTACCATGTCTATGAACTAATCTTTTCTCTCAAGCCCTCTTCTCTATAGCTGTGATCCACTAGAAATTTCCACTGATAAAAGGTTATCAGTGGGGTAAGATATTCTCCTCTCTACCTCTCAGTGCAAAATGCCTCTCAAATGGTTTTTCTGGAAGACAGGGGACCCCCACAAACAGCGTGGGGGAAGTTGGAAATCTGCAGCAAGAGAGGAGAATTGGGGGCGATTGTTCCCTTTCTGTCCATGAATCCTTTAGTGGACCCAAGCCCTTATGTAATTTCCTAATATATTGTCAGCAACACCATCTACTCTGTAGAACAGGCACAAACCCCTTAGCTTTATTGTTTTTTCTCCTTCCCTTCCCACTATCATGACCCTTCTCTTGTCTTCTTATGTATCTCAGTTCTAAGATTCAGTAAAATGTGAATATTTTTCCTCCTGCAAATCTGGAAAGAAGTCAATCCCCTATATTCAGTAACTTGATCATGCCTCAATGTACAGAGACACTCCATGACAAAACCAAGCCTTATTGCTAGGGCATAATCATCTAAAGTCAGGAGGAGCCTTATGCACTGCCTAAGAAACTCAGAAATTGTTCTTTAAATGTCCCTTTTTTAATTTCCTCTCAGGTGAGTTATTTCTGGTAATGCTGTTAAGTCTTTTGGCTCTAGCATTCAATGTCAAGGTTATTTACTAGGACTCTGATTACTGCCCCAGCCTTTCTGACATATAGACAGTCAACACTTCAGAATTTCTTTTTGCCTTTTTAAAAACTTCATGCAGGAATGACTCTTCCTACAATATTTAACCCCAATGAGTTTGAGCTACTCAGCCAAAAGCAGCCTTTTCCGTAACGCACATAAAGGTGCAAGCACCAGTCATTTCTGTGCAAGCACCAGTCATTTCTGACTCTGGGGTGATGTCGCATCACGACATTTTCATGGCAGACTTTTTACGGAATGGTTTGCCATTGCCTTCCCCAGTCATCTACACTTCCCCCCCAGCAAGCTGGGTACTTATTTTACCGACCTCAGAAGGATAGAAGGCTGAGTCAACCTTGAACCAGCTACCTGAACCCAGCTTCCGCCGGGATCGAACTCAGGTCGTGAGCAGAGAGCTTCATCTGCAGTACTGCAGCTTTACCACTCTGTGCCATGGGGCTCTTTCATAATGCACATACCTTCATGGAAATGTTTACTATGCATGGATGAAGTAATATTTATAGTCTTCAAAACATGCAAAGTATGAAAAAAGAGTGAGCCATTAACTCTTTCCCCCTCCATCAAGGTTGCTATTCGCCCCATCTAGGGAAAAGGTAACTGTGGGTACAGTCAGACAGGTAGGTTGCCATGGCAGTATCTCAGCTTTAAATAAGCTGCTTGAGTCTGGGCAGTTTCTGTCGATCAGACAGTGCCCCATTAGCTGGCATCCTAGTGCTGTGGGCCCATCGTTGGTCATTCACATCACTAACACGGCACAACCACCGACCTGCAGGTGGGTTCATCTTCCCCCGTAAGTCCCGCTGTGCATGTGCAGAAACAGACAAATGCACATGCACTCCTGGCTGTGTTCTATGGGACCGCTGAAGTGCACATCAGATTGGAGTTGTAAAAAAAAAAAAGTGCCAGAAACGGAGTGGAATGATCAAACCACTCATGTGTTTCCATAGCATACCTGGGTGATCAGATGCTTGGAAACCCACCATGGAAGCGCTTTGCAGAGATAGCCACCAGAATTTGCTGGTAGCTATGTAATCCACAGGGGAGTTGTTTTAACACAAGGTAGGGACAAGTGGGGCATGGGAGCCAGATGTGTATGTTTGATTGTGCCCATTTGATCAGAAATGAGGGAGACTATGTCAGGCCAAACTGCTCATGTGATTGTACCCTGTGTTTTCATCCTGTAGAGCAAGTTATGGTTTGAGGCAGTGGTGTTTGGCTTTAAGAGAACAGCAAAGCAAAGGTTTACCCACCTGAGCATTGCAGACCTTCTCTGAAGCAGTGTAATTTTTGTGCAAGGTGCCATTTTGAGACTGGTTCCAGCCACCAAACTGCCATTTTTTGACTTGTGGCTTTAAAGGCACAAAGTCTTTACAGGCATAAACAAAGTCTGCCCACACATGGTGGAAAAATATTGTTAGTAAACTGGATAAATTAATTCCACCCGTATCTTTAGATGTCCATGATCCTCACCCCATTCCCAGAATTATATTGAATAGGTCAAATTTGTATGTGGTTGTTGGTGAAACACTTTAGAGTGTCTTTTTAGGGTTCAAATTGTCTCCAAATCCATGTCACTGCTACACAGTCACAGAATTTGATGTATGACAGTCATTTGGGGATCCCAAGAATCTAGTCTTGGATCCTTCAATTCACAAGTAGAATTCCATGCAGAGAACAAGTAGAATTTCCTGCCTCCCACTCCTATTGTAGTTTTCTTTGTTCCCTGAATAACTGGCCATAGTTTTCAGAGAGTAGCTCTGTGTATGTGTGAGGAGTTTGCCCTTTACACTGGTAGAGGTGTTCTTATACTGAAAGTGACTGTAGGATCCTACCCCTAATTCCCAGGCCTTGAATTCAGCAGTCGCTCACAGGAGCACAGCTCCTGAACCTATCTGACACCTCCTTTCCTCCTCCTACCTACCTTGTCCATTGAATAGTAGGTGCAGCTACACGGCAATTCCCTGGATGAGCTCCACCACCTATTTTTCTACAAAACGACCCCTGCTAGTACCTAATGTTAATTTCAAAACATGTGAGCCCTGCTTGATGACTTCTTAGTTTAAAGTATGGATAGTAGTAGTGAGCTCACATAATATCTGATATGGTGAAAACCACATTTCTTGCAGGTTACAACACCTGTCTTGGGAGGGGGCAAGCAGGTCTGAACAGGTGGATTCATTTTTCTGTGTTTTACAAAGCTAATTTCCTGTGTGCAGTGTTTAGGAAACACTTTTCTTCTGTGCACACCCAACGCATCCCTCAAAGTGTATACACAATCCACCTGGCTCTGACATTGCTATCACCTTCTAGTGTTCCTATATAGAAGAAACTTTGCACACGATGTAGTGCTAGACAATCAGAAAATTTGCTAGTGTGGCAAAGCTCTATTTTCCCATATTTGGAATCTTGCTGAGATCCAGGAAATAAATACAAGGAGCAGTAAGTGAATAAGACACTAATAAATCAAACACACACACATGAAGAGAGAATTTCCATGTCTTCATGGCAAGCAAAATTTGATCTCTAATTGTTTTTTGTTTTGTTTTTTGCCTTGGAAGGTCAGACTACAGATAAAACAAACATAAGAGAGACAGTAGAAAGGAATGTTGATTTTAGGACCCTATATCTTTTTGTTTCATTTAACCTGTAGCCAGACTTTCCACAGAATCATCCAAGTTGCAGAATAATTTGAATTTTATTTGTCACACATCAACTGGATGCAAAGACTGAGAAACCGAAGAGTTAAAACAGGCAGGATTTTGAAGAGTCATAGGAGGCAAGATGAGCCTAGTGTTTCAATAATGGAGGCATTATCATTTACAAATGTTGTGAAAGTAAGAAGTGGATTAATGCTATTCAAATTGCCCACATTCAAGTCTTCCTATAATATTCAAGGTAAATGCAGGGTATATTAGGTAGATCTTCTACAAATGCACCAAGGCTGCAACTTTCATGAGCCACAGACAGAGCTTTGAAGGACACTTTGAGGTCATAAACTGAAGTTTTTTATTTAGTATAAACAGGACATTTAAAGTTATTGTTTACATGGAGAACAAGTAGGATTAGCTCTGCCAATGCAACTTTCAGCAAACCCAATATGTTTTAGCATAGCTTTAGCTCTAGAGTAGCTGGGGGAAAGTCAGGACTCAGGACATCAGTCAGACTGATGGTCTCCTCTGCCATCATAACATGATTGTGTTTCTCCACTGCTGCTCCACATCATATAGTACCTACTCGGACCATATGAATTTGTCCTATACCAATTCAAATCATTGGTCCATCTAGTTCATTATGGCCTACTCAGACTGGCAGCAACTCCCAGTCAGAAGCAGAAAAAGGACTTCCTCAACACTTGCTGCATGAGATCTTTTAATTGGAGATGCCGGGTTAAATCTGTGTTTGAACAATTTTATTTAGTAACATTTGGTAGCAATATCTATTTCTTGCATCATTAATAACTTCTTTTTATCTATCCCATATATTACATTCTAACCACCCCTCCCCCCGTTACTTGACCCCCACCGGTGTTATTTACTTAAAATACTAATATTTAAAGGTACCCTTAACTAATAAAAACAAAGATTAATATTCTTCTTCCTTCTGAGACTTAATCATTATCAAAAATTGTCCAATGTCCTTTTATTTTCCACTCTTTTTCTACGTATCTTCTAAACTTTTTCCACTCCATCTTAAAAACTTCTAAGCCATAGTCTCTTAAAATTCTTGTGAATTTGTCCATTTCACTCCATGTCATAACTTTTACAATCCAATCCCATTTTTCTGGTATTTTTTCTTGCTTCCACAACTGTGCATACAATGTCCTAGCAGCTGAAAGCAAGTACCAAATTATAGTTCTATCTTCTTTTGGAAATTTTTCCATTTGTAATCCCAACAGAAAAGTCTCTGCAACTTTCTTAAATTCATATCCCAAGATCCTAGAAATTTCTTGTTGAATCATCTGCCAATTTCTTGTTGAATCATCAGTCCACCACATATGGTAGAAAGAACCTTCATGTTTTTTACATTTCCAACATCTATCCGGCATCTTATTGTTCATCTTTGCCAACTTTTTAGGAGTCATATACCATATATTAGTTGTTTTAATTATGTAAATTATTGTATTTTAATTCTGAATTTTATTGTTAGAACTTTTATGCTGTGAGCCGCCCTGAGCCCGCCTCGGTGGGGTAGGGCGGGATATAAATAAAATAAAATAAAAATAAAATAAATCTATACATCATTTTAAAACAGTTCTCTTTAATACTATGACATGTCGAAAGCTTTATAGAATTCTTCCACAAATATTCCCAAGTGTCCAACTGTATTTCTTTATTTACATTAATTGCCCACTTAATCATTTGAGATTTCACTACTTCATCTTCCGTAGACCATTTTAAGAGTAATTTATATAATTTTGAAATTAAATTTTCATTGTCTCCAAGCAGAACTTTTCCCATTTCTGTTTGCTCTTTTCTTATTCCTTCAGTTTTAATATCATTTTCCACCAAGCTCTTTATTTGTTGCATTTGGAACCAATCATATTTATTATTCAGCTCTTCAGCAGTTTTCAATTCTATTTTGCTACTTTGTATTTTTAATAGTTGATTATATGACAACCACTTTTCTTCACCCGTCTCAGCTGTTATTTTTATTACTTCTGCTGGCACTATCCATAACGGTTTTCTCTCATCCCCGTAGTTCTTATTTTTCATCCATGTATTTAGCAAATTGTTTCTTATATAATGGTGAGAGAAAAAACCATCCATCTTTTTTGCCATAGTACATATGAGCGTGCCAGCCAAATTTATTTCCATGACCTTCCAACACTAAGAGTTTTTTGTTTAACCCATTCTTTTATCCACACTAAACAAACTGCTTCATGATATAGTTTTAAATCTGGTAATTGGAATCCTCTCGCTTTTGCATCTGTTAAAATTTTTGTTTTGATCCTTGGTTTCTTCCCAACCCACACAAACTCTGAAATTTTCCTTTGCCATTTATTAAATTGTTTACTGTCTTTCACAATCGGAATAGTTTGAAACAAATACATTATTCTTGGCAGAATATTCATCTTAATTGCAGCTATTCTACCAAGCAATGCCAAATTAAGTTTATTCCATTTTATCATATCTTCATCCATTTTATGCCATAGCTTCTCATAATTGTTTTTAAACAAATCAATATTCTTCATTGTTATCTCCACACCCAAATATTTTACCTTAGAGGTAACTTCACAACCCGTTAGCTTCTGCAGTTCCTTTTGTTTGCTTACTTGCATACTTTTACATAGAAGTTTTGATTTTTCTTTATTAATATAAAGTCCCGCCAGTTCTCCATAATCTTGTATTTTAACTAACAACAAAGATGTTACTTGTATGGGATTTTCATTTATAAACATTATATCATCTCCAAATGCTCAATATTTATAAGTAAATCCTTTTACTTTTAATCCTTCTATTTCTTTATCTTCTTGGATTTGCATCAGTAAGATTTCAAGAGTCATTATAAACAACAGTGGGGAAAGTGGACAACCTTGTCTTGTACCTTTGCTAATTATCATGTCTTCTGTAAGATCTGCATTTATACATAGCCTTGCACATTGTTCAGTATATATTGCTTTTATCATCCTTATAAAGTTTTCCCCCAACTCCATTTTCTCCATTACTGCAGACATAAAGTCCCAGTTTAAATTATCAAATGCTTTCTCTGCATCCGCAAAGAATAATGCAACTTCCTTTTCTGGATGCCTTTCATAATATTCCACGATATTTACAACAGTTCTAATATTATCTCTTATTTGCCTTTTGGGAAGAAACTGCTGGATCCTCCTTTATAAAATTTATCAAATGATGTTTAAGCCGTTCTGCCAATATTCTTGTATATATTTTATAATCATTATTTAATAGTGAAATTGGTCTATAATTTTTTACATTCATGACATCTCTATCTTCTTTTGGAATCAACAAAATAACAGTTTCCTTCCATGTATTTGGTATTTTCCCTTTTTATTCTTATAATGTTCATCAATTTCTGAAGTTTCGGTATTAATTCCTCTTTGAAGATTTTATAAAATTTAACTGTATATCCATCTGGCCCAGGTGCCTTTCCATTTTTCATTGCATTAATTGCTGCTTCAATTTCTATTTTTTCAATTTGATCATTCAAAACCTTTTCCATATTTTCTGTTAAGGGTGCTATTTTAATATTTTGTAAATACGTTTCCATTTTTTCTTTTTTTATTTTAATAGCCTTAAATAATTTGGCATAGTACTTATAGAATTCTCTTTTTATTCCTTCCTGATCTACCAACTCTCTTCCATCAACCACAATTTTATTAATAATTTTACTTTCTCTCTTTTTTTTCAGTTGCCAGGCCAAATACTTTCCAGGTTTATTTGCTCCCTCAGAAGATTTCTGCTGTAATCTTTTCAGATTCCATTCCAGTTCTTTATTTAACAAATGTCTCATTTGTGTTTGTAATATTGTAATCTCCCTTATAATTTTCTTTTTCTGTTGGAACTCAGTCCTAAAATGGCTGACTGACTCCATCTTAGTAATAGTAAATGTTGTTTCTGCAATGTCATGCTGAGTCATGCTGCATCATGGCCCAGCTGCTACCTGTTACTGAGGTAAGGTGGAATGACCTCACCTGTAATTAGGCTTTGTGCTGACTCACAGAGCTGATGCAACCTCTGGTGAGCTTGCATGATTGGTACGTGTATTTAGGGAAGCTCAGTGAGGTTGCTCTGTCTGCCTGTAAGGATTGTGGGTACTGTGAGACTCACCGTCCGGGTGGCAGCAAACACTGCTGGTGTTGGATCCTATGCTACTGTGCTTGGATCGTGCTGTGTATACTTACTGGTGTATACTGTTATCTACTGAAGAGTGTACTGATTACTGTGTATGACCTTGGCCTGGCAACGACTCTGAATATTGGATACTGTCCTGGTAAATATATTCTACCATTGAATACCATTGTCTCTCTTGTCTATTAATTCCTGTGTTTGCCTGTCCCTCTCTTTCAGCTCTTCTGCTGCGTGCAAAATTCTCTAACATTTTCCCTGGTCTTTTTCTCAGTTCCCGTTCTTTTTTCTTTATTTCATTTTGAATGTCCAACACCTGTTTTGCTTTTGCCCTCTTGTCTTTATTATTCAATGTAATCCTCCAACAATTTTTACTCCCTGATTTAGAAATATAATACATCTTAATGGGTGTATAATACCATTTCTGTATCATCTTCAATCCCTGCTCCTGCACTAACCTAGATGTTGTAACAAAGGGAGGTAATCTAAACATCCTCTCCCAATCTTCATCTAAAATTTTATCTCCAATATCTGTTTCCCAATGCTCCTTCAAAAATTCTCTCGGGGATTTCCCTGTACCTAATAAAATCTTATACAATTTTGAAACTATTTTTGACTTATCTTCGCTATACTCTTTCACCAAGTTTTCAAAGGGAGTATTAATTCTTCTACCAATATTTTTAAGTTCTTCCTCCTTCAACAATGAGGAGATTTGACTTTTTAACAACCAATTAATATTATTCAAAATATTATACTCCTCTTTCTTCACCCCATCAGTACCCCAAACCTCTTTCAATTCTCGAATCGTAATCCTCTTCAGTTTATCTCCTACTTCCTTTGACAGCGATCCCCTTAATGGAGCAAATTTATCATAGTACCACATTTTAGTAATAGATGATATCTCCGGAGCGAGTTCTTTTTTCCACTTCTCCCATACCCTACTGGGCCCCATAAAGGTTGATAATTTATCACCTATCTTCTTCCTCCTTTTCGTTCTCTCAAATAAACTTTCCTTTCCTCCTACTACCTCTAAATTTTCCTTTTCTATCCCGTTCAGCTCTTCTCCTAATTCTCCCTCCAACCAAATTATTAAGTGCCTTAATTGATATGCATCATAATAGTAAATTATATTGGGAATCCCCCATCCTCCATCTTTAATACCATAATACCTATAACTATTAGCTGTCCTTGGTTTCTTTGATGCAAAAACAAATCTATCTATATCTCCTTGCCATCTCTTCAGTACGTATTCTGGTATATGCCAAGGCAATACATAAAATAAATAAGTCAACCTAGGAACTAGAAACATTTTAACCATAGCATTCCTTGTACTAATTGACTCCTTCCTCTTCCTCCAGTCTCTCATTTTAACTTGAATTCCACTCCAGATTCTTTTATAATTATACTCAAATATTTTTTTAATATTCCTAGGAATATTAACCCCTAAGTATTTCACCATTTTATTTGCTATGGGAATACCCAAAATTTTTGAAGCTGCTAATTGTAACCCTGGTTTTACATTAACACACATCATCAAAGATTTTGAAAAATTCACTTTTAACCCTGACACTTCCTCAAATTCCTGTAGTATCTTTTTTAAAGGTGCCACTGCGGGCTCCACATCCTTAATTGTCACCATCATGTCATCTGCATACATTGTTAAGAGATTCCCATCTGTTTTCCCTTTCCCTGGAACTTCAAAGCCTATAATTCTTTTGTCCTTTTTTAATTTATTCACTAACGGTTCCAATGCTAAAATAAATAACATAGGGGATAAAGGGCATCCCTGCTTCATACCACTCATTACCTGAACATATCCCTCTACTGATCCACCAACTCCTATCAACGCCTTGGATTTAGAATATATTGCCTCAATCATATTTTGAAATTTCTCTCCAATCCTATACTTTTGAAATATAATCTTCATGTATGTCCAATCCACAGAATCAAAGGCCTTATAAATATCCAACGCCAAAAGCGTAAGCGGCAAATCCTTATTTTTAGCTAAATAAACCATACCCATCACCTTCCTAACTGCCTCTACTAAATACTTTTGAGGCATAAACCCAAATTGCTCTTTCCCTATCAATTGTGCTATACATTTTTTAAGTCTCATTGCCATAACCTTTGCAAATATTCGATAATCCATATTGGTAATTGAAATTGGCCTATAAGAATCCCTTAAAGTCTGATCTTTCCCAGGTTTCGGAATTAACACCAATCTCGACTCCAACCATGTAGGCGGTGTAGGAGATCCATCCAAAATTCCTTGAAACAATTCAGTCACATGAGGCACCAATATATCCTTAAAATGCTTATAAAATACCACATTAAAACCATCCAGTCCAGGTGCAGATTGCATATTCATAGAATCTATAGCCATCTTAACTTCTTCTTCCGTTATATCCTTATCTAATTCTTTCCTACTATCTTCACTTAATTCTAAAAATTCCAACCCCTCACAGAATTTTTCTATATCTTCCTTTTTAATCCCTTTGTTTGCGTACAATTTATTATAAAATTCTCCAGTATCATTTTAGGTTCAGTTTCCAAAAACCCTATATCGTTCCTGATTGCCTTAATATTTTTCCTAACCTGAAAATTCTTAATTTTATTTGCTAAAATTCTTCCTCCTTTCCCTTCAAACTCATAATACTTCTGTCTGTTATACCATAATTTTAACGTAGTCCTATTAACATCCAATACATTCAACTCTTCCCTTTTCCTAACTACTTGTTCTTTATCCTCCTTCTTATTAGATTTCCTAAATTTCTCCTCCAATACTCTAACTTCTTCTTCTACTTCTTTAATTTTCCTATCTTTACCTTTCTTCAATCTCACCGAATTCTGTATACACACACCTCTAATAGTGGCTTTCATTGCTTCCCATATTATTGTTAATGAAGTATCTGATTTCCTATTCTCCTCAAAATATCTTTCCATTGCATTTTTAATATTACACTTACTTTCTTCATCTGCCACTAACCATGGATTAAACTTCCAATTATAAGATCTATTACAATGACCTATTTGCAAAAAGGCTGAAACAGGGGCATGATCAGTAATCTTAATCATCCCAATCTCCATATCTTTAACCCAATTCCTCATTTCTTGAGAGACTAGGATTCCATCCAATCTTGAATAAGTTCCATGCACGGCAGAGTAAAAAGAATACACATAATCATGTTGGAAGAAATTGGAACTTTCAGTCACATGTGGTGGGATTGTCCCTTAGTGAAAAAATTCTGGTTGCAGGTTGGCATAGAGATGACAAAGATTATGAGATGGAAAATAAGTATATCTAAAGCAATGGCTATTATTAATTTGGATGGCATGGGATTAAGATCAAAAGAGGATAGTAAATGGATTAATTTGATGTTAGTAGCAGCAAGACAAGTGATAGCAAGGAATTGGAAAGAAGCTGAGGAATTGACAATTAATCACTGGAGGGATAAAATGAATAATATAATTATTTTGGAGTATTTAACGATGACGATACGAAGAATGAATGGATTAAAGGTTAGGGAACAGGAGGAGGGGTGGTTTAGGAAGATGGTGAGATATTTGGAAAAGTTTAAACAATTTAAGATGATTGGTTGGTTAATAAGAAAATGAATGGATAAGATGTTTAAATAGAGTGATGGAGTTGTATTTGGATGAAATGTTAATAGTTATAAATTTATGGAATATTATAATGTATCTATGGCCTGGGACTCTCACAGAGGTGGATTGGTGTTGGAATATATAACAATAAAATTAATTAAAAAAAATTATTCAATGTAATCAATGTTCCTCTCATTACTGCTTTATAAGCATCCCACACCGTCTGAAATTCTATATCTTCTTTATCGTTTATTTGGAAGAAAACTTTAGTTTCATTTTCTAGAGATGTCACTATTTCTTTATTCTGTAGTAAATCTTCATTTAATCTCCATCTTCTCGACTTTTTAGACAATTTTGTAATCCACATTATTGGATTATGATCAGCCCCTATTTTAGGTAAAATCTCTATTTTCTTTGTTATAAGGCCTAAATCCTTAGTGCCCCACAACATGTCAATTCTGGAAAAAGTATTATGTCTTGATGAAAAAAAGGTATAGTCCCATACTTCAGGGTTAAATTTTCTCCATATATCTTCCAGGTTTTCTTGTTTGACCCATTCAAAAAAAGACTTTGACAATTTTCCTTCCTTATTATTTTTTCCCCAAATCTATCCAGTGTATTCTGGATTGTTCCATTAAAATCCCCCATTATCAAAACTTGATCATATGTCACTTCATCAAATTGTTGTATAATGTCTTTTAAAAAAGCATCCTTTGCTCCATTTGGTGCATACAGTCCCAATAAGAACTTTTTTTGCATTTAATATTATTTCTACTGCTACAAATCTTCCATTTTTATCTTTAAACACTAATTTCAGCTCCAATTCTTGTTTAATATAAAAAATCACTCCCCTTTTCTTCTGTTCAGCCAGTGAATGAAATTCTAGTCCCAATTGCTTATTCCATAAAAATGTATAATCCTTTTGTTTGATATGTACTACTTATAAACAAATTATATTACAATTTTGCTTTTTAATCCAATGAAACGTTGCCTTTCTTTTTTGTGGTGAATTTAGTCCATTTACATTCTAAGATAATAATTTGTAATCCATCATGGTGCAAATTCTTTATGTTCATCACAAAATCTACGCAGTTCTTGTGTGTTTGTAATTGTAATCCTTTTTCCTTGAAGTTCAAAGCTCAAACCTTCAGGTATTATCCATCTATACCTCATTTCATTGTCCCTTAATTTTTCTGTCAGTTTCTTGTATGCTCTTCTGTCATTTATCACTTGTCTTGGCAACTCCTTCATAATTCTTACTCTGCTGCCTCCCACTATCAATGTATTTTCAAAGTTTTTATTCATAATCTTTCCCCCTATTTCTTTTGCCATATATCTTATAACCACATCTCTTGGTAGATTTTTTTTTTTTTGCATAAAGTGAGTTCACTCTATACATATAGTCATACATATTTCTAGTCCCTTCAGGATCTTCCTCCAAAAATTCCGCAATTATTTTTATTATATATTTTTTCAAATCAGTTTCTTCATCCTCAGGTACTCCTCTCAGACATATCTGGGTCTCCATCAATTTGCAGTCATGAATTGCCACTTTTTCTTGTATTTTTAACAAGGTGGAATCATGTGCTTTCACTCTCCCTTCCACCTCTTGCACTTTCTTTGATGTTACCACAGTCTCATTTCTGAGATCTTCTATATCTTTTTTTTGCTCTTCAATATCTTTTCTAATTTATTTTTTGGAAGCAGTTATCATCTCCTTCATCCCTTTCATTATCCTGGCTTCCATTGCATCTAATTGGTCCTGCATTTTCTCCAGTGAAGCAGTCCTTGCATGGGTTTGTTTGTGATCTGACATATAAAAACACCAAAAATTTTGACCTCACCAAATTAAATTTCAACTATCAGGTTTAAAAGAGTGAAGCTTGCTTTCTTCAATAAGCCTAATTTTGCTGGCCTCAGAGCCTCCTGGGCTCAGATATTAATTTTTAAAGTTTTTATTTCCTCCAAAATGGCGGTCACGACTTTCTGCCTCACTTAAAAAAAATTTCTTTTTTCTCTAGAGGCTTCTAAAATAGTTATTAACAATAATGTCCAATAGCATTTACCTTATAATCATCACCTCTGTTGGCTCCCCAATTTTTAATGTCTCAAACAGTTTAAAAATTTTATTTAAACTTTAGCCTCCTTGCAATGGCCGCCAATGTTTTTCTATGATATTATAATAAGAACATAAGAGAAGCCATGTTAGATCAGGCCAATGGCCCATCCAGTCCAACATTCTGTGTCACACAGTGGCCAAATATATATACATACACACAAACACATACACTGTGGCTAATAGCCACTGATGGACCTCTGCTCCATATTTTTATCTAACCTCCTCTTGAAGGTGGCTATGCTTGTGGCTGCCACCACCTCCTGTGGCAGTGAATTCCACAATCACCCTTTGGGTGAAGAAGTACTTCCTTTTATCCGTTTTAAACTTTCTGCTCAGCAATTTCATGGAATGCCCACGAGTTCTTGTATTGTGAAAAAGGGAGAAAAGTATTTCTATCTCTACTTTCTCCATCCCATGCATTATCTTGTAAACCTCTATCATGTCACCCCACAGTCGACGTTTCTCCAAGCTAAAGAGCCCTAAGCGTTTCAACCTTTCTTCATAGGGAAAGCGTTCCAGCCCTTTAATCATTCTAGTTGCCCTTTTCTGGACTTTCTCCAATGCTATAATATCCTTTTTGAGGTGCGGCGACCAGAACTGCACACAGTACTCCAAATGAGACCGCACCATCCATTTATACAGGGGCATTATGATACTGGCTGATTTGTTTTCAATTCCTTTCCTAATAATTCCCAGCATGGCGTTGGCCTTTTTTATTGCAAACGCACACTGTCTTGACATTTTCAGTGAATTATCTACCACGACCCCAAGATCTTTCTCATGGTCAGTCTCTGCCAGTTCACACCCCATCAACTTGTATTTGTAGCTGGGATTCTTGGCCCCAATGTGCATTACTTTGCACTTGGCCACATTGAACCGCATCTGCCACATTGACGCCCGCTCATCCAGCCTCAACAGATCCCTTTGGAGTTCCTCACAATCCTCTCTGGTTCTCACCACCCTGAACAATTTTGTGTCATCCGTAAACTTGGCCACTTCACTGCTCACTCTCAACTCTAAATCATTTATGAACAAGTTAAAGAGCATGGGACCCAGTACCGAGCCCTGCGGCACTCCACTGCTTACCGTCCTCCACTGCGAAGATTGCCCATTTATACTCACTCTCTGCTTCCTATTACTCAGCCAGTTTTTGATCCACAAGAGGACCTGTCCTTTTACTCCATGACTCTCAAGCTTTCTAAGGAGCCTTTGATGAGGAACTTTATCAAAAGCTTTCTGGAAGTCAAGGTAAACAACATCTATCGGGTCTCCTTTGTCCACACGTTTGTTCACCCCCTCAAAGAAATGTAGCAGGTTAGTGAGGCATGATCTTCCCCTACAGAACCCATGCTGAGTCTTCCTCAATAACTCGTGTTCATCAATGTGCCTACTCATTCTGTCCTTGATAATGGTTTCTACCAACTTCCCCGGTATTGAAGTCAGACTGACTGGCCTGTAATTTCCTAGATCTCCTCTGGAACCCTTTTTAAAGATGGGGGTGACATTTGCTACCTTCCAGTCCTCAGGAACGGAGGCAGATTTCAATGAAAGATTACAGATTTTTGTTAGAAGATCCACAAGTTCAACTTTGAGTTCTTTCAGAACTCTCGGATGTATGCCATCCGGACCCGGTGACTTATTAGTTTTTAATTTGTCTATTAGTTGTAGGACCTCCTCTTTTGTCACCTCAATCTGACTCAGGTCTTTCAACACCCCTTCCAACATTAGTGGTTCAGGGATGGGCAAAAAGTTCTCATCTTCCACAGTGAAGACGGAAGCAAAAAATGCATTCAGCTTCTCAGCCATTTCCCTATCCTCCCTCAGTAATCCTTTTACCCCATGGTCATCCAAGGGCCCCACTACCTCCCTGGCTGGTTTCCTACTTCTAATATATTTGAAGAAAGTTTTATTGTTGGTCTTTATGTTTTTTGCAATATGTTCCTCATAGTCCCTCTTTGCCTGCCTGATCACAGTCTTGCATTTGATTTGCCACAGCCTGTGTTCCCTTTCATTAATCTCACTTGGACTGGTTTTCCACCATTTAAAGGAGTCTTTCTTACCTTTTACAGCTTCCATTACTTTGTTTGTTAACCATGCAGGCCTTTTCTTATACCTGTTTGTGCCTTTCCTAACTTGTGGTATGTATTTTATCTGAGCTTCTTGGATTATAGTTTTAAATAGTGTCCAAGCTTCCCCAAGGGTTTTGACCGTATTTACCTGTGGAGAAACACCATCTTAGAGTGTTGGTGCTTCATTGGCAGGGATCAGTAAATTCCTCAGCAGGCTTTGTAGCCTTCCCCTCACTCCCCCCCTCCCTTCCAGAGCCAAACCAACAACTCTAGGGGGAAAGCCTCCTAGAGCGGCAGGAAGTTCTTTTGTTCTTGGCATGTGTTAGGCAGGAAGAGAAGGCAGATTTGAACTGGGGCTCGAGCGAGCATGTGGTGAGCATGGAGGCTCCTGCCTGGGAGGCCCCAGGCAGGCAGACCAAGTAAGTAATTCTCAAGACAGGACAAGTTTAGACCAGGGACAGTAGAAAGCGTTTATAAACACCTTTCCTTTGTCATGCTGTTTGCTGTGCTGTGCTAACCTTTTAAACGCAACTGTTTTTGTTTTGTTTTTCTTTTCCTATCTTTTTCTCTTTTTAAATAAATATATTTTTACTGTTTAAATGCTGGCAGTCAATCTCTGTACCACCTAGATCCCCAGACCGCTTTAGACCACGCTGTGTTGAGAAGGGGGCCCCGGGGAAGGGGGAAGGCATGCAGTTGGATAAGGTGCCAATCCTCCAGGGGTGCCCCAAAGAAGTGCTGAGGTCTCTGTGAAACCCAAGTACAGGGTGGCAGAGGACCTGGAGGCCGGGCCTCATAGCTGGAGTGGGGGATTGGGAGTCCTGTTCCTCTCAATCTGAACCCCTAGACTGAGCAGGTGATGGCAGTGAGCCCAAGGGGCAGGAGGAGAAATAGCTCCCTCCAGGAGTTGGCGACTCAATAGGGAGCTCACGGGACCGGGTCTGAAGGCAGAATCGGGCCGGTTCCGCCACACTTGGCGGCAGCGGTGGGATAAGAACAAACAGAGAACTTGATTGGCCAGGCATTTTTGTTTTTTGATACGTGCAAGCACCCAGAGGAAGCAACAGCGGTTTTGTTTTATTTTCGGGTCAACTGGAATAGGGAAAGTTCAGTTTAGTTAGGATGGAGCGTGCTAAGAGGCTGGAAATCCTGGAGATGACAAAGCCACAGCTCCAGGAAGAGTGTGCAAAGCACAAGCTGGAGTGTGACAACATGACTGTAGTAGATATGACAGACCTCCTGTTGGAGTATAATAAGCATGCAGGGGCACCTGCAAAAGTGCCCCCTACCCAGTCAGAAGCAATTTTGCGGCTACAGATGGAACTGGAGAGAATGCGTATCGAGGCGGACCGAGACCGCAGACGGGAGGAAAGAGAGAAAGCTGAGATCCTCAGACAGGAGGAACGAGAGAGAGAGGAAAGACAAAGAGAGAGGGAGCTGAGACAAGCTGAGATCCGCAGACAGGAGGAAAGAGAGAGGGAGCTGAGACGAGCTGAGATTCGCAGACGGGAGCAGGAAGAGCAACGTCGCCATGAGCTTGAGGTGCTACGTCTGGAAGCTGAACTAAGCAAAGAGATCCAAGTCACCCCCAAGGACTTCGCAGTGTACCAAGAGGGAGAAGACCCCTCCATATACCTCTCCAACTTTGAGAGGGCAGCCAAACAGTGGGGGATTGCAGAGGAAGACTATATGTCTTACCTCTGTAGCATCCTGACTGGAGAACTCTCAGCCATCTATCACAGCATGCCTATGGAAGATGGGGGGATAACTTTTGCGGCCTATAAAGCCACTGTATTTAAAAGGTTTAAACTGGGGCCAGACCACTCCCGAAAGCAGTTCAGGGGTTTGGCTCCACAAGAAGGTAAATCCTATTCTGAATGTGGGGTAATGAAGGAACAAACAGTTCCAGTGTTATTGGGCCGGGATTTGTTGGTTGGCCAGTACTCTATCAATGCTGTAACCCGCAGCCAAACCCTCAGAGGAAAGTGGGAGGAGGAAGGCAACGTTAGGGAAGCCACCTCACCACCAACCAGGGAGGGGGAAATAGCCCAGGTTACTGAGGACGAAGAGAGGGCAGTCACCCAGGAGGGGGAGGACCAGCCTATCTCAAGCCCTGGAGTAGGGTGTTCCCAAGGGGAAGAGGGGTGTAGCTTTCCCCAAGTGCAGCAAGAGGCTGTCGATGTTCCTAGCAAGGAAAGGAACCTGTCTAGCATAAAGGATGTGCATGCTGAAGAGACCAAGGTGGAGAGTGGAGATTTCACAGGAGGTTCTGAGAGCAGCAAGGCTAATGTGGGCTCAGAGGAGCACATAGCTGAAGGCTTGGGGGAACGGGAGCGGTTCCAGAAGGGGGTCCTGAGCGGCCTTAGGTTGGAACCGGTTCACCAAGTAGCTGTGGATCAGGAAGTGGGATCGTCCGAGACGCTCTCAAAACAGGTCGTCTTGAAGCAGGGCAGACAGGAATCCTGGGAAGCTGTGGGACCTTCCAGGCAAGAGGGGGGTCAGTTTGGTAGTGCTGAAAAACCAACCGAGGGGACTGAGAACCCAAGCCAAACCCTCAGGGGAAGGTGGGGGGAGGAAGGCAACTTTAGGGAAGCCACCTCACCACCAACGAGGGAGGGGGAGGACCAGCCTGTCTCAAGCCCTGCAGGAGGGTGTGCCCAATGGGAAGAGGGGTGCCAATTTCCGCAAGGGCAGCAGAATGCTGTGGAGCCTTCCAGGCAGGAAGGAGCTCAGTTGGCTGACACTGAAAAACCAACTGAGGGGGCAGAGAACCCAGATCAAACGTTGGCTGGGTGTTCTGGAAACAGTGGGACTAGGGGTGGCTTGAAGGAACAGATGATAGGAAGTCTGGGGGAGCCAAAAATGTTCCTGTCTGAGGTTCAAAGTGACCCTAGGCTGGATCCACGGTGTGAGGTGGCAAGGGACCAGAAAGTGGAGTTCGCAGAAGCTGAGACAGGGGCTAGGGTAATGGATGTCCTGCCACTTCATACTGGTGAACGGAAAGTGGAATGGGAGGGACCCCATATGATTGTGGATGGCCTGGATGATACTACCTATGTGGTGGCTATGGAGAAGGTGGGAAAGGCAGTTAAAGTGGTGCAGGTGAATATACCACAGCCATTGTCTGCGAGGTCCATGGTGGTGCATATAGGTAGGAAGGAAGGAGACAAAAAGAAGCTGGGACAGCAATTGTTTGTAGCACCAGAGGTAGTTTTCTGGGAGGACAGAGTGGACAGAGGGAACATTCCACCAATGAGGGATAAAGAAGAGGCAACTGTGTGGGAACTGGGCAGTTTCTAACCTCATATGTGGGGCCAGGAATTTCCTCCTGTGATGGACCACTCCTCCCAGCAACAGCAGCAACTGAGGGAGAGCACCAAACTCCAGAGGTGGTCCTGGGAGATGGAGGAGTACATCTTAAAGACTGGACATTCCTTCTGCATGCAGCAATGCAACGTTTTGTCCAGAAAGGACATGGACACCGAGGTTGTGGGACTTTGTGTATTATTGGAGAAATACCTGAATGTTTGTGTAATATTTTGGTTAACGAGTTTCTCCTTGTTTGTTTGGATTCTGCTACGGGGTCACCTCCGTAGGAGGCAACCCCTCCGGCTCAGAATTTAAGGAGGGGGACGTGTGGAGAAACACCATCTTAGAGTGTTGGTGCTTCATTGGCAGGGATCAGTAAATTCCTCAGCAGGCTTTGTAGCCTTCCCCTCACTCCCCCCTCCCTTCCAGAGCCAAACCAACAACTCTAGGGGGAAAGCCTCCTAGAGCAGCAGGAAGTTCTTTTGTTCTTGGCATGTGTTAGGCAGGAAGAGAAGGCAGATTTGAACTGGGGCTCGAGCGAGCATGCGGTGAGCATGGAGGCTCCTGCCTGGGAGGCCCCAGGCAGGCAGACCAAGTAAGTAATTCTCAAGACAGGACAAGTTTAGACCAGGGACAGTAGAAAGCGTTTATAAACACCTTTCCTTTGTCATGCTGTTTGCTGTGCTGTGCTAACCTTTTAAACGCAACTGTTTTTGTTTTGTTTTTCTTTTCCTATCTTTTTCTCTTTTTAAATAAATATATTTTTACTGTTTAAATGCTGGCAGTCAATCTCTGTACCACCTAGATCCCCAGACCGCTTTAGACCACGCTGTGTTGAGAAGGGGGCCCCGGGGAAGGGGGAAGGCATGCAGTTGGATAAGGTGCCAATCCTCCAGGGGTGCCCCAAAAAAGTGCTGAGGTCTCTGTGAAACCCAAGTACAGGGTGGCAGAGGACCTGGAGGCTGGGCCTCATAGCTGGAGTGGGGGATTGGGAGTCCTGTTCCTCTCAATCTGAACCCCTAGACTGAGCAGGTGGTGGCAGCGAGCCCAAGGGGCAGGAGGAGAAATAGCTCCCTCCAGGAGTTGGCGACTCAAAAGGGAGCTGACGGGACCGGGTCTGAAGGCAGAATCGGGCCGGTTCCGTCACATTACCTTTCCTTTCAGTTTCCTCCTCACATGCCTCCTCATCTCATAGAATTTACCCCTTTTAAAGTTAAACGTGGTTGTGGCGGTCTTTTTGGACAACTCCCTATTTATACAAACGGTGAAATCAATAACATTATGGTCACTGCTCCCAAGCGGCGCGATCACTTTTACATCTCTCACCAAGTCTTGTGCATTACTTAGGACCAAATCCAGGATCGCCCCACCCCTAGTAGGTTCTGAGACCATCTGCTCCATAGCACAGTCATTGAGAGCATCAAGAAACTCAATCTCTTTCTCTCGACCAGAACACATACTGACCCAATCAATCTGCGGGTAGTTAAAATCACCTATTACGACACAGTTTTTACGTTTAGCCGCTATCTTTAAGCCTTCCATCATATTATAATCGTCCTCCCTCTTTTGATTTGGTGGGCGATAACAAACTCCCATAGTTAAATTTCCTTTTGGGCCCTCTATTTCAACCCAAAGCATTTCTAAAAGGGAATCTAATTCTCTGACCTCAGTCTTACTGGACCGTATATCCTCTCTGACGTACAGAGCCACCCCACCTCCAAACCTTCCCTCCCTATTCTTCCGATATAACTTATATCCAGGAATCACCGTGTCCCACTGATTCTCCTCATTCCACCAAGTTTCTGAAATTCCCACAATGTCTATGTTTTCTCCCAACACTAAACATTCCAATTCACCAATTTTACTTTGAACACTTCTAGCATTTGCATACAAACATCTATAATTTCCCAGGCAAGCTAGGCCCGCCACCTCCCTCTTGCCGCCTCGAGACTCTGGCAGACAGTCCATACTGTTTGTCACCATCACAGTGGACAACTCTGGTCCGTTACCCGGTAGAAAAATAGAAGCCAACCTTTCATCTCTTTGAGACGAGTCCTTCCGAACCAGAGACAATTCATCTCCTGTCGGCTTTCCCCCAAGATTTAGTTTAAAAACTGCTCTGCCACCTTTTTGATTTTAAGCGCCAGCAGCCTGGTTCCATCCGGAGACAAGTGGAGACCATCTCTTTTATACAGCTCCCGCTTGTTCCAGAAAGCATCCCAGTGCCTAACAAACTTAAACCCTTCCTCCTTACACCATCGTCTCATCCACACATTGAGACTTCTAATTTGTGCCTGTCTCTCCTGCCCTGCACGTGGAACCGGTAGCACTTCTGAGAAGGCTACCTTGGAGGTCCTGGCCTTAAGTCTCCTGCCTAGCAGCCTAAATTTTTCCTCCAGGACCTCACGACTGCATTTCCCCACATCATTGGTGCCAACATGCACCACGACCACAGGCTCCTCCCCAGCACTGTCTATCAGCCTATCTACTACACGCGTAATGTCCGCTACCTTCGCACCAGGCAGGCAAGTCACCATACGGTCAGTACGCGGTTTCGCCACCCAGCTGTCTACTTGCCTAAGGATCGAATCACCAACTACCAAGATCCCCCCCTCTCCCCCTGCGCAGGGATGGTTCCTTGGCACGAAAGGATACCCGCTCACCAGCCGAAGAAGAGGTCCCTTCTGAGGGCGCATTCCCCTTATCCTCAGCAAGGTGCCCTGTTCCCTCTCGACCCTCATGCTCTCTGGCAGCAACGGGGCTGCCACGTTCAGTGCGGGGCTCATCTAATACACCCCCGAGAGTCTTCCCCAAGTGCCTAACTGACCGTCTCTGCTTCTCCAGGGCAGTCACCTCGGCCTCAAGGGTACGAACTCTTTCCCTGAGGACCAGGAGCTCCTTGCATCGAGCACACACCCAAGACTTCTGTCCTGTGGGCAGATAGTCATACATGTGACACTCAATGCAAAACACTGGAAAGCCCCCACCCCCCTGCTGGCATTCTACCTTCATTATATATATATATATATATATATATATATATATATAAATATACAGTCCTCTTTAAATGCTGTTGTTTAAGTGGCTCCCCTTCTGGAGGGTCAACTTACCTTATAGGGAGAACAAGGAAATAAGGGGCTTTTTCTCAAAAACCGGAAGTAGACCAAACAATAAATTCCTTTCCACTTTTTAGCACTGTCTTTTAAATGTACAAAGTCCAAATTTCGCCCCTTCTCCCCTTCTTCTTCCAAGCTTTCTAGATTACAATTTCCCACCTTCTGATTTTATTTTGTTTAACTTTAATTAATCCTGGAATGAAAGATAGCAAGCTGTACCTTTTCTGTAGTTATCCAGATCAACACCGGTCTTGTGTAGCTTTAGATGTTTAGTAGTATCAAAGAAGATTAGGATCCTGTCGAGCTTATGTCAAATAAATGACTCTGTAAACTTCTGCAGATGATGAAAATGCAACTCGTCTCCGGAGACCCCTCAAAGCCTCAAAGGAGCCCCCCCCCCCCCGGGACTCCCTTTTAGCCAAGGTAAATCTCCTCAAAGTTTCCTGTGCATATCTTGGACTGATCTCTGACTGAGAAAAGTAGGCAGTAGGCATTAGATTGCCTTCCACTACCCCGAACAGAAGTTCCAGCCTGCTCCCCTTCTGAGAAGCAGTTCAGCTCGGCATTTTCTAACCCCGGAAGTCGGAGATGCCGGGTTAAATCTGAATCCTCCTTCATGCAAAGCACATGCTCTGTCACTGAAACACAGCCCCACCATCATTAGCAGCTACTGACAGGGTAGAGCATATTGATTTCAAGTCATGGGTTAAGTTAAACCTCACATTACTGAAGAGGGGCTGGGAAACACAAAAGGACTGTTAATGGCAACAGTCCTGTGTTTCTGATGTATGGATCTAGCTTTTACATTTCAGAAACTCAAGATCAGCTATTTGCCTCTTCGTTGCTTCTGCACCCTGCTGCTCTCTGCTCCTGGTCAGTTATTTCCATAACCTGCAGATTCTTTACCTAAATGACAGGCTAACTTCCTTACTTACTGTGTGAAGCTGATGAATTATGAGGACTGCACATTGTGGATCCACTTCTGGCACACTGTTGTCACTAACAGATATTGTTATTATGCTAAGTAGGGAAGAACCTAATTCTAACAGAGACAATGCAATTTTATTTCATAGAGTATGACAGTTACAGTGATAGCTGCATTTCCTTCCCAGGTTATCTCATATACAAACCTAAAATATGCAGGCTGGGGTACTTGGTTATTTATCTTCACCTACAGTTTGTCATGTCTTGACTATTCACAAGATCTAAAAAGTACAGGAAATGTTATTTACAGTGGTTTTACAAAGAATCTAGAATCTACAAAGAATCCTAAAAACCTATTAAAACATAAGTACAAATAAATTACAGACTCCAGATGTTGCAAAGAGTGTCTTGCAGAATGAATTCTTATTATATCGAGTATGATGTACAAAAATATCAAAACTGTGAGTGAAGTAGACAAACACCAAGATAGACAATGCTTCATTTTATGTATACACATTCTCTTTTGTTTTACATTTCCTTAATATGTCCTGAAACCTGGCACTGAATCCAAACTCTGGAGCAATGCCCAGTGAACCATGCCTCAAAATAAACCATGTTTAATACCAATATTAATTGGCAAAAGCAAACTCATATGCTTTACTTCAATCCTCATAAGTTTTCTAAAGAATTAAAGACAAGTATAACAAGTGTTCTGTGAAAGACCAAGGACTCTGTGCTCTTGTGGAAGTTTCCAAATGTCTTTAACCTATTTGCGTGTTTAAAATATTGAAAGGGGTAGGTCATGGTATAAAGAGGCATATTGCAACAGTCTTGGTAAATAAATGGTGATAAAAGATGGATTTTTCATTTAACTTTTTTCAGATAAAATCTCTTAGCTCCACCCAGAGTTGGCTGCTGAATTTGATAACAAAAGTGGGATGGGGGCTCCACTTGCACCATCTGGTTCTTCTGTGGACTCTTTTGGCCTGCTTACCTTTGTGGATGTTGACAGGTTCCTGACAGCTGTGAAGCCAACTACCTAGTCTCTCATGATTGGTAAAATCATGCCACGAAGAAGTGAGCAGCCCTTTGAGACAGATTATTGATTTGTTTCTTTCATAGGGCTACTTCCTCAGCTCCCTTGAGGAGGCAATTGTTAGACCTTTGCTAAAACCCTCCTTAAATAAAAGCAACCTGGCCAATTGTTGCCCAGCGTCTAATCCGCCTTTTCTGGGGAAGGTAATAGAGCAAGCAGCAACCAAGCAGCTTCAGGTTTTCCTGGGTGGAACATCTGTTCTGGAACTTTTTTAGCTGGGCTTCAGGCCTGGCTTTGGGACTGAGACAGCACTGGATGCTTCGGTTGACAATCTATTTACATCTGGATAAAGGCATATCAGCCCTGTTGATCCTTCCAGATCTATCAGCAGCCTTCAATTCCATTTGGTCCTGATCAACCAACTGCCTTGCCTCCCTGAGGGTAGGTGCACTGCCATTAGTTGGTTCTTCTCAGTCCTCCAGGGATGCCTCAGAAGATCGGAGAGGAGAGGTCTTCCAGACAAGACCTGAATTGTGGGGTCCCACGGGGTTTAATCCTCCCACTGATGTTATTTAACATATATATGCATCCTCTTGCCATCAATATGCTGATGACACACATCTCTTCCTCCTGCTGAAGAAGCAGCTAGCAGCAGGGCTCTTAACACTCACAGTGCCTGGATGTGACAGTTCAGTGGTTAAGGGGGAGCTGGATGAAGTTGAATCTATCCAAGGTGGAGCTCATGTGGCTGAGAAAGACTGAGATGCTAACTGGAGGGCAATTCCTGAGACTCAGTGGTGTCCTGTTGACAGCTGTCGACTCTGTAAAGGGCCTTGGGGTGTGGTGGGATCATTGGGTAAAGAAGTGTCCATGGTAGCATGGTCAGCATGTTTTCACCTATGCCAGGCCTGCCAGCCAGCTCCTTATTTGTTTGGGTCAGACCTTGCCACATTGATCTGTACAACAGACACCTCCATATCGGACTACTGCAATTTGCTCTACACAGGGCTTCTCTTGAAAACACTTCAGAAATTGCAGATCGTCCGGAAAGCAGCTGCCAAGTTGCTGACTGGAACATTATGGTCAGCTTATATTACTCCAATTCTGTAGCAACCGCACTGGCTACCAGTTAGTCTCCAGATCCAATTCAAGGTGTTAATGTAACCTCTAGAGTCCTTAACAGTCTGGGACCCCTCATACCTATGGGACCACCTCTTCCATTACTATCCCCCACACTCCCTGTGGTCATTGTCTAGGGGCTTCTTGCAGGTGCCTGAGCCCAGGATGGCTTGGTTAGCCGTCACCAGGGGAAGGGCCTTCTCAGGTGTGGCCCCTATCCTGTGGAATGCACTCTCAGATGACACCTGTGTCCTGCCAGATTTGTTCAGTTTACTCAGGGCATGCAAAGCTGAATTATTTAGTTTGGCTTTTGGAGGGTAACCACATGTTCTGGCTGTTTCGATAGTGGTATAGTGATAGCCATGTATTTTAATATTTTTGTTAGTATTTTATATTGTTTTTTACCTTACTGGTTTTAACACTGTCAATTGCCACTAGACTCTATGCTGGGAGGGCCACATTTTGTCCTGTGAATCTGCATTTCAGAGGGTTACTGTGCATAATTAACTTAGAATAGCTAGATTTGAGTTCAGAAGTAACTTAGAGACCAACAAGATTTTCAAGAGTCTAAGCCTTCAAGAATCAAAGCTCCAACACAGGTACCCTCAGAAACTAACCTAGAATAAAATACTGTACGTGCACCTTAAGCACAACTTCTAAGCACAACTTCTTAGGAACAAATCCATTGAAATCCACAGGACTTATTTCCAGATAGTTGTGTTTGAGGCACAAGTGCAACTCAGGCTTCATTGGCCTGAATTTCAGATGGCCTAGTTAAGATGGAGCTAATGCCAATCCCTTTGCCATACTTTGTCAATTTATGCAGCCGCTACCCCCATGGCTACTTATGAGCTTGGCTTCCTCTTTATGAAGAAGTAGCAAACTGACATGCCAAGCAGTTGACAGGCTTTGGAAACTGACATAAATCACTCCTGATTTTCCACTGCCGTGAGCTGACCTCCAATGGCCAAGAGGCATGAAGCTGAGCAGAAAGCAGGACCTCAACGCAAAGATGCTAAGAGCACATGATCAGCTTTCTGTATGGCTGCTGCTCACACATGCCAGCTGCTTCAATGAGATCACACTAGTCAATGAAGCATGAGCAGTGAAGTGACTAAGCATCCACACAGAAGTGCTTTCCAACCTGTAACTCATTTTTGATATCAAAATAACATTGAAATGCCATGGGTTTGGAGATTTAGCACCATTTAGGAAGTGTAAGAATGTATGCATTCACTGGGTGGGTTGTATGAAATTGTTGTTGTTGTTATCCTTTTCACTTGGGCCCGATTGCTTCAGTGTGTGTGTTCATTCAGTGAGTTGAAAGATGAGTTTTTGCAGAATCTTTTGGTAGCATTACCATGAATATCCTGATGATTTTAAAATAGTAGAACTGTAAGCAAGAAGGGAGCAGCCCCACGGCACAGAGTGGTAAAGCTGCAGTATTGCAGTCCTAAGCTCTGCTCACAACCTGAGTTCAATCCCAGTGGAAGCTGGATTCAGGTAGCCAGCTCAAGGTTGACTCAGCCTTCCATCCTTTTGAGGTCGGTAAAATGAGGACCCAGCTTGCTGGTGAGAAAGTGTAGATGACTGGAGGAGGCAATGGCAAACCACCCCATTAAAAAGTCTGCCGTGAAATCATCGTGATGCGATGCCACCCCCGAGTCGGAAATGATTGGTGCTTGCACAGGGGACTACCTTTACCTTTTAAGCAAGAAGGGACTTCAAAACTCATTGTTGAGCCTGCTGAACTGGAGCAGAATCCACTGCTGTCCAAAATGTCCCTAACAAAGCAATCAATGTAAAGGTGAACATGACCTATAATCACACCAATCACATCTTCCAGTAAGCAAAATTCTCCCTTTCTATGATACCCGGAACTGTAGAAATCTAAGGAGGTCTCAAACAAATATAAACCCAAAACAAAAAACCATCAAGGATCATCTGCCAGTTGAAGGTGGGCTTATTTTTCCTGATTATGGATGAGAATGATCTTTTGTACAAAATCAACAGTTTCTTCCAGAATATATTGTGCAGTCACACCCTGTTTGCTGGGGTGTATTGATGCTCTATTCTATTTTCTTTTTGAATGTAACTGGTCTATTTTTAAATAAACTAAGTTTATAAACTGGGGGGGGGGATTTGCACTCCTGAGTTATAAACCATCTTAATTATGGGGCTGATTTATCAAAACCCTTGATCAACTCTAATATCTAGAACATTATTCAAAGAATAAGGACGTACCAAGAAGCCATAAACAGTTTGTGACAGACTGCCTATACACATTCATGGTTTACAGAGAGGAATATATGTGCCTCCTCTCCTTCCCCCTCCTATGGCTCACTGAGACTGAAGATGGAAATCTTCTGAATGCAGATGCCTTAGCACACTGAGGTATGTTACTTTCCCATTAACTGGGATTCTTAACCACAGTTCTATTAGGGCATCATGCAAGAGGAGGTGGGTGTGAGCCCAACAATAAACCACATTCATGTCTATTACCAACACTGTTTTTTGTTTGTGATGTTTGAATGCAGCGGAACATTTCTGCCGCATTTTTAAAAAATTAAGAAGCTTTTCACACTTACCATTCAAAACCGTAAGGGAATCGTTATACCGTCATCAGGGAGTAATCCAGTACAGGGATTGGAGTTTAAGACAAGCAATTTTCTTTCCAGTAGCACATACAGCCAAGGCTGCAGGAACTGCACTGGCTGCCAATAGTATTCCGGATTCGCTACAAGGTGCTGGTTATTACCTTTAAAGCCTATGGCCGAGGACCTGTCTACCTTAGGGACCGTCTCTCCCCACACGTCCACACGTTCCCCAGAGGGTACTTAGATCTGGGATGCAGAACTTATTGTTGATCCCCAGGCCGAGGGAGGAGAGTCTGAAATCTACTAGAGAGAGAGCCTTCTCAATAGCAGCCCCCTACTGGTGGAATCAACTTCCAAAAGAAGTAAGGGCCTTGCAGGACCTTGCTCAGTTCTGCAAGGCCTGTAAAACAGTACTATTTCGACTTGCCTCCAGCTAAATTATAGTAGAAGAGGATGCCCAACATCAGTGAACATATTGAAATTGAAATTAATACTAGCACCAAAACTGTTTTAAATTGTTTAAAACTATTTAATTGCTATTATCAATTTAATTGTCAACTCCAATATTTATTCATTGTTTTATTGTTTGTGAGCCACCCTGAGCCTGTTGACACTCAGTAACAAGTACCTCATTGGATACACAGTTCAAGCAGATGATCAGGGCACCAGGCATTGGCCTGTCATGTGTTGCTAACCCTTTCATGCCTACATGTGACTCAGGGGAAAGTGACGGGTTTCTAGGTGAGTCTGAGGCACGCATATGTTTCACCAATCGCTGACAGTCTGATCTCCTGCCTAAACCTGCTGTCCTATGAGCAATTTCTCTCCAGGTGGCAACAGCCCCCCTCCCATATATGTATGCCTCAGACTCACCTAGAAACCCATCACTTTCCCCTGATTAACATCTGGGTATGGAAGGGTTAGGAACAACTGACAGACCAATGTCTGGTGCCCTGATCTCCCGTGTGAACTTGAGGTACTTGTTACCAAATGTCAACAGCAGCGATCTCAGGCATCTCAATGGAGCCCAGGCATCCCAATGGTGGTGCTGTTTCATTGTTTTGATGCTTGTTATAGTGCTATAGTGCTCTTAGCCCAACGTTCCAAAAAAAAAAAATTGTGGAGATCACATGCTGGCTGGCAAAAAACGGTGCGAAAATGGCCGGCACTCCTGGAAGTGTTACAGGGCATTTCACACAGCCTGAAGTAGAGATTTCAACCTGGAAGGAGGGGGTGAAAACTGGAGGAAGCTGCTCTTTGTCAGTAATGACTCAGGGATGCCTCAGTTCTAGGATAGCTGTCGGACTGTGAGAACAGGTAACAGTATTCTGGTAGCAGCCAGCCACTAAAACAGGTCTGTCTGAAATGACCCAAGAAACCCATTACTGTTCAGTAACTGGCCAGCTGCCATACCAGAATACTTAGGCTGTGCGAAAAAGTTCTCAATGAGGTGAAGTATATCAGGCTTTAGAATCACAGAATCATAGAGTTGGAAGGGACCTCCAAGGTCATCTAGTCCAACCCCCTGCACAATGCAGGAACGTCACAAATACCTTCCCCAAGCACACACATCCCCAGTGACCCCTGCTCCATGCCCAGAAGATGGCAAAAACCTCAGGTTCTTTTCCTTTACATCTATTGGATGCATTTGGGATTAAATATACACACCACACCTTGGGTCTTACCTAAGGCCAGCCCATTCATTAAGCAGCCCTAGGTGGGAGAAAATGGGCGAGCATGGTGGCATGGCACCTACACCTCAGAGCGCACACGCTGCCCAGCCACTGTCACTCAGCATGGCTGCCATTGCTTCTGGAAGTGACAGTGGCTGGGCTGAGCAATGGTGGCTGGGCACCGTGCCACCGCTTTGGTGCTTGCCCTCACCAGGGGTACAGGAGGAAGGATGCAGGCAGTGGGGCGGGGTGGTGGTGGAGGGTGGCGGGGCGGGGCAAGGCCTCACCTTGGATGCCAGACACCCTGAGGACGGCCCTGGTCTTACCCCACCGTACATATACACACACATAGGGAGGGGCTGCAGCTCAGTGGCGTAGCATCTGCTTGACACACAGAAGGCCCCAGGTTCAGTCCACAGTAGCTCCAGTTAAAAGAACCAGGCAGTAGGTGATGTGAGACCCCCAGTCTCTGAAGAGCTGCTGTCAATCTGAATAGATCTTTATGGACCAATTGTCTGATTCAGTATAAGGTAGCTTCATGGGTTCACACACCATCATTTTTCTTTGACTGTTAACAGGTGAAATATATCAGACCTTGTTTCTACTTTTTCTTCTACATAATCCCTATTCCTTTTTGGTTCTCAAGCAACATTTCCTATCAATCCTCCAGAATACAAGAAAAATGCACTCCTACCTCCTTAGTTTAAAAATGAAGATCAGCTCCTGTTGTACTGATTGGCTGAGCTTTTCCCCCAGTGTTCTTTGACTCCCATTAACATTTTTAGGCTCGTCTCTAGTTCTCACATTTTCCTATTTTAGCACTTAGTGAGTCTTTTTGCTCAAAGACAGCATCAACAGATATGAGGATATCTTCTGATCATTCATATATTCCATAGTACAAATCACTCTCTTCCACTTTGGATTCCAGCAGCCCAGACCCCAAATCTATAGGCAATGCCCCATCTCTTGCTATTGCAGGAAATGATTGATAATTTTTGCATGGTTCCACTGTCTTTTCAATGCTCTGACCCTGACTGTCCCCTATGAGGGAATCAATCAAAGCAAAATCTTCATATGATGGAAGTTTAAATCTCAGCTGACTTTCTGGTGACGTGCAGAGGTTTGAGGTATCTTTGTACCTTTGTATAAGTGGGCTGTTGGAAGTTGATTCCACTGAAGATGTGTCCATGTCCTCTAGGAAAGAAGCTAATGGTGCCTGCCTGTGCAGCACCTCAGGTTGGCTGGAAGATTAAAAAAAAAAAGTTAATTGAAGGACATAGTTTTCAAGGCTGATTGTTGAGCTATTTTGTGTTTCAACTAGCAAGTTTACTGTAAATCAAGTAAGGTGTATGTCAGACTTTCAACAGCACCCTCTCAGAGTTAAAATAATTGTTTTTCTTATTTAGCTTCTCCTTACTATAGGGCTAAAGAAAAAAATGTTGATGGCTATTTTACTTCAACGCTGACATTCTGATCTTCAGACACAACAGTGATAGGTGAAACTAACCAAATGGAACAACAAAAGCAATAATATAAATGGATGAAATGGTTTTGAATAAAACTTCGTTGGTCTTAAAGGTGCCACTGGGCTTAGTCTTTGGTGTTTCCAAGTAAATGTGTATGGATTACAGTCTTATTTTTTCAGCTTCTGTTAGAGTTGTAAAGTTTAGTAGATTAATCAGTTTGATCCGCTGGTTAAAGACATTTCCATCAATTAAAAAGATGCAGATTTTACACAGAAAATGTTTTTAACCCAAGAAATGTAATTGGAAGGTACCATTTTAGAAGAGTCATTAATTCTTCCCTCTGACACAAGAGAAGGTATGCCTTTTCTAAACTTATGTGACAGTGGATTTAAAAATATCTTCTCAGAAATATTTCATCCACATGCAAATTTATGAAGATTTAATTCATATGTATGCAATTAATTGTGATTTCTTTAATCAGATGACACCCTTTCCTACCTTTGCAAAATTTACCTGGATGTGAGAATTTTAATTCATTATTTTAGTCAGCCTTTCAATTTTGTAGCAATAATCATCCACTGATCAAGAGCAAATGTAATAGGCATATTAGAACCTGTCTCATAATTTTATACTCTATGAATGTAACCTCATTCTACCTGAGGAATAGTTGAGTCAAACTTCAAATCCTGCACATCTTTAAATTAGTGGCTGGTCCAGTTAAATTTCAATGAGTTTGTGGCCTAGTTCTCACTGGGGCTGTAAAGCCACATCTGGGCTGTATCACTTCATACTGAGAGTGAGGGCTCCACCCCCTGAAATCTGTGCTTGTGTAAACTTTGCCAGGGGAAAAGCTAAACCAGAAGCTAAGCCTTCTTCCTGCTGGCTATTCTCTGTGTGGATGAAAGGTGAGCCCCTACCTGCAACCAGTGCCGGATTAAGTCCAGAGAAGGGCAACTAGAATGATTAAAGGGCTGGAGCACTTTCCCTATGAAGAAAGGTTGAAACGCTTGGGACTCTTTAGCTTGGAGAAACGTCGACTGCGGGGTGACATGATAGAGGTTTACAAGATAATGCATGGGATGGAGAAAGTAGAGAAAGAAGTACTTTTCTCCCTTTCTCACAATACAAGAACTCGTGGGCATTCGATGAAATTGCTGAGCAGACAGGTTAAAACGGATAAAAGGAAGTACTTCTTCACCCAAAGGGTGATTAACATGTGGAATTCACTGCCACAGGAGGTGGTGGCGGCCACAAGTATGGCCACCTTCAAGAGGGGTTTAGATAGAAATATGGAGCACAGGTCCATCGGTGGCTATTAGCCACAGTGTATGTGTGTATATAAAATTTTTTGCCACTGTGTGACACAGAGTGTTGGACTTGATGGGCCGTTGGCCTGATCCAACATGGCTTCTCTTATGTTCTTATGTTCTTATTAAACCCTGTGCAGGCCCCTAGGCAGTCAAAATCTTGGGGGCCCCCTTGCAAATTATCTCAGAGTTGGAGAACCCGCCCCACCACCTGTGGCCCCCACTGCAGCCTGCAGGCACCTTCTCAAAACAAAGCTGTGGGGGGAAAGTAGAGACAGGCAAACTTGGAAACAACAGAAACAGCCACGAGGCAAGCCAGGCAAAGAGCAGCTCAGTTGCTGGCTGTGTGTACAGGCTGGGAGGGCTGCAAGCAGGGGGGAAATGGTGGGGAGCGGCCCGGGGCTCCTAAAGGCATGGGGGCACATAGGACAGTGCCCACTTTGCCTGATTGTTAATGCAGCCCTACCTGCAGTGAGAAGTGGTAAAATTCAGTCACAGGCTCACTACATCAGTGGCAACTACACTTTGGATCTCATTCAACGCACCTTCTTTTTCAGTCAGGACTTCAATCATTATTTATTCATTGTGAAGCAAAGAAACTCACCTTCCTTTTCCCAGTTCTATCAACTACCACTCCTTGAAGCAACAGCTCAAAGGTCGCTCAGACTTCTCACATCCATTTTGTAGCCTATTTGCTATAAAAGCACTCCTGGCCTGCAGGTTATTTGCAGGTAGGAATGCCAGATCTTTTTTTTTTTTAAGCTATGGGGAAATGTTTTTTTTTTTTTTTTACAATGGTGAAGTCCTGCTATTACTTAGGATTTGAAGTAACACCTATAGCAGGAATTAATATCAGCCCCAGTCCTACGGGAAGTCTCAGTTCATAAATAAATGCTGCCATGGCAAAGGTCTGAGTGATAATGATAGACATTTATCTTCCCTATAGCACATGAGGAGTCATAGCTCAGTGGTAGAGCATGTGTTTAGCATGCAGAAGGTCCCAGGTTCAATCCCCAGTATTTCTAGTTAAAAGGAACAGTTAAGAGGTGATGTGAAAAACCTTTGCCTAAAAACCTAGAGACCTGCTACCTGCTTGAGCAGACATGACTGGCCCTGATGGACCAAGGTTCTGATGATTCTGCTGAAGTAGGAGTCCATGGGATAGCCTTGGAGTGCTTACCTAGTTTCTCCATGGTCGAGGACAGAGGGTGGTTTTAGGAGAGAGTGTTCCACCTAGGGTGGCCATAATGTCTGAAGGCCAGCCAGGGACACCTTGGGGGGGGGGAAGGCAGGAGTGCGCGCGCGCTCCGCGCGCGCGCCGCCGGAAACAGGAAGTGACGTCACTTCCGGCGACGTCACTTCCGGCGACGTCATACCACCGCCGGAAACAGGAAGTGACATCACTTCCTGTGACATCATTTCCCCCGCGCCACCTGCCGGAAACGGGAAGTGACATCACTTCCTGTGACATCATTTTCCCCGCGCCACCTGCCGGAAGCAGGAAGTGACATCACTTCCTGTGACATCATTTCCCCCAAATGGCATCATTTCCCCCAAATGCCACTGCCGGAAACAGGAAGTGACTTCACAGCACTTCCTGTGACGTCCCCAAAAATCCCCCAAATATCACCGCCGGAAACAATTTTGTTCTCAAATCCTGTATATACTTCATCAGTATATGGGATAAGGCACTTTCTCAACTGTGCTGCATAATGCAGCCTATTTATTTTGTCCTGTTGGCTCTGTTGGCTCTATCTGCGCCACCTTCATCACTTTCGGGGTGTGGATCCCCCAGTGGGGTGGGCTCCCGACTCCCTCCGCCGGCTGTTTCTGATAGCCCTGCGCCCCCTCTTTCATTTGATATGTGTCCCGTGCGGGTGCCACCCTCCTGCCGGGAGATGCCGCAAAATGAGCCCCCTTGAGGCTTATGGCGGCAGGGCTCGGGGGAAGCAAGCTAGACTGCTGTTCTTTTGAGGGGTTATAGAGTGTTTCGAGCCCCTCCCTGTGGCATTGGTCCCATCGTCGTGGGACCCAGGGGGCCGGCGCAGCAGCCTGCCGAAGCAGCCTGTCACTAATAACACAGGTCGAGATGCGGAAGTGACTGACAGGCTGCTTCAGCGGGCCGCTGCGCCGGCCCCCTGGGTCCCACAACGATGGGACCGATGCCACAGGGAGGGGCTCGAAACACTCTATAACCCCTCAAAAGAACAGCAGTCTAGCTTGCTTCCCCCGAGCCCTGCCGCCATAAGCCTCAAGGGGGCTCATTTTGCGGCATCTCCCGGCAGGAGGGTGGCACCCGCACGGGACACATATCAAATGAAAGAGGGGGCGCAGGGCTATCAGAAACAGCCGGCAGAGGGAGTCGGGAGCCCACCCCACTGGGGGATCCACACCCCGAAAGTGATGAAGGTGGCGCAGATAGAGCCAACAGAGCCAACAGGACAAAATAAATAGGCTGCATTATGCAGCACAGTTGAGAAAGTGCCTTATCCCATATACTGATGAAGTAAATACAGGATCTGAGAACAAAATTGCACCAGAAGACACAAACACAAAGCTCCCTTACACTGAATCAGTGCTTGGGTCCACCAAAGTCAGTATTGTCCACTCCAGTCACAAACACAAAGCTCCCTTACACTGAATCAGTGCTTGGGTCCACCAAAGTCAGTATTGTCACATAAGAACATAACAGAAGCCCTGTTGGATCAGGCCAGTGGCCCATCCAGTCCAACACTCTGCGTCACATAAGAACATAAGAGAAGCCCTGTTGGATCAGGCCAGTGGCCCATCCAGTCCAACACTCTGCGTCACATAAGAACATAACAGAAGCCCTGTTGGATCAGGCCAGTGGCCCATCCAGTCCAACACTCTGCGTCACATAAGAACATAACAGAAGCCCTGTTGGATCAGGCCAGTGGCCCATCCAGTCCAACACTCTGCGTCACATAAGAACATAACAGAAGCCCTGTTGGATCAGGCCAGTGGCCCATCCAGTCCAACACTCTGTGTCACATAAGAGAAGCCCTGTTGCATCAGGCCAGTGGCCCCTCCAGTCCAACACTCTGCGCCACATAAGAACATAAGGAGGGAAGGAAGGGAGGAGGGAAGGGAGGAGGGAAGGGAAGGGAAGGGAAGGGAAGGGAAGGGAAGGGAAGGGAAGGGAAGGGAAGGGAAGGGAAGGGAAGGGAAGGAAGGAAGGAAGGAAGGAAGGAAGGAAGGAAGGAAGGAAGGAAGGAAGGAAGGAAGGAAGGAAGGAAGGAAGGAAGGAAGGAAGGAAGGAAGGAAGGAAGGAAGGGAAGGGAGGGAAGGAAGAAAGAAAGAAAGGAAGGGAGGGAGGAGGGAGGGGAGGAGGGAGGGAAGGAAGGGAGGAGGGAAGGGAGGAGGGAAGGGAAGGGAAGGGAGGAGGGAAGGGAAGGGAAGGGAGGAAGGAAGGAAGGAAGGAAGGAAGGAAGGAAGGAAGGAAGGAAGGAAGGAAGGAAGAAAGGAAGGAAGGGAGGGAAGGAAGAAAGAAAGAAAGGAAGGGAGGAGGGAGGGAGGGAAGGAAGGAAGGAAGGGAAGGGAGGGAGGGAAGGAAGGGAGGAAGAAAGGAAAGAAGGGAAGAGGGAGGGAAGAAAGGAAGGCCGCCCCCCCCCCGCTTTCGGCCCCCTTACCTGCGGTGGCGGTCGGCGGCGAGTCGGGCGGCGGCGGCGGGTCGGGCGGCGGCGGCGAGTCCAGCGGCGGCGGCGAGTCCAGCGGCGGGGGCGGCGGCGAGGCCAGGGAGGCGTCGGAGAGGCCTTCCTTGGCCGGCGCTGGCCCGGGAAGGCCTTCCAGAGGCTCTGGAAGGCCTTCCCGGACCAGCGCCGGGTGCTCCGCGGCCTCCCCGCGGCCTCCGCTGGTCGCTGGGGGCCTTCCAGACACTCTGGAAGGCCCCCAGCGACCAGCGGAGGCCGCGGGGAGGCCTTCGCTGGCCGGCGCTGGTCCGGGAAGGCCTTCCAGAGGCTCTGGAAGGCCTTCCCGGACCAGCGCCGGGTGCTCCGCGGCCTCCCCGCGGCCTCCGCTGGTCGCTGGGGGCCTTCCAGACACTCTGGAAGGCCCCCAGCGACCAGCGGAGGCCGCGGGGAGGCCTTCGCTGGCCGGCGCTGGCCCGGGAAGGCCTTCCAGAGGCTCTGGAAGGCCTTCCCGGACCAGCGCCGGGTGCTCCGCGGCCTCCCCGCGGCCTCCGCTGGTCGCTGGGGGCCTTCCAGACACTCTGGAAGGCCCCCAGCGACCAGCGGAGGCCGCGGGGAGGCCTTCGCTGGCCGGCGCTGGCCCGGGAAGGCCTTCCAGAGGCTCTGGAAGGCCTTCCCGGACCAGCGCCGGGTGCTCCGCGGCCTCCCCGCGGCCTCCGCTGGTCGCTGGGGGCCTTCCAGACACTCTGGAAGGCCCCCAGCGACCAGCGGAGGCCGCGGGGAGGCCTTCGCTGGCCGGCGCTGGTCCGGGAAGGCCTTCCAGAGGCTCTGGAAGGCCTTCCCGGACCAGCGCCGGGTGCTCCGCGGCCTCCCCGCGGCCTCCGCTGGTCGCTGGGGGCCTTCCAGACACTCTGGAAGGCCCCCAGCGACCAGCGGAGGCCGCGGGGAGGCCTTCGCTGGCCGGCGCTGGCCCGGGAAGGCCTTCCAGAGGCTCTGGAAGGCCTTCCCGGACCAGCGCCGGGTGCTCCGCGGCCTCCCCGCGGCCTCCGCTGGTCGCTGGGGGCCTTCCAGACACTCTGGAAGGCCCCCAGCGACCAGCGGAGGCCGCGGGGAGGCCTTCGCTGGCCGGCGCTGGCCCGGGAAGGCCTTCCAGAGGCTCTGGAAGGCCTTCCCGGACCAGCGCCGGGTGCTCCGCGGCCTCCCCGCGGCCTCCGCTGGTCGCTGGGGGCCTTCCAGACACTCTGGAAGGCCCCCAGCGACCAGCGGAGGCCGCGGGGAGGCCTTCGCTGGCCGGCGCTGGCCCGGGAAGGCCTTCCAGAGGCTCTGGAAGGCCTTCCCGGACCAGCGCCGGGTGCTCCGCGGCCTCCCCGCGGCCTCCGCTGGTCGCTGGGGGCCTTCCAGACACTCTGGAAGGCCCCCAGCGACCAGCGGAGGCCGCGGAGAGGCCTCCCCCACCGCTGCCGGCCCCGCGCGCGGGCGGGGAAGGCGGGGAGTGAGGGAGGGAGCGTCCCTGCGCGTGCGCAGGGACGCTCCCTCCCTCACTCCCCGCCTTCCCCGCCCGCACCCGCGGCCCACCGGCTCCTGGGCTGCCTAAACCGGGACCTTTAATGGTCCCGGTATAGGGAGCCCGGGATCCGGGATTGGGTGGCCAGATCCGGGAATGTCCCGGGAGACCGGGACGGTCTGGCCACCCTAGTTCCACCTCATCACCCTCTGGGGGGGGGGGGTCCTCAAGGGGCTATCCTCTCCCCATGTTGTATAATGTCTATATGTGCCCTCTCGTCCAGCTAGTGCAGAGTTGATGGATGGCCATCCTGGCACCATCCCATCAAATCTGGCCAAGGAATTGAAGACTGTGGTTGGATTGCTTCAATACAGCCAGCAAAACTGAATCCATCAAAGACAGTGGTCCTTTGGCTGGGAGGGGGGCAACCCAAGGTTGGTATTGCAACGCCCAGCTCTTGTTGGAATGCCACTGGCAATGACACCAGCTGTCAAAAGCAAGGATGTCTTTCTGGCTGCATCTTGTCTATGGAGGCCCAGATTGCAAATGTTGTCAGACTGGCATTTTTCCAACTGCGTCAAGTCAGGCAACTGGCCTCTTACCTCTTGTGCTCTGACCTAGCTACAGTGATCCATGCAACAGTCACCTTGAGACTAGATTATTGTAACTCACTCTATGTAGGGCTACCCTTGAAGTTGATTTGGAAACTTAAGCTGGTCCAGAGTGCAGTGGTATGGGTGCTGACAGGCACCCCTATGTCAGCACATATCCAACTGGTGCTCCACTGGCTGCACCAGCTCCAGCTGAACACTGGATTCACTTCAAGGTTTTGGTTTTAACATTTAAGGCCCTATACAGTCTGGGGCCAATGTAGCTGGAGGACTGTCTCTTCTGATATGTGCCTTGGCTCACAAGATCAGAATTAGCTGGTGATCCCTGACCTAAAAAATGTCCTCAACCAGAGCCAGGGCCTGTCCAGCTCTCTGACTGGAGACATCTGCTCCCTGTGGGACCTAGTACAGGAATATTCTTCTTGATATAGGACTTAATAGCTGCAGGTTGTAGGCCCTGAATGATGTCAGGGTTTAGTCTAATAAGATATAGCTTTCTGTCAACAATCTTGGACCAAAAGGATTTATGGGAATTTACTTTTAATAAAGATAGGTATCCAGAATTACTATAGAACACTTTAAGGTACAAATGGAAGGCCATTTGCCCAGCTTTAGCCTCCAAAGAAGATTGACCCAATTCTGTTCATAGTGACACTCTAAGCTACACATTTTGGTGTTTTGGTCAACTTACAAAGGAAGTGAAGTAGGGGAAGGTTTAAGGACTCTTTGACTGATTGGAATCCAGATGGCTGCCCAGAAAAGAAGAATAGGAACAATTTTCACATTGAAAACTTGAATTGTCCCAGATATATATTGTCCTCTGCAGTACCTTAAAAAGTTTTAAAAGGTAAAGGTAGTCCCCTGTGCAAGCACTGGGTCATTACTGATCCATGGGGTATCATCACATCTGGAAATTTTTTTGGCAGACTTTTACAGGGTGGTTTACCATTGCCTTTCCCAGCCATCTACATTTTACCCCCAGCAAGCTGGGTACTCATTTTACCAACCTCGAAAGGATGGAAGGCTGAGTCAACCTTCAGCTGGCTACCCGAACCCAGCTTCCACCGGGATCGAACTCAGGTCATGAGCAGAAGCTTGGACTGCAGTACTGCAGCTTCACCACTCTGTGCCACAGGGCTCTTCTTAAAAAAAAAAAGTTTAGGATGCCCTCAATACAAGCATGGCTTTTTGATGAGAGGGAACAAAGAAAGGGGGAAGGTATTGCTTCTAGAGTTAGCAAATAAGAAAAAAACAAAAAACAAAATATTATATGCATTGATTTTTATTTTTATTTATTATTTTAATTTTTAATTTCTGTGTTATTTTTTAACTTAAAAATTTCTATTAATGGTTGTTACCTTATATGATGTGTGGTGTGGTTACTAAATATTATATTTAAAAGTGTCTGGATAGCATTATGTAATTTTATATTAAATGTTATACATTTTTTTCTCTCCCCATTTATGTTGTTGTTGTTGTTGTTGATTTTTTTATGAGAGGGCCAATTCAAATTATATGTAAAACCTATTCCCAGATACATAAAGTTCTTCATTTGTTGGATTTCAATATTATCAATGGACTATTGGTATAAGAAAGGGTTCCTTTTCTTCTGAAAGAGTACCTTGCATTTACCATAATTAATTTTTAGATCTTCAGAGTGACAGTAAATGGCAAATTTGTTCAATAGTCTCTGGAGTCCAATGCGAGAGTGGGATAGCAGAACTGCATCATCAGCAAATAATAAGAGTGGAATCCCTAGGCCAACTAGACAGGTCAGGTGACGGTATTTGTCAAGGGAGCTGGATAAATCATTTAAGTATAAATTAAATAAGTATGGTGCTAACAAGCTCCCCTACCAGACTCCCTTGTCAGTGGGTAAGGTTGCCAAGTCCAATTCAAGAAATATCTGGGGACTTTGGGGGTGGAGCCAGGAGACTTTGGGGGCGGAGCCAGAAACAAGGGTGTGACAAGCATAATTGAACTCCAAGGGAGTTCTGGCCATCACATTTAAAGGAACAACACACCTTTTTAAATGTCTTCCTTCCATAGGAAATAATGAAGGATAGGGGCACCTTCTTTTGGGGCTTATAGAATTGGACCCCCTGGTCCAATCATTTTGAAACTTGGGGGATATTTTGGGGAGAGGCACTAGATACTATACTGAAAATTTGGTGCCTTTATCTCAAAAACAGCTCTCCCAGAGCCCTCGAAACCTCCAGATCAATTCCCCATTATACCCTATGAGAATCGATCTCCACATAGGGAATAATGAAGTGCTCAGCAGACGTTTCCCCTCCCCCCCACCCCCGTTTCTGACGACTCTAAAGCGACGGATTGGTGTCTCTACTCATGAGTTGCTGCCGACTTCTTCAAAGTAACACAGACACACTATCCCAAGAGGAAGCCTTTCAATCGGAGACTGAAGCCTCCAAAAGCACATGGTCCTCTGGGGGCGGGGCTTCCCCCTGCTGGCCAGCTGACTGGGGGCGGGAAGGAGTCTGGGAAAGCGGAAGAACCCCCGCTGGGACATGGGCATTGGCAAGTCTATCAGTGGGAAAGCTTTTAGACAGATCTCATGCTACACAGCAATGGATTAACAATTAGAAGAGGAGGAGGAGGAGATTGGATTTATAACCCACCCTTCACTACCTAAAGGAGTCCGAGAGCAGCTTACACAATCTCTTTTCCCCTTCTCCTCCCCACAACAAACACCCGTGAGGTAGGTGGGGCTGAGAGAGCTCTCCCAGAACTGCTCTTGAGCAGAACAGCTCTGACAGAACTTGTGGCTGACCCACAGTCACATCAGCAGATGCATGTGGAGGTGCTGGGAAATCAAACCCAGATAAGAGTCCGTGCACATAACCACTGCACTGAACTGGCTCTCAATAGCAGATGGTGATTTGATATCAACAATACCGCATGGCAGCCGAAACAGCAAGACAGCCCAAGAGGGTCTTGTATCAGGTGCAACAGTGGATGTTAAGATACTATAAAAACAAAACAAGTGGGCTAGGGAGAGAGAACACAGGGGGAAGCCAGACTAAAAGGTTACTGCTGCCTCAACAGTATGCCTGGTGGTAGGGTTGCCAAGTCCAATTCAAGAAATATCTGGGGACTTTGGGGGTGGAGCCAGGAGACATTGGGGGCAGAGCCAGGAACAAGGGTGTGACAAGCATAATTGAACTCCAAGGGAGTTCTGCCTATCACATTTAAAGGGACAGCACACCTTTTCAAATGCCTTTCTTCCATAGGAAATAATGAAGGATAGGGGCACCATCTTTTGGGGCTCATAGAATTGGACCCCCTGGTCCAATCATTTTGAAACTTGGGGGGTATTTTGAGGAGAGACACTAGATGCTATACTAAAAATTTGGTGCCTCTACCTCAAAAAATAGCCCCCCCAGAGCCCCCAATACCCACAGATCAATTCCCCATTATTCCCTATGGGAATCGTTCTCCATAGGGAATGTCCAGTAGACATTTCCCCCCCACACACACTTTCTAAAGCCGGGAGGGAGGGCCTCCAAACCAGGGAATCCCCTGCCCCTCCCTCTCTCATACACACAAATACTTACTGGGTCTTGTTCCTGCAGAACTTTACTTGCTCTGAAAACGAAAGCAAAAGAAGGGGAGGGGCCGTTCTCTGAGGAAACTGTTACTGATCCTTTCCCATGAAGCCCTTCCTGTTTCCTGCTTCCTGCTCAGTCTTAAAGGCACACATTTTAAAAACAGAGAGTAGACTAGTGACCATAAGGTGTTAGGTAGTGTGCCCCTAAGTAAATCATAAAATTGACTCACTGATACAACCTTGTGGGATTCTTCTGGGATTCTGAGTCCCTGTGAATATCTCCATTGCTGTCTGAATCCCTGTGGACTTCTGCTTTGGCCTGTACAACAATCTGGGTACTTCCTCCTGGCATGGCTGGTAGGTTTGAAGCAGTCTGAACTCCCAAACATTCTGCAGCACCTGCCACTTTCATTTGGACCTCCTCATAGGATGGCAGGCTTTTTTCATAGACTTCAGCTTCTTTCTGAATGGTGTACGAAGTTTGGAAACTGCCAAGACAGAAGATAGTGGGATGCTGTTTTGCCAAGTTTGTTATCTTTTTGTATTAACAAAGAACAAGAGTGTTCTGATTGCAATAGGAACTCCAGGCATTTTTAGAGCACCTTGCCACTTCTCTGGTCAATTTGGCTTCTGCAGTTAGACACTTTAATTAGCTTGCATGGTCTGTTGCAGGAGTTTAGGGGAGGGGCCATGGCTCAATGGCAGAGGATCTCTTGGCATGCAGAAGATCCCAGATTCAATCCCTGGCATCTCCAATTACAAGGATCAGACAGTAGTAGGTTTCCCAGGTCCTGCCTGGTCCTCAGCAAGAGGTGTGTGTGGGGGGGTGCGGGGGGTAAGCTTGCTAGATCCTGGTTGGAAAAATCCTGGAAATTTGGAAATTGAGCCTGGAGAGAACAGAGACCTAACTGCATAGAGTCCACCCTCCAAAGCATCCATTTTCTCTAGGGAAACTGATCTCTGTAGTCAGGAGATGAGCTGTAATTCCAGTGGATCCCCAGGTCACACTTGGAGGCTGGCATCCCTAGACAGTAGGTGCATATGAAAGAACTCAACCAGACCCTTGAGAGCCATTGCCAGTTTCAGTACACAATACTGATCCTGACAGACTGGCGGTCTGATTCAGAATAAGGCAGGTTCATATGTTCATATGAATGCGGAGCTGTCAAGGTTCCTTATCTGCCTTTCATTCCCTCCTTGTTGAATGTGGAAGAAAGTTCTTGATTGAACATGTACATCTGCCTTATTATTGCAAATCAGACACTGATCCATCAATCCCAGTACAGAGGAGGAGGAGGAAGAGATTGGATTTATATCCTGCCCTTCACTACCTGAAGGAATCTCAGAGCAGTTTACAATCTCCTTTCCCTTCCTGTGAGACACTCTGTGAGGTAGGTGGGGCTGAGAGAGCTCTTTTGAGATTTGCTCTTGCAAGAGCAGCTCTTTCAAGAACTGTGGCTTTCAAGAACTGTGACTGAACTGTGACTCACCACTCAACGAGTGCATGTGCAGAAGTGGGGAGTCAAACTCAGTTCTCCCAGATTAGTCTGCAGACCACTACGCCAAACTAGATGCTAGGGAGAGAATCGCCTTGTGGATGTAAAGTGTTTGCTTCACCACTGTGCTAGGATCCATCATTTAATGGAAATTGCTTCACTGAGTGAGGCCTTTGAATGGAGGGAGATGACAAGCAGATTGACCATAGAACCACTTTGAAGCTCAACACCTAGTTTCTTCTCCTTTCCCAGCTAGGGCAAAAAAAAAATAAATCTTCTGAAGCCACAAACAATGCTGGGACTGAGAAAAACACTAGTCCCAGAGTGTAGCTAACACTGCACTCCAAGTGTTTCAGAAGCATCACCAGATCATGATAAGAAGAGCTGGGACAGCAAGATTAAGTGTTGTTCTGGAGGAAAGTGATGCTATCTAGTGTCCTTTGTGAGAGTTCTTAATGCACCACAGCTGACTATAACCTTATAGAAGAATGGAGGAATTTTCATAGGTCTTAGAACAGGAATCATTCCTCCAGTGTCTCACCAGGCAGGAACAACTGAGATTCTGAACCATGTGCAATAGATTTCATATGTGATTTAGGTGGCTGTGAGCACTGCTGCTTCTATTCTGAATTTCTTTCCAAGTTTTATTGTATAGCTCTCTCTACAAAGTCCCTAATTCATAATTAATTGTAGATTTTAGCCTTTTCAGGCATTATGTCTGGCTGTGGATATGGAGAGAACACACTATGCATGATCCTCTCTATATGCACAATCGCTATTTTGTCTGAAAGGGGCCACGCATACGTATTCCAACTTCAGAATATGTACACCAGAAACTTCAGGGCTGAAAAAGACAACATTCAAAGTAAAAATGATAATCTGTCACATGTATTTCCCCCTGACATTTTAAAGAAATAACAAGGTGAAATGGCTAGTGACTCCTTTTCTCTCCAGTCATAGTTCAAAATCACACAGAATTTCAATAATTTAAATAAATATCTTTCTTTTTTCTATTTGAAAATATTCCTGTGCCTATTTTTCTTGTAACACATTGAATTGTTATCCAATTATATCAGGGCTGATAAGAAGACTAGAATTTCTTCCACTTTATTAGAAAAGCCCTATGTAACAAGTGGCTTGCACAGGGACAATATAACCATCGACTCTAACTCAAGTAGGTGTTTGAAATTTATTGGTTCTTATTGGTTTCTATGGGATAAACACTTATGTTGGTATTATTCCAAGAGCTATAAACAATGCCCTGTCTTATAATGGATGATTTTAATTGATGCAGCTTTGGTGGATTTGGAGTTAAAGAAGCTCTCGAGCTGTAACTTCTGTTATTTATAATCAGCATAATCTCTGTCTGGAACACAGTCCCATGGAGGATCACTAGATTTTTACATGATGGAGCATAATTGCACCAGTGTTTCTTGTTAGATGTCTTTTAAGAAAGAATCCAAACTGAATTATTTAAACATACCTTAGCATCAAAGGGGGGGGGCTCCCTCTGGGAATCCTACCCCCCCCCAGGGAAAGTGCATGCGCAATACATAGCCTCTCCTCTCCCGGTGTAGTGAACGCCGCGTGGTCACTGTCTGGCTATGCCTGGCAGATGGTCACTGCAATGGCCTCTCCTGCATTACTGCATCCGTAGCAACACCTTCTCGCTGTTCCCCCCCCCCCCCCCCCGTTTTCACAGAGTTTGCTACGTCATGGTGCAACCGAAGTGTCCGGCGGTATAACCGGATGGGCAGGCTGGGCCCACCAACCTCGTCAGCCTAAGAGAAGGAAAACTCTAACATCAAACCCGGGCAGATAGAGCTCGTTAATGTAACACCTACCACCTGGAGGACTCACTGCCGGCGTCCCGGCTTACTGGGCCATGGCAGATGACCCCCAGGTGAAAGGGTGGAGCCAGTACCGCGCACACTGCGCTTCACCTAAAAAATTCCTCTGCGCAGGCCTGAAGGGCATATCCACACACACAACCCACAACGCATCAAGTCCTGCAGCGATAGGCAAGGGGCGAAACGGCAGGTGGAAGGTGCCACTGGAAGCCGCAGTCCCGATCCTGCATGTAGGCGGTTCAGGATATTGGTCGCCTGATGCTAACCCGGAGACGAAAGCATCTTTCGGCAGCACCCTGAACGACCAAGCAGCCTTATCTAGGGACAGCACTGCTTGCTCCACATGGAGAGGGGCCTAGAAAAGGTGGCCTAAACAAAGCTCGTCTCCCCCACCCCAGTTGGCTAGCCGCGGTCAACGGGCATCCTTACTTGCGGTCGAAAAATAACAACAAAGAAAAGGCATGCACCTGCCTCACAAAGTGTGCAAAGACTAAAGCTTGCGTGTTGGAACATCAGAACCATGCTTGACACAGTAGGCAGTGGTCGCCCTGAACGACGCTCTGCTCTAGTTGCCCACGAACTTCTCAGGTTGAATATCGACATAGCAGCTCTCAGTGAGGTCCGTTTCCCTGAGGAAGGTAGTCTTCAAGAACACGGTGCTGGCTATACCCTCTACTGGTCGGGTAAGTCAAAGGCTGAGAGCCGCCTTTCTGGCGTTGGCCTCATGGTCAGGAACTCCATTGCCTCCAAACTCGAAAACCTTCCAACAGGTCACTCAGATCGCATCATGTCCATGCGCCTCCCACTTCAAAACAAGCAGCATGCAACACTCTTCAGTGTGTATGCCCCAACCCTTCAAGCAGATCCTGCAGAAAAGAACAAGTTCTATGCTGATCTACGCAACCTCGTACGGAAGACCCCTACAGAGGACAAGGTGATCATCCTTGGCGACTTCAATGCCAGAGTAGGTAAAGACTCGGAAGCCTGGAAAGGAGTACTTGGCAAACACGGCATTGGCAACTGCAATGACAACGGGCGCCTCCTGCTAGAATTCTGCATGGAGCACCAGCTCACCATCACCAACACTATCTTCCAGCAGAAGAACAGTCTGAAGACAACCTGGATGCACCCACGGTCCAAGCATTGGCACCTTATCGACTACATTCTGGTGCGCCAGAGAGACCTTCGAGATGTCTTACACACCCGAGTAATGCCCAGCGCAGAATGTCATACGGATCATCGTCTTGTACGCTGCAATCTCCGTCTTCACTTTAAACCCACACCCAGGAGAGGAGGTATCCCTCGGAGGAAGTTTCAGGTTGGCAGCCTCCAGTCAGCCGAAGTTAAAGCTGCCTTCCAGGCAAAACTCCAGTCAAGAATTGAGGACCTCAGTTGCCCCACAGACCCTTCTCCAGAAGCACTCTGGGAACACCTAAAAACTACCGTCCTGCAGATCTCTGAAGAAGTCCTCGGGTTCTCCACAAGGAAGAACAAGGACTGGTTTGATGAGAATAATCAAGAGATCCAAGAATTACTGGCAAAAAAGAGATCTGCCTACCAAGCACATCTTGCTCAGCCCTCCTGTCCTGGGAAAAAAGCAACCTTTCGCGCTGCATGTAGCAACCTCCAGCGCAAGCTTCGAGACATTCAGAACGAGTGGTGGACCAAGCTTGCACAGAGAACCCAGCTGTGTGCAGACACTGGTGATTTAAGAGGGTTCTACGAAGCCCTGAAGGCAGTATATGGTCCATCATATCAGGCTCAGAGTCCCTTGCATAGTGCAGACGGCCAAGTGCTCCTCACAGACAAGGCATCCATATTGAACCGGTGGTCGGAGTATTTTCAGGTTCTCTTCAGTGCCAACCGCGTAGTTCAAGATTCAGCAATCCACCTCACCCCACTTCAACCGGTGAAAACAGAGTTGGATGAGATCCCCACCCTAGAAGAGACTGTTAAAGCCATCAAGCAACTGAAAAGTGGCAAGGCAGCAGGAGTTGATGGAATTCCACCAGAGATCTGGAAGCATGGGGGCACAGTACTACATAGCTCACTTCACAAAGTACTTGTCACCTGCTGGGAACAAGGCAAATTACCACAGGACTTTCGCGATGCAATCATCATCACCCTATACAAGAACAAAGGGGAAAAGTCAGACTGCTCCAACTACCGGGGGATAACCCTGCTCTCCATCGCAGGCAAAATCCTTGCCAGAATACTCCTGAACAGACTGGTGCCCACCATTGCAGAAGAACTCCTCCCAGAGAGCCAGCTAACAGGAGCACCACCGACATGGTATTTGTTCTCAGGCAGCTCCAAGAGAAATGCAGGGAACAGAACAAGGCTCTGTATGTGACTTTTGTCGACCTTACCAAAGCTTTCGATATCGTTAGCAGGAAAGGCCTGTGGCAAATCTTGGAACGTTTAGGATGTCCCCCAAGGTTCCTCAGCATGATCATCCAGCTACACGAAGACCAGCGAGGCCAAGTCAGACACTGCAACGACCTCTCAGAGCCCTTCCCAATAGGCACAGGTGTAAAGCAAGGCTGCGTTCTCGCACCAACTCTCTTTACGATCTTCTTTAGCATGATGCTTCAAAGAGCCGCAGTAGATCTAGATGAGGACGATGGTGTCTACATCCGCTATCGCACCGATGGCAGCCTGTTCAACCTGAGGCGACTAAAGGCACACTCCAAGACAATGGAAAAACTCATCCGAGAGCTACTGTTTGCTGATGATGCTGCACTCGTCTCCCACTCGGTATCAGCTCTGCATCATATGACGTCCTGCTTTGCAGAGGCTGCCAAGCTATTCGGCCTAGAAGTTAGTCTGAAGAAGACAGAAGTTCTCCACCAGCCTGCACCCCAGGAAGATTATCACCCTCCCTGCATCACTGTGGGTGAATCAGTTCTGAAGACAGTCCAGCAGTTCAGCTACCTGGGGTGCATCATCTCCTCAGATGCCAAGATCGACAAGGAGATTGACAACAGACTGGCAAAGGCAAACCGTGCATTTGGCCGACTGCACAAAAGAGTGTGGAGCAACAAGCATCTGAAAAAAGGCACAAAGATCAATGTTTACAAAGCGGTTGTGATGACAACCCTCATCTATGGCTCCGAATCGTGGGTTTTATACCGTCATCACCTGCGACTCCTTGAGCGCTTTCATCAGCGCTGCCTTCGCACCATCCTCAACATCCACTGGAGTGACTTTGTGACCAACACTGAAGTCCTCAAGCGGGCAGAGGTTACCAGCATCGAGGCACTGCTGTTGAAGACGCAGCTGCGCTGGGCAGGGCATATTTCTAGGATGGAAAACCACCGCCTTCCCAAGATTGCCCTGTATGGCGAACTCTCCACCGGCCATCGAAATAGAGGGGCACCAAAGAAGAGGTACAAGGACTCCTTGAAGAAATCCCTTAGCACCTGTCACATCAACCATCACCAGTGGTCTGACCTAGCCTCAGATCGCAAAGCATGGAGGCACACCATCCACCAGGCTGTCTCTTCCTTTGAGAACGCACGCATAGCTGGTCTTGAGGACAAAAGGAGATTGAGGAAGAATCGCACTGCTACAGGACCAACCCTAAATCAGACTTTTCCCTGCAGCCGCTGTGGCCGGACCTGCCTGTCCCACATTGGTCTCGTCAGCCACCAGCGAGCCTGCAGCAAACGTGGACTATTGCACCCTTCTTAAATCTTCGTTCGCGAAGCCAAGCCGAGAGAGAGAGGGAGAGAGAGCATCAATACTTTCAGTTAAGGAGCTGCATTATTTTAAATATAAGAAATAGTTTATTTGTTGAATAGGAGAATCATAAAGGGGAACCATTTTAAAGTGCAATGGGACTCTAGGACCAATGCTGATACATGGCTAGACAACAGTCCTCTGAATTTGCAGGGCAGACAAGGTAATATGTGACTCCCTACTGGATGCTTGCCTGGGAGTAAACCCCATTAAACACAGTGGGACAATGCAGACTAAACAGGCATAGGATTAAGCTGTGAGAGTTGTCAAAGGAGCCCAACTATTGCACTATTGAGAAGGAGCAATTAACAGAGAATAAGGCTAATTCACAGTTTCCCTGTCCATATCTTAATGTTAGAAATAATAGTTGCTTAGCCACATTCATTAAAATGTGCCTTTATGGCAGCTGGTCTTGTCTGGAGGAAAAGGGAGCTGTGGTTGTGGTTAGGCAACTGAGTGACAGAGAAGATGCTTTATGATCAATGTCTGTGACTGTGATCAATGACTGTGACTTTTGCATGCTGCAGACAGTCTGAGGGAGAAGGAGCAACTGTTGCTTTAACCTGTGTAGAGTGAGCTATGTGTTCACATTCATTTTCTGGCTGAGTTGTACCCATCAAAACAGCACTAAAAGGAGACCAGATGCTCCAACACCATCAGCCTTTCACTACTGTCTTGTACATTGGTCTTTAGTTCTCTTTCACTTTTTTAAAGGAACAAAGATTTTTGACATGCCCTGTGTTTTTCTGAAGATGCTCTTTTTCTTCTGATTATTTTGTTTGAAATGTTTTTGCATTTTCCATTTTGCTGTCTGTGCCAGTATTTCCAGACATTGACCTTGTCCCCTGAGGCACACAGATTACACTGTGTACCAGTTAGGGTTCTAATTAAACATGAGATTACAAGATGTTGAGTTGAAATATAGGCTCAGTTCCTCAGACATACCTGTTTTTTTCTGGAATCTCATTTCCAACAGATGAAGCAGCAGGATTCTTTGCAAGGAACGTCTCAGACTCTGTGTCAACAGAAACAACTCTGATCTAGGGAGAAAGTGGGGAAGTTAAGGGAAATGGCTTCACTGAACAAGGGGAAAATTTGTACGTGTTTTTTCTCCTCAGATGTGAGATGATACACAAATATGCCTTTTAACTATATTTTTCCACAAACATTCACTTTAACATGTATTTGGTGCATACATGAAGTGCTCCTCAAAGGGAATCTTCTCAGCAGGCAGGTATTAGTAGCATGATCCAAAACTTGTGATTTGTACTTGGCATCTTAGATACAATAATTTTACCAGTTTCACTGATCAGATGTGACTACTGCAAGGCAACCAAGTAATACTGGTGTAATCACTGTGCTATACTGAACTCCAAGGCAAGAATATAAATGCAGAAGTTTATTTTCCTGGTCTAGAAAGCCTTCAGCCTGCACTAGATGTGACATACATGAGGAAAGTATAAAAGCCCTTTTGCTGGCTGTGACACATTGAAACATGCAAGGAAATTAGGCCTAAACGCTTAGCAACAGCCAAATACTTTAAGGGTTTTTTATTATTGGGGAGGAAATTTGGTCTTAGAAAATATAGATGTTCAGGCTAAAGAAGACCAAATATTAGAAAGTCAGTCAATATAAGCCTTTATGTTTGTTTGTTTGTTTGTTCCAAGGTCTGGTTTTATTTAATGAAACTAGAAAGAATATAGTATTGATAACATACAGGGTAGGGCCCAAACAGAAACACAGCCATTTTGTCTAGGCTTGCCAATCCCCAGATCCCAGCAGGGGTGAAGGTAAACTTGAACCTTTGGTTGCCCCGTGTTACTGTGAAAAACTTGAAAGTTCAGCAACTCGTGAGTAGAGGTGCCAATCTCCTGGTGGGGGCAAGGAAGCCTCAGTTTGGAGGCCCTTCGGAGCTTCAGGGTCATCAGAAACAGGGTGGGGGGGAGGGAGCAAAATGTCTGCTGGCCATAGGGTATAATGGAAAATTAATCCCTGGGTATCTGGGGCTCTGGAGGGGCGGTTTTATGAGGTAGAAGTACCAAATTTTCTGCGTAGCATCTGATGATTCTCCTCAAAATGCTCTCCAATTTTCAAAAAGATTGGACCAGGGGGTCCAATTTTATGAGCCCCAAAAGAAGGTGCCCCTATCCTAATGTAGGGAAGGCATTAAAAAGGTATGTAGTCCCCTTAAATGTGATGGCCATAACTTCCTTTGGAGTTCAATTGTGCTTGTCACAACTTTGCTTATGGCTCCACCCCCAAAGTCTCCTGGCTCCACCCCCAAAGACTCCTGGCTCCACCCCCAAAGTCCCCAGATATTTCTTGAATTGGACTTGGCAACCCTGATTTTCTCATGCACACTCAACTGCACATATATAGAAAAGAAGTCTACTAGGGAGAAATGTTGCAGCCTAATTCTCATTCTGCTGTCCTCATTTTCTGCATATTGAGAATTTGAGGAATCCCAGAGTGCAGTCTTCATCTTCTTGTAGTCTGAAGTGGAACACAAAGACTCTACATATAATGGCCCTTAGAAAACCTGAGGCATCCTAAAAATGTGCCACCCTAGACATATGCTGTGGAGTTGGTAAAAATAAGCTTATATCTGTTTGCATTTGTTTGTGTCCAAGGGAATGTTTACAGATGGAACTTTTAAAACTTTTTATCACCTGCCAGTGTTGAACTTGCCCTTCTTGGGTAAAGTTATTGAGAGGTCAGTGGCAGCACAGTTACAGGGGTTTTTGGATGATGCTTCTGTGTTAGACCCATTTCAGTCTGGCTTCCACCCAGGTCATGGGACGGAGATGGTACTGGTTGCCCTCATGGATGATCTCTTGAGACATCTCGATCGGGATGGCTCAGTAGTGCTGGTGTTATTAGATCTGTCGGCTGCATTTGACACAGTCAACCACCAGGTACTGTCTCACCACCTTGCCAATGTGAGGATTCAGGGATCTGCCCTTCAATGGCTTACCTCTTTTCTCCGAGGCTGGGGGAAAAGGGTGGCTATAGGGGAGCAAACATCCCAGAGGCACCCATTTGTATATGCCCCAGGGGGTGGTCTTTTCCCCGATGTTGTTCAACAACCCCCCTTGCCCAGATTGTCAGGAGACATGGGCTGGGATGTCATCAGTATGAGGATGACACCCAGCTCTATCTATTGATGGGAGGCCGGTTCAGCTGCACCCCGGAAGATTTGGAACTGGCATTGCAAGCCTTAGTGAAATAGCTCAAGCAGAGTCAACTGAAATTGAATCCAGCGAAGATAGAGGTCCTGTGCCTAAGCCATGGTGATCTGGAAAGAGAGATCCCTCTGCTGGCCTTTGATGGGGTGCCTTTGGCACCAGATTCTAGGGTTAAGAGCTTAGGGGTACTCCTGGAGCCTTCATTGACAATGGAGGCCCAGGTAGCAGCCACTGCCAAATCTGCATTTTATCATCTTAGGTGGATAAGGCAGCTGGTTCCATACCTGAAGTGCAGCAACTTGGCAACAGTGATCCATGCGAAGGTCACTTCGAAAATAGATTACTGTAATGCCCTCTACATGGGGCTGCCCTTGACTCAAATTTGGAGTCTGCAACTGGTGCAAAACACAGCAGCCAGGTTGCTACTGGAGCTATCTTTACGGGAGCACATTCAACCTGCACTGGAAATGTTGCACTGGTTGCCTATGGCGTTCCAGATTCACTTCAAGGTGCTGGTCATGACCTTTAAAGCCCTATATGGCCTGGGACCTGTCTACCTTTGAGACCACCTTTCTCCATATGAGCCGCAGAGAGCACTACATTCAAGCTCTTAAAATCTCCTCATGATCCCCGGGTCAAAAGAAGCTTGGCTATCTACCACCAGAGCTAGAGCCTTTTTGGTAGCAGTCTCCGCCTTGTGGAAAGACCTCCCCAAAAACATCAGGACCCTGCAGGATCTGCCACAGTTCCACAGGGCCTGCAAGACTGTTTAAACTGGTTTTCAACATCTAAGGAGAGGCAACCACCATACCACAGCTTCAACAATTTTAACCGACGCCAATATAAGGGTAGAGCACCAAATAACATCCAGTAACATCAACAAATGTAGTGTTAAACAATAATTAGTAATATTGATGTCCATCTTGGTTTTTAGGGATCATAAATTGTATTATATGATTTTATTGTATATTTTGTCTTTTAACTTTTATGTTGTTTTTAACTGTTTTTAGCTGCCCTGAACCCATTAGGGGAGGGCGGGATATAAATATGATACAATAAATTAATGAATCGCTCAGCTTATTTGCCCACTTTAAAGAGAACGTGGTAGGGCTAAGTATGCTTATCAGAAGAAGGTTCTCTTCAAAGTGGTGCCTAAAAATGTGAATATAGGAGGATACTGGCAGAAAATGTGAACTTCCAGCAAGGTGCATGGATTTGAGTGAACTTTTACAACTAGCCTGTAATACCTGGAACTTTCAGGAGATCACTGAAATTATGCTTCAAATTTTTTAAAAAAAAATGTTCTCCTTTTATAGATGTTGGAATAACACTCTAGTATGTTTCCCCCAAGCAAACTTATTCAAGGCTGTTCAAGTTTTAAGATCAGAACACTTTGCAAGAATGAACCACAGTTTGGTAAACACTTTGGATTTCCCCTTCTTTGAAACTTATATCCTCCACTAAATAAATCAGTGAGGGCCAAACATCACAGCCTCTGTGTGAGTCATGCCAACTTCCTTGAAAGTACTTGGGGACAAATGAAAGCACAGAATGGGAGAAGGATGTGATAACCATCTCAAGCCTGTACTTGTCCCCACAACTGCCTCTCCCCAGTGGTTTTTCTCATAGTAGAACTTGAAACCCTACCAAGAAAAAAATGAGTAGATATAAGCCATATTGAAAGAAACTATTGATAGGGTAGGTGGTTTTAGTATCACCACCACCACCCCTCATGAAATCTCCCTTTCTCACTTCATAGGAGTTTGGTAGAGTTCTGGCGCTAACACATATAGCTGCTTTCAACACATATAATTTGCCTTGGGAGACACTATACTGGTATATTGAATGATGGACCTGGAACATTGAGGAAACCCAAAATCAGAACCCTGCTAAGACTAAAATACATATTACATGGCAGATCCATGCCTGATTCTCTGTGTGTTTTTAATGAAATGCAAACATGGAAAGAATGTTCCATTTGAGTCAGAGTAGTAGCAAAGGCAAAGGAACACTGAAACTTTCCCCATTCTGTTTACTTATTAAAAGTATTTGTATCCTGTTTTTGCTTTACAGCGGAAATAGACCTCCAACAATGATTCAATACAATATGCCATAAAATCACTCAATATTGAAAGCAAATTCCTAAAACACCATCAGACAATTTAGAAGAAAAAAGACCATAGATTGATACCCCACCCTTCTCTCTGAATCAGAGTCTCAGAGCGGCTTACAATCTCCTTTATCTTCTTCCCCCACAATAGACACCCTGTGAGGTAGGTGGGGCTGAGAGAGCTCTCCCAGAAGCTGCCCTTTCAAGGACAACTCCTGCTAGAGCTATGGCTGACCCAAGGCCATTCCAGCAGCTGCAAGTGGAGGAGTGGAAATCAAACCCAGTTCTCTCAGAAAAGAGTCCCACACTTAACCACTACACCAAACTGGCTCTCTTTACTAAAAGATAAAATCAATTAAAAGCCCCCTGAAAACCCTGAGCCCCCACATGTTTCCCTGATCAAATTTGCCTCTTCATGACATAACTGTATTTTTGCTTGACAAGCTAAGAAGAGATTAGGGCTCACTGTGATTTGTAAAGAAACACGAGGGAAAATAATTTAACACCTCCTTCTCCCCCATCCCCCAGCTATCAGCAGCTGTATTTAATTGAAAAAGAAAACGTTGGGAAATCCTATCATGGATTTCCCATATAAGGTATAGTTTTGCACTCAGCCCCTTAGGTGGGGTTGGGTGAAGAGACCCTCTTCAATCTAATTCCCCTCAAAAATCTGTGAGCATCAAACATGCTTCGGATTCCCTGAAGAAAATCTTGTGTTTGGGGTTGTTTGTTCAAACAGTAAACTTTCCAAAAGAGAATTCAGTCTATAGCTACCATGAACAAATCAAAACAATTCTACATCTCTCTTTGGAAAATGGATCTTTCCAGAATTCCCACTGAATTATTTGCTACTACTAATTTCTACCCTGGGATCTTAAATCCTTGAAAGTATCATTAACCTTGTGGAAACTGTATGGAAACTGACATATTAAGTAATTAATCTGACATGCAGATATTGGTACCCATATTTCCTGCTTTGTCAATAATTGCTCTTAGGTACTGCTCAACAGGCAAGCAGTCTCTGTACAGAAAAGAAAACATTACGTGCCTGCAGCAATTGCCACGGGCTCAGAGAAGAAGCTTAAGAGATGCAGACAAGTAAAGCACAGCTATACCAAAAGTAGTAAGACTGGCCCCTACCTTTGGGTAGCACTGGCACATGCTCCAAGAAATCCCTGCTGCTATGACCAAGACCCCCAGAGTACAGAAGGTGATGTAGATCTGGGGCTTGTCCACACTCATGATGAACATGCCAATCATCACCAGAAAGAAGCCCAGGACGATGAGCCCATAGCGAAAGGTTTTATCTTCAGCCATTTAAATCCACACACCTCAGAAAGGGAAATCAAAATCCAAGCCAATACGTGGGTAATTTAGTTCATGGAAAGAGGTTGGGCTGAGAGAAGTTTTTTTAAAAAAATTAATAAATATATAAATACAGGGAATCCTTCACCTGTCCCAGACCCAGGCACCAATCCCCAGTCAGCTTCTCTGTTCCAGAGGCAGCAAAGAGATGAGAGTCTGTTGTACCTTCAGACTATTCCTGTGCAAGTCTGAGCCAGCCAGTTTTTAATGGGTTTGTAATGAATGCAAACAAGATTCTTAAATTCACACTTGAGTAACATTGCCCCAATATGCTTGACTATAACCTTCCCCCTGGGCATAGGCAGTGCAAAGGCTGCGAATACATTGGGAAGGGGGTGTGGATAAGGGAGGGAGGTTTTAGTACCCTTCTAGTCTTAGACCATGCCCAGGTTTCAGTGCCTGAATGGTGTGTGTGAGATAAAGATGCTGCTGCAAAACAAATGAGTACTGGCAGCTCCACATTTCAGTGCTTTTCACAAAGTTTAATGGGGCTTTTTGGTTGTAAAACCTTGTTTCTTTTGCTGGAAGGTCTTCAGTGTTGTGTTTGTCCTTGCATTGTCAATGTTGGCAGTCTCCCCAGGCTTTGGAGAATGAATTGTTGCTACAAAAAGATAGATGAGGGTGTGACCCTCAGAAGATCACTTATTTGAAATGGGTTACTCTAGCCACTCAATACAAGTTTTGCCCCTACTCAGCCCAGTAGCTAGCAGCTTTTTCCTCAGGGGGCCCAAGTGGGACCCGCTATTATATGACTGTGTGGAGCTGTCACACCATGCTTGTTCTTATAAGTAACCAATAAATAAATAATAAATACAAGTGGTTTATTGCATTAAAAATGTTTCAGGGTTTTTATTATTATTGTTACAAATAGAAGTGGTTTATTGCACAATAATATTTCAGATTTGTTATAATTTATTACAGCAGTAGTCAACTCCAAAGTAAGGTCTGGACCACCATACATCACAGGGGTGGCCAAACTGTGGCTCTTTCACACATATTGTGTGGCTCTCAAAGCCCACACTGCCCCTTTGGCCAACTTGGAGAAGGCATTTCTCTCTTTAAAACACTTCCCCAAGCCAACAAAGCTGGCAGCTTGGAGAATGCATTTAAAGTTGCTTTCTTTCCACCTCCACCTCCTCCCAATCTATACATTGAAACAGATTTCCTCACATATTATGTTTCATTGCTAAATGAGGATTAACAGTCTTCAGAAATGCTTCAGTTCCTTGCACCAAACTGAGTTTCCTGAATTTGAATTCATTCACAAGCACATTGAAAGCACACTGCAACTCTGCATCTTTAATTTATTTTAAATAGTCCTTGTATGCTTTTGTATGGATATAACAAAAATTTCCATTCAAATTCTGTCTGAACAGACAGGCTTTGACAGTTAAAACCTCAGATTCCCAAAACCAAGACAAATCAATCACTGGACACACCAAGATATGCTTCAACATTGTATATGCTGTTAAATTCCTGTCTGATTCAGTAGTAGTAGAAGATATTGGATTTATATCCCGCCCTATGAATCTCAGAGTGGTCACAATCTCCTTTATCTTCCTCCCCCACAACAGACACCCTGTGAGGTAGCTGGAGCTGACAGAGTTGTCACATAAGGCAGCTTCATGTGTTTTCATGTGTGTGAGTGAGCTGGCGTACCATTCAAAGAAGTTATTATTAGACATTTCACATAGTGAAGAACTTCTCGAATTTAGGGATTGTAGATGCACTGTAGGCAATAAGGGGAACTCATTTTTAATACAGTTTTCTCTTTTAAAAAAGACTTTTTTTCTTTTTCAGTGTGGCCTACACAAGGAGGCTTGAAAAAGAAAAAAAGAGATAAGATTTACATTTCCCCCGTCCCCAGGCAGTATTTATAATAGATGGAAGGTAGGCCAAGCAGAGGCCTGAAAACAAAACAAGCAGTTGATCTGGCAAATGGTCATTTTATAGCCCTGAAGGTGTGAGCAAATGTTAATTTCAGGGAGACAGAATAGCAAGCTGGAATTCTAAGTCTCAAATTTCACTAAGCAAGCCAGAGCTAATAAAACCAGAGTTGAGTTAAAATGCTTGACATTAGTCTGCATTGAAAACACACCGAAAGGAAAATTACTGAAAAGACAACCATCAAACAAGAATAAGACAACAGCAAGTCTGCCCGCCCCTCCCCCCCCCAAAAAAAACAACAACAAGATGAGAAGGTAATTGCATTTTAGGTGTCTCAAAATAGCTGTTACTTTTTCAGAATCAGACAAAGATCCCAGCAAATTGCAATCCTTACAAAGCCCCCCTCCCTCACCAGCCACTCTCAATCTAACTCGGAGTCCAATCCAGAGGAGATTTAAAGAGTTTGCTTTGCTTCCCAGGCAGGCTCCAGCGTTCTGCAGAAAGGATGAAAGTGGCAAGAGGAGGGGGAGGAAAGCCAAGGCTGTGGGAGGGGGCCTGTAAAAAATGCAAGGAGGCACCACCCCCTCCAGCCCCTTGAGCTGTATGGCGCTGCCCTACTTTAGGTAAACTACAACTGCTTTATTTTCTTCCAGAGAAGCAAATATTTCCATTTGACTTCTATAGACAAACATAAGAGTTATGGAGGTGCACTAGCAAATTATAATCACTACTCATGAAGACACATATCACTCATATTAAAGTAATAAGGACCAATCATTTAGCTAGCTTTGGAGGTTTGTTAAAGCGTGGATATAGAGTGGAGGTTTCCCTCCATCTTTTATGCTTGTTAGTTTCCTTCTAGATTAATCAGTCCAAGAGAATTTCATCCTCACTCCATTCTTTAAAAGTTCTTCAGATTCTTTTCTTGCCTCCTCTAAGATAATGTACTTTTTTGTTGTTCAGTCACACAGTCAAGTCTGACTCTTTGCGACCCCATGGACAAAGTCACACCATGCCCTCCTGTCTTCCACCATTCTTTGAAGTCTGCTCAAATTCACATTTGTTAAATCAATAACGCTGTCCAGCCATCTCATCTTTTGCCGTCCCCTTTTTCTTTTGCCTTCTGTCTTTCCCAGTATCAGGATCTTCTCCAGGGAGTGTTCCCTTCTCATTTGGTGGGCAAAATATTTGAGCTTCAGCTTCAGCATCTGACCTTCCAGGGAACAATCTGGGTTGATTTCCCTTAGGACTGACTGATTTAATCTTCTTGAAGTCCAAGGGACTCTCAAGATTCTTCTTCTGCGCTTGGCCTTCTTTATGGTCAAGCTCTCACAGCCATACATTACTACTGGGAATACCATCACTTTGACTATACGGACTTTTGTTGGCAGGGTGATGTCTCTACTTTTTATTATACTGCCCAGGTTCGCCATAGCTGTCCTACAGTCACCATCTGCAGTGATCTTGGATCCCAGAAATGTGAAGTCTGTCACTACTTCCATGTCTTCCCTTTCTATTTGCCAAGGTGTGATGGGGCTGGTTGCCATGATCTTAGTTTTTTTGATGTTGAGTTTCAAGCCTACTTTTGTGCTCTCCTCTTTCACCCTCAACAAGAGATTCTTTAGGTTACTGCTATCATCCAAAGCCCCTAAGAAATATCTTAAGAGTCCAAACTCATGGATGCTTATTCAGAAGTCAGAAGCGTCACTGGACAGGAATTTAATTGTCCCGAGTAAGCAAGCATGAGATGGCCCCCTGAGCAGACCAATCAGAAATTTACTTATACAAATGGACATTTCCCCCAAGGATTGATACATTCGTCTTCTTGATTGCCTGGATTTTTAGCTCCTCCTCCTCAGCAGTACTTAACATTCCCTCCCCACAACATTTCAGAGTTGCAAAAAACAAAAGCTTGGTAACGAAGTTGGAGTCCAGTAGCACCTTTAAGACCAATAAAGTGTTATTGATGTAAGCTTTTGTATACAAAAAGCACACTTCATCAGACAATAGTATGAGATGGAATTAGCAGTCCTACATATAGCAAGAGTGGGCAGTGAATTAGTATGCAAAATAGTGAAAATGTTTTTAGCAGATTAAAAGAATGACAAGTTGGGGTCCAGTAATCATCAGTTTGGGTTGACTGGGCAGAAAAATAGTAAAGGCAATAAATGTCAGAATTGGAGATTTATGTCAATGTCATTAGGTCTCTTAATTGTGAAGAATAATAAATTAGAATCTGTTGTAATGTTCCATTAATCCCTTCTAAAGTATAAGTTAAAATAGTATTTTCCTGTAGAATGAAACTGGAGTCTGCTCTGTTCAAATACTAATACAAAAATACATTAGAATACAGTGGATGTATATCTCTCAAGTATGGGTTAAACTATCAACATGCTTTTCTAGGAGTAGTTCTGTCAGAGAGATTTCTATTATGTTACATTGCATAATATCACAGACATAATTCTGATACACAATTCTAAAAGAGAAATACAGTGGGATACAGTGGATGTATAGCTCTACTTGGTGAGAATGAGTTCAGCATATGTAATGAGATAAGAAACCAATATCCCTGTTCAGTCCCGGTTTCTCAGTTTTGTAATTCCTGATATCAGATTGGTGTACATTTATCCTTTGGCATAGGGTGTGTCCTGTTTGTCTTATGTAGAGAACTGAAGGGCATTGTTGGCATTTAATGGCATATATAATGTTGGAAGATGAACAAGAGAATGAGATGGCGTAAATGCAGTTAGGCCCAGTGCAGCACCAGTACTAGGGTGCCTCACTGTGCCTGCCACCCCAGGCAGAGTTTCCCCACCCCCCATGGGCAAAGCACACCCCCGATCTTCCACCCCAGGCACCCAGCCTGCCTTGCCACAGCCACCTTACCAGCCAGAGCTCCAGACACATGCATGTCTGGATACACCCCCCACCTCTGCCGTCTCCTCCCTCCCATGCAATTTAAAACACTCAGGAGGGCATCTTCATTTGTGAGCGGAAAGGGGAGCAGCTTTCCCTTCCTCCCTTGCTCATTCCCCCCACCCACCCCCAAGAGGGAGGCACCTAATTCAGTGCCTCCCCAGAGCCGCATGCATAGACGACTGCCTACGGAAACCTAATGGATGCACTGGCCCTGGCTCAGTGATTGTGTTGTCTGGGTGTATGTGGCAGCAAAGTTGGTATTTGGGTTTATTGCAAGCTCTGGTACCAGTGTCCATGCTCAAACAAGATGTTGCATTATTGTGGGTGAGTTGTTGTTTGAGACTGGGGGGTTGTCTGTGTGCAAGAAAAGGTTTGCCTCCCAGTACTGGTGAAAGAGAACTGTCACTGTCCAGTAGAGATTGTAAGTCGATGATGTGTTGAACTGTTGAACCATACTATTGTCGTGTGCTTTTAGCACACGAAAGCTTACATTCTCAATGCAACTTTGTTGGTCTCAAAGTTGCTACTAGACTTCAACTTTGTTCTTTTGCTTCAGCCCAACACAGTTGTCCACCCGGATCTATCTTGGTAGCAGTTTGCCATCTAGTGGTTTTTCCATGCAACTACATCAGAAAAATGCTTTGTGCAGAACCCCCAACTAGACCCTTCCTACACCATTAAATTACTCCTCCAGCAGCAGCCTCTTCAGAAAGTTTATATTTTTAGGTTCTTTTTTTAGCCCATCGTATTACCCAGTGAGAATATTGAACAAGTTTACATGTTGAGGGACAGCCAGCCCAGATAAGCTGAGGAAGAGAGGAATCAGCTATTCCAATGCCTGGAAACTGGGAAGTTAAAGTGGACCAGAAACGAGCCAATCTGAGCAGCACTGAAGGGACCAATAAACTGAGATCCTTCAGGAGCAACAATTATCTGTCTCATCTTACTAGCTGGTGGCATCAATCACTGTTCCCACATAGAGCCAGAACCAAGTGAGTCTTGTGGCACTGGTGAAATTGCTGAGGTTTGGCTGTTTCTGAGGAGGAGGAAGAGGTTGGATTTATATCCCACACTTCACTCAGGGTCTCAGGGCAGCTTACAATCTCCTTCCCTTCCTCTCCCCACAACACGCACCCTATGAAGTAGGTGGGGCTGAGAGAGCTTTGAAAGAACTGCTCTTGAGAGAACAGCTCCTTCAAGAATAGTGACTGACCTAAGGTCAGCAGGTGTATGCAGAGGAGTGGGGAATCAAACTTGGTTCTCCCAGATTAGAGTCCATGCACTTAACCGCGACACCAAACACAGCACCATCAGTCCTCAAGGTCAGTCACTCACCAGGAGCTTAAATAGCCAGTCTGCTCCTCATACCTCACAGTTTCTGAATATCTGCAACGTTTCTCAGAGAACCATTACAGGAGAATGCAGCTCAGGTCCAGCAGATAAACCACCTTCTCTTTTTGTAGTGCAACTTCACTGACCAGGAAACAAAGTTGTCCCCCTTATGTCCCTGGAACTACCCCCCTGCTCCATCCCCCAAAGCAGAAAGGCTGATCCTCATAGGCATGCTTTTTTCATTTCATTCTGGGCCTAATTATTATGTGGACAACACCACCTAATGTTAAAAAAAACAGACCTATACTGCAAAAAAGGGTCCTGAAAAAAAAGAAAGAAAGAAAAAATAATGTGGACGGGATGATAAACCACAATGTTAAAATTCTGAACAGAAGAATCCAGTTTAAGTGGGTGCAACTATCAATACTAGCATGAGCTGCATTTTCATTTTCTGTTGTTTCACTTTCTGTTGTTTCACTGTACATACAAAAAGCATCTGAAAATCATTTCTGTGTTTGTTGATTGCCTTTTTGTGACATGGTGTCTTATGCATGTCCTCTGATCCCTTTAGAATGGTATATGGAAGAAGGGGAGAAACAGACTTAACAAAATGTAGGCTTTTCCTGAATGCTCTCTTGGCAAGCTTCAAGAATACATAAATTCATCTTAAATCTATTCCCAAGGTCACTGAGTCACTTGGAGGGTAAAGGCATGAAAGTCATTGTCTGTTTCCTGTAAGGCCAATCCCCTGTTGTTGCATGTTTGTTTGTTTTCAAAACGTTAGAGCAACCCAACAAAATGCAAGCAATCATGAACCCAAGAAGAGTTGTTTGCAAATCGGATGCATGACCCACACACATAAAGGGTCTTGCTTCTTGCTTGGCCATGCAGACATTCTTTGCACAAAAAAAGTGATATAGAAAACAGTTTGCTTCAGTTCTCATGCTGTCACTGTTCCCCATCTGGACTAGGGTCCTCTTCTCACAGTTTGTGCTGAGAATGGTGACTATATTCCCTTACAATAGGGAAGTGTGGAGGGTATTATTGCCTTTGATGAAGATGGTCCAGATAGCTACTTCTGACCTGGAAGAAAATGGTAATTACATAGCCTCTCAAGAACTATTCACTATGTCTTTTCCATATGTTTCCTCTGACAAGTTCCCAAAACCTGTGGAATTTCCAGGGATAATTGTGTCAGATGTAGTACTCTAGTACCTCTGAGAAATTACAAATCTGAAGTGTAAGGACAGTTTTGACAGTAATTACAGCAATAACTCAGGAGTAAAGTGTTGCTGCAGCTATAGCTGTACTAGGGTTGTGTGGAAGCCGTTGTGAGGAATTTTACAAATTATAAGTCATTTTGCTTCCTTTGAAAGAATCACTACTAAACATCCAAGAGTTGTGAAGGAGTGGATTAAGAAAAGATTACTTTGACCCACCCTCCTTATCAGTCTTATATACAGACTGTATCCTGTCTCTGTGATATTGGTGTAATTTCAGTTCAGTTCAGTGGAATTTGATATGGTAAATGGTTTTACTTGTAGAGTCACCTGTTTCTGTAATTCTGAACATACCAAAATAAGGCCCCCTTCATGAGCTGAAGTGATGCCTTTTCCTGCTTCATTTCTATGTCAGGCAGCCATCAAATCAGGACCAGCAACCCACTTTTCATGAGGGGTGGGGGGCCCGGACGACATTTGGAGAGCAATCCTTACCAGACCTAAGAATCCTGCTCAGGCCTATGCAGTGGGGCTTAACTCCCAGGAAAGGGTTCCTAGGATTGCACTGTTGGTTAGACAAAAGAACAGTGTGAAGAAAGATCAAACAAGAAATCGTTTTAAGAAGATAATCTAATATTGTGGAAGGTTAATTTCAAAGCAGAATGTTTCCCTTTAACCAATAAAAGGGTGCAACCCTGCTAAAAATATCAGGGACTTAATTGCATTCCTGAAGCTGCCAGATCCATTGTCTAACTCCCACATAACCTATTCTTTCATTTGAAGGAAGAATTGATCGAACATGTGACAGAAGATACCACTGTGTTCACTATGCCTGTGCATTTCTGATGAGGAGTTTGCAAAAGGTTTTTTCAGGTTATTGAAAGCATCTCCAAACACTTAGGTATATTTGATCCTCAAGGCTTTTTAGAGACTTACTGTAAGTATCCTTAATTAAGTATCCTTAATTAATGCTCCCTGCTGTTTGTTGGCATTTTTGTATTTTTAATGTGTATATTTGTACTTTAGTTAGCATTTTTAGGTACTTAGCACTTTAGATGCTTTTTTTGTAGCAGGAACGTCTTTGCATATTAGGCCACACACCTCTGATGTAGCCAATTGTCTTGGAGCTTACAGGGCTCTTAGTACAGGGCCTTCTGTAAGCTCCAAGACGATTGGCTACATCAGGGGTGTGTGGCCTAATATGCAAAGGAGTTCCAGCTACAAAAAAGCCGTTTTAAAATATTCTTCCCTGATAACTGATGAGTTGGGAAGCATCTTCATCACAGATTTATATTGCAGATGTTGATGTTCAGTACTAGTACAGAAAGCGTTGCCAACCTAGAGAAAAATGTTCTGCTCCTTTAACATTTAAAAAAACCTTCTGCTGCCCATTTCCACACAGGACAGGGCAATTTTTCCCCAGGCTTGTTGGCAACCCTACAAAACGCCATTTCCTCAGGAAATTTGCCACCTTATTTTCTGATCTTGCTCCTGTGCCTTTAACAAGAGCCCTGTGCAATGAAATCATGCAGGTGACTCAAGAGATAAATAGAGTGGGGAAAGTGTGAACTGGTTTGGCCTCTACAGCAAACTTCTCTTAAATGTACAGGATTGGAGTTGTTTTAAAGTAACAGCCTTAATATCGGGTATTTATGCAGTTAGGATTCTAAAGAGCATCTACAAAAAAATCTGCATGTCTACTCAAAGTCTTTGTTTCATTGTCCTTTGGCTCCACAGCACACCAAATTTTAAGTTGTCCATGGTTCATAATGTTTTGTGGAAGCAGAAATAACTTCATACCTAAAACCTCCTCCACATATTAAAAGTTCAATTAAAGCAACCAGTTCACAAGATGCCAACCCTGTTTTCCTTCCGCAAGTTTAAAATATGTGCAAGGGTGTGAAATAAATTGCATGCTATCGTAAGAAATCACATTGTCCATTTTGTTCTATGAAAATGTTGGGAAGCAGCTAATGGCTATTGGTTTGTAACATGAGGAGTGCACGAGGCTAAAATACCAATGTGCCTCCTAAATGTGTTATATACATGTTGTTACTGCTACACTTGTGTTTGCCCATGTAGGTAAAATGTGTGAATTGGTACCTCAATCATACAAAATGGTGATCTGTACAATATAGATTTACCACCTTTATGAAGAGAGGGTTTGTATCTTTAACATATATATAGGACAGGGATGGCCAACGGTAGCTCTCCAGATGTTTTTTGCCTACAACTCCCATCAGCCCCAGCCATTGGATATGCTGGCTGGGGCTGATGGGAGTTGTAGGCAAAAAGCATCTGGAGAGCTACCACTGGTCACTCCTGATATAGGAGAAAAAAAATCACCAGATGATTTCCCCAGCATAGTTATGCAGTGGTACAAGATACTCCTTTATTTCTAGTGGTTATTCTGCATTTAAAGACATAGGTCCCTTATGCACACACCTTACTGCAGATTTTCAGAGCAATGAGCCTTTAATCTTGACTTCAGATTCTGTGCCTGCCTTATAGAATCATAGAGTTGGAAGGGATCTCCAGGGTCATCTAATCCAACCCCCTGCACAATGCAGGAAACCCACAAATACCTACCCCAAATTCACAGAATTTTCATTGCTGTCAGATGGCCATCTAGCCTCTGTTTAAAAACCGCCAAGGAAGGAGAGCCACCACTTCCTGAGGAAGTCTGTTCCACTGAGGAATCATTCTAACTGTCAGGAAGTTCTTCCTAATGTTGAGCTGGAAACTCTTTTGATTTAATTTCAACCCATTGGTTCTGGTCCTACCTTCTGGGGCCACAGAAAACAATTCCACACCATCCTCTATGTAATAGCCCTTCAAGTACTTGAAGATGGTGATATCACCTCTCAGCTACCTCTTCTCCAGGCTAAACACTCCCAGCTCCTTCAACCTTTCTTCATAGGACTTGGTCTCCAGACCCCTCACCATCTTCGTCGCCCTCCTCTGGACCTGTTCCAGCTTGTCTATATTCTTAAAATGTGGTGCCCAAAACTGAACACAATACTCCAGGTGAGGTCTTACCAGAGCAGATGCACCATTATTTTTCCTCCAGTGTATTTATTATTCAGCTACAATTTTTTCAACCCACTCTTCTAAATCGGAGTGAAACATCCCTTGTGACATCAGGGGTGGTACTCAAAGGTTTTTTTAAATTTACGTGATTGCCCTCTTGCAGCTACACAGTAGTGTCCACCAAGTGCCTTCCAGTTAAATCGTGGTTCAGGTTTTATGCTTGCCTGATGCTGCCCAGGAGACATTTTTATCCAGGTCTGGGTCTGCATGTCCAGATTGTGGTCCTTGGTCAGTGCTCAGGCATGGCAGTTATGGCTGTTGTGGTGCACTTGCCACATCTGCTCAGCCTCGGCTCTATGGGTTTGGCACAGACACTGGTTCATGTTCCTGTTTGCCATTTTTTTCCTGACAGGATTTGTGTGTTTAATGGCTGTTTATAGTACTATTCAACCTATGAAGATTTTCCCACCATGAAAATCAAAGATGAAATGTTTCACATATTAAATTTCTGTGATTTGTTAGGAAATACAGAAACACCATCAGAAAAAAAGGCAGCAGCCTTATTCTCACAGCACACTCTTCATGTTTCCATCTCATGTTCTCTTGGTATGTTTATAGTGTTCCACCAAAGAAAGCAAATAAAATGCCTTCTTAACTATCCATATTCCATTAGGCACACTAGCTTTATGTCCTCATCAACAAGGCTGGGTTAATTTCAGGAGTGATGCTTATCTTCAACTACATTCCAAGTCTTCTTCTCACACCCTCTCACAGGAAAGAAACCCACAGCCTCACCAATCCTTTCTTTCCATCTGATCACACAACAGAGGCCAGACCAATTCTTCAAAATGGGCTATTGTTGTATTTTCCCTAAGCCTTCAACTAGACTACAGCCAGTGTTCACAATGAACTGTGAGCAAAGATGCAGCCTACACATGCATGGTACTGTCATGTCATTAAGAGTTCTCCTCCCCAGTATTTCTAGAACTCCTACTGAATTATTTCTAGAACTCCTACTGTTGGAAAACAGTGAACAGTTAATTCTATTTCCAACAGAGATACAGATTTACCTGATGAATCTATGCTTGGGTAGAAAAATAACGTGTGTAGAGAAATAGAAAAAAACAGCAATTTATGCACAAATTAAAAGTAATGAAACATTTGATAAAATAAGGAAATTAATGATTAATATGAAACAGATATCTGTACACAGAACAGAAAAAGCATCCGATATGGATCAAGTATTCATTGCTTATGAATAATTTGGAAAATAAAAAAGTGCCATAATTTACAGATATAGTAAATTGAAGAGGAATAACCAGGGGTTGTTTGTAGAAAAATAGGTGGTAGAGCTCATTAGCATATGCCACCATATCCCCCTCACCAGCGAAAAGCAACCCAACACAAGGAAGGAGAGCCCCAGGTGAGCGAGGCCTGCTTGGGCTGGCTAGAGATCCAGCCAGCCCAAGCAGGCCTCACTCACCTGGGGCTTTCCTGGGCCACCCTCCCCCCCCCCCACAGTCAAAAGGCCAGCAAGCCACCTGCCGCTCAAAATCACATAAGTGGAGGAAAGGTGGTGCAGGCTTCTCCAGGGGTTAATGAGGGCTGCTGGGGGCATGGCAAAGCTCCTGGGGGCTGGCTAGGTGCCCGCTCTCCTAATCCAGGGATTGTTATGCAGCTGCACCTACTATTCAATGGCAAGGTAGGTGGGGGGAGAAGGAGGGCCGTCAAAAAGGTTCAGGACTTTGCTCCTGTGAGCTCCTGCTGAATTCAAGGCCTGGAAATAACAAATGCTCAGAAAGACTCTATTCTTAGCAATTATTTGTTTTAAAGACGAGATTTTGGCCAAATTATCCATTCCAAAATTGAAGTCCTCATCTTGGGTGACTTTAACCATCTCCTTTTTACACATAAGAACATAAGAGAAGCTATGTTGAATCAGGCCAATGGCCCATCCTGTCCAACACTCTGTGTCACACAGTGGCCAGAAAAAAACCCCCAAGTGCCATCAGAAGGTTCACAAGTGGGTCTAGAGCCCTTCCACTTTGCCCCCCACCCAAGCACCAAGAATACAGAGCATCACTGCCCCAGACAGTTCCAATAATATACAATAATAATACACAGAGCTCCATTTACATGAAATTGTTCCCATGTGAAAATCTTCAAATTTACCATGTTGTCAAAGAAAATGTTTGTTCTGAAGGGCTTCCTTGTACATGATAGCTGGAGGTTTTCATATGTGCTCAATCAGAAAAATACATTCCCATGTAAAAATGAAACAGTAAAGTCACGGCTATAGGACTTTATTACCTCAGAATAGACATATGATTAACTCCCCCATAAATAACCAACAAAAGAAACCTTGAAAAAATAAGTTATTCATACTTATTGCTTAGGTTTTTACAAAAGGTAAGTATCTAACCACTATATTTTTATCCCACTCTTGGTTTTCACTCAGCGTCAGTTCTCTTCTGGGCAACAGGAATTCCTAACACTTTGTGGTAGTTTCAACAACTATTTAATTTGCACCTGTACATTTTGTGCGCATTATACAGCATTACACACAAAACATCAAGCTTTTGTTCTTATCTATGGAGAACACTCTCTTCTGTTGACTCAGACATCAACATCCAGCATCCAAAAGATTGGTGGTTGGTGTGACCTGGTGTAAGTCCATGACAACCACTTGAGCAGAATTTTTTTAAAAGAACCACCTAGCTTAATTCTCTCTCCAACAACAGTCTCTTGCTTTTCAGTTATATATTTTGCTTATATTGAAGCTCTTGTTTCCCCACAGTGTTACTGCTTTTGAAATGGTATATGACATGACAGTTTTACAGGATGTCCATCTCCAGCTGCTATTGTGTGTGGGAACCGGGAAATTCTGTCCTTCTTGCAATATATATGGGCAACTACTTATAATAGCAACATATTATTGTCCTGATTGAAGTGCAACTATTCAATACACGGCATACAATTGGGGGGAAGGAGATACCAAACAGCATGAAATTATATGTTTTCCTTAGAAGTTGGGTGCATTGTACATTACTATTTTTTCCAAGCTAGTAATTCCAAATCCTAATTACATCATGTATGGTGTACCTTGCTCCTTTTCTGTTTGCAGCATGCTATAATCCAAATGCAACAGGACAATCTGCCTGTCAAGAATGTCCAAGGGGTCTATCGGATTCTGCCTTGGTTTAAGAAGCTGCATACAAGGCCTGCACGTTTCTTTCAGATCTCTGATTCTAAGCAAACTAAATATAAACATTTGGTTTCCCAGAACCAGTTAATGTCAAGCAGGGCTTTTTTTTGTAGCAGGAACTCCTTTGCATATTAGGCCACACCACCCTGATGTAGCCAATCCTCCAAGAGCTTCCAAGGCTCTTAGTACAGGGCCTACTGTAAGCTCCAGGAGGACTGGCTACATCAGGGGTGTGTGGCCTAATATGCAAAGGAGTTCCTGCTACAAAAAAAAGCCCTAATGTCAAGGCATCAACTCAGCAGAACTTCAGAGCGACCAGTTCTTTACGCAGAAACAGTACAGCAATCCCCACTGATCATAAATCCCCCGTACAAAGTCTAGACTAATAAAATAAAGTATTCCTAATGATTGCTCAACAGATAACTTAGAAATTCACTTTGGGGCAAACACAAAATGGCAGCCCTAGTCAGATAATTTTCCTGTAGCTCCCCAAAGTTCTTAACTTTCAGTATTTTCTGTTCTCAAAAACTCATTAGCAACATCTGGATATGAAGATTACTGCTTCCCTTAGTTCTTGCTACCCTCATCTTCTTTCCTGCCAATTCCCCACAAAAGCTATGCAAGATATTGTGATTCACTAGGTAATACTGACCTCACGTTTAGGAACTCTTACCAGGGCCGGCATGTCGGAGTAGGCCATGTAGGCAGCTATCTAGGGCACTGCCTGGCCTATGGGGTGCCTCTAAGCACCCCTCCCCACACGCCAGCAGGCCCACTCGGCTTCCCTGCGCTGCGGGGAGGCAGAGCAGTCCATTGTTTGTACACCAGGCTCCCCGAGAGGAGCCCGACATGCAAACAGGGCCAAATCCAGCCCCGCTTCACCACCCCACGGAGCAGGGTTGGATGTTTGCTCACCAGGTTCTCCGAGAGGAGCCTGGCATGCAAACGGGGCTAGATATGACCCCGCTTCACCTCTTCACACCACAGAGAGGCAAAGTGGGGCGTTTTAACACTGGGCTCCCCAGAGGAGCCCGGCGTGCAAACGGGACCAGATCCCGGCATGCAAACAAGGCCAAATCCAGCCCTGCTTCACCTCTCCACACCGCGGGGAGGTGGAGCAGGGTCGGGCATTTGCTCACCGGGTTCCCTGAGAGGAGCCCAGCATGCAAACAGGGCCAGATCCGGCCCCGCTTCGCCTCCCTGCACAGTGGGGAGGTAGAGCAGGGTCAGGCTTGCAGGGTCGGCTTGCTGGGTTCTCCGAGAGGAGGCTGGCATGCAAACGAGGCCAGATCCAGCCCCGCTTCGTCTCCCCACGGCGCGGGGAGGTGGAGCAGGGTTGGGAGTTTGAACGCTGCGCTCCCCAAAGGAGCCTGGTGTGCAAACAGGGCCAGATCCGGCCCCACTTTGCCTCCCTGTGCCACACGGTGTGGGGAGTTGGAGTAGGGTTGGGCGTTTTCTTGCTACATGTGAGCAAAAAAATTAAAAATGAGGAAGCTGGGAGGGTGGGGGGTGCGGCGCAGGGGTCTGCCTCTAGCGGCAGAACCCTTAGCACCAGCCCTGCCTCTACTTCAAGTTACTGGGCAGACACAAATTCACCAGGTTATGGCCTCTAACTTGACTGCAGTGAACCTGGGCTAACTGGAGTCTCACACTTGAATCGAGGAAACACAAGAGGGTCTGGGGCCCAGAGCCCAACCTGAAGAACACAATAATTAAAGGATGGCTATCAGTAGGGTTGCCAGCTCCAGGTTGGGAAACATCTGGAGATTGGGGGGGTGGAGTTTCAGTAGGGTGTAATTTGGGGAGGAGAGGGACATCCACAGGGTGCGTTGCCATGAAGTTCACCCTCCAAAGCAGCTATTTTCTCCAGGGGAGCTGATCTCTAAAATCTGTAAATCAGTTGTAATTGCGCTTCACCCAGGCATTAAAATTGGGAGGAAAGGGGAGGCGCCACGGTGCGGGCAGAGGGGCGCAGCGGGCAGCAAGACTGCCTGGGCACCATGCGTCTTAGGGCCAGCCCTGCTTGTGAATAATTTTGCCCTATAATGTTCTCATGACAATAAATGAGAATCACATCCAGGGTTGGTGCCAGAGTTCTTGGTGCCCTAGGCCCCGCCCCTGCCCTGGGCAAATCCAGGAAAGTGAAGGCAGGGCATGACACCCACTGCCCCACTCTTGGCTTCCCAGGTCTGCGCAGACCTGGAAAGCCAAAAGCAGGGCAGGGCAGTGGCCTGTGAGCTCCTTGGAGCCCACCAAGCACACACACCGCTGCGTCACCCCACTGCTCTCAGCTTCAAAGCCAAGAGCAGTGGGGCAGGGTGTGCTCTTCTCCGAGCCCACCTTCCCTTCCAAGGCAAGACATGCTCTCCTCCAAGCCCACCTTCCTTTCCAAGACAAGGCTGGCTCAGAGGAGAGTACACGCTAATGCACTGCCCCGCTCTTGGCTTCCCAGGTCTGGGCAGACCCAGGAAGCTGAGAGCAGGGTGGGGCGGCAGGCTATGCACACACACTGCTGCATTGCTCCATCGCTCTTGGCTTCAAAGTTGAGAGTGGTGGAGCGGGGAATGTTCTCCTCTGAACTTGCCTTCCTTTACAAGGGGAGGCAGACTTGGAGGAGAGCACACGCCAATGTACTGCCCCACAACTCTCGGCTTCCCAGGGACCTGGGAAGCTGAGAGCAGCGGGGAGAAGGTGCCCAATGGTGCCACTGTACACCAGGTGGCGCCATAGGCAGCCACCTACCTGGCCAACTCCCATGCACCAGCCCTGATCACATCAGCTATGTATTAAAAATGAATTTAAACAAAGTGTTTCTATTGTCTGCACACGGCATACACAGTCGGTCTCAGAAGGCAGCTGATTCTATATGGTCACAACTCAGATGGCCCTGACCTAACGTTCTAACAAATTTCATCTCTTAGCTGGAGGAAACTTTGTGCTGGAGATAATATAGAACTTCCTTATTGGATAATAACTTCAGGACAAAGGCCAGAGGAACTTGCATGGGAAAGGGCCTGGAAAGCAGTTCAGAGTAATAGCACTGTTCAGAGAAATAGAAAAAGACCAGCTTCACACAAAACTTGAACTTTCAGTAGTGGATTAAAAATATAATTAGCTATTATAATCTATAGATTCAGTCGCATTTCTCTAGCAGCTTAGTGATATACTTTGCATTGGAAAATAGACTGAAAACAAGGTCAATGTTATACCTGACATAACTATGAAACACCATGCTGGGAATTATTAGGAACGAAATTGAAAACAAATCAGCCAGTATCATAATGCCCCTGTATAAATCGATGGTGCGGTCTCATTTGGAATACTGTGTACAATTCTGGTCACTGCACCGCAAAAAGGACATTATAGCATTGGAAAAAGTGCAGAAAGGGGCAACTAGAATGATTAAAGGTTTGGAACACTTTCCCTATGAAGAAAGGTTAAAACGCTTGGGGCTCTTTAGCTTGGAGAAACGTCGACTGCGGGGTGACATGATAGAGGTTTACAATATTATGCATGGGATGGAGAGGGTAGAGAGAGAAGTACTTTTGACTTCCGGGGGAGGAAAATGTCGAGCTGAGCTGCTTCTCATCAAAGGAGCAGGCTGGAACTTCTGTTCGGGGTAGTGGAAGGCAAATTAATGCCTTCTGCCTACTTTTCTCAGTCAGAGATTAGTCCAAGATATGCACAGGAAACTTTGAGGAGATTTACCTTGGCTAAAAGGGAGTCCCGGGGGGGATCCTTTGAGGGGTCTCCGGGAAGAGTTTCATTTTCATCATCTGCAGAAGTTTTCAGAGTCATTTATTTGACATAAGCTCGACAGAATCCTAACCTTCTTGGACATTGCTAAACATCTACAGTTACACAAGACTGGTGGGAACTTGGATAATTGGAAGAGAAGGTACAGATTACTATCTTTCACTCCAGGACTATTTACAGTTTAATGGAGTAAATTTAAAAGGTGGGAAATGAAAATCTAGAAGGAAGAAGAAGGGAGGAAGAGATGAAATTTGGACTCTGTAAATATAAAGGACAGTGCTAAAAAGTGGAAAGGAATTTATTGTTTGGTCTACTTGAGGTTTTGAAAAAAGAGCACTATCGTCACAGACCTGCAGCATATTCAAGCAATAGAGGAAGTATGTCAAGTATCGTGAGATCTCCTTACCAGTGTGAATGAGACTTCGTGGCAAGTAAAGCAGGAAGTAGCAGATGGAAAACCTACTCTAGAAATATAATACCATTGAGAAATAGCAGCGGCCATTGCTTGGAGGTCAAAATTAAAATAACGTTTTTAAAGTGTTCGGTACATTAAAAATTGTTGGAATTAATTGAGAAGAGGACAAGAAGATAAGTACTATTGGATATATTATTTGTGTGGACTTTAGAAGTTTTTAAAAGGGAAAAAAATTGTAAGGAGCAGCAAAAAGTCAGTACCGCCATTTTGAAACATTTAAAAACTTTAAAAATAAATATCTTTACTTTGGGAGCTTGGAGGATGGTGAAATTAGACTTGTTATAAAAGGCAAGTCCTACTCTCTTGAATCTGATAGTTGAATTTGAAATTGGTGAGGTCCAAATTTTTGCTGTTTTTTAAATGTCAGAACACAAGTAACCCCGTACAAGAGCTACTTCATTAGAAAAAATGCAGGACCAATTAGAAGCAACGGAGGCCAGAATGATGAAAGTTATGAGAGAAATGATAACTGAATAAAAAAAAGAAATTATTGAAGAGATTAAAAAATATATGGAAGATCTCAGAAAGGAAACAGAGGAAACATCTGAGAAAGTGCAGGAGGTAGAAGGCAGAATGAAAGTATATGATTTTACCTTGTTGAAAATGCAAGAAAAAGTGACAATCCATGACTGCAAATTGACAGAGACTCAGATACGTCTGAGAGGAGTACATGAAAAGGAAGATGGTGATCTAAAAGAATATATAATAAAAATAATTCCGGAATTTTTGGAGGAAGATCCTGAAGAGACTAAAAATATGTATGATTATATGTATAGAGTGAACTCACTTTATGCCAAGAAAAATAACTTACCAAGAGATGTTGTTATAAGATTTATGACAAAGGAAATGGTGGGAAGGATCATGAGTAAAAACTTTGAAAAGACATTGATAGTGGGAGGCAGCAGAGTAAGAATCATGAAGGAGCTGCCAAGGCAAGTGATAAATAATAGAAGAACATATAAAAAATTGACAGAAAAATTAAGAGATAATGGAATAAGATTTAGAAGGATAATACCTTAAGGTCTGAGCTTCGAACTTCAGGGGAAAAGAATCACAATTACAAATGCACAGGAAATGCATAGATTTTATGAAGAAAATAAAGAATTTGCATCATGATGGATTACAAATTACTGTCTTGGAATGTAAATGGACTAAATGGACTGTAAGACGACCCTCTTCCGGCTAGCCTATACCTAGCCTATATTTAGCTAGGATAACAACTTGATGTAACTGGCCAGCCATCTGTTTACAGGAAACTGAATTACTCTGTTTTTAAGGTTTTAACTGTTTAAATATTTAATTGTTTTATACTTGAAATTGTTTAAATTTTATGTTTGATTAACTGTTGGAAGCCTCCCTGAGCCATTCGTGGGAAGGGCGGGATATAAATCCCGAATAAATAAATAAATAAATAAATAAATAAATTCACCACAAAAAAGAAGGGCAACATTTCATTGGATTAAGAAACAAAACTGTAATATAATTTGTTTACAAAAAGTGCATATTAAACAAAAGGATTATAAATTTTTATGGAATAAACAATTGGGACTAGAATTTTTTTCATTGGCTGAACAGAAGAAAAGGGGAGTGATTTTTTATATTAAACAAGAATTGGAGCCAAAATTACTGTTTAAAGATAAAGATGGGAGATTTGTAGTAGTAGAAACAATATTAAATGGAAAGAAAACGTTGTTATTGGGACTGTATGCGCCTAATGGTGCAAAGGATGCTTTTTAAAAAGACATTATACAACACCTTGAAGAACTGACCTATGACCAAGTTTTGATAATGGGAGATTTTAATGGAACAGTTAAGGACTCATTAGACAGGTCTGGAGGGAAAAAAATAACAGTAAAGAAGGAAAATTGCCAAAGTCTTTTTTTGAATTGGTTAAACAAGAAAATCTAGAAGATATATGGAGGAAATTTTACCCTGAAGTTCAGGACTATACTTTTTTTTCAGGAAGACATAAAACTTTTTCTAGAATTGACATGTTGTGGGGAACTAAAGATTTAGGTCTTATAACAAAGAAAATAGAGATCTTACCTAAAATTGGGGCTGATCATAACCCAATAATGTGGATTAGAAAATTGTCCAAAAAGTTGAGAAGATGGAGATTGAATGAAGATTTGCTACAGAATAAAGAAACAGTGACATACCTAGAAAATGAAACTAAAGCTTTTTTCCAAATGAATGATAAAGAGGATATAGACTTTCAGACGATCTGGGATGCTTATAAAGCAGTAATGAATGTTGATTACTTTGAATAATGACAAGAGAGTAAAAGAGAAACAGTTGTTGGATATTCAAAATGAAATAAAGAAAAAAAAAGGGGAGCTGAGAAAAAGGCCAGGGAAAAAGAAAATTATAAGGGAAATTACAATATTACAAACTCAAATGAGACATTTGTTAAATAAAGAAGTGGAATGAAGTTTGAAAAGATTGACGCAGAAAACCTTTGAGGGAGCAAATAAACCGGGAAAGTATTTGTCTTAGCAACTGAAAAAGAAGAGAGAAAATAAAATTATTAATAAAATTGTGTTAGATGGAAGAGGAGTGGTTACCCAAGAGGCAATAAAAAGAGAATTTTTTAAGTATTATGCCAAATTATTTAAAGGTGTTAAAATAAAGAAAGAGAAAATGGATGAATATCTACAAAAGATAAAAATAGAGCCCTTAACTGAAAATATGCGAAAAGTTTTGAATGATCCAACTGAAAAAATAGAAATTGAAGCAGCAATCAACTCAATGAAAAATGGAAAAGCACCTGGGCCAGATGGATATACAGCTATATATTTTAAAACTTTTAAAGATGAGTTAATACCAAAATTGCAGAAGTTGATGAACACGATAAGAATAAAAGGGAAAATACCAAACACATGGAAGGAAGCTGTTATTTTGTTGATACCTAAGGAAGATAGAGATGTCACAAATGTAAAAAATTATAGACCAATTTCGCTATTAAATAATGACTACAAAATATATACCAGAATCTTGGCAGAACGGCTTAAACAGTATTTGATAAATTTTATAAAGGAAGATCAAGCGGGGGTTTTTCCCAAAAGGCAAATAAGAGACAATATTAGAACTGTTGTAAATATTGTAGAATATTATGAAAGACATCCAGAAAAAGAAGTCGCATTATTCTTTGCAGATGCAGAGAAAGCATTTGACAATTTAAACTGGGACTTTATGTTTGCAGTAATAGAAAAAATGGAGCTGGGAGAAAGCTTTATAAGAATGATAAAAGCAATATATTCTGAACAAAGTGCAAAGTTATGTATAAATGCAGGTCTTACAGAAGATATGAAGATTAATAAAGGTACCAGACAAGGTTGTCCACTTTCACCATTGTTGTTTATAACGACTCTTGAAATATTCTTGATTCAGATCCAAGAAGAAAAAGATATAGAAGGATTAAGAATAAAAGGATTTACTTACAAATACAGAGCTTTTGCTGATGATATAATGTTTATAAATGAAAACCCCATACAAGTTACTCCTTTGCTGTTAGCTAAAATACAAGAATATGGGGAGCTGGCAGGACTTTGTATTAATAGAGAAAAATAAAAATTCTGTGTAAAAATATGCAAATAAACAAGCAACAAGAACTTCAGAGACTAACGGGTTGTGAAGTCACTTCCAAGCTAAAATATCTGGGAGTGGAGATAACAATGAAGAATATTGATTTGTTTAAAAATAATTATGAGAAGTTATGGCATAAAATGGATGAAGACATGCTAAAATGGAACAAGCTTAATTTGTCATTGTTGGGTAGAATAGCTGCAATTAAAATGAATATTCTACCAAGAATAATGTATTTATTTCAAACTATTCCTATTGTGAAGGATAGTAAACAATTTGATAAATGGAGAAGAAAATTTTCAGAATTTGTGTGGGCTGGGAAGAAACCAAGAATCAAAATGAAAATTTTGACAGATGCAAAAGAGAGAGGTGAATTTCAATTACCGAATTTAAAATTATATCAGGAAGCAGTTTGTTTGGTGTGGATAAAAGAATGGATAACGCTGTTAAACAGAAAGCTCTTAGTGCTGGAAGGTCATGGAAATAAATTTGGCTGGCACGTGTATTTGTATTATGGAAAAAAGAAGATGGACGGTTTTTTCTCTCACCATTATATAAGAAATAATTTGCTAAATATGTGGATGAAATATAAGAAGTATGGAGATGAGAGAAGACCGTTATGGATAGTACCAGCTGAAATAATAAAAATAACAGCCGAGATAGGTGAAGAAAAGTGGTTGTTATATAGTCAATTATTAAAAATACAAAGTGGCAAAATAGAACTGAAAACTGCTGAAGAGTTGAATAATAAATATGATTGGTTTCAAATGCAACAAATAAAGAGCTTGGTGGAGAATGATATTAAAACTGAAGGAATAAGGAAAGAGCAAACAGAAATGGAAAAAGTTCTGCTTGGAGACAATGATAAACTAATTTCAAAAGTATACAAATTACTTTTACAATGGTCTACAGAAGATGAAGTAGTGAAATCTCAAATGATTAAATGGGCAATTAATGTAAATAAAGAAATACAGATGGAAACTTGGGAATATTTGTGGAAGAACTCTGAAACTTTCAACATGTCAAAGTATTAAAGAATACTGTTTTAAGATGATGTATAAATGGTATATGACTCCTAAAAAATTGGCAAAGATGAATAACAAAATGCCAGACAGATGTGGGAAATGTAAAAAACATGAAGGTTCTTTCTACCATATGTGGTGGACTTGTGAAAGAACTAAAATGTTTTGGCAGATGATTCAGCAAGAGATCTCTAAGATCTTGGGATATGAATTCAACAAAGTTGCAGAGACTTTTCTGTTGGGATTACAAATGGAAAAATTTCCAAAAGAAGATAGAACTTTAATCTGGTACTTGCTCTCAGCTGCTAGGACATTGTATGCACAGTTGTGGAAGCAAGAAAAAATACCAGAGAAATGGGATTGGATTGTTAAAGTTATGACATGGAGTGAATTAGACAAGTTAACAAGAACTTTAAGAGACTATGATTTAGAAGTATTTAAGATGGAGTGGAAGAAGTTCAGAAGATACGTAGAAAAAGAATGGAAAATAAAGGGACATTGGACAATTTTTGATAATGATTAACTAAAAGTGGGAGGAGGAAGATAAATTGGGGTTCTTATTAATTAGGGGTACCTTTTATATTGATGGGTTGAATAGAGTACACCGGTGGGGTCAAGTAATGGGGGGAGAGGTAGGTAGAAAGTAATATATGGGATAGAGAAAAAGTAATTATTAATATATTGCCATATGTTACTAATAAAATTGTTTAAACCAGAGAGAGAAGTACTTTTCTCCCTTTCTCACAATACAAGAACTCGTGGGCATTCAATGAAATTGCTGAGCAGTCAGGTTAAAATGGATAAAAGGAAGTACTTCTTCACCCAAAGGGTGATTAACATGTGGAATTCACTGCCACAGGAGATGGTGGCAGCTACAAGCATAGCCAGCTTCAAGAGGAAATTGGATAAAAATATGGAGCAGAGGTCCATCAGTGGATATTAGCCACAGTGTGTGTGTGTGTGTGTGTGTGTGTGTGGGCCACTGTGTGACACAGAGTGTTGGACTGGATGGGTCCTTGGCCTGATCCAACATGGCTTCTCATGTTCTTAATCTCATTACCCAGCAATTTCTAGAATTTCGAGAAATTTTGCCAATACATCACAATGCATATAAAATATGTGTAATTTTCAATTGACAAACATTTTATTAACTATAAACATTTTAGAACTCTCCATTTTCCACATGCCTTTCCCCCAGAGTCTGGTTACTTAAATTTACAATATTCTCCCCTTGCAGACTTGTATAGCTTTGTCAACAAAAGTCCCAGGGAAGAAAAAATTAATAAAAGAAATTACGATATTACAATCCCAAGTTAAACTATTGCTGAATAAAGAATTAGAATGGAATTTAAAAAATTTGAAACAGAAATCGTTTGAAAGTGCGAACAAACCTGGTAAATATTTGGCCTGGCAATTAAAAAAAAAGAAAGAAAATAAGACTATAAATAAAATCATGGCAAATGGGAAAACAATAGTGGATCAAGAAGGAATTAAAAGAGAATTCTTTAAATACTATGCAAATTTATTCAAGGGTGTGAACATAAGTAAAGAAAAAGTGGAAGAGTATCTACGAAATATTCAGGTGGCACCTTTGACGGAATATATGAAAAAGACGTTAAATGATCCAATAGAGAAATTTGAAGTAGAAGCAGCAATAAAAGCAATGCAAGAGGGTAAAGCTCCAGGGCCAGATGGATTTACATCAAAATTTTACAAATCTCTTAAGGATGAATTAATACCCAAACTGTTGAAGTTGTTAAATACGATAAGAGAAGAAGGGAAAATCCCAAAGACCTGGAGGGAAGCTGTAATATCTTTGATTCCTAAGGAAGATAAAGATAGCACAAATGTAAAAAATTATAGACCAATCTCATTGCTGAATAATGACTATAAGATCTATACAAGAATTTTAGCAGCGATTGAAACAATACTTGATCATCTTTATAAACAAAGACCAAGCGGGATTTCTTCCTAAAAGACAAATAAGGGACAATGTAAGAGCTGTTGTTAATGTCGTGGAATACTATGAGAAGCACCCAGAAAAAGAAGTGGCCTTATTTTTTGTTGACGCAGAGAAAGCCTTTGACAACTTAAATTGGGACTTTATGTTTGCGGTAATGGAAAAAATTAATTTAGGGGAACAATTTATAAAAATGACAAGAGCAATATATACAGATCAGCATGCAAAACTGTGTATAAATGCAGACCTTACCAAAGAATTAAAAGTGAGTAAAGGAACAAGGCAAGGATGCCCTCTATCACCATTGTTGTTTATAATGACTCTTGAAATTCTGTTACAACAAATTCAAAAAGATGAAGAAATAGGAGGTCTAAAAATCAGAAGATTCTCTTATAAATACAAAGCTTTTGCAGATGATATAGTGTTCATAATGGAGAATCCGGTTCAAGTGTCACCATTGCTGTTAGCTAAGATAAAAGAGTACGGAGAACTAGCAGGATTATACATAAATAAGGAGAAATCGAAATTCCTCTGTAAAAACATGCGACCAAATAAAATAAAAGAACTACAAAAGGTGATGGGTTGTGAAGTCACAACCAAAGTTAGGTACCTTGGAATAGAGATAACAATGAAGAACATTGATTTATTCAAAAACAATTATGAAAAACTGTGGTGTAAGATGGACAAAGATTTGATGAAATGGAATAAGCTCAACTTGTCTTTACTGGGCAGGATAGCTGCAATCAAAATGAATATTTTGCCAAGGATAATGTATTTGTTTCAAACTATCCCAATTGTAAAAGATGCAAAACAATTTAACAAATGGCAAAGGAAAATTTCTGATTTCATTTGGGCCGGAAAGAAACCAAGGATAAAGATGAAGATCTTAACCGATGCCAAAGAGAGAGGAGGTTTCCAACTTCCCCATCTAAGATTGTATCACGATGCAGTTTGTTTGACATGGATAAAAGATTGGATAATGCTGTTAGACAAAAAACCTTTATGGTTAGAAGCTCACGGAAATAGATTCGGCTGGCACGCGTACATGTACTATGGGAAGAATAAAATGGACGGTTTTTTCTCTCACCATTATGTCAGAAATACTTTACTAAGTACTTGGATAAAATACAAGAAATACGGCGACGAGAGAAAACCGCTATGGATAGTGCCAGCAGAAGTAATAAAAATAACAGCTGAATCTGAAGAAAAAAGAGAAATGTCATATAATCAACTGCTTAAGATTCAAGGAGACAAAATTGAATTAAAAACCTCAGAAGAGTTAAATAACAATTATGATTGGTTTCAAATGCAACAAATTAAAAGTTTGATGGAAAATGATATAAAATCAGAGGGAATTAGACGAGAACAAACAGAACTGGAAAGGGTCCTGCTAGGTGACAATGAAAAATTGATATCAAAAGTATATAAGTTATTATTGAAATGGTCTACAGAAGAAGAAGTAGTAAAGTCTCAAATGGTCAAATGGGCAATCAATGTGAACAGAGAAATACAAATGGAAGCTTGGGAGCACCTTTGGAAGAACTCAATGAAGATATCAACTTGTCAAAGTATCAAAGAGAACTGTTTTAAGATGATGTATAGGTGGTATATGACTCCGAAAAAATTGGCTAAGATAAGTAAGAAAATGTCGGATAGATGTTGGAAATGTAAAAAACATGAAGGTTCTTTCTTCCATATGTGGTGGACATGTGAAAAAGCGAAAGAATTCTGGAAGATGATACAACAAGAAATCTCCAAAATTTTGGGCTATGATTTTAAGAAAATTGCAGAGACGTTTTTACTTGGATTACAATTAGAAAAATTTCCAAAAGAAGATAGGACTCTAATTTGGTACCTGTTATCAGCTGCCAGGACTCTATACGCGCAGCTTTGGAAGCAAGAAAAAATACCAGAGAAATGGGAATGGACCATGAAAGTTTTATCGTGGTGTGAAATGGACAAATTAACCAGAACACTAAGAGACTATGATTTAGAGATATTCAAAAGGGAGTGGAGAAAATTTAAAGGATATATGGAGAAAACTTGGAAAGTAAAGAAACATTGGACAATTTTTTAGTTGTAAGAATATATACATTGAACTTGGAGCAGTTAGAAGTGCCTTTAGTATTGGTTTGAACTTATAACCTCGGGGAAGTCAACATTGGAGGGAGGGGGGATGGAAATGTCATATGGGTCAATGTAAAAAAAAATTAAGAAATAGTTAAGTTTTGTAACCATATGTTACCAATAAATTGTTTAAACACAAACAAAAGTCCCACATAGCTGAAATTTTATTTATCTATGCACTTTGGATTTGAACTCCAGGGCATTTAGATACATAAGCCATACACTGAAGAAAGCAATGCTGGGATTGATCTCTGATTGTTAGGCAGCAACTCCTACAACAGATAAAGCAGTAGTTCACATTTTTCCATGCCTACTTGCCACAATTAATTCATTTAAGGAAAAAAGACTGGTGGCAGTGAAATGCACTTAAGAGCAATCTACACATTCCCAATCAGTGATGAACCAAACCTTCTAGATCATTCATCACATGAGCTGACACTCTCATAGCTCGGTGGTGGAGTATCACAGACAATGCTTGCATCGTCCCATGATCCTGCCTCTAGATGTGGTAGAGCATTCCGGAACAAAGCACTATCAGAAGAGCTACGCCTACGACTGCCACGCCATAGGTCATTCTCATCTGCCACTCGACACAAAGGTGGCCTGTTCTCTTTCATGTGGTTAGACTGTATGTAGTTTGGTACATTTTCAGCAGGCTGGCAATTCAAGGCTTCTTCATAGGTAGGAATAGCGCTGGCTTCCCAGGTGCTGAAACATAACAAAGAGCAAAAAAAACAATTCTTATTTTTATTATTTTTAAAAGGGCATTTGGTTAGTTTTGAATTTTTACAAAGATATGCACAACAAGACTCTCTAGCTGTATTAGAATTTTGAAGACATTATCCCATGCTTGAAAAAAGAAGAAAAACACATAATCATGTCAGAAGTTCAAAATGGAGTTTCTTCGAGCACACATATGAATGGCAGAAACCAGGAAACAACCATTTCTAAATGTAATGTAAAAAGGTAAAGGTAGCCCCCTGTGCAAGCACCGGTCATTTCCAACTCTGGGGTGATGTTGCTTTCACGTTTTCATGGCAGACTTTCTACCAGGTGGTTTGCCATTTCCTTCCCCAGTCATCTACACTTTTCCCTCAGCAAGCTGGGTACTCATTTTATCAACCTCGGTAGGATGGAAGGCTGAGTCAACCTGGAGCTGGCTACCTGAATCCAGCTTCCGCTGGGATCAAACTCAGGTCGTGAGTAGAGCTTAGGACTGCAGTACTGCAGCTTTAACAGTGCAAGCCTACACAAAGTTACACCCTTCTGAGCTTAGGACTGCAGTACTGCAGCTTTAACAGTGCAAGGCTACACAAAGTTACACCCTTCTGAGCATGCTGAATTCAAAGGTCTTTGAAAAGTGTAACTCTGCTTAGTATTACAAGTGCGTTATATTTGAACTATAAAGGCAGGATATACGAAAATGTTTTAAGGGTCATGTGTGAAAATGCTCCAAGGACATGTTCCCACAACTGACTTGGATTGCAGTTTGGTGTATCTATAAAATATGTATTTTTATGTTCTAGAACAATGTTGGGTATCCAGCATGAAAGTTACTGTATATCCATTGGTCATTATGAATTGCACAGACACCATTCATATATTGCTGTTACTTTTCACATTATTCTTTGTTGAGCAAACATGGCTTGTGAAGAGGGAAAATCGTCACATAACCTTTGATCATCTCACTTCCTCTTTTTCAAGATAACTTTTTTTTGGATGGGCCCTTGCATTCCACCTTGACACAGGGCTAGTTATAGAAGATACTATATTTGTCTCTGGATAAGGAACAAATGAAAAGTGATGTTGTATCTTTGCATATGTTCAGGTATAACACATACCAATGCATACTAAAACTCTATTGGTAGGACAAAAAAACCCCAAACCATTGCACATTCCTGAGTACATGACCGGGGTGTACGCTCAGCATTTACTGAACTGAATAAATGCCACCCCCAAAATACCTTATCGGTATTTATTCAGCCAAATCAGATGTTGTTGTTATTTAGATTTATTTAACTCCCCCAATCCAGCCTAGGCCAGGCTCTGGGCGATGCACCACAGGTAAAACCACAGTCTCTTTAAATGTGTTCCCTTCAGTTGGTGAGGTGGGGGGTTGCTGTGGTGTGACTCAGGAAGAGAAGGTATGGAGCCAAATAAATTCAGTAATACCAGTTATTTCCCAAATCCCAACAAAGTACCAATATTGTGATTCAGGAATATTGGTATATACCATTTTTTTTTTGTTATACCAAACTCAAAAAGCCCCCTTTTTTTGTGCACACCTCTATACAAGATACGTATTTTTGAGAGCTTTCATCATGTTTTGATGTCAATCCCAGATAGAGAAAAAGTTTCTAATTCTTCAGTACCAGCATCAAACTCTAGCAGTTAAAAGATTTTATGATGCGACAAGTCACTGAGTAAGTTCTTGATATATGGCTTGATAGACAGATCTTGATACATGAAGGAGGGGAGGACCATGTATGCTGCCCAGAGTTCCTTACAAGAAGGGCAGGAAAAAACTTAATAGCTATAGACAGGACTTTTTTGTAGAAAAAGCCTAGCAGGAACTTATTTGCATATTAGACAGACACCCCCCCCCCTTGACACCAAGTCAGCCAGAACTGCATTCCTGTGTGTTCCTGCTCAAAAAAAAGTCCTGACTACAAACAAATATGGCTCCGTCTTTTGTTGGAGCCTGACTGACAGAATCCCAATTCTGTCATCTACATTTCCTTACAGACAAGTACCTTTCTCTAGAAGGTCTACCCCTTCCCCCTGTGAGCCACACTGAATGACAGCAGTAATTTAAAGCAGGGTTATTGTTACTATTCCAAGGCTAGTGCTCTCTTTTTCTCTTTGTTAATAAACTAACAGTTGAAATATTTGACCAATATTTTATAGCATTTGACAAATATTCTTAAATACCTAAATGCATGACTCTAACCTATCCCTATCAAGTACTGTTGCAAAAATCTTGCTAACCTGCAAGTTTGTTTTTCAAGAGGTTCAACGGTGAAGTAATGAAGGTCTCTGGAAAAATGGTACTGGTAGCGCCGAGAGACAATTCCAGCATTTGCTGACCAGAGGACACCAAAGAGGAGAAGGAGCCCACCAATCCCACAGCAGAAGAAGCTGATAGACCTCAGAACTGCATTAGAGGAAGAACTTGTCACTGATTCAGCTTCTCCATGAGGGATGACATTAGGGTCACTGCTTGATGTGACCCCCATTTCACCATCACTCCACCAAGCGAAACACAGCGTTCCTGTCACTAGCAGGATAGCTCCAGTGATGGTCACTCCATGACGCAAAGAAGCAGTAGCCATTTTGATGTCATCAAAAAAATTTTACAAGGAAATAGTTCCAATTCCCTGGCTCATGCTGTAATGAAAAGGAAAAAAGAGTTCATTATAACTGATCCAATTAATACTGCAGTTTACCCTCTCCTCCCATGAATTTCAATGTTCAATGTGAGAATTTCAAAACATTAATACTGCAGTTTACCCTCTCCTCCCATGAATTTCAAGGTTCAATGTGAGAATTTCAAAACATTCATGTCCTCTTCTTGCTTACTAAGGTTTAATTGTATTTACCTATTTAAAACATTTTTATACAACCTTTGTACCCAGTTTAAGGTTCCCAATGTGGCTATCAGAAACATTAAAACATTGTTAACAGATAAAGTATGCAGAGTTCTAACCCTATATAACAAAAGGGGATTTTTATTCAGATACTCTGGGAAGAACACCTCTCAGGTGTAAGCCGAAATGCCCTCAAAACGAGGTTGGGGAATTAGTTAGGTGGACACCCGGCTTAATAGGAATCTTTTTACCAAATGTATACCAGGCTCAACCATCCAGATAGTAAATGCTCAATAAAATGGACTCTAATTTAATAAAATCAATTGTAATTTATTTGGAATAATAGTTCTTTCACACAAGATAAAAATACAAAACAATCACACATTCACACAGGTCTAGGAAATATAGATAGATCGATAGGGAAACATATATGGGTAGACAGACAGGGCGATATTACCTCTCGCAGACTCCAAGGAAGACTCCGATGGCGACAAGTGAGGGAATGGGGGAGGACCCGAAACTGATCAGGAATCGGGGATGGATCTACACAGCAGGAAATGGGTTGCTGAATAGAAGCACACCTATGGGTAGCTAGTCCACAGGTTATAAAGAGTCACCTGAGTCCCGAGGGGATGGGAGGTGACTGGGAGGGGAGATGGGAGGTTCTGCTGATGGCCACGAAGGCTGGACATCGGCTGAACCAATGGTGAGTCTTTGGTGACACCTGATTGGGTGTTTGCTTTGACCAATGAACTTCACCTTCGTCCTGGGCATCCTGGAAACTTCCAGGTTGCGACAGGGCCTGAGGCGGCTCCGATGGTATAAGTATGGAAATGGCTGGGTGCTTGGGATGAGATGGGATTATCTGGGAAGGTGACAATAGGGAATCAAATATTGACCTAGGTATCCCCGGTGTATACAAAAGACTTGGACGTTACAGGAGAGATCCTTCCTCTTTTCTCATCATCTCCTGGGCAAGAGTTATTGTTCAGGATATTGCTGAGCAATTAGGATCAACAGTTGAACTGTTAATCTATTCATAAAATGGATAGGTTGCTTGCGGGCTAGGAATGACTCAGGGTGCGTACCTGAGATTCCCACTAAGAAGGAATGAAGTCCAGCCTGGCAGGAAGATGGCTACAAGTGGTGTTAGCGAAACACAGTGGTTTCCATTCTTAGCGCTTCAACACCGGTCGCCTGGACAGCTCCGTGGCGGTGCAGCTTCTTCCTCACCATGGCGGGCCCGCTCAGTGACGGGGGAAACGTTCGTGCATGTTGGCAAGCACTCTGTGCCTGTTTAGAATGCCTGCACAATTATGCTGCTTGTACACATGAGTCCCATTTGGTTCCTGGATGGCTTTACTCGCCCTCTCTGGCCAGCCGGGTGCAAGCTCACTTCTCCAGGTGCCCTGGCAACCATGCTTGTGACTATAATATTGGGGAAAGAGGGGTCGTTTCCTTACACAGGGAGAAAAACACCAGACTTCAGGTTCTAAAATATATTGAAAGTTTATTTTAAATCTTAGTTACTGCAGCATCTTTGACAGAAATACATGATTACATGGACATGGACTCATGGGTGTGAGGTTTTACATGACCCATGGTTGAATGGCTTCTTAGTTACATAGTTACAATCTTTCCTATATTCACATCCCTTAGCCTATTACATTCAGCAAAAGCAAAGCCATTATAGAAATAGCAAAGAGCATCCCATTCTCACGTCTCCTTTAGCTTCAGGTCTATGTAGAAGGGTCTTGCTTCTCAAGAGGCTTCTCCTAAACTTACTGTTAACTAGCTAACTAACTAATCCACCATGCCCCCCCTTGGTAAGCCCAATTATACCTTTTCCACTATCCACCTTTTCTCTTACTGTCCAACCAAAATTCAGGAAACCTCCCCTCCTCCTTGATCCATCCAATCAGAACCCAACAAGTCAAACTCGTCATCTTTTGACTAGAAGCCAGAAGCTTCGTTACATAAGAAAACCCCTTGTTTTTGCCAACTAACAAGGGCAAAAGGTAAGACCCATTTGGGATAATTGTATTGTTCCCAGAGATAATTTGGGATAATTGTATTGTTCCCAAATCCAAAAGAACAAAAACCCACGTGGGACAAACTCTTCCCATAAAAGCCTGAAAACCCCATCTCACCCATTCTTAATCAGTACCTTAATACACATATATCACCATAGAGCAAATCCATTCAATAAAAAATATCTTCTCTGTATCTAGCCTGAATTTCTGAACAGGCTTTGGCAATCTCTCTCACTCCCTCCTTCTCCAGTTCATTACAATTGGAATGATTATTATAGAAACCCCTGTACATCTTCCTACCCCTCTCATCTCCTTCCAACAGATTAGATAGGCATCCATATATTCTATAAGACCCAGGCCATTTTGGCAATTCTTCACATTGTAATATATTGATACTCCATATAAGGGCATTGCCAAAAGCTCCCTTCCAACGAGGTCAATAGGTTTGTTGTTCACCAAACTCCAAATGCCCTGGATCAAGATGCTCTTGAGAGAATGTTCTGAAATGTCGCCTTGGAACCCATTAACTCTGTTTACCACATATTTGTATGACCACACGCCATTTTTGTACGACCATAGGCATTCCAAGACAGTCCGGCTAGCCGCTAATTAGTACCAGATTTACCAAAGGTCATTCGGCCATCGGGCCTTCAACTTTATACAGACAGTCATGTACAGCAATCATCATATACAAAAATCCAACAGATTTCCCCCCACCCCCCTTCATACCTGGCGGAACTTCTTCCATCAGGTATGAGGAGGGAGCTTCCTTTATTGCATTTTTTCAAAATCGATAACTGCACATCCTCCGAAACTTGGAATCACATAGTCCCAAATTCCTTCAGAGTTCCTGAAGTTGACTTATTTTCGCACGAACCCAGATGATGATCACGATAGTCGATACAAGAAGAATGGCCTGAATAATAAGAATAACTGTAATAGGATGCGTTATTAAATGAACAAAATCCATTGCCATTGGACTGAGATTTCGAAAGAAAAAGGAAGACCACCATGATTCTCCTCCCAACACTTCTATGTCTTCTGCAATGTGTATAATCTTTTGACTATTATGCTGCACATTAATAGCTATTCTCTCCCCCGTTTCCTTTATTTTCTGTAACTGTCTCTGCAAATCTGGGTGGCTCACTAGTTTTCTCAACATATCTACATCCATTCCCAATGTCACAGGTTTCACACGATCAAATAGCTGTGGTTTGTGCTTCATCAATTACACTGTCCACTGAGGAACACGACATTCAAAATCACAGCCACTAACCTTTTTAACTTGGCAATAATATCTATTTATTTGCGTGGGTGAGTAGAATAATTTGAACTCATCCACATGAATTAGCGGGCACTGTGATCTCACTCACACACAACTCCTTCCAGCATACACAATCAAGCTCTGTTGTTCTGACATAACTTCAAAAGAACACCTTTGCGTACCATTATCTTTCTCGTTGTTTCAGATCACATTCACTTTCATCTAGTTGCACTATCCATTCAGGTGGTCCCCACTCTCCAATTTGATCCGTCTCTACCACCCATTTTTCTAATTGGCATTCCCCTGATACAATGAATTGCATGCCAGAAGGTGTTATTAGCGTGTTGTTCTGGGATCACCACTCCTCAGCCATTTGAGTTCCGTTAAATCCTGTGAGAGTGTAATTTGGAATATAACCTGCAGCCACAGAAGCAAAACTGTTAACCTTCAAAAGAACACAATTGGTTTCATTCTGGAGAATGAGAAATTTTCCAAATCTCTCCCGTACCATAACCCCTTTATAATGGTACTGGATAGAACAATCCCCTGGCATGGAATCATATAATGGGAATATATCCCAGATACAAACGCTGTGAGTGTATCTTGGCATGGGGGTCACCGTTCGTATTTCTATACGTCGATCCCCTTCCTGTATCATCGCCAGAGGCCCATACAAAAGACTCCCTTCCATTCCACAGTCTACCATGTCATGTTCACCTTTCCCTGTTTACCAGGTAACATTCCCTACTGTAGGGTCCCACCATACATATGTTAAATCACACCAAGCCATTCTAGATGGACACATGGCTTGATTTCCCCCTAAAACACACAATCCCATATCTTCCTCATGTGGAACTTTCCCTCTTCTTCCTTCTTCACATCGGGTTCCCCTTCTTCCATTTCAGAACTAGAGTTTGAGACAACCTCCAAGGGTACTCCTGGAGATGCATCCACCAAAGCAACCTGTGGTTCTGCAAGGCCTTCTGGATCTATCGCGTCTGGATCCTCATCCCCTGGAGGGGGTGGCAAAGACCTTCCCAACGAATCCTCCTCTGCCTCTTCGACAGGAAAGGGAGGTCCAGACACCCTTTTCTGAGGAATTAACACCTCGGATTGTGGACGCAAAACCTCTTTTCCCACACAGTGTTGCACTACTGGTCCATCCTGTATTATCCTTGCATAGCAAAGATCTGTATGAGAGCATCTATTCCAAGACCCTTTTCCTCCAGTCCATATACAAATATACCTATCATCCACATGATATGACCTAGAAGTAAGGCTACTGAATAACAGACCTGAATCCTCTAAGGTAGAGTATCCATTCCCCTCATAGGGACACCGTTTCCCTGTCTCACTTGTAAATATTGCTCGATGTCTGGTGGGTATCCATGAAATCTGATACTTTCTACAAGTTTCAGACAATAAACTATCCCCACACACTGCTTCCAAAGTAGGAGGACATCTTTCTGGGGGAACCAATTCTGATCATTCTGTGCTCCCCTCTGTGTGAAATGTTCTCCAGGAATTTCTCCACTACATCTCATTAAATTTGTGTCCCAAGCACAAAATGATTCCCCTATTCATACCCCTCTTAAGTAAGGACCATCCGTTCCCCCACTCAAGAAAACATGAGAGACTTCACTCTTTGGCATCGCTATGTGACATTCCACACCACTATATTGCAGTGTCAATTTACAGACCTCATTGAAGGTGAGGACAAACTTCACCTCCAATGAAAAATGAGGTTTAGGTTGTGTGCAAATAAACCTATCAGCTTTCACTCCTGTTCGGGTCTTTCACACCATATTCATGTCCCATGTACATGACCAACCCTTTGGCAGTTCAGCTACAGACACCCTAACTCTCCAGTGTTCCCCTCCAGAAGCAACTCCTAACCCTTGGAACTCCCCCCCTTCTTCCCCAGGCAAAGTCAGGGGTTCCTCCAACTGAGGGCTAAGAGAATCTTCCAGTGAGGGAACGCTCACATCGGGTGAGTTCTGCTGTTGCTCCAATGGTTCATCCAAAACTCCTATTCCTTCATCATCCATTTCACCTGGAGCACACTCCATTAGCGAGTTTTCCCACCCACAGGCCATTTCCTCATATAATATTTTCCCCCTTAATATCGGATCCTGACCTTCACTCCCCACAAAGTCATATTCCATTTCACCTACTGGAATGGACACTCAACATATCCTTGATTCTTGCTTCATTCTAAGGGAGCAAATCCCCCTATGATAATTAAAAGTCACCTTTACCTTATCCTTCAGCAGTTTCCATGGTTCATGTGGTGTAGTTCCACAATTTACATTACCCACATGTGTTTCCGGTGCAATCCGTCCAATACTTTCCATGTTCCAAACACACTGTCGTGTACTTGGCATCTGGGACCATCTGATTTTGTGCAATCCAATAAAATCATTATTCACCCCAGTATGGCCAGCCAAATCAACCGAGAGACTAACTTCGTCACTCGAGCTGTTTCCTGCATCTCTGGTGGAGGTATTATCCAAAAGAAGAAAAACAGGGGAAACACCACAAGAAAACAAAATATACAGCATCCACATTTCAGACACATTGTCCCTCATCTGGTATTACGTTCAACTACGTCACGGGTTCCTCCTGAAAATAAATTCTAAAAGGCTATTTGGCAACAATTGCAGGTGCATACATATACATTCATATACACATAGCATACTCATATATGAGTTTATTCTTACATGTATTTGATATATCCCTATATCTGTACATCTCCACATAACAGATGCTTTAATTATACATAAGCTTACCTAAGTATCACTGCCAATCCGACATCCGCTATATCCAAAAGCATTTGGCAAGAAGAATGGCTTCTCATTCTGCCACTTCCTGTCGATGGTCCTAGTCATACTGATAATAGTTTTAGGTGTAGGCCTCCATTTTCCACTTCCATCCTGAACCCATCTCCTCAAGTATACCTTCTGAACCTTCTGCACTTTCACTTCCCACATTTCTAGACCCCCTTGGTCATCCGCTTTGTGGGGTGCTGCTTGGGATGAAGCTCCAAAATCAGGAGGCATACCATCCATAGGCACATTACGCTCTCCATCCTGAGGTTCCTCTGGATGATCCTGAGCCTCCCCTTCTGGGATAGAATGAGTAGGAGAATATCTTGAACTCAAATCAAGATCAGCTCTTTCTATAGAAGAGGGTGAGGTAGGAGAATATACTGGACCTAACTCCTCCGGATCCTCGATTCTCCTTGGAGGGAAGTAGGAGAATACACTGAACACAGATCCACAATGTCTGCCAAAAGGGAGTCATCAGAGAGCAAGGAGTGGTTGAACTCGATTCCATTAGCCATCTTTCTCATTCGTCCATCAAACCTCTATTCCTAAAGTTAAATTATATATATATATATATATATATATATATATATATATATATATATATATACACACTATACTATACTATACTATACTAAATACTTCCTTTCATACATATATATATACACACACACACACACACACACACAACCATACCAAATTCATCTTTCATTTCCCTTTCCACATCTTCAACTGAGAAGAGTGGAACCATTTCCTTCTGGTATCTGGGCTATTTCCCTGCACTATTTCCACCAGATATACTGTAGGTGAGGCTTTATCCACTATATAGTGTCTGGTGTAGAAGTGACTCAGGATTGGTGCGTGCTCTAGCCAGCCAATTAATGAAACTTACAACGTATGAGAATGGAGGCGATGTACCATTCTTTTCCTGGTAATCGTAGGTTGCCTCGCCCCACTTGTCTTGCAGTGCAGGTGACAGTTTCTCTTTAATCTCTTGTTGCATTTCAAAGAGATCAAGGCATATGAGTCCCGGCAGATTCTGCTCCTCTTTAGCTGCTTGCAGCTCTGTCAGGAGGTTTACCAGGCTCCACAACTTGTTCAGCTCTCTGAAGGTTATGTTGGGGAACTCTTTCAGTTTTCGCTTGAGAGACATCTCTGTTTCAGTTGGGGCTCCATAGCAGGTGTCCAGCCTCCCAGATCATCTCGAGAGCCTTCTCTGGGTTCCCCACCTTCGGTTTACGGAGTTCGTGCGCTTCTATGCTTGACTTTGGGCCCAACCATGCTATCAGAAGTGAGACTTCTTCTACTGGGGGCACTCTCAGTGTGCCAATGGAGTACTTAAAGGCCGTTTTCCATACTCTGTAGTCCTCTTGCTTGTCAGAAAACGTCTCTACCCCACGTGCAGAGGTCTTGTTTGGGATATGGCCACATGCTGAATCCATAGTCCATAGGGGGGTAATACTGTGGAGGTGGTCCTAAGGTTCTTTGAGGAAGAGCAGAGTAGCCTACCCGTTACTGGATAGCTATAAGCGAGCTGTTCCTGAGTTGGCACTGATGCGTAGCTAAGGACGGGCTGTCCCTGGACCATTGCTGGCGCATGGGCCACATACATTGGTTTTGGGGCAGCAGGTGTGAAGGCGGGTGCCGCTGGCCTCAATCCACGGCTTGCCATCGTGTAGGTTGGAGCTGCCATGGACGTAGGAATAGGAACTGCAGTCACATGCTGTGTGGCCACTGTAACTGCAGGAGCCTGTTGATACGCTGACCCAAAGGCTGGTGCTGATAGCTGGAGCGACATAGAGACTGCGACTGCTGGTGTACTCACCGGCATGCTTGCAGGCGTGTAGTGAATCAGCACTGTAACTGCTTGTGTCGGTTGGTGCACCTGGGCAAGGTGTGAGGGCTGGAGCCCTTGAGCACTGATGTTGGATGTCTGAAGGGTCCCTGACGGCAGGTCGATCACTGCTTCGTTGTCCTCATGAACAGAGGGTTCTTGCTGCTCAACGTAGGCTATCACTCGCTGGGTCAGGTCCTCCTCCTCTAACTCTTCCAGGTTAGAATTTGGATTTGGACCTCACAATTCTTCTTCAAGAGCTTTCAACTCCGCTGCTAGTTTTTCTGCCTTGTCCATTACATTCTCCCCTACTTGAATCTTGGCCAATTCCAGGTGTTTCTTCTTCCTGGTGAATTCTGCCTCTTTGGCTGCAGCAGAGGCTCTGGCTCTTGTTTTAGCCAATTCCAATGCTACACTTGAAGTTTTGGACTTGATCCTGTAACGAAGGAACCTTGGAGTGGTGAGATGAGGAAGATACAGATGGTGCCCTTGACATCTTGGGCCCTGCAGGTGCGGCGTTTGGCATTGCCTGCTCATCGGCATCTTCAGCCTCATCTCCACTTTCCTCCGGGTAGAGTTCCTCTGTTTCCCTCTCCCGGATTTACTGCTCTATGCTCTCCTGAGCGGCATTGCAGGCGTCTTTCCTTCTCTGATCATCTGCTTGCAAGCGCTGTTTTTCTTCCTGGGGTTGAGATGTGTTCAGCTTATCTAGGATGCCAATGATATGGCGCTGGTAGTCCTTACATACTACGTAGTTTGTTGCAATGCTTGCCCTTAACTTGCACAGGCTGTCTGTATCAGCTGTCTTAGCTGCTGTATCGATGTCCTTTTGGACCATCTTCCATGCTTTCTTTAACCTCTTAATGAAAACCTCTTTCATGGCTATCACCCTTTCACGCATCTTTGCAGACAACGGTTTGACCCCCCTCAGCGACATATTGTGGAATGGCCCAGCCTCCATGATGTTTGGTAGGGCTGTGTCACATGCGTCGTTGGATGTCACTTGTTCCATTTCACTGGGACTGACAGTTGTGCCTAAGCTTGGCTGGAACTCTCTGGGGCAGTGATGCTCTGTATTCTTGGTGCTTGGGTGGAGGAGGCAAAGTGGAAGGGCTTCTAGCCCCACTTGTGAACCTCCTTTTTTTTGCCACTGCATGACACAGTGTTGGACTGGATGGGCCATTGGCCTGATCCAACATGGCTTCTCTTATGTTCTTAACGCACTGTCACTGGCATCCCCCATGATTTTGGATCACAGGCTTCAACTTTGGAAATTCGTTTGGACTACTGTCGCTCACCACTAGATGGCGCTTGAGTATGCAACTTTCAGGCATGCAGCTGCAGTTCCTACCCTTGCCACTAGGGGTCGCTGCAGGCGGCGAAATCTGCTTGCAGTACTAGCGCTCTTCCACTAGATGCTGCTTGAGTATGTAACTTTCAGGCATGCGGATGCAGTTCCCACCCTTGCCACTATGGGTCACTGCAGGTGGCCTTCCCCTTGTCACTGATTGAAAGCTCCTAGCTGCTTTTAGGTTAGCTAAACAATGCAGTATTCTGGTGGGTTGGGAACTCCCTGGGACTGGTTCACTGGTTGTTGCCTTCAAGCATCAGCTGTTAGCTAAATTCAGATGGTGGCAATTCTTCATGGAGGAAGAGAGAGAAGCTCCTGGCTGGGCAATTTCCGTTTGCACGCTTGCATTGGAAAGTCCTGTCTATGACAAGGCAGCATCTTATCCCTGGAGGGTCTAGCCTAGCTGAGTACTGTTGGCTGGCTTGCTTGTGGAGGCATCAGTGAGGTAAACGAAAGGGAAAGCGAGGGGTTGAGCTTTTGACTTGGTTCAAACTTTCCTCTTTTTTTTGCGTCTCTTGGGTTTGGTCTTAAAGGTACACTTGTCTACCGCTTTGTTCTACTGCCTTAGACTAACTCAGCTGCTCATTGGGATGGTCTTTGATCAGTGAGCTGCATCCTTTGTTTTGCAAAGGAGGGTAATAAGTTGCTATGGCAACGAAGCCACTTTCCACTAGGGGCTTGTTTAAGGAAGTTGGTGAGAGGGGAAAAAAGGGCGTCTTGCTTGTCTCCCTTACACCAAAGACATCTGAACACACGTATAGTCATATATCTTCAAACATTAATAGATCAGCGTCTCTTAGGCAGCAACCAATCCTCTACCCCTCTCTCAACACATGCACATCTGTAGAACTCTCAGTGTCTTTGAAGCACAGCATAGAAAGGCATGCAAAGCAAGGATGGGGGGGGGGAGAGGAGGCGAGGTGGAGGGAAGGAGGAAATCAGTTCCTTTGTTCCCTTTCAATGTCTTCAAGGCAAGTTCCATTGACTTTTTTTTTCTGCACAAAGAAACGTTCATTGTAGGGAGTAAGCTTGTCTTTACATCATGTGAAGAGGTACATTCACATCACAATTGAACTTTTCCCAAAGGGCTCTGTGTCTTTTGACTATTCCAGAGCCCAGCCACTAGGATAGCTTTCTAGCAGCCTTTGTCCATTTGTGTTCAACTCATGCACTCACACTTGTAGAACTTTTACAGACTTTATTGCAATCCCAAAGCATTTACTGAGTACTCACTGTGCCCTGTCTTCTGGTGGGACATGCATGCTGAAATGGTTCTTACAAGTTATGGATGCAAGGTGAAAAGACAGACACATCCCCTTGGGTCACCGTGTTGAGCAAAGAGCTTAACAAAGGATTGTAAAACAGACAGGAAAGGGACAATAAACTTTCCCGGGTCCGGAAAGGGGGCTGAACCTTCCACAATTATCCAATTAGGGGGAACTATATTATCCCAGCTGACCTACAGCATCTAAAGAACTACAAAACCCATAATTCCAAGCATTTAAATGTATAGCATTTCCTTCTTCTTACTGAATCAATTCTCTGCCCTTTAGTGCAGGCAGAACAAAACACATACACAGGAAGGACCCTCAGCAAAGGAATGTCAGATGAAACAGATAAGACTTCCCCCACTGGTAGAAGACAAGAATAGAGGAAGACAGAGGGGAAAGGGTATTCCATAATTTTGGTGCCATGACTGAGAAGGCCTGAGAACTGAGATCCTTGGGAGAGGATCTTGTCCCTGGTGGAACAGGGGGCAATGTCCTTTGTATGCAATGGGCAGTCCAGGAGGGACTCTAGAAGCAGTACCTGGTGTGCTGGAGCTGGATCCAGGTCCCCCAATGGCAGCCATTGGGGGAGGTGTCACAGGCCAAAACAACGGGCAGCCACTCGTCGAAGTGCACCAGCAAGCTATTAAAATGTCCTTTGCTGTCTGAAAGGCGCCGGCTTGCCGATCACCTCAAACCCACGGAGCGGTGAGGGAGTGGAGATCCTCAATGAGGGCAACCTTGTGGCGTTGGCCATTTTTGCACCGAGTTGTGGTCCCTGGTGTTTGGTGAGTCAATTTGGAACAAAAGACTCATGCCAGATGGCTCATCCTCCCACACTGGTGGCAGATGGAGTCCCTGAATTTGCAGGAGCAGTGCTCGTGGGGCTCTCCACAACTGACACACTCCCGGGCAGGCGCAGTCTTGGTCGCACGTGGTGGCAGGCGCTTTGAGGTTGCATGGTGGAGCTTGAGAGCGTCATCTTCCCGAGTCAGATGATGAGGATGTAGCTTGATTTGTGATGGCTGTCAATTGCTCCTTCCGCAGTTTCTCGTATGCTGTTGCCTCCTTGATCACTTTTTTGAGGTCGGTGTCATCTTTCCCCAGTAGCTTCTGCCGAAGCTTCTTGTCTCACAAGCCAAATATAAACTGGTCCCTCAGAGCCTCATCCAGCTGGGGAAAGTTGCAGCAGAACAGGGCAGCGACATCGTCTCCCACTGGCTCATTAGGCTGCTGGCAGCGCTCGGAGAAGTCGAAGCGGCAGGCCTGGAGCGTCAGCTGCAGTGCAAAATCGGTTGTGAGTGCCGAGATGATGTCCTCAAAGGAAGCTGCCTTGAGTGTGGTGGGTGCCATAAGACCCTGCGCCAGCTTGAGGGCAGTCATGCCACAAGTGCTGAGCAGCAGTGCCTTCTTGGACCCATCCATCTCGTGGTACTTGATGTAGTACTCCAGGTGTTCCAGTCATGTCTCCCATTGCTCGGGGCTGGTGGCATCGAATTCTGCAATCGTTCCTGGCGTAGCAGCCATATTGTCACCGGTGGCAGTGTGGGGCGTGGAGCTGGATGCTGAGGCAACAATGTATGGTGCGGTGCTGGTTGCTGGGCTTGCTCACCAGGATCCCATCCTTGTCACCACTATAATATAGTGAGTTCAACACAATAAAGAGGCGAGGTGGTAGAGATCATAGCTCTTTTATTATCACAGCATAGTATAGAACTGCGTTCTAAGACTGAAGACTGGGCCAACAGGGCCAACTATATATACACACAAGGTGCCCACGCTAGCATGATATTGGACTATTCAAACCAGAAGGGGGCTCACAATTAGAGCAGGACAGCAGGGATTCGGATTCTACTGTCCTTTGTTCCCGAGTCCCCAAGCTCAGTCCTACAGGCTCCAATGAGCCAGGCAAGAACCCCATACATTATATACATTTCAGATCACATATACAACAGACTCCCATTACTAATATTTCCTTTGAAGATTTATTTCTAAATTTTATTGCAGAAAAAGGACTTTTCTGCATAGGGTTTTTTTTTTGGGGGGGGGGGGTCAGTTCTGACCTCAGATTGCTTTGGTTTATCACCTGTTATCGACATTCATTTTTATGCCTTTAGTTTTCACTTAGGGTTTTTTGCTTTTTTTCCCAGTTTTTTTTTCTGGGTTCTCTTGAGACCCTTGAATCCAGTTCTATAAGTTTTTTTTAAAAAAAAATACCCTGAATAAATAAATTTGTATGTATATAAACTGTATTCTGACCTTCCAATTAACACATTTCATAGAAAGGACAGAAGATGCAATCATGTTCCCTCTCCACAAGATCTAGAAGGAATTGTTGTAGTGAAATTATGAGATGGGAACCTTTGATTTTCAGAAATCCCATGAGTACTGAAGCTAGAAATATCGTCTAGATTTTGAAATGGAAGCTGAACAAAATGTACCCATAGATCTCTAGTATAATTTGATTGTTGTAATTGCATGGATGAGCAGATAACCATGCAAAAATGTTTTATATGAATCAGACGTTAATAATACATATGATCATAAGTGAAATAAGAGGGCAAAGGGAAATGGAAGAAAAAAAGGATTCCAAAAGCTGAATTATTTAGCAGCTCTTTGCACATTCTAAATGTTCCATTACTGAGGAAAACCTTTACTATCTCTCATTTGAGAATTGTTGTTGTTGTTGTTACACTTATTACAACCAAGTGCTGTGCAAAATTAAAGAATCTTGGCCCTGCTTGAAGGTTTATAATCTAATAAATTACAGCAAAAAAGGATGACGGGAGATGCTAACTTGTTCAGTTAGACTATTATATTTAACAGTGAATAGGAATGTGTGTTCATTTATTCCACAGTGTATAATTAAAAATCTGGTGCAGCATGATAAAGGCCCAGAATCCAAGATTAATTTGGTATCTTCCAGTCAAATGAAACTATACAGTTCATGCAGCAAGTTATCAGTTAGGCCAGCTAGATGGAATGTTGAATTATTTGCCATTGAAAGAAACCCTGTAAGATCTTATCCATGTTTAATGAAAAGATGTGATAAAATTTGGTTTATTGACGTTGTAGACAGGCTGGCTAACTCTGAAGTTAGCAAATCCAACTCTATACATGTGCTGACAGAGCCCAAATAAACCTTTGGTTCAAGTAAAACATGGGGCTATTTCAAAGCTCATTCTGTCCCATGTTTTATGGCTAAGTGATTAGTCTTTGACAGGGATGCTAATATGGAATTGGTCCATAATCCCTGGTCTGGTCAGGTTTTTCCTTCTCCATTCTCCTCTAGCTATATACTGTTCTGATAGACTACCTTACTTAGGTTTCTCCAAGCAGGCCTCAGATTCAGTAGAAGCTCACAGGAGCACAGCTCCTGAACCTTTCTGAGGGTTCCCCCTCCTCCTTCCCACCTTGCTCATTGAATAGTAGGTGCAGCTGCATAACAATCCCTGGATGAGCTCCCCCACCTGTTTTTCTACAAAACGACACCTGTCTCCAAGTGTCTCCCATTCAGACACTCACCAGACCAGTAAAGCCACTCCATCATATGCCTTCAGACCATGACCTGGGACCAGCGTGGGTAGGGATCCATCTCTCCCTTTAATCCTGCTCCTAGAAAACACATCTGGTTGGCAGTGGGCTCTAGCCTACGGAAGCTTACACCACAATAAGTCTTTAAGGAGAACCAAAAGACTCTCATTTAGCAGATTCAGAGTGCAGTCAGACGTACCATTAGTGGCGACACAGCTCTGACTTGCTGACGGATTAAATATGTTCCTCCAGACATCCACATTTGGCAATCGAGCGTCATCCAGGGTCATCCCGGCTTGCTGCGGATCAATGCCGCATTAATTTGATAGCGCAGAAAGTCCGGCCCTTTTTCAAAGAAGTGGCACAAGATCGGTTTTCTCCTGTTTGGTCAGCTTACGTGCGATACTGCCCCTTGGAATGTTTACTGCCCCTCCCACCTTTTTTTTTTTAAAGCCCCAGCAGACGTGCACATTGCCAGATCATCCGGGAATCTGAGGTGACGCTTCTGCTTCTCCAATCAACACAGGATCGGAGGGGACGGGGGGAAACATTCCACTATTCAGAACAGGAAAAAAATCTTTTTTTTTAATGTGGAGGATTTCCAGATATTGTCACTGCCAATTTCTAGGAAAGTAATTCCTGGCAGTTCCCTGGTTTGAATCGGTAACGTTAATTCCAGAAACTCTCCCCCCTTCCCCTCCCCCGCCTCTGAAGCAATGTTTGATTTCCCACCTCCAAACAGTTGGGCACCTGTTCAATGAACCCCCTCCTCCCAGAAATCACCATCTGATCACGCATGCGCCAAGAAAAGAGCGTGTTAGAATTGGATGTCTGATCGCTCAACAACAGAATGAGTCGCATTCTTGGATGCTCGTCTGATCGGCCCTGCATCGAATCAACATTCAGCAGTTCAAATTTGAGTGCTACACACCCACTTTTAATGTGACGTGTGACCGCACCCTCACATGACTATTCCCTCGAAGGAACATCTGTAAGAACTGTGGGTGTGTCAACCCTCTTAAAATCCACTGTAAGAGCTACATTACCCTTGATCACAGTATACAGACTGTATTAACAAATACCAAGTAATTAACCAAGTAATTAATCTGCCTGCAAAATAAAGGGATCAGACTTCATTTGTAATTTACACTTTACAGAAAGTCTCTGAATATCTGTAAATGTCTGGATTCTGCCAGGAAATTTCAAAGCCAACAGTAACATCTCACTCATCATATTAACTAACATTCTCCACAGTTAATCACCAGAGACTGCTAAAGTATTTCTCCCAATTTAAATGTGTATAGACGAATGCCTCATTACTGTCAATATTGGCATGCTCTGAACTTTAAAAATAGTTCTAAATGTCAGAAGTGAAAAACGCAAGGCTGAGTAATTCTGACCCCCTTCTTATACATAATACCTGGAGTCTGTCTCATCTCCTTCTGCACTATACAGATCATATAATGTAAGAACTTGGGCCTCCACATGAATGCCCTTTCAAGCAGAGGCCCTGCTAGTGTGATTTCTTCCTGCATAATGCCTATCTCTGTGCAACTACGAGTGGCTCCCACTCAGAGATCCCCAGCGTAGCACCTGCTGGCACCATGATTCCCACTGCTGTTTTTTCTTGGCACCCACTTCCTTCCGCCTGAGCCTAGATTAAGACATGCTGAGCACCTAAGGTATGTCAAGCTAAAATGACTTCCACACTAAAGTGGGCCTATGTGGAAGTGGAAATCACTAAAATGGGTTTTCTTATTACTGTGACCAGGGCTTTTTTTGTAGCAGGAACTCCTTTGCATATTAGGCCACACACCCCTGATGTAGCCAATCCTCCTGGACCTTACAGGGCTCTTAGTACAGGGCCTACTGTAAGCTCCAGGAGGACTGGCTACATCAGGGGTATGTGGCATAATATGCAAAGGAATTCCTGCTACAAAAAAAAGCCCTGACTGTGACTGAATATAAAAGTACAGCAGCAATGGGGCTTCCACATGCAGTTTCCCTGCCTTGGTCCCTAGGGTTGCCATGTGTCCACTGGGAGAAATCTCCCACCACTGGTGGGCCTTTCCTGCCATATATATATGGCCATCGGTGACATCTCACAAAACACAGAAGTTACATCACACCTCCCTAGGAATCACAGTGGGTTTTACCACAGAGTTTACAGTAATTCCTAGAAGGGTGTGACATTACTTCTGGGTTTTCCCCAGATTGTGCTCCCATGCCCCCTCCTGTTCTCCCACTGGTTGCCAGTCCAAGCCTGATAATCTTATGGGTTCCGCAGCAGTGGTCACCACCATCATCCCTGGCCAGGAGGGTTTTTGCAATTTTTTTAATTGGCAAAGAAATATCATTATACTAATATACTGTTGTAACAACTGGTGTAACAGATTCTGTGAATTCCCAGTCTGCTTGCTTTTTAAAGTCTCTAGCTACTTCTGTGGCAAAGTTATATGCCTTTCTTTGTATCTCTGGAAAGGAGAGGGATAGAGGCTTGCTTTTAATTTAAACAGTTTATTAAAATATTAAACTACATATATAATTAAATTAAATTTTATAATACTACTATTTCAATAGGTGCAGATAATAATATTATCAATATATATTTCTTTATAGACAAAATAAGGAAATAAATAATAAAATTAAAATAAAATATAACAAGATAAAATTTAATAAAGACAAAATTTATTAATATAAGGAGATTAAATATTCTAGAATGGGAAACCATGCTAATTCAAAAGATATATTTTGTGTAAGGTTTTTCATATATCTTATATTTGATGTAATTTTACACATTACATAAAGATTCAACAATTTTTTATGTCATAAATTTAAATTTGGTTGCTGTTCACATTTCCAGGGGAGTGCTTTTACTGAATTTGCAGCATACAATAAGATTGTGATTGCTTCTTGTGTTTTAGATGGTATAATGTTTGGTCTTAGATTTAATAATAATGATTCTGGTGAAAGGTCTAAAATAAAACCTGTAATATTTTTTATTCTTTGTAGTATTAGTCTGCAAAAAAAATTATTGTAGCGCATTCCACTCAGCAGTGAAGGTATGTGCCAATTGCACCGCATTTGCTCCAGCATTTTGGAGATGAATTCTTCTTTATATGAGAAAGTTGTTGTGGAGTAGTATACCAAAACCATAATATTTTTAGTTTGTTGTCTAAATTCAAGAATTGATGAGGTACAAGCAAAGTTAGTCCAGATGAGATCCCATGTTTCAGGAGGAATAGTCATTGTGCATATTTTTCCCCATTTATTTTGATATGGTAATATTTTATTTTCCGATGACTGATATATTTTTGAAAGTGTCCCTTCAGAGTTGTCCATGGCTGACTGTAATATTTATTCAAAGGGAGTCATTGGTTGCCAACTTATTGTTGTCAATTTAATAGACTCAGTTAAATTTTTGAGTTGGTAATAGTCCAACCAAGAAAGATGTGCTGACAATTTAATTTCTAGTGCCTTTTTTTTCTAAACATTTCTTATTTTTAATAGATCATTAACTGCACAATCCTAAGGGGGGGCTGAAAGTGCTCTGGACTTACCACTACGCCGGTGATAGGGAGATATACTCTGGCGTATCCTTCTCCGTGCCAGCAGCAATGGGCCGTGCGCCACTCTCCGGCCACCGCAGTGTGTCACCGCCGTTAGCTGAGGGCAGAGCACCGCCCCATCGAGTTTGGGGCATAGCAGAGGTGCAGGGCAGCATGTCAGCGCAGGAGGGGGCCGACCCAGGGGCGTAGCCACTGCTGATTGGGTCCCAGAGACCTTTTGGTGCAGAAACGCCCCCCCCGCCAGGCGCAAACCTGCGCCACAGAAACGTGCCCCATAGGCACTCATTGAAACCAAAAACAAAGGTTGGCTCCGCTGCTGCAGGAGCTCGCAAACCACTTAGGGAGCAGTGTGATTGCCTCACCAATCCCCTTGCACCTCGGGCTGATGAGCCCTCTCCCCAGCACCCAATCACAACCCCCCCCTCCTAGAAATACTTCTGCTCTGGCCTCACACAACTCAGTTGTTAGGGACAGCTTCACATGGCAGGAAGTTCTGCCGGTGAGCTCCCTGCCATACAGACTTAGAGCGAGGGTCAGGCAGGCACGTTGGTGACAGGTTTTGCACTGTGCGGTTGCTTTGACAGTATCTTTGACTTGCGAGGGGAAGAGCGAGGTCTCTCTCTTGGGGCTAACTGTGTCATGTCTCATTACAAACTGTCTTGTTTCCAGGTCTCCACAGGCTCTGCATGCGAGGACTGTCACCCATGGCTAGGTAAGCTGCGCTGTGCTCCCCCACTGTCCTCCCTCTCCCCTTGCTCTTGACCACTCGGTGTGCGACTGTCTCTGGCACTTGAACCCGGCAGTGGGCTCCAGTAGGGGGCATTTGCTGATCCCACTACCCTGTGCTGCTGCCTGCTCCCTTCCCTTGGTCTGCCCTCTGCCGCTTTCCCAACCCCTGGCAGGGCAAGGGGGTGTGTGTGCGGCAGCTGCCCCAATGCGGGGAGGTGGGTCAGGGACTGTCCCTTTAAGAGAGCGGCCGGCTGAAACGCAGCCTGCTTCTCCAGCTGCCGCCCCTGCAGGTGCTCTTGATCTCTGTCTCTGTTTTGCAGGTGGGAATCCAACACAGAGGTTTCCGCATGTGTCGCTCAACCCCTCCTCCACTCCCTCAGCTATTTCTGCCTGCCGCTCTGAATGGAGCCCCGCCCACAGCGAGACTGCCCAGCGCGCACCAGGGAAACCGTTGCACTCTGTTCTGGAAAAATAAAATCTGATCTGTAACCTCTGTTGTCTCTCCTGGTTGGCATCTGCTGCACATTCCCTGGGCAACCCCCCACCTTGTCAGTGGCCTCTCCGAGGGAATGCCTGGGAGGATGGGCAGACTTGGGTCTTGGGGGGGAGAGCAGGCTATGAGCCGCCACACTGCCCCCACATGGCTGGACAGGGGAGGAGGGGTGCCACTCCTCAGCCTGCCTGGCCTGATGGCCTACCCGACCCCACAGGTCTGTTGTGCGCAGGGCACAAAGGGGAGGAGCTGATGAAGTGGATGCATGCCCAGCAACTTGCACTCTGAGTTCTGCAGCCCTCAGGGGAGGTGCTCCTTGCACATAGCAGGGGGTGGCAGCAGGGCAACACCGGGGGGGGCTCCAGGTGGTGGTGGTGGTGGTGGGTGTCTTTTGGACTTGGTGGTCTGCCATTTCCCAGACACACATTCCAGCCACTGTTTAGAGCAGTGAACTTCTGCACTTTGTGGTTCTTGTTTGCCTGAACATGCCTCTGCCCGTCTATCTGCCATTGGCAGAGTCTCTGACAGCAGGAGGATGTGTGGGGATTGACGGCCTCTCAGGTGCGGGCTTTCCACCCCCTCTCCCGGTCACATGCAGTGGGCTGACCAATTCCGTGGTCCCCAACAAGCCTGTGCCTCCCCCACCCCTGCCTCGGCAGCAGGCCAATGGCGTGCGCATGGGTGGAATCACCATGGTGACGGGTTCTCTATTGCTCGTCGGGCTCACGCTCCACATTCACGTGGGGTAATGTTTCCCCTTTGGGAGCCAACTGTGGCCACCTATGCTAGTTCTGCATTCGAGCACAGCTAGACAGCCGTTCTCTGAATTGGGCTGCCTGAGTATCTATTCCTAATTGGTGACAATTTTGAAATCTTTGTTCTTTTGCTGGTAAAAACCAGGATTGTCCTAAGAAATAAGTAAATCTAGTAGGCGTAGGAAGTAATTTATTTCTCATATTGTCCCATATTCTAAAAATAGTTTTTAGAAATATATCTTGTTTAATATTGGCTGGTCTTTCTAAAGGTTTTTGCCAAATCACATCACGAATGTGAAAAGGAGTAGGGATTGATAAGAATACGTGTACCCAATCCAGTATATTGTTTTTTCTCAGCATTATTATAATTTTAATTGAGACGCCTTATAGTAGTTCAATAAAGATGGATATTGTATGCCTCCTCTTATAATTTTTCTGCAAAGCGTATTGAGTTGTATCCTATGACGTTTATTAGTCTATAAGATCTCTTTCTTTTATAAATCTTACTTGATCTGCTGTTATATAATTCTGAATGATCTTGTTTAGACACCTTGCCAATGTTGCCGTAAAAATTTTAAAAACAACATTTAATAACGAAATTGGCCGATAAAATGATGGCAATGTTGCATCTTTCTGAAGTTTTGGAATAACTGTTACTACTACTTGTTTCCATGAGGGTGGTAAGGTACCTTCAGTTAGTATATAATTACACATTTTCAGTAAAAGGTCTATTAACTTTAATGCAAATGTTTATAGAAGCTTGTTGTGAACCCATCTGGTCCTGGGGCTTTATTAACCTTAAGTGTTTTAATTGTATCTAAAAGTTCTTGTTTAGTAAATGGTTTATCTAAATGGTCTTTATGTTCTTGCTTTAAAGTTAGAGGTAAATGTCTCTGGAAGTACTTGTCTAATTCTATTTGAGAGGGCTTAGATGTAGAATATATTTCTTTATAGCAGTCATAAAAAATTTGGCCTATATGTTCAGATTTAGTTAATAGTTTACCAGATTTGTTTTTATTGCATAAATATTTCTATTAGAGAGAGCTTGTTTTGCTCTTTTTGCCAGATTTTAAGAAGTTTTGGCAAGTTATGCCAATATTCTTGTTTAAGAGTTAATAAAACTTTTCGAATGGTTTCATTGTCCAATAATTCCAATTGTCTTCTTTTCACTAAAAGCTTATATACTGACTTATTGCAAGTTTGTTTATGTTTCTTTTCTAGCAACAGAATTGCTGTTTTTAATTCATCTCTTAATTCTCTTTTTTGTTTATTTATGTAGGCTGAATGTGAAATGTGGTGACCTCTGAGGACTGGTTTTAATGCATCCCATAAAATAATAGGTGAAATTTCTGCTTGGGAGTTTTCCTTAAAATAATTTGTAATACGTTCAATTAATTGTTCTCTAAATTGTTGATTTGACAATAATTTTGCACTTTTACGACCAATGAAAGCCTGTGTTTGGTTTTTCTTCCAACTTTAAAACTGTTGTTACCCACGCATGGTCGCTCCACAATTTATAGCCTATTGCAAAGAAACAAGATGATGTAGTAAGCCAGAAGAGAGTAAAACATAATCAATTCTAGTATGTATTAAGTAGCACATAGACTAGAAGGTGTAGTCCTTCTCAGAAGGGTGAGGTATTCTCCAAGAGTCTATTAGTCCAAATGTTTCGAATAATAACGCCAATTTAGTATTGGGGGGTGGAGCCAGCTATCACCAGTTCAATTTGCACTTGATTATCCCAGATGGTGTGGCCTAATATGCTAATGAGTGTGTGACCTAATATACTAATAGTAGGGGATATGGTCTAATATGCTAATGAGTTTCTGCTGGGCTTTTTCTACAAAAAAAAATCCCTGGACCTAGGCAGGGTGTGTGTGGGTGTGACAAATTAGGCTTTCACCACATGACTTCAAATAGAAAAACCATTATTTGCATTAATTTTGCCGGTCTGAATCATTCTCCCTCGCCAGAGCACTGTTTTTTAAGTTGATAATTTAATTTGGCCCGCAAATGTTGTTATACTTATCCAAATGGTCCTCAGCAGAAAAAAAGGTTCCCCACCCCTGCACTAAATCTATATTCTAATTTTAGTTATTGCTGTCTATTTCTAACAAAACTATAACCTAAGAAATACTATACTACCCTATGGCTCCTAAATACAGGAGAGTGATCTCTAAATCACTATCAGTTCTGGGAAATATTCAAAACGAGGGATTACTTCCAATTTTATAGACTTTAAAGAGAGGTAAAGAAAATAATATTTTTAAAGGAATAAGGTTTCTTTTTCTTCCTTATTACCAACGTTTAAAAAGCTTTCAAAAAATATTAATAGCTACTTATAAATTTTGTTTCTTCTTCAAAGAGGTGCTCTTAGATGTATTGTAGTTCTTCATGTTTCTGTTTGTCTAGGTGAAGCAAAAACAGGAATTCTACTGTTCTTGGTCTTTGGAGGTGTGGGTTGTTGGAATAATTTTTCTGTTGGTGTATTGTTTTTCTTAGCAAAGTCAGCAGGTTCCTTCATTCCCAATTTGTGAAGCAGTTTCAGACCTGAGTATGTCTTTTGCTTGCAATCTGGTACTGTTGTACACAACTTGTAGAGTAGACAGTCCAACCCATTTATATTTCTGTTGTGCTTTTTGCAACTGTTGAGTGATTGGCTTAAGTTCACAACATTTTAAAATAGCCTCTGGAGGAAGATAAGGAAATGCTTCAATTTTAATGCCTTTATATTGAAAATATCCCTTTTTCCTGGCTTCAAAGAGAGTTTTGCTTTTGACCCTGTAGTCAAGAAAGGTTAGTACTACGTCCCTTGGGCCTTTTCTGTTAGGGTTAGTAGGAGATCCAAGTCTGTATGCTTTTGTTATGATAGGAATGACATCTTCTAAATTCATTTGTTTAGCCAGCCATGCTGCCATGAACGATTGGAGATCATTCATTTCAGGTTGGTTCTCTGGAAAGCCTCTCAGTTCTATGTTGTTTTGTCGCAGTTCCATTTCTACAAAAAGCAGTTTTGATGCCATGATTTCAGAGTCCTTCTGCATCATTGGTTTTCATCTTGCACAGTTTCAGCTAGAGTTAATGCAGTCTCCACTGGTTTTTTTACATCAGATAAGGAAGTTTTAATTTCCAGTAGTTGGGATTACATAGGTTCCAGGAGTGATTTTATTTGGGCTAAATAGTTAAATTCGAGCTCATTCAATTTAGCTTTAGATAAAGCAGCTGTGTCTTCAGGGACGTCTATTGCTTCAGTTGCCATTTTAGATTTACTAGTCTTCCCGCCCTCCTCCATTCCCGGTTGATTAGCAGGAAAATAGGAGCTTACTGCTCTCATTTTTGCAGCAGATTGAAGGGAAGTCTTTAGAGTGCTGTTCCTCCGATTTTTCTTTCCGATATTCAGCTATTTTGAGCGTTTCAAGGGTATTTTCTATTGACTTCAAGGAAAGCTCGCTCTTTAGGCATCCATTTTCGATCACGCGAGGCCCCGCCCCCTGAGACTTGCTTTATAAAATGAAAACTGAGAATTCAGGGGCCCTGTTTGCAATGGCTATCAATATAATGCTATTCTAGAACAAGTTTTAAAAAATGAAAATGCTCCCAGTGGCAAGGAGAGAAAACAGCTGCCATGGCAGCCTTTTTGTTATGGCACAGATTATCCCTTCTTAATGCAAAAGAACCCACAGGATCAACAAGTTTGAGAACCCTTCTCCCAGCTCATATTTTATATCACCAACATGGTGGAGGACAAGTAATAAGTTGTTCCTCCGCCAAGCAAAGGCCTGACATAATGATAGGGCTGGCAACCTCTAGGTGAGGCTGAGAGTAGGGATGGGTACAGACCAGGAAAGCCTGGTTTGATTCAGGGTTCACAAACTGGGCGGTCTTGAACTGAACCCCCAAGCAAAGCCTGTCCAAACTGAACCAATTCAGGGTCTCACAGGTGACACACGCCCATCACTTTCTAGGCTGGAAGTGATATGTGCACATGGGGGGTCCGAACACCTGAACCAAACCAAGCAGAAGCTTGGTGAGTGCTTGGGGAAGGCTTCTTCTCTGAACCTCAGTCTGGGGTTCACAAACTGTCCAAAGTTCAGACTGAACGTTGGCTCAGGTTTGAGTCTGTGCCCATCCCTAGCTGAGAGATCTCTTGAATTTACAATTGATCCATAGACTACCTAGATCAGTTCCTCCTGGAGAAAATGGCTGCTTTGGATTGTGGACTGTATGGAACTATACCCTGCTGAAATCCCTGTCCTCCTCTGCCTTCCCTAGGCTCCATCCCAAAATTTCCAGGAATTTCCCAACCCAGAGTTGGCAAACCTACAAAATGTGTCAATCCGTACTGAGTCTACACTGTAGGATTTCAGCTAATCTTTATTTTAAAGAGTGGGAAGGTCTGTTGTGATAATAAATATGATGGTCTCTAGAAAGAGGCTCTGGGTGAGTGACCCAGCCTTGGGAACTCAGCATCAATTTGCTATTGCATCATAGCATGATGACGATCACACAGACACTGAAATAGAGCATTCCTTTCATCTGCAGTGTGTTGTTGCCACCTGTTATGTATGCGAAAGCATGCCTGGACATGTTGGGTATACTGTCCTGAGCTTGAGGCACAACATAATAGAATGAGAGGATCCAAAGATCTGCATCCAGTTTGACTGCATAATTCAAACTGGCCAATTGGGAGGCAGTATCAGAGGATCCTAGGATCTGCCAATGAGGATGCATATTCCAATGAAGGATCCAAAAAAGGCACAATCACAGAAGAATTTCTGCTTCTTGGGGGGGCTGGATTTCTTCTGCCCCAACAGTATATATTGCCACATATTTTGGTGCTTAGCAGCAGTTTGTAGTCACTTAGTAGACATGCTGACTCACTAATAAAGAGCTTTAATCACTGTGCAAGAGCCTCCTTATGCATAAAACCCAGTATTTAACACAACCTTTTCCTGCCCTATTCAGCTTTGTGGCATTTACCATCAGCATGTGCTTGTGCCGTGATCTGTCTTTTTTGGCCTGGTATGGTTGTGTTATGGTATACCATAGAGTACACACCTCAAGGTGGCCATCTTCTGCAGGGGAAGTGATCTGAATTCAGCTTTCCATCTCCTCCCTCCTCCCTGAAGCCTCTACCTAGGAAAAGTGCAGTCTTTTTCCATAGTGAGGACCAAGGCAGGAGGGAAGCAACCTCAGAGTCCACTTCACAAAGCAGTAATTTTATCCAGGAGAACTGACCTCTGCCATCTGGAAAGCAGTTGTAATTCTGACTGATCCCCAGCCCTCACCTGGAGATTGGCAACAATAGTTCCCCAGGAGGAAATGGCTGATTTGGAGGGTGGAATCTATGGCATTGTCCCTGTCTGAGGTTCTACCCGTCTTCAAACCCCACCCTTTCCAGGCTCCACCTCTCAAAACTCCAGGAATTTCCCAACATGAAGATGGAAACCCTTTCTTCTTCCCAGCCACTCATCAACCTATCTCTACCCGCCCCTCTGATTTCAGTTTTCCATCTCCTCCCTCCTCCCTGCAGCCTCTACCTAGGAAAAGAACAGCCTTTCTCCACAGTGGGGACCAAAGCAGCTTACATCATTTTCCTCTTCCCCCTTTTGATCTGCACAGCAACCTTGTGAGGTAGGTTAGGCTGAAATTCTTGGACTGGTCCAAAATCACCCAGTTAGCTTCCACAGAAGAACCTGGGTCTGGCAGACCATGCACTGAAGTGCTAACTGCTACGCCACATTGGCTGTCATTGGGGGTGGGGCTGTTGCTGAACAGGAGCAAGCAGCCAGACCTAGTTAAGTCATGCCAGTCAGGTGTTATCAAGTCACCCAGAGAGTGCTGCCAGGCCTAGGGTAACCAACCTCCAGGTGGAACATGAGTACAAAGGAAAATTAGTTATAATAGCATCTCAATTCTATAATCCAACATAATATGTGCATATTTTTAATCATTTTGTTAATTGGTTCTTGTAGATTTTCTGGGCTGTGTGGCCACAGTCTTGGCATTGTGAGACCTGGCGTTTCGCCAGTATCTGTGACTGGCATCCTCAAAGATGTAACCCAGAAAACTGGAGTTTTTTGACCCAGAGAGAACTCCAGTTTTCTGGGTTACACCTCTGAGGATGCCAGTCACAGTTGCTGGCAAAACGTCAGGTCTCACAATACCAAGAACACAGCCACACAGCTCAGAAAATCAACAACAACCAATGGACTCCAGCCATGAAAGCCTTCGACAACATATTTTGTTAATTATTTTACATAGAATATTCTTTTAGAACAACAGGCATACAACAATACAAAGACAGTTCAGAATACTGCCTCAAGGGCACACCAAATATAACCTACACCAGGGATGTCAAACTTGCAGCCTGGGGGCTGAATCAGGCCCCCAAAGGGCTTTTATCAGGCCCCCAAGCAACTGGCTGTCATCTGCTTCCTTCTCCCTCTCTCATGCTTCCTTCTGCATCCTTTGCCAGGCTTGGTCAATCATACAAGAGCTTGCTCAATTGCTCAATTGTACAGGAGCTACAGAGCAAAGCCTCTATTTTCTCCATTGGCTGAGACTGCTCCCTTGCTTTGCCACGCTCTCTCAATCACACAGCAAAGCTACTAAACCGAGTGTCTCTTCCTTCTATTGGTTGAGGCTCATCCCCCTCCTGGTCCCCTGGGAAGGAAGGGAAGAGTCAGAGCTTCCTTTGGCCAGTTCCCTGGATCGCACAGGAGAGGTACAAAGAAAGTACTGTTAAGACTGATGAGTGCTAATGTTTTAAGCATGTTTTATTTTAAGCTTTTAAAAAAATCTTTGTATTTGTGTCCTTTATATAGTTTATATCTCCACTACCTGGCATTACATTTTGTGACACATATGGCCCGGCCCGACAAGGTCTCATTTATCTCAGATCTGGCCTTCATAACAAATGAGTTTGACACCCCTGACTTACATAGCAGCAATTTTCATACTACACATATGATAGCAGTATCCTACAACATATTCAATTCAACATTCCATATTCAATATCAATCAACATATTCAATGCAGTGCTCAATATTCACTCCAACGTTCATACAAGAATTCTAGATATACATCTCATACATCTTCTTCAGTGAACTATAAGTACAAAACAATACTATGAACCATTTACAGCCACACAAAAAGTTACACTATAATCTCCAGTCGGAGCCTGAAGATCTCCTGGTATCTCAACTGAACTCCAGACAACAGATCTCTCTCCCCCTGGAGAAAATAACTGCTTAGGAGGGTGGACTCTAAAGCATTATATTCAGCTGAGGCCTCTCCCATTTCCAAACTCTGGCTTCCTTAGCCTCCACCACAAAATCTCCAGGAATTTCCCTACCAGGAGCTGGCAACCCTAGCTCAGGACTGGCCCCAATGAGTTCACCTTCAAAGGCCAAAATACGCCTGGAAAGGGCCTCCTCTCCCCACCTTTTACTGACAGAACCAACCATGGAATACTATGGTTGACTAGCAACAGCCACTAAAGGAAAAGTGAGTTGGTGGCAAAGGCAGCTTCCCCAGTGGCCCAGTCCTCATCTGTCCTGAGGCTGGAGTGTAGGATCAGACTGAGCGACACGTGACTCAGTGAATGGAAGGCAAGGTGAGTTGTTGGCAAGATGGCTTGCCTTTTATATATAAAGAGATGGCAAGAAAGGCAGATGTTTTGAAACCATCATCCACACCATGAAAAGCACAGAGATCAGGTGCCTAAAAGTGCAAACTGGAAAGGCCTCAGTTCAAATCTCACCTGGGCCATGACTGTCATTAGGTTTCTTAAGTAGATCTTCCACCTGAAATATGGGTATAACAATACTGCCCTGTGTTATAGATCTGGGGTAGAAATAATAGGATCCTTAAGGAGACTGCTGAGATTGTATTTGGCATAGTGGCCAACCTTTTTAGCAACTATGCCATACATAAAATAAAATTACTTTAGTGTTCCACTCTAATGGCACTGCAACACACAAGCAAACACTGAGTAAGGGATCAGGAAGCCTGCAAAGAATGGGAGGTACAAATGGAGGTTCAGAGCTGCCTGGCTTAGTGCCATGCAATGCAGTCTTAAATAGAGCTATACTGTTGTCTTAAATTGCCTTAGAAAAGTTGAAGGGTGCACAGGACTGCTCTAATAGTCAGGACACTCTCGTTTTCTAATCCAGGGATTAGATACAAGCCAGTGCTGAATTTACCATTGTGATTAGGTGTGCTTAAGCATAGGGCCCCATTGGCCCCATCTTCCTTCCAAAAAAATTTCAAAATCCTGCTGAAATGCATTAAAATATATCTCCATCGATTCAGTATAAGCTTTTGCACATATTAGTAACCTAAAATCAGGTTGATCCACTTAAACTTTTCAGATATAACGAATTTAAAAGCTGCTCCATACGCATAACTTGATAGCAAATGGTGAAAACAATTGCGGTTTTTAGCAGGAAAAGCTCATCATTCAATATCAAAAAAGACATTGAACAATTCAGCATAAAATTTTACACAATATAACATATTAAAAATATTGTTGTATTGGTGAAAAGCTCAAGTTTAGCGGCTAGCAGCATTCAATTCATAAATGCAGTCCGCCATGTGTGATGTTTTCCTGTTGCCCAGTGCAAGCAGCGATATCATTTGGTGGCAGCGGGATACAGAGGGTAAGGGAGAGTATGTGTGCCTGTGAGCACGTGCGCATGTGAACAGCAACAGTTTTCAAGCGGTTTTCTCAAACACGTGTGTGTGCCTCTCTCCTCTATCTTCCTCTCTCTCCCTCTCTCTATTTGTGTGTGTGTGTGTTCTGTTCTGTATGTGTGTGTGCATGTCCACACAGCATTTGTATAAGCACATGGATTTGTCTGTGGTCTACACAAATTCGTTATATCTGAAAAATTCAAGTAGATCACCCCAATTACAATAGCGTACCATGAGTTATGTATGTGTGTTGGAAAGTTGTGTGTACGGTATGTCCTGTCAGTGGGTGAAAACACTGTTCACATGACGTGAATCGAACAGGACCTCCACTTAGATGAGCTATGAATTCCAACAGTATCACAAAACAAAGATGCAAGCATTGCACTTACATATATTGAGTTTGTATATACACACACACACTTATATATAATTATATTTATTTATGGGTTAATTTTTAGTTAGCTTTATTATTACATACTTTAGAACTTTCCATACTTTATTTTTTTTTCCGGTTAATAAATGGTTTATTTGATAAAATTCTTAATACAACTATAACATGAAATAATATAAAATTGCGTATATCTTAATGAGATTGGGCAATTAACAACAACAGAAGAAAAGAAAACAAAAAGGAACATCCAACAGTAAACAGTACATTTTAACCAGCAAAAGTTATATAACCAAAACAAAAAAGAGGAACAAGCCAATGTTAAAATTGCAAAATCATATACAGTGGAATGAGTTATAACCATAAGAAGTCTTTGTATAATTTACTTTTGTTATAGGAATTTATATAAAATGGATCACTGTCAATTCTTTCCAGGATAGGAAGCCAAATTGCGATGTATTTAGAGTAGGCTTGATAGGGGTCGGTAGTGTCTAAAGACGCCTGAATCTTGTCCATTGCTATGTGCTCCCAAATTTTTAGGAGCCAGGTGTCGAGGGATGGGTTGTTAGAGTTTTTCCAGGATTGGGCTACCGTTGTTTTTGCGGCCGTTAAAAGTTTGGTCATAAGGGATCTTTTTGAAGATGACAATTTGGAATCAGGCCAGTGATTGAGAAGTATTATCTTGGGGTCTTCGGGGATTATGATTCCCAGTAAAGATGAAAGATGAGAGCAAATTGAAGACCAAAAAGGTCGTAATTTAGGGCATTCCCACCAACAGTGGATATAGGAAGCTTTAAGACCGCAGTCTCTCCAGCAAACTGGGGAAGTCAAAGTAATCATGTGTGAGAGTTGGATAGGAGTAAGATACCAACGGGCAATTAATTTAAAGTTCTGTTGTGATATATTTATAATGTTGGTGTGCAAAATTTCGCTTTCCCAAATAGCGTCCCATTGGTCTGGAGAGAGAGTGAACCCACAGTCCTTGTGCCATGAGGTTGTGTATGAGGGTAGTGAGGATTCTAGTTTGAATAGGAGAATAGGAGTTTAGAGCTTCCATACCATAGTTTGCCTTGATATTACCCGCTTAGGTGCTGATGAGGCGTTAAACACCAACTCTCTCTCTTTCCAGAATTGAATCCAGACAACTGATATTACTGCTCCAGCTTTTTAATCCTAACAATGAGTAGACAATATGAAAGTGGTGCAAGTAGAAGAAAACGTCAAAAAGAACAAAAAGATATAGTCAAACATTTAAAGCCAGTCACATTATTTGGCTTTGCATACCCGAAACAAACAAGTTCAACTGTAGATGCAGATGATTCAGATGCATTACTTGGCACCCAGGAACATTTGTCAGTAACACTTAATACCAGTGGCACCCAGGAACATTTTTTAGTAACTCCAAGTACCAGTGGCACCCCAGAACCTTCGTCTGTAAATCCAAGTACCAGTGCCACCCAGGAATATTTGTCAGTAACTCCAAGTACCAGTAGATCCACAGACACAGTAGCTTTAGTTTCCCCCACCAAATGTACAGAAGGGATTGTTTGCTCTTCTACTGATTTCATTGTCAAGAATGATGTAGGTTTATGGACCACATTGAGCGATGAAGAAATTTCATACTGGATAGAGAAAGGCCCTTTGGAATGTCAACACTGGGATGGACCTTCCACAACTTCAAAGAGAACCTACAAAAACCAAACTCGTTCTTGCTCAAGAAGTTTATTCTTCTCCACTAAAACAAATGAAGAAACCTACCCTCGGGAATGGCTAGTATATTCTCCAACAAAAGGAAAAGTCTTTTGTTTTGTGTGCAAACTTTTCTCAAAATTCTCTAAGGATGTTTCTTCAACTACAGCTCTAACTTCTTCAGGATTTGATAACTGGTCTCATCCTCGAATTATTAAGACCCATGAAAATTCAAGAAGTCATATGAACTCTATGTTAACCTACTTAACAAGAAAACGTGGTCAGACGCTTACAACAAAGCTTGATGAGCAAATCAAAGCAGAACAGGAATACTGAAAGCATGTACTTCAACGAGTGATGGCAGTGATTTGTCTGTTGGCAGAACGTGGATTGGCTTTTAGAGGAGATGATGATACCATCGGCTCTCCAAAAAATGGAAACTTTCTCAGTTTGCAGGAATTGATTGCCAGATTTGATCCCTTCTTACGTGCCCACATAAACCAGTATGGAAATAAAAGATCTGACCATCCATCATACCTATCCAAGACCATATGTGAAGAAGTTACCCAGCTAATGGCTATAAAAGTTATTGAAGAAATGGTGAAAGGTATCAAAGAAGCAGGGTATTTTAGTGTATCAGTTGATTCAACACCTGTTGTTTCCAATGTTGATCAGCTCACTGTAATTGTTAGATATGTTTCTCCCCTTGATGGAATACAAGTTGAAAAAATTTTTGCATTTATTGAACTAAAGAATCACATGGGTCAAGGAATGGCTGAACTGATACTGAACTTTGAAGAACTTGAAATTGATTTCAGTAAATGCAGGGGTCAATCATATGACAATGCAGCTAACATGACTGGAAAGTATAATGGCGTTCAACAGAAAATTCTAGAAAGGAATACGTTTGCAAAATTTATTCCCTGTGCTGGACATTCCCTAAATCTGGTTGGAAGAGCTGCAGTTGACTCTTGCCTGGATGCAGTGAATTTCTTTGCTGTGGTAAATGAACTTCACTGTTTTTTCTCTGCCTCTACAAGGCAGTGGGCAGTGCTGAAAAACATCTTGCCATCGGAGTCAGAAGTTTTGCAACATTTATCTGACACAAGATGGGAGGCCCATTCCAGAGCTACCAGAGCCATCAGTGAAAGTTATGCACACATTGTTGAAGCACTCAGTCGCATCCATGATGATAACACTGAAAAGGATGATACTAGATGACAAGCTCAAAATCTTTTGCAGAAAATGGAAGAATTTGAATTTGTGTTCACTCTTCATCTATGGACTCTTCATCTTGAGCAGTTTCACAAAGTAAGTAATGCCCTTCAAAGTGCACAGATTTCATTGACCACATGTGCAAACCTATACAGTTCACTTCTGCAATTTGTTTCCAGCACACGGGAAAATTTTGATGAAATTGAGGAGCAAGCAAAAACTACTCTACCTGATGTAGCGTACAAAACTCTCCAAAGAAGGCATAGAGTGCGAAAACGACAATACAATGATGGTAGTGCAACTGAAGCCTTGGATGAAATTCCTCCAAGAGATAAGTTTAGGATACATTCATTTATCCTTGTAATTGATGCTCTTCACTCAAATTTGGAGAAAAGAGCTACTGTGTACAGGAGTGTTGCTGACAATTTTTCGTTTTTAACTGATCTGCAAGCAACGAGGGAACAAATTCTCAATGGTGTCAAGAGACTAGAACAAAAATATCCAAAGGATGTTGATCTCAATCTTGTTGATGAACTCTTGACTTTCCACGTATTTCAAACAGGCTCATGCACAAAAATAAAGTTTCAGCCACCAAGACATGTACCAGATAATAAAACAGGAAAAAAGCCAGACTGCTTTTCCAAATGTTAAAGCAATTTTCAGATTGTTCCTGTGTTTGATGGTAACTAACTGTTCTGGAGAGAGATCATTTTCCAGGCTGAAAAGGATCAAAGGTGACCTTCATTCAACAATGTCACAAGAGCGGCTGTCTGGTCTGAGTATTCTCTGTATAGAGAATGATAAACTGCGACTTATTGATTTTGATGAAATCATTGATGAGTTTGCAATCAGGGAAGCACGAAGGAAGATGTTTTGACATTAAATTACCTACCATAAATGTGTAAATAGCCTTAACAGGGTAATACGAAAACATGGCAATTTGATTATCTGACTGTTTTGTGTAAATAATAAACCTCTTCATCAATCATCACTGTATGATTTAAGATTGTTATTTTCAATAAAGTTTAAGATTAAAAATTTTGTCAATCTTCAAAGGTTAAAATGTTACATAACATTTCGATTTAATTACATAATGTTGACTATAATGACTGTCCTGTCCTCTTTTCATCAAGTTTGACTATTTCATCATGTGACCTGTGTAAGACAGTGTTGGGCGGGTTGGGGCTTTGGTTAATATATAATAGCTTTCAAGTTTGCTGTAATGTACATATCTGACCTACAGCCCATACAGTCTAGACCTGAATTTAGCCATAAAACTCCCAAAAAACATTTCATGAGGCTGAGCCCTGATAATTCAAAGATTTGCCTAAAATTTGTTGAAAATAATGATTGATCAGGTAACATGTAATATTTTAACTACTCCTAAATTTTCTGAGCATGTATGCTGGACTGCCTGTGTAGGCATGCTGGGCCTACCTCCTTCAGGGCCCAAGTAAGGGGCCTCATTTGTCCTAAATCTGGCACTGATACAAGCAGCTTTTCTGCCAATGAGAAAGGACAGAGGAAGCTTTCACCACAAAAGCAAGCTGGCTGGGTCCAACCCAAGGAGAGCCACAAGCCCCTGTTCCCAGTCCATGTTGTGCCACTCATGCTGTAGGCTGGCCACCTATGGTGAATGTGAAGCACTTTGAATGTGCTACATAAATGCTAAATATCATTACCCCATCAATAATGGCAGCTGACATGTTGGGATCCATGATAGAGGCCTATATAACTTTGTCCCTTATTGGTGAAATTTTCATTTCGTAGCTGGGTAAATGCAAGGTCATGAGTGAGGCAAACAGGAATCTGTCCTTGGGAATCTGAGGACTGGAAAAAGTAAACCAAATACAAAGAGTTGGAACCTGAAAATTTTTCTGTAACTCAGTTGAGACCAGTTTGCTATTTTTTAAATTTTTATTTTACTTTGCACTTGAAGCAACACATCAAACACCTTCCAGTTCAGCCTTCTGGAATGATTTTTGTGGGGGAAGTTAACAGCTTAACGCAATTTTTGCCGCTTACAAAATAATGAGAGATTGACAGTTTTGCAGAATACAGTTCTCTCTCTCTCTTTCTCTCTCTCTCTCTCTCTCCCTGCATAAAAGCTGCAGCTGAAACAACATTTCCAGAGTCCCCAACCCACGCTACTAGGAAAAGAAGGGAGCAGAGGGAGGGGAGCAGAGTAGTGGATCTCTCATGGCAATGATTTCCAAATAAAAATTTCAAAACAGAGGGTCTTGTCTAAATTCTTCCACAAAGTGAGGGTCATCTGCAAAGCCCTGCCCCCCCAATTTACCCCATGGCACTTCAGTACTCTCAGCTCTTTCCTTCCAGTCCAAACTTCAATAACTGAAGTCAGACAGGCTATAAAAGAAATACTTAAAAATGCCAAAAGCAACAGAGTGCAGCAAGGAAAAGTACAGGAAGGGGTTAGGTTTCATTTCTATCAGAATTTCTATCCATTGTACCACTCTGTGCATCCCTGTAGTTGGATTCAGGTGGGAAGCCTTATTGGTTTGAAGGAACAGAACAAAATCCAAGACAGTGGCACCTTTAAGATCAACAGAGCTTTATTCAAGGTTTAAGCTTCCGTGTGCATGCACACTTCTTCAGATACATTGAAATGGAACTTACCAGCCCATGCATATAAGCAGAGAGTCAGCAACAATTACCATACAACATAATGAAGATGTTTAACAGATGCAAGGATCAAACAGGAATAACAAGCTTAGTTTATATGGTCACCATTTGTATAGATTTAATTACAGTGTGAAACCTAATGAAGCAAATAAATATATACAAATTGGAGATTGGTGTGTAAATGTATCCTTCTTAATTGTGGAAGGCTGAGACCCTGTAGTTATGCTCCATCCGATGCCTGTCAAACATGGAGATAACTAACAGCATCTTTTCCTTTAAGGTGGGATGACTGGTTGTACAATGTTATGTCTCCTCTGTCTTTAGACCAGAGAAATACATTCTAATTTACCATTCCAAATTACATTGCATTCTACTATTCATTGTATTACATTACAATCACTATTTCAATCTACTATTTCAAATAAGAAATACACTAAAATAAAGATGCATAGCCCTTTGTGGTGGAAATACAGATTAAGGTCTGAATGATATTAGCATATGTAGTGAGATTTTTAAAATCTTGTTAAATCGGGGGGGGGGGTGTTATTCCAAGTGTTGTAAATAATGACTTGTAATTCAGCAGTTTTCCTTTCCATTCTGTTCTTGAAATTCCTTTGCAATAAAACAGCTACTTTGAGGTCACCCACTGAATATCCAGGAAGGCTGAAGTGTTCTCCTACAGGTTTCTCAGTCTTGTGATTCTTTGTGTCCATTTATCCTTTGGTATGGGGCAGGGGTGTCAAACACCCAGCCTGCAGGCCAGATCCGGCCCACCCAAGGCTTTGATCAGGCCCATGGGGCTCTTTTCTCCCCCCCTCCCCCTCCTCTCCAAAGCAGGTATTTTACTGGAAAGGCTTTGCCAGTCTGAGTAGACTGGTGGGGAGAGTTTACAATGCCATTTCATTGTTCCACAGAGTCAGAGCCTTCTGCTTTTTCTTGATGTTTTATTTTAAAAATTGCATTGCCAAATTCCACTAGTCCCCTACCTTTCCAACTTAAACCACTGGAAGACTTTTAAGCATGTTTGTATTTTAAGTTTTAAAAAATATCTTTAATTGGCTTTGTCTGTGTCCATTATAAAGTTTATATCTTCACTACCTGGTATATTTTATGACACTCATGACCAGCCCCACAAAGTCCCATTTGTATCAGATCCGATCCGCCTAGCAAATGAGTTTGACACCCCTGGACTATAGGCTTTGACCTGTTTGCCATACGTACAAAGCAGATGGGCATTGTTGGCATTTAATGGCATATACAATGTTAGAAGATGAGAAAATGAATGAACCTAAGATGGTGTCATTGATGTTGTTAGGTCCGGTGATCGTGTTGTCTAGGTGTATGTAGCAGCAAAGTTGACATCAGGTTTTACTGCAAGCTCTGCTACCAGTGTCCATGTTAAAGTTAAATATTGTATTATTGTGAGGAGTCATTTAAGATTGGGGGGCTGTCTGTGTGCAAGAAAAGGTTTGCCCCCCCCTCGAACTTGTGAAAGAGAACTGTCGTTATTAAGTAGAGGTTTCAAGTCAATAATGATGCGTTGAACTGTTTTGAGTTGAGAGCTGTATGTGACTACTAGTGGTGTTCTGTTGTTGTCTCTTTTGGGCCTATTTTCTAACAGGCTTTCTCTGGGTATCATTCCGGCTCTGTTAATCTATTTCTTGACTTCATCAAGTGGATCTTTTAGTTCTAAAAAGGTTTGTTGTAGATCCCTCAAGTGAGAATCTCTGTCTATAGAATTGGAATAGATGTGGTTGTATTGTAGAGCCTGGCTATACACAATGGATTATTTAGTATGTTTACAACAGGGGTGGGGAACATCTGGTCTGAGGGCTGTATACAGCCCTCAAGATCACTTGGTCTGGCCCTCGGGGATTGCTGAGCTGGTCAGTGAGGATCATGGGGCCCAGCCACACTATGCAGTGGCCTCCCCCAGGGCCCAGCTGGCCGGCAGGGATTGAGGGGCCCAGTCACACTGCGCAGCAGCCTCCCTGAAGCCTGGCCGGCTGGCCAGGATCACTACAGGGCCTGGAAAAGTCACTGTTACAGTTCAGGTAAGTTGCCCCTCATTTCTTTATTTCCCCTCCCCTCCCTTCCTTTCCATTTCCATTTCTTTCCCTTTTTTCCATTTCTTCCCCCTTTATTTCCCTTTCTTTCCATTTCTTCTCCCTTCTTTCCATTTCTTCCTCCCATTTCTTTCTTTCCCTTTCTCCCTCCATTTCTTTATTTCCCTTTCTTTCCATTTCTTCCCCCCATTTATTTATTTCCTTCTTCCCCCTTTCTTCCCCCATATCTGTATTTCCCTTTATTCCCTTTTCTTCCTCCCATTTCATTTCCCTTTCTTTCCCCACTTCTTTATTTCCCTTTATTCCCCCTTTCTTCCTCCCATTTCTTTATTTCCCTTTCTTCCCCCCATTTCTATATTTTCCTTTATTATTTTTTCTTCCCTCCATTTCATTTTCCTTTCTCCCCCCCTCTCCCTCTCTCTCTCTGTGGAGCCTGAGTAGTGGGCATTATGAAGGACTGTTGCTGGGGTATGTGGGTGCCTTTAAAAGTCTGTAAGGAGCAGCTGCAGTTTCCGCATGAAGGGAGGCAGGAAGGTGTGGCAGGGGTGGGAGCCAGCTATCACCAGTTCAATTTGCACTTGATTATTCCAAATGTTGTGACCTAATATGCTAATGAGTGTGTGACCTAATATACTAATAACAGGGGATGTGGTCTAATGTGCTAATGAGTTTCTGCTGGGCTTTTTCTAAAAAACCCCCCAAAACTTGGACCTAGGCATTTGCCTAGGGTGGTGGGCCAGGGTATGTGTGGGTGTGCCAAATTAGGTTCTCTCCACATGACTTCAAAGAGAAAAACAATTATTTGCATTAATTTTGCAGGCCTGAATCATTCTCCCTTGCTGGAGCACTGTTTTTTAAGTCGATAATTTTGTTTGGCCCACAAATGATGTTATACATATCCAAATGGCCCTCAGCAGAAAAAAGGTTCCCCACCCCTGGTTTAAAAGAAGAGGAGTTGAAAATAGATTGGATTTATGCCCTGCTCTTCACTTGGAGTCTCCTTCCCTTCCTCTTCCCACAACAGACACCCTGTGAGGTAGTTGGGCTGAGAGAGCTCTTTCAAGAACTGCTCTTGAGAGAACAACTCTGAGAGAACTTGTGATTCACCCAAGGTTGCACTAGCAACTGCATGTGAAACGGGGAATTAAACCTGGCTCTCCAAGATTAGAGTCCATGCTCTTAACCACTACACCAAACCTGCTCTCTTTAGGATGGTACCTGGATGCATATAGATGTTTGTCAATCAGTAAGTTTCCAGTATAAGGTGGTGTCTATGCGTCCATTTTTTATTTGTGCAGTGGTGTCTAGAAAATGTATTTCTTGCATAGATTGGTTGTCAGGTTGATGGTGGGGTGAAAGTTGTTGAATGCCTGGTGGGATATGCCCATGTGTCAAGACAATAAAAATGTAATTAATGTAGTGCAAGTACAGGAGAGATATGAGTGTGTTGCTCCAAGTCAGCCATGAAGATGTGCAGATGTCAGCATACTGTGGTGAAATGCAGGTGCCCGTGGCTGTATCATTAATCTGAAAGTACAGATTATTACCAAATATGTAGTAGTTATGGGTCTTACTAACAACAGGGTTTCAGTTAATTACTCTCAGCATTCCACAATTAAGAAGGATATGTTTACACACCAATCTCCAATTTTGATATATTTATTTGCTTCACTACATTTCCCCCCATAACTAAATCTCAACAAATGGTGACCATAAACTAAGCTTGTTATCCCTGTTTGGTATAACAGGTATCCTGTTAAACATCATTATATTATATGCTAATTGCTGCTCACCCTCTTCCTATATGTATGGACTGGTAACTTCCATTTCAATGTATCTGAAGAAGTGTGCATGCACATGATGTTCCACCCGGCTTTTGATAGAGACTCTTAATTGAAGCAGCGATATTTGGCACCTCTTCTTTTGTCCACCCCCTTCAGAAGTGTTTCCTCCCCCGCCCCATGCTCTGACATTCTGATAAGACTGAGTATAATTAACAAACCACCGGGGGAGGGGGGGGGTCAGAATTCCTATTGGCATTGTTTTATTGTACTAAATTATTTTTTTTGTATTTTTATCTGATGTACATTGCCCAGATAAATGGAGCAATAATAATAATACCTTATACCTTGAATAAAACTTCATTGGTCTTAAAAGTGCCACTGGACTCAAATATTGTTCTGTCCCTGTAATGTTACTTTTAGGTCAGGGATGTCAGACTCATCCGTTATAAGGGCCGGATCTGACATAAATGAGACCTTGCCGGGCTGGACCATATTGGGCTGGTCCATGTGTGTACCTATTTAAGATTAGGTAGCAGAGATATAAACTTTGTAAAGGACAAAGACAAACACAATTAAAGATTTTTTTAAAAAAACATTAAACATGCTTAAAATATTAGCACTCATTGGTCTTAAAGGTACTTTCTTTGAATCTCTTGCATGGGATCCATGGAACTGGGCTCTTCCCTTCCTTCCCCAGGGGAGCAGGAGGGGGAGGAGCCTCAGCCAATAGAAGGAAGAGAGGCTTGGCTCAGTAGTTCTGCTGTGCAATTGAGAGACCCTGGCAAAGCAAGCTCTGTCTCCCCCCCCTTCCTCCCCAAGGGAGGAGCCTCAACCAATGGATAAAACAGAGGTTTTGCTCTGTAGCTGCTGTGCAATTGAGCAAGCCTTGCAAAGCAAGCTGTTATGCAAAAAGGAAGCAAGAAAGAGGGAAAAGGAAGCAGATGACAGCCAGTTGCTTAGGGGCCTGATAGGAGCCTTCCAGGGGCCTGATTTGGCCCCTGGGCTGCATGTTTGACACCCATGCTTTAAGTATTTTAGAATAAACAAGAAGCATAGTATGTCAGATCTGAAAAGCTAAACAGGGTCAGTACTTGGAAGGGAGACCACTGAAGATTTTGCAGAGGAAGCCAATGGCAAACTGCCCCTACTTCTCACTTGCCTTGAAGGCCCCTTGCTGGGGTTACCATAAGTTGATTGTGACTTGATAGCACTTTAAACACACATATGTTATTTAACTTTATAGTTTTAAAACTCATTTGCAAGACAGCATAGGTTTTTCTTTTCCAGACGTAGCTTTCAGTGCTGAATTTTAAAAATGTTACTTGAAAATGTCCCAATGCTGCATTAAGATTCCATGTATTGTAAACATCCATATGTGAACCTCAGGATTCAAGAGATGAACTCTGCTCCATGAGTCCATCAGCATGACTGCACAACTGCCAACTTTCTTATTGCGGATGAGGTCTAAGCTGTAGGCCAGCTGGCAGGACAGCAGAGGCTCAAGGGATGGCAGCTAGTTTCATTACATGCATGGAGCTCATGGATCGTGGCAGAACATACAGCAGAGGTGGCTGCAAACAACAGCAACCCAGTATACTGGAAACCATCAACACAACCAGGCTGAACCATACCTAAAACTTTAGCATCCACTAGTTACCAATGAGAGCTGCATGCTTATAACAGAGAATTGTTATTTCAGTAGCGCTGTGGGCCTCTTTACTCTGCTGATTTACCTGCACAGTCAGATATGTGGACATATAACTATGAGGACTAAGTAAGGTTAGTATTAACCAAATGGTTTGGGTAGCAAGGCAACAGCCAGCATATCTGCAAGATGTGACCATAAAGATGGCTGCTGTATATGTGTGCATGCTGCCAGTTCATGCTAAACTTCTGCAGTTCACTCCTGTACTTGCTTGCATGGAGAAATTAATTATTCTTCCTCAGTCCACCGATGACAATTTGCATATGGAAAGATGTCACATGTGCAGTTCATGTTGCTTGAGTGCTGCTGACTGTCAACAGAGAGCCACATGACCAGCAGGTTAGCTGTCACAAAATTCATATCCCCCCCACACCCTTCCACCTTCTGAGGGTGCCCAGCACTGACAAAGTTGCCAGTGATGACCACCTGCTCAGCTGGGACACATGCACAGAACACATTCTGAGGCTTATTACTGGTTAGAGAGTCAGAGTAGGATCTGGGACAATTGGGTTCAAATCCCCCGTTTTGCCACTGAAGCCCACTGATTCTAACCTCCCTTAAGAAGGTTGTGGATGTTGTGAGGATTAAGTAGCGAAGGAAACAATATGAAAAGCTGTTCTGGGTCCCCATGCAAGAAGAGAAGCAGGACATATTTTTTAAAAAATAAATAAATAAAATAAATAAGCATTCCCAGCATGCACAACAATGGCTGTAGCCCATTGGAGTCCAGCAGCTCAGTAGCACAGCATCTGCTTTACATGCAGAAGGCCTCACATTCAATTCCTGGCATCTCCAGATTACAATAAAGGATCTGGTAGTATGTGATAAGAAAGACCTCTTCCCTAGACCTTAATGAAGTACTGCCAGTCTCAGTAGACAATACTGCCATCAATAGAGCAATGATCTGATTTAGCAGAGCACAGTTTCACATGTGTATATGTGAAGCTCTGTGAACCTAGGACCATATTTTGAATTGATATATAAATGAGACTAATCCAAATATTGTTTATCATGTGGATACTGGAAGCAAGCATAAGATACATCCGGTAACATCTTGGGAAGCATTGGGGATACGTAACCCTGTCCCCAAAGGTATTAATGCTTCTGACTGATTGCAGCCACCTACTATATACCCTCACCCATTCCAAATGGAGGTAAATTTAAGATTTTCATTGTCAGGATACCCTGGGAGAATCTAATTGGGAGCCCCTAAATATGATCTACAGTCCCCTTGTAATCTTTATTATTTACTCACCAGACTTTGATTATTCACCCCCTCTAAAGCACTTGGTTGATAGTTACTTCAAACACCATTAGTCCTATGGAGTCATTCTGACAGCTTGTCATCTACTTATTCTGCATAATGAGCACAACACCCTGACCTCAAGAAAAGAAAGCTGGTTCCTGAGGAAAGTGGGAGGCAAAAAGATGCTATATATTGTGTGCTGTGTATTCTGTAAAACAGGGCTGAGGACAGCTTTAGATTTTGCCAGATATTTTGCACACAGCATTAAGCAAATCTATCTTGAGTTAAGGATTAGTGCGTCAACATAGCTCAGTGGTGAATCCCACTTTGTCTATTATTATAAATTCATCATCTGAATGAGTTCAAAATCTTCAGCACACACCTGCATAGTACAATGTAACCACTCCAGTCCTCTGTTCTAAAAGTTGCTGTACTATAAGGTGGTGCAGTGGTTAAGTGGCAAAAAAGGCTTGATTCCCCGCTCCTCCACATGCACCTGCTAAATGACCTCGGGTCAGTCACAGTTCTTGAAAGAGCTGCTCTCTTAGCCACACCTACCTCACAGGATGTCTATTGTGGGGAGAGGAAGGGAAAGGAGATTGTACACCACTCTGAGACTCCCAATGAAGGTCGGGATATAAATCCAATCTCTTTTCTTCTTACTATGGGAGTTGATCTGCCAATAACAGCTGGGTCTAACAGATCCAGAATCAGCACCAGGGTGGAGTCACCCGGCAACTTTTTATTTCTACCCTGTGTCAATTTACCAAGAGGTTACTCTGCTTTATGTGAGCAAGTCATCCAAACAATAGAACTGCGTATACAAAATTACGCCAAATGCGACCGAAAGTCTCTCCTAATCTTTATGACTCATCAGCAAACAAACCAAAGTGATTATATTTAAAACCCATTTGGGTCTAAACTGGTTTCAGCCCAAATTCTCCGAATTAACAGTTTTCTGTTTTGCGCACTTTAGTGAACAAAATCCAGACATAAGCAAAGAAAAAGACTTGGGAACTCCGTCCCATACTGCAAACAAACGCAATCTGCCCCCGCCAATCTTTCTGCTTTCTGTGTGTCCGCTCAAGGCTGTTAGCAACCACTGAAATGTATCACGGAGGAGGCAAAGAAAATCGCTTCTAACCCAGCATAGATACAAATGGCATCCCCCACCCGCAGTCAACCGTTTTGCTTCTTCTGAATGCAGTAACTCTAAGGTGAAACTCCTCGGCTAATAATGTTATTATCTCAGCCGGCGTCCTCTGGACGCAAACTTGCAAAATGAATGCATCTCGGTAAAACACTCGCATGCAGCAACATTTGCCAAAGCAGTCAGTGAATCGAAACATTCTGTTTCTTTTGGAGCTATTTTTTTACCTCTTTAATACTTGCAAGCCAATTGGTCCTTAACTTTTAATGATATTTAAACAGTTCATGCAACTTAAAAGAGGTGGAAGAGACAGCATGCAGCCCTGCATCATCACGTCGTACTAATCAAAAGCCTCCCTCAGCATCAGATCAGCATTCAAAATCACCGGCAACTCTGCACATTTCACTCCCTGCCAATACAACCTTAGATATGAAAGATCCAGGAACGGGATACTTACTTGTTCTCCCACAACTTCAACTGTACCCCCATTTACAAGGGGATGCGTGAAAAAGCCAAGAGCGGAACTCCCCCAGGCAAGAGAAACCACCGGGCAAGCACTTTTCCAAATGACTGGCAAGCTCAAGTCTAGCCAGAAGCCAGTCCGCGCAGCTAACTTTGGTGACTACACTACGCCCTCCAGCGGAGAAGAAAAGGCCGCTGCGGGAATCTGTGGAGGGAAGAGGGCTGGGGAACCCGATTAGAGTAACTGGTTCATCATCGGCACAAATCCCTTCCTCCCCCCTTGCAAAGTAGCAAATTGCTCCCACTTGTCAAACAAGGAGGTAAAGGAAAAGTGCAGTGTTGCGGTTGAAGTAAGACTGGTTTAGCTTGAACACCGGCTTTCTCAGGCAGTGGAGTTTAACTATGCAGCGCCCTCTTATGTCCAGTACTTGCACCGTCCTCTATAGAGAAAATTAAAAAGGACAGGAGTAATGTCTCTACTGGGATCTACTTCTAAATAGACAGCCCAGGGCTTTTTTTCTGGAAAAAGAGGTGCCAGAACTCTCAAGAGCAGGGGTGTCTAACTCATTTGTTATGACAAAAATGAGACCTTGTCAGGCCAGGCCATGTGTGTACCTATTTAAGATATGGCAGAGAGATATACACTTTTTAAAGCACACAGACAAACACCACTAAAGATTTTTTTTAAAAAACTTTAAATAAAACATGCTTAAAACATTAGCACTTGTTGGTCTTAAAGGTGCTTTCTTTGTATTTCTCCCTTGGGATCCAGGGAACTGGGCAAAGGAAGCTTTTACTCTTTCCCTCCCTCCGCAGGGGACCAGGAGGGGAAGATGTCTCAACCAATGGAGAAAATTGAGTAAAATGTACTGGGTTCAAAGCATGAGGACACCCAAGAGATAGTGAGTTCAGCTCTTTATTCAGTGATTCAGCATAGTGAGACAGGAACAGAACTCCCTGGCAGGACCAACGGCCCTGCTTATATGCATGCAAACCTCCCCACCCAAAAACCCATTACCATCATCCATTACACACAACTATAGGCTAATAGCTGACCTAACGATCCTTGATGGGCCTCCTTCCTGAATCCAGGTGGCTATTGTTTTAGGGTCTCCAGCTCAGCCAAGTCTCTGCTGGTCCTAAGGCAAAACTCCAGTTCCAATACATAATATTGAGGTTTTGCTCTGTAGCTCCTGTGCAATTGAGCAAGCCTGGCAAAGCAGACTGAGATGGAGAAGGAAATGAGAAAGGGAGAAGGAAGCAGACAAGAACCAGTTGCTTGGGAGGGGTGGACTGGTAGGAGCCCTCTGAAGGCCTGATTCAGCCCCTGGGCCACATGTTTGACACTCCTGTTCAAGAGGGAAATGAAGGAGAAACACACAAGATTCTTTGAAACTATTATTTTCATGCGCTACAGGCTTACCTCTACTTTAAAGCAGTCTCCAAACTTTAGACACGCCACCAACTTCCTCAGTTCTTTTCCCAGTCTTGCTTTTGGTGCCTAACACTGAATGATGACCTTGAAGCGACCACATTTTTAACATACGTTGTTGGATCAAAGACTGTCATGCTCTCCCAATGCCCCTCATGAACTTTTAGATGTTTTTTGAGAAGTTTGTTTCCATAAAGAAGTTCTGGTACTAGGGCTGCCAAGCCTCCGGTCCAGATGGGGAATCTCGCATCGCTGGTGCAATGACATCACCTGGAAGTGACAGCATCAAAATTGATGTGGGGTCGCTCTAGGCATTTCCAGGAAAACTCTGGATGTTCTAGCCATTTGGGAGGTAAAACTCTATGGTACAATAGGTACCATAGAGTTTTAACCTCCCAAATGGCTAGAGTGTCCGGGGAAACATAGAGTTTTCCCGGAAACGCCTAGAACAGCCTGCGTGCACACTGCCATTTTGATTATGTCACTTCCGGGTGACATCATTTTGTGCACGTGCATGAATGTCTCCCGCCAGGGCTTGAAGAGAACTTGGCAACCCTATCTGATACTCTGACATGTTCCCCCAGGTTGGATTATTGTAACTCGCTCTATGTGGGCTTACCCTTGAAGCTAATCCAGAAACTCCAGCTGGTGCAAAACACAGCAGCCCATTTGCTAACTCCATTGCCTGTACGGGCAATCATATGGCCACTACTGTGCCAATTGGCTACCTATTGAGTACAGGATTCGCTTCAAGGTTTTGGTACTGACATTTAAAGCCCTACGCGGCCTGGGACCAACATAGATGAGGGACCACCTCTCCCCATATCTGCCCTGAAGGACTTTATGTTCAGCTCATCACCATCTGCTGGTTGTCCCCAGCCCAAAGGATGTCTGTCTTGCCTTGACTAGAGCCAGGGCTTTTTCTGCCCTGGCTCCAGCCTGGTGGAATATGCTTCTGTTGGCGATTAGGGCCCTACCTGATTTACTACCTTTTCATAGGGCCTATAAAATGGAGCTGTTCTGCCAGGCCTTCAAGTGAGGCAGCGGATGCCCATAGTACATCGTGTCTGGCCTCCCTGTTGCAGCATTCCATCATCTATCGAGCCTACTCATACCCAGGAAGACACCCCTGTACTTATTCCCAAACCATGCACCCCTGGAATGTCTTATTCCCAAGCCATGCAGCCCTGGAATGTGATATTGCAATGTAACCCTAGAATATTAATTGGATACACAAATGCCCATTTGAATTGGAATGGTCTTTCTTGCACATAAGGGAGACAAATCCAGTTCCTTCTTGACCCAAGGCAGGTCTGTAATGTGATTCTGGTTCACAAGCCAGAACAACATGTGGCCAGCTGAAAGGTTGAGAAGCGTCCATCTTTCTGCTCCTGGGAATGAAAAAGTTTCGGGCACAGAGAGTGACAAATGTGGGCACAGCTATAAAAATTCCTTCACTCTTTTGGCAACCTTTAAAGTCCTGTTATCAAAGCATAAGGAAATAAGAATGACCCAAGAAACCTCCAACACAAATAAATGGCTTGTCTGGTATTCTTTAGGGCAAGACGGCAGGAACACAAAGGTTAGAGGCTAAGTATTCATCTTGTTGTGAATGTGTGGTATAACCTGTAAACTGATCTCACAATTTTGACTTTTTACAAAGTTTCTATTTTTCTTTAATTAATTGCTAAAGCCATCAAAGTCAACCAGTCCCCTGACCACTTGATGGATGCCCATCCATGTTTGATACTAAGGGAGAAATCTATCACTTTTGGGGAGCTTCACAGGAACCAGTTTTGGGGAAAACAAGGCCATAAAGTCATTTGGCCAGTGTAATTAAAATTCCTATGTTGGGGTATGGATCTATGATACTAATGGTCTCTGATTGGATATTACACATATGACACCCCGATTTTCCATTGGTGTGACACTCTTCCCCCTCATTGGGTAGGTTAATTGAGTGATGTGACGTAATTTACCCTCGAAAACAGACAACCCAACCTGCCAGGTTTAGGAGCGGGTTCAGAGGGTCCTGAGAGCAGAAGATAAAAAAGAAGGGGAAAAGGGAATTCCTCCATCCTCTCTTTTCCAACCCCTTCCTACCCGCAACCCCCTTCCTCTCAAGAGAAATCTCCCTCCAGAGGCCTTGCGTTTCCTCTGACTGAGTCTACCCAGCAAAGTTCTAGGTATTGTATCACTTTCCCCCACCCATATTGATTCAGCTAACCTCTTTTGTATTCCTCTTGTATGCTTGAAATTGTTTGATTGGGATAGACACAAAACCACATCACAAAATTCATATGCAAGCAGACAATGTAACCACATATTGGAATCAACTGCTGATTTTTAACAAGAAATTGCATGTAGTATCACTAACCGACTATTGCCAAATAACACATTGCAATTAGCATCTGCAATGCAGGGAACAAGTTATATAGTTGAGCAATTCTGGATAAACCCTTGGGGCATCAAAAGTGTTAATTTTGCTATTTCAAGTACTAATCATGCTGTTAGAATGTTATGTTGCTAGAATATGTTGTAAAAATTAGTTCTAAAACCTGTACTAATTGTGACGTAATTGCATATATATATTGTCACATAATTTTGCGTCAATCACTTTTGTGGTGTAGGCACAATATGATTATTGTTCAATGAACACCAACAGGAAACTGAAAAATATTTGAATACATTTTAATATTGCAACACACGTTTTCTAGTTTTTATATGTACTCTGAACACACTGCAATCCTGATATTCTGTACACCACCTGGAAGCTGGCAACCTACCTGATGATGACTAAATGTACTGCAGGAGACATGGAAGGCTGAATAGGAATGGGCATGAACTGGCTCATGAACTAATTTTGGCCAGTTTGTGGTTCACAAAACAAAGTTTGTGGCAGGGCAACAGACACAAAATTTCCATCAACTTTCCATCTGTTCATGGCAGTTTGTGAATTGTACATTTCAGCACATTTATTTATTCCTGATGGTGAACACCTCTCCCTTGCTGGGATTTGGGAGTTAGGTGGAGCAAACCACCCCATTCCTCTGCTTGCACCAAGCGGTGGGGCTTAACTACTGGGTACCTTGGATGAGGACCCACATTTTATACCCTCCTGATGGTGAACTTCTCTCCCATGCTGGAGTTTGGTGTTAGGTGGACTCAGTCCTCTGAGCCACCCAGACTTCTGCTCACACCAAGTGGTGGAGACTTAGCCGCTACATGCCTCAACTGAGGATCTGCATTTTATACCCTCCTGATTGTGAACCCCTCTCTCCTGCTGGGGTTTGGGTATTAGGTGGACTTAGGACTCTGAGTCACCCCATCTCTCTGCTCATGTCAAGCAGTGGAATCTGAGAATGTCTTTGAACACAGGTGGGAGGGCAGGAGAGAGACTCATGGCCATGCAAGAGAGGTCAGGCCAGATGATAGCCTTGCATGACCAGTACTCCAGGGAATCAGCATCGGGGGGCTCAGAGGACTTGGTGGGGTACTCTCTCACCATCACTTTGCTGGATCCTCTGCTGTTGCACACCCAGCATCCCTGTTGCTGCTGCTGACCTCCCAGTTTACCACTGACAACCAGTAGTGGGGCTTCTCCTTGGTTGGGCTCTAGGAGGCAGAAGTGATGGGTTGTGGTTCCTCTTCCTCCTTTCCAGGCCTTTCCTCCTGCTGTTCCCTCTGGCCACATCTGTTGACCTGTAGCCTGAACACTTCTTTGCAGAGCTCATGCTTCTATTGCATAAGCTCTGCATTTGGGAAAGCAATGCTGTTTTTTATCTGGGAGTCACAGATACAGGCCAACCCATGCCCCACTTTTTATTTATTTATATCCCCCCCTTCCTTACAGAGAGGATGTGATCTGGTGGTGATGCCCACCTGCAATCTCTCTGCCAAGACCCTGACTCATGGGAGAATAGGCATCCCTTCAGGGCCTAGCTCCAGTGTAGAGGCCAGTGCCTGGTCCACCCCTCAAATCAAGGGAATTACTTGCCCCCAGGCTGGCCATATGGATGCAGAGCATGTTGGTAGTGTCCTGGAAGGGCTTGAGGACACACATCATTTGGGAGAGGGTCAACCAGTCATTGGAGCTGGTGCTGAGCTCCTCTTTCCCATGCAGAATGGTCGTGGAAGAGATGACATCTTGCACTGCGCTTTTCTGCCCCACCAATCATGCAACCATGGTGTAGGTGGAGTTCCTCATCCTCCTCCCCGCCTCTTGTGCAGCAGATGAGCAGACTTGATACTGCACAATAAGTGGATTGCCAGGTGCCAGCAGATCTCCAATAAGGGCTGTATCACAAGGGAGCACCATCCCAGGTAATCTCACCAGCCTCAAAGCATCTTTCACCACTAGGTGAAGCATGTTCACCAGGCACATCAACTTCATTGGATGCTCTCAAGTTCTAGTATTTTGAGAAACAGAAAATTATATTTGTCAGTTGTCTCCACCCCATGCATAATTTTATAAACCTCAATCATGTCCCCCCTTAGTCCTCTAAACTGAAAAGTCCCTGACTTCAGCCTTTAACCATAGGGAAGGTGCTCCAACCCCCTAATAACCTTGATTGCCTTCCTCTGTACTTTCTCCCAGCTCTGCAATGTTATTTTGGACACACTGCTCACAGTATTCCAAATAAAGCCACACCATAGATCTGTACAGGGGTATTACAATATCAGATATTTTATTTTCATTCCCTTTCCTAATAATCTCTAACACAGAGTCTACCTTTTTCACTTCTGCAGCACAATGGGTTGACACTTAGATTGAGCTGTCCACTACAACCCCAAGATCTTTTCTTCCCTCAGTATCAGCAAGTTCAGATCCCTTTAGCCTATACATGAAATTGGGATTTTTGTCCCAATGAGCATCACCTTACACTTACCAACACTGAATTTCATTTGTCAAGAGAGTCAGTTTGGTGTAGGGGTTAAGTGTGCAGACTCTTATCTGGGATAAACGGGTTTGATTCTCCACTCCTCCACTCGCAGCTGCTGGAATGGTCTTGGGTCAGCCATAGCTTTCACAGGAATTGTCCTTGAAAGGGCAGCTGCTGTAAAAGCTCTCTCAGCCCCACCTACCTCACAGGGTATCTGTTGTGTGGGGAGGGAAGGTAAAGGAGATTGTGATCACTCTGAGACTCTGAGTGTAGGGCAGGATATAAATCCAATATCTTCTTTTGACTCACTCACCTGATTTGTGGAAGTCCTCTTGAAGCTCTTCGCAGTCAGCCTTTGTGTTCACCATCTTGAATAGTTTGATGCCTTTAACCTTATAAGCTACACTGCTGGGTTTAATTGTAGTGACACTGGGGGACCCGTATAACAGCCAAGAGACTCATCAAATATTTCAGGGAACTCATCACAGATGCTTAAGAAGTTTGAGGGCCATGCCTGGTGCACTCCAGTCACTTCAGTTCCCAAGGGCTTAAACCAAGCCAGTCAACACCATGACCTTTATTTTGTTGGGGGTGTCCTGGGGCAGATTTAGTACTTGGAGGTTACCAATGGCGGTGGTATGCAGCTCCACAGACTCCTGGTGAGTGGCTTGGCATCTCTGGGCTCCCTAAGTTCAGCAGGCGCAGGCGATGTGGCCCATCTTGCCACAACTCTGGAACTGGCAGGAGTGACGCTCGTATGAGTCTCCGCAGCCCACTCAGACCCCCTGAGCTGAGGTGTCGGAAGGATGAGCAGCAGCTGCTGGTTGGCTCTCGCGGCAAGGGGAGCACTGAATTTGATGGGCCTCCTCACTGTCGGATGCCTCAGATGAGGAGGATGCGGTGGTCTGATGTGTGGCAGTCGTTGGATGGTCCTGCTGGGACTGCTCAAAGGCAGTGGCCTCCCTGAGCACCTTCATCAGGGTAAGGTCATCTTGGACCTCAAGCTTGCGGCATAGTTTATCTTTGCGGACGCCCATCACAAATTTGTCGAGGAGGGCTTCATCTAGGTTCGTGAACTCACTGTTGAGGGCTAGTCCCCATAGCTCGGTGACGTAATCCGTGGCCAATTCTGAGGGCTTCTGCTGCTGGGAGTAGAGTTCAATGTGGTGCAGCATGCAAGTCAGCTGGGGTGCAAAATAGTTGGTGACCACCCAGATCAGTACCTCGTAAGTGCAGCTTTCGGCGTGGTGGGTGAGATGAGGTGCTTCGCCAACTTCAGGGTCTCAATGCCAGAGGAACTGAGCAGGAGGGATTTCCAACTCTCCTCAACCTTGATCTTGTGGAAGATCACGTAATATTCCAGCCAGTCCACCCAGGTTTCCTACAAGTCTGGGTGAGTGGGGTCAAATTCCAGCAGATGTCCTGGAGCCACAGCCATGATCCCAGCCATGGGCGAGTACTGTGTGGACACTGGAGCTTGGTGCGCTGTACAGTGCGGCACGGCTGAGCAATAGGCTGACTCAGCAGGATCCCATCCTCATCACCAGTTAAATATTGTGTTCGATGCATGAGAAGGCTTGTTGTATAGTGATTAAAGCTCTTTGTGATACAGCATGCTTCTTAAGAGACTACAAACTACAACCAAGTACTCAGAACACCGAGCCCCCAGGAAGCAGAAGACATCCTGTGATTGTACCCTTTTTGGATCCTTCATTAGAATATGCATACTCATTGGCAGATACTTGGATCCTCTGATACTACCTCCTGATTGGCCAGTTTAAATTATGCAGCCAATCGGGATACAGATGTTTGGATCCTCTCAGTATATTGTGTTGCACCTCGAGCTCAGGACACAAGACCCAACATGTCCAGGCATGCCTTCACATACATAACACTCCCCCTCAATCTCTCACTGCAGCTCTCATTCACACACACTTCAGCACTTTGGTTTAGCCACTAGCTAACAAAGGCATAAATCTGGTCTGTGTTGTTCCTCAAGGCCTTGAGGCTGCTACTACAAAAAGATGGGACACTGTTTTGCTTAATCAAGAAATATTAGGGTTGCCAGGTCCAATTCAAGAAATATCTGGGGACTTTGGGGGTGGAGCCATGAGACACTGAGAGTGGAGCCAGGAGCAAGGTTGTGACAAGCACAATTGAACTCCAAAGGGAGTTCTGGCCATCACATTTAAGGGAACCACACACCTTTTAAATGCCTTCCCTCAATTAGAAATAATGAAGGATAGAGGCACCTTCTTTGACCCCCTGGTCCAATAGAATTTGACCCCCTGGTCCAATCCTTTTGAAACCTGGGGGGTGTCTGTAGGAGAGGCACCAGATGCTATGCTGCAAATTTGGTGCTTTTACCTCTGGTGCCCTCCCCCAGAGCCCTAGATACCCGCAGATCAATTCTCCCTTATACCCAATGGGAATAAGTCTCCATAGGGAATAATGGAATGCCCGGCAGACATTTCCCTCCCCTGCCCTCCACTTTCTGATGACCCTGATGTGGGGGAAGGGCCTCCAAACTGGGGGATCCCTTGCCCCCACCTGGGGATTAAAAACAACCCAAAAAAGGATCATGACACGAGAGAGCAAGAAAAAAAAATAGGCTGCTGTTCACACATTTAGCCTCACACAAAAATAGCCTCACACATTTTGCATACTTCAACAATGAAATAAACTTGTATGATACAACATTTAGAAATAGTAACAGAGTGTATTCCAATCTGAAAATAACAGAACCTTTCAGCCACCCAAACAATCCCACAGTCATTATTTAAATGCAAATAATTGCTGCAGTCCTTAAAAGTAGAAAAGTCCAGGTGGTAATAAGAAGACAGTCCACTGAAGTCCAATGCTTCCACAACTCTCTCAAAAATCCGCAGCTGACACAATAATTAGCATGACAGGGTCGTACTTGAAATCCCTGTTTCACTGAAGGCTTCTACGAGCTTTGCAGTCACAGTTTACATCACAAGGCAAGAACACTAACAAATTCCAACTTTTTCCGTTCATTAGCCACAGCTTATTGTTGGAACTCTCTGTCTGGGGCAGTGATGCTCTGTATTTTTGTGCGTGGGGGTAGGGGGAACACAGTGGAAGGGCTTTTAGCCCCACTGGTGGACCTCTTGATGGCACTTGGGGTTTTTTTTGCCACTGTGTGACACAGTGTTGGACTGGATGGGCTGTTGGCCTGATCCAACATGGCTTTTCTTAGGACAACAGTCTCACTCGACTGAAGCAATTATTTGTATTTAAATAATGCCTGTGGGATTGTTTGGGTGGCTGAAACATTATATTATTTTCACACTGAATACACTCTGTTACTATTTCTAAATGTTGTATCTTACAAGTTTATTTAATTGTTGAAATATGCAAAGTGTGGAAGGCTGGATATCATGGCAGCCTATTGGTTTTTTTCTTGCCTACCTGGGGATTGGCAACCCTTAGAAAGATATTTGCAATGATACTTTAAAGAAAGTTGCAACAGATCTCAAAGGCTCTACTTCCTGAAAGTCATACTCTCCCTCTTTAATCTCCTTTGCTGCAGAGAGCTCTATTTTGGGGCTTTTGTATGACAGGAATTATCTGCAGTCTTGCAGTGATAAATGGAGTAGGGACACAAAAACTGTACATTTTTCTCTTTCCTTTCTCAATCATAAGTTATGTTCAGGTTTTTGAACTCCCCCTCACACAGGCACCAAATGTCTTCATATGCATTTAGATTACATAAAGGAGAATGTTCATAGTCGTCCTTGCAAACTTGGCTTCCCAAAAAGAGATACTATCAAGCAGAGTGTGTTTGTATTTATGGATATTGGATTGCTTATGAGTATATGCAATCCAATATCCATATTTCTCTACGATATATGCAACCTTTTAGCCAGTGCCTGTGCAACTCTTGGGTTGCAGCTAGGTGTGCCTTGTCGCAGCCTGGGATGGATAGATGGGTGTGTGGCAGTGTTCCCTCTAAGCTGAGTTAAGTTGTTTAGCTTCCAGCTCACACATTTTTGTCTTAGCTCTGGAAAAATGGCCCCAGAGCAAACTAATTTATGCATTAGCTCACAACTTTAATGTCAGTAGAAATGAATGCTAATGTTTCACAGGCACACAGGTGAACAGCAAATTAACAATCAACTTAATAAAGAAGTTTTGACATATGCAAAGGGAAAAAAAAGGAAAGGTCCCCTGTGAAAGCACCAGTCGTTTCCAACTCCGGGGTGACGTTGCTTTCACAATGTTTTCATGGCAGACTTTTTACGGGGTGAAAGAAGCAAAAGAAGGGGGCAGGTTCTACAGAAAAGAATAAATAGATTTGTACACATGGATCATCCTTATATAAAAAGTAAAGGTAGTCCCCTGTGCAAGCAACAGTCATTTTCGACCTTGGGGTGACGTTGCTTTCACAACGTTTTCACGGCGGACTTTTTTATGGGGTGGTTTGCCATTGCCTTCCCCAGTCATCTACACTTTTCCCCCAGCAAGCTGGGCACTCATTTTACTGACCTTGGAAGGATGGAAGGCTGAGTCAACCTTGAGCCAGGTACCTGAAAACCCAGCTTCCACCGGGGATCGAACTCAGGTCGTGAGCAGAGCTTAGCACTGCAGTTTTAACACTGCGCCATGGGACTAAATAGCAAAAACAAGTTGAGGTTATAGTGTTGCTGGAACTGAGGGGCCTCCTAATATTTTTTGGGATTACCTCTTAAGAAGACTTTGGCTGGCAAGAGGCGGTAACGGGATCTTTACACCAATTCTCTACCAGGATTGTTCCTTAGAGACAGCCCCCGCGCTAGGAGTTCCGAAGCAACCTAGGAAGCTGTGCAGACTGTTTTGTGCATGGTGAATATGGCTGGAACTGTGCTGCTTTGAACTGCTGAGATGGCTCTTTCATAACCACTGGTCCATGTAGGCCAGGACTGAGAGATGGTACTGCAACATGAACAAAATTTGAAGTTTAACCCTGATTCAAATTAAGCCTTGTGGTGGGGGAGAAGGGGGTGGATGCTGTTTTGTTTTGCAGCCATCCCTGAGACGAAAACATCCTGCACATGCTCAGGAGCACTATACTATTAATTATTGCTTCACAAGTACCACAACAGGGTGAGCCAGAGTAGCTTCAGGTATTCGAAATGCCTTTAAGGCAGGGGTGGCCAAACTGTGGCTCGGGAGCCACATGAAGCTCTTTCACACATATTGTGTGGATCTTGAAGGCCCCACCACCCCATCAGCCAGCTTGGAGAAGGCATTTGTCTCTTTAGATCACTTCGCACAGCCTTCCTTTCCTTGCGGCTCTCAAACATCCAACATTTATTCCTTGTGGCTCTTACCTTAAGCAAGTTTGGCCACCAGTGCTTTAACGTAACATACCCCCTGCCTCAGTAAGACGGAAGCCCCAAACCCCCACGTGCACCGAACAAACGGAGCAACCGAGCCACCCACCCTCACTCCCTCCTCGCCAGTGAAGACAGCCTTGGCTCCTCTAGCCAATCGCCCGGCGCGGCGCCTCATCCGATCCCGACGGCGCCTTCCTAGTGGTTGGACATCATACCTCTCCACACACTTAAGGGCGCAGTTCAGCCAATCAGAAGAGAAATGTGCTAGCCTCCGAGTTGCTTGGCGGAGCAGGCAGCGGCGGTTAGAACGGGGGATTTGTGTGTGCTTTGAGGAGTAGAAGGGAGAAAGACCGGCGGGGGGGCAGGGGGGAGGGCAGTCAGTGAGGTTGGTCGTGTCGGTCAGGGAGGCCTGTAGATAGTTGTTATTAACAGGGTTCTGGTCAGGGTGGAGAGTTTGAAAAGGGGCTGCACGCGGATGAGGAAGTTCTGGGGTCTGATGACCGCCGTGTCTGAAAAAGCTTCCTTTTTACCTCCCCGACACCTGAGTGGAGCTCGGCTGAAAGGCGAGTGGGTCTGCAGCTGGCGCGGAGCATTGGATTAGGCAAGGGAGGTGGAAGGAGCCGGGGTTGTCAGACAGAGGAGAGTCGGGTGGAGTCCGTGCAGTTTGCGGCCACCCGGTGTTGGAACAGGAGTCTTGTCTAGTTTCGCTTAAAGGACGCCAGAAGTAAGCCGCCGAGTTTGTAGGAGGTTGATTTTGGTAAGCAGCCAGGAGTTTAGGAGGTGAGCAGATTGATTTTAGAGGTTTAGGAGAGGGGTGACTTCAGTGAAGATTTGAATTGCTGTCCGGTTTAGGATGGTGCCGCTGCTGTCTCTAGGGATTGGGCTCTTGCTACTCTTGCTATGGGCTAGATACAAGGGGATAGAGTATGTGTTGGTCCATCATCGCTGGATTTTTGTGTGTCTCTTCCTGTTGCCTCTGTCTGTCCTTTTTGACATCTACTCTCAGTTCCGTGCTTGGGTTGTGCAGAAGCTTCATAGTGCTCCTTTGCAGCATAGCCAACGCGTTCGCTACATCCAGGCGCAGGTGAGACTGGGAGATGAGGGAACAAGGGTAGACTTTTGATGTAGAATGAGGAGGTGAGTTTTGTTCTGGCAAAATAGCGCATATGTTTAGACTTGTCTCTAACCCTGAGGATGAAGCTGACTTCTGAGGAGCATTGGAAATGAAACCATATCAATTTATTTATAATATGTTGCATTTTGTGCTTAACTCACCCAGCATTATGCTCAGGGTTTTCCTTGTGACTTATACAGAAAAAAGGAGAAAAAATGCACAATCTTGTTGCAGTAGTAATGTTGTAACATCCACTACTTGATGTGTTGATCTTCTAGGTCACTTATCAGTTGGAAGTAAGTAATTTCTAGGTATCTTAAAACGGGAATTATAACAAGAACTATTGATAAATGTAAAAGAGAACCCTCATCCAGTACTTTTTTAAAAAAAATAGTCTAGGGGGGACATAAGGCTGTCCTTAAATAAGGAAACACTGGTTGTGGGTTTTGCTGTGCTGTTTAAAATGTGTCAGTTTTATTCGTAAACAATTTTAAGTCAAGGAAACAATCTGTTGGTAGATATTACTGTTTGATGTATGATGGGAATAACAGACTTTTTTCTGTTGTAGGTGCGAGAATGGAAAAAAGAAGGCCAAAAAACATACATGTGTACCGGCCGTCCTGGCTGGCATACAGTATCTCTTCGTGTTGGAAAATACAAAAAGACTCATAAGAACATATTCATCAATTTGATGGATATTCTAGAGGTTGATATTGAAAGACAGGTAAGACTGCAACTCATCTTTACATTTATATTGGACTTTGGTTTTAAGGAATTTAGGTCTTTGGAACATGTCATTAAAACTACCAATTCTTATAGTCTCCTGTACAGTTTGATTTCCATTATTCTCTAATACCCCTAAGCCATTAGTTTAGGTGGCAGTTATAACTAGAAGACTAGACACTGAAGACTCTAAAGACTATAACTAGAAGACTCTAAAGCAGCAGTAGTTGTTCATTTGTTTCTTTTCATATATTGTGACCCACAAATCATAATTAAGTTTTTTTTAAACACAGGTTTTTCAGTTCATGTGCTTTTTAGATCTCAAGGGAAGAAATATGTAAAGGTGTCCTGCGACCCACTGTTTATTGGACATTATGCAAGTTATATGTAAATCTTTAACATAATGGCTATTGTTATACCACCCTTACATGAGGCCTGATCTAAAACTAATTTCTCATAGTCATTTTTTATATTAGACATTGGATTTATATTCTGCCCTCCACTCAAGAGTCTCAGAGTGGCTCACAATCTCCTTTATCTCCCTCCCCCACAACAGACACCCTGTGAGGTGGGTGGGGCTGAGAGGACTCTCACAGCAGCTGCCCTTTCAAGGACAACCTCTGCCAGAGCTATGGCTGACCCAAGGCCATTCTAGCAGGTGCAAGTGGAGGAGTGAGGAATCAAACCTGGTTCTCTCAGATAAGAGTCCACACACACTTAACCACTACACCAAACTGGCTCGCTCAAGCACACATCTTATTTTGTAGCATTTCCTTTCAACTTTAAAATGGAAACAAGGAAACCTATCACTGGCCATAAAAATTTGAAGCCAGAAGTTTGGAAAAAACAAAAGTGCAAGTTCCATAGGGCTTTTCTGTATTGATAATTTGCTGAAATAATTAAGGTAGCTTCTAGCATGGCTTTGCCCAAAAGAATGTTTTCCACATTGTGTAACTATCTGATTTTTTAAAATAAGAAATATTGATTTGAAAGTTTGGTGTCTTATTTCTTTCACTTATACCCTGATTTTCCCCCACTGGGACCCAAAGTGGTTTACATAGTTCTCTCCTTGATTGTTACCCTCACAACAGCTCTGAGGGGGAGGTTAGGCTGAGAGTGTGTTATTGGCCTAAGGTCACTCAGCAGGCTTCCATGATAGAGTGGTGATTTGAACTTATTCTCCCAGGTCCTAGTCTGACATTCCAAACAGACCATACATACTTAGACAAAACATATATTCTTGGTACTGTTCACATATCTGCACCTCCATATGCTTTGCAGAATAAGCAAAGTAGCAATTATTTGTAAAGATTTGCTTTCCTATTTACATTTCATTGGCACAGTTTGTAAGTAATCTTGCAATTTCTTGGAACGTTACTTAAAATCAGTTTAATGTGAAAGTGATTTCTCTTTATTTATCCTATAAGATCTGGCACCTGAGTGATATAACACTTATACCACTTTAAATCAATATGGAAATTGATGTTTAGAACAGTCATTCATATGTGTGGAGTGCCTCCCCTTTTCTGCAGGGCTGAAACACAGGGAAATGAGGAAGAAATTAAAAACAAATTTAATTCTAGACATTTAAGAATTAAAATTGCAGAATATAAAGGAAAACCATGACCACACTGGAATATGAATCTTTTCAAAGTTTATGTAATTTTGATGTAACTGACTGTCTACACATTGAGCAATGCACATTTCCTTCTATCTACTGCCCCCCATAAGCTCTAAAAATGCGCAAATTAGACATGCTGAAATAGACCATACAGATTTACAGATGCTTTTATATATCCATTCATGCATTCTTCCTTCCCCATGGTCCTTTTCACACAAGCTGCTGTAGTGATAGTACTCCTCCCTCCCTCTTCTATGCCCTTTTTGGCCAACTGTTCCCAAGTCTTATGTGGTGGGGGTTTTTTGCCATCAAGTCACAGCTGACTTATGGCAACCCCATAGGGTTTTTGAGGCAAGAGCCATTCAGAGATGGTTTGCCATTGCCTGCTGCCATGTCAGAACCCTGGTGTTCTTTGATGTTTCCCATGCAAATACTAGCCAGGGCATCACTTCTTAGCTGCCAAGGTCTGACAAAATTGGGCTAGCCTTAGCTATTACGGTCTTGGCAAACCTTATTTACTGTTGTGTACTGTTTATTAATTTTAAACTGCAGCATATTCTTAAACATTGCATAACATCATAGCAGCAGAGCCAGTACCTAGGATATCATACTTCAACCAACTGAAGCCACAACTCTTGCAGCCAGTGCTTAATAAATATTTAAAATATTTCTACACTGACTCATCATTTGAGCTTTTTAACAATCTACAAAACCATCATGAACAACAATTTAAATACAGCTGTAGAAACTAAAATACTATGATCCTAAAAATCAAGGAAAATAAGGTTCCAAAACAGTCCCCAGCAAAATACACACGCACACACAAATTGCCAAATGCCTAGGAGGAAAAAAAAGTCTTTGCACCTGCAGTTCCAAAATAACAGGTATCAGGCAGATAGCAGGAAGTGCAGGTGAGATGCCACCACCAAAAAAGGCCCTGAAGCTGGAGGTAATTACACTCATGTTGCACTCTTTGAAAGAGTATGCTAGGATTGGGTGCAGTTGTGTCCAATTGCGGGGTGGGGGGGGAGGCACAGGGATCCAACTTCAGTTTCACCAAGAAACACTTGTTTGGCAGCAGACCTACAGGCTTACACATAGGCATACCACTTGAAACTGATAATAACTACCTGAAGTCAAGCAGACACTAATCAAAAGAAGATGGATGTAATTGAAGCAAAGGCTTCCTTCCGTGTTTGCAGAATTGAGGATGTGGCGGGGAAGAGCCATGTACTGAAGTAGATTTATCAACCAAGAGTATGGAGGAAGGCAGAGCATTAGTCCAAGGTCCAGAACAGAATCAAAATGTGCACCACCGTACCTTCAGATTAATGTATAAGTGATAGGCAAAATAGAGAGGAACACCTCTGCCTCAGTTTCAAAGCAGAATATGCAGCTTTTATTGATACATTTGCTGTGAAAACTTGTGTTGCTCCATATGAAATACATTCATTTATCAGGGCATTTGATAGTTTTAAGTTGTTCATTTTCCTCGGTTATAATCAAATGTTTTCAATAATACTAAGTGTACACAACATTTATATTTGGTATTTTCTTGTTTTAAAAAGTCTGGGGTAGTTTTTAGTGTGCTTTGCACCTGATGGAATGGTTGCAGAATACAAATGCTTATTTGTATTGATTGACAGTATTCAAACTGGCTTGTCAAATGTATTCTGTTTTAGGTTGTCCATGTGGAACCCTTGGTTACAATGGGTCAGTTAACAGCGCATCTCAACCCTTTGGGATGGACTATTCCAGTAGTACCAGAGCTTGATGATCTTACAGTAGGTGAGATGACTTACAAAGCATGATTGATGCTCAAAGTAACTTGATACAGTTCCACGGGTTTATATCGGAGTAAAATGTTCAGCCAATAAGCACAATTCTTGTTGAATCTTTTCTGTGATGCTTTAGGTCTTTGCTTATTCTTGTTAGAAGGGTTTAGCAGTAAGTTTCTAAATAGCTTTCAGCTCAAAGCCAAAAACAGTTCAACTGATTCCTGCACATGGTCTTTTGCTAAGGTGGCTTGGTCATGGGAACTGGCATTGAGACATCTTCGCACATCTATGGACTCTTTCAGCATACCTGCAAGGCCTATGAAATCATCCTTGCTGATGGAAGCCTCGTGAGATGTACACCAGTAAGAGATTGTTATTTTGTTATGACTTATGTTATGCGTAGGGATGTAAATTTTATTAAACAATCAAATTATTGTTCAAATGTAATAATTTTCATCGCTAGTTAAGCTGTATTAACACAGGACTTAATGTTGCTTATTTTGTTTTGGTTCTTTGCAGGAGGAAAACTCAGACCTGTTTTACGCAGTGCCTTGGTCTTGTGGTACCCTGGGCTTCCTGGTTGCAGCTGAAATAAACATTGTCCCAGTTAAAAAATACATCAAATTGCATTATGAACCTGTGAGAGGACTAAAGGCAATATGCAAAAGATTTACTGAAGAATCAGAAAAGAAAGAAAACCACTTTGTGGAGGGGTTGCTGTACTCGTTGGAAGAAGCTGTCATAATGTCAGGAACTCTGACTGATGAAGCTGATTGGAGCAAGGTAATGTAATTATCCTTATGTTAAGATGAAACAAAGTGGAGAAATTAACACACACACGTGTGCACACATACATATATATTTTAAACCAGTTTAGTTATGGATTTCCCTAAGGATTCTGGGAGAGTGTTGGTGAGTCTTGAGAATGCTGTCAGATAGCTAGAGATGTGGAGGCCTGTGGGGGATGCTTTGGCGGGGGGGGGGGGGTGTCTTTTTCCAAAATGAAAATTTGGGGAAGAATGGGGTGGGGAAATTCCTATGAACAATTTTTTTTATTTGTAATGTGTGAAATGTCTGTTTTAAGACAAGTTTTTACTCACTCAGCATGTCTGAGAGCTTGTTTGAAAAACTTTCATATAGAACAATACTGTAGTTCCCAGAATTGTTCGAAGTGGGGAATGACTGTGAATCTAGCTCAAGTTTGTCTCATAGCTGGCATCAGCAGGAGCCTATCCTTTCTCTGTCCTTGGAAACTTTAGGGGATGCTGTAAGGTTTTTAATAGTAGGTAGATGGTTTGCATTTTATTAGGTTCTAAGGAATTTGGGGTTTTATGGTTTAAATTATGTATTGAAAATTGCCATGAGTCATGGTAAAAGGTCGGACATAAATGTTTTTAACAAATAAGGCAGTGCTTGCATAACTTAAGTCTGTGGCTGAAACATGCAGATTGTGTTCACAAGACAGTTTCTTGGAAACTTGTCAAGAGTCCTGTGGCGCTATCTTTGCCCAGTTGCACATCTTTGCACTGTTATATGGTTTAAGCCTAATTGGAGAAGAATCGAGTATGAATTCATAGTGTAGTCTTTTAGGTTAGATGTATTCATAAAAATCTGCTTACTTTAATCCTTTGTTATCACTGCTTATATGTTAGGGTGCATTCATGAGGAATAATTAATGGTCACACTACTATTTGAGGTTAATGGAATTTGTTCATTACTGATATTGGTAATGACAACCACTATGGAACTGTATTACATCATGAAGGAAAATTAGCATTATTGTCTCACTATATTCCTTTTCCTTTGCATTAAGGTCAACAGTATTGGGAACTACTATAAGCCATGGTTCTACAAACACGTGGAGAAGTATTTGAAGGCTAATAAGACAGGAGTAGAGTGTATTCCAACAAGACATTACTATCACAGGCATACACGGAGCATTTTCTGGGTTCTCAAGGTAGGGTCTTCTATATATAGATTTATTATTATATGCTTATGTAGCACTGGCAATCTAAATCATATCCTTTGTGTTAGTGTTTGTTCTGTCTTCCTCTCCCTCTCCCTAACATGACGGCATCTCTGTTTTATCCCTCTTTCTTGTAATTACAAACCTAGTTGCTGAGAGAGCACAGTGATTTTCTCAGAATAAATGTGATTTTTCTGGAAATTACAGCCAAATAAATTTCTAATTAAACTACGCCTTTTGCTCACTTGGGCAGTACAGCCAGTCCTAAAATACTTAATGCATATGCATCATTCTTCTCTATTGTTGAGGTATACTGGTATACTGTAATGGTCAGCAATTGGTGACAAATCTCATTCCCATACCTCCTGCCCGCTCACAGGCAAGAGCGAATCGCAGTGATACTCTGTCTTACAGAGAGCCATGTTCTCATTAGCCAAAAGAGCCACATGACTATAGCATGCTGGCATACCAGCCTCACACATACACATCTATATGTTGAATAATATTGTATGTTAAGTGCCATCAAGTCATGACGCTATGAATTAATGTTCTCCAAAATGTCCTGTCATTAACATTCTTGCTCATGTCTTGCAAACTGAGGGCTGTGACTTCCTTGATTGAGTCTTATGTTGGGTCTCTTTTCCTGATGCCTTAAGTTTCCTAGCATTATTTTCTTTTTCAGTGGCTCTTATCTTCTCATAATGTGATCAAAGTATAATAGCCTTGGTTTGGTTATTTAAGAACATAAGAGAAGCCATGTTAGATCAGGCCTATGGCCCATTTAGTCCAACACTCTGTGTCACACAGTGGCCAAAAAAAAAGTGCCATCAGGAGGTCCACCAGTGGAGCCAGAACATGGGCAGCCCAATTCAGACGTAAGTGGCGACCGGCCGTGGCATAGCTCCCGCACCGCTAGTTGACTTCTTGAGGACTTCAGCACGCTGGAGCATGGGGAGGGGAGAGGCGTAGCGTGCCGTGAGGGAGACAGTCGCCATGGCAACATCACTGGCACAAGGGAGGCGGAGGCAGCCGGAGGGGAGGGCCAGCCCACCCCCCATTGGCCAGTCCTGGCGCATGCGCCACGGCTCATGACAGTCAGGGATGGGGAGAGGTGGCCCCAGAGAATCTGATAGCCATCCCCAACCCACCCTTAAACAGAGAACGGAGCCAATGATGGGCAGACCATCACAGGCAAAGGAAAGACGTCCCACCAACACAGGGAGGGAACAGGAATGAGGCTGGGCATGCGCTCATGAGAAGCCTGGCTTGGTGGTGGGGTGGGGGAGAGACAGGACCACACAGGACCATGGAGAAGCTGTCAATCCCCTCACACCCTCCCGCTGTCAGACTGCCAATGGCAGACAGACAGGAAGTACCAAGTGCAGGAGTTCGCTGTCATAGACAGCGGCTGGAATGTGTGTCTGGGAGTGAGCAGCCCAGCAGCAGACGCCCCCCACCCAGAGATCCCCCCCCCCGTGTTGCCCTGACGCCCCCTGCCACGTGCACGGAACACCTCCCCCGGGGGCCGCGGAACTCAGAGTGCGAGTACATCAGCCGCAGAACTCAGAGTCCACTTCATCACCCCCCCCCCACTTAGTACCCTGTGCGCAACAGCCCTGTGGGGTCGGGTAGGCTGTCAGCCCGGGCAGGCTGAGGGGGCGGCACTCCCCTCCCCAGCCACTCGGGGGGCAGCGTGGTGGCTCATAGACCGTCTGTCCCCCCCCCCCCCCAACCAAGTCTGCCCACCCTCCCAGGCATTCCCTCAGAGACGCCACTGACAGAGCGGGGGGGGGTGGTTGCTCAGGGAACATGCAGCAGATGCCAAGCAGAGACAACAGAGGGCACAGCTCAGGCTTTATTTTTCCTGAACAGAGTGCAACAGTCTCCCTGGCGCGTGCTGGACAGTCTCGCCATGGGCGGGGCTGCATTCCAAGTGGCGGGCAGAAACAGCTGAGGGAGTGAGGGCGCTGGAGCAACACATGCAGAAGCCTCTGTGTTGGAGTCCCACCTGCAAAATGGAGATAGAGATCAAGAGCACCTGCAGGGGCGGAGGCTGGAAAAACAGGCTGTGTTTCAGCCGGGCGCTCTCTTAAAGGGACAGTCTCTGACCCACCTCCCCACAGTGGGGCAGCTGCCACACACACACACCCCGTGCCCTGCCAGGGGTTGGGAATGTGGCAGAGGGCAGATTAAAGGAAGGGAGCAGGCAGCAGCACAGGGGAGCGGGGTCAGCAAATGCCCCCTGCCGGAGCCCATTGCCTGGTTCAAGTGAAAGAGACGCTCACACACCAAGTGGTCGAGAGCGAGGGGAGGGTGGGGGTAGGGACAGTGGAACTTACCCAGCCATGGGTGACAGTCCTCGTATGCAGAGTCTCCGGGAGTCCGGAGACCTGGAAACAAGCAGTTAGCCCCACGGTGCAAAACCGTCACCAACGTGCCTGCCTGTCCCTCACTCTACGTCTGTATGGCTGGGAGCTTGCTGGCAGAGCTTCCCGCCATGCACTCCTCTCCCTAACAACTGAGTTGTGCGAGGCCAGAGTGGAAGTATTTCTAGGAGGGGGGAGACAGCGATTGGGTGCTGGGGAGGGGGCTTATCAGCCCGAGGGGATTGGTGAGGCAATCACGTCGCTCCCTAAGGGGTTTGCGAGCTTCAGCGGAGGCAACTTTTGTTTTTGGTTTCAATAAGTGCTTATGGGACACGCCGCTGTTTCTGCAGGCGTAAAGTTGCGCCTCGGGGGGGGGGGGGGGCATGGGGGGGCATGTCATGGGCCAAACTGCTCAGGAAGCTGCCTAAGTCTGGCTGCGCCCCCAACTCCACCCCCTCCTCCGCCTGAACGCCTCACTTCCGCCCCATTTCCGACCACACTTGGGCGCAGCCTTCAGGGGCCGCTGCCCTTGGGCAGAGCGGCGCTCGGGTGACCCCCCATGTAACTCCCCCCCCACTGTGGCGGCGCTGGTTGTACGTCGGTGCAAACCCTTCCTGCGCCCACGTAGCAGCTCATCTGCTCCCAAAAGACTTTCCGCCTCCCCCTCTCTGGATGGTGCTATAAAAGCCCTCCCACTGTGCCCCTCCCCAAGCACCAAGAATACAGAGCATCACTGCCCCAGACAGAGTTCCAACAATACGCTGTGGCTAGTTGCCACTGATGGAACTCTGCTCCATATGTTTATCCAATCCCCTCTTGAAGCTGTCTATGCTTGTACCTGCCATCGCCTCCTGTGGCAGTGATTTCCATGTCTTATTCACCCTTCGAGTGAAGAAGCACCGTATTTTTGGACGATTAGACGCACCTTCGTCTACATGCGCAAATGGCCATCTTCGGTGATGCGGGCGCCATTGCAGCCTTCGGGCCGCCTCGGCCAGGGGCCGCACGCAGGCGCAGGAGAAGCATGCCGGCGCCTGCGAAGTGCAGGATTTGCAGTGAGGGCGATCTCGCCGCTTGTCTCCCAGCCAGGCACGCAAGCGCGGGGCAAGCATGCCTGGCTGGGAGACAAGCGGTGAGATCGCTCCCTGCAAAGTGCTGGGTTGGCAATGGGGGCGGAGGGAGCGATCTCGCCGCTTGTCTCCCGGGGGCTGCAGGCCCCTCCCCCCCTCATCTTTTAGTATTCAGACCATAAGACACACGCACTTTCCCCCCCACTTTTTTTGGGGGGGAAGTGCGTCTTATGGTCCGAAAAATAAGGTACTTTTATCAATTCTAACCCGACTGCTCAGCAATTTCATTGAATGTCCATGAGTTCTCGTATTGTGAGAAAGGGAAAAGAGTACGTCTTTCTCTACCTTCTCTGTCCCATGCTTAATCTTGTAAACCTCTGTCATGTCACCCCCTCAGTCGATGTTTCTCCAAGCTAAAGAGCCCCAAGCGTTTTAGCCTTTCTTCATAGGGAAAGTGTTCCAACCCTTGAATCATTCTAGTTGCCCTTTTCTGCACTTTTTCCAATGCTATAATATCTTTTTCGAGGTGCGGTGACCAGAATTGTATACAGTATTCCAAATGAGGCCACACAATTGATTTATACAGGGGCATTATGATACTGGCTGATTTGTTTTCAATTCCCTTCCAAATAATTCCTAGAATGGCGTTGGCCTTTTTTATTGCAATCGCACACTGTCTTGACATTTTCAGTGAGTTATCTACCACGACCCCAAGATCTCTCTCTTGGTTAGTCTCTGCCAGTTCACACCCCATCAACTTGTATTTATAGTTAGGATTTTTGGCCCCAATGTGCATTACTTTGCACTTGGCCACATTGACACCCACTCGCCCAGCCTCGACATCCCTTCGGAGCGCCTCAAAATCCTCTCTGGTTCTCACCACCCTGAACAATTTAGTGTCATCCGCAAACTTAGCCACTTCACTGCTTACTCCCAACTCCAGATCATTAATGAACAAGTTAAAAAGCATTGGGCCCAGTACTGACCCCTGTAGCACCCCACTGCTTATCCTCCACTGAGAAAATTGCCCATTTATACTCACTCTGTTTCCTATTAATTAGCCAGTTTTTGATCCACAAAAGGACTTGTCCTTTTACTTCATGACACTTGAGCTTACTAAGGAGCCTTTGTTGAGGAACTTTATCAAAAGCTTTCTGGAAGTCAAGGTAAACAACATCTATTGGGTCCCCTTTGTCCACGTTTGTTCACCCCCTCAAAGAACTCTTAACAGGTTAGTGAGACAAGATCTTCCCTTATAGAACCTGTGCTGAGTCTTCCTCAATAAATATTGTTCATCAGTGTGCCTACTAATTCTCTTTGATAATGGTTTCTACTGACATTCCTGGTATTGTAGTCAGACTGACTGGCCTGTAATTTCCTGGATCTCCTCTGGAACCCTTTTTAAAGATGAGGGTGACATTTGCTACCTTCCAGTCTTCGGGAACAGAGGCAGATTTCAATGAAAGATTACATATTTTTGTCAGAAGATCCACAAGTTCAACTTTGAGTTCTTTCAGAACTCTTGGATGTATGCCATCTGGGCCTGGTGACTTATCAGGTTTTAATTCATCAATCAGTTGTAGGACCTCCTCTCTCATCACCTCAGTCTGACTCAGGTCTTTCAACACCCTTTCCCAAATTAGCAGTTCTGGAGTGGGCAAACACTTCTCATTTTCCACAGTGAAGACAGAGGTAAAAAATGCATTCAACTTCTCAGCCATTTCCCTATCCTTCTTCAGTAATCCTTTTACCCCTTGGTCATCCAAGGGCCCCACTGCCTTCCTGGCTGGTTTCCTGCTTCTAATGTATTTGAAGAAATTTTTATTATTGGTCTTTATGTTTTTGTAATATGCTCCTCATAGTCCCTTTTTGCCTGCCTGATCACAGTCGTGCATTTTATTTGCCACAGCCTGTGTTCCCTTTTATTAACCTCACTTGGACTAGCTTTCCACCGCTTAACGGAATCCTTACCTTTTACAGCTTCCATTACTTTGTTAAGCATGCAGACTTTTAAAATACCAATTTGTGCCTTTCCTGACTTGTGGTATATATTTTATCTGAGCTTCTAGGATTGTAGTTTTAAATAGCCTCCAAGCTTCCTCAAGGGTTTTGACCCCATTTGCCTTTCCTTTCAGTTTCCTCTTCATATGCCTCCTCATAACAGAGAATTTACCCCTTTTAAAGTTAAACGTGGTTGTGCTGGTCTTTTGGGGCAACTTTCTAGTTATACAAATGGTGAAATTAATAACATTATGGTCACTGCTCCCAAGCGGTGCAGTCACTTTAACATCTCTCACCAGGGTTTGGGCATTATTTAGGACCAAATCCAGGATCACCCCACTCCTGGTAGGTTCTGTGACCATCTGCTCCATAGCATAGTCATTGAGAGTGTCTAGAAACTCAGTCTCTTTCTCCCGACAATGAACACATATTGACCCAATCAATGGGTCAATTTTAGCTTCTAGAGAGCGTTTAGGCTTGATTTGATCTAGAACCCTCTTATTTGTCCTTTTGGCAGTGCATGGTATCTGTAAAATTCTTCTCCAACACCACATTTCAGATGAATAGATGCTAAAAAATATAGATGCTAGTATTAAATACACATCATGGTGATGAGGCTCTGCACAGCAAGAGTGTTACAAAGTTGTTACTAAAGTGTTACAATTATTTATTTATTACTTTAGATTTATAACCCACCCTCCACACAAATGGTTTGAAGTCAGTGCTGCTAATCTTAAAGCTGACAAGAGAAGTGAAAGGCATGCTGGCTTCCTACTGCAGTTTAAGTTGCCAGCTGGCCTGGAGAAAAACATCCTGTCCTTCTAATTGAGGTGTAAGATATGGAAATCGGTGAAGTTTTTCATGGCATATGAAGTTAAATCACATAATCTGTTACCTGTTGCAGATAAAACTGACATTAAGCCCTGTTAAAGGGACAGGGGAATTTTCTGCAATCCAGTTTGCAGGATCTTTAACTGCAGGATCCCACTCTGAGCCAACCAGCAGAAATCTGAGCAGACTCCTACAGCAGGAAGTCTGCATAATCTTTACTGCCCTCTTTGCTTTTTCACTCGGTGTTCAGCATGAGGCAGTGAGCGAGATGGCCCAAGAGCCTGGAGAGCAAGCAGGTTGGTTGTGGAGAAAGGAAAGCAACCCCCTGCGCATACACTGTGCCTAGCATTCTCTTGTGGGGGTGGGGCTGCAATATTGGTGGTGAGGTTTATTCTCTGTTTCTGTTCAGTCGGCTTGCTCATCTCTAGATAGCTGCCTAGATGAGAGAGCGGAGGATGTGGCAAAAGAGATGTTGTAAAGGAAGGAGCTTTGTCCATCAGCATCACAGGGCAAATTAGTCTGCCTTTATCATCATCAGAAAAAATCAGGACGGATCAGAGGCTTCCTCACCTAAGCCCAACTGCCTGGCTAAGGAAGTGAGCAAGCCAGTGAAGACTGCTGCCAGGCTGTCTTGGTACTGAGAAGGCAGGCAGGTACTGATGGGCATAGGCTGCTGGTGCAGTGCCTATTCCCTGCCTGGGCCCGCCTCTGCTTTGTCTGCATAGAATGCCAGTAGGCTAGGATGCTGCTGGTGTGTGGAAAGCTCGCATGCCTGGACTGCTTGCTGCCAGCTCTTCCTTCCTTGCCTGGCCCCAAAGGTGATTGTCCCCCACTTTCCCAGAATGCCACTACAAGTTTTATTTATTGGTCTGTTAGCTAAGGTGTTCTAGGGAGTTCCCTTGGAAAATGGAAGCTGCTTTCCTTTTCTGTGAACCAGCTGGGAGGATTACTGTGAGCCATCTGAGAGAATTACTAAGCCTAATATCAGCCTAGTAGGCAAGAGCATAGTTGTGAAGGCCCGGGAAAAAAATGGAAAAATTGGGGGGGGGGGATGGGTTTTCCCCATTTTTTTTCCTGAAGCCTTGTTTTTTTCCAAAAAATTGAGAAAAGGAAAAAAATGATTATGGAATGTTTTATTTTAACATGATGAATAAAATATTTTAAGACAAGGTGTTCAAATATTTTCCAAATCATTTCTAAAAAATATGTATGTATCAGATTATTCTAATTTCTGTGCCCATTCATTGAAACTTAGTCCCACACTCCCTTCTTTACACTTTCCCCCTCTTCAATTCTTTTTATGAGAATGGTTTTTAAATTTTTATTACTGTGGGGAGGGAGAAATATGAATAATTGTTACTTCTGGATTTTTAAAAATTGTTTTGTTGAGTTGTTTTTGTCTATTCCACAAACTAGTAAACAGTTCAGGAGATTGTTGCTCTATTTGTAATAATTGTTTGGATACATTATATTTTTGATACGCTAGTTGTTATAATTTCATGCCAAATAAAATTGTCCATAGTCATGTTTTATGTTCCTAAAGTAACAATGATTTTCAATCTGGAAAAGAAAAAAGTGCTAATGTAACATTTTTTTCAATTTTTTCCGGAAAACCAGGTTTTTTTCCCAAGCTTCAAAATTTTTGGAAATTTTACATCTCTAGGCAGGAGTTCTGGTAACAAGTGCTCAGTGGACATTTGAGGAAGGAGAATGCCAGGATCATGTATAATTACTTGCATATTTGCCAAGTGCCAGTTTACTGTAACTTCAACTTAACTATGTTTCAGTGAACTGCACAATAGTGGAGATGAATTATTTTTAAAAGGCAGAGTGCAGTTCACTGATTTTTAAAATCCTAATTATATAGTACACAGTTTACTCACTACTTGTTCTTTTTTTTTAATAGGACATCCTTCCTTTTGGAAATAATGCTGTTTTTCGCTATTTATTTGGCTGGATGGTACCTCCTAAAATCTCTCTCTTAAAACTGACTCAAGGAGAAGCAATTCGAAAGCTCTATGAACAGCATCATGTGGTTCAAGACATGATGATCCCCATAAAAAGTCTTGAAAAATGTATTGAAACCTACCACAGTGACATCAAAGTAAGAGCATATGTTGTAAATCTGTGGCTATGCACCTGTTAAACAGTCTTCTGCCAGCCACAGGACTGAAAAGGGATGGAAGTTCCTACCATATAGGAAGCAACAAGCCATTGACATAACTGTTAAGTGTCTGTTGGCTAACCTTAACATGAAATTGGATTATTTAGTGTATACTAATGGAGGCCATATTTCAGGTTCTTTGCATCTTAGCTGTTCTTGTTTCTGTGGATATGGAATTATGTATGTCTAAACTTACCATGGCTGTCTGTAAGTCTGCTACTGACTGTTAGTGAATAAGTAGTATTAGTAATAATAGAATTATGGTGGTGATAATAGGATGGGGTTTTTTTTCCATTACTTGTAGGTTTATCCACTGTGGCTGTGTCCCTTCATATTGCCTAATAACCCTGGCATGGTTCACCCAAAAGGAGATGAAACTGAGCTGTATGTAAATGTTGGATCCTATGGAGAGCCCCAAACAAAACACTTTGAAGCCAGGGCTTCTACCAGACAAATGGAGAAATTTGTAAGGAATATACATGGGTAAGAATTTTTAAGTCCTAAAAAGGGGATTATTAGGAGAAGAGACTAGTACTTAATCCTTAGTTTGACTACATGATGTAGTGGCTGCAAGAATTTTAGCTTGATATTTTATATTTGCCAATTTTAAAAATATAATTTTATTCTAGGAATAGGTAACTAAAGCATTGTTTTTTATGAACAGCTTCTAAGCTTCATTCTTTTTTGGTCTATTAGTAACAAAGACGGAAGTCTTTGGGGTGGGGAACCAAGATCTTTCCCAGTTTGATACTGGAATATATAAGATTGGGCTGAAAGGTTCCTCTGCTGGTATAATATAGCAAGGGTGGCCAACAGTAGCTCTTCAGATGTTTTTTGCCTACAACTCCCATCAGCCCCAGCCATTGGCCATGCTGGCTGGAGCTGATGGAAGTTGTAGGCAAAAAACATCTGGAGAGCTACCGTTGGCCACCCCTGCAATATAGGAACAAGTGGTAGTTATGCTGGGAAAGCAGCCTAATCTTAGAAATGGTCAATAATTTGATATCATTTCCAAATGCAACAACTCTATTTGTTTGCTTCAGTTTTCAGATGTTATATGCAGATTGCTATATGACCCGTGAGGAATTCTGGGAAATGTTTGATGGTTCCCTATACCACAAGCTGAGGAAAGAACTTCAGTGCAGTGATGCTTTTCCAGAGGTGTATGATAAAATCTCCAAAGCTGCAAGACACTAAACCTCTATCCTCAACAAGTAATCAGGGAAATCAGATTTCACAATAACAGTTCTTCCCATACAAAATATTTTTGTCGCTGTCCCAAAGACTCATACATATGTGTGATTTGAAAATACATTCTCCTGTCTTCATGGAGATATTACCAATTTTTTTATCATACAGTGTCCAATTATATTTTAATAATGTCAAGGAATCAAAGTTATAAACTGTAAGGTTTAGTCATAGCTACAGGACTATCCATACTTGGATTTGGTTATATTCTATAGGAGGCAAATGGAAAAGTCAGCATGTTTAAGTAGAACATGATTTAGAGCTGTAGTATCATTTTTGATTATTAGAAAACATCAGTGGAGTTTTATGGGAGTTTTGGCAATCTACAAGGTTACTTCCAAATTGAGATTACCTTTCAAAAGTTGATTGATTGAGGTAGCTTACCCTGTTCAAGATTTCTGCTGGAATACTCAAAAGCAAACATATATTAGATTGGCAATTAATAAGCCTTTCTACATGAACACTTTGGAAGTAGTGACTTGGGATTAGTTTGAGCCAGAATGAGTTGTTTCTGACCTTGTTCCATCAAGGTGTCCATGCTGTCAGGAAAAATGTTGCTTGCATACTTTGAAGAGGGAGGAGATTAATCCCCCCTCCCCCCAGTCTATATTAAACCACTGCTTTTAAAATATTTTTGCTTAGTTCTACGCAGGATGTCTGCTGCCTCTCAGGACAGACTGCTGCATTTTGGGTTTATTTTTTGTTCTATGCTGCTTTTTAGTGTTGTTGCTTTTTGTTACGAGAAACATTCTTGAATGATTCATACCTTGAGTTGCAGAGGCCAGTTTATCAGGTTTCTAACATGCTTGTTGGAAGTATAGGGCTGCTATTACTTTTAAGAGTACAGAAAAAATTAATTTGTAACCGAACAGCAAAATACTTTGTTTCTGTGCTTCCTGTTTTATGCTTTTTATGTAATGTGAAGAAAATGGTGGTGGAGTTGTGTAATAGTTGATAAGCAGTAATCAGGTGGTAACCGTTGCCTGCCTTTAATATTGACAGATTTTGCTGATATCACTCAGGGTTGTTCCACATTGTGATCTTTTTTTGCACTGCTAAAGGATGCCTATTTTGGCAGCAAAGAAAATAGAATGGGGTGTGTGTGTGCACAGAACAATATTAAGTGCTGTGTTCCCCATTTCCACAGAACATGGAGTAAGTCTGTTTCTTGGAAATACAGGCCCTTCACCAAAGGTCCCTCTTTTCCCTGCCTTTTTGTTTTTTAGTTCCTTTGTTTTCAGCCTGCTTGATTGCTTGCTGTTCTTTTCCAGTTGGCCAGCTCTTTGGTGCATGGGCACTAAAGTGTAAATGATTATCAGTTGGGGAGAGGGTTGGACACTGCTTTTGATTTTGTAGCAGTTCCTGCTCATAACATGGTTTCACTCGCAATAGTATGATCATGAAATGATAAACAGCTTAAAAAAAACAAAACAGTGGCTTTTGCTCCCTGGAAAGTGTGAAATAGTACATGAGCCCACCCTCTCTCTAAGAAAAAACTGATAATTTACAGTGTATTCAGAAATGCCATGACATTCCTTCCCTTTGGAGAGATCTAGAAGATGAGTGGTAACATTCTAATGGAAAGCAGCTCTGGGAAGCCTCAGTAACACATTGATTGTTCAGACAGTTTGGTGTGGCGAAAGAGCTTACAGATTCTATCTTTAAAAAAACAACAACCAAAAAATCCCCACAGAAGGTCCTGGAATTGCAGCAGGTTAATTATAATGGCATCTGGATAGTACATAAACACTAAATGAATTGTGATAATTCCAACCACAAATTATTTGCTGTGGATTTCTCCTTCCAGTAAAGGTTTCTTTAGTGCCTTATCAGCTGGAGGAAGCCCAGTCATTTCATACAAATTTATTTTTAAAAAGTTAGACTTCCAAAATGTAGGGTTGCAGTGGAAATGTCCAGATCACTGAATTCTCCAAATGGGCGTTCCAGAGCCAGATAAAAGGAAATTAATGTTACATATTTTAACGATTCAGAAATCAAACTGGGAGACAGGCAAGGAAAGAATACTGTCATTTCTCTTCATCCCATTCCTGCTTTACATAGTGAGGGATAAGCCACCACCATTCCCAATCTGTGCTTCAAGACTTTATAATACTATTATGGTAAGTCCATTTTAGCTGACTGGGACTATGAACCTTCCCATCATGAAAATAAATCAGCTTTATAGACTTCTATGGATTTTCCCTTAATTCTATCACAAGTTTAACCAAAGGCTGACCCAAAGACTAGCTAGGTATAATTTTTAAAAATTGCTTGCAATATTTATTTGAACTTACAGAGAAATGTTGGTTTGAGACATGTTAGCAAGTCTCCATGGTGTTTTAGAATATCCAGCCAGTGATTTTACTAGGGTGCAGGAAGAAGTTTAATCATTTAATGATGTGCAAGTATGCAGGCTTTAAGCAATCCAACTGTTCCATGAGGATGAATGTTCTGTTTACACTTGCATAGTGTAAACCAGACTTTTGAGAATCTAGTTCATTATGCACATGAGGAATATGAAATTACTGAAACAGCAAAAAGCCAGCATGGCTATGCCAGTACATATACTCTGAATCCAGAAGTAGAATGGGATTTAAAGTACTGAGGTTTGCGATGTATCTGTGTATAAATTCATTCCATTTGCCTGAAAAGTTTTTTAAAGAGTCTAATCCATACTATGTCGTTACTTTTGGTTATACACTGTACTTTTCTCAGCACAAGTTGTTTCTGCAAAGTGGTTTTTGTAGCTTATTGCTGCAATTGCTAGCTCAGATATTTAATGTAATGCAAATACAGTGTTGCTGCTGGTGTTGTCACTGTCAGCACTGATACCTTTAGACAGAATGTGTACAGTTACAATAAAAATACTATTTTGGTGTGACTGCATAAAGTAATGCCGAAAAGGTTGTATTTTACATATAATGTGCAGGTGACTTGCTTTGTACAGAGACTTACTTCATTAGAGTACATGCATTATCAGAAAGGTACAAGTGGAGACCTGTAAAGAATTCATAAGGGAGAATATCACCTCCCCACTGATCCTCTGTTGGTCCTATTGCCACCCTCCCCTACTGAAGCCTCCTGCCTGCCAGGGAATGTTGGTGGGGGAAGAGACATGATGCACTTTCTGTTCAGAGTGAGATGACTAATTTCTGCTGGTTTGGCTCAAAGGATGCTATGGCGAATGGAAACAAAAACTTTTGAAAGATCCAGAACAGGGATGTTGAACTTATTTGTTAGGAGGGCCAGATCTGACACAAGTGGGACTTTGTGAGGCTGGGTTATGTGTGTCATAAAATGTAATGCAAGGTAGTAGAAATATACACAAAGGAAACAGACAAAAACAAAGATACTATGTTTTAACTTAAAATACAAACATGCTTAAAACTATTGCAATATTTTTAAAATGGAAAGGTGGGGGAATAGTGGGATTTGGCAATGCAATTTTAAAAATAAAACATCAAGACAAAGGGCAAGGATCAGCAGAAACTAAAAATGGCATGCAAGCTTCCCCCCTCCCTGGGGTCTACTTAAATTGGCAATGGCTCTCCAATATAATCTCCTTTGGCTGTAGGTTTCCAGGTTAGAGTACTCACTAGATCAGGTCCATCGAGCAGAGACAAGGTGGCTCAAAGCATCATTATTTGAAAGGACAAAACTCCAGGATGTCAGAGCCTGAGCTTCACCGAAAACACCCTCCCCGTGTGCAGAGTAGCCTCCTTTATCCTTTTTTTAAAGGCAAATTAGAATCAGAGTGGCAGATATCAATTCCAAGGTGTGACTGTCAGCTCCACAGCCTTTAGTGTCAGAGGTTCCATGGTCTCCTTCCTGTTTCTTTATGTCCTCAGCTTACTGAGTTGAATAAGGAGGCTATTATGGATCGTCATTGAATTTGACTCCAGACACTGCCAGCAGTTTCCTGTCCATGTCTGTTCCATTAGCCATGGTGTCAAGAAGGCCCCCATCTCTAGTTCTGGAGTCAGAAGCTGAGGAAGTGGAAAAGGTGGTCCAAAGGTCTGAGGCCAGATCTGACATGACATTAGAACTGGTGAGAAAGCTGGCATCTGTTTTCCCACAGGGGATTTAAAAATGTTTGGTGCGCAGATGCTTAGAATGTCTCAATCCTTTGATATGGAGGTGTCCACTTTGGATCATTGTCCAAAGGATAAGATTTTAGGCCAACTATATTTTGACTCCAGGAGTGATAGCATTCACAACATTGAAGGTCTTCCTGAAAATATTGTGGCAAAAAAAACCCCCAGCTTCTATCCCAGGTACATCCGACACATATAGGGTTTTATGAGATTAGGCAAGACACTGCTCCTTTCCTCCGCCACTCTCACTTATCACAGACAAGATGCAGCGAAGGTGTCATCAGGCTTATCACACAACCCCAACAGGTAAAGAGGACAGGAAAATCAATGTGCTGGGAAAAAATATCCATTCCTCTGCAGCCTTAGGTTTGTGTGTGTCAGATTACCAGGCAATAATGTCAGGCTAGCAGCTCTTTGGGAGAGGCTTATGCTGTAGTTTGCACTGACTTCTAAAGACAACAGAGCATTGCTAAACTTCAGATTGAAGTGACCCTGCTGTTCAAGCAACAGACCAGTGTGGGCAGGACTGGAGCAGATCTATAGCCACGTCAGTTGTGTGAAACACTTTCACAGCCATCTACTGGCACTTCTTGGAAATGCTTGAGCCTGGCACTAGAGAGACACTAAAAAGGCTTTCACTGCTTTTGGAGGTCAAAATAACAATTCCAGACTTTGACCCCTCTTTTATTACATAACAAAAGTGACAGCATTTTGGATAGCAATAGCTAGCAATTTAATAGTGACATGATTATTTCAGTACGCTGGTTTTGAAAAAGACATGCATTTACCAAATTCACTGCATAAATGGTATGAGTAATCATAAGAGGTTGGTTTTACATGGGCTTATGATAGTTTTGTGCTGCAAATGTGTAGGTGTCTTTTAGCTATTCAATAGCTAAATATCTGCAGTCAAGTTGGCAGAATTTCTCTGAGAGTTAATTATAGCTATGATTAATTCATTGCTTAACTGTAATTGGTTTCAGGAAGTAGCAGTGATTCAGAGAGATGCTGGCCTTTATTAACAGGTGTGATCCGCTCCCTGAAAAAGAGGAGGGGTAAGAAAAGTATGTCATATTTTGCATCCCACCCTTTCAAGAAGCTATGCCAGGGGTGGCCAGTGGTAGCTCTCCAGATGTTTTGCCTACAACTCCCATCAGCCCCAGCCATTGGCCATGCTGGCTGGGGCTGATGGGAGTTGTAGGCAAAAAACATCTGGAGAGCTACTGTTGGCCACCCTGAGCTGTGCTTATCTCACAACAATCCTGTGATAGACTACACTTGGGGTGGGGGAAAGTACCTTTACAGAGGCCTATCCCTGTGATATCCTGGTCCCTACCTGACCAGGTTGGAACTTGGAAGGAGCTTAATATGTGAAGAACTCTCTGGAGGAAAGCCAAGAGCAGACCCTTCACAGCTTGTGAGAAACTAAGATTCAAACTATACTCTTTTGATATTTATCTGTCTCCCTACCCCCCAAGTTGTATGCACTTTAGATTTAAAAGGGAACCCTATAAATATCTGAATTTCCATCACAGTCCTGTATAGGCAACAGTCTGCAATACCAACACAGCAAGCTTTTGCCACCACTAGGAATATAAGGGATAAAATCTTAGTCCAGCTGGATTTCAAGAGTTAAAGGTCAAGCCCTAAAAATCTTGTCAGTCTCTGAGGTGCTACCAGACTTGAATCCAGCTGTTCTGCAAACCAACATAGCTACTCTCTGAAATTAAAATCCCTTAATAGAATTTGTGGGGAAAGTTGATGGGCTGAGAAAAGTATGTGGTCCTGAAGGTTTCATATTATGCCCTTGTAGATTTCCATTTCAGAGTATAGAGGAGGTCTGAATGAGACTGCTCTGGGTAGCTTACTGTCCCTCCCTTTCTCACTGAAAGCCTCATTGTCATTGTTCACTGATAATTCCTAAGTTCCATCCTTGTGGACTACACCTGGTGTCCAGCATAAGGCATGTGGATTTTGCAAGATAAACTGACCAATCCGAATAACTGCAGAATTTCACTCCTTTGATTGCAAAAGTACAAATAATTTGTTGTGGATAAGGTACAGTCAATTGTGGCTTTTCTCCAGTGTACAACTGTTGGACCCCACTTACTGTAGGCACTTGTCTCTTTCCAAGTCACTAAGGTAACGCTGTGCCTCATTCATATAAAGTGATCGGTATCTGATCTTCTTTGGGTATTTATCATGTTTTGTGACATCATAGCGGCCAACACCAACTGGATTCTGTGAATTGAAAAGTAGAGAGGAAGCAGCTTCTGAGGTAAGAATTGCTGACCAGTGCCTCTGCTTTTTTCAAGTAGACATTCAGAACAAGAGGCATTTGGCACTATGCTCAATATATTTAATTTTCAGTGTGGCCAAATCTGTGAGTTACTTAAAGCCAGAGACTGGAGCTATGAACAGACAAGACAGATGTAGGTCATCCCCACTTGTCAATATATCCATTTCCCAACACTGCCAAATCTGTGGATACTTAAATGTGGGGACTGGATCCATTAATACACAAAACAGATTTTTCTACAAACATGATGGGAAACCCCATGTTTGCAGGAAAAGCTGAAATATTTAAAAGGGGGGAGGGGTTTAAAAACACTAAATAATAAAAGCATCTATAGCTTTAGGAACATCTGTGGCTGTTACTAGGCAACCACAACAGTACTGCCAGTTGAATCCTTGGTTTCTGTCAGTAAAAGTCAACTGGAGGGGACAGGCCCCTTTCCAGGGCTGCTTTGACCCCTTGAGAGAGGACTTAAAGCCAAGGCCAGCAGCATGAATTCCATGACTTACTGAGGCCCAGCTCCTAGCTATTTTCTAAAAGCAGCTACCCCACAAAAGCCAATGTGGTGTATTGGTTAAGTTTCAGAGTACAGTCTATGAGAGTCAGTCCCCATAAGCTAGTCACACACTCTCAGCCTAACTTCACTTACAGGTTTTTTGTGAAAATAAAAGATAATGATCTAATCTGATTTTGGTCCACATTGTGAAGAAAGGCAAGGTAAAAATGGAGTGAAAATAAGAAAAATTGCTGAAGATGGGAGAACAGAAAAAAGTAGGAGGGTTGTTGAGTGGGAACAAAAGAAGGAAGCAGATATGGGGACTGCGAGGAGGAAGGAAAGAGGAAATAGTGTGGGAAGGGGGAGGGAAATAGATGGGAAAGTGAGGTGGCCCTTGCAAATCCTTGCTGGTTTCCCACTGCAAAAGGACCTAGTCTGGTGGGTGAGAAGGTCAGGAAAGGGTCCGAGGGTATGGGGGCTCTGCACAGAAGACCACTTGATGAACAATGGTTACAGGTAAGTGCAATCCCATTAAATAGTGGGGAAGGGGAAAATGAGTTGCCTGCCACAACACATTGTAGGCTTTCCATGTAGGTGCGACTATGTCGTCATGTCTGAGATTTCAAGCAATGGAGAATCAAAGAATCAGAGTTGGAAGGGACCTCTAGGGTTATTTAGTTCAACCCCTTGCACAATGCAGGAAACTCACAAACACCTCCCCCTAAATTCACAGGATCTTAATTGCTGTCAGATGGCCATCTAGCCTCTGTTTAAAAAGCTCCAAGGAATGAGAGCCCACCACCTCCTGAGAAAGCCTGTTCCACTGAGGAAACACTAATGGTCAGGAAGTTCTTCCTAATGTTGAGCTGGAAACTTGATTTCATTTCAGCCCATTGGTTCTGGTCCTACCTTCCAGGGCCAAAGAAAACAGTTCCACACCATCCTCTATATGACAGCCCTTCAAGTACTTGAAGATGGTGATCATATCACCTCTCAGCCGCCTCCTCTCCAGGCTAAACATCTCCAGCTCCTTCAACCTTTTCTTATAGGACTTGGTCTTTAGACACCGCACCATCTTCGTCACCCTCCTCTGGACCTGTTCCAGCTTGTCTATATCCTTAAATTGTGGTGCCCAAAACTGAACACAATACTCCAGATGAGGTCTTACTAGATCAGAGTAAAGCGATACCATCACATCACGTGATCTGGACACTACTTCTGTTGATACAGCCCAAAATTGCATTTGCCTTTTTAGTCACCGCATCACACTGCTGACTCACGTTCAGCATATGATCCACTAAGACCCCTAGATCCTTTTCGTACATACTACTGCTAAGACAAGTCCCCCCCCCCATTCTATAACCATGCATTGGATTTTTCCTACCTAAATGCTGAAGTTTACATTTATTCATGTTATTGGTTTTAGCCCAGTTTTCCAGTCTGTCAAGGTCATCCTGTTTCTGTCGTCTTCTGTTTGCAACCCCTCCCAATTTAGTATCATCTGCAAATTTAATAAGCATTCCCTCTATTCCTTCATTCAAATAATTGATAAAGATGTTGAACAAAACAGGTCCCAGGACAGATCCCTGAGGCACTCCACTTGTCCTCTCCAAGAGCATGAGGAACCATTCACAAGCACTCTTTGGGTGCGATCTGTCAACCAGTTACAGATCCACCTAACGGTAACAGGATCCAAACCACATTTTACCAACTTGTCAACAAGGATAGTATGTGGAACCTTATCAAAAGAAGTTTCTTATGAATGTCTAGATGTGTGTATCTTTCTGTTGAAGCCAATGTAAGTTTGACTGCTATAGATACAAATAAAGCAGACATGCACATGCAGTTCTCTCATGTAACTAGTGAATGTCCCTAGCAGGAAGGGTAACACAAAGATACTAGCAGACAGCAATTTGTGTTGACAAAAATAAAACTGAGCACAGGTTGCTTTCCTTATGCCAACGCAGAAGCTGAGTAAGGAACACTGGGGTGGCCATCTAAAGTTGCCAGGCAACAGGACTTCTTTTGGCTGATATTAGAGGAAGCACCAATGAATCTGTGTTAAAGCTCACAATGGATATTTTTCAAAACAGGTAGCTACAAGGTTTCTTTTCTCCACAGGTTGTTCCTCATTTTTCATTTTGTGCAAAATGGTACTTAAAAAATTAAGGATACTTGTGGAAGAACAAGTCATATCTTCTGGCAGTGGAATCAGTTTGTTTTTCTTTGACCTCAGCATTTTTCTGCCAGCACATGTAGCCAACTCTGCATTTAGGCATACAGACACACACCCATACTTGGGACAAACTTTGACATTGTGACTTTGTGTGTGTGCTGCAAGTTTATCCATTTAAGCTTTTAAGCCAATCTGCCTACTGACACACACACATGTGGATAGCCCGGGCAAGCCCGATCTCAGACAATAAGCAGATTTGACTGTGATTAATACTTGGATGAGAGACTTTCTTGAAATACCCAGTCCGGAGGACAGGAGCAGGCTCTATTCAGCCACCTCTCTGAAGATCCTCCAGGCTCCCAGTAGGTCAGTCACCAGAAGTTGATGCGAATTCCAGGTGCACACACACACACACACACACACTAGGTGAAGTGGAAAGAGGCTTCAGCAGTTCTTTGCAGTACTCACTCAGCACTCTGCTTATAAGCAGGAAGAACTTGGTTGTACCATGTGATTTTGCTTAGGAAGTTTGTTATTTGAAAGCCTATGCAGCCAGGGACCATCTCTCCCTGTATGTGCCCAGCAGAGCCTTGTGCTCAACTGATCAGCATCTTCTGGCTGTCCCTGGCCCAAATGACATCCATCTAGCCTCAATTAGGCCCAGGCCCTTTTCAGCCTTGCCCTAAGGCAGCCAGTATCCAATTTCCATTCTTGGCTTCCCCTGTTAACAGTCCTAGCTTGGTGCCCAGTGGCTCAATTTCCATGGCATTCTGAAATGTTTTAAAATCTTAAATTTTAATTATAGGTTTTTTATTGCCTCTTCACTATTTATGTGTCCTTGTAAGCTGCCCTGAGTCTGCTTATGGGGAGGGCAGAATATAAATTGAAGAAATAAAGGAATGACTGCAGAACTACTTCAGGCTCACTATGATGGTGGTGGTGTGGAGCAGGAGGAGGAGTGTGTGTGTGTGCATGCACATGAGAAATCCTGTAGCAAGTTATCAGAGAACATCTTTTTCTTCTGTATCCAGAAAGACTTTGCCAGGCAGCAAGCAGTCAGTCAGCAGTCCACTCATTAGGCCTGAGAATCTCTTCCCCAGGGGGGATCATGCAACCAGGGATGCCCTTTATAAAGCCATCATCCCTCACACTCAGATGGAACAATAACTAGCAGAGCAGTAAGGATGCCATCCCACTTCTTCAGTCAGAAATCCTGCATCTGTGTATATTTGCATCTGGCAGAGTTTTCTAAAAAGTTATTGAGCATCATCCAGGGGCCTTTGCTACTTAGACAACAATAATTCTCATACATCTGGCAACTTTGGTTGTTGGAACCTAGACCCTAGTGAGGCCTTGCCATTCTGCCTATTTAATCTGCCACTGAATTGCTGTGCATCCTAAATTTTTAACTTCAATATCACAACAGAATCTCAGACCAATTCCAAGGAAGTTCACCTCTTTACTCACAGGATCAGTGACAATCCGTGATGCACCCCATCAATTATAAAAGAACCTTCATTCTTGATCTCTTAAGAGCCCTGTTCTCCAGCATCAAAGGGAGAAAAACTGGGAGTCCTTGCCTGTTTCCTTAAGTGGAAGTGAACTCTTTCACATGCAAGCTTCCCCTAACTGCTTGAGTCCATCCAGCTTTGTTCCAGTTCACCACAGGAACCCAGAAAAAGATGAATATAAATGATACAAGAAAGGGCATCAGGTAAAAGGGAGAGCCTCCCTTTGGCACATCATTACTGTAGTAAGTTTAAGCCTGTGAACTGACTATGGAACTGTGTGGAGAAGATTTTGTTCCACAAGCATGGAGTCCAACACAGCGTAAGGTAATATTTGAGCCTGTCGAAATCAAAGAGCTTACTCTAGCACATTTACCCTGACCTTGTGTGTAATTACTTTGTAGTAAGTCCCACTTGTACTACTGAAAAATAAGAGGGCAGCTAAAAGATATATTGGCCTAGACACATTAATTTAAATAAGTTAGCCTGCCTTTCCCTTATGATAGGCTTACAATCCCAAAATTTAAAAACAGCAAAATTCCATTCCTGCCCCAGTGCAACTAAGGGAGTGAAGGGAAGGCCTTTAAAGGGCCCTACAAGCAGAACAAACTGCCAGAAAAAACACTGCAGTTCACAGGCAGTTCACAAACAACACAATTGCCCAAATCATGGCTTATGAACTGATGAATTGGCCCTGTTCATCACAAACTAGTTTGTAAGTCAGTTCGTGCCCATCCCTATTATTAACTGTTTGGGTGCATTTTTATCTTGCTCTCACTTTAGTACTGTTTCTTGCATTGTTTAATATATCACATTTAATACATATGCCAGGTTTCAGATTTCTGAAATCCTAGACCTATTGCAGTATTATATGCCTCCTCATCCTATTAACCATACTGACTTCCACTACATAATCCACCTTGAGTCTCAGTGAGACAGGTAGACTATAAATGATTAAACGATGAAGAAATATGGAGTGAATTCTCAACCAGAGAAATTCACAAAGAGGGAGCATAGGGGTGAATCCTCACTGTAAAGAATTAAAAAAAGACTGTAAAGAATTAAACAAAAAATATTTACACCAACCAGGATAAGAATCATTCATGCATTATAGCCACCCACAAACCCTTGTCAGAAGGCCAGTGGAAACCACGTCTGTATAGCAGTGGTCATCAAGTCATCACATTTGAAAATAGCTTGAAACAGGGATAGATCCAATCAGGGCTCATTTTGTAGCAGGAGCTCCTTTGCATATTAGGCCACACACCCCTGATGTAGCCAATCCTCCAAGAGCTTACAGTAGGCCCTGTAATAAGAACCCTGTAAGCTCTTGGAGGATTGGCTACATCAGGGGTGTGTGGCCTAATATGCAAAGGAACTCCTGCACAAAATGAGCCCTGGATCCAATCACATGGAGAGTCTCTATGACAATGCCAATGGACAACACTTTGGTGAGCAGATTTCAGATGTTTTGGCTCGGATATGCCATTATATGGAGAAGATATTTTGGGAGTGTACTAGGTGGCTGTAACGTCTGAAGTGGCCATGAGTGAGTATTAAAGGCAGAAGCCAAGGGGGTAGGGTTGCCAATCCCCAGGGTGGTTGCAAACCAAGAAAAATTCACTAATCTTATAAAACAATAAAGAATTTAGTATAAGGTAGAAAAGTCCATCACATAAGAGTCCATAAGGATGCACTACTCAAAAGTAGTTTTTTGTTGATAAGCAGACTTCTCCTTACAAAAATAGATAGGATATTCAATAATGCTATGAATGTTCTGTAGAATGGATTCAGATATTGATGATATTGTTTTGTTTATGTAAATATATTTGTTTTGTGAATGACTCTAAGTGCTCTATTGAAAGAGTGGTTTAATTCTCTAAGTAATTTTCATTTTATAAATAAGATTAGTGAATTTGAAAGTCTTTAAGTATTGTGATTAAGTTTCAAAGAACACATTTTTCTTGGTTTGCAACTTCCTGTGTCCTTCCCTTGTGGTTTACAAATCCCCAGGGTAGGGCATGGGATCCTCCCCCCGCTTAAGGGTCATCAGAAAGCAAGGGGGAGATGTCCGCTGGGTACTCCATTATTCCCTATGGAGAACAATTCCCATAGGAAATAATGGAGAATTGATCCACGGGTATCTGGGGCTCAGGAGGGTTGTTTTTTTGAGGCACAGGCACCAAATTTGCAGCAGAGCATCTGATGCCTCTCCTCAAAACATCCTCCAAGTTTCAAAAGAGGGTCCAATTCTATGAGCCCCCAAAGCCCTATCCTTTGTTATTTCCAATGGAGGGAAGACATTTAAAAGGTGTGCTATCCCTTTAAATGTGTTGGCCAGAACTCCCTTTGGCGTTCAGTTATGCTTGCTTTTGGGTCCACCCCAATGTCTCCTGGCCCCACCCCCCAAAGTCCCCAGAAATTTCTTGACTTGGACTTGGCAACCCTAGGAGTGGAATATTTGAGACCTATTTCTATTTTCCTTTTCTTACTCACAGCATTTCCAAAAAAGAGTCGGTATGCTTTCCGGTCAAATCGTTTTGCACCCATCCAGAATGGTGGTTGATTTTCATATTCTGATCGCTTAATAGGCTTAATGTCATATGATCCTGGCCCTGCTGTGAACTGCAGCAAAGTGAAAAGTAAACATTTTTAATTAGCGGTTCTCATGATATAAGTATTAGATCATCATTGTGCTCATTATGTCTAATGAGCAATAATCACTATAGCAAGGTGAATACAAGGAGCTACTTCACACATTATATAGCAATTAGCCACCACTTCTGACAGCACCACCCTCACTCCCTCAGCCATTGTATCTTTTCCCCCATCAGATCTTTTGAGACCTCAGAAGGACAAGGGTTACTGCACTCAATCCAATCTCTCTTCAGGAGAACTTGTGCCTGTTCTACAGGCTGTCTCCTCCACCTCCCTACCATGGTTTTGGAGGGGTGGGGAACATCAGGCCCGAGAGCTGTTTACGGCCCTTGATATCACTTGGTCTGGCCCTTGGGGCTTACTGGGCCAAGGCCCCCCTCCTGAGCATTGTGAAGGACTGCTGCTGGGATATGTGGGTGCTTTTAAAGGTTTGCTGGGAGCAGCTGAAGGGAGGAAAGGGGGGTGGCAGGGGTGGGGGGTGGGAGCCGGCTACCACTAGTTCAATTTGCACGTGATTACCCCAGATGGTGTGGCCTAATATGCTAATGAGTGTGTAACCTAATATGCTAATATTAGGGGATGTGGTCTAATATGCCTGAACCTAGGCATTTGCCTAGGGCAGCGGGTTGGGGTATGTGTGTATGTGTGCTGAATTAGGCTCTTCCCACATTACTTCAGATAGAAAAACAATTATTTGAATTAATTTTGCTGGCCTGAATCATTCTTGCTTTGCAGCACACTGTTTTTTGTTGATAATTTTGTATGACCCATGAATGATGTTATAAATATCCAAATGGCTCTTGGCTGAAAAAAAGGTTCCCCACCCCTGCACTACAGCACCAGACAACTGTTCTGTGCTCTAGACTTTTGCCCCGTGGCGCAGAGTGGTAAAGCTGCTGTACTGCAGTCCTAAGCTCTGCTCACGACCTGAATTCGATCCCGGTGAAAGCTGGGTTCAGGTAGCCAGCTCAAGGTTGACTCAGCCTTCCATCCTTCCGAGGTCGGTCAAATGAGTACCCAGCTTGCTGGGGGGAAAGTGTAGATGACTGGGGAAGGCAATGGCAAACCACCCCGTAAAAAGTCTGCCATGAAAAAGTTGTGAAAGCAACATCACCCCAGAGTCGGAAACAACTGGTGCTTGCACAGGGGACTACCTTTACCTTTTTACTAGGGGTTTTACATCAACAGTGCACTCCCAAGCAGAGTTACATCTTTCAAAGTCTATTGAAGTCCTAGAAGAACATAACTTTGCCAAGGACTGTACTGCAAGAACTAAGTAAACAAACATTGGCATCATCTTGTGCTGTAGAACTAATTCTGTACAAAACTAGCTTGGGATCCTTCAAGATGCCTGATTGCTAAGGTGTCTACTAGATACAATTCTGTCTGTACCTAAAGTCAAGCCTATGAGTCAGACCAGTGTTTGGATGAACTAGGGCTCTTTGTGAGCTATACTAAAGCACATTTTTTTGTGTGCTTTAAAAAAGAAAATGTAACCATTGCTTTATTTGGTCTCATACTACTTCCTAATTTGATTGCTATATTTAGAGGAAATCTAATATTGAACTAGCAATTAAACACTGGAGGAAATTTACTTACTGCTATACGTGGACACTGGCCAACAGTCGCCCAGCAGATACGTTCAGAGGGGCAAGCAGGGTTCCGAACAAGGCTGCTGAACACGCCATGTTTCTTTTTATCCTTTGATTCCAGTTCCTCCAGGAAGCTGTTAGTCCTGCCCTTTCCCAGCTCAGCAGTAGTTTTCTACCAACATTAAATAGAAGAAATACCTCAGGAAGAGAAATGAGCCAAGGGAGCTTGTGCTGTTTCACTAGCAGGCCTCATTTTGGGCAAGAGCTTGCAGAAGCAGAGCTCCGGAACCTCTACATTTTATTGTGCTCTTTCTTTACCTTCCCCCTCTCAAAAAAAAAAAACTTGTTTCTGGGCTCCATTGTTCAAACCCCCTGTGAGAATTTTGCTGAACTCTAAGATTTGACAAACTTTCTAATCTCCCCCCCCCCAAAAAAAAACCCCAGGAAAGTAACCAAAACATATAAAACTGAGTGATCACTCCATTGTGATCACTCCATTGCAGAGACTTCCCCAGGCATCCACTCACTCATCCTTCCATGCAAGCTGAAAGGGCAGAAGGAATCACCTCTGCTGGTCTCTTTGAAGTGCCCTGGCTGCAAATTCAAGCTGCTAGTCCCACAACCTTCCACTACCAGAGAACACAAACAGCAGGCAGCTGGCAGCTTCTTTTTAAAGAATGCAAGAAGCCCTTGGATCCCTTCCCCCATTGGGGATGCCCCACAACCAGGCCCAGCGCTAGGGGTTCTAGCACCTCAAGCCGAAACCCACTCCCTAGCACCCCAAGGGGTGTATTTGTGCGTGTGAAGCCCGATGATGTCACCGGAAGTTACGTTATTGGGGGTGCAAAGTACAAGCACTTGGCCCACTCCTGTGCCCAGCCCTCTCCTGCTTCAAAGGCAGCTGGAAAGACCTCTTCCCAGCTCCCTCTAAAGCAGGAGAGGGCTAGGCACTGGGCAGCATGCGCAGCTTGGCCTGCCCCTTGCCCCCGACTTCACCAAGGCTTCCTGAGCCTCGGCGAGGTCCAGGTGGCAGCGGGCGCAGCGTGTGAGGAGAGGGGGTGCCTCCTGGCACCCCTAGGCCAGGCGGTGCCCCAGACCACCGCCTACTTGGCCATCTCCCACACAATGGCTTGCCCACAACTCCTCCCCAGGCTCAACCTAGCCTTACCTAAGGCAGTCCCTTCGGCAACCCAAGCCAGGAAGCTCCCAGGAACACCAAGGAGTCCCCACCTTTTAAGGCATTCCTTTCACTTTTTTTTCCTTCCCCATTTCCACCTGCACACGATGGAGACTGGCTTCTTCTGACCACTCCCCCATTCCCCATTCTGTTTGCTTGCCTCCATCCTGAGAGTGAGTTGCTCCAAGAGGTTGGGGGTAGCAGATGGAGCTGTGAGTCATGGACCAGGGTTGGCAAGACAGTGTGGGCCCAGAGGAGCTTCCAGTCAGGGGTGGGGCTCAACAGGGCACAGGAGAAGGAAGTAAAGATGAGGCTGAGTGAGCTCGGAACTCTGGCAAACCCGCCCTCTGCTCCCTGCACTCAGCAGCAGCTTGGTAGGGGAAGGGAGGGTCCCGCAGGCCAGAGTAACGCCCTGAGTGGGACGGTTCTGGCCTGCGGGCCATATGTCTGTCCCCCTGCCATAGAGTCCACTCTTCAAAGCAGCCATTTTCTCCAGAAGAGATGATTGTGCCAGCTAGAGATTAGTTGTAAAAGCAGACCCGTAGCTAACCAGGGGCCCACAGAACCTGGTCCCAACAGTTTTTCTGTCCCCTCACCCCATCCCAGGGCCACACCCCTCTGGTGTGATTTAAATTGCACAGGAGGGGCTTGCAGGAGCAGCCACTGGCCCTCTTGTGCCTTTTAAAGGGCTCACCAATCAACTGATAAGCAGGTTCTTTAAATCATGCAGGAGGGAGATGGATGGCCTCCAACCTCTCCAGCTTTTTGCACTCACCCCCCATGGGCACTTCCCCAGTGGCCCCCTCCCCCCCTAGCTAACGGGTTGTGTAAAAGTGGGAGATGTTATATTGTTAGTCAGCTGGCCCTAATAACTAACAATATAATTTTAAAATGGCATAAAACTCGGGGAGGAGGGGGTGTACAATCTTTCTGGTCTACAAGGAGGGGAGGAAAAGGGGGAGAGATGGGAGGCCAAATAAGGATGAAACCCATCGCTGTCCTCAACCATAGGCCTAGTGGAACAACTCTGTTTTACAGGCCCTGCAAAACTGCATTAACTCCTTCAGGATCCAGATCTCAACTGGAAGAGTGTTCCACCAGGCCAGAGTCAGGGCCTTTTTGGCTGTCAAGGACAGCCGGGATGCTCTTTGAGCCAGAGATCACCATCAGGTGTTGATCACTCAAGCATATCACTCTCTGGGGCGCATACCAGGAGAGGCAGTCCTGAAGGTATGCTGGTCCCAGACCATTTATGGTTTTGAAGGTTAACACCAAAACTTTGAATCTGATCCACTCTGCAATCTGGAGCCAGTGCAGCTGGTAGAGCACTCTTAAGAGCATTCCTGTGAGCACCCTTGCAGCTGCATTCTGGACCATTTGCAGCTTCCAGGTCAGCCTCAAGGGTAGCCCTGCATAGAGCAAGCTACAGTAATCCAGTTTGGAGATGACGGTTGCATGGATCACTATGGCTAGGTCAGGGGGGCACAGGAATGGGACCAACTGTTTAACCTGGTGAAGGTGGTAAAAAGCCAGTTTAACTACATTTTTTTACCTAGGCCTCCACTGACAGGGAAGCATCCAGGATCACACCCAGGCTCTTGACGGTTACTCCAAATGTCAACAGAAAACTGTTAAGAGCCAGAAAGCTATTATTTTTAGGCTATCAGAATGGCATGAAAGCATTTGTGGACTCAAAAGACACGATAAGGCTGAGCAGAGCAGCTTCATTTTGTGAGGATGAAAGCTGGAATAGAATTCATGCCAATGAAATGCCTAAGAGTGTTGAGTTACAGCTATCTCTGCAGAGTGAGGAGGGGCACAGTAATGTAAACGGAGAAACTCCCTCACTGAGACAGAGAGAGGAAATTGCTGGCAGTTCAGACAGTATAAAGCAGGAAAGCTCTGAAGATGTAAGGTGCAAAACGCCTGAGGTCAGTCTGCCAGAGAAAATAAAGGAATACCACCTAAACGGTATGGTTATGACACTGATGTTAATCATGTGCTCAGTATAGAGTCCAGATGCTATAATAGTGTGTTAGATTTGGACTATGGAGAAGAATGTCTGACTGAAAACTAATGGAGTGTAACTGCAGAAAATAAACTCAGGTTGCCTAACTAATGTATAAGCACTAAAGAATGATGTGAGTGCTGGTGAGCTCAAAGCTGTAAAAAGAGTGAGCTTCTATACTATAAACTATACAGTATGTGCTCCAATGGAGCGGCCAGAGGAAAAAAGGATGAGCCGGGGGAGGCTATATGAGTAAACTGCCTAACTGATAAGAGTGTAAATGAGCCAAACTGATAAGAGTACAACTACTGGAACAAAAATAAAGTGCAGAACTAAACATGTGTGCTAACACAGAATCACAGAGGCAGTATAAGAAAAGGAATTAATAATGTGAATGGTAATGATTGTATATCTGAAAGCAATGCAAAAATATGAAAGCAATATGTAAATGTAACTGTGTATTAATGTTACTGTGGAACATGTGTAATATGCAATGATAAGATATGTTACAGCTGTGTGCTATACAAAACTGAGGAGGGGTGTCAGTATTGTGGAAGAAAATGACAGTTTCTAAGCACATGCTGGGAGAGTGAAAGTAACTGATCTGCCAGGTAGATCATCTAGGTGACAGGAGGTGGCTGCTTGCCAGATTGCATCAGCCTGGACAATGTCAGCATGACTCAGCAGCAAGCTGATTGGTCACCTGGGGAGATGAATTGTATAAATGTACAGAGACACTTTACTGTGTGTGTGTTATGTATGGTGGTGTTTCAGCGGAGCATTCTGTCGGTTTGGAGAGTGGAGGTGTACATAAATTGTATATAGTAGTTTTACCACTGCTGTGTGCAAGCCTTCATTCTTTGCGTCACTAAAGACCACCCTCACTAAACACTGGCGCATCAACATCCCAATCATGCTTCCCCCCGATCCAGCCACAAGACCTCCATCTTCAATGGATTTCATTTCAGTTTGCTCTGTTTTAACCAACCAACCATGGCCTCCAGACACGTCCAAAATCTCTGGGGTGGCGGCCGGCTGACCAGTCATCAACAGGTAGGGCTGCATATCATCAGCATACTGATGACATCTAAGCCCAAAACAACCAAGCCCAAAACTCCACACCAGCTGGGCGAGGGAGTGCATAAAGATGTTAAATAACATTGGGGAGAGGATTTCCACTTGTAGGACACCACATACCAGATGGTAACCCTCTCCCCTAGTGCCAACCTTTGTCCCTGAGCTTGAAGGAAGGAGGCAAACCACTGCATGGCTGTCCTCCAAACCACTGCATGGCTGTCCTCCAAATCTTCCCATCAGCAAGGCAGTGGGTCAATAGATTATGGTTGACTGTGTCAAACGCTGCTGACAGGTCAAGTTATATCAGCAGTGCTGACCTGCCTAAATCCTGCTGTCTGTTCAGATCATCTCTGAGATCTCGGCACATGAGAGCCAGCTGAATTGGTCCAATAATGGACCAGAAGATGGCCAAGGGGCCTCCAGCTCCCATACTGTATCAATATTAACTGGCAGGTTCTAGAGGAGCAACAAGACTTTATCCGCAAAAAAGAAAAAAAATCCACATTTTAATCATGTATTGTGTAAAGTAGTAATTCCTTTTGTCCATTCTGGATCTATTGCACATTAACTTTATTGGGTGCCCTTTAGTTCCAGTATTTTTAGAGAGAAAGGAAAAGTTCTCTCTATCCACTTTCTTCCCCAGGTGTAATTTTATAAACCCCTATCATGTTGGCCCTCATAAATTCTAATCATTTCAGTCTTTCTCAAAAGGTGCTTCAACTCCGTAATCATCATAGTTGCCTTCTTCTGTACCTCTCCTAGCTCTGCAATGTCCTTTGTGAAGATACAACAACCAAAATTACACATAGTATTGCAAGCAGTGTTCCCTCTAAGGTGAGTTAGTGTGAGCTAGCTCAGTTTTTTAGCCGCTGGCCTACACATTTTTTTCTTAGCTCAGGAAAAATGGCCCCAGAACAAACTAATTTATGCAGTAGCTCACAACTTTAATGCCAGTAGCTCACGAAGTAGAATTTTTGCTTACAAGATTCCACAGCTTAGAAGGAGCATTGATTCCAAGTGAGGCCACACCATAGATCTGTATTCTTATACACCAGTCAAGGACCACCCATCCTCCAAATAATGTGAAGTAAATAGTGACAGAAAAGTGCCAGCTGCTGTAGTCCTCCGCATCATGATTCTACTGGGCCTTCCAGCACTAAATACATGGGCTGTCAGAAACAAATGCACAGCATTTGCATCTGAACCTTTAAAATGATCTTTCACATTTGTTGCTACACAATCACTACACATTTGGGTTTAAAAGAGCTGGTTCCTTGCAGCCATACAGCAGCCGCAGAGAATGGCTTTTCAAAAACAAAAGAAAGTCCAAACAGGCTCAGATTTATTTATTTATTTAAAACATTGATTAGCCTTATGTAGCTCAGGACAGCTTATAGTAAAGATAAAACACATAAAATTGAATATATAAAATACATTAACATTTAAAATCATAATTCTAGGCTGCTAGTGAACTCATCTTATGTGATCCTAAATAAAACCATCTCTGAGAAGGAAGAGAGCCTGCCTTCTCACCAAGCTGTTTTTCCATGCAGAAACATTGCTGAGGTCATGGCCAGCCTACCACTAGGCAAATTAGGCATTTGCCTAGGGTGCTGGCAGGGTGGGGGCACCAAATTCAGCCCTCCCCCTGCCCCCTAGGCAAATCCCTATTTGCCTCCCCAACCTCCTCCTCTCTCCCTTCCTCACTAATTCAATGTCCAGGAAAGGGTGGTAGAGCGCTGCACTTCCCGGGCTCTTTAAAGGCTGCCTCCCCACTGATCAGCTGATCGGTGGGTAAAACTGTGCCGGAGGCTTGCGGCTCCTATCCCAGTCCTCTAGCACAATCCTGATCAGTGCAGGGAGGGAGTAGCAGTGGTGGGAAGGAAAAGTGAGCTGCCAAAAGAGCGGCCACTGCCTCCTCCCCACTTCCTTCCTAGATCGTGGGGAAAGGAAGGGGGAGGAGGCCGCTCTTTCAGTGGCTCACTCATCCTTCCCACCATTGCTGCCCCCTCAACCCACACTGATCATGATCATGCTGGAGGGCCGGCATAGGAGCTGTGAGCCTCCAGCATGGTTTTACCTGCTGATCAGCTGATCGGGGGGGGGGGTGGCATTTAAACAGCCTGGAAAGCATGGCGCTCCACTGCCTCTGAGAAGATGAGCATACATACCTCGGTAGCACGATGTCCACAAATAATAGGCTTTGACCTGTCTCCTGTGAAGGTGTCGTACGGACCTCTTATGCTGACCACACGTTTCAGCATCTCATCCATACTATTTTTGAGATTGTAAGTGCCGGGCCCCAAACCACTTCCCTAAAGTCAACCGAGAGAAAACATTTTTACCAATGCTATACATATTTGACAGATGCAAAGTACAGCAACTATTGAGCCAGTCGGGGATTTTTGAGTCCCAATCTAACTCTATTTTTTTGCACAACAAATACAATGGCCCTACTACATGTGGATGTGCAGCACCATTAACATCAAAAGACAAAGCCATCCAATAAAATAAGGCCCAGATGAGTGCTCCAATACAAATGCATGTTCATTGGAGAATTGCTTTCTTAGATGCATTTCTTGGATCTAATTCAACTTTTCTTCTCCCCCCTCCCCACACTCTCTCTCCATTTGCAGCATTCGACTCATGGTTCCTGCTGTCTGTCTCTAGTAGCTAATGCCACCAGGTTGGTTTGCAACTTCATAGCAGAAGTAAGTTAACAATAAAAATGTAAAAATTGTGGAATATGCTGGAGTGGAAGCTTCAGTGCTTTTTTTCTATTGCTCCACCAACATTGGAAGTGTTTTTCTCAGTAAAGGTAATCAGTATCTCCATGTTTTGCTATCATGAAATAAGTTGGAAACATTCTAAACAATACCCATTACCAAATACAAATTGGGATTGCATAGCAGTCATATTTGTTCTAGAAATATAGGAGGGACTTCAAGACAGAAGGAAGAGATGAGTTTTGCCACCCAAGCTTCAGCATCCAGGAGATCTCATTTGGATGAAGCAAAATGGAGAGAAAGGCAGAAATTATTCTGCATCTAAAAAAGACTAAGAAGGTATGGAGACTTGACTGCCTTCATGTACTATCCAACTATTACTCCAACTACTTTTTCATGCACTATCCAACTACTCCTACCATGTGACAAAACAATGCTGAACTTTTTCCTTCTATAGGGTTCGTAGTTAACCAAACAGGAAGACCATAGAGATAAGAAGCAGCTGAGTGAAGAATTAAGAGCCCAAGCTTGCCATGTTGGGAAAGGTGAAGCATTTTGCAGTTTTGCTGTCCATTATTCCCAGTGCAGTCACAGAGCGTTTTTCCTTCTCCTCTAGGCGAGTATAAGGATTCCCATATGTTCCTGGGCCAGGGTAGCACTCCTAGGAAGGTGACCAATAAGAAAAAGAAGAATGACTGAACAAATCAACACTACCTAATCATAAATGTCCCACAGATGGACCAAGTTGTGCCCTGGTCTCCAAAACCAAGAAGATCACTGATATAGTTTGGATTATTATCAAGTAAGTCTAGGTTTTGTTTTTGCATTTCCCAGCATGCTGATGATACAGTGATGGGGAAATCATCATTTGCCTAATTCTGTTTGTCATAGCAGGCAAAGGCATCCTGCTTGGGGCAGGGGGGCTATTGGCAACTCTAGGACGTCACTGTTTTCACTGGTACTTAATCTGCTTCTTTTCTGCAGGCAGCTTTCTAGCGGTATTCAACAAAATAAATATTTCTGTTTAATGCTTTTTATGTTTAATGCTGTTTAATGCTTTCAGGGAAAGAGCTCTGGATTCTTCTTTTCTGCCAGAACAGATGGGGGGGGGGGGGAGCAGTTGCTGGTCCTGGGCAGTGTTCCCTCTAAGCTGAGCTAGCTCACAGATTTTTAGCCTCCGCTCCAGCTCATACATTTTTGTCTTAGCTCAGGAAAGATGACCCCAGAGATTAGTATATCATCTTATCTACAATCATTTATTGACATGATTACTTAGAAAATGTAGCTAGGCATTCTTTTGCGATGCTTTGTAATGAAGGAAACATTACAATAACCCCATGAAAAATGCTGTGATTGTAGGTGTTTTGGAGCTGTATCGTTCCAGCAGGTACAACTGCAATTTTTTATTTTTCACCTACTATGCTTCATAAATAATATTATCTATCTAGTAGTAAGGATTTTTTTTTTTAAAAAAAACAAGCATTTAACTACAATGGGCAGTCAGCCTACCCATCTCTTAGATTCACAGGACTAAAATGTGTGTTCAATGTTCCGTGACCTGGATAGCCAAGGCTAGCCTGATCTTTTTAGATCTCAGAAGCTAAGGAGGGTTGGCCCTATTTAGTATTTGGTGGGAAGCCATCAAGGAATTCCAGAGTTGCAATGAAAGGAAAGTGATGGCAAACCACCTCTGTTAGTCTGTTGGCTTTGCGATAAGAGAAGCTCAGTCACTGGCCAGTTCAGACTGAGGCTTACTCACAAATTACAATAATCAGATTTGAATATTTGACATATAGTTCATTTGTGTCCCAACAGTCTTAAAACACTTAGGGGTGAATTCAGAGTAAGTTTTTCACTAACGGAAGGAACTGCTATCAGTGGAATATAACTTTCTAGCCTGCCCACCTCCCACAATGATCTCCTCACTATGTTGGTCCTGGGGGACAGGAGACCACTAAGAATGGCATCATCTTTATTTTGCTTAAATATTATGTAAAATGCAAATATAATTGAAAGTACAGAAACCATTCACATCCCTTTGGGACATCTGTATACATGTGAATGCTGCTGGGTAGATTAGTAAGTAGAAGACAAGCCATTTTAAAATTGAGTGCAAGTTTGTACAGTCAGATGACAGATTTATGAAACCCTAACCAATGTAAACATTCATACTCTTAACTCTTAGGAAAATTCCCATACACCTGTAGATTTGCTAAACAGCCACAACTTCACTGGGGGTGTAAATGTACTACAACTGTCCTTATTTACCTCAGGAACTCCTGGTTTTCAAGCCCTCATCCCTACTAACTCATTTTCCCATTTTTCCTTGTGGGGATGTCAGGTCAGATTGTAATTTCCCAAGCTGTCATTCTTTCAGATTCAGTTCCCTGACCAGGGCTCTGCTTCTACTCCATAGTTGTTCTCTTGTGCTAAAAATGGATGCCTCTGGCCTGTAAGTACCTGCACAGGTAAAAACACCAGCACTGGGAGCTATATGGAGTGCAAACAGCTGGCCTATAGCTTCAAGGGTGTATTTGCTGTGGTTAATAAGAGATTGTAGGGGGGAAATACTCCTTTTAACTTTCGTGCCTCTTAAAACAGAACAGCACAAATGGATGTGGGCTGAGGAGAGTTCTTGGCAACTCATCATAGCCAATTCTTGCTGTGGAGCATTACAAGCATCTCCCCAGTTTCATCTGTGAAACAGTAGAGGCTTCTACATTGCAACCACTGCAGACACACAGGCAGATATTCACATGTGTACAGATGTACACATGTGCTTGTGTCTCAGGCCCATTTTCAATGAAGTGAAACTTCACATCTCGGGTGTCACAACAGCCAGTAAGAACTGCCTTTTTCACAGGCACCTGATAGTGTAGCCTCCATGAAAAGCATAACCAAATTCAAAGCCAATTGCACATCCAGCTCCTGACTGCTCAGCTTCTTCCTCTAGCGTAGTTACAATACTAAGCCAAAAGAAAGCCAACCCTGAATTTAAGATGACCCCTGATTTTCAGTACTTGGAAAGAAGCCTCATCTTCTTTTAGAATAAATATACTGAGTTACAAAAGTAGCCCAATCGTCTAGGTGCAAACCGTGTAGCTCATTTACTGCACAGGTCAAAGCTGTTGATAGGGCATTTGCATTAAACTTTAAGTAAAAACATGAGGTAATCCAGTACAGGGAGAATCTACTAGAACACAAACAAGTGGCTCAATCACAGTATTAGACTAGTAATCACTTTCATCATGTCAAGATTCTCAGCATCCCTAGTTGGGATAGGGAGGCATTACTTTTAATACAGGGGTGGGGAATGTCTGGTCTGAGGGCTGTTTACAGCCCTCGAGATTACTTGGTCTGACCCTCAGGAAATGCTGGGCTGAGCCAAGCCATGTGGCGGTCTCCCTGGGGCCCGGCTGGCCGGTGGATATCGTGGGGCCCAGACACGCTATGCAGTGACCTCCCCTGGGGCCCAGGTGGCTGGCAGGGATTGTGAGGCCCAGCCACACTGTGCAGCAGCCTCCCTGAAGTCTGGCTAGCTGGCCAGGATCACTGCAGGACCTGGAAAAGTCACTGTCACAGTTCAGGTAAGTACCCCCTCATTTCTTTATTTCCCTTTCTTTCCATTTCTTCCCCCCATTTCTTTGTTTCCCTTAATTCCCCTTTCTTTATTTTCCTTTATTACTCTTTCTTTCACCATTTCTTTATTCCCTTTCTTTCCACTTCTTCCCTACGTTTTTTATTTCCCTTTCTTCTCCCCTCTATTTCCTTTTTTCCCAATTCTTCCCCCTTTCTTTCCCTTTCTTTCTATTTTTCTCCCTTTCTTTCCCTTTCTTCCTTCCCTTTCTTTCTTTCCTTTTCCCCCCTTTCCTCCCTTTATTTCCCTTTCTCCCCTCATTTATTTCCTTTTCTTTCCATTTATTTATTTCCCTTCCCCTTTTCTTCCCCCTATTTCCCTTTTCCCTTTTCTTTCTCCCATTTCATTTCCTTTTCTTCCCCCCTTTCTTTATTTCCATTTATTTTGCTTTCTTCCCATTTCTATATTTTCCTTTATTATTTTTTCTTCCCTCCATTTCATTTCCATTTCTTCTCCCCATTTATTTAGTTCCTTTTCTCCCCCTCTCCCTCCCTTTAAAGGTCTGCCAGGAGCAGCTGCAGTTTCCACATGAAGGGAGGCAGGGAGGGGTGACAGGGGTGGGGGGTGGGAGTCAGCTATCACCAGTTCAATTTGCACTTGATTATCCCAGATGGTGTGGCCTAATATGCTAATGAGTGTGTGACTGTGACGGAAAGCAATGGGTTAAGCATAAGCTGAAGACGCACAGGGCTGCGTCAGGTGACCTGAGGGTGGGGGCAAAGTGCTCTGAGCTCTCAGGGAGGGAAAAAAAGTTAGTTGAGTGAGAGAAACTGCTGAGGCAGGAGTTCAGTCAGTTGGAGTCTGACAGAGTGGAGGCCTGTCAGAGAAGTCTGTCAGTGGGGACCTGACAGAGACTGAGAGGGTCAGTTAGTGCCGGCCAGAAGGGCTAAGAGGGCAGTTGATCCTGTGAAGAAGCTGGAGACGGAGACGGGGAAGTCTTCCAGAGACTGCCAGCTGGACAAAACCAGCCAAGAGGGCTGTGTGTGTGTGAGTCAGTTAAGACCAGAATGGTCACAGACACCGGGAAACTACTCTAAAGATCTAGTAAGGAGGTTGAGGGAGTGGATGTGGGTCTGAGACACCAAGAAGGGCTGAGAGGAGAGACTCCAGTCGAGGGGTGAGACTAGACACATCGATCCCAAGAGGCCAGGCCTTGGCTAGAGGTGGAGAGTGAGTTAAAGGGAACGGTGAACTGTGTAACTGTGAAAGATCCAAGAAAGTAAAAGTGATTGAAAAGCCTGAAACAGAACAAACGTATAAGCCTGTGTAAATATCTCCCATATCCCCAGTTAAGACTTTTTGTTACAATAAATCTGTGGTTTAAGTTAAAGTTCTCGTGAGCCTATATATTTTGTGGGAAGAATAAACAAAGCTGCTGGGGTCCCATCAACAGAACAAGTAAAAATACCCCGAAGAGACGAAAATATAGAGATCCAGTGAGGCCGTGAGGTGGGCGCTGCTATAGTGACCTAATAGTAATAGTAGGGGATGTGGTCTAATATGCTAATGAGTTTCTGCTGGGCTTTTTCTACAAAAAAAATCCCTGAACCTAGGCATTCGCCTAGGGTGGCTGGCAAGGTGTGTGTGTGTGTGTGTGCCAAATTAGGCTCTCACCACATGACTTCAAATAGAAAAAACAATTATTTGCATTAATTTTGCTGGCCTGAATCATTCTCCCTCGCCAGAGCACTGTTTTTTAAGTTGATAACTTTGTTTGGCCCGCAAATGATGTTATACATTTCCAAATTGCCCTGAGCAGAAAAAAGGTTCCCCACCCCTGTCTTAATAGGATCACAGATTTTCAATATTTCTGCTTGTCACATTAAGGCTTCATTCTGGATCTACTGTCAAGCTACTTATATGAATGTCCAGTAATGCTCCACAATTCAACTATTCCATGTCTAAGGCCAGATATATTTAATCTTCTATTCTTTCCAAAGGCTTTTCAGATAATGCAATTGCTGCTAGGATAGAAGTCAATACATACCCTGATACGATCTTTAAACCTCACTTCTCCTATGTCACAAATCCCTTTAATGCTGCATGGACGATGCTTCTGGAGTTCCAGAAAATCTGTATAGTTGTAAGTACCAGGGCCCAGTTTCTGTTTCTAGGTGAGAGAATGAAGATGACATCATAAGTGTTACATGCCTGCATGTGCGCCTCTTCAAAGTTAGGGATGTCACCTAAATTCACCAAAATGTTAAATGTGAGAGAAATTTGGAAGTTCCTAACTGGGCAAAACATCAGAGAAACTCTAAGGGAAGATAAAAATGACCTTTCAGTAAGGCTGCATACATTTCTCAGATGATTGCTCTCACACATTCCTACACCAATTCCTTTGCCCAGTATCTTCTGCTGCCTACTGTAAAAAGGATCCGAGAAGGAGTGAAGGGAGAACACTAAGTCGTAATTTTCTTTTACTTCTGCAGAGGAGTTGAAGGGAAACATGACCAGGCCCCATTTTGGCCAGGAGCTCACAGGAGTGGAACTCCAGAACCTCTACATTTTATTGTGCTCCCTCTTTCTCCCCCTCCCCCCCACCCCAATACCTGCTTCTGGTCTCCATTGTTCAACCCCTCTGTAAGAATTTTGCTGAACTCTAAGCTTTGACAAACTTTCTAATATTTTTCACTACAAAAATGGGGAAATAACCAAAACATATCAAGCAGACAGATGGAAATCTTCATCATGCCACTGTGGCCACATAGGAGAAAGTAATTTTAAAAGTATGATGGGAGTAAGGTTTTATTATGACAATTTTAATTCAAGAAGTATTTTAAGGTAGATGCTGAACTGTACACCTTCCGATGATGTCAAGGGTGTGTGGCATATGCAAATGAGTTGTGCAAATGAATTGTGCTAATGAGCTCTAGCACTTCTTTTTCTACAAAATGACCCCTGAACATGACCATCAAGTTGCATAATCCTACACATAAACAGCGATCAAATTATGTTTCTAAACATACTTATTTGGAAATAAGTTTCACTGACATTACCTCTCCTCATGGTTCTGAATAACTAGGAAAGGCAAGGTCCGTTTTCTCCTTGTGTGATCCATCAAAAACAATGGGCCTTTCCCTCATATTTAATAATGACAACATTCTTGGCACAGAGTCAAAGTAAAGGAGACCCTGAAGGACTGAAACTTCCATTGTTTAAACCTGAGTAACAGCTGACTAGGCCTTCATTCAGATTAGGGACATGCAAGGAGGAGTGAGATGACTTAACAGTTCCACCTCTGCCTGATTTCACTAAGCAAAACTCTCTCCACATACATACACAAAGTTATAGCTCTTATTTTTAGAATACAGGCAAAAGACAAGGACCTATCTTTTTTATTTAAAAAGCTAACAATAGTACAAGCAGGGCACTCAACTTCAATGAGAGAAACCATGCCAGAACTAAAGGGTTAGATGCCCTTTCTCTTATTCACACAGTTCCAGTCTGAACTGCAGCCCATGTGGTTTTCATTCAGTTTTAAAGATGTTGAGATGCTATCTGCCATGCCTACTTGTGACTTTGAAGCTACAGTTACCTGGAAGTAAGGACTGTTGACCTCACTTGAAGACTTACTTCTGTATCGTTATACATGCTTAAGGTTCCCCGACTCATAATGCGGACAAATCACTGATTGTCTGGGAAATGGTTGAAAGTACATTGCCAGGTCCAAGAGAATGCTTGGGGGCCATCTACAGCAGAATGTACACAACCGACTGGGGGTACAGCTATGTGCAGGATTGGCCCCAACACTAGGCAAACTAGGCGATTGCCTAGGGTGCCAGCCTTCTGGAGGCATTGAATTGGGCGCCCCCATGTGACTCAGTGATGTTATCAGTGCGGGGGGGGGGGGGGGGTGCGCCAGAAGTTAGCCTTGACTAGGCTGCCAGACAGTCTAGGGCTGGCCCTTGCTGTGTGGGGAGGGAAGCTTTGCTCAGAGTACCCAGATTAATTGGTCATGATCTGCTTTATATTTTCAGACCCTTGAACCAGCCAATATGCAATAAACAGACTAAAGCCAAAAGCTTACCAGGAGCTTCCCTTTCTTCCATATTTCCTTGAAATTAAAATGGGGCATTTGAGTGAGCCTTGTCGCTTCCTGTGCTTTTGCCCAGTTAGAGGATGCAAGTTTCCGTGGAGCAATGGAACTGAAGCTTCCATAGTCAATGGTATAAGTGCCAGGTCCTAATCTTCGATTCTGAAGGAAATGTAAAATTAATCTTTTTTGCATTGCTACAGTTTCTTTGAAAATGGAGTAAATTCTAGCGAACAGGGCTAGGGCTGGATTGGCAATTAGACCAAGTATGCTATGGACTAGAGGGGCCCAGTTCAGTGGATACTCAGTATCCTTAACATGTTTTTATGGAGACATCCTATCTACTCTCCTTCAAATTCCACATAGCTCAGGATATAGTAGCTGTTCACTTAGCAGGGAAGTAATGGCCATGTTCACATACTTTTGGGGACTTGAAGCATGTAGAACACATGTGAACAGCAGGAGTAGAATTTTGGCATGCCATTACATTGTTGAATGGAGTTCATGCAGTGGTAGTAGAGTTCTTGTATCTTGGGTGAATGAAGACAGAATGGAGTAAATGGAGCTGTAAAATATGGGAAATGGGACTGTTTAAAACTTCCAGTTCCTTTAACACACTACTGGAGGTGGATGCGAATAGCCCCATTGAGTAAACACCTTTAGTGATGTTGTGATTTCATCTACCATTTCAAAATCCCTCACCTACTTTGCAGTAAGGGGGGGGGGGGCGTGTTTCCCACATTCCTATTAAATATGGATGATTCCATCTGGGTAGAACTTACATACATCTACAGATAGACTCACCAAGTCTGAACAGACAGATTTGCAGTAAGGGGCCTGCAGGAAGGTATTAGGTTTCTTGACGTTTGGATAAATCGCTGATACATCAAATCTAGCCAAAGAAATATAAGCAGTTACAACAAAGCTGGACTGCAAGGAGCCAAAATATCCTTATGTTGCCATAGGAACCAAAGTCATGTGACATAAGTGCCTTTGGAACAGTTATTGGCATTTAGAAACAGAATGACTGATTTAAAAAAACACATGCAGCTCACCCTCTGACAAAGAGATATGCAGGGCTTTTTTTGTAGAAAAAGCCCAGCAGGAACTCATTTGCATATTATGCCACCCCCCCCTGACATCACCATTGTTTCATAAGGGCTTTTTGCAGAAAAAGCCTGGCAGAAACTCATTTGCATATTCGGTTAGTCCCCATAATGGTTAAAGAAAGAGAGCCAAGTGGGAGATACACTCACAGAGCATTGACTTTCAATTGCAAATGTATTTATTTTCATTTACAGTCTACCTTTTCTACTAAAACTCAAGGTGGATTACAAGTATGACAAACTATTCAGTCATTCAGTAAACTGATTACAAAATATTGTAACATTTGAATGTAACAATATTTGGATCTAACTGCAAAGAGTCCTCGTTTTTAAAAAAACCTACTCAATCATCAAACAAATAACAAAATATGATAACATTTGAATCTAACTGCAAAGATTCCTAATAAAGCAACACAATACAGTGAGGCTGGGACTGAAGGGGAGTATCCATAACAGAGATAACCTCCTGAGCCATGGTAGGCATCATCTTGCTTTTAAAATATAAACATTTACATTTAACACATTACAATTCATTCTGGATTTTCCACCTGAAATAACTGATTCTCATGTAGTAAAGACATGTTATCTTACTTTTACTGCCTTTGTAATTCTACTTTCTGCATTGTTTACTGTAAACTTATTCTTAAACAGTTTGCTGTTTGCATTGTTTTCTAATACTGCAATCCTAGTCCTGTTTCATTGTTCTCCAAATGCCTTATGGTGTCTGGTTGCAACATATCCTGTAATTCCCCTTGACTCTCAGGAAGAAAGGCAGACTATAAAGTAAATAAATAAATTCTGGGCAGTGATGTACTTTAATAGAGCATTTTAAAGGTACTTTATGAATGATATTCTTAATTAATCTTCTGAAGAAATTCCAAACTTTACTGGAATGGTCTCTAAAAATAAGATCACTAACCTACACAAATATGTTTCATGCATAAACAAATGTAATTTCTATTTCAGGACCATCAGGTATGCTTTCTATTGTTTATGGGGATATTTTATTTATTTATTTATTTATTTATTTATTTATTTATTTTATTATTTATATCCCGCCCTTCCCAACAAGTGGCTCAGGGCGGCTCACAACATAAGAATTTGACATAAATAGAATTTAAGCATAAAAACAGTTAAAATAATTAATACATTTAAAATTTTAAGACATTTAAACCATTTAAAACATTAGGGACAGCAGACATCTAGTGTAACTACACTCAGTTTCCCTGTACCAGCTAGTCATAGGCCAGCCGGAAGAGGGTTGGCTTACAGGCCCTGCGGAACTGGGCGAGGTCCCGCAGGGCCCTCACCTCTTCTGGCAGCTGGTTCCACCAGGAGGGGGCCGTAACAGAAAAGGCCCGGTCCCTTGTAGATTTTAAGCGGGCTTCTTTTGGCCCGGGGATAACTAGGAGATTTTGAGTTCCCGATCTCAGTACTCTCTGGGGAACATGTGGGGAGAGACGGTCCTTCAGGTAGGCAGGTCCTAGGCCAGTGGCTGCTATCTGAGCCTCCATCGTTAAAGAGGACTCCAATAGTACCCCCAGGCTTTTGACCTTGTCTGCCGCTATCAGCGGCGCACCCTCAAAAGCTGGTAGGGGGATTTCCCTCCCCGGACCCCGATGACCCAAGCAAAGGACCTCTGTCTTTGCCGGATTTAGCTTCAGCCCGCTCAGTCTGAGCCACCCAGCCACTTCCTGTAATGCCCGGTCTAGATTTTCTGGGGCGGAGACCGGTCGGCCGTCCATAAGTAGATAGAGCTGGGTGTCATCAGCAAACTGGTGACAACCCAGCCCATACCTTCGGGCAATCTGGGCAAGGGGACGCATATAGATGTTAAATAACATCGGGGAGAGAACCGCCCCCTGAGGCACTCCGCAATCAAGCGTGCGCCTTTGGGATAGCTCACCCCCAATCACGACCCTTTGTCCCCGACCTTCGAGGAAAGCCACTGTAAAGCCAACCCCTGATTCCCCGTGTCGGCAAGGCGGCAGGTCAGTAACCGATGGTCAACCGTGACGAACGCAGCCGACAGGTCCAACAACATCAGCACCGCCGAGCCGCCCCGATCCAGATGCCGTTGAAGGTCATCCACCAGGGCGACCAACACCGATATAATGTATGCTGGGAAAGACAGAAAGCAAAAGAAGAAGACTGCAGATTTATACCTCACCCTTACAATCTCCTGTATCTTCTCCCCCCACATCCTGTGAGGTGAGTGGGACTGAGAGAGCTCTCACAGAAGTTGTCCTTGAAAGGGCAACTTCTGTGAGAGCTCTCTCAGTCCCACTCACCTCACAGGGTGTGGGGGGAGAAGATACAGGAGATAGCTATGGTTAACCCAAGGCCATTCCAGCAGGTGCAAGTGGAGGAGTGGGGAATCAAACCCAGTTCTCCCAGATAAGAGTCCACACACTTAACCATTACACTACAAGAGGAAAGGAAATGTCCCCTGTGCAAGCACCAGTCGTTTCCAACTCTGGGGTGATGTTGCTTTCACAACGTTTTCACGGCAGACTTTTTATGGGGTAGTTTGCCATTGCCTTCCCCAGTCATCTACACTCCCCCCCCCCCACAAGCTGGGTACTCATTTTACCGACCTCAGTAGGATGGAAGGCTGAGTCAACCTCAAGCCAGCTATCTGAAAACCCAGCTTCTGCCGGGGATCGAACTCAGGTCGTGAGCAGAGCTTAGGACTGCAGTACTGCAGCTTTAACACTCTGCGCCACAGAGCTCTTAATTCACTACAAGGAGGGGACAGCAAAAGATTAGATGGCTGGACAGCGTTACTGATGTAACTAACACAAATTTGAGCAGACTTCGGAGGATGGTGAAAGACAGGAGGGCCTGGCGTGACTTGGTCCATGGAGTCACAAAGAGTCAGACATGACTGAACAACAACAAAAAAATGTATGTAGTAGGGGTCTATGTGAAGGAATACGTTTGTTTGTAGCGTATGACTCCTGGGGATTTTATGACTTTGAAATTTGAACCAATATCAACATACATATCTTTACTTCATTTATACCTTGCCTTTATCCTCAGTGGGGCCCCAAAAGTTACTTACATAATTCTCTTTGTCTTTATTCTGTCCTCACAATAACCTTGTGAGGTAGATTAGGTTGAGCATGCGATTGGTCCAACATCACCCAGCAAGGGTGATCTACCAAAGGCTTGGCTTCCTTTTGCCATCCTGGAAATCAAAACTTCTAAGCCCTTGCACCAAATCTCAGATATCTGGAGGTACTACTGGAATCTCAAATACGATTACAGAAGTATCAGGAAAAGGTATTCTGAACATGCTCAGATGCACTCTCATTTTTCTTGCTTCACACATTCACGTTTGTTAAACCTTGGCATAAATTCTGCCCTATCTATAGAAATAAGTAAATAAATACAATTCAGGCTGTGATCACTCACACTAAATAATGCACTTTCAATTCACTTACAATGCACTTTCCAACTGGATTTTGCCAGTTCACACAGTGAATTGAAAATGCATTGAAAGTGCATTATTTAGTGTGTGTGTGATTGCAGCCTCAGTTTCTGGATCTTGATGATACTTTCCTTACCTGGCTGTTTGAGACCCAAATGGGGCTCCTGTAAAGCCTTTTGGTTCCATGCTGCATCCTCTGGGGTCTGGAATATAGGAAGAACTACTTTCTTGACGTGATGACAGCTAAGAATAGCTCTGGAATTTCACTGCCATGGCAACATCACACGCTTGAGCTTCTGTTGCTGTGGGAGGGGCAAGTGTCCAGGGCAGCCTGCTGTGTTCACAAGGAGGTATCACTGGTCCAACTCAGCATCAGAATCCCCATGGAAAAAATGGGACCTAGATGGGATTTAAGGCTTGTCTAGATAGCAGATTCCTCTCCAATTTGCTTGTGCTGTAGCACTAAACTATGAGTAGATAAAAGGTACCCCAAGAAGTACCACTGGTGAATACAACAAAAGCTCTTTTTAACTGGAACCTGTGTTAGGCTAGAGCCTAATCTACCATTTGGATTAGCATGGTGATTAGAACAGGGATTGGACCAGCCCACCCCATGTGATCTGTAGGTGTGAGGTGCCATGGCACCTGAGAAAGCCCACTCACATCTGTTTGCAAGCAATTTTTTACCATCTTCATAATACTTGGATGCTGATACCCAAGACTGAAAAATGTGCACTTTGTGGTAATAGTGAGTGGGGCCACATTACTCTGACAGTAACTGATGCCTCAGTTCTGATGTCATTGTACTGTATAACTTAGGCTAGTGAAGAGCAAGATTTACAGCCTTGTAGATTACAGATGTATGCTTCTGCCTCAACTCATGAAACCATCCTATCTGCACTTTCTTGTGAGGGGTGGTGGGCAGTGCCTGTGTTTAATGTCTACATGAATGTAAAGAGAGGCAGGAGGATGGTGCTGACCTTGCTGCCTATATGTGAGTACTACTGACAGGTCCTTTCAAAAGACAATAAAAATAATGGCAGCTGTACAGGGGTTTGCAACCAGCAGGGTTCAAGTTCTCAGTTTGTAGTCCACTGACCTGTAAGATGTTGCATCTCTTGCTGGGATAAAGAAGATGAAGAAGATATTGGATTTATATCCTGCCCTCCACTCCGAAGAGTCTCAGAGCGGCTCACAATCTCCTTTACCTTCCTCCCCCACAACAGACACCCTGTGAGGTGGGTGGGGCTGGAGAGGGCTCTCACAGCAGCTGCCCTTTCAAGGACAACCTCTGCCAGAGCTATGGCTGACCCAAGGCCATGCTAGCAGGTGCAAGTGGAGGAGTGGGGAATCAAACACAGTTCTCCCAGATAAGAGTCCACACACTTAACCAATACACCAAACTGGCTCTCCACACCACACCAAACTTGCTCATAAACCTATATGCATTCCATTATACTTGCTTCCCATGCTACTGGCACAGTACATCTTGGTCCTTTTGATCTGTTACATTTGTATCCCACTTTTCCTCTAAGTATTAAGGGTGGCAAACATGAAGTTTCTTCTTCATCCTCACAACAACCATGTGAGGTAGATTAGGTTAAATAAAGTGATATACCCAAGGTCCTGCACTGAACTACATGGCTGACTGGAGTTTTGAATTTGTATCTCCTTGGCCCTAGTCCAAGACTCTAATGGTTAGTGAATTAGGCTAGGGCCAAGGAGCTGCCAAACATAAGGCCCAGGCACCAGAACTGGATTATCCAGGCTCTTATCTGACCCATGAGCAACTGGTGTGAGAGGGGAAAGGCAGGAGGCTGCTCGGGGGGGAAGATGGGTGAGCACATGATGAGGTGAGTGTGGTTGAAGCTTTCAAGAAATAGAAAGGAAATTGCTAGAGGACAGGATTTTGAGGCTGAGGTGAAATAGTGTAAGGAGAATAGCAGCAAAGGTGGAGTAACAGGAGGCATGGTGATTTTTTCCTCCTGCCTACTCCAACCACAGCTCAGCGACAGTTGGCAAAGCCACTACATGAAGAGGTGGAGCCAGGCAGCTGGCTGCTGCCACACCAAATGGTGTGTGGGGCTAGCAAGAGCAAGTGCACAGAGTGATGGTTTGCCAATGAAGGGACAGGGCCAGCAGAGGAGGAGGGTTGGCACTAGGCCCATAGCAAGGGAGTGGCCTGAGGATTACTGGCCCTACCAATCAAATCTCTTTGAAACCATTATGGCCCCTCCTTTCAGTCCCCACACCTTGCAAGAGGTGTTTTGCATGCATTTGATGCTGCTTTGCAAAGACAATAAACTTGTCTATTGTGCAATAAACACATGCTAAAGAGATGCAATCCTTATCTATAAATTTTGAAGGCCAGAGGCTCAATCTTGAGTCAGTGTGAAAAAGGGAGGGGACCTACAGTGTCAGTTGCCAGCCAACTGGAGGAACATTATACAGACCAAACATTTGTATTTGTCTTCATTATATCTAGATGCAGGTGGGCAACCATGTTGGTCTGAAGCAATAGAAAAAAGTAGGAGTCCAGTAGCACCTTTAAGACTAACAAAGCTTTGTTCAGAATGTAAGCTTTAATATGCATGCATACTTCTTCAGACAAAGAATGAGGTACAGTGAGCAGAGCTACATATAGCTGGTGGGCAATTTCTGAAGTATGCATGCACATGAAAGCTTACATTCTGAATAAAACTTAAAGGTGCCACTGGACTCCTACTTCATTATATCTGTAATCATTAGTGTCTTAGTGATACACCAGAAACATTAATAGTAGCATTCATTATATAGGTAATGGTTAGCATTTTTAAAATAAACTTCAAACATCTTTTGACTTGCCTGCATTACTTATTCATTATTTTAGGTATAATATATTTAAACAAAACATGTGCTCCCCTAAATGAAAATCCTGTCTGTGCCCCTCCCCCCAATGAAAAATCCTGGCTACTGGCCTGGCTGGCACAAGGATTAGAAGGCAACTAGACTGTCTTGTACATGCTGCTCTGAGTGGAAAGATGCCCTAGCTTCAAAAGTGAGTGTGAGTGGAGGAGTGAAGAGGAAAAGGAGCACCACTGTCGCCACCATATGTCTGAACAGTTATGGAACTGGGAGGCAGAGGTTAGTGTTGGGGGGGGGAGGGGCGATGGCAACCTCCCTTTTCCCTCATGCCTGTTTTCAGCCCATGAAGGAAAAGGGGTCGCAGGAGAACAAAAAGGATGCCCTGGAGATTTTGGGAACAGCCTTTCCATCAGGCCTTCCTCTCAGCCCCACTGCTTCTGTAGGAAATGCAGGAGGGATGAGAACTGGCAGCAGGGGGATCTGGGAGAACCAGGTTCAACCCAGCCCTCCTGAACCAAGAACCTGTCATCTTGGTCACCCAGGGTCAGTTGTTCATCTTGGACCACCTAACAGGAGTGGGGTGGTAGTGGTAGTGGTGAGGATGGGACAGCAGAGGGGGAAGTCTGGTGTTCCTCCTTGAGATCCTCAGAGGTAGGATGGAGGAAGAGAGGGAAAAAATAGTGAGAGATGGATTGTAGTGGTTCTCGGCTGCTGAGGCTGGGTATTAGGGGGGAGATTGATGAAAAACGACAACTGATTTCACATTAGGGGTTTGCTACAGTTTCTCTGCGGATTTCTTTGTTCCCGATCATTTCTGCGGATTTCACACCATTTCTCTGCTGTGGGGTAACTTCGGGGTGACTTCGCGCGTAGCTCCGCAGCAATTTTTTTGCATTGCAATCAAATTGGCATCAGAAGCCTTTTTCTATTTTTTTTTAAAGCCCATGCTTGGTTGTATTATTGGGTAATAATGTAACAACGTAACCTATGGCCCTTCCCCACTGTTTTTGCGGGCTAACTAAATCACGTGTGGTGTTTCAGCCTCACTATTGGCTCAAGCATACCTTAATATTGGTGGTAGCATCCCCCATAGCCATTTCTACTGTGATATCACCACTCACAATGGAGAATCTTGATACGGAGACTTTGGCGTGCATTTTTTCTATGCTAGAGGTACTTGTTCTGTGTCTACACGCAGCAAGGCAACTCACCAATGCACATGCCAATAGATCCCGGAGGTGAAGGCGCAATTTTAGGTCTCTAGTCTCATCGTCCCATAGCGGCATTGGACTGCCTAGAATGTGCACTTGCCTCAATGTGCTTCGTTGGCACTATCTTGCAGGCTTGCGCTTCTCACCCAGGTATTGGGTATACCCACTTAGCATAGGTTGGTGGGAGAATTACGTGCTTGCTGTTTGGAGTGATGAGCAATGGATAACACACTTCAGGATGAGCAGAGGAACGTTCCTGGAGATCTATTCCGTTGTTAAGGATAAAATGGACAGACAAACAACAAGGATGAGGTCTCCTGTCCACTCCGAGAAACGGCTCGCTGCAGGAATCTGGTACCTTGCTAATGGAATAACCTATCGTCTGGTCAGTGTCCAGTTCGGCATCGGCGTGTCCACTGTTCATGGAATAGTGATGGAGGTTTGTGAAGTCCTCAAGTCCCGCTTGTTTTCCAAGGTCGTACGTCTTGGTGATGAGATTGGAAAGGTATGTGTTTTTTAAAAAATTTTCCTTGCAAGTTTTGCATTACAACGCTATATCAGTTTCCAAGCTACATTTGCATTATTACGTTACAATTAAATGCCGTATAGGAGTTCCCATCGATAATATGTGGTGATTGTATTGCATTATGCTGACAACCGGTACCTGATCCACTCTGTTTCATTATTCAACAGATTATGTATGGCTTCGGGAAGCTTGGGATGCCTCATACCATCGCAGCTGTAGACGGCACGCCCATACCGATACGCGCGCCTGGGAGAAAATTTGATGGATTCGGTAATCGAAAGGAGTACTGCTCGGTGATCCTCCAAGAGACGGTCGATCACACAGGCCGGTTCATTGATGCTGAGGTTGGGTTCAGTGGCAGGACCCATGATGCCTTTGTTTTCGCGAACAGCAACCTGTGCTCTGCCATGGATTCCGGAATATTTGTACCTGGAAATCCACTGGTGACTATGGGCAACGTGAGGGTCCCCCCGCTTGTCTTGGCAGATGGAGTGTACCCACTGAGGCCTTGGCTGATGACTCCATTCAGGACACCTACAGGGGCCATCCAGAAAATTTGAATAAGAGGCAATGCAGGGCACGGAACATCGTAGAGCGGGCTTTTGGAAGACTTAAGGGTCGTTGGCGTGTGCTACTTTCAAGACTCAGTGCTCAGCTTCCTAACGTTTTCTCCATTGTCATGCATGCGTTATCCTTCACAACCTATGTGAAGAAAAGGGGCATGAGGTTGAACTTCACATGGCAGAGGTGGAAACAGCATTATGCCCTGAACCAGACGATGATGACTGCAGGGCTATTAACAGGAGACAATTAGAGAGGGGAAAAATTGTGCGCAATGCTGTGGCTGAGTTTATTTACAGAAGACGTAGGTGAATTCTTAGATGAATCTGTCTCACTTAACATTTTGCATTTGCGCAGTAACGTAATTACGTGATAACGTTGTTTAAAATGTTTTTTAAATTTTCAACTTCTTGAAATAACGTATGCTTCCACATAATAAAGTTGCTGCATCATCTCCTTGCTACTGTATTCCTCAATACCTTTAATAAAGAATGTTGTCTTGCCTAAAACAATACAATAGCATTTTAAAATCATTTCTAGGGGGGCCAAATCTGTAGTCTGGCCCGCTGCATTTCTTCTGCTTCTGTCCATCTGCACATGCGTTGCATTCTGATTGGATAATTCAAAATACAGGGGGGTGGCTGATATCTTGCTTGGTCGAAACTGCATTGTTACGATACTACATAACAAAAATGGCTGTCAGGCGGAGAAGAGGCACGTTCTGGCAGCGGGAGGAGGTCAACGCAACGCTTGATATTGCAGAGAGGAGCGGCCATGTGGGGGAGCTTATGTCAAGCACCCACATGGAGACAAGGGCTATTTATGAGGCCATTGCAAGGAGGCTGGGAAGGAGGGGCTACAACAGGGCCGTGGAGCAGTGCCGGTCCAAGTTTAAGAGGCTTCGCTGTGACTTTATGGCGAGTCTGCAGGCCTGGGGAGGAATACCGAGGGCGTCAGGGAGAACACCCTATCATGACAGGATGGTGTGGTTGTGGGAGCTAGCAGGGAGACCGCGTTGGGAGGATAGGCACCATGATTGTGAGTATGATCCCAACATAGTAACAATCACCCCATTATTACTGCTTTAAGGCATAAGTGCTATGACAGAACCCTCTCCAACCCCACTTCTCTGTTATGATATTGCTCCTATTAAAAAAAAGGGGCCTAAAGTTTGCATAGCAATTCCTGTTCAATAGCCCATGATGGCATGGGCCAAGCTTACACTCACCAATGTAGTGGTGATGACCCTCAAATTATAAGTTAACTTACAGGACTCATTAGATGCATCTTAGATGCTTCAATGCTTATGGGAATGCATTTTGTTAACTAATGGGTAGTCTGCTGTGATGTAAGATGCCTTTGGCTGTGTTCTTGCATTGGTAGGCAGAGGCAGTCATATCAAGTATCGTGGTTGGATTGTAAATCCCTGTTCTTGCATGTATGAGTTTTCTTCGTTCCAATGTCTAACACTGCTTCCATCACATATAACAGTTGACACCTGTCCAAGAGTGCCATTGCTTGGGGAGGATGCAGAGGATCCTCCAATAGAAGACCCTGCAGTGCCAATGGAGGGGCATGCTGGCACGCTGCCTCACCCAGCCTCCACTGCTTCAGGTGATGCACACTCAATTCAATAAATGTGGCCATGTTCAGGCATGGGGCAACATAATATATGTTACAGCAACCAGATGTTGAATCGTGATGGCTAATAATTTCCCATTAATTGTGGCAGTATATGACTGACACCAAGTGCTTAGCATAACTTTCTTTATTGAGCAAGGGAGGGTGGGTGAGGGGTGGAAGAAGGCATTAAGTAAAGCATAAAGGAAGGAGGGAGGGCAAGCATGAAGCGAGGCACTTAGTTAGGTCATGACGGGAATAAGTAAGGCAGAGAGGGTGGGTTGCAGGGAGGGAATAAAAACACTGGACTGCAGTGAAAACTATGGCTGTCTGTTAGTATGCAGGCTATCATCATGTTCAATCTAAGTATGCTCATACAATATTTGCAGAATGCATGTTCCTCAAGTACTAAATATGTTACGTGACACATCTTAGGTGAGACAAGCCCAAGAGGCGAACAGGAGGAGCTGCAGCGGGCACAGGGAGCAGAGGAAGACACTCGCATGGAGGCTCCAGAGGTGCTTGTGGAGGAGATTCCCAGCAGCCAGCAGCGTAAGTTGTCAGCAACTTCTGGTGCTGCAGATGGAAAAGACTGGGCATGGAGGAAGAGGTGGAAAGAGAGTAAATTTAAGTATTACATTATGCCACATATAATGGATAACTTTGATGATTATATTAGTAAATTATTTTCAGTAACATTTAATGATGGTGAATGCCTGCTTCTGTACCAGCACTAAGTGCTCCCTTGCTGAAAGGCAGTGAAGTAAGCCATGCTTAATGAAAACACTTGTTAATAATAATAATAATAGATTTTATTTGTATCCCGCCCTCCCCGCCTAGGCGGCTCAGGGCGGCTAACAACATTTTATGCATTTACATTGATAGATAAAAACTTCAAATTTAACAATTAAAAATTAAACATATAAAAACCAGTTAATAGAATTAAAATACATAATTTAAGTTAAATTAAATATATCTGGCAGCAATAAAGATATTCTGGCGCTGGTTCTGCCTGTTTAAATAGTTCCAAAGTAATATAGATGGCGGTTCCTTTGTTCACAGCATTCAGCAGTCAATGTCAGTATACGCTTGTTTAAAAAGGACGGTCTTGCAGGCCCTGCGGAACTGGTCAAGGTTCCGCAGGGCCCGCACTTCCTCCGGAAGCTGGTTCCACAGTGCAGGGGCCGCAGCTGAAAAGGCCCGTGCTCTGGTGTTTTGGAGCTTGACCTCTCTCTCTGTTAGAGCAATGCATTCCATTGTGACAATTGGCTTAGATGGAGGGTGTTCTTTCATTGCAGGGGCATCTGGAGGAAGTTCATAACAGCGCGTCATAGGCCCCGGGGAGAACTTTATGGCTTCATTAGAGTGCCTAGAGGCCCTGTGCAGGTCTACATGTGAGTGCTCACTAAAGTTATGTCATGGCCTTCATTTGCATGTATTACACTTACTTGGTTTCCTCTTCAATTGCAGTCGCAGCGTTCAGTAGAATAATGGACAGCATTGAGAGGAGGTTGCGCCGCCTTGAGAGGGAGCAAAGGGCGATGCTGTCCAGAAGAGATGCAGTGGAAGGGGGTGGGGTTGTTGGGGAATAATTTGAGTTGTGTTACAAATTTTCACCATCATGCTGAAATAGCACCAGAATGTTAATTTTAGAAAATTTTAAATTAGACTGTTTAAAAGTAGCTACTGTTTTTAAATATTTATTGTATAATTTACTGTATTTGATGTTGTTAGCCGCCCTGAGCCTGCTTCGGCGGGGAGGGCAGGATATAAATAAAATGTTGATTGATTGATTGACAAATAGTTCAATATTTAATATTTTTTACTGTTTTATTAAGAGTTTAATGTTAAAGTTTATAATATATGTTTTTTGAAGTCACTCTACGTCTCTCTGGTATGTTGCCATTGCACTGAATTGGTTTTCAGTCCCACATAGTGTGATGTGAAAAACATAACTTTATTAAATTTTTAAATAACGTTATAACATAGCAATAGTCAGTAAAACGTGAAAATTACAACCAAACAACTGCATTTTAGGAATGGGTCGCCCTTGCTTTCAAGCATAGCAAAACAAATTTTACCTGCGTTAACAACAGTGAAGCATCAAGGAAAGAAGGGCTATAAGTTTTAAATTTGTTTGATGAGCATTCCCTCTGCAAACCAATAAATAACATTGCATGAAAACACAACAAAATAACTTAACATTATAGCAGTACTTACATCAGTAATTGTTCCAGTGCTATTTTTGTGCCACTGTCAAACCAAGCTTCCCTGCAGTTATCCTTATATAGCTGTATGGAATTTTGATTATGGCTCAAAATAGACCCGCTGCTTTCCTGTGCATGATCTTTTTCCCCCCTACGTGAAGCCACAGCGGTGTTACTTGTGGAGGGAGTATTGCCCAGGAGGCTCTGACTCTCAGGCATAGTGTCTTCTGCCAACACTGGGTAAGTTATATCTGATGGCAGTGTTCCCTGATCCTGTTTGCAGTCACAAAAAACGTAGTTGCTGATGTGTGACAGATGGCAATGATGCTCCACTGCCTGCTATATCACTGACCCTTGTATTTGCCCTACTGCCCTTAATAATGTCAACTAAATTGACTAGCAGACCTACGGCTGCCTTCATCACATCTACAGTTTTCTGAGTTGACTCATCTGATGCCTGTCTGTCACGCTCACCCTCCTCTGCTAGGACAGAGAACTTTTTGTTTTCAAGCGTTACCAGGCTGTCAAATCACTCCATGGCATCAGCATGTTCAGAATGACTTTGATTCATCATTTCGGTGGCCACTGCATTCAGCATAGCAACCCTGCATTGCCATTGTGTCTCATTTTCTATTTTCTCATCTTTCTTTTGCGGTCTTGGTGATACCGGCCTCTCATCTCCTGAAGTATCTGAAAGCACAATGAGGCAAAACTTAGCTTGGCGGAAGTGCTGTGTTCCTATAAGTCATGCTTGAAAACATAAAATGTGGAGTAATCACCAAACACATGAGCATACCTCCTTCCCCTCCTTCCTGTTCCGACAGGACAGCTTCACCTTCTTGCCTTTCAGTCACGCAATCCTCTTCCTCATCAACATCATCGGAAAGTGGCACAGTGCTCCATTCTCCACCTGCTTAGGGATCACAAATAGAAGTGTCAGTTAAAGTAATACTTTCTAATGTATCTTGTTCTGAAAAAAAACCAATTCCTTTTTAACCCACTGTGAATACATAAAGCAGTCTCCTCAATGCCAATTATTTCTCCACCACACATTGTTCTGAGTACATAACATTGCCGTATCAGGGTTATACCTGTTAAAAGTTCAGCGTTGCACATTTGGATTTTTGTCATAGTCAATGCTCTTAATGTATAGGAAAGGTATGCATAGGCCACATCCATCATCTATCATTGGTCTGTGGAAGACAGGACTGCGTGCTGCACTTACCCCTCATAGACTGCTCAGTGAAACCTGGATCTTCCGCACGCAGGCTTTGTTCATCAAATGTAGTATGACTAGTCACACAGCTGGACCCTATAGAAATGTTGAGAAATGAATCCTATTTAGGTACTGCAGGGAGGAGAAATAGCAGCAGCACACAGGAACCATCACTGTAGTTTAATGCTTTGAGGGTTTAGGGCTAACAATTAAACAACCATTTCACCAAAGAGAGGGGTGGGCGGTATTGATTTTCCACCTCATCATTACTGTCTGTTTTAACACACACACCCCACTGTATCATAAGGAGCCCTTTTTAAAAAATAATAGGGAGACGTTTCAATGCAATTAGAAGTGGAGAGCAGTCCCGAATGTTGGTTTCATTGGGGGTAAAATAGGGGGGTTTATTCAAATAAATTGATGGTCAAGGAACACCACGTGGTCAAGAAACTCACCTGGAGTGGAGTCAGGGGTGTCAGTGCTGAGATCTGCAGTGTTGATACTCTCAAGGTCCCTGCCAAACATGTCCTCTGATCCTGGATTAGGCATGTTCTCCTTGTTTGCCTTATAGAACTGCATTTTATAGCTTTTCTTGAGTACTGTGGGTCGCACGAACCTATTGTTCTTAAGGATGCGGTCCAGCACGTTATAGTAAGGGCAGAACACTGGGGATCTTCCAGTCCGCGTGTTCTGGGTAACGCATCTTTGATAGTCCCCACGCAAGCCCTTTGTTTTAGTGCGGCACTCAAGAGCAGACCTTTTGTGTCCCTGGGCATGCATTTCCCTAGATATTCTCTCATAAACATCAATGTTTTTGTGGCTAGCAGCGAGCGCCTTCTGTATCTTCTCCTCACTCCAAATGGTCAGCAAAGCTTCTGTTTCCCATGCACACCATGAAACACCACGTGTGCCCATAGGCTTGCTGCTTGAAGCCATTGCTCACCTGTACTGTACTGTACTGTTGTGTGTGCGGTGGAAGAGACTGCAAGCTATGCAATGGCGTCTGCAGCTTCCAACCCCTTCTTCCTCTCAGAGTTCTGTTCCACTCATGGAAATTATGATGACAGCAGGGAATCGCAACCTGATTTGTGGCTTCAACGCAAAGCCTGCCACCATTGGCCAGCTAGCAGTGAAGTGGGCGATTCTCTGATCCTTGTGTAGGAGTCACAGTCCTTGCGAGATTCCTCAAACCCCCCCACCACCAGGTCAGCAAACATACACATGGCGTCAAAGTAAACTTATGAGCATACTGAACCTTACATTCCAAGTGTTATTGGCGTTAAATCTGCAGTTGTATAGCACACTGCCTTAATGTGTTGTAACGCAATAACAATAGTATAAAATAGTAAAAAAGTAAAAATAAAAGCACTGGAGAAAAATAAGGCGAGCACATTTCACTATGTGGATGGGTACTGTAGACCAACAGGACTGCCCACCTTGTGCAACCCTCATGTATGCATATATTACATAATGCATGCGCATTCTGTGGTAACATTGTAACGCAATTACAGAACATAAAAATAATAATATAGAAATGATAGAATAATAAAGGAGGCACATGTCATTAGGTGGATGGTTGCTGTAGACCATCACGACTGCCCACTTGGTTCAACCCTCATGGATGTTAACTGGTATAATGCATTGAATGGCATGAATGCGATCGATTGGATTGCGAAATTGCGGAATTGCGTTGTAACGCAATCAAGTTAAGCTTTAAAAAAATGGCGTATAGAGAGGACATGTCAGAGGTAAACTGCTAGGTTCTACGGCTGATGATTTTGCTTGCACCATCAAAGGGAGAGGGAGTGGGAGGACTAAGGCAATGGTGGGTAACGCCCCCAGGAGCTGTCGCTGCGGAACAGGATTGATTTTCCCACTGAAAGCTCTGCGGATTGAATCCGCAGGTTTTTGGAAAGTCCGCTGAAATGAGCATCCAGATACTGCAGAGTGGAAACCGTAAAGCCGCAGATCAAAACGAGGATGTGGGGCAACATGTGCGAAATCCAACAAATGAACCGGAGAAAAAAGGGATGTCACTGCAGTTTAAACACTAGTGCGAAAATGGTTTACCTTATTTACTTGCAAGGAAGATTACTCCTCTTCTAAAAGAGCTATATACACAAAAAAGTAACTTATTTGTATAGAAATGTAAGATACTTCTCCTTTTATGGTATCCCTTAGCAAAAACCTAGTCTTGCATGTGATTTAATGCATTTACTGGGGCTTTTGTGGGTTCCCCAGTAAATCAGTTGCTTTCACCCCTAAGAATCAATTGCTTTTGTTTGTATTTTGAGTAAAAAAATAATATCATTAATTGGGTTTACCTGTGTCATTTATAAAGTTTATACCTCCAGTACCTAGCAATACATTTTATGGCACACATGGCCAGCCAGACAAAGTAACATTTAAATCAGATCCAGCCCTTGTAACAAATGAGTTTGACACCTAGAGTCTAACCACTGCACCACACCACACTGCACCACACTAACTCTCTGAGCACCTACTAGATATGATGGGCACAGAAGACTGCTGACTGACTGTTCTTTGTTACACTGATCTCTTGCTAATGGCTAAGTGGCTCAGTTTTCCCTGAAACCAACCTTCAGAAGGTGACAGCCATTACAGCTTGAGGGAAAGTATCAGTCCCTGGAACTTATGAAGAGCCTGAGAAACAGTTTGGAGTTGGTTCTAAAAATGGGCATGAACCAGCCGATGAACTAAAGTTCATCATGAATTTTGGCCATTTTGTGGTTCATGAAGCAATGTTCGCAAACTGAAGAACCAGCATGAACTTTCACAAATTTTGATGCGGTTCATGATGGTTTGAGAGGTTCACGAAAAATAGCTGTTTGGTTTAAATGGCTCATAGCTTTAAAAAGTACCAAACAAAAGCCACAGGGAGCAAAAAGTAAGGGTTTAAACTTTAAAGGGCTCACAACCCAATATGAACAGGTTCCACTTACAAACTGGCATATCAGTTTGTGATTCAGTTAGTCCCATCCCTAATTGGATCTGCAGTTCTGAAAAGGATAAAGAGAGAGACTTTATAGGGAGCCACCTCAACTAGAGTTCAGCCTCTGGAAGTTAGTAGCCATGCTACCTGCTGGATGAGCCCGTTTGATTACATATTCACAAATAAAATGAATATTTAAAAAGACAACAGTATTCCCACAATCTAGGGCTACATTCCAAGTGTTCTAAAACACTGGTGGTAATGGAGTGGGAATTATAGAAGTGTGATCTACAATCTCTCAGGCTAGCCTATTTCGAAAGGCATGTTAGGCTTTAATAAACTGAAATACAATTCAAAGAGAACAAAATAACAGAGCTCTTGTAATACTTTGCAGGCTAATGAATGTTTTATGCCATCAAGAGGCTGGTCTTTGTACTGTCTGCACACTATGACATCATGCCAGGTCTTGCTGTCTTGCCCCTTACTGACAAACAAGGGGGATCAACTGAACTAGGGCTTTGTCTGGCCTTTGCTTTCTGTCATTCACTGCACAAATGACAACCCTGAACAGCGGGCTGGCTGGGGAATGACAGGCATTCTGTTGCGCTCCTCCCTTTCAGAACCCTTTCCGGACACCACATGAATCAGTTAAACCAGAAATACAGGTAAAGAAAAAGGTGCAGGAGGTAGAAAGTCAAACATTCTATGAGGAAGCAGCAGAAAAAAAGCAGAGAAGCAAACACATTGGTTAAGAAAAACTGGAGCAGCTGATATTCTTCTTAGTAGGAAAATGGAGGAACCCGACGTGGATATTGATACGCTCATTGATGAGATGGATTATATTCCTGGTCACTTTCACCTAGATATGAATTTGAATTTTGAATCCTCTTCACCTATGAATTTCCAAGGGAGAGACTTGAAGTTAAAACGAGAAAGCTTAACCTATGAATTAGAATTTGAAACTGGCTCCCAGCAGTTTGCCATCAGAAACCTCCTTGGAGTCTTTTCTTTCTACCTGGAGGACATGGAGCATGCCAAGGAGATTTTCCTCCACATCATCCAGGAGGACCTGGAGAATCTGAATGCCTGGGCCAATCTGGCCTATGTGTATGACCAACTAAACAATGAGCAAGAAGTGGCTAAGTGCACCAAGAGACTTTCCCACCTCATGGGCATGGATTCCAGTGACAAGCTTCCAGGGGATCCCCAGCTCAGAGCTGCCCGGTGCTTAGCAGAGCAGGGCTATGCATATACATTTGATATTGGACTGATGAATGAAGAAGAGAAGCTGCGGAAACTGACAGCCGGCCTTGCTCTCTATGGGAAGGCTCTTGCTTATGGGAAGCAGGTAGACAATCATACATTTTATGTTACTATTTTATTAAGGACAGGGTAGAGAGGAAAGGAGTTAAGACAGATAACGAGGGGTTGTAGCTCAGTGGTAGAGTCAAATGTCTTGCAAGCATAAAGAAAACATTTGCATCTGTTTTTTAAAGCCCAAAAGTGGACACATGCAAAGGGGAAATATAGGACAAAAGGTCTAGATATGGACTGCTAGTGGATCAATAAATACCCCAAGATCCCTGCACCAATTTCTAGTAGTTTCAGTGTTCAGAGTAGATGCTTTTTGGTTCCTGTCTGCTATCTAAAAAAGGTGCAACCTTTTGTATGCCTAGTTTATAGTTCTCTTGCAATAATCACTCACAAAAAGGGCAGGTGCCTGAGATGGAACTCTGTTTGCTAAAGCTTAGTGTTTGCACTGAGGCTGGGTAGTATTTATCTTTAAACTGCCAATGGTCAGCATGCAAACTTCTTAAGACATGAAAAGAACCAAAAATAGGCACTTTGAAAAGCAACACTAAAAATTTCTTGTGGTATATTTGCCCCTTTGGCAAGGCCAAATAAAAATATTGCTCTACTTTTTGTAAGCTGAGAAAATTCCATCTTTCAGCCATATCGGCAGGCTTGTTTCAGCGAAGATAATTAATCTTACTTAAAAGTAAATCCTGCCTCTTCAATGGAATTTACTCCCAAGTAAATGTACATAGAACTAACCAGTTGGGTAACCAAGGTAGTTCATTGTTGGAAAACAAAACAGAAGTCTAGTGGCAACCTAAAGACTAACAATGTTGATTTAAGCAAGACCTTTTCAGAGACAGACCTCACTTCTTCAGATACAACAGCAAGAAAGAAACTCCTTTACCACAAGGACTGCAGCCGTTCTGTTGCAGTTTTGCCAAATAATGACAGATTTACTTTCAGATGTGTTCTATATAGTTTGTAGGTTGCACACCATTCACTCGGCATGCCTTTTGCTCATTTTTAAAAGATGTATCTGGGAAACTACACAAAGCAATGTAACCACTGAATACACAGAGAACACTCAAACATAGTTCCTTCAGAGGGGCTGTGGCTCAGTGGAAGAGCCTCTGCTTTGCATGCAGAAGGTCCCAGGTTCAATCCCTGGCATTGCCAGTGAAAGGGATCAAGTGATAGGTGATGTAAAAGACCTCTAGTTGAGACCCTGGAGAGCTGCAGCCTGTCCAAGTAGATAATACTGACCTTGATGGGCCAATGGTCTGATTCAGTATAAGGTAGTTTCAGGTGAAGCAAACAACAACAAACATTCAAACATGTTTTAAATGACTCTGCCTTTTCCATTTACCATGGGAAAACAGCTTTTATTCAGCAACAAAAAAGACTACTGTTATAAAGGTGTTGTACTTCCAAATAAGACCTAAAGGGGGGGAAAGGAGGCAATATGATCTGAGGCTGATTCTTGCTTTGTTGTAAAAAGCATCTGGCAGCTGATGTTCTGACTGTATCTGATGAAACTTCACTGCATATTTCCTACTTGTTTAAAGATTGGCATCCTGCCTCATGTTTACAGCTTGCACTTCAAGAATGATATTACTGCCCTAACCTGGATAGCCTAAGCAAGTCTGATCTTGTCAGATCTTAGAAGCTAAACAGGGATGACTGTGGTTAGTACTTGCAGGGCTGGTGCCAGGTTTTTTGTGCCCTAGGCCAAGGCACCCTGCCACCACTGCCCTTCCTCCCCCACACCCCCAGGCAAAGCCAGGCCAGGGCACCCTGCTGCCGCCCCCCCCCCCCCGGCCTGCCCTGGAGTGCTACAGGCCTTTCAGGAAAAAGAGGAAATTCCACTAGGTGTAGCTTCTTGCAGAGGGCTAGTTTGGCACAGCAGTTCAGTGTTCCCAGAGGAGAGTGTGCCTTTCTTCTCCCGGGATGCCATTGCTCACTGACCCTCCTTCTCTCTCTCTGGTGCAGACCGGGGCAGCAGCACCTTGTCGCTGCTACTTGCCCACCATCTTCCCTTCCTCAATCCACCTCCCAGAACAAGAGAGAAGGGCGGGGGGAGCAACAGCTGTGCCACCGCCTCCTTCTCTCCCCTTCCCTCTGCAGTCAACTTGCCCTGGTGGAGACAGAGTAAAGTGGCAATGGCTGGGGAAGAAAGGAGGATGTAGCTGGCACCACTTCTGGATGACTTGTTGTCTGCCCATTTTCCCCATTGATCCACCAGTGGCTTCTACCATCCACCTTGTTTGGACATGACCCATCCCCCGCCTGCACCTTCCTTCTCTGTTGCAAACCTTAAACCCTCCTTGTCTCTTCGACAATTCAATAGCAAAGACTTTTTCCTCTTTCCTTTCCACCCCCCTTGCCCAGCCTCTCCAGGAAGCAGTTGACTCACTGTAACCCTTTCAGTACTGCAGACAAATGAATGAGAAAAGCTTCTTCCTCCTGTCCTCCCCTCCAGGCTCCGCACCCAGATGCAGACAGACCGGCCAGACTTCATCCAGGCTGCCCTCAGCCGCACCCTCTGATGTAGCTTCATGGGGCTGCTCGCAAGTAACTCTGCATGCAGTGTTGCTACTAGGGGCATCCCCAAATCCCAAACCCCCATCCCCAGTACCCAGCTTCCTATTCACTCTTGTGCCTCCCTTTAGAATCAGGTGTAAATCTATACCGTTTTCGCACACAGCTTACCTCGCAGTCACAATCCTGTTCCCTCCGCAGCATCCAGTCAGATTTCCCACCATCTGCGGCGGAGTTACAGGAAGTGCCGCAGCTTCTGCATAGCAAATGTAAACTGGGTTTTAGCGGTTTACGTTTGCTACGCAAAAGCCGCGGCACTTCCTGTAACTCCGGCACAGATGGTGCGAAATCCGACCGGACGCTGCGGAGGGAACAGGATTGTGACTGTGAGGTTAGCTGTGTGCGAAAACGGTACTACTTGAATCAGTTCTTTAGAGCTGTAAAAACAACCAAGGTGTATGGGGAGGGAGTGAAACACAGGAAACTGGAAGGTTGTTCACTCTAGAAAGAAGCAGAAGCAGGGTGTGTATCGAGATTCAAGCAATTCCGAGCATACCCGCTGCCATGCCACCCCACCACTACTGCCCGCAGCACCCCCTGCTGCCTGCCCACAGCAGAGGCAGGTGGTGGAGAGGTGGGTGGCAGTGAGGGTGAGTGAGGTGGTGGCAGGGAAGGGGCACCAGGGTAGCAGGGTGGTGCAGCAAGGAAGTGCAGGCTCTCCCTCTCAAGGCAGTCTAGCAGGGCTGTGCACACAAGGAGGAGGAGGGGTGCCCACCACCCCTGTGGCCAAGTGGCACCCTACTTGGCCTAGCCTACTGGGTAGCACTGGCCCTGAGTACTTGGATGGAAGACTGTCATTGAAATACCCAGTCAAGAGGTGGGTGCAGTCTTTTTCAGTCACCTCCCTGAATATCCTCCAGGCCCACAATAGTGGTCAGTCCCCAGAGGTTGACATGACTTCCAGATATATACACACATACAAGAAATACAAAAATACTCCCCCTCCCCCACAAAAAATATATATATATTACTGACCATGTTCAGTGAGAACAGTGCCAGTCGCTGGAATCCTTGGTTTCTTGGAACTATTATATCTGCAAAGCTCTTTGCAGGAATGCAGCTATTCCTTTTCTACTTACCTTTCTTTATTGCAGATTCCTTTGGAGGAGAAAAGAAGCTGGTACTTCACGATGGCCACACTGCACATCAGGTAAGTCAGGACTCCCAAAAGAAAGTCAGCCATAAGATTATCTCTTAAAGAATAGCAGTAGGTTGACTAGTAGTAGTTTGAGTGAATGCTGGAATTTATTTTGTTGCTGCTGTTGGTCATGTGGTAGGCTCAGCAGGTCATTGTCACTGCACTATGAATGGGATCCTATCCTTGCTTCCACTCCTGTTGGAGAGCTTCCTGGAAAGAGCCAAAATATACATGAGGACAATGTGTAATGTTCTGCAGAAGCAACAATGAGCAAGCTGGCTCAAGCAGTAGGTGCCACATAGGTATTTTTCAAATCCCTGTATCTCTACACTCCCTTTGGGCTTCCAATATGGTAGAGATGGTGTAGTCACTGAGCCAGTACATACCCATCCCTTTTAGGAAATTGCCCTGGAATGCCATCTGAAGTTTCTGTTTGGGCTGTTCCATGCAGCTGTGGTCCAGCAAGCAAAAGTGATGATGAGTGTTTGGCTAGCAGTAGTAATGGTTGGATTTGCCAGGTGTGCTCTGTTTCCCCCACTAACCCATGGGATTACACTGGCATGACTTCAAGTCAATATCATGGTGATGTTCTGCTAGCATACCCCAAAGGGACCAGCTTTCTACACTGTACATACTTACCCTGTGCCACCTTTATGGTAGATATTACTAGTTCCTGTTAAGAAAGAAAATATTGTTGAGCTAATGCCTAGAAGTAGTGGGAACAGGTAAAAATTAACAGCAATCAAAGTTTGAGACACTGTAGAGTTCAATTGCTATTCTAGGCAGTTTACAGACTACCACTAGGATTGTACTGTAATTTACTTAATTCAAACTACAGGGCAACACAAATTAACTCTGCTTTTTCATGGATATATTAAACCAATGCACATGTAAATTCAAGTATTCATTAGAGGAAATACATATTTCAATTAATTTACAAACTCAAAGTATTGCCTCTGTTTACTGTCAGACAATAAATTAATTGTCTAGGACAGTGCCCTGCAGCTTTGATTCAAAGGGCCACAGTCAAGATCATATTATGTGTAAGTTTAAAGGTAATTTGTTCTTTGCTCAGGAATCATTCAACAGCCCAACCCATTTAGAACATATCAACCATAAATCCAGAAGTTCCACTGCACATAACAAAATATTCATTTGAAATAAGCTCACTGTTGACAATGCAAAGATAAGGATAGGGTTACTTCCCACTGCTGAAGTCCTAAATTAATTATCATATGGCTTGTGTGTAGAATACCCAGGAGATCCAAAGATTGTCTGATAGCCAGAAGTTCAAGTTCCTTTAGTGTTATGCACCACCACGTGGCAAGTTAGACTTGTTTTTCAGGCAAGAGACATTTCAGAAGTGGTGTTCCATTGCCTGCCTCTGTGTCACAGAGATCTGAGATCTGACAGGATCAGGCTAGCCTGGGCTATATTTCATTCATTCATTCATTTTAGCTGATTTATATTCCGCCCTCCCTGCAAGCAGGCTCAGGGCACATTACAACGTATAAATAACATAATTAGGTAAAACATGAGTATATTAAACAGTTAAAATAACATTTAAAATAGCCATCAGTTAGGAAAACACAGTCAGAGATCAGTGCTGCTAAGCACGAACTTCTCAAAGCTGGCCCATACAGAGAAGCCCATGTTAGGGAGACTAAGTGACATGGAAGCTCATTGCCTCAACCATAGGCCTGGCAGAACAGCTGCGTTTTGCAGGGCCTGCAGAATGGTAAAAGGTCTGGCAGAGCCCTGATCTCAAGAGGGAGCATGTTCCACCACGGTAGAAAATGCCCTGGCCCTGGTTGAGGCTAATCGGACGTCTTTCAGGCCAGGGATAAACAGCAGGTGTTGACTGGCTGAGTGTAGGGCTCTTCAGGGGAGAGGTGGTCCTTCAGATACATTGGTCCCAGGCTGTGGAAGGCTTTAAATATTATTAATAGATGTGATTTAAATATAATGAGCGATGGTTTGTTGTCTCATGCACAACTGTGGACATCCTCAGACTCACATGCTCCCTTCTTGTAACTACACACACAGCCTACTAATGAAAGACCACCTTTTTGGGGCAAACTATAATTGTCACTACATCTGAACCACGAACTGTGGTTTGTATTCTTTTTTTGCAGTCTAGGATTCCAAAACATGTTCCTGTTTTGGGTTCTGGTTTGTGTGGAAGAGGGCAAATCAAAATCTGTGATTCACTTGCAGTGACTATGATTTGCCACAAAAGCAGAATTTCATTAGCTGGTTAAGTATGGGTGTGCCAAAAAAAAATCCCAGTATTTTTTGGGTTCAGATATATACTGAATCTAAAAAATTCTGGTATTTCCTAATATTCCCAAACCACAATACTGGTGTGATATTTGAATTCAGCAAATATTTGAGATTCCTGAATTTTTTGGTCCAACAGATCTGAGGAGAAGTAAACCAAGAGGATCAGGTGGAGTGGTAGGAGCTCTGTACTGCTGCAGGTGATCGTGGGCTTGCTTTCAGCTGAGCTGCACAGAGGAGCCAGCTCCAGCCAAGGGAATGCAGAGCTGTCAGCTCCTGCCACCCCCTCCAATCCTGGGCTGGTTCCTCTGGCTTTCCAGCAGTCCCAACAAAGTCCACTTGGTAACCAGCTGAGAAAATATCTGATGAATACTGATAAGGTATTAATTGGGTATTTTTGAGGTTCAGTTTATATTGAGCACAAACTCCTAGTGCAAACAGAAGGAGAGAGGGAGTGCACAAGACCAAGATCCCTCAAGTTTGTTCATGTCATTAGAAGTTTTAGTTTTCTCATTATTTCTGAATGAAGTCATACTGTGTTAATTAGCAGCTGGTTCCACATACAACTGCAAACCAATCAGATCAAAGACATCAAGAGATTTTATACATAGCTTTTTCCAGCTATTTTACACATCAAGCTTCATAAACATTTTTGCATAAAAGTGAAACAATTCTCATGAAAGCACAATGTCACTGGCATAAAACCCCCCTCAAAACCAGTTGCCTGCTAGAAAGCTTGCCAAAAACATCTTTTAGAAGCTGAAACATATTACTGTGCAAATAGTAATATTTGAAATGTTATAAAAATATTTAAAATAAATCTGTTAGGGCTTTTAGTTTGACATGTCGTACAGGGATTCAAGAATATACTATCAATCTAGGATGTCAGTTGTGAACTACAAGTTGGAAGTCACTGGGAGCCAGAAATGAATAATGAACCAATCAAGTCTATGTAGAATCATCAGAAAACAGGGGTTGTCAGAACTTTTGGAGTAGTCTGAATCCTTTCTGTGGATTTTGATGGTGGTGGGCTGAAGAGAAAAGTCCACAAAAGTTTCTCCTCACAGTTCTGTGAGCTTGATCTCTTCTTGCTATTTTTTTTTACATGCAACTTTCCCCCTGGTTGATTTTCTGTCAGTGGGACTCTTGGGAAGAAGGGTACCTTTTATTTAATCATCACTGGATTCCCATGATCCAGTTTTTCCTTAAAAGTGGAATAAAAATGTAACAAGTAAGTTGGTTTCAGAAGTGAAGCATGGTAGGAGAAATGCTCAGCATCCATGTTCACTTAAAATTGCCCCACTCCCCATTTGATACACATTAACCCACCACACTGGCCATGCTGATATTACATGCACATAGTTCCTATCCTAAAGCTATAAGGTTTAAATATCTGGGACATCCATGACCCTTGGCAAATACTTTCCTTACCATGCTGTAGGAACTTTAAGGACTAATTCTTCAGGAAGACACAATTTGGCTTTGACCTGGATATCCCAGGCAAGCCTGATCTCATCAGATCTTGAACCCTAAGCAGGGTCACCCCTGGAAAGTACTTAGAGACCTCCCTGGAATACCAGCAGCCAGGGGCAGGCTTTATTCAGCCACCTCCCTGAATATCTTCCAGGTCTATAAATACAACAAATATCCCCCCCCCGAAAAAACAAAAAAGAGGACACAATTTGATCATACAGACGTTAAAGTTACATTGTTCCAGCAGTTGTCAGAGTATGTCTAGACTGCTAAATACAAATCTGCTCAGGTGCAAAAAAATAAAATAAAAAAACACTTATTGCAAACCAATTTAGGAAAAACAAGGAGGACTCCCAAAGCATATGTAATTGTGTGGAGGATTTACAGAGGGAGAGAGGGGAAGAAAAATATGTTTACGTTTTGAGAGTTGAAATTGAAGGGAACCAGGGCTTTTTTGGTAGAAAAAGCCCAGCAGGAACTCATTTGCATATTAGGCCATACGCCAATGTCACCATTGTTTCACACAGGGTTTTTTGTAGAATAAAAGACCATCTGGAACTCATTTGCATATTAGGCCACAAACCCCTGGTGCCGGAACTGCATTCCTGTGCATTCCTGCTCAAAATAAGCCCTGGGAGGAACCAGGATAAAAACTGTTCACACTTCCTAAAGTGACTTAATACAGGTACAGTTTCAAATATGTTCTTTTGTTTTAAATACAGCAAGCAAATGAGAAACTAGCATTGTTTCCAGCTATTTTCTAAACTGCAAATAATTTTTCTTATTTTTATTTATTTATTATTTATTTATTAAGTAGATTTATATTTCGCCCTTTCCCATGGTGGGAAATTTACAGTGTATATTAAAGCATATTCTAATAAACTTTTAAGTGGTAATCATGATGTTTTTTTAAACCTTTGATCAATCCATTTCATATCACCTAAGCCACATTACATCAATTCTGATTCCAAAAAATGTACTAAGGGCATCCAGGTTTCTTCCCTGTATCTAGTGCTCCTAGAACTTTGTAGCACAATCAGTTTTATAATCTTCAGTATATCCCATACTATTAGCAGCCATCCTCATTTACTACATAATAATTGGACCTTCAGTACCTCTTGAAAACTGTTCTTGCTCCTGTCAATATGATTATTTGCCCTGTTTCTTTGTAATTCAATTTTTAAAAGTTCCTGGACATACTGAAAGTTCAATGAGCCACACATCATAAATTATTCCATGCACCATTTTCCAAAGAATTACCACTCTGCTACACCTCCACCATATAAGACAGAAATCAGCATTCTTCATACCTTCTGTCCCACTGGAGAAAATTACTGCTTCGGAGAGTGGACTTTATGGCATTATTTTTGGCTGAGGTCTCTCCCTTCTCCAGACCCTCCCCTCCTCAGACTCTACCCCAAAGTCTCCAGGAATTTTCCAACCTGTAGCTGGCAACCCTACCAGGCCTGGCCCCAATGCCAAAATAGACCTGGAGAGGACCATGCCCCCTCCCTCTGCTTTTTTACTCACAGAAACTGAAGCCTGGAATACTGTGGTTGCCTAGCAATAGCGACTGAGAGAATCTGTTGCTTAAAGCTCCATGCACTCCTTTTATCATTTTTGAATTTTTTAAAACCACCCAGTGTAATTTTTTTTAGATTTTACAGTTTTCTGCAAACTTGGGGCCCATTTCAGGCTACTAGAAAGATCTGGCTTGCCTGTTAACAACTCCAGTTATTGGATTTAAGTATCCAAAGATATCCTGACTTTGCTATTATAAGCCACTTGTGGGAAGGGCGGGATACAAATCTTAAATAAATAAATAAATAAATAAATAAATAAATAAATGTCTGCACATGTGGAGAAGTAAAATAGCAGTTCTCTCTCTATTGTAGATTGGATGGAATGTGGCTGAACAATGGTAATGATGAGGATAAAAGGTTGCCAGCTTTCAACAGGACACTGATTTTGCTTCAACAAGTCCTTAAATCTTCTAATTTAAATTATAGAGGTAAGAATAATCTTTTCAATACAACAACATAACTCTGTGTAGTTCTGATTTTTGACAGCTTATATGTAAAACTATTACAAGCAAATCAAGAAATTGGGTTATTCCAGGGCTTTTTAAAAGCAGGAATGCACAGGAACACAGTTCCAGCTGGTTTGACATCAGGGGGTGTGGCCTAATATGCAAATGAGTTCCTGCTGGGCTTTTTCTACAAAAAAAAGCCCTGGGCTATTCATCTGCAAGAGTAAGGATTCATGGCCAACGGGCAGAAGAGCTATTTATGCACAAACACGTTCCTATTGTTCATGTTGCTGTAACTCTCAAAGCCAGTGAGTCAAGCTTCTGTTAATTTTCAAAAGTGACTTGTATCTTCATCTGGGAAGGAAGATACTTTTCTTTACATGGATATAAAAGACCCTCAGGAATCTTCCACCATAATTCACTATAATTAATTTGGGGTTTCTTTTGACCATTATACATTATTTCCGAATAATTTTCTTGTGCCTTGATATACTCTGAATGCCATTGTCCTTTTCATTTTAGCTCTATCTTGGTGTTATCTTGGGATATTACTTGAAAGGACAGAAACATTCTCAACTACTCCCATGGGCATTCATGACTGTGGTTACTCTGGGAATGGCTCTCTTGACTGCTTTGGAAAGGTAGATTTATATATCATTGCTGTAATACAGAGAAAATGACCATTACCCAAACCAGCAGCATTCCAAGATTCCTTTACTTTAAAAAAAAAATTAAACCTACACATACTCATTATTCCTCATATTGTTCTAAATACCTAGGTGGAGAGTCCCTTAGATGGAATATCAGTATTTCATGTTTGGATGTGGTCTTGGAGGAACTGAAAAAAAAATAGTATGAAGGACATATGAACATATGAAGCTGCCTTATACTGAATCAGACCCTCGGTCCATCAAAGTCAGTATTGTCTTCTCAGACTGGCAGCGGCTCTCCAGGGTCTCAAGCTGAGGCTTTTCACACCTATTTGCCTGGACCCTTTTTTTGGAGATGCCAGGGATTGAACCTGGGACCTTCTGCTTCCCAAGCAGATGCTCTACCACTGAGCCACCATCCCTTGGCTCTCCAGGGTCTCAAGCTGAGGTTTTTCACACCTACTTGCCTGGACCCTTTTTAGTTGGAGATGCCAGGGATTGAACCTGGGACCTTCTGCTTACCAAGCAGATGCTCTACCACTGAGCCACCGTCCCTCCCCGATGGCTGTGATGACAAAAGTTGCTGTTCCCTTCCTATGTATACAGTCATGCTGCAAAACATGAACTTGCTCATGTGGCTATAGATACTGAACATATATCCACCAGCTGTAATTTTAGCTGACTAAAGGAAACAGTGCATCTAAATACAGTTTAAATCTGTTTATCTAGACATGCCAAAAAAACTCTTCAGCAGCCAAATATACAAGTTCCTAGATTTGTGCAAGCATTCCTGTAACAATTACTCAATTAAAAAAAAAACCTTGTCCAAGTATCCTTGTAGAAATATGTCTATGAAAATGTATTAAACACCTCAAATTGTAAGCCACAATTTGTGTCTTGCCACTGAACTGTTAATATGAGGACTTTTCTTTTATCAGTTGGTTCTTTTTTATCAATTGGTTTTCTATTCCAAAGTAGACATCATGCCAAATCCATTATTAGTCCTTCTAGGAGCCAGTTTGGTATAGTGGTTAAGAGTATGGACTCTAATCTGGGACGACCAGGTTTGATTTCCCACTCCTCCAGATGCAGCTGCTGGTGTGACCTTGAGCCAGTCATAGTTCTCCTTGAGCAGTTTTCTCAGGAGCAGCTCTCTGAGAGTTCTCTCAACCTCACCTACCTCACAGGGTGTCTGTTGTGGGGAGGGGAAGGGAAAGGAGATTGTAAACCACTCTGAGTGAAGGACAGGGTACAAATCCAATCTCTTCATCTGTAGCTGTGTCTAGTATGCGAACATAACCAAGTAAATTTCTCCTACATATAACCAACTAATCTATCCAGCAGGTGAAAATTCACTAATAAAAAGTCTTGTGCATATGTTTGCTTTTAAGGCAATAGAAATAGCGAAAGATAATCCACCTGTTTTAAACCGTCTGGCAAAAATCTTCCACTTTCTTGGTAAGCAAGAAATGGCAATGGCTGTCTGCAACATGGCCTTAGATGAGCTGCCAGACCCAGCACTCAACTGGCAGGCATACTGTATGCGCGCTAAGGTATGTAGCATGCTTTCAAAACAGTGCTTTCCTGGATATTATTGAAAAGACCACCTTTTGATGGTAAAGTCAAAAAGAAGCAGTTTTGTCCTGGTAGCTTTGTGCTTTCTGGAAGGCCCTTATAGTCAGTTCCTGTTTTGTCAGTATCAGCTGTATTGGCTTCTGGCAGCACTTGCCAATCCCCAGGTCCCAGTGGGAGTTCTTCCGCTTTCCCAGGCTCCTTCCTGCCCCCAGTCAGCTGGCCGGTGGGGGGAAGCCCCGCCCCCACAGCCACCATGTGCCTTTCCACCTCCGGAGGCGTCAGACTCCACTTGCAAAGGCTTCCTCTTGGGATGGTGTGTCTGTGTCTTTAAGGCTGAATGGGGGCGGGGGGAGCAGGCAGAACAGTGGCTGTGAAAGCAGCCCAGACCCTCTGTTGGTTGCACAATCTTTTCAAAGGTCTTTTGCTTAGGAAAGGTAAGTAAGTAAGTAAAATTTTTATTTGTATCCCGCCCTCCCCGCCGAGGCAGGCTTAGGGCGGCTAACAACACTTCATACAAATACAATAATAATATAAAACTTTGAATTAACCATAAAACATTTAAATGTAACATTCTTTAAAAACCAGTCAATGTAATTAAAATTATATAATTTAATCTGACAGTAATGATGGCATTTTGACACTAATTTCTGTCAGTTTGCATAATTTTCATGATGCCATAGGTCCTTAGACAGGGCCGTGTTGAGGATCCATTGATTAACAGCATTATTCAGCAGTCTGTATATGCTAATTTGAAGAGGGTGGTCTTGCAGAACTGATCCAGGTTCCGCAGGGCCCTTACCTCCTCAGGGAGCTGATTCCATAGGGCGGGGGCCGCGATTGAAAAGGCCCGTGCTCGGGTGTTCTGGAGCTTGATCTCTTTCGGCCCAGGGATAGTCATCATATTTTTTCCGGCTGACCTCAGTGCCCTCTGGGGTTCATATGGGGAGAGACGGTCCCTCAGGTAGGCCGGTCCTCGGCCATATAAGGCTTTAAAGGTAATGACCAACACTTTGTACTGTATCCGGTATGTAATTGGCAGCCAGTGCAGTCCACGTAGCCCCGGCCGTATGTGCTCCCATCTCGGGAGTCCTAACAATAGCCTGGCCGCCGTGTTCTGCACTAGCTGCAACTTCCGGGTCCGGCACAAAGGTAGCCCCAAGTAAAGGGCATTACAGTAGTCTAATCTTGAGGTGACCGTTGCATGGATCACTGTTGCAAGGTCCCGACGCTCTAGGAAGGGGGCCAACTGCCTTGCCTGCCTCAGATGGAAGAATGCTGACTTGGCAGTGGCTGCTATCTGGGCCTCCATTGATAATGAAGGCTCCAGTAAAACACCCAGGCTCTTTACCTGGCTCACTGCTTTCAATGGCGCGCTGTCGAAGGCCGGGAGAGCTATTTCCCCTCCCAGAGCACCGCGACCCACACAAAGGACCTCTGTCTTCGCTGGATTCAACTTCAGCCCACTCAGCCTAAGCCACGTCGCAACAGCCTGTAGGGCCCGGTTCAGATTCCCTGGGGCGGAGTCAGGCCGGCCATCCATTAGCAGAAAGAGCTGGGTGTCATCTGCATATTGATGGCAACCCAGCCCAAACCTCCGAGCAATCTGGGCAAGGGGGCGCATATAGATGTTAAACAACATCGGGGAAAGAACTGCTCCCTGAGGCACCCCACAGTCCAGTGTGCGCCTCTAGGACCGCTCATCCCCAATAGCCACCCTTTGTCCCCGGCCTAGGAGGAAGGAGGAAAGCCATTGCAAGGCCAACCCCCCAACCCCAATGTCGGCGAGGCGGCGCATCAGTAGCTGGTGGTTGACTGTATCAAATGCCGCCGACAGGTCTAACAGCATCAGCACCGCAACGCCGCCTCGATCCAGTTGCCGCTGGAGGTCATCTATCAAGGCGACCAGCACCATCTCCGTCCCATGGCCCGGCCGGAAACCAGACTGGCACGGGTCCAGGACGGAAGCGTCATCCAGAAACCTCTGTAGCTGCAGCGCCACTGCCTTCTCAATAATTTTACCTAGAAACGGTAAATTAGACACCGGATGATAATTCGCCAATTCAGCCGGGTCTGCTGTACATTTTTTCAAGAGAGGGCGGACCAATGCCTCTTTCAGAGGTGTTGGAAAATGCCCCTCAGCGAGGGATCTATTTATGATGTCCTGTAAAGGACATCTAAGCTCCCTCTGGCAAGATTTAATCAGCCGAGAGGGGCAGGGGTCCAGATCACATGTTCTCAGGCGAGCAGCAGAGAGGACTCTATCGACTTCCTCCAGGCTGAGTGGGTCGAAGTGGTCCAGCACCAAACGCGAAGACAGGCACGGAGCCTCAATTTCACTTACTGTATCTAATGTGGTAGGCAGGTCTTGGCGGAGCAATGAGATTTTATCTGCAAAATATTTCGCAAATGCCTCACAGCCAATCTCTAATTCTCTAACATTTGGTTTGCCTTGTGGCAGTGTTATAAGATCTCCAATTATTCTAAACAATTGTGCTGGGCGCGAATTTGCAGATGCAATCTTGGCTGCAAAGTAATCTTTCTTTGCAGCCTTGACTGCCATCTCATAAGACTTCATAAACGTTCTATAGGATGTTCTCGTTGCTTCATCCCGAGTATGCCTCCACTGCCTCTCTAGTCGTCTGAGCCCTTGTTTCAGCTGGCGCAGTTCCAAGGTGTACCATGGAGCCAGCCTCATACGAGGGCGCAGAGGGCGCCGAGGTGCAATTTCGTCGATGGCCCTGGATAGCTGGCCTTGCCAGGTCTCCACCAGGTCATTGAGGGAACCGCCAGTGGGCCAGGGATCCCTCAGGGCTATTTGGAACCGTTCCGGGTTCATCAGGCCCTGAGGGCGAGCCAAAATAGGCTCTCCGCCCCTACAGGGTTGGGGTGGCATCCCACCCTTTAAGGGCTAGGTGATCCAACCATGGAACCGCTTCTACGGCGATATCGTTCACCAAAATCCCGGATGCAAAGATCAGGTCCAATGTGTGCCCGGCCTGATGCGTGGGAGTCGTGACAAATTGAGAGAGTCCCAGTGTCACCATGGAAGACACTAGGTCCATCGCCTGAGTGGAGGCCGTGTCATCAGCATGGACATTAAAGTCACCCAGGACCATAAGCCCTGGGAACTCCAACGCCCAGCCCGCCACTGCCTCCAATAGTGATGGTAAGGCGTTGGCTGGTGCGTTAGGCGGACGGTACACCAGCCAAACTGCCAACCCCTCTCCAACATCCCATGCCAGACCGGCGCATTCGATACCATCAATCTTTGGGTCCGGGAGAGCCCGAAAGGAGTAACCCTCCCGTATGAGTAGCGCTACCCCTCCGCCCGCTAATCCGTGATTGGTGAAAGACCGAGTACCCCGGGGGGGGACATCTGGGAGAGAGCTACTGTCTCCCAGTCCCTCACCCAGGTCTCGGTCACGCAAGCCAGGTCCACGTCCTGCCGAAGCAGAAACTCCCTAAGGGTCATGGTCTTATTATTTATGGACCTGGCGTTGCATAACACCAATGACAGAGGCGAGCAATTCCTCTTGGCCCCACTACCTGCCACCGTTGGGATGGGAAGTAGACTGGAAGGTGGCCGAGCCCCATTTTGTCTTTGTCTCCTTCCTTTATATTTCTGTCTATTCCCGCCGTCTTATCTTCCCCTCCCCAGGAGCACTGGAATCCCTTGGCCGGACATCTGTACCAGCCCAAGATAAAACTTCACCGGTATCACTTCCCAGTTTATCTCCACCTGCTGTTCCAACTTACCCCCCCACCAACCCCTCCAATTCCCAACCGCCAGACCCACTACTTGTATCTTAAATTAATTAATTTAATTACCCGTCCCTGTCCACTTTCCAACCAATTAGTTAAAAATTTCTATAATTCATTCATTCCTAGCATTATTAAAAGATATAATCCCTCCCACCTGATCCTAATTAATAAGCTAAAAAGATTATAAATATAGATATATATAGTCTAATATATAAATATATTATAATAATTCAGTTACCAATTGATTGATTAAAATGATCCAATAATTAATTAACAGTAATAATAACAAATTCTATTAGTGATCTGGCCATCGGTCAATCAGTGGGGTGTGAGTCCGGATGTTCTCTTGGGTGAGTATTGCACTGTCCATAGGTGTTATTCATAGATCGTTGTTACTAAAGTGCAAGTGCAGGTGATGACAGCTTCGGGTGCAGTTCAATGACTCGAGGCATCTGTGGCCTGGCAATCTGGGGGGGGGGGAAGGGGTGAAATCCCTCCTGTGGTCTCTCGGCTAGTCAGCTGTTCAGCCACCCCTCTTGTCTCCGGGCAAGACGCTCAGCCTCCGTCCACGTCAAAGGTAAACTTGAACCTTTGATTGCTCTGTGTTACTTTGAAGAAGTTGGAAGTTCAGCAACACATGACTAGAGATGCCAATCCCCAGGTGGAAGCAGGCCCTCCCCCACTTCAGAGTCATCAGAAACGGAGTTGGGAGGGAAATGTTTGCTGGGCACTTCATTATTCCCTATGGAGATCGATTTCCATAGAGTATAATGGAGAATTGATCTGGAGGGAATCTGGGGCTCTAAAGGGGCTGTGTTTTGAGATAGAGGCACCATATTTTCAGCATAGCGTCTGATGACTCTCCTCAAAATGCTCTCCAAGTTTCAAAAAGATTGGACCAGGGGGTCCAATTCTATGAGCTTCAAAAGAAGGTACCCCTATCCTTCATTATTTCTAATGTAGGGAAGGCATTTAAAATGCGTGCGGTTCCTTTAAATGTGATGGCCAGAACTCCCTTTGGAGTTCAATTGTGCTTGTCACAACTTTGCTTATGGCTCCACCCCCAATGTCTCCTGACCCCACCCCAAAGTCCCCAGATATTTCTTGAATTGGACTTGGCAACCCTACTTCTGGCTAGCCTCAGATCCACATCCAGTGTTGGTAAGCTTATTAGGAAAAACACAGAAAAAGACATTAAAAACAAAGAAGCTAATGACTTACATCAGTTTGGTGTGGTGGTTAAGTGTGCAGACTCTTATCTGGAAGAACTGGGTTTGATGCCCCAGTTCTCCGCATGCACTTGCTGATGTGACCTTGGGTCACTCATAACTCTCTCAGAGCTTTCTGCTCAAGAGCAGTTCTGGGGAAGCTCTCAGCCCCACCTACCTCACAGGGTGTCTGTTGTGGGGAAGGGAAGGGAAAGGAGATTGTAAGCCACTCAGACTTCTTCAGGTAGTGAAGGACGAGCTGTAAATCCAATCTCTTCTTCTTCATCATCTTCTTTGTCTTCTTCTTCTTAATATCCTTGTTTTCAGATGCTAATTAAATTATATTTGCGTGACCTGGAACGAGTAAAGATGGGCTTGGGAGGAATGCCAGACCATAAAAACCTCTCTGATGCCAAAGCTGATCTTGAGAGTGTCATGGAGGTACATCCATGCCTGAAGACATACCTTAACCTTGGCCAGGTAAGTGATCCACATTCTTCAGACTTTTTCATTGCTTATACTTCCTTGTGTTATTTTTAGAAACAAGGACAATATGTGGAAATTATGTTGTGGTTCCAAGTGACAGTAAAATACTGATGGATTACTTATTGCAAAAATGTAGTCAAAGTGACTAGATGATGAGCATGGCTGTAGACATTTAAAACCACAAATAACACCTAAGAGGCAACTTAGGTATCCTGTACGGGATATCATGAATAGATCCCTGATGGAAGGGCATTTTCCAGCACCTCTTAAAAAGGCGGTGGTCCGCCCCCTCTTGAAAAAACCAACGTTAGATCCGGCCGAATTGGCACACTATCGGGAGGTCTCGAACTTACCCTTTTTGGGTAAACTTATTGAGAGGGCAGTGGCGTTGAAACTACAGAGTTTCCTGGAGGATGCTTCCGTTCTCGATCCCCATCAATCGGGCTTTTGTCGGGGTCATGGGACGGAGACAGTGCTGGTTGCTCTGGTGGATGATCTTCAGCGGCATCTGGATCGAGGCGGCTTGGCGGTACTGATGTTGTTAGACCTATCAGCAGCGGTCAATACGGTCGACCATCAGTTGCTAACCTGCCGTCTCGCCGATGCAGGGATTCAGGGGTTGGCTCTACAATGGCTTTCCTCTTTCCTTGATGGTCGGGGACAAAGGGTGGCGATCGGGAATGAATTGTCCCGGAGGTGCCCACTTGATTGCGGGGTGCCTCAGGGGGCAGTACTTTCCCCGATGTTGTTCAACATCTATTTATTTATTTATTACTTTACATTTATATCCCGCCCTCTCCGCAAGCGGACTCAGGGCGGCTCACAACATCATAAAAACAATCAATTTAATAAAACATATAAAACCATAATTTACTTACCAATTTAAAACTATTAGCGCTGTCTCAGTCCAATCTAGGTGGTATTGACTTCTGTCTATGCTCGCCAGCATTCTGTGGGATGTCCGGTGGCATCTACATGCGCCCCCCTTGCCCAGATTGCCTGGAGGTATGGGCTGGGCTGCCACCAGTACGCTGATGACACCCAGCTCTATCTACTTATGGACGGCCAGCCTGCCTGTGTCCCAGAAAATCTGGACCTGGCATTACAAGCCGTATCTAGATGGCTCAGGCTGAGCGGATTGAAATCCAGTGAAGACAGAGGTCCTTTGCTTGGGTCGCCGTGGACCGGGGGGGGGGGATTCCCTTACCAGCCCTTGATGGTGTGCCTTTGACAGCGACACACAGGGTCAAGAGCTTGGGGGTACTATTGGAGCCTGCCCTAACTATGGAGGCCTAAATAGTAGCCACTGCCAAGTCTGCATTTTTTCACCTTAGCCGGGCAAGGCAATTGGCCCCTTTCCTGGAGAACGACGATCTGGCAACAGTGATCCATGCAACGGTCGCCTCAAGGTTGGATTACTGTAATGCCCTCTACATGGGGCTGCCCCTGTGCCGAACCCGGAAGTTGCAGCTAGTGCAGAACGCCGCCGCCCGGCTGTTATTAGGGCTTTCTAGATGGGAGCACATTCAGCCGGGGCTTTGGTGACTGCACTGGCTGCCGATAATATACCAAGTTCAGTACAAGGTGCTGGTTATTACCTTTAAAGCCCTATATGGCCTAGGACCTGCTTACCTTAGGGACCGTCTCTCCCCATATGTTCCCCAGAGAGTGCTGAGATCGGGTTCTCAGAATCTCCTTGCAATCCCCGGGCCAAAGGAGGCCCGTCTGAAGTCAACTAGGGACAGGGCTTTTTAGATCACAGCCCCTTGCTGGTGGAACCAATTGCCGGAGGAGGTGAGGGCCCTGCGGGACCTTGGGCAGTTCTGCAGGGCCTGTAAGACAGTCCTCTTCCGGTTGGCATACAACTGACCGACATCTGAACATCAGAATATCTGAATGTCGGAATATCTGAATACCTGAATAGCCGAATTTTAAGAAGACTGTAGCATAGCACGCTGACAATTGTGTTTTATTTTACTGTTTAAATTATTAATGTATTTTAATTTTTGATTTATTGTTAGAATTTTATGTTGTGAGCCGCCCTGAGCCCGCTTCGGTGGGGTAGGGCAGGATATAAATCGAATAAAATAAATAAATAAATATAAATAAAAACTAAGAAAGGGCCTGTGCATATGAATCTCATCAAGGATGAGCAATATAAGGTTATCAGACAATATCTAGTCCACCACAGCTTCCCCTCCTGGATATGGCCTCTGCTTTATTACTATGTGATGACTCATGCACACTTTAGATATTAGGGAGCAACTGCAGTAACTAGATAGCGGCTTGGATCTACTTGAGGATGTCCACAAATGGAGAGGGGCATCACCTATTCATCCCTCCTGCTGCAGATCTCTGACTCCCTCCTTATGCTGCTCTGGGGGGCCCTTTGGTCCCACAAAAGTAGCATTTCAGGGGACCTTTGGGGCTACAACAGGTGGGAAAAGGTGAGGAAATCCTGCTGGGCTGTCATAAATGCTTCAGTTGACAAAATTCTCCAGTAGAGGCAAAACCAGGGCTTTTTTGAGCAGGAATGCACAGGAACGCAGTTCCGGCTGACTTGGCCTAATATGCATATGAGTTCCTGCTGGTTTTTTTCTGTTAAAAAAGCCCTGTGTGAAACAATGGTAACATCCGGGGGTGTAACCTAATATGCAAATGAGTTTCTGCTGGGCTTTTTCTACAAAAACATGCCCTGGGCAAATCCATGGCCTATCCTAACAGTCTTTAATAGTTGCTAGTGCTAATTAACATTAAACCTGAATGTTGCATATCAAAGATAACATCTCTCTTTGTATTAATTCACTCATTTTTAAGTATTAAAATAGGGTCTTAGTTCAGATATTTTCTTCAAAAATAGAGATCAGTTATCCTAGAGGAAATGGCAGCCTCAGACAGGAGACTGTATGGTATTGTACCCATGTTGAGCTCCCTCCCAGACTCTGGGTGCTTTCACAAGGCAACTGTTTGCAAGTGGATTTTGCTATTCTTACACAGTAAAAATCCAGTTGCGAAGAAGAAGAAGAAGAAGAAGAAGAAGAAGAAGAAGAAGAAGAAGAAGAAGAAGAAGAAGAAGAAGAAGAAGAAGAAGAAGAAGAAGAAGAAGAAGAAGAAGAAGAAGAAGATGATGATGATATTGGATTTATATCCCGCCCTCCACTCCGAAGAGTCTCAGAGCGGCTCACAATCTCCTTTACCTTCCTCCCCCACAACAGTCACCCTGTGAGATGGGTGGGGCTGGAGAGGGCTCTCACAGCAGCTGCCCTTTCAAGGACAACCTCTGCCAGAGCTATGGCTGACCCAAGGCCATGCTAGCAGGTGCAAGTGGAGGAGTGGGGAATCAAACCTGGTTCTCCCAGATAAGAGTCCGCACATTTAACCACTACACCAAACCGGCTCTCCAAAGCATGTTATTATGTGCAAACTCACCCTCTGTCCTTCCCAGCAAAACCCCAAAATATCCAGAAAGTTACTAAGCCAGAATTCACAAGTTTAGCATACCTTCCAATCCCCTTTTTCTGTTCTTCTTTTAGGTCTATTATTACATGGGAGTTGATGCTATGCAGGAGCTTTTCCTAGTGGATGAAAATGCCCTGAATACTGCCCTTCTGTTCTTTGGCAAAGCTATGGAATTGGACCTGGGGAATGTCCTACCTGAAATCCAGTTACTGAGGGGAAAATGTCTACGGATCAAAAACGAAGAGCTGAATGCCATTAAATGTTTCAAGCAGGCAATAGAACTGGATGATGTGGGTTCTGTGTATACAGAGAGCTTCCGTTGTTTGATGGAAACACTGCTTAACTTGTACAGTCAGAAGAGGATAAACACTGAGATGCTGATGCAGGAGGTAGAGCTTTGGGTAAAGAAGGCTGAGGAGAAATACCCAAAGCAGCATCTACAGCTGGAGCTTAAGCTGGTGTGCCGCCATTACACAGCTGAGGTTCTTGAATTGTCAAAAGCCATGGTGGCCAGAGGGAAAACTGAGCTGGTGAAGCTGCTTTTTGAAACAATGAAATGTGACTTTAACAAAGGCAAACTGAATGAACGCTCACACTCTTTTTGAACAGCTGGTTTCCGTGCCACAATACAAAACAAAGTTTTCACTAAATTTGTTCTTTTAGTACAATAATTCATTAACTTTGGCAGGGAAACTATTTTTATGGAGAGCTATGTAATAAAATTATGTACTCTCTGGAGTGTCTGCCAAGTATTACTCTTCCAGCTATATTTATGGAAAAACTGAGGTATGTGAATGGATACTTATAAATGTCACCTGCCATTTTTAGTTCAGTCAGAAATGTGGATGTTTAATCCTTCTAAAAGATAGTATCACCTCAGAATTGGACTTCCAATTATTTTTGCCTCATATATATTACACACAGCTACAGCAGGAAATAAACCTACTGTACTTAGACAAGGTGACAGGCTGTGCTTTAGAAATACCCTGGGGTAACATTTTATGACATATTTCCTTTCATATTGAAAGTTGACTTTCAGGCATTTCTTTATATGGTCCTTAAAGTGAAATCATAAGCAGGTCTTAAATCTACTTAATGGGACTTACTCCCAGGAAAGTGTTTTTAGGATTCCACTGTCAATCCAAATTTTGTTGAATGTTGAAATTAATCTGCTTTAACTCCTTGTGTAGAATATACATGTTTATTTGCTTTAAATGAAGTGGCCTAGTAGAGGCTGTCAGGCTGGGATCAGCCTTCTGTAGCTTTTATTTAATATAGCAATAGAGTTCTAAGAAGAAAACTCATTTTTAAAATGTCAAAACAGCTTAATAATTTATATGAAATGTTATTTTGACATATGCATTTAAAATATCTCAAACCCCCCCCCCCCCGCCGCCTTTTGAGATTCTGAGGAAAGAAAGTATATTTTGTTTTATCTGTTAGAAATACAAGATGTCCATCCCCAAATCAAGTTGTATTATTTCTCTGCAGTTTGTTTCTATGCATAATTTTTAATTTCTGTCTTTAGAATAATCAGATAATTGTGAACTTGGCACTGAGATGAGCAGGCCTGTTCCCCTTATGTGAGGGGGTTTTGCAGTATGCTCCAATCCTATTTACTGCAGATAAACACTTGTTTTACACCTGTTATTGGTGTGCCTGTTTTGTCCTTTGAAGAAATTATGGGGATGCCTTTGTAAAGTGTTCTTAATGCGAGTTGCTTCTTTGTTTAACCCTAACTCTCTGGACCCTCTAGAACAGTGGTCCCCAACCTTTTTGGCCCCAGGGACTGGCTCCAGGGCCAGCCCGCTGACCACGGCTCAAGAGCCGGGGCTCAATTCAGCCTGTCCTCGCCGGCGCCGCCTCCTCCCTCCTGTTTTCCTCCCCCATTTTCCTCCTCCCTCCTTTGCCCCCCTGCACAGCCTTGCCGCTTCCTCCCCCCTCCCCATTTTCCTCCTCTCTCCTTCCCCCCCTGTGCAGCCTTGCCACCTCTTAATGGTGCAACTTGACTCCTACTTTGTCCTACTCAGGGTTGCCAAGTCCAATTCAAGAAATATCTGGGGACTTTGGGGGTGGAGCCAGGAGACATTAGGGGTGGAGCCAAGATCAAGGCTGTGACAAGCATAATTGAACTCCAAAGGGAGTTCTGGCCATCACATTTAAAGGGACGACACACCTTTTCAACGCCTTCCTTCCATAGGAAATAATGAAGGATAGGGGCACCTTCTTTTCGGGCTCATAGAATTGGACTCCCTGGTCCAATCTTTTTGAAACTTGGGGGGTATTTTGGGGAGAGGCATTAGATGCTATACTGAAAATTTGGTGCCTCAACCCCCCAAAACAGTCTCCCCAGACCTTCAGGTACCCGCAGATCAATTCTCCATGATTTTCTATGGGAATAAATCTCCATAGGGAATAATAGAGTTCCCAGCAGACATTTCCCTCCCGTCCCCCCACTTTCTGACGACCCTGAAGCGGGGAGAAGGCCTCCAAACCGGGGGATCCCCTGCCCTCACCTGGGGATTGGCAACCCTAGTTCTACTGCTTCAGACCAACATGGCTGTCCACCTGGATCTATCATCCCCCCCCCCCCATGCAGCCTCGCTACCTCCTCTCCGCCCCCCCCCTGCCCCCTTTTTACCATTTTAAGGCCGGGGAAGAGGTGGTGAAGTCCTCCCAGGCCACACACACAAACAGCTGTGGGGGAAAAACCGCTGCAGCCTGCGGCAGCTGAAATCACGTGGTGCCCCAGGCAGGCGCCCCCCCCCCGCAACGCTTCAAACACCCTCTCCCGCAGCGATGCTGCGATGCTGCTGCTGCAGTTTTCCCGGCCAATCAGCTGATCAGTGGGAGGGGGAGAAGGCGGGGAGGCTGCCCAGGGGGTGAAGGAGGGAGGAGGCGCCGCGAGGGGGTCTACGAGGCTGTGCGGCCCATTGAGAACAGGCCGCACAGGCCAGTACCAGAACCCGGCCCAGCGGTTGGGGACCCCTGCTCTAGAAGGTAAAGCTATGAGGTAGGGGGACCCCAGTCCAGAGTCGGGCTTCTTGGTATGTACTTCACACGCATGTAAACATTACATAATTGCATGGATACCAAAGGTAAATGTACCACTCTCCTTTCATTCCTCCCTCCAAGAATGTTGCTTGGTATGTTTGTGTTGCAACTATTCTACAATAATGACAATCAGATACATTGTGAGATTAAGCGCTCTATTAATTAAATATTCATATATTTTTAAAAATGTAAATGCCTACTTTGGAAGCTAGTGCTAGACAAATGAATAGTTGGCAAAGAATCTTCAACAATGTGCACTAGTGGAGGAAGCAGGGACTCAGGCATGGAAATTCTTGGTATGGGAATGGGCTGTTTTCAGGGTGGGCTTTTTTTTCATCTGTGAAAGGACCAAGGGCATGAAATCCTTCCTTCAGATTTAAAAGGCAGATGTGCCTGGAAGGACACTGAAGCATATGACTTGCTCCTGTGACACTCCATGGCTTGATATATCAGTCAGTGTGACTTGAGGAAAAATTCAATGGAGAGTATGAGGACCACATCACCTGTTATCTTTTTAAGGGTATATACATTAAATGTTTTACTGCACATGTAAACATGTAATATCTGAATATAACAAATGTTTCTTTAGTAATGTGCATGCTTATTCTTTTTCAATAGAAGAGGCTATACTTTCAGTCTGTAACTGTAATGATAATGTTAAGTTGAGGCTGAATATTTCCTCAAAGAGATACCTGTATGCAATCTCCAGTCACATTTCTAACTCATGTATTATACTGGGTGGAATACAGCTCCTCCAATCAGGGTATACTCTATGATAAACTGATTTTTCACATGAACACATCATCAGACAATACCCCACCTAGTTAAGTTAGTTTAAAGACAGGCAAGCCTAAATGAAGTTTAGCAAGTGTGTTCACTATACAAATTTATTCTGTCTTTGCCTTAAGTCCTTGGAAAAGTCCTTGAGACCTCTGTGTTGTGTTTGCAGTGCAGAGGGCAAGGCATAAAGCAGGAATAAAATAAAATTTGCAAAAAGTAAGGAGAACTAAGCCATAGGTAAACAAAAAAGTCCTGTACCATCTAACAAACTTACTGTGTCTTAAGCTTTTGCAGACTAAATTCATTAGTTTTTCGTGATGCCACAATACTTTTTGCTACAACTCCTTTAGAATAGATCACAGTTGCTGAACATAAGTAACTATTCCACACCTTTCAGGATGTCTAGAAGATATTCTCAAATTGTCAACCAGCATCAGACTAGTCAGAGCTGTTATTATAAAATCTGTATGTTACAATTTGCATAGTGGGACTCTAGAAATAGCAGATGTGTAAATGTCCAACAGATGGCACCTTTCATATAATCTCTAACATTAAATGCCAACAATGTCCTTCAGTTCTCTACATAGGGAAAACAGGTCAAACCAAAGGATAAATGGACACAAACCTGACATCAAGAATCACAGAACTTAGAAACCTGTAGGAGAACACTTCAACCTTCCAAGACATTCAATAGGGGACCTCAAAGTAGTTTTTTTTATGGCAAAGGAATTTCAGAAACACTAGAATGGGAGATTGTTGAGCTACAGGTTATTCCAACACTCAGGGCAATAGACCCCCAGGACTTAACAGAGATATTGGCTTATCTCATTACACTATCATTCAGTTGTTTGTAAACTCTTTTATTATGCTGTATGCTAATTTGCTGCTGGTCACTGGTCTTTCCAATTGGCTTAATCCAATTTTAGCAGTCTTTGCTACACTTATGCATCCTAACTCTAATTAGCCCTTCCTGGCAACACTCTCCACCTATATGTAATGGTTGGTGACTTATGTTTCAATGTATCTGAAGAAGTGCGTTTGCACATGAAAGCTTATACTCAGAATAAAACTTTGTTGACCTTAAATATACCACTGGACTCAAACTTTGCTCCATTCATGCAAAGATAGGGAGTTCCATTTGGGACCTAAATGAGAAGCTCCTTCCTAAGCAAAACACGGTTTTCTGGCAGAGAGACACAGGACTGCGCCCACAGAAGCTCAGACTGGGTGTCACACTAGCCCAGGGGTGGCCACACTTGCTTAACCTAAGAGCCACGTAAAATAAACATCAGATATTTGAGAACCACAAGACATGAACTCAGATGTTTGAGAGCAGGAAGGAAGGGAAGCAACTAGATGGAGGAAGGGTGGAATTGAAAAAAGCAACTTTAGCTTTAGATGCATTCTCCAAGGCGCCAGCTGGCTTAGCTTGGAGAGCTGATTTAAAGAGAGAATGCTTTCTCCAAGCTGGCCAATGGGGCGGTGGGTGCTTCGAGAGACACACAATATGTGTGAAAGTGCCACACTGCGCTAGGCTTTCTCCTTGGAGTGCGCTTCAGAAACTCTGATTTCAGACATTCTAAAAGGGGGCACGGCCACTTCCCGGGGGGGGGGGTACTCTGAGCTCATGAGAATCCCTGCCGTCTGTCACTTCCGGTGCCCTTGGAGGGTGTGTTCGGCGAAAGGAAGGGCATTGGATAGGAATCAAAAGGACGCAGACCTAGTAAGTCTCTTTCGCGCGCGCCGGTGTTTCACATTAATCCCGGCCTTCTTCTTCCTAACCAGTGCTGTGGTGGCCAGGTGAGTTACCTTCCCATCTGGCTGTGGGAATAAAGCTTTGGAGAACAAAAAAGGATGGTGCGGTATGGGAAGCGTGAGAAAGGAAGAAGGCAGAGAGACAGCGGATCCGTCAATTCGTGTTTTTAATTCTGAGGCAGCCAGAACCACCGTTTTGGAAATTCCCTGTTAGCTACCTCTTCTCAGGTGCGGGTCACACTATCTCAACGGAAGGAAGGCTGTAAAACAGCAGTTCATTGGAAATGGCGTGAAATCTGCTCGGGGGCGGGGAACTGGTTAGTTTCTTTTGTATTTTTTGGAGGTAAAACACACTCGGACACCCGCCCGTAACAATTTCTGTCCACTTCAGCAGAGAATCGGATGTCATCTCTATTCAGACGGCGTCTTCCTGGAAGCATTGCATGCTCTCCACGTGTCACGTGAGCCCCTTGCAACAGATTCTCGTTTATTGGGTGGTTTGTCTAGGGAAGGCGGGAGGAGCATTTCCCTTCCCCGGCCCTATGGGGCCCTATCTAGTCTGCAGCAGGGCGGAAGCATATTCTGCGCTTGCGTAGTACTCGGTTTTCCGCTTGTGATCTGCTCCTTAGCGTGCCTGTTAGTGAAAATGGAAAGTTAATGATGCTGGTTGGTGGCTTCGCTGCAGTGGAAAGACTTCCAAGAGAGCGTGTGGTATAATTAGGTGGGCTTAGCAGGGTGGAGCTTTGTTTCGAACTGTTCTGCTGTAATAATTTAGAAAATTGTGTGTGTGTGGTCAGCCCTCCGTAGGCTGTATAACCCTCTGGATGTATCTATAGTTAATGACAGATACTAATAGCAACGCTCTGTTAAGCTTCTAGCTGTACAAAGAACTTCGCACATTTTGTTGTAATGCTGAAAAGAAGGCCTGTAAATCCGATACATTTTTCCTGCCCTTCCTGTTAAGAGCTCAGGGTGATGTAAATGATTCTGTTTAACTGAATGTGTTAATGCTATTTTAATCCCAGCTCTCTGAATATGAAAAGTTGACTGATATAGTTATGTAAAACGACAATTGCATGGAGCCAAAATATGGCCCAGTAGAAACCAGTAGTACTTTAAGTCCCAAGAAAAGTTGTTTGTTAATATGAAAGAGATGGTAACAGATAAGTGAAGGGTAACAGCAGCATCATTGGGGAACCCAAAGGAGTTCTTTGTTTCTATGCCACTACCTTCCTGTCTTTTCCATTTAAGCCTATTAAAGCTTTCCAGAAGGGACAGAGAATTCCTTGACTTAGACCAGGACTGGATTAAATAGGCACTTGGATTAAAATGTATGTGCTGCTGGATTTGACCAGCAGTCCATGTAATCCAACATCTGTCTCACAGTACAGCCTGCTATTCTGGATGTTCAACAGGGTATAAAGGCCATCGCCTTATACTGGTGTTGTCTCCTAGCACTGGTATTCATGTGCCTCTGTAATCTTTTCTCTAAAAGGAAAAGTCCCAAACTCTTTAGTTTTTCCTATAGGAAAGATGCTTCAGCCCCTTAATCATCATGATTACCACCTTCTGCACTTTACCAGCTCTGCATTTTTTCTTTTGAGGAATGGTCAACAAAACTGTACACAGTATTCCAAATGTGATTGCATCATGGACCTATACAAAAGCATTACAAAATAGCCTTGTTTCATTTTTAGTCTCTTTCCTAATGATCTATAGCATGGATGTCAAAACATGCAGTCCAGGGGCCCAAGCAGGCCCCTGGAGGGCTCCTGTCAGGCCCTCAAGCAACTGGCTGTCATCTGCTTCCTTCTTCCTCTCTCTTGCTTCCTTCTGCATCACAGTTTGCTTTGCAAGGCTTGCTCCATTGCACAAGAGCTACAGAGCAAAGTCTCTATTTCTCCGTTGACTGAGGCTCCTTCCTTAGGGAGGAAAGGGTAGAGGCAGAGCTTGCTTTGCTAGGCTCTCTTAATTGCACACCAGAGCTACTGAGCCACACCTCTCTTCCTTCTCTTGGCTGAGGCTCCTCCCCCTCATTCCCCGGGGAAGGAGAGAAAGAGCCAGAGTTTCCTTTGCCCAGTTCCCTGGATCACACAGGAGAGATACAAAGCAGCTTTAAGACCAATGAGTACTAATGTTTTAAGCATGTTTTATTTTAAGGTTTTTAAAAAATCTTTAATTGTGTTTGCCTGTGTCCTTTATAAAGTTTCTATCTCTGCTACCTAATAATAAATAGGTACACACATGGCCCAGCCTGGCATGCCTTGGCCCAACAAGGTCTCCTTTATGTCAGATCCAGCTCTCCTAACAAATGAGTTCAACACCCCTGATCTGTAGCTTGAGTGTGTCTTTCCCCCCTGCTGCTGCCATGCAGAGTTGACACTTGAAAACAATGTAGCAGGTACTTCCCTTACATTTCTCAACTTTAAGGAGAAAATGAAGGCATAGAAAAATTTTTTGTAGCCGAGTTCAGTTGATTTATGGTGACCCTGTAGTGTTTTCAAGAAAACATATGACCAGAGGTGGTTTGCCTCTGCATAGTGACCCTGGTATTCCTTGGTCATCTCCCAGCCAAATACTGATCAGGGCTGACTCAGCTTAGCTTCCAAGATCTAATGAGATGAGATTATTCTGGTCTCTCCAGGTCATGACAAATGTTCTTTTGTGGCTCCTATGCTCATAGAAAACTACTGAGACACTTTTTAGAACTCTCAGATAAGTGTGTGAGATACATGAATGTGGTTGTCAATTCATATATTCCAACAATTTAATTCTCCATGGAGGTCACTTGTATTACTTGTTAGCTCCATAACAGACTGGTAATTAGAATATTCTGTCATCATGTGTGAGGGGCATACACAAGAATTTAAACTTTGGGTTTGATTTGACCTCCACAGCCAATCAGGTTAATTCATAGTGATTTTGTATTTTAAAATACATAAAATATAAAATATGTATTTGTGTTTTAACACCTCTTCCCCTGGCTTACAAATCAATTGATGTGTTCACACTATACTATATAATGCATTTTGCATCCAAATTTTCTGTGTAAGAATAGCAAAAATCCAGACGTAAAAAGCATTATTTCGTGTAGTGTGAATGCAGCAAATAAAAAGTAAACATATCCTCTCTCATACAATTCCTAAGGCTAGACACTAGGGAAATATTAGTTTTGGCATTGAAACTGCCAAACTTACCTAATATTGCTGTAAATTTTTAGAAATGAAATTTTTTCTGTGCAAAGATAAAGCACTGAAAATAAATAAATAAATTTTTAATTTATACCCCGCCCTCCCCACCAAAGCAGGAGAGGGTGGGGTTCCTAGAAATGTTTCTAGAATAGAAATGTTTCTATTTCAATAAATTTCCACCCTGCATCTCTTTGTGGTGTACCTTTTGTAGTCTGAAGTGTTCATTCTATCTGGGCCTTAATTAGTATTCTTTTAAATAGATTCCAAGTATTGTGTGATCTGACTCTCATTCTCTTTCCACTTCCTTCTGACTACTCCTGTAATCGTTTTGCAGTTCCGTCTTTAGAAATCAGATATGCTTGGCAGCAACTTTCCATTGACATACCAGCTGAACTTAACAGCATTGTGGCCACTGTTTTCAGTTCTTGTAACAATTGAAAACAATTGTAACATCTATTTCCAGTTCTAGGCTGTTCCCACAAAAATTACTGTGAATGTTCTTTCTATCATCACAACTTACATGCTGTTGTGAGCATTGTGTCTGCCTTTGCTGCCTGTTTATTTTGTAGCCTGTTTGGATGTCTGTAAAGTGGCTCTTAGTGGCATCTTGAAGACAGACTTGAGAAGGATGTTCCCAGCTGACCGGTGATTTTTTTTCCTGGAGACAACTCTCACAGTGCAAACCTTAGCAGGTCTAGTTGAAATACTACTCCTCCACTTACTGGGGCTTATCATCCAGAAAGTATTCTTAAGATTATACTATCAAAGTCTGGCCAACACATGCACAAAAAAATCAGTCAGAACAGCACCCTATTTACCTAAAGGTGTGCCTATATTGGCCCACTCTCCTATCTTCATGTGAAAGTTCTCAAGCAATGCAACAACATTCTGCATCAGATCTCTGGCTCCCCACAGGACTTAGTCTAGGGCTCACATATTTAAAAGGTTGGCTAAGCCAGATCTTCCGAGCCTACTGAAGCCAGCAGGCTTAGAAGAATTAGGATGGTGTTGTAAAATACATTGTTCCTTTTTGTGAGAGCTAGATTTGTGGAAGAGTATCTCAGTTACATACAGCATGCTGTAATGTACCACTTTATGTGATTTGAATGTGGTTTATTTGCTCTCTCCATCTGCAGATTGGAAGGAGAGGCTACTCCTCTTTGTATTGACATGGGAGTACTTCTGAGAAGATGGAGAATATTATTTCCTGGTGTGATGAACTGTATCAGACTTTGTCAAAAGCAGCAACAACAACATTGCAGGCTTTACCATGAGAAAAAGAAGCACCTATTGCTATCCCAGCATTTTCTATCAATGAATCTGCGGGAGGACAAATTAGTATCACAAGAGACCAAGTTGGGGGAAATGACATGTAAAAGTCAGAAGCTAATGTTACTAGGAGGCCTGATCTATCCCTCCAGCCCTGGTTGCTACCATTATATGCCATACACTGTCCGAGCAATGGAGAAGCTCATCAAGGTGATAGACCAAGAAATGCAGATCATAGGGGGTCAAAAGGTGAACATGCCCACATTATGCTCAGCAAAGCTCTGGAGAGCTAGTGGAAGGTGGGAACTGATGGGCACAGAGCTCTTACGCCTGACAGACCGACATGGCCAAGAATATTGTCTAGGACCCACCCATGAAGAGGCCATCACGGACCTTGTAGCTTCTCGGGGCTGGTTGTCCTACAAAGAACTTCCCCTCTTGTTGTACCAGATAACAAGAAAATTTCGAGATGAGCCAAAGCCACGCTTTGGGTTGCTGCGTGGCCGGGAGTTCTATATGAAAGACATGTACACATTTGATGCTTCTGAGGAGGCTGCCCGCAATACATATGCTCTAGTTTGCAATGCATACTGTAATATATTCAATAGCTTGGGTCTGCGATTTGTGAAAGTCCAAGCAGCCACAGGGAGCATTGGGGGGACAATGTCCCATGAGTTCCAGCTTCCTGCTGACATTGGCGAGGACAAGCTGATGACATGTACAAACTGTGACTTTTCAGTGAATGTGGAATTGATACCCTCAGATCAGAGGTATTGTTCAGTTTGCAAAGGGGAGCTAATTGAGACCAAAGGAATTGAAGTTGGCCATACATTCTTCTTGGGCACCAAGTACTCCTCTGTTTTTAATGCTACTTTGCAAACTTCTCAGGGTAAGCTTGCTCCAGCTGAAATGGGCTGCTATGGTTTAGGGGTGACACGCATCCTGGCAGCTGCCATTGAGGTACTTTCTACAGAAGATGCCATTCATTGGCCAAGTCTCATTGCCCCTTATCAAGTCTGCTTCATTCCCCCAAAGAAAGGCAGCAAGGAGGAGAAAGCAACAGAGCTTCTGGAAGGTTTATATGATTGTGTTGCTGAAGCAGTCCCTAGGCTCAAAGAGGAGATTGTGTTTGATGACCGGATCCATCTCACCATTGGTAAAAGGTTAAAAGATGCTAAAAAACTTGGATACCCCTATGTGATCATTGGTGGGAAGAAGGCTTTGGATGAACCTTCACTCTTTGAAGTATGGAATCAGAACACCGGAGAGAATTTGTTCCTCACCAGAGAAGCTATTATTGACTTGCTAAGTAAAGTTTCAGCTTGTTAATTCTTGAATGTTTTCTTTTAAACAGGTGAGTGAGGAAGTGGAGGTGGAGTTGCTAGCTGTTATTGTCTAAGCCAAGGACTGAAAGGAAAAGAAATTATTACAGTACCTTTTTTCCAAAGCCTCACTGACACTGTTTAACCATTTACTGGCAATTGGGATGTTTTTCCAGCACCGTAGTCCTTGGGTTAGCAGTTGGTTATGGAAAGCAATGTGGAGCCTACCTAACAGTCTCTCTGTGAGAGAGTGGGATGAGGTAAATGTTAAAATACTTTGAAATAAAGTGCTTACCAAAGTCCTTTTCTCCTGAAGCAATTCAATATCCATGGCTGATATAAAAGTGAAACTAGAAAAGGATAAACTCAGGAGGGACCAGTACCCTTTCTTTAAGTGTCTTCTAGGAGTTTTGCAGGGTGAAGTAGGGGGTGAGATCATATGGACTGAGTACTGCATTGGCTGTCTGAATCTTTCTGATCTTTTGCTGGCTAAATTATGAGTTTTAGCTATATTGCTTATGTACTAGTGTGGTGCCTCAACCATACAAGGTTGGGACAGCTTGAAAAAAACATTTAAAGTCTTTATTTTTGTGTAAGATATTTGTATCCCACCTTTCAACTTGGTTTAAAATGGCAAAGTTATATCAAGTTGGAATTTGTAACATTTTTATTTTAGAGAAATCATGCATTTAAGTTGAGCGTATCTTCAAGTTGTATGTTTGATTTTAAAGTCAACTGTCTGATGTCAGTCTTGGGTCGCACAGAACATGAACCAAATAATAAAACAGAAGGCGATGGCTTAATAGCTGTTACTGTCTCAGTGAGCAAAATACATCAGTTGTTGAGCTGAAAGGAGAACTCCTAATTACAAAGAAGTCTTCTGCAGTCTCACCTGCTCATCCAGCATTTTTGAATTGTGTGTTGTAATTAGAGATCAATCAGGAAAATGTGGTTGGGACCATGAACAGAACCAAGAGGCTGGTTTGCAAACTGAGCTAGTTCATGATCCCTCAAACTCTGTTTAAAGGGACGGCAGTCCCTTTTAGCAGGGTTTGCTGAAAGCTGGAAAAACAACTGAGTGGTGGAAAGCAAATTGCTCCTTGCCACTCTGCTGTTTTGGGCTGTCTTCTGCAGACCCTTTAAACATTTTTGTGGGGAACAGAAAAAAGTTTTAAATAGACTCAGTCCCTTTAAAATCCTGCTTTCTGCTCCATCCATGAACTGCCACACACTGCTTTAAATGTTTGTGGAAATTTGTCACAAACTTCTGTTCACAAAACACAAATAGCATGAATTTTGAATTTTGCTTTGAGGTTTGGTTCGTATCCACCCCAGTTGTAATCTGCTTATTTTAACATAACTGCTACTTCATTCACATTTAACAACGATTTTGTAAACACCAGTTTATTTTTAAATGGTATTCCACCCTGCAAGACATGACGGAATAAGTGACAAATGCATTCATATGTGAAGAAACAGGTGAGGAATAAGATGGTTCAGATCTTCACTCTGTGATGAACTTACAATGGTCAGCCTTAGGGCTGTACCTCTCTTTTCTTCAGCTTCCCCAACTGCTGGAGGAGGAGACTACAGCCTTCATTGTCTTTGCTGCTTTGTGATGAGCACTGCTGTCATGAGTTTAATGAATGATGACATCAGTCATTCCATTGTGACATTTGCTAAAGAATCTTTTTCTCTATCAAAGAAAATGGATGCAAGACCAGTGTAACTTCTGCCAAAAAAGTAAGCAAGTATAATTTCCTTCCCTGATTCATTTGATGTTGAGTTCAGATTCCTTATCCACAAATGCTGCAGTATCATTAGGCAAGAATAGATCCACTTCACACTTAAAAGGGCACCTATAAGTGGATAAACTCTCTCAACTAGAACTAATGTGGTGGGTCCAAATGCAGGCAGAGCAGGTACAAATCCCCACATGGAAAGATAGACTTGGCCACACTGATCACTAATTCTCTACATTTTAAATTTGTGAGCGTAGTTCCCATGGGAAGATGATAACAAATGTAACATATTCATTGTTTGCCACATTTATACATGGATTAGTTCAGGGCAATACCTACTTTGACAGTGTTTTTATGTACAATTGCTGGACATTTCTCACAATACCTCTTGTCTGAACCTTTCAGCTTTAAGGTATATTCATCTCAGTGCACTGGGATTCTTCTGTAACCCAGACTGGTGTCTGATCTGAATAGGCTGTCCAGTACTGAAAACAAGCTTTTTCAGGAAGAGGGCAGTGATGTTCTGAGCTTTAGGACTAACATGACCTTTGGTGATGATACCTTTCCTAGTAAATTCTTCTCAAAATTTGAAATGGTTGTGATATTTCACTAGAGAATAGGCTTCCTCTGTAGGGAATTAGAAAAACTGGCATTGGCACCTAACTGCTTCAGTTGCTCAGGACTGGTATATCTGGCAGAGTGTGACTAGAACTTTCTCCCTGATATGTTTGTTGTTTATTCCCTCATATAAGCATTTCCATGTATTCAAAAATTGTAGCTCCCACCTGCAGTCTGGTATAGCCCATCCTGCCATCTCAGCATTTTACCACTTGTATATGCAGGCTAGGCTAGTATTGTTTACACCAGGGGTGTCAAACTCATTTGTTATGAGGGATGGATCTGACATAAATGCCACTTTGTTGGGCCAGGCTATGCATGCCATAAAATGTAACATGAGGTACAGGAGATATAAAGTTCATAAAGGTGATTTCAGATGTCAAATGGCAATAGCAGGTGAATGACAATAGCAGACTTGATTGGATTAGGTGTGATATGCAGAGGGGTAGTAGATGTAGAGATCCCAGTGTTGGTAATGAGACAGGAAACCTCAGTCTCAGTTCTATCCAGGAGGATGCAAAGAATAAATGGACATAAGTCTGACATTAGAAACTACAACATTTGGCTGCTGAGCAGTGCTTTTACAAAAGAGCTTCAAAAGGAAATTAGAGAGACTGCTGATTTGCAATTGATAATGAAGCTCAAGACAATGCATCCTCCTGAACTGAGAGCTGGTTTTCTTGTTACATTACCAATGTATGCTATTGTCATTTGGCATCTGAAATCACTCCCAAGATATAAGGACCAGTGCAGATGTTCTAATAAATAAATCCAGATAGGAACAGAGAAATCCAATCTTTTTTTTTAAAACTGGCTTTTCAGAACAAACCAAAATATTTCCCTCAGTTTACATTGTGCTTCTCAAAAGCAGCCACCCACCAAAGAAGTGTGCTTGCACACCTGGAATAAAATCCTGTTGGTCTTGGAGCTGCCATAGGACTCCAGCTTTGTTTTCTCTGTCCTCCCCCTCCCTTCGTCCCCAAAAGATGACAAGCAGCCCCAGACATGGAAGCTCTGTGTGTGTATGTGCAAGGGGGGGGGCAGGGACTTATTTTTGTATCCCTCAAGAAGGAAGCAGTCAAGAAGTTTACTGTGTACTTGTGTGTGAGAGTGAGTGAGCAAGGAAGGGGGGAGAGAGGCAAGAGGCAGGAAGAAAGCCACTGAGGAAGCTGGGACAAGCAAGCTATGGCACAGCTGGTGCTGTACCTAGAAAAAGAAGCAAGAGAAGGCAGTTGCTCAGGGACTGGATTTGAGCCCTGTGTGGGCTAGGTCTGTCCCACGGGCTGCATGTTTGACACCCTTGGTTTATGCAATAAAACAAAAATCAAACTCTCATCAGCCCCTGCAGCATGGTATGTGCACCCATCATTAATTTTCATGGTTGTGAATGATTTTGAGAGATGCTGGGTTTATGGTAGCATGGTAACTTTGCAAAATAATCTAATTTCGGTAGTGAAAACACACTAGGGTAACAAATGGTCATTCCTACTGTTGTAAATACCTGCCATAAAGATGTGAAACTCCTGAAGGGTCAAAATTAAAAAGAACTTTCTCTGTTTTGTGAATGGGCTAGAGATGTTATAGAGCCTCTTCCTCTTAATCTGATGCTCCCTTGGTGGTTCAAGAATGCACATAGGTGATCCCAAAAATGGAGGAAGATCAAAAGCACCTGGCCTCTGCCAATGAAGAATCAGCTGGAGTCCATATGGCCCAACAGCACCCTCTAATGTCCAAGAACATCTTGTTTGAACACTGCTCATCACAAGCATCTTCTGAAGGTGAGCAGGTTTTGGAAATGAAGTGGGAGCTGGGACAATATACACTATACAGATGCAAATACAAAAATATGGCTCTTTTAAGTCTGTCCTCTCTGCAGAACTGATGTTATTAACTGTTCTGCACAGAGTTATGATACCTTTCTAAGAAAGCACTTCATAAAACTAAATTCAGGTTAGATTCTACATGCTTGATTAACTTGAATCTTCAGAAATGATTATTGATTTCATTTCTACATCTCCCATAGCAAAAGTTCTCTGAGCAAGACCACAGCTGGGGGGTGGGAGGGAGGGCAGACCACTCTATTTTTTAAAAGACCCTTCCCTGTGTCCCTTGTGCAAGCACCAGTCGTTTCCGATGCTGGGGTGACTTTGCATCACGATGTTTTCAGGGCAGACTTTTTACGGGGTGGTTTTCCATTGCCTTCCCCAGTCATCTACACTCCCTGCCCCCCCCCCCCCCGCAAGCTGAGTACTCATTTTACCGACCTCAGAAGGATGGAAGGCTGAGTCAACATTGAGCCGGCTACCTGAATCCAGCTTTCGCTGGAATCGAGCTCAGGTCGTGAGCAGAGAGTTCAGACCGCAGTACTGCAGCTTCACTTCCCTGTGCGGGGCCCCTCCGTTGGAGGGTCTCCAGGACCCATGGAAAAGGACAAGGGAGAGACAAGCAGAGCATACCACCTTTGTCCTCTCCTCCACCCCCAATTTGAGTTTCCACTTAGAGAAAACCTTCCGCCCCCAGCAAGTGAGGCCAGCCCGGCGATCTGAGCGCCGCAACCAAGGTAAGGCGCCCACTGCCTGCGCCAAGGAAGTGCGCCCCCCCCCGGGCTACGCGGGCGCGCAGTCCTACCCTGCCCTCTTCTCTCTGTTGAGCTGGGCTGTCCCTCCGCCTGCAGCAGCAGCAGGGCCTTTCGCTCGCGGCACCCCTTCTGTATGTCAACTGCAGCAGCCCCTCGCCTGCTCACTCGCTCTGGGCCTGGCAAGAGCGGCAACCAGGTTCTGGCTTCGCGCCTGCAGAGTGCCAGCAGAGCGCAGCATCTTCAGCCTCAGCGAAGCACACTACAAGCATCAGGGCTGTTCCCCACTGGTGGGTGGGAGTGCGGCTTTGTCTGTTGCTGTCCCCGCCGCAGGGTTGGGAGTCGGAGGAGGCAGCGAGAGTCCATGGTGGCAAGAAGGAGCAGCAGGGGAGCCGGCTGGAGGTGGGTGGCCACAGTGGCTCCTATTAACGTCTGAGTGTTTCTTGCGGTGGCATCTCCTCTCCCCCCCCCTTTGGAGGCTTTTTGGGGCCCCTCCCCTGAACTTTTATTGCTTGGGCCCCTCCATCCAAGATTTTCTGGCTACAGCCCTGTCTCTGACTGCTTTACAACAAGTATAAAACAATAAAATACAAATTAATATTACAAATTAATATAACATTTTAAAAATTAAAGAACCATCAGCCTATTCATGTTTTATTTATAATTATATTATTTATAATTGGGGAGGGGCTGTAGCTCAGTGGTAGAGCATCCGCTTGGTAAGCAGAAGGTCCCAGGTTCAATCCCTGGCATCTCCAACTAAAAAGGGTCTAGGCATGAAAAACCTCAGCTTGAGACCTTGGAGAGCTGCTGCCAGTCTGAGTAGACAATACAGACTTTGATGGACCGAGGGTCTGATTCAGTACAAGGCAGCTTCATATGTTCAATTGCACTGTTTCGTGATTTAAAACCAACAAGCTGTTAATTTAAAAAAATGAAAGAATAGACCAGACCCAAAACCTCACAGAAGCCTGTGTGAAGAAGGGAAATAGTATCTTGCCTTTCCAGACCCAGAATCTAAGCATGTGTTTGAGTTGATGTTTCTAGTTCACCAAATCCCATACTCAAGAAGCTGGTGGAAATTACTGCAATCAGAGGACTTCCTTGTTTATGTAAAAAGCTCTCCTGGCAGCTTTAACTTGTGCCAAGGTTGGGTTGCTGAGAGCTATGACTAACTACATAGAGCTATGAACTCCGTTTGAGTCTGGAAGTAAGCAAAGCCCCATACGGGTAACTCAGACTTGGGAACTAACAAGAGGTCAGTCAGAGGCAGAATGACAATTTTCTGTACAAATCCTACAAAGTTCACTACCCCATGACCCCTGCTTAGTAGCCAAACAAGGAGAAGCAACAGAGGTTTCAATAGCCTCTGCTGCCTCCTGTTCCATTCACTTTTTATTTTATCAAATTCAGAATCAATAGATGCCTATGGAATGATGCTGTATGACAGACAAGTAAAGAATGAGAGCATGCTGAGGGCAGCCCCTGGAACAGTGGCACTGAATGAAACGGTAGGAGCACATTCTGCAGGCTAGTGGTCTTTGCCATCACCATTCCTAGTGCTTGATTCCGGTATGGAGGATCCACTTTTTACTTAATTTATATCTGCTTCCTTCATGCCTTTATACCTTTATGTCTGCTTCCTTGTTCACTGAAATTAAACTATGCATTTTGTAACTGGGGTGCAGTAATTTGGTTGGCCAGGATCAGATTAAAAATTGGGCTTTTTGACAGTTGTTGAGGAAGGCAGAAAACATGTTTCTCCTCTGTCCATGTCCGCAGCTGTTTATCAGACCTGGGAATTTCTTCATATTTCTTTGGTTAATTTGAACTGTGGCTTCAGAACCTCTTTTAATGCCAGGACTCTGAAAGGCATGAACTTGACCTGGTAACAGAAGCAGCTGTGAGCCAATGTAGAGGAATGCAGTGAGGGCCAAGAGGTTATGATTGCACCAGTGATGACACAATCCTTTTGGCTCTTGGTCATGGCTGGTCTCTTAAGTTTCACAAAAACTCTGCTTCTAACTATGGGCTAGACTTAAGGTTGCCAAGTCCCTGGCTTCCTGTCTATGGTACCTATTGTACCATAGAGTTTTCCCTCCCAAATAGCTAGAGTGTCTGGGAAAATCATAGAGTTTTCCCAGGAACGCCTAGAGCAGCCCCGTGTGCACGCCACTGTTTTGATTACATCACTTCTGGGTAATGTCATTGCACCAGCGATGTAGGGGGAGGTTCCCCCCACTGACCCAATGTGGGCCGGCAGTTTGGGAACCTCCCGGGCAGGGAAATCCCCGCCTGGACCGGGGGCTTGGCAGCTCTAGTTAGACTAGACATGGCAGCATCTTTGTAGCTGCTATGAGAATGCTACCATTGTTTTAAAGTCATTTTAAATGCTGCAAGGGCTCAATCCCAATCTGTAGCTTTCTTGTTACTCCCCCTCACACATTTTCAAGTGCTGAAGAGCTGTAGGGTGGCATGTGATCATGTTGGCACTTGATAAGACATTGGGGGGATCAAGACTGCCTCAACCCACCATGATGCAGGCCTGATGAGGCCCTGATGACATTTTTAATGACTTTAAAATGGCGGCAGCAGCCTCATGGTGACTACAAGAATGGCATCTTGTTTGGCCCTGTGTTGAAATTACTTCTTGGAAATTTTGGCATCGTTTCCCTCTATTTATCTCCGCCCCCCCCCCCCCCATACAAGGGTACTTCTGCAGCCATGGAAACCATTGTTCTATTCATATGTTGTAGGAAGATGGGAAGCAAGGCAGCTGATGACAGCCGTCTTAGATGAGAAAAGGAGTGGCTCTGTGACTAAAATGTTTTATGTTCCTGAGAATTTTCTCTCTGTATTAAAGGAACACTTGTATCTCTCAGTATTGGTTCAGAGTTCATCCAAATCTGGAGTTTTCATGGGCCCAAGAATAATTGTCAGGGAATAACTGACAGTCAGATGAATAAATATTGTCACTCACCTGAAACCCAATATGTTAATACCCTATTTTCACATAATTTTGAATTGATTTTGTGACATATGAAACTATTCTGAAACCATTCACTCTTCTGTTGCTAGCACCAAAATGGCTTGCCAGAATTCACCTCTGACATAAATGAAAGTGATCAGGAAGACTACCACCCTGGGAACTTGAAACTGGAACTTGCCAAGCAGATAACAGTGAGTCAAATGTAGGGTTGCCAATCCCCAAGTGGGGGCAGAGGATCCCCTGGTTTGAGGGTCTCCCCCCGCTTCAGGGTCATCAGAAAGCAGGGCGGGGGGATGTCTGCTGGGCACTCAATTATTCCCTATGGAGACTGATTCTCATAGGGTATAATGGAGAATTGATCTATGGGTATCTGGGGCTCTGGGGGGGGGGCTGATTTTTGATGTAGATACACCAAATTTGGAGCATAGCATCTGGCTCCTCTCCTCAAAACACCCGCCAAGTTTCAAAAGGATTGGACCAGGGGGTCCAATTCTGTGAGCCCCTAAGGAAGGTGCTCCTATCCTTCATTATTTCTAATGGAGGGGAAGGCATTTAAAAGGTGTGTGGTCCCTTTAAATGTGATGGTCAGAACTCCCTTTGGAGTTCAATTGTGCTTGTGACACCTTTGCTCTTGGCTCCATCCCCAATGTCTCCTGGCTCCACCCCAAGTCCCCAGATATTTCTTTAATTGGACTTGGCAACCCTAGTCACATGTAATATGCTAATAGCGCCAAAGAGATAGACATGCAAACAAATAATCCAAGGCCCCAATTGCTGTTTGGTTTCAGAGGGTAGCCCTGTTGAGCTGCAGTAGAAGAGCTAGATTTGAGTCCAGTAGCACTTTAGAGACCAACAAGATTTGCAGGGTATGAACTTTCAAGAGTTGAGCCTTCTTCCATGCTTTTATGCGCAGGCTGCCTCTCCTTTCACTCCTTTTTCACATGTGGAGGAAGACTCCCCCCTCTCCCCAGCACATGCATCAAGGGAGAGACAAGGGCCCTTTCTCTTCCCCAGAGAAAGGGGGGGGGGGTGGATGGGGGTGTCTCCTGTTGGATGGCAATATGTCAGGGGCCAGCAGTTTGCCTTCCTGAGGTCATGGCAGCTGCCAACCCTTGATCCTTCCCTTGGCCTTCAGATGGTGGGTTGTGACCCACTGATAGAGCATGCCTCTTGTGATTGAGGGGATTGCAGCAGATGCATCCTTCAGCCTTCCTGTCAAGCTGCACCTGCAGAAATTCCCTCTTCTGCACAAATGTTTCTACTGCAGGAACCCTGCCCTTGTTGGCATCTGCCCTTCCTAAAAAGAGAGAGAGATTTGCAAATAAAAATTCAAACCTGGTCTCATTTCTGCAGGTTGGGATTAAAGTGAGTCCTGGGTCTGGGAAGGCTGAAGCCTACTGTTCTGGCGTACACAGTGCTCACATGCACAAGACACATCCATGAGGCTGTCTATACTAGTAAAACAAACAAACCCTGAGGTGGGTGCTGGCATCAGTAACAAGGTGTCACTTCTTGTATCTTTATTTCTCATCTGGGATTCACAGGCTCAGATTAAAGACTTGCCACTGAACTACATAGACTCCAAGAGCACAATTTTGCGCTGTCAAGGGATGCATCTCATTGAGGACCTAAGGTATTTTGAATTAACACACCAATGTCCTCCCTTAACTATACCTATAAAATAGACAGATTTTCATTTTATGCAAGCAGACAAATATTAAGAGAAACTGCAATAGAAAAATGTATTATAAGAACATAAGAGAAGCCATGTTGGATCAGGCCAACGGCCCATCCAGTCCAACACTCTTTGTCACACAGTGGCAATTTTTTTTTATATATACACACACACTGTGGCTAATAGCCATTGATGGACCTGGGCTCCATATTTTTATCTAAACCCCTCTTGAAGGTGGCTATACTTGTGGCTGCCACCACCTCCTGTGGCAGTGAATTCCACATGTTAATCACCCTTTGGGTGAAGAAGTACTTCCTTTTATCCATTTTAACCTGTCTGCTCAGCAATTTCATCGAATGCCCACCAGTTCTTGTATTGTGAGAAAGGGAGAAAAGTACTTCTTTCTCTACTTTCTCCATCCCATGCATTATCTTGTAAACCTCTATCATGTCACCTCGCAGTCGACGTTTCTCCAAGCTAAAGAGTCCCAAGCGTTTCAACTTTTCTTCATAGGGAAAGTGCTCCAGCCCTTTAATCATTCTAGTTGCCCTTCTCTGGACTTTCTCCAATGCTATAATATCCTTTTTGAGGTGCGGCAACCAGAACTGCACACAGTACTCCAAATGAGACCGCACCATCGATTTATACAAGGGCATTATGATACTGGCTGATTTGTTTTCAATTCCCTTTCTAATAATTCCCAGCATGGTGTTGGCCTTTTTTATTGCAAACGCACACTGTCTTGACATTTTCAGTGAGTTATCTACCACGACCCCAAGATCTCTCTCTTGGTCAGTCTCTGCCAGTTCACGCTCCATCAACTTGTATTTGTAGCTGGGATTCTTGGCCCCAATGTGCATTACTTTGCACTTGGCCACATTGAACCGCATCTGCCACGTTGACGCCCACTCACCCAGCCTCAACAGATCCCTTTGGAGTTCCTCACAATCCTCTCTGGTTCTCACCATCCTGAACAATTTAGTGTCAGCCGCAAACTTGGCCACTTCACTGCTCACTCCAAACTCTAAATCATTAATGAACAAGTTAAAGAGCATGGGACCCAGTACCGAGCCCTGCGGCACCCCACTGCTTACCGTCCTCCACTGTGAAGACTGCCCATTTATACTCACTCTCTGCTTCCTATTACTCAGCCAGTTTTTGATCCACAAGAGGACCTGTCCTTTTACTCCATGACTCTCAAGCTTTCTAAGGAGCCTTTGATGAGGAACTTTATCAAAAACTTTCTGGAAGTCAAGGTATATAACATCTATCGGGTCTCCTTTGTCAACATGTTTGTTCACCCCCTCAAAGAAATGTAACAGGTTAGTGAGGCAAGATCGTCCCTTGCAGAACCCATGCTGAGTCTTCCTCAATAACCCGTGTTCATCAATGTGCCTACTCATTCTGTCCTTGATAATGGTTTCTACCAACTTTCCCGGTATTGAAGTCAGACTGACTGGCCTGTAATTTCCCGGATCTCTTCTGGAACCCTTTTTAAAGATGGGGGTGACATTTGCTACCTTCCAGTCCTCGGGAACGGAGGCAGATTTCAATGAAAGATTACAGATTTTGGTTAGAAGATCCACAAGTTCAACTTTGAGTATTTTCAGAACTTTCGGATGTATGCCATCCGGACCCGGTGACTTATTAGTTTTTAATTTGTCTATCAGTTGTAGGACCTCCTCTTTTGTCACCTCAATCTGACTCAGGTCTTTCAACACCCCTTCCAAAATTAGTGGTTCTGGTGCGGGCAAAAAGTTCTCGTCTTCCACAGTGAAGACAGAGGCAAAAAATTCATTTAGCTTCTCAGCCATTTCCCTATCCTCCTTCAGTAATCCTTTTACCCCATGGTCATCCAAGGGCCCCAACTGCCTCCCTGGCTGGTTTCCTACTTCTAATATATTTGAAGAAATTTTTATTGTTGGTCTTTATGTTGTTTGCAATATGCTCCTCATAGTCCCTTTTTGCCTGCCTGATCACAGTCTTGCATTTGATTTGCCAAAGCCTGTGTTCCCTTTTACTAATCTCACTTGGACTGGTTTTCCACCGCTTAAAGGAGTCCTTCTTACCTTTTACAGCTTCCATTACTTTGTTTGTTAACCATGCAGGCCTTTTCTTATGCCTGTTTGTGCCTTTCCTAACTTGTGGTATGTATTTTATCTGAGCTTCTAGGATTATAGTTTTTAATAATCTCCAAGCTTCCCCAAGGGTTTTGACCGTATGTACCTTTCCTTTCAGTTTCCTCTTCACATGCCTCAGTGTATTTATCCCTTTTAAAGTTAAACGTGTATTTATCCCTTTTAAAGTTAAACGTGGTTGTGGCGGTCTTTTTGGACAACTCCCTATTTATACAAACGGTGAAATCAATAACATTATGGTCACTGCTCCCAAGTGGCACAATCACTTTTACATCTCTCACCAAGTCTTGGGCATTACTTAGGACCAAATCCAGGATCGCCCCACCCTTGGTAGGTTCGGAGACCATCTGCTCCATAGCACAGTCATTGAGAGCATCAAGAAACTCAGTCTCTTTCTCTCAACCAGAAAACATATTGACCCAATCAATCTGCGGGTAGTTAAAATCACCTATTACAACACAGTTTTTATGTTTAGCCGCTATCTTTAAGCCTTCCATCATATTATAATCGTCCTCTCTCTTTTGATTTGGTGGGCGATAACAAACTCCCATAGTTAAATTTCCTTTTGGGCCCTCTATTTCAACCCAAAGCATTTCTAAAAGTGAATCTAATTCTCTGACCTCAGTCTTACTGGACCGTATATCCTCTCTGACATACAGAGCCACCCCACCTCCAACCCTTCCCTCCCTATCCTTCCGATATAGCTTATATCCAGGAATCACTGTGTCCCACTGATTCTCCTCATTCCACCAAGTTTCTGAAATTCCCACAATGTCTATGTTTTCTCCCAACACTAAACATTCCAATTCGCCAATTTTACTTCGAACACTTCTAGCATTTGCATACAAACATCTATAATTTCCCAGGCAAGCTAGGCCCGCCACCTTCCTCCTGCCGCCTTGAGACTGGCAGAGAGTCCATACTGTTTGTCACCTTCACAGTGGACAACTCTGGTCCATTACCCGGTAGAAAAATAGCAGCTAACCCTTCATCTCTTTGAGACGAGTCCTCCCGAACCAGAGACATTTCATCTCCTGTCGGCTTTCCCCCAAGATTTAGTTTAAAAACTGCTCTGCCACCTTTTTGATTTTAAGCACCAGCAGCCTGGTTCCATCCGTGGACTAGTGGAGACCGTCTCTTTTGTACAGCTCCCGCTTGTTCCAGAAAGCATCCCAGTGCCTAACAAACTTAAACCCTTCCTCCTTACACCATCGTCTCATCCACACATCGAGACTTCTAATTTGTGCCTGTCTCTCCTGCCCTGCACATGGAACAGGTAGCACTTCTGAGAAGGCTACCTTAGCGGTCCTGGCCTTAAGTCTCCCACCTAGCAGCCTAAATTTTTCCTCCAGGACCTCACGACTGCATTTCCCCACATCGTTGGTGCCAACATGCACCACGACCACAGGCTCCTCCCCAGCACTGTCTATCAGCCTATCTACTACACACGTAATGTCCGCTACCTTCGCACCAGGCAGGCAAGTCACCATATGGTCATTATGTGGTTTCGCCACCCAGCTATCTACTTGCCTAAGGATCGAATCACCAACTACCAAACCCCCCCCTCTCCCCCTGCTCAAAGATGGTTCCTTGGTGCGAAAGGATTTCCGCTCACCAACTGAAGAAGAGGTCCCATCTGAGGGCGCATTCCCCTTATCCTCAGCACGGTGCCCTGTTCCCTCTCGACCCTCACGCTCTCTGGCAGCAACGGGGCTGCTATGTTCAGAGCGGGGCTCATCTAATACGCCCCCAAGAGTCTTCCCCAAGTGCCTAACTGACCATCTCTGCTTCCCCAGGGCAGTCAGCTTGGCCTCAAGGATACGAACTCGTTCCTTGAGGACCAGGAGCTTCTTGCATCAAGCACACACCCAAGACTTCTGTTCTTTGGGCAGATAGTCGTACATGTGACACTCAGTGCAAAACACTGGAAAGCCCCCAACCCCTTGCTGGCATTCTATCTTCATTATATATATATATATATGCCCTTGCTGGCATTCTATCTTCATTTTATATATATATATATATATATATATATATATATATATATATATATATATATATATATATATATATATATATATATATATATATATAATGAAGATAGAATGCCAGCAAGGGGTTGGGGGAGAAGATGAATGGGTGGGGGCTAGTGGCAGTGGGCCCCATCAGATGGCCTGGGCACTAGCAGCTGCCCAAGAAGGAAAGGAAAGAAGGAAGAAGACTATAGATTTTTACCCGACCCTTCTCTCTGAATCAGAGTCTCACAACAGACACCCTGTGAGGTAGGTGGGGCTCACCTGCATATACTGGCCTGCTGTTGGGAAATGGATACGCAGGGAAATGGATACGCAGGTGATGCAGGTGATGATGTTGGGAAATGGATACGCAGGTGATGCAGGCAACTGAGCCTAGGTGCTGGGAGGACTTGCGGGTGTGGGGATGGAAAGGAAGGCCCAGATGGTGATCCTTGGGCACCACTTGCCCAGGGTCCTCTAAAGCCTGGACTCAGTCCTCTTCAAGGCAGAGTCTTTTCTTTTTAAGATTTACTGGCTAACTGCTCAAGGACTCTAAATCCCCTACTATTTCACAGGTAGTGGGCTACCCAGATTAGGGTTGCCAACCTCCAGATGGGGCTATATATATATATATATATATATATATATATATATATATATATATATAAAAATAAATATAGTCCTCTTTAAATGCTGTTTGTTTAAGTGGCTCCCCTTCTGGAGGGTCAACTTACCTTACCTTAACTTACCTTATTGGGAGAACAAGGAAATCAGGGATCTGGGTTCCTGGTCCTTAGAGAGCCCCTAGGTGAAGAGCCACAGGCCAAGAGCCCTTTGGCAAGGCGCAGCTTAAAATGCAAAGAGGGTGGAGCAGAGGCACTCCTCAGCAATCAGCAGCAATCACTCTCAATCTCTTTCACCCTTAGTCCAGTCAACCAAACAAAGAGCAGTCAACCAAACAAAGAGCAGTTCCCCAGCTATCACACCTCAGAATTTTAGGCAGCCCCACAAACCTCAGAATGAAGTCCTTCAAAACTCAGAAATTCTCAGCAATTTCTCCAGCTGTCTCAGCTATCAGAGCTGCTCTGCGGGCGGAGCGTCGCCGGGTAATGGTGGACGCAAATTAGCACAGCTCCGTTCCTTCCCTCCGAAATCCCGGCCCTATTGCTGAATCGCGGACCGAAAAAACAGCCCCAAATGGGAAAACCTTTAAAAAGCAAAGCAAAGGCTAAGGGAACTCCAAAACCGAAAACGAAGACGGCGGCAGAGACGACCCAGTCGGTAAGGAAGTTTTTTTCCCCCAACTCCTCACCAGGGCGGGAAAACCAAGCGGCCCTAGCTATGGCAGCAGGACAACATTCTCCCGGGACTGAGCAGTTACAGATCGATGAGACTCCCATAACAAAAAAAGACATTTTGCAGCTCAAAGAGGATATTCATACCTTCTTTAAGGAGTCTATGCAAAGCTGGCTAGCTCCAATAAATAAAAAAGTCGAGGAGATGGAGAACGACATGGAAGTAACCGCCAAAAAGGCGGAATGCAATGCAGAAGCCTCGCTTGCATTGCAGACAGAAATAAAACAAATAAAAATTAAAGAAACAAGACTTAATACCAGAATTATAACGCTGGAAAACCGCTGGAGAGCCTATAATTTGAAGATCAGAGGGATTAAAGAGGGCGCGGAGGAAGACCTGGTTATTCTACCCTTTATTAATAAATGGCTGATGGAGGTATTGGGGCGAGAAAATAGTACAGCCCCTGAGATTGTAAAAGCCATACGCCTCGGACCGTTTGCCTTAGCAAAGAAAGGAAAGCCAAGAGATATATTGGTCCAGTTCGTATTTCCCACAACGAGAGCCAGGTTACTTCAGGAAGCAAGAAAGAAAGGCGCCTTGAGTTATGAGGGACAAAAAGTCCTAGTCCTATTAGACTTGCCACCAGAAGCCTTAGAAAAAAGAAGGAGCCTGAAATTCTTCGCAACTAAATTGTATACTGAGAACTTTCGATTCCACTGGAGCCCTGTTTCTGACATTATAGTGTACAAAGGAGGGGCTCTCCTAAAGGCATCAGATCTAAAAACCGGAAAACTGCTTTTAAAGAAACTGAATATTAAGCTATCTCAAAGGGAAGAGGAAGAGTTACAGGCCCTTTCCCCAGACTTAGAGGAAGAAGAAGAACAAACCCCTACTGACACATGAACTACTGATAAACTGACAACGTATTTGAGAACAAGAATAAAGAAGAAGATACAAGAAGATATTTTAATGTGTATTATGCAGACTTTAAGTATGATTATTAAGTTCAATCATTAGAAACAGTAATACGCAAAACCACCAGAGGGCAGTGCTAGTTAAGTAAATCAGATAGAACCTATACAAGTACTTTAACTAGTATATTGTAGAGTGTAAGTCAATTTAAGTATTATTTTACATGATTTTCAGTTGGATTAAATAATAAGGGAGGGGGGTAAGTAAATTGAGTTAAATCTGAATGAGGATATGAATGTGTGTTGATATAGTTAAATTAAGTATGAGTGAGGAGGTGAATGTTAGTAGACACAGTTAGAAATAGAGTTAAGGTGGAAAAAAGATTACAAGTCATTAAATGCATTTACGATATGTTAAATTGAAATGAGGAGTATAATTAAGTCTGCTTATATCTTTACAGGAGGGAAGGAGGGAACTTTTGATTTGTACTGTTGTTTATGAAAAAAAGTTGTGACATTTGAACAACGCCCCCGAATAATAGTAATAGCAATAGGATTATTTTTACTTTTCAGATAAGAAAGCACTGTAATAGCTTTCTTCGCTCTGTTTGGGATTTTCTAGGGGAGGAGTTTCTGAAAAGTGTCCCTAATTAGGGAATTTAGTTTACAAAGTTGTTTTTTAAGTTAAGTTTTATTGTGTGAGGTGGTGTGTTGTTGTAACACTACTGAAAATTGTTGTTATTAATATTTTCATTTTTATCTTTGTTAGTTAGATTGGAAGATGACATGCCCATATAAGCTCCTCAGTTGGAATTGTAGAGGTCTCAATAATATTGTAAAACGTAAGAGACTACTTAACACCATGCAAAGGGATAGAGCAAACATTGTATGCCTACAGGAGACGCATTTAAAGAACACAAATGGAAAACTATTGTCCTCAAACTGGTTTAATCAAAGTTATTTGGCAGCAGGAACATCAAAATCTAGAGGAGTAGCAATTTTAATATCAAAATCAGTACCCTTTCATTGCCAAAAAGTAAAAGCGGATCCTAGAGGTCACTATATTTTTATTAGCGGAGAAATGGACGGTCAGCCATTAACAATAGCATCTGTGTATGCCCCAAATGTGAACCAAAAAGAGTTTTTGAAGACTACTTTACAACTACTGTCTGAATTTCAGAAAGGAGAAACAATAATTGGTGCCGACTTAAATTATATATTGGACTCCAAATTAGACAGGACATATAAAACGGGGAAAAAAGTACTGAAATCAACAGGTCTACAGAATATATTAGATACATTCAATTTGGTGGACATTTGGCGTACATTAAACCCCGGAGTAAGGCAATACACATATTACTCCAATGTTCACCAAATTCACACAAGAATTGATTATCTTCTAGTGAGTAAAAAGATGGCTAATCAAATTCAGGAAGCAGATATAGGCCCACGTACAATCTCAGACCACTCCTGGGTTACGGGGTCACTTACCACTCAATCTGAAGACAAACAGGGATACCATTGGAAACTGAATAAATTACTGCTACAAGATGAATTGATTTGTAAAAAAATTTCAGCAGCAATAAAGGAATACTTTAAATTTAACACCACCAAGGATGTAACACAAGGGATATTGTGGGACGCATTTAAAGCAGTTATTAGAGGGCAATTAATTGCAATAGCTTCCACTCATAAAAAGGAAAGACAATCATTAATACTAGAACTTACTAATAGCATTAAACATATGGAACTGCAATATGCAAAAAAAGGAGGGAAAAAATTGTTAAGGACATTAGAACAGGAACGAAAAAAATTGGAACTATTGGAAACATCTCAAATACAAAAAAATTTATTGATACTCAATCAAAAATATTTTACCAAAACACCTAAATCAATAAAACTGCTCAAACAGAGGACCACACAAACGAGGGCCTCTCATCTTATCCACAATATGCGAAATCATCAAGGATCCCTAGTTACTAAGTCAAGTGATATAATTCAAGTTTTTCAGAAATTCTATCAAAAGCTATACGAATCAGAGAACCCAGAACCTAATAAAATTAAGGAATATCTTACCTCAATAAATTATAATGTTAAAATATCTTCGGAACATAAGGCATACTTAGAACAAGATATAACTCCCCTTGAAGTATCTGAAATCTTAAAGCATATTAAAAATAATAAGGCTCCAGGCAGGGATGGGATCCCTATAGAATTCTATAAGGCCTTTGAGCAAGAGCTGATGGACCCCTTGGTCCGCACCTGCAATTCGGTCATGTATAGTGGAGAAATGCCTAACACGTGGTCTGAAGCAAGAATTACAGTAATTCCTAAACCTGGAAAAGACAAACAAAACCCAGCCTCATTCAGACCTATCTCGGTTCTAAATAATGATTTTAAAATCTTCTCTGCTTTGATGGCCAATAGATTGAATAACGTCATCACAGAATACATACATAATGACCAATCAGGCTTTATCCCCACAAGAACGTTAATGGATAATATCCGTAAAACAATGGACTTAATATTTTTGGGGAAACAAAGAAAGGAAGAATCGGTCCTTTTGGCCATCAACGCAGAGAAGGCCTTCGATAGGGTGGAGGTCCCTTACTTAATTACTTTATTACAATATATGGGATTTGGTCAGAAATTTTTAACCTCCATTAAAACTTTATATGCAAAGCCGAGAGCACAAATTTATATTAATAATTATAGATCTGAGGACTTGGAGTTGCACAGGGGTACGAGACAGGGATGTCCCCTGTCTCCTATATTATTTGCACTTTCTATAGAACCGCTGGCCTTTGCGGTACGTAATGAGAAATCGATAACTGGCATCTCAGTAGGAAAAGAAGAGTATAAATTGAGTTTATTTGCCGATGACGCAGTTTTTTATGTTACAAACCCCCTTCAATCTATTTCATCACTATTAAATCATATCCAAATATTTAGTGGGATATCAGGTTTTAAGATAAATTATACAAAATCCGAATTATACCCTATCGTATTGTCTCCAAATACCAAATCAAATCTATTAAACGCCTTTCCGTTCAAATGGGTTCAAAAATCTATTCGTCACCTGGGTATACAAATACCATTAAATTTACAGGATCTCTATGCTGTCAACTATAAAGTAATGGATAGTACCATTAAAACACAATTGGAACAGTGGAGCAAATTAAATTTGACTTTGTTAGAAAAAATTGATATGATTAAAACCTTCGTCCTTCCTAAATATTTGTTTCTATTTTATAACCTACCTTGCTATATTTCAACTAAGGATTTTGCGGAAAGACAAAAGTTTATTTCTAAATTTTTATGGTCAAATAAAAAACCAAGATTTCAATTTAAGTTAATGACAAGACCGATAAAACAGGGGGGGTTGGGCCTACCTAATTTAGAAGCATATTATTTAGCTGCAAATTTAAAAAACATATTAATGTATGCAATAAAGCACTGCGGGAAACCGTGGGTAAAAATTGAGGCATCGTATCTAACAGATGACCATCTATGGGAAGCCATCTGGAACACTCCTAAAGACAGACACTTTACCGTAAACAATAACCCTTACCTAGCTCTGACCTTAAAACTTTGGGATAGACACAAAAAAACTTTAATACCATCCACTTCGCCGATGGCAAGCTTTCTGGGTCAAGCATGGTTTAAACCAGGACGTAAACCAGGGGATTTTAGAATTTGGAGAGAGACAGGAATATACCAATTCCAAAATATCATTAAAAATGGACAAATGCTTACTAAAACACAATTGGAAATGCAATTTAAAGTATCAATCCCATGGTTTCAGTATCAACAAATACATTTTATTTTGCATAACCCCAGAATTGTAGAAGTGATTGACAGGCCGCTAACAACTTTTGAAAACTTGTTGAAAAAGAATACAGAACGAACTAAAACATTAACGTCGACTATATATAACTTAATTAATGCCAAAGACTGGTCTGAGGTTACAACCCAACAGAAAGCTTGGGAGAAAGACTGTGGTATATCCTTCTCATTGGAACAATGGCAATCTATTTGGGAATCTCCACTTTACACCACCTATTCATTAAATGTGAAACTCCAAAACTACAAACTGTTTGCAAGATGGTACTTGACGCCTAAAAAGCTTTTTTTGGCTCACATAAAACCAACTCCAGACTGCTGGAAGGGTTGTAAGCAGGAAGGGTCTTTTATACATTGTTGGTGGCTGTGTCCAGAAATTAATAAATTTTGGAGAGAAATTAAACACATAATTGATATTATTGCAGCAGAAGATATCCCCTTCACACCAGAATCTTTTCTTTTGAATTTTTGGCCCAATTCAAAACTTTCTCATTTGAGAAAGGAATTAATAAGCCTTTTGTTAATGGCGGCAAAGTTACTGATTGCTCAATTCTGGAAAAGAGATGCGTCCCCTATGGTACAACAATGGCTGACTAAGGTATGGGAGGTAGCAGCTTTGGATAAACTGGCAATACAAATAAAAGCAATGGAGATACAAAGGAAGAATAATAACTTTATTGAAAAATGGTTTCCGTTTTTTAATTATATAAATTCAGAAGAGGATCCTCATAAATATGTTCCAAAAAAATATATTGATTTTTCATATTATTGAAAATTATATTTAAATGATAGACAACATTTTGTTTGGGTTTATTGACATCCAATGCTTTAAAGAATAAGAGGAGAATTATGGTAATCTACGTTCAACTGTAATATACGTGTTCATCTTTCGAAAAATGTTTAGCTGTTAAGAGTGTATTTGAATTATCGAATATTGGTTAAAATTAATAAAAATTTAAAGTTTAAAAAAAAAAAGAGCTGCTCTGCTCCTCTCAGACTTCTGTGAGATGTATGCTCTGTATTAAAATGGTTAGAGCCCTTATCAGCTTATATTATCTTGAGTTTACAGGGATAATTAGGGCTGAGAGGTGCATGTCTCAAAACCCTGGCATGCATTCCTTTGTCCAGGATACACTATCAACTATTAGGGACTCATTCAGTTCCTTCTTTCATGAGAGCCAGTTTGCTGTAGTGGTTAAGTGTGCGAATTCTTATCTGGAAGAACCAGTTTTGATTACCCACTCCTCCACGTGCAGCTGCTGGAATGGCCTTTGGTCAGCCATAGCTCTTGCAGGAGTTGTCCTTGAAAGGGCAGCTTCTGGGAGAGCTCTCTCAGCCCCACCTACCTCACAGGGTGTCTGTTGTGAGACTCTAATTCAGAGAGAAGGGTGGGGTAAAAATCTATAGTCTTCTTCCTTCTTTCCTTTCCTTCTTGGGCAGCTGCTAGTGCCCAGGCCATCTGATGGGGCCCACTGCCACTAGCCCCCACCCATTCATCTTCTCCCCCACCTGTCTGCACCTGTGTCTCAACTGCCCCAAGTCATTAAGAAAGGACATGTAGATGGGTGTACAGTGGTGGCACTCCTGGTGGCAATGGGAGCTGCATATACTGGCCGCAGGTGATGCAGGCAACTGAGCCTAGGTGCTGGGAGGACTTGCGGGTGTGGGGATGGAAAGGAAGGCCCAGATGGTGATCCTTGGGCACCACTTGCCCAGGGTCCTCTAAAGCCTGGACTCAGTCCTCTTCAAGGCAGAGTCTTTTCTTTTTAAGATTTACTGGCTAACTGCTCAAGGACTCTAAATCCCCTACTATTTCACAGGTAGTGGGCTACCCAGATTAGGGTTGCCAACCTCCAGATGGGGCCTGAAGATCTCTTGAAATTATGCCTTATCTCCGGAGTACAGACATGCAGTTCCACTGAGGAAATGTCTGCTTTGGAGAGTGGACTCTATGGCATCCTCACTGATGTCCCTTCTTTTCCCTTCCTAAACCCCACTCAGTGATGATGATTTTGGTGACTGAATGCTCTCCCTTCACTCTCCCTTCCATCCCAGCAAAGCCAAGCCACTTCTCCAGGCTGAAAAGGAGCTGCTCATCGTAATAATTGCCAGTATATTTGCCTTGCTTCCGACTGATGCCTTGCAATGGCAGAGTGGGGAAAAGACCAATGTTGAGGTATTTCATCACCATATCTTGTTCAACAGAAGGGATGTGTATGAAGAGTGCCTTATGGTTTCATTTTTAAAAAAACTTTCATTAAGAAAACCCCAAAAAATCTGATTTCTCTGTAGCAAGTGACAGCATTATAGGTCCACTCAGCTTTGTCACACTCTGAGAACAATTATTTGCAGCCACAGTGTGAGTGTCTGGCTTCTTAACCTGTGAAAGGGTCTCTACCAGCAGGCCTCACTATCCTCTTGTTCAGCCCACTATGCAGAACAGTGACCCCATGGGGAAGAGTTGTGCCCAGGTATGAATCACAGTGTTTATTTGTTGTATGTAGTTCATGCAAACTGTTCATAATGTTATAATTATATTTTGTTATATTCTGCACTGCCTTTCTTTCCTTCCTTCTCAGGCATTGTACAACCAGAATGTGGAAGCTCTAGAAGCCATGCTGAGATCCCTGTTATTACAGAGACCCTACTCTACAGAGCTGCTTGTGCTCTTAGATGTGAGCAACTGCACCTGGAGTAGGGCCGGAGGAGACTGTTTATACATGCAATGAATGTGTACATTTTAATTCTGTTTGGCTGGATGGCGGGGGGAGTCATGCCTAGTTCCATGACACATAGACACATAGACTTACCATATGGTCAAGTGGGATTTGCTAGGGCATAAGAAAAGCACCATTCATTTAAAGCCACCCTTCTTCAAAATATATGTGCGAGGTTTTTTTATTTTCAAATATATGATCAGCTCCTTTCAGTCTGGTTAAGGCTGCCAAAAGTCAGAATTAGGAGTACAAAATGCCCAGACAAGATGCTGCTGATGTTTAGCTATACATTTTACAGTTTTACAACTTTACATTGCATTTACACATTCACGGAAGAGTGCAGAATTGGTTTCCCCTAGCTCAGCACTTATTTTAAATGCTTCCAAAATGGAAGGCCACACAGGACACAATAAGGTTGTGCAGAACCCTCAACACATGGTCTCAACAAACAATATAAAAGACCAGAAGCAATGAAAAGCACACCTGAAACAAACTGGGCTTTCCTCATGAATGCAGTCAATCAATGAAGAGACAAAAAATATGACTTTTGAAGGTCCCTGTATCATGTACTTTCTCTTACACAGTAGTTAATAATTTCCCACAATTATTCCCACAGTGTGTGGCACCTTGGATGGTTTCAAGTCAAGGGTATGAACGGCTAAGAGCAGTGAACGTCTATGTTTTCCTGTTAAAATTTGCAGCAACTTATCCTGATTTTCATGTGAGTGACATCTGACTTGCAGTAAATTGGTATTAGGTGTTGTATTGCAGTAAACACTTTGGGACATTAAGGTTGTGTGAAACAATCTTTATGCTGAAAAGGGGGGAGGGGAGTGTGAAGAACTCCATCATTGGGATATTACATCCTTCCTTATTGAGCATAGCATCATGTGCTGTATAGTGAGGAGGCTGCAGAAACAAAGATTCTTTCTCTCATTTCATTATCCAATGTCAGCTCTTTCAATTTCTCCATTAAGGTTTCACATGAGTTTCCTAAACTGGGGCTTCTGATAGGTCATCTGTGCCAGTGTCTCAATGACCCAGAAATAGAGATTGGCTACCAGGCTTTGGATGGCATGTGTTTCCTGTACTCGCTTATGCAGCACCAAAAGGGTAAGAGAGGAGCACTCAGAACCTGAGTATCCAAACCATGTATGCAGTAGAGCTCCATTAACCCCAAGGCCACACCACATTATCTGGATCTCAGTGCGTCATAAGCAGAATGCAGTAGCAAATAAGGCGCATCCAGTGTGCCTGCAAAACAGACAGCTTACATACATGCTTGAGTTTGTCCAGAGTCACAACAATCATCAAGAAGAAAGTACAAACTATGGAGGAGCTGCTTCTGTGACTAGCAGGAGAATACTTTGTGAGCTGATAGGTAGCTCTTTGTGTGTGCTAGAACATAACTTCAGTGAAACACTAGATAATTTAGCTAATAGAAAGTTCTCTCTGTATGTGTGTCTGCATGTGCATGTGCTTGCGTGTATGGGCAGAACCAAAATAAAGTATTCAAAATTGCACTCTTTTATTGCAAACTGAAATAATAAAGGTTCACAGCAGGGCTTTGGAAATGGATGTGTTCTTCCTCGAATGAATTTGTGTCATGAAATTCCAGAACCCAGATGTACATGTCCAATAGATGTGACCAGGGCCAGCACCAAGGGTTTTGGCGCCCTATGTATGGCAAGGGAGAGCAGGTTCTGATTGTCTCTGAGTACATGCGCCACCCTGCCCTCCCTGCAGAGCCTTCCTGGGTATGCGCACAGACACTGGAAGACTGAGTGGGGGCAGCAGGGTGTCATGTGTGCTTGCAGGTGCTTGGAGCCTGTCCTCCCTTGCATGGAAGCCAAGCACACACGCTGCCCCCATTGCCCCTGCTCAGTCTTCCTGGTGAAAGCGAGCATGGCAGCTGCAGGGCAGCACAGCAAGGGAGAGCACAGACTCTGGAAGGCTGAGCTGGGGTGGCATACGCACTTGGAGCCTGCCTTCCCTAGCCACTGAAGCCTTCCATGGCAAGGGATAGCAGACTGCACCTGCTGCTGTGCCACCCCTCCACCCCTGCTCAGCCCCTTCTGCACTGCTGCCGCCCACCCACAGCACTTCTGACAAGCCGCCAGGCTGGATGGTGAGGTGGAGGAGGGCTGTAGCAAGGGTGATGGCAGAGAAGGGGTACCAGGAGCAGCACGACACATGTGGGGAGTCACCTGCCCTTAGGTGGCTGCTTACCTGGCCTACTGGGTAGTGCCAGCCCTGGATGTGACTCAAGCAACACCCATTTATAAATACTGAATCATAGAATCATAGAGTTGAAAAGGGCCATACAGGCAGACTAGTCCCTGCTCAGTGTCAGATCAGCCTAGCACATCCCTCACAAGAGTTCATCTACTTGGTGCAACAGAAATAGCATATTCTCCAAACCTGAACAAACTTATTACTGATATTCAGGGATGCCCATAAGCCTTTTTATTTAACAATTTACCTCATTTATATGCCACTTTCCTCCCTAATTGGGACACAAAGCAGCTTACAACACTCCCCCCTTCCACCATTTTATCCTCAGAGCAATCCTTCTCTGGGCAGAGAGGGTTGTTTACAGCCTAAAGGGAAAACACTAACTTTTTGATGTGTTAATACCTTTTGATTGGAGGTAACATGCAGGACTGGGCACCCAGGCTAAGGCTATAGGAGGCCATGTAGGGAAGGATTTATAAAAAGAGAGCTGTTCTTTTGTTTGGTTGTTGTTGGTGGTGTAGTTGATGTAGAGACAGATGACAGCAGGGGCTCACTGCATGCATGTTTCAGTGAAGGACAACAGAGGAAAATGATGTCAGAGAATGCTTGCAGGTGCTGGTGGGATTCTCCAAGCAACCAGGAAAGACCAGGACCGATTTCCCACTCATCCTACGCCTCTGTCATTCCTCTTTTCAGCGCAGTGTCCTTACGATTTCCCACTATCTGCCCCGGGGCTTCAGCAAAGATCGGCGTTTTTGTATGGCAAAGAGAAACTGGTTTTTAGCGGTTTCTCTTTGCTGTGCAAAAATGCTGATGCAAGCTGAAGCCCCAGGGCAGATAGTGGGAAATCGGAAGGACACCGCGCTGAAAAGAGGAACGTCAGAGCAGCATAGGGTGAGTGCAAAATCGGTCCAGATGTTTAAGGAAGTAGTCAGTTATTTTCTTTAACTTAGCTGTACCTAGGACTGATTTGCAGTTGCCTTGAGTTTGTGCTTTGTAGGAATAAAGTAGTTTAACTCAAGAGTCTGCATACTTCCTTACTCACAGCCAATATTCCCTCTAAACTGTGGAATCTTGTGAGCAAAAATTCTATTTTGTGAGCTACTGGCATTAAAGTTGTGTGCTACTGCATAAATTACTGTGCTCTGGGGCCATCCTTCCTGAGCTAAGGCAAATGTGTGAGCCAGAGGCTAAATAGCTGAGCTATCTCACCCTAACTCAGCTTAGAGGAAACACTGCTCACAGCCCTGCTACTTGGCAACACTCACAAAACATACCCCCTAAGTGATGATTGTTGGGTGACATGGGGGGGCGGGATAGGTTTTTACCCTGAGGAAGTGGCACACACACCAGAGACCACAAGGAGGCGGGGCAAGAAGCGGCTTTCTGCCCCAGCTTTCTGACTCGTCTAAGAGCTGGCAGGGGAAGTCTGGGGGAAAGTACTCTCACATTTATGGGGAAGTAAAACCATCCCACCACAGGTCCCCTCACCTCCACATTTTTTTTGTAAAGCACTCTCTCATATTCACCCTTAGTCATCATCTTTTTAATAGACTGATAACTCCCAGATTTTTCTGCTTTTCCTCAAAGTGCTCACACCCCTTAATCATCTTGGTTGCCTTCCTCTGTACCTTTTCCAACTCTGAGATACCTTTTGAGATACAGTGACCAGCACATATGGGGAGTCACCTGCCCTTAGGTGGCTGCTTACCTGGCCTACTGGGTAGTGCCAGCCCTGTACTTAAGTCGTAAGTATGGCGGGGGGGGGGGGGCAGTGGGGCACAAAGGAAAGAAGGAAGCAGGATTTTTTTTTTAAAAAAAAAAATCTTTTTCTGACTAGGCATTGAAAATGATACCGATCTACTGAACACAGAGCAGCACCAAATACTCAAAGAGAAATTGGATTTCTATGACCCTATAAGGCCTTGCCAAAACATCACTAAAATCCTTAAGGTAAATCTTCCCTGTTTGAAATAATGTGTTATAGAGGAAATGCACATTTTAGCTCTATTGAGGCCATCCTACGATGATACAGCTCTGATTGGTGTCAAGAGGATTGTCATAATTGTAGTTATTCTACCTTTATCGTGATTTGACTCAATGATTTCTGTCTTATGTAGATTGTGGTCTCTATGTTCATGAATTCAGTAATCCAGCCAAGGCATTCTAACATGGGAATAAACCCTGTTAAACTCTGTGGGACTTACTTCCAAGTAAGCATGCCATGAATGGATTTAGGCTGCAGTTGATATTCTTCTCTCCATGTCTTCCTATATAAAACTGAATGTTGAAAGCCTAAAGTTACATGTTTAGCTGGGCAAAAGCCCCACTGAACTCAACTGGAGTGAATATGCTATCCCTTAGAAGAAGGAAACTCTGCCAGTTGAGCTTTCTTTAGCATTCTGCAGGTGTATTTCTAGCTTGGTACCCCACAAGATGCTGCTTTGTATTTCTGAATTTGAATTGAATTACAATCTGAATTTTAGGAATTCGGGCCATTTCTCACATCAAGACAGATGACAGAGCTTTTGTTGACTGCTACAGGCTACCTAAGGGAAACCAGAATTAGTACCTATGGGGCATCATATACCACCACCAATGTGATCCTTGAGCACTACAAACACAAATTACATGACCAGGTAGGCAGCTTTTTGGAGTGAAGGACAAACAGGCTTTGAGGATTTTTTTTTTAGAGTAACCACTAACATTTTACAGCCTGTAAATATATAATGTATAGTATGAAGGAAGGGTTTGAAACTTCTTACAATTAAAGAACCGAACTATGTCAGAGGAAAAGATCAACGAACAGCCGGTATAAGGACAGTCATTTGCATAACAAATTATACAATTTAACATTATTGATAACTGATGTGTTAATACTCCATAAAGTTTCTGCAGTTCAAATGATGGTTGTTATGAGTCCTTTATTAAGAAGTGGCACACAAGATTTCACAATAAGTAATACCTCTACACCCTGTGTGGTGGTTTTAGTGCACTGTGCATAGTTCATACTTGATTACTGGCAACTATTCACCTCTATCATTTCCCTTCTTGTGAAACATCTCTAAGAAGTCCTTTAGCTGCACAAAAATCCTTGCCTGTCATTCCCTTCACATACTAGTTTTTCTAGCTTTCCACCTTTTCCTCCAATAGACCTTAACATCAACATTTCATTTTCTTTTTTAAAAGAGCCACATTTACTTCCAGAACAATTGGTTGGAGACCCCTGGAATGAAGGCACTAAATTGGGTCTGTGGTAAAAGGCTATAACTCTGCTCCACATTATACTACCAGCAAGGCTGTGTGTGTGCTCACAAGATTTTTTTTTCTGGGTCACTAACTACTTGATGGCTAGCTGCCTGCTGCTGCCTGCAGCAAAATAACCGGAGTAGGGAATGCTCGTATTTATTTCTAGTCTCTGGACATTTATCAGAGAAGCTCGCTGAAATAGCAATGAAGGAAGCCCAGCAATTACAGTTTTCCATTGTTGTAGCCAAGGCTGCAATCTGGAAAAGCAAAATAACTTTCTAGATTGTATATTGTAATGTTCCTCCTACCCTCACATTCTCCTTAAAACTAGCAGTACACTAGTTAGATGTGACACTGCACTGTTTAAACTTGGCTGTTTTCTTCAAGGTACCAGAAATTGTGCATAAAATCTATCAACAGCTTGGCTCCACCCACCAATTCCAAGGCAGACAAATAATGTTGACAGTGATATCTTCCTTGGCTCATTCCTACATGGCAGAAGTATGCAGTGCCCTTCTACAGTGTCCTTTCCCAATGGACAGGTACATTATGCCATAATAGTTGGGATGCTCAGCCCCACCAGTCCACCTATCTTATTTTAAATCACAGGAAGGGTTGCCATTCTGTCCTCCCTGAACCTTGGCATCAACATTACAGAAACAGATTGTTAGGGAATTAGGTTTGAAATTCTATTTATCTCAAACAGTGTGATGGATCACACTGGGAGGGGAAATAGCTCTCCCGGCCTTCAACGGCGCGCCATTGAAACCAGCGTGCCAGGTAAAGAGTCTGGGTGTTTTACTGGAGCCTTCATTATCAATGGAGGCCCAGATAGCAGCCACTGCCAAGTCAGCATTCTTCCATCTGAGGCGGGCAAGGCAGTTGGCCCCTTTCCTAGAGCGTCGCAACCTCGCAACAGTGTTCCATGCAACGGTCACCTCAAGATTGGACTACTGTAATGCCCTCTACTTGGGGCTACCTTTGTGCTGTACCCGGAGGTTGCAGCGGGTGCAGAACGCGGCAGCCAGGCTGTTGTTGGGACTCCCGAGATGGGAGCACATACGGCCGGGGCTGTGTGGGCTGCACTGGCTGCCAATTACATACTGGGTCCAGTACAAAGTGTTGGTTATCACCTTTAAAGCCTTGTATGGCCGAGGACCGGCCTACCTGAGGGACCGTCTCTCCCCATATGAACCCCAGAGGGCACTGAGGTCAGCTGGGAAAAATAAAATGACTATCCCTGGGCCGAAAGAGATCAAGCTTCAGACTACCCGAGCACGGGCCTTTTCGATCGTGGCCCCTGCCCTATGGAATCAGCTTCCTGAGGAGGTGCGGGGCCTTCGGAACCTTGATCAGTTCCGCAGGGCCTGCAAGACTGCCCTCTTTAAACGAGCATATATCGACTGCTGAATTGTTGTTAATTAAGGACCCGCCAACATGGTCCTGTTCTAAGGACCTATGTCATCATGGAACTATTCACACTGGCAGAAACTAGCGTCAGAACGCCACCATTGCTGCCAGATCAATTCAAATTATGAATTTTAAATACATTAACTGTTTTTTAAATGATGTTTAAAGTTTTCATTGTTAAATTTAAAGTTTTTATATTTATTACTGTATATGTATGAAATGTTGTTAGCCGCCCTGAGCCTGCCTAGGCGGGGAGGGCGGGATACAAATAAAATTTTACTTACTTACTTACTAATCACTGAATCAAATAATCATTGAGAGGCATTTAACATGGAAAAGCAAAAACTTATTTATTTCTACAGGGAAAGGGTACTGGGAGATAAAACAACAAACTCTAAGAACTACGTGCTAACACATTGAGAACCACATGCTTAATGGAGACTACTTCCTCCTTCTTCTTGACCTCTCGGCCTGAACAAAGGAAGTCACCTGACTAACTGACCAAACAAACAAAACAGGTTTTCCAGCTTCTAGACCTAGATCATCCAGACAATAGGGAATCAGGCACAGTGTTAACCCTATAATGACTGGAACTTTAGAATAGTGCAAAGGACATACAAAACAGATACATATTTCCAACACCCTTTCTCAATGTCTAATGTCAAAGTTATTATACATTCAATAGTCATTACTCATTATTCACTGTAACATTCACATAATCTAGATTCATCATTTCACGTAAACGTTCAAATCTAGCACAAGGGTAATGGCTTTGTAAGTATATCAGCTACCATAGCTTCTGTACAACAATATTCTATTTTAATCAGCCCCTTCTGGTGTAGATCTTTCACTAGCTCACATTTAATACCAATAGTTCTACTTCTGACTGTTCTACTTCCCCCTTTACATATAGCAATACAAGCTTGATTATCTTCAAACATTGCAATAGGTACAGGTTCTTTTATCTTGAAGTCTTTCAGCAGATGAAAAATCCATTCAAGTTCACTGCAGGCACTGGCTGCTGACACACATTCAGCTTCTGCTGTAGATTGTGCCACTATAGTCTGTTTTCTGCTAGTCCATTCTACAAGTCCATTTCCATAGAAGAACAAGTATCCACTGATTGATCTGCAATTGCATGATTCTTCTGCATAGTTGGCATCCATGTATTCAACTAAGGTTCAATTATCAGAAGTCCATAGTCCCTTTTAAGTATCTGGCAAGTTTCTTTACTGCATTCCAATCATGGTGATTAGGCGAACTTACTTTTCTGTTCAGTATTCCAACAGCAGCTGTAATATCAGGTCTGGTAGTTTTACTCAGGTACAGGAGTTTTCCCATAGCTTCTCTGTACTCCAATGTCTTTGAATGGTTGACCATCCTGAGCTCTCAGGTATGCAGATTCAAGAGGTATCTTAGATTCTTTACAGTCTCTCATGCCTAGAGATTCTGTAAAGTCCATAATCTTTCGTCTTTGGCACAGTTGAAAGGTTCCATCCTCAAGTCTCTCAATCTGTATTCCTAGATAGTCTTTAATATCTTTTGACTTCTACTTCTTTGTTCAGCTTTTCAACAATGTCTTTAATGTCCTCTTTGTTCTTGCAGCTCACAACCAAATTGTCAACGTAAACCAGAATGTATTGATATTCTCCATCTTTAAGTCTAGTGTACATGCAGGGTTCAGCTTTCCCTTGCTCAAATCCTTGTTGCTGTAGTAGTCCAGATATTTTGTCATACCAGCTTTTTGCAGCCTATTTCAAACCATACAGTCCTTTGTTGAGTTTTAAAACATAGTTCTCTTTGCCAGGGACTTGAAAACTTTCAGGTATTCCATATAGATTTCCTCTGATAGCTCCCCATTAAGAAATGCTGTCTTAATGTCTAGGTGCTCTACAAGCATATTTCTAGATGATGCCACACTCAGTAGTGTTTAAGTGTAGCACTATTGATAACTGGTGCAAAAGTCTCTGAATAATCAGTTCCAAATTCTTGTGCATAGGCTTTGGCTACTAGCCTTGCTTTGTACAAGTCTATAGTGCCATCATCTTTGTACTTTATTTTGTAGACCCATTTGCATCCAACAGGCTTTCTTCCTGCAGGTAGCTTTGTAAGAGTCCATACATCTTTTTCATAAATGGATAGTATCCTTTGTTCCATTGTTTGAATCCATTTCTCCTTTTCTTCATTAGGTAGATCACACACTTGTTTCCAGTTCTTGGGTTCCTCTTTAGGTTTCACAGTCTCTATAGATCTCACAGTATCACAGTATTCATATTTCTGTGGTGGTTGCCCTTTTGTGTTCCTTTTTGGTCGTCTTAAAGTGAGTGGAGGTTCTGTCGCTCCCTGTGGTGCGGTCCCCATTTCCCCTTCTGGTTCAGTAGAGTCTTCAGAAGGTAGACCTGCCGGTTCACTGGTGGTCACTACAGGTACACCAATCTTCAGAAGCATCATCATTGACCTCAGGATCAGATTCAGGTACACAGGGTGTTCTAGGCAAATTACTGTCACCCACGAACACAACATTACAATGTTTGATCTTATTCAGCTTTGGATCATAGACTCTGTAGCCTTTTCCCACTGAGGGATATCCTACTATGAACCTAATCTCAGTCCTTGCATCAAGCTTCCCTCTATTTTCTCTGGGAATATAGGCATAGACTTTTGCTCCAAAAGTTTTGATATGCTTAAGTCCTGGCTTCTTGCCAAACCAAGCCTGGAATGGAATAATTCCTGTTACTTTTGAAGATATTCTATTGTGAATATATACTGCTGTATTTACAACTTCAGCCCACAGACCTTTAGGTAATCCAAAATGCATGAGCATTGCTCTGGTCATTTCCTGTAACATACGGTTAAGTCTTTCTGCACTCCCATTCTGCTGTGGAGTGTATGGGACAATCACTTTGTGTTCAATCCCATCTGCTTTCAGAAATTTCTTAAACTGGTTATTGCAATATTCACCACCTCCATCTGTCAGCAAGCTTTGAGGTGCATGCCCAAATGTTTTTAACCATGGCAACATATTCTTTAAATTTATCAAGAGTCTCATCTTTTGATTTGAGCATATAGACAGTGCTAATTTTATCTTTGTTTTTATGAAAACTGAGAAAAATTTATTTCTCCCAATCAAGACTGTTATAGGCCCAACAATATCAGTGAATATTGTTTCCAAAAACCTTTCATTATGCACACTGCTTTTTCCACTGAAGTAAGGTGCAGTTCCTTTTGCTCTCAGACAAACACCACATCTTTCCTTGGATTTATCACAGTGCACAACATCAGTCCACAATCCTTTAGCAACTTCTCAACACTCTGCATGCTTCTGTGTGCTAACTTTACATGCCAAGCATAAACACATCTCCTATGGTCACACTTTCTGCCTTCAGTCAAGCAAACAGTCTTTTCCACAACATCAACAGCATCTGACCTTTCACTTAAGTCCATAATATAATGAGCTCCATTTCTTTCATCCAGTTTAAAACTGATTCCAGAATTCTTCTGAATAATTTCACCTTCATCTCCTTTATCAAGATATACAGCATAATTATTTCTTATAAGCACTTGGCTTGAAAGTAAGTTCTCAGTTGATTCAGGTGCATAAGCTACATTTTTCAGTCTTACTGGCATTAAATCTCCATCAGTGGTAAGCAATTTCATTTTGATCTCACCCACATGACAAACTTGTAAGGGTTTCTGGTTGGCACCTATCATTTCAGGTCTCTGACTTTCATCCATCTCTAAAAACATGCCCTTATATCGACAAATATACATATAATATCCACTATCAATCAAAAATCTTTCTCTTTCACCAATAAAATTCACATTATTAGCATGCATGGTACTTTCTCAGTTCTTTTCTTTGTTCCCACCTGGGCCACGTGGCTTGGAAAATTCCTGCTTTAAAAATTTCTGGCTGCTATTTCTATGGCCATGAGATGGCGTCCGTGTTCCCTCATTTGAAACATGTGCTTTAAATTGCTATTCCTTAATTCAGCAGCAGCATCACAATTATTACATTATCTTGCGATATGGCCTTTCCCCCCACATCTATGGCATATTATATCTCTTCTTGATTTATTCCTATACTGTGGTTTCAGGCTTAAAGCAGACATAGAATCAGACAGTTCAGTGTCCTTGTCCCCAGATCTGGAGGCTGCTTCCTCCTTGATAGCATTTAACAGGCCTTCCAGACTCAAATCCTTTTGCAGTCTCAAAATCATCTTAATTGGCTTGTAAATACTGGGTAGAGCTTTCAATATAGTTGAGATTAAGTCTCTTTCTACAATAGCCTCACCATGCTCCTGTAGTCTGGATTGCATGCACATAAATTCCTTCAGATGTTTAGTCACATTCTCCCCTCTTGCACTTGAAAACCAAATATTTTGCCCTTTAAATCATGAATAGTGCTTATGGGAGTTTTGTTTTATTTATCTTTAAGGCATTCAACCATTTCTTTTGCAGTTTTAAGAGTGTGCAATTGACAATTCAATTTGTCACACTGTATAATTAACCTACATATATCAACAGGAAATGCCTGTGGAATGGAAATGAATGCTGTAGTAGGACTAAGAGCACTTGAAAATACTGGAGAGGGGGGGATTCCAGACATATTTGAAGAGTAGAATGAGGGAACGTGGCTACTGTGGCTAGATTTGAAAAGAGGGTAGAAAATAAGTATCTTAGGGCTTCTTTTGAGCAGGAACGCAGTTCCAGCTGGCTTGGCGTCAGAGGTGTGGCCTAATATGCAAAAAAGTTCCTACTGGGCTTTTTCTTTAAAAAAAGCCCTGATCTTACTGAAAGCAATGATTGGGGGGTGTAAGAGAATGACTGGATAAGGAGACAAGAGACCTTTGTGTCTTCTACCTAATGTCCAGATTAGGCTCTGTGTTCCTCCTCCTGTTTTCTCCTTTCAATTACTATGTCCCTCCTTCAAACCCACTTTTCCTACAAATCCTGTTCTGGATCACTCTATCCATGCCCAACTGGGGCTGTCTTCTGCCTTTCCCCTTCCCCAGCCTCAGTGTTCCTTTATCCAGTTTTACTTTGTTTCTCCCTTCTTGTCCAGGATGTCTCATCAAAGCTGTTGTAAGCAAAACAAGTAAAATAAGTCAAGATGCGTAGACATGTTAGTCGGTAGCAGTAGAAAAGAGCAAGAGTCCAGCAGCACCTTAAAGACTAACACAATTTGTGGCAGGGTAGGAGCTTTCATGTTATTGTTAGTCTTTAAAGAAAAATAACCGTTGTGGCTTAAAAGTAAAAGTGCAGGAAGCAGGTTGTTTCAGACCAGCTGATAGCAGGAACTTCCTGAGAACTAAACATGTCATTCATGGTGGATTAACTTCTATGATGTACCCCCTCCACTGCAGCTATCATATACTCCACCCATCCAGCAGTCCAGTTTTCCAGATACCTTATTTTCTGGTTGCTACCCAAATAAATCACTGTCCTGACTTGTCCCAATTTTGCCTTTTGAGGAGACTTTAGAGGATACCTTATAATAATGCTGTTGCTATCAGTATTGCCATCCTTGTGGTTTTAGCCCTCTTTTTCAATTCTACGGCAGTTAGATCTCTGAAGGTGCCTGTATATTGGGGGAGGTGATTAGAATTTTTTTAAAAAACAATAAAATAAAAATTGCAGAATCTGCCAGTTGCTGATGAACTATAACAACCACAACCAGAGATTAACAATGCCATCCTAAGCAGGGTTGCATCCTAAATCAATTGAAACTAACCGAGTTTGAAGGTTGTAACCAGGCCTTGAATTCAGCAGGCGCTCACAGGAGCACAGCTCCTGAACCTTTCTGATGGCCTCCTTCTCTTTCCCACATACCTTGTCCATTGAATAGTAGGCGCAGCTGCATAACAATCCCTGGATTAGGAGAGCAGGCAGCCAATCCGCCACCAGGGGCTTTGCCACACCCCCAGCAGCCCTCATTATTTATTTATTTATTTATTGTATTTATATCCCGCCCTCCCCGCCGAAGCAGGCTCAGGGTGGCTAACAGCATTGTAATATCAACAATAAAACATTAAAAACAATCACAATAATATCAATTAAAATTAAACAGTTTACCATTTAAAATTATTAATACAATTTTAAACAACAGTTTTAAACAGCGATTTTGGTGCTAAATTCTATGCCATACATTCAGTGGTGTTGGGCATCTATGTACTCTGGTTAAAGGCCATTCGAAATAATGTTGTTTTGCAGGCCTTGCAGAACTGGGCAAGGTCCCGCAAGGTTCTAACATTGTCTGGGAGTTGGTTCCAACAGTGAGGGGCCACAATAGAGAAGGTTCTTTCTCTAGTAGCCTTCAATCTTGCCTCCCTCGGCCGGGGATCACTAATAGGTTTTGTGATCCAGATCTGAGTACCCTCTGGGGAATATATGGGGAGAGACGGTCCCTAAGGTAGGCAGGTCCTCAGCCATATAAGGCTTTAAAGGTAACAACCAGCACCTTGTAGCAAATCCGGAATACTACTGGCAGCCAGTGCAGTCTCTGCAGTCCTGGCTGTATATGGTTCCAAATAGGGAGACCCAATAACAGCCTGGCTGCCGCATTCTGCACCAGCTGCAGCTTCTGGATTCGGGACATGGGCAGCCCTATGTAGAGGGCATTACAGTAGTCTAGTCTCGAGGTGACCATTGCATGAATCACTGTTGCTAAGTCACCGTGCTCTAGGAAGGGAGCCAACTGTCGTGCCCGCCTAAGATAGAAAAAGGCGGATCTCGCAGTGGCAGCTATCTGGGCCTCCATAGCCAATGTGGGTTCCAGTAGCACCCCCAAGCTCTTGACTTTGGACGCTGATATCAGTGGCACCCCATTAACCCCTGGAGAAGCCCACACCACACTTTTTCCACTTCTTATGTAATTTTGGGTGGCAGGTGGCTTGCTGGCCTTTTGACTGGGGGGGGGCTGCCCAAGAGAGCCCCAGGTGAGTGAGGTCTGTTTGGGCTGGCTGGATCTCTGGCCAGCCCATGCAGGCCTCACTCACCTGGGGTTCTCCTTTCTTGCATTGGGTTGCTTTTGGCTGGTGGGGGGGGCAGCATATGCTAATGAGTTATGCTAATGAGCTCCACCACCTATTTTTCTACAAAGCGACCCCTGGTTGTAACTCTACTTAGGATGGCATTGTTGCTGTCCAAAGATTCTCTGAAGATTTCAGGTATTCAGTCTGATGGAAAGAGTGGTAAGACAAAAGCTATACACAACCTGAAAGTTGTCCTTCCCTTACAATCTGGGATTTACAGATGTGCAGCTGATATTTGGCGTGCATTGACCAAAACGGGCTCAAATTTTGATCTAATGGTCCTTGTGAACATCCTGTTGAAAAAGCTGCAAGTGAATCCAAACTTGACTGGAAACTATATAACTTCTCTGGTGGTAAGAATCTCACTCTCCTTTCCAATAGCAAACAGACAGTTCAACTTTTCAAAAATAAGTTTGAGAAGAAAGTATGTACTTCTGAAATTTGTTCTGTAAGGCCTACTTCAAATGTGTCAAAACCTCTGAGACTTCTATGCTGTGTAATGACTGCACACACATACGTTTTGCTGCAGGTACCTCTACTGGGGTGAATGCGATCAGGATGCTGCTTCCAAGCCCACATATACTGTGTATTTGAGATTAGGCTTGCCAATCCCCAGGTGCCAGAGGGGGTTCTCCCACTTTCCCAGGCTCCTTCCCACCCCCAGACAGCTGGCCGGTGGGAGGAAGCCCCGCCCCCACAGCCATCATGTGCCTTTCCCCCTCCGGAGGCTTCAGTCTCTACTTGAGAAAGCCTTCCTCTTTGGATGGTGTGTCTGCGTCTTTAAGACTGAAGGGGAGGAGGGGGAGGAGGCAGAACAACATGCCTGTGAAAGGAGCCCAGTCCATCTGTTTGTTGCACAATCCTTGCAGAGGTCGTTTGCATAGTGTGAAGGTAAACTTGAACCTTTCGTTGCCCCGTGTTACTGTGAAGAACTTGAAAGTTCAGCAACTTATGAGTAGAGGTGCCAATCCCCAGGTGGGGGCAGGGGAGTCCCGGTTTGGAGGCCCTCCGGAGCTTCAGGGTCCTCAGAAACGGTGTGGGGGGGGAGAGGGAGGGAAATGTCTGCTGGACCATAGGTTATAATGGAGAATTAATCCCGGGTATCTGGGGCTCTGGGGGAGCAGTTTTTTGAGGTAGAGGTACCACATTTTCAGCATAGCATCTGATGAGTCTCCTCAAAATGCTCTCCAAGTTTCAAAAAGATTGGACCAGGGGGTCCAATGTTATGAGCCCCAACAGAAGATGCCCCTATCCTTTATTATTTCTAATGTAGGGAAGGCATTAAAAAGGTATGTGGTCCCCTTAAATGTGATGATCAGGACTTCCTTTGGAATTCAGTTGTGTTTGTCACAACTTTGCTTATGGCTCCACCCCAATGTCTCTTGGATCCACCCCCAAAGTCCCGAGATATTTCTTGAATTGGACTTGGCAACCCTAGTTGAGATGGACATGTGTGTGTAGTCACATGCAGCAAGCACAGTGTGCAGTTTTTATATAAAGTGGTCCCTTTGTAGGAATTTTGTCGTGTCTGAAGGTGGCATGTCCCAAATATGTGTGTTTGTATTGCAAACATGGGTTGGGATCCAGTGATTCCATTCTACCACTTGAAGATTCTTCCTTTGATGACTGAGGGTTTCTCCAGTGAAATAAAGTTCCCTTCCACTATAGGAACACTCTTTAATCAGCAGAAGAAAGTCACTTGATCCAACATATAAGAGTAATCCATTTTTGTATATGGGCACTGAGGTCAAATTAGATGGCTCTGTGGGGCCTACAGGATGAGGGCCCACTGTACCTGTGGACCTCATGGACCTGTAAATAACAATTAAAAAGCCTTTTTGCAGAAGGTCCAGAGATTATTTGAGGTTGGGCTGAAGCTTAATCTTTATATAGGGCGATTCGATTGTCACTAAAGGGCATATCAAGTAACTTAGATTCTGCTGATGTTTGGCCAATAAAGGGATCTCTGAGCTGGCTACAATAGCAGCAGGAGAGAGTAGTATAGACTCCTGGGTGTGGTTGTTCATCTCCAAGAGTCTAGTCTTCAGTTGCAATAGACTTTTTCTCCACTGCTGGGAAAGCACTGAAGAAGAGATGGGGAATCCCCTACTTTAGGCTCCAAACCAGTGGGAGGTTCATCCCAACTAATGAGAACATACTCCAAAGGGTTGACTGAGCCACTGGACTCACTCTTAAACATAGCTTCAGTATTGGCCTTTAGAGACCAAGATCTAAAAAGAGGAAAGTGTAGAATGTTGCTTTTGGTAAGGGAGAATACCCTGGAGATCAGAGAGTTGTTCCATCACATAATCAGCATTGGAAAAAATGGGCCATCAAAGAATAGCAGTAATTTTCTTGCCCTAAAGGAGCTGTTTAGGGTTTCAACTGACCTCAGGGCAATAGATTAATCTTTGATATTTAGATGGCCCTTTAAGAACTGTAATATGCCAGATTTGGAGTTCCAGAAAGGAGTTCTACCATCCCGTAAATCAATTAGACAAATCTGATGGGACTGTAGCACCAATTGGCTAGTATTTAACACACCAAGATCCTCTGGTAGTCACTGTGCAGTAGAGAAGCAGACAGCTGTGTGGGATGGTATTAGTAGCTTCACTGATAAGGAATTACTGCAGTTAAACTTTGTCATTACTTCAATAAAGCGGTCGAACTTAGTGAGGGTAGAATTCAGCTGACTATACTCACTGTCCTAGCTGTCTTGATAGAAAATCCAGCAGTCACATCAGCATCCTCCTTCTCCACCCCATGAACGTGAGACTAGGCTACTCTCTACCTCTAGTGCAGTGACATCAGGAACAATATTAGACAGAAGTGTCTTTGTTTCAAAGTGTCCATAACAGAAAACCTGGTAGAGGTGAGAACATTAAACTCAGAAGAATCTGGCCCCACAAACCCTATTGAAAGGGACCACAGTATTTTTAAACAAGGTTTGCAGAAATCTTGAAAAACAGCTGTGGCAGGGAGTTTAAAGGGACAGCACAAGAGAGCCCAAAACAGCTGAGTAGCAAGTAGCTTTTACAGTCTGTCTTATGCAGTTCCTTTAAACTTTAAAGAGTCTGCACAATACAGACCTAAATAGCTGCCCCTTTTAACCCCTTTCTGCTCTATCCATAAAGTGCCACAAACTGTTTTAAAAATTTGTGGAAGTCTGTGGTGGTAGACCCATCTTGAACTTTGGTTCACAAATAACAAATGACAAAATTTGTGACGAAGATTTGGTTTGTGTCCATCCTTATGTGCTATCATTCAAGAAATTAACTCTTGAAGCAGACAACAAATTCAGTCACTCTCAAGATCTTTATAAGAAATTTTGGACACACCCCATATCCCTTCATCTCTTTTCAATAATCCCAATTGCAAGATTTGCTGCCACCCTCATCAAAGATTTTTTTTTTTTTTTAAATTATGAGGCACACTGACCAAAGTATGTCTGAGACATAACTGCTGCACTTTGAGCCACTTGCTTTTTGTAATTTGCCTCTGGACTCTATGGTCTTCTTTTCTTATTATTAGACATATTCTTATTAATGATTTTGTCTTTCTGTATGCCAAATCCTTTATTGTTTTTTCAAATTTTATCTTGGACATTTGCATTTTACTTTGTATTGTTGGTATGGGGATTTTTTTTGCTAATGCAATAAAGACTGATTGATAATAATCCAATTTATAAAACATAAGTTTAAATTGCTTTGTAACCCAGTTAACATGATGAGTGTCCCTTGCATTGTTTTTCTTACAGTCTAATTAACATTTTGCATCTCACATACTATATCTGGATTATTTTGTGTTTTAATATTTGCTGGCATTCTGTTATGTGTTTTCACCTTTTTATCATATTTTCCACCATCATTTATTATTGCATAAAACTGCAAAACTTCTCTAAATGTCTGTATAGTTTCATCCTGGCCAAAATTATATATCTGTTAAAGAGGCTTTCAACCTAGAGCAATTTACATTGGATGAACCCAATAAAGCCTTGTTTACACAGGCTACTTGGAATATTGTCCTCTCTCATTAAAAAAGCATTTACATTCCTTGAGAAACGTAGCCTAGGAGGGAAAGGATATATGGTACCAAGGTGATACCGCTTCTCCTGAAATAATATCTGCAAAAAGAGGTCTTATTACAGCATATTTTCCCCCTCTCTTAGGCAGTCAGTGCCTTTTGCAAGTTGTTATCTATGCCTAAATGCTCAGATGTGGCATTCAGTATCTACCCACGACTTCTGATGACGCTGCTTGTTCAGGTGCACTATAACATCAGGCATAAAGTAATAAGGAACCCAGTATCTCAGGATGAAAGTGAGCCTGTGCGGTAAATATGAGACAAGATTCTGATGGTGGGGGCCAAAGACCATGGCATGTGCATAATGTGCTCCGTTGTCATTACTTGCTCCCCATGTACAGTATTCTTTTGAATATGAAACCACTGTCCCTTCCCCTACAAAATGACTGGTGGGGATCATTATTAGACTAGGGTTGAAGAGTCAAAAAATTGTGATCCTAGTCATGTGAGGGTAGCTCAATAACAGGACTCAAAACTTGATTATTGATAATTTTCTAAGTGCTCAAACTCTCCCACAAAATCATCTTGTTCATTTTCTTCCAAGTAGCTCAGCATGGCCCTCCTCTCTTTATCCAACCCTGGAAGGTTGGTTAGGTTGAGTGAAAGTGGGTGGCTCATAGTCACCCATGGCTGTGGAGGAAAGATCTGAACCTGAATCTCTCTAATCTCTTAGGGCTTTTCTGCATTCTCATTTTCCTCATTTGTGTTTTCCTGTTGTTTCAGTGCGTGTGGGGGGGGGGGGGGGCAGGCGGTCTGTTCTGCACATGTTTTGCTCTCTCAATATTACACTACTTTATGTCTGGCATATCTCACAGCAGGTTTTTATGTCAATCATAAACTGATGTAATTTCAAACTGATCACTAGAGAGAGCAAAACACACGTGGAACAGAACCCCCACCCCAAAGCAGCAGCAAAACACAAGCAAGGAAAATTAGATTGCAGAAAAGCCCTTATTCCAGTACTCTGTACCACTGTGGCATACTGATGCTCTTTACTCCAGTCCCAAACAGCTTTGTGAGGTTGGCTTGCATTATTAACCCTGTATTGAAGAGTAGGGGTTAAAGCTGAAAGAGTGGTGGGTTGCCTATGCCAAGTTCTGAGTGCATGATGAAGATGAGTCCTGAAGTACAGACTTTCCATGTCACAGCCTTTATACTGTACCTTCTAATTGATGTCTTCTCTCTTTTTTTTGGTCATAATTCAGCTATATTGTGAAAGCACTGAAAACACTTTTCTTAGCTGTTGGATGTTATTGTGAGTTCCTTTCTACTGAGAAGGATGGGCTCTGGAAACTGCTCACCGACTATGAAGATCACCATCGGGGGGTAGGCATGCTTGCAAGGTGAGTGGTAATCAGTTGACCTGGCACATTCCAGACTACCAAAATGCCAAGTTAACTGCTAACAATAACAATACATCCTCTCCTAACCAGAGTCTTGCTTCAGTGCCCCTGCTGTGACCGTCTTAGGATCTTGTACCTTCTAGTTCCTTTCCTGGAGCGAGGTGATGAAGAGCATCAGATTACAGCAATGGCATTCTTTATTGAAGTAAGACTCCCAGAATCCCATCCCCAGTTTTTATGCAAGCTTTTTAGGTATAAACGTAGCTGGATAACTTAAAGGATAGTTATGAAAATATTAGAGGAAATTCCTATGTGAATCTGTTGGGCATTGTCAAGTGGTAGTTGTTACTGCTGGCATAGAAAAGATTATGCCTGTACATCTGCATCTAAGAGAAGCTCAACCCTTTGCCATTAGAACAAAGCAAGAGTCAAGTAGCACGTTTAATTCAGAATGTAAGCTTCCATGTGCTAGAAGCACACTTCATCAAACAATAGGATGGAATGGTAAGCACTCCTAAATATAGAGAAAGTGGGCAGTGAATTAGTTTGCAAAATCATGGAAATGTTTTTTAGCAGATTAAAAGAATCACAAATTGGGGTCTGGTGATAGCTAGTTTGTTAGCTAGTTTCTCCGTTAACCTCTGAGAAACTAATGTCCTCATTTTAACCCAGAGCTAACATTACAACAGGCTCTTATTTATTGCACTTCACACTCAGGATACCTAATTACACTGACATCAATCTGCTATTCTGACATATATTGCCTCTGTTGTTGTTTCAGCCCAGTCAACACAAACTAGCTATCACCAGACTTGTGATTCTTTTTATCTGCTAAAAAACATTTCCATGATTTTGCATACTAATTCACTGCCCCCTTTCTCTATAGTTAGGACTGCTTACCATTCCATCCTATTGTTTGATGAAGTGTGCTTCTAGCACACGAAAGCTTACATTCTGAATAAAACTTTGTTCGTCTTAAACGTGCTACTTGACTCTTGCTTTGTTCTACTGCTTCAGACCAACATGGCTGCCCACCTGGATCTACCTTTGACATTAGTTAATGGGTCAGGAATGCAAATAAAAAACCAAAATCCCACCAACTACTAATCCACTGTGAGCAGAGTAAGTTATAGAAATAATATATATTAAATGTCATAAGAATATAAGAGCCCTGCTGGGTCAATTGGTCCACCTAGTACAACATCCTGTCTCTCACAGTGACTCAACTAGTTACTATGGGGACTGATAACAGAGCACAGAGCCCAAGACATTCCCCTGATGTTGCCTCCTGGCACCAATATTCAGAGGTTTACTGCCTGACAGTGTGGAGGTTCCATTAACATTTTAATCACTCACTGAGTAAAGAAGTATTCCTTTTGTCTGTTCTTAATCTACTGAACATCAACTTCTTTAGGTGCCCCCAATTTCTGGTATTTTGGTAGAGAAAGAAAAAGTTCTCTGTCTACTGTCTCTATCCTGCTCATAATTTTATAAACCTCTGTCATGTCCCTTCTTGATCATCTCCTTTCTAAACTGAAAATTACCAAACTTTTCAGACTTTCCCCATAGGAACAGTGCCACAACCCTTTAATCACCTTGGTGGCCCTTGTCTGCAATACCCTTTTCAAGATATGGTTACCAGAATTACACACAGTACCATGTTTTGCTGAGCACTCCACCAGTGGCATGCCCATCTTACGTAGGATTTTGAAACCATATTTGTGGTATGCGATATGTCCTCCAAATAATCAGAGAAGCTACCAAAAATGTAGGCTACTTCCAGCTTTGCTGCTGTTTTACCATATGTGTAATCTGAAAGGGCCATTAAATTGATCAGGCAACTTCAGCTATTTTGGTATGTTACAAAATCATCGAGGCTTAAATTAAAGAAGCACTTGCCAAACCTTGTACTAGCTCTTGATTGGCCGCACTGTTTGATTTTTTAAAAAGTCACACATAATTTATCTGATTTTATTCCATACAATCACTGTGGAGAGCAACTGCAAAGAACAAGCTATCTGTATCAAAGAGCAAGTATTTTAAGATATTAAAATAACAAATATAGACCATATCCATGTTTAGCAAGGGATTGGCTTCCTAATATTTGTAATTGGCTTCCTAATATTTGTAATTGGCTTCCTAATATTTGTAGCTAATAAATGGCTTCTTAATATTTGTAGCTACCTTTCAAATATTCATTTATTTATTTAATTCCATTTATATCCCGCCCTCCCCACCGAAGCAGGCTCAGGGCATATGCATGAGTATAAAACATGTAAAAGACATAAAAACCATAAAACAGTTTTAAAATATAGAAAAATTAACATTTTGATGCTATGGTCTTAAATTCAGATTTATGTTCTCTGTAGGCAGATCTTAGGTGGTCCTTTCCGCTGCTGCTACAGGGCAGCTTGCAAGAGGTGGTCCAGATTTTTCCTGAGGACTGCAGTGGCCAGCAATTTTTGCAAATGCCTGGTGGAAGAGTGCCGTTTTACAGGCCCTGCAGAACTGTATGAGTTCTTGCAGGGCCCTAACTTCTTCCAGCAACTCGTTCCACCAGTGTAGGGCCACTACAGAGAAGGCCCTGGCTCTAGTTGTCATCTGCATACTGGTGACATCCCAGCCCAAACCTCTGGGCAATCTGGGCAAGGGGGCACATGTAGATGTTAAATAACATTGGGGATTGGATTGCCCCTTGTGGCACACCACACACAAGTGGGTGCTGATGAGACAGTTCCTCCCCTATTGCCACCCTTTGTCCCCGACCCTGAAGGAAAGAGGAGAGTAAGGCCTACCCCTGTATCCCAGTATCAGCGAGGTGGCGGGTCAGCAACTGATGATCGACAGTGTCAAACAATATGCCTTTTTCAAACTGTCTAAACTAAGTCTCACCCTTGTACCAAATTGAGCACCAGTACACTATACAGCTAACTGTAGCACAAAAAATAAGCAATATAAATTACCCTAAATCAGGGCTTTTTTTGAGCAAGAATGCAGTTCTGGCTGGTTTGTTGTCAGGGGGTGTAGCCTAATATGCAAATGAGTTCCTGCTGGGCTTTCTCTACAAAAAAAGTCCTGTGCAAAATCATGGTGATGTCAGGATGTGTGGCCTAATATGCTTGACTGTTTCTAAAAAAAAAGTCCAGTCCTAAAGACACTGGGATTATTAAATAAATCTTGATCCTAACAAGGATCAAGAAACAGATTAAAATACCAGTAGATAGGCCTTTCTGCTGTGAAATTTTACATGTAATTCATAAATTGGTGGAAAGCAGACAAATGCATTTTCATCAGCTGGATGCTGTCTGGCAAAGATGTTTGTTCATAGAACTGGGCAGGCAACTGTTTGTTCATCAAATTCTGACTGAACTATTCTTTGTCTTTTAGCTTCTTTATATGTCAGAGGCTAAGAGACTTCCAGACAAATATTCCTTAAATCGTCTGAATCGAGGACTGGTTAACACAAACCCAGTTATCCGGGCATTGTGTATCAGGGGACTAGTTAAGATGGCAGACTGGCCAGGGAAGGTAAGACACAGCCTGTCATGATGTTCCATAAAAGTCAGAGAAAGCACTTCAGAAACATTAACTGAGAAAATATTCAGACCTAGTAAAAATGTTTACTTATTTAAACTATTTCTATTCTGCTGGGATCAGACTTAAAACAGCTCATATAACACACTGTAAATTAACCAATTACATTTAAAACTCAGTACATATACCATAAAACGGAGGAACCAGGCCACAAAATAGCTCAATAGAAAAGCCTGAACATTATCTGAAATGTCATTCCCAAGCAGCTGAAAATTCTGTAATCTCCTCCCCTCCTCTGGAAGACTATTGCAAAGTGCCAGAGTAGCAATGGAAAAGACCTACTTACAAGATGGTAAAATTAATAAAGTCTGGAAGGACAACCACAGTTGCCATATGTGGGAGCAGAGGTCTTTTAGGTTTGACAGTCCAAGGCCATGAAGGGCTTTTAAAAAATCAACATTTTGAATTGAATGTGGAAACAAATGGGCAACCAATGCAAAGATTAAAGAACTGGGATCACAGGTGCATAATGTTTGCCCCCAGTTAATACTTGCACTGCCATTTTTTTAATCCATTGTAGCTTCTGCATGGTCTTCAAGGGCAACTCATGTAGAGCAGGTTATAATAATCCACTCTTGAGAGAAACATAACATAGATTAATGTAGCTAGGTTAGCTCGGTCCTGAAAGGAAGGGGGGGAATGCAAAATACAGCTTTAAAAGGAACACTGCCATTTGACTTGCTTATTTTTCCACAGCTGGATCCAACAGGATTCTAAGGCTGCTAATTGAATCTGTCAATGGAAGGTTGATTCCCTGTGGTAGGCAATATCCCCAGGAACCTATCCTTCCCCATCAACATTATCTCCATCTTGTCAGAATTAAGCTTCAGAAGGTTTTTGTCAGCTACCACAATCCCCTGGCACAAAGAGACTGCTGCTTCTGGAGGCTTATTCAACATAATATATAGTTGGATTGCATCAGCATATTGATGACACCCAACTCCAGAACCACAGCTCAATCTCAATTAATAGACTTACATAGATGATAAATATCATATGGAACCTTGAGGGATCCTGTGAGAAGCTCCTGCACCTCTGATTCCAGCTCACCAATCATAAAGAGTTTGGCTTGGTTAAATAGAAAAGGCTGAAATGATTCCAGATCTTGGCCCTACAAGAGAGACTCACAGTCTCTTAACTGGGATTTTAGCACAAATATCAATGAAACTTGCAGAGAAAGGAAACAACTCTATTTGCCTGGGCACTCAGGTGAGAGATTCAGTATCCTGATACAAAATGCTGCCTAATCTAGTGCTTTGGAGCTTTTACATGGCTCTTGGTTGCTTGGCCAAGGTTTTTATACACATGGGTAAGTATGCAGTTCCTTGCTGAATACTGTCTTTACTCAGTCCACTTTAGAATTGTTCATGGTGGAACACTTTGAATCTGTGCTGGACAATTTCTTTAGCAGAAAAGAAGGCTTAATGGGAAGGTTTTGTTTTAATGTTCAATGACTGGGGGCAAAGATTGCATTTTTCTCCACTTCAGATTGCTTGTAGATGTTTCCTATATAGGATGCACACAATTTCCTTGAATTATCCCCAACATTTATTTATTTATTATGTCCCCCAAGAATCTGTGTCATGATTTTGGGAGGGCAGCATGGTTGATATAGCCTGATTTCCTCAAATCTCAGGAGTAAAGCTGGGCTAGTACTTGGATGGGAGATCGCCAGGGAAGACCAGAGTGGAAGGCAAAGGCAATAGCAGCTGTGCTTCTCACTTGCCTTGAAAACCCTATGGGAGTTGCCATAAATCAGCTGGGACTTGACAGCTGTGACTTAATAATATAAGAAAATATTATTAGATCACCATAGTTTGTTATCTGTTGTTGTGTAGGATCATTAAAAGTAAAACAACTCTTTTCAATGCAGGAGATAAAAATCTTATTGCCGGTCATGATAAAAGGCCTGTCTGGAATGGATGGGAGACTATATGTGGAGGCTCTTACTGAAATTGAGAAGATCCTTGTAGGTCCAGAAGGAGCAGACTATATATCCAATATCCTTCTGTCTCTTCAGGAGCTGTTCAGTAATGTAAGGCCACTGTGCATGCAAAGAGGGCTGAGAAAAGGATGTTCAATGGGTTTTGTAGTAAACCAGGAAGCAGATCTACATTTCATATAAGCAGTGTTCTGTTCTGGTAATGAATCCATTAATAACAAAACCCAGCATGGAGTTATGTTGGTCTTAGGCCAAAGAATCCCAGGTTTGAATTACCGCTCAGCCATAAAGTAAACAGACTACTGTTGCCCAGATACTCTTAGTCTAAACCACCTTACAGAACTGTTGTATTTAGACAAAGTGGCAGGACACAATCCTAAACCAGAAATGAAATCTAATATTCTAATGGCAAAGTTGGGAAATCTTTGGTTACTTAACTGGTAACTGGAGCTGTGAATGGACAAGATGGAGCTTTCTACAAACCTGAAAAGGGCCCAAGTTTGCAAAAAAACCTGAACAAAAAAAATTAGGAAGTTTTTAAAAAGCCAAACTGATACCATGAGCACCTGTAAGCTTTAACAGATTCCTGCAGTGGCTTTTGCTGAGCAACCACACCATTACAAGGCTTGGAGCTTCTATGAGTAAAAGACGGGGGAGGGGGGAGAGGGCCCTTTCCAGGCTGCTTTGGCCTTTGAGGAAGGACTTACGAGGCCAGTCCTGGACCTAGGGTTGCCAGCTCCAGGTTGGAAAATGCCTGGAAGTTTTGGGGTGGAGTCTAGGCACCCTAGGCTAGCAGCAATCATTGGGTAACTTGATACCACCCAATTTGCATGACTTAATAAGGCCTAGTTGCTCACTTCTGTTTAACAGCAGTCACCCAATGAAAGTCAGTGTGGTGTAAGGGTTAGAACTTTAGTGTAATGTCTGGAGGACCCCAGGTTTGAATCCTCATCTGGCTGGGTGATGTTGGACCAGTCACATACTTCATTGCTAACCCTACTCAGGGCTTTTTTTGTAGCAGGAATTCCTTTGCATATTAGGTCACACCCCCTGATGTAGCCAGTCCTCCAAAGCTTACATTAGACCCTGCACTAAGAGTCCTGTAATCTCTTGGAGGATTGGCTACAACAGGGGGTGTGGCCTAAAATGCAAAAGAGTTCTTGCTACAAAAAATGCCCTGATCCCTACTTCAAAGGGCTGTTTGAAGATAAAAAGAAGGTGAAGATAAAAAAAAAAGAGAGAAGGGAATAATGTAAACTGCTTTGGTCCCCACTGCAGAGAAGGGTGAGATATAAAATGGGGTAAATAAATAATAAATATAGCTTAAGATGGGAGGCAGATAAAAGGTTTCAGTTGAAAAAAGACTCCAGTAGAACCTTAAAGACTAACAAAATGTGTATAAGGTATGCACTTTCATGAGTTACTGCTCACTTCTTCAGTATCTCACATAGCCTACCACAAATTAATCTTTGAAGTGCTAAGCAGTGACTCACAAAACCGCATACCCTAAGCAAATATTGCTAGTCTTTAACGTGCTACTGGATTCTTACACTTTTCTATTGCTACAGACAGATTAACACAGCTTCCCATCTAGATAAAAGGTTGGTTTGTGAATTGCCGAGAATGAGAGAATGAAGCAGGGAAAGGGGAGAGGATATAGGGGTTGCCAGGGGGAGGGAAAGAGGAAATAGTTTGAGGAGGAAGATACAGGGGACCATGATACAAATCCTCCGTAAAGATTTATTTGGCAAGCTTTCTTTTTCTCCAGATTTGTCTATTCTGCCACCCTGTTATTATTTATTGAGTGATACTGAGGGGGTGGTTAGTGAGGCTGTGGCAAAATTTCTGGCTGACATCCTTAAATTTAATTCTGACCATGTTTGAATGCATCTGTAAGCTCGGTTTTATTTTGATTTTATCTCCAATGTTTACATTTTTATATTCTGTGTATTTTTATCTGAATCTATTATGCCATTAAAGGTTTGGTATGGCTACAAATCCTTGAGGGTTCCCTGCAATGGAAGTGGGACTGTTCTGGTAGCCACCACCATACAACTGGGCCACAGTTTTCCTAGATAGAGAATGCAGGGGGCAATGGGAAGGGGGGGGGGTGAGAAGGAAAGCTTAAGCCAGAGAGTAAGACAGAACAGACAGAAGTGTGTTGCCTGTTCAGTGGGAAGGAGATAGGGTTGCCAATCCAGATTAGGAAATTCCTGGAGATTTATGAAGGGAGGGTGGGGTTTGAGGAGGGGAGGGACCTCAGAAGGGTATAGTGACATAGACTTCATCCTCCATTTTCTCTAGGGGAACTAGGGTTGTGCACTTCCAGGTGCAGGCAGGAAGATCACCCAGAATTACAACTGATCTCCAGATGACAGAGATCAGTCCCTTTAGAGTTGCTAGGTCCCCTCACCATCACGGCAGGAGGGCTTCGAGGGTGTACTGTGGGTGGACAGGACATCATGTGCAATATCCCTGATACAATGATGTCACCTGGAAGTGATGTCATCACATCAACACTCAGGGTTTTTGGCAAAACTCTGTGGGTTTTTTGCCTTCAAAATCAGAGTTTGCCCAAAAACCAGAGCGAAGCCACATGATGGTGTTACCTGGAAGTCCGGGGGTGGGGTTTCTCCCACTGGCCAACTGGCTGGAAGTGGATCAAAGCCCGCAAAATTGGAGGAACACCTGCTGGGACCTGGCAAACCTAATTCCTTTGGAGAAAATGGTTGCTTTGGCGAACTCTATAACAGTTTTATTTTTATTTATTTTATTTTATTTAGAATTTATATCCCGCCCTTCCCACAAGTGGCTCAGGGCGGCTTCCAACAATTGATCCGACATAAAAATTAAACGATATTTAAACATGTAAACAATTAAACATTTAAAACAGATAAAACCTTAAAAATGAATAAATATTCCAAATATATATAAGAAGAAATCTGGCAAGCTACATTGAGTTCTCATCTTAGTTAGGTGTAAGCTAGCCGGAAGAGGGTCGTCGTACAGGCCCTGCGGAACTGAACAAGGTCCCGCAGGGCCCTCACTTTCTCCGGCAGCTGATTCCACCATGTAGGGGCCATAACAGAGAAGGCCCTTTCTCTGGTGGATTTCAAGCGGGCTTCTTTTGGCCCAGGGATAGTAAGGAGATTTTGTGTTCCCGACCTCAGTACTCTCTGGGGAACATGTGGGGAAAGACGGTCCTTCAGTTAGACAGGTCCCAGGCCATATAGGGCTTTAAAGGTAATAACCAGCACCTTGTACCGGACTCGGTATATCACTAGAAGCCAGTGCAGGGTCCGAAGACCCGGCCGAATGTGTCCCCACTTTGGGAGACCCAGTAACAGCCGGGCCGCGGCTTTCTGCACCAGCTGCAATTTCCGAGTTCGGGACAGGGGCAGCCCCATGTAGAGGGCATTACAGTAGTCCAACCTCACGGTGACCGTAGCATGGATCACTGTTGCTAGGTCGTCGCGCTCCAGGAAGGGGGCCAACTGCCTTGCCCGCCTAAGGTGAAAAAACGCAGACTTGGCAGCGGCTGCTATCTGAGCCTCCATCTTTAAGGAAGGCTCCAATAGCACCCCCAAGCTCCTGACCCTGTCCGCCGCTGTCAGCGGCGCACCGTCAAAAACTGGTAGGGGGATTCCCCCTCCCGGACCGCGGCGACCCAGACAAAGGACCTCTGTCTTCGCAGGATTAAGCTTCAGCCCGCTCAGTCTGAGCCACTCAGCCACGGCATATAGTGCCCGATCTAGATTTTCCGGGGCGCAGACCGGCTGGCCGTCCATCAGTAGATAGAGCTGGGTGTCATCAGCATACTGGTGACACCCCAGCCTGTACCTTCGGGCAATCTGGGCAAGAGGCCGCATATAGATGTTAAATAACATCGGGGAGAGAACCGCCCCTTGGGGCACACCACAATCGAGTGTGCACCTCCGGGATAGCTCCCCCCCCAACTGCGACCCTTTGTCCCCGACCTTCCAGGAAAGAGGAAAGCCACTGTAAGGCCAACCCCTGAATTCCCGCGTCAGCGAGGCGACCCTTCAGTAGCCGATGGTCGACCGTGTCGAACGCAGCCGACAGGTCTAACAACATCAGCACCGCCGAGCCACCCCGATCCAGATGCCGTTGAAGGTCATCCACTAGGGCAACCAACACCGTCTCCGTCCCATGTCCCGGGCGAAAGCCGGACTGAAATGGGTCAAGGACGGAAGCATCCTCCAGGAAAGTCTGTAGCTGCATCGCCACTGCCCTCTCAATAAGTTTGCCCAAAAAGGGCAGATTTGAGACCGGCCAATAGTGTGCCAATTGGGCCGGATCTAAAGATGGGTTTTTTAAGAGGGGACGGACCACAGCCTCTTTGAGCGGCGTTGGAAAATGCCCTTCCGTCAGGGATCTATTTATGATATCCCGTACAAGATATCTAAGATCCCCCTGGCAAGATTTAATAAGCCAGGAAGGGCATGGGTCCAATTTACAAGTAGTTGGGCGAGCAGATGAGAGAATCCTGTCAACTTCCTCCAGGCTGAGGGGGCTAAAGCCATCCAGAGTATAATCCGAAGACAGGCTCGGGGCCTCGGTTTTGCTAACTGTCTCAAAACTGGCAGGGGGGTCAGGGCGGAGTGACGCGATTTTATCCACAAAAAATTTCGCAAAAGCCTCGCAGCCTATTTCCAATTCAATAGAATTTAGTCTGCCTTGCGGCAGCATTGTAAGTCCTCTAATTATGTCGAACAATTGTGCCGGGCGCGAAGTTGCGGACGCAATCTTAGCCGCAAAGAATGCTTTCTTTGCGGCTTTGATTGCCATCTCATAGGCCTTCAAACTCTCTCTATAAGATGTTCGGGTCACTTCGTCTTGAGTACGCCGCCATTGCCTCTCCAGTCGTCCGAGTCCCCGCTTTTGTTGCCGCAGCTCCCGGTTAAACCAGGGCGACGGCTTCGAGAGGGGGCGCAGAGGGCGCTTGGGTGCGATCTCCTCGATGGCCCTGGAGAGCCCATCGTTCCAGGACTCCACCAGATCATCCAGGGAATCGCCAGTGAGCCAGGTGTCCCGTAGAGCCGTTAGGAAGCGTTCCGGGTCCATCAGGCTCCGCGGGTGAGCTAAAATACGCTCTCCGCCTAAACAGGTTTTGGGTGACACCTCCACACGAGCCTTAAGGGCTCTACCCTGCTGAGGCCATTTCCTTCTCCAAACCTCTCTTGCTCAAGATTCCACCCCCATATCTTCAGAGCTGGCAATCCTAAGGGGAACTGATTCTGCAGTTGGGAGATCTGTTGTGATTCTAGGAGATCTCAAGGCCCACCTGAAGGATGGCAACCATAAGAGAGAATGCAATGTGAAAAGGGGAGGCTGAGGGGGTTTTCAGGAAAGGGAAAGAAGAAATAATGGAGGACGGGGATATAAGATGCCTCCTGCAAGGATTTGCGGATTCTCACTTAAAAAAAAATTAATAATCTTTTAAACAGTTCTATAATGCAAGTTCAGTCAAGAAAATTGGAGATAGCCCAAGACGGGTGCCCGAGGCAAAAAAAAATCAAAAATAAAATACATAGTATAACAATAAACTAAATAAATGACAATTTGCTGTCTTCTAATAGTGCACCAAAAGCTGCCACCTATTTCATCTTGCCTAATGGTAGGGCTGGCCCTAGAGAAGGTGCTCATGTGTTCCATACCTGCCACCACTAAAGCAGCATGACAGGTTCTAAGACAAGACTGCTGCTATAATGGGGCAGTTGTCTAGCCTAGTTGTTAGAACTAAGACACAACATAAGGAGCTGGACAGATGAGGCACTGCACCCAGCATGTTCAATTCATGAAAAGCTTTATAGAGACTTCTAGTGTACTAGGGGTGATCCTGGTCACAAGTAAGTCAATATATTTTCTGAATAATTGAGCTGTGATGTGCCATAAAGCTGGTATTTCATTTTCTAGCACTGGCTCCATCATCACTAATCCTTGGACCTTGAATGTGTTTCTGGAGGTTCTGGACTGAAACTGAAATATGAGACAAATTGAAATATGGAAGAATGGGCATGCATTGGGATGCAAAGACTTGATAACAGCAATTGTGGTATCTTTACCAGTTGGTGTCCCAGAATCCCCATTAAGGTGTATTGACTCTTTCTAGGCACAGCAAGTACTGAAGTCTGCTGTTGGGTCCTCTTTCCTAGGTCCACAGTAGAATGCAAGGGCCCTGGTGACTGCCTTCTCCTCTAAAAATGTTCCTTCTGAGTCAGGCTATGGGAGGTTGTGGAGAGTAAGCCATACTCAAATTGGGCTCAGTCCGCACAGTGCTCTCCACTGAGATAACCTCACTGCCTTCCTTTTTCAATGCTTGTAGGATAGAGAAAGTGTGCGTGCTTCTGCTATATTTCTTTTTGGCAAAATGGTGAAAATAGCAAACAAAAGCAACGAGTTGACAATAAGGCATCAAATACTAGAAAATCTGGTTCCATTACTTCTACATCACCAGGAAGAGAATCCTGAAATCATGGAGGCAAGTTCCTACAATCATTCATCTCTTAATTTCCAGAATATAATCAAGATAATCTACCAGTCTGGTTCTTCGGTTACAATTCAGTTGTCCAGACATGCTTCCTCGGGCAGAGATACAATAAACCTAGCGTTCATTAACAGTAAATGCCAGAAAATCTATTATCTCTACATATTATTCAGTAGCAGTATGACTTGGCTGTCTGAACAATGCAAACTGTATATTGCTCCATCATGTCTTTCAGAACTGTAAATACACCTTCGAAGAATGCTTTCGATTCCTTGGATACAAACTGCCAAAACAGGTTGTTATTGGTAAACCATGGCATGAAAATGAAGCTGTTCTGGATGAAACCTGCCGATACCTTGTATGTTGTCCTAATACAAATGATTCAAGAGAGAAACAAAAATAGAGAAAGAGGGGGAAAGAATGACAGCAAATAAAGCTGGTTTTATCAAGGGTTTCTTCTCTGGAAGAAACTTTTTAAAACCTGCTGTTGCTGATTACTTGTTTAATTTTTTAAAAAAATGTGTACACATTCAGAATGCTAGTCATCCAGAACTCAAGAATAGGAGGGAATTAAAAAGTTGGTGCATTCTAAAATGTAACCCTAGTGATAGAAGGGTGCTTCTCATACAAAGAGGAAGAGGTGATTTTTTTCAGATCTCTCCATTCCCACTGCAGATATCCATAACACTTTCCTAGCAGTTTCCAGGAGCCTTCCCGTGAAAGATGGGGAAGATCCATTCTGCAAGTGATGCTTCAGAAGGGGTCCTTTGGATCCAGCCCCTAATCGTGGCTATGAAGGATTATGTAGGTCCTTCCTAATTTAGTCTGTAGTTTTAAAAAAAAACTACCTTTGAGTTATTTGACTAGATTTACCTAAAAGCCAATGACAGTAATGGTTAATAGTATTTATATAGTGCTATTCCTAGTGATGCCCTGACCTGGATAGCCCAAGCTAGCCCGATTTCATCAGATCTCCAAAAGCTAAGCAGGGTCAGCCCTGGTCAGTATTTGGGTAGGAGACCACCAAGGAATACCAGGGTTGTGGCAAAGACAAGCATTCCACCTCTGAATGTCTCTTACCTTGAAAATCCTTCAGAGTAGCCATAAGTCAGATATGACTTGACGACAACAACAAACGTAAATGATGCTGAGAGCTTTACACATATGAACATAGTAATGCCTACCATAGCCTTGTGAGGTAGTATAGTTCTATTACCACATTACAGATTGGGAGCCAGCTTGCTTAATGCCTCTTAGTAATAACCAAGATAAGACTTTAACCAGGGTTCCCCCATCAACCATCACAGTGTTTTAATAATTTTGCTAGTATATGTTACAAATTTTACTTCAGTAAGTTTTTGCTGCCAGTTATATATTTATTGAATTTTCAGGTACAGAAACATGAGGGAAATCTCCAAAGATTCCTGTACCAGGGTCTTTGCCACACAGAAAGTAGCATTCTTTCCATAAGAAAGGCTTCTGTCATGTTCCTAGGTAAGTGAAAAATAATACAGCCCCTGCATTCCCATGCTTGTACTCTACTAGAGTGGAGTTGTCTTCTTCTTTGCACTTGCCAAACAAAGAGCAGCTTCTCCTAATAAAGACGTTTTGCAATCATCTGTTTGTATCAGTCTTTAAGCTTCCCAACTTCTCACTGTGCAATATACACATGCACTTGAAACCCATCTTTTCTGCTAAGACTTTTGTTTACTGAAATAATTAAAAAAAATCTGCCAGGAAACAGAACTTCCACCATGCCCTCTTCCCCAGGCAACTGGATAATAGAGTTCTAGGGAATATTTTTCATGTTGCAATCCTAAACATACTGTTTTAGGAGCTTGGTTAATGACTTCCTTAAAATTAAAGACATTTGGGATCTTTATTAACTTGTTGCTAAACAATGATTCAAAGAAATAAGCAATTAATTCTTATGTGGTGGTTTTAGGCTTCCTGGTACTACACATGGACTACAAGGCAGGAGAGATAGAGCTGAATGTGATAATTAATTGTAAGTAAAGAGAAAGAGAAATGTTAAAATTGCTAAGTACTAGTAAAAGAGAACATAAAGGAAAGACAACAACAGTGCAATCCTATGCTGTTACTCCAGTCTACGCCCATTCATTTCAGTGAGTTTAGACCAGACTAACTCTGCACCTGATTGCATTTAAGAAATTTGGCAGCACTTTGACAGAATACTTAATACTTTTGTCCCTGAACATACTTACAATTAGATCAAATTATGTTAAACTTGCAATGACCACCTTCTAGATCCAACCCTGCATTGTCTTCTAAGCCAAGAACACCTCAAGTAAGTATCAGCAACTTGCCCCACATTTATAAAAGATTTACCAATCTTTCCCACACAAATTTCAGTAGCGTGCAGGGCACATATAATAAAAGCCCACTTAACCTAAAGCACTGGAATATTTTCACATATACTAACAGGATCAAAGGTACATTAGAGTACTGTGTGGAAATAATTTTAATCATCTTACAAGGTTATGTTAGAAATGTAAGCGAATTTATGGGTTTGTTTACTTAGGGTGCAAATTTTCCCAAAATACAAAGGGCAGTTTGACAAGATGACCATTATAGAATATTTTTGTATAAAATTGAACTGTAAATCATGGTCACAGTACTGCTGCATTTAATGAAATCTGGCTGGACAACATTATAGGAATTTCATATTTTTGCCCTCAGAACTTCAGAAAAGATATTTAAGATGCTTTTATATACTGGTAACTCTTTGTTGAGGGAGATTTTTTTTTCTCATTCAGGACATCTGACTTTTGCTGTTCCCCTCTTCCCCATTTTTCACACTCATACATTCCTGTCTCCCATTTCTTCATCATACCAGTCCTTGGTAGTCAACTCCATAAACAGGAACAGGCTTTCCTTACTCTCAAAAAAATAAAGTATATGCATCCACTGACGTTTGGATTATTTTCTGTAACAAAGGTTTTTTTGAAAAAAATAATATTCACTCTCCATCTAGATTATGTTTATTGTGATATTTTGCATTCATGGTGATTCTGATCTGAGTCCTGGGTAATTTAAGAGTTGATTGTTCCCTTTCACATGCAGCGCTGGAATGCCTGATGCATGACTCTGAAGAATCTGTGTGCATGGCTGCAGCTCAGGCCCATGATCGTGTTTTTGCAGTTCTCTCCAAGCAGAAGAATGGGCTACATGGCAACAACATGGCAGCAGCCAGTGAAAAGCCAATAAAGAATGCCAGGCACCGCACTGCCACTGCTACAGGGAGCACCTCAGCCAATCTTTTTACTTTCATTGGTCTCTGGAAATCAGCCAATAAAAATTAACAGCTGGTGGGAGAAAGCTTGACATGCGGCTCTTCAGAAAGGATTGTGAACTGTTTTCTTGCACTGAAATCCAGCAAACATGAAACAAATCCGCAAAAGGAATCACCAGTTTCCTATCTAGTGAACCATAAAATAACACATGTTCCCACAAAATCTATCATGTTGAGCTTTCACACACTACACCAGCATTACAAAGGGCCTTTTAACACCATTTTTAACGCTTCTGTACAGCAGTCCTACAAGTCTCTTTTTAAATGGCAATAAGACGACATTCCATGTACTAGACAAAAAAATTGGCTTGCAGGGGGTAGGAGGTAGGACAAAGAGAGACATGCCACTCTTCACTTTTTCCTTCTTCTTCCCTGCTGCAGCTTTTTGTGTGCACCCATGCAACAGATGCCCTGAGCTGGATAGCCCAGGCTAGCCTGATCTTGTCACATCTCAGAAGCTAAGTATGGTCAGCCCTGGCTAGTGTTTGGATGAGATTACTCCATGAAATACCAGGGTCATGACAGGGAGGAAGGCAATGGCAAACTGCCTCTGAATGTTTCTTGCCCTGAAAACCCTATGGGGTCACCATAAGTCAGCTGTGACTTGACTGCGCTTTCTACCACCATGCAACAGATGGAGATGGCTAGCTTCCAAGGAATTGTTAATGATTTTTCAAAATTAACTACAGCGCTAAAGAAACAGATGAGAAATAAAAAAATTCAAATACGTACACACACTCATTTACCCATTACTGCATTGCATACTATCCAACTGAACAAGAGGGGTGGGCTTCCTCTTGGGTATCCTGCCCCCCCCCCAGGGAAAGTGTATGCGCAATACATAGCCTCTCCTCTCCCGGTGTAGTGAACGCCGCGTGGTCACTGTCCAGCTATGCCTGGCAGATGGTCACTGCAATGGCCTCTCCTGCATTCCTGCATCCGTGGCAACACCTTCCCGCTGGTCCCCCCCGTTTCTCACAGAGTTTGCCACGTCATGGTGCGACCAAATGTCTGGCGGTATAACCGGATGGGCAGGCTGGGCTCACCAACCTCGCCAGCCAAGAGAAGGAAAACTCTAACATCAAACCTGGGCAGATAGAGCTCGTTAATGTAACACCTACCACCTGGAGGACTCGCTGCCGGCGTCCCGGCTTACTGGGCCATGGCAGATGACCCCAAGGTGAAAGGGTGGAGCCAGTACCGCGCACACTGTGCTTCACCTAAAAATTCCTCTGCGCAGGCCTGAAGGGCATATCCACATCCACAACCCACAACACACCAAGTCCTGCAGCGATGGGCAAGGAGCGAAACGGCAGGTGGAAGATGCCACTGGAAGCCGCAGTCCCGATCCTGCATGTAGGCGGTTTAGGGTATTTGTCGCCTGATGCTGACCCGGAGACGAAAGCATTTTTCGGCAGCACCCTGAACGACCAAGCAGTCTTATCTAGGGACAGCACTGCTTGCTCCACACGGAGAGGGGCCTAGAAAAGGTGGCCTAAACAAAGCTCGTCTCCCCCACCCCAGTTGGCTAGCCGCGGTCAACGGGCATCCTTACTTGCGATCAAAAAATAACAACAAAGAAAAGGCATGCACCTGCCTCACAAAGTGTGCAAAGACTAAAGCTTGCGTGTTGGAACATCAGAACCATGCTTGACACAGTAGACGGTGGTTGCCCTGAACGACGCTCTGCTCTAGTTGCCCACGAACTTCTCAGGTTAAATATTGACATAGCAGCTCTCAGTGAGGTCCGTTTCCCTGAGGAAGGTAGTCTTCAAGAACATGGTGCTGGCTATACCCTCTACTGGTCGGGTAAGTCAAAGGCTGAGAGCCACCTTTCTGGCGTTGGCTTCATGGTCAGGAGCTCCATTGCCTCCAAACTCGAAAACCTGCCAACAGGTCACTCAGATCGCATCATGTCCATGCGCCTCCCACTTCAAAACAAGCAACATTCAACACTCTTCAGTGTGTATGCCCCAACCCTTCAAGCAGATCCTGCAGAAAAGAACAAGTTCTATGCTGATCTACGCAACCTCATACGGAAGACCCCTACAGAGGACAAGGTGATCATCCTTGGCGACTTCAATGCCAGAGTAGGTAAAGACTCGGAAGCCTGGAAAGGAGTACTTGGCAAACACGGCATTGGCAACTGCAATGATAACGGGCATCTCCTGCTAGAATTCTGCACGGAGCACCAGCTCACCATCACCAACACTATCTTTCAGCAGAAGAACAGCCTGAAGACAACCTGGATGCACCCACGGTCCAAGCACTGGCACCTTATCGACTACATTCTGGGGCACCAGAGAGACCTTCGAGATGTCTTACACACCCGAGTAATGCCCAGTGCGGAATGTCATACGGATCATTGTCTTGTACGCTGCAATCTCTGTCTTCACTTTAAACCCACACCCAGGAGAGGAGGTATCCCTCAGAGGAAGCTTCAGGTTGGCAGCCTTCAGTCAGCCGAAGTTAAAGCTGCCTTCCAGGCAAAACTCCAGTCAAGAATTGAGGACCCCAATTGCCCCACAGACCCTTCTCCAGAAGCACTCTGGGAACACCTAAAAACTACCATCCTGTCGATCTCTGAAGAAGTCCTCGGGTTCTCCACAAGGAAGAACAAGGACTGGTTTGACGAGAACAATCAAGAGATCCAAGAATTACTAGCGAAAAAGAGATCTGCCTACCAAGCACATCTTGCTCAGCCCTCCTGTCCCGGGAAAAAAGCAATCTTTCGCGCTGCATGTAGCAACCTCCAGCGCAAGCTTCGAGACATTCAGAACGAGTGGTGGACCAAGCTTGCAGAGAGAACCCAGCTGTGTGCAGACACTGGTGATTTAAGAGGGTTCTACGAAGCCCTGAAGGCAGTATATGGCCCTTCATATCAGGCTTAGAGTCCCTTGCGTAGTGCAGACGGCCAAGTGCTCCTCACAGACAAGGCATCCATACTGAACCGGTTGTCGGAGTATTTTCAGGTTCTCTTCAGTGCCAACCGCGTAGTTCAAGATTCAGCAATCCACCTCACCCCACTTCAACCAGTGAAAACAGAGTTGGATGAGATCCCCACCCTAGAAGAGACTGTTAAAGCCATCAAGCAACTGAAAAGTGGCAAGGCAGCGGGAGTTGATGGAATCCCACCAGAGATCTGGAAGCATGGGGGCACAGTACTACATAGCACACTTCACAAAGTACTTGTCACCTGCTGGGAACAAGGCAAACTACCACAGGACTTTCGCGATGCAATCATCATCACTCTACACAAGAACAAAGGGGAAAAGTCAGACTGCTCCAACTACCGGGGGATAACGCTGCTCTCCATCGCAGGCAAAATCATTGCCAGAATACTCCTGAACAGACTGGTGCCCACCATTGCAGAAGAACTCCTCCCAGAGAGCCAGTGCGGCTTCAGAGCTAACAGGAGCACCACCGACATGGTATTTGTTCTCAGGCAGCTCCAAGAGAAATGCAGGGAACAGAACAAGGGTCTATATGTGACTTTTGTCGACCTTACCAAAGCTTTCGATACCATTAGCAGGAAAGGCCTGTGGCAAATCTTGGAACGTTTAGGATGTCCCCCAAGGTTCCTCAGCATGATCATCCAGCTACATGAAGCCCAGCAAGGCCAAGTCAGACACTGCAACGACCTCTCGGAGCCCTTCCCAATAGGCACAGGTGTAAAGCAAGGCTGCGTTCTCGCGCCAACTCTCTTTACGATCTTCTTTAGCATGATGCTTCAAAGAGCCGCAGTAGATCTAGATGATGACGGTGGTGTCTACATCCGCTATCGCACCGATGGCAGCCTGTTCAACCTGAGGTGACTGAAGGCTCACTCCAAGACAATGGAAAAACTTATCCGCGAGCTACTGTTTGCTGATGATGCTGCACTCGTCTCCCACTCGGTATCAGCTCTGCAGCATATGACGTCCTGCTTTGCAGAGGCTGCCAAGCTATTTGGCCTAGAAGTTAGTCTGAAGAAGACAGAAGTTCTCCACCAGCCTGCACCCCAGGAAGATTATCACCCTCCCTGCATCACTGTGGGTGAATCAGTTCTGAAGACAGTCCAGCAGTTCAGCTACCTGGGGTGCATCATCTCCTCAGATGCCAAGATCGACAAGGAGATTGACAACAGGCTGGCAAAGGCAAACCGTGCATTTGGCCGACTGCACAAGAGAGTGTGGAGCAACAAGCATCTGAAAAAAGGCACAAAGATCAGTGTTTACAAAGCAGTTGTGATGACAACCCTCATCAACGGCTCCGAATCGTGGGTTTTATACCATCATCACCTGCGACTCCTTGAGCGCTTTCATCAGCGCTGCCTTCGCACCATTCTCAACATCCACTGGAGTGACTTTGTGACCAACACTGAAGTCCTCAAGAGGGCGGAGGTTACAAGCATCGAGGCACTGCTGTTGAAGACGCAGCTGCGCTGGGCAGGGCATATTTCTAGGATGGAAAACCACCGCCTTCCCAAGATTGCTCTGTATGGCGAACTTTCCACCGGCCATCGAAATAGAGGGGCACCAAAAAAGAGGTACAAGGACTCCTTGAAGAAATCCCTTGGCACCTGTCGCATCAACCATCACCAGTGGTCTGACCTAGCCTCAGATCGCAAAGCATGGAGGCACACCATCCACCAGGGTGTCTCTTCCTTTGAGAACGCACGCATAGCTGGTCTTGAGGACAAAAGGAGATTGAGGAAGAATCGCACTGCTACAGCACCAACCCCAAATCAGACTTTTCCCTGCAGCCACTGTGGCCGGATCTGCCTGTCCCGCATTGGTCTTGTCAGCCACCAGCGAGCCTGCAGCAGACGTGGACTACTGCACCCTTCTTAAATCTTCATTCGCGAAGTCAAGCCAAGAGAGAGACTGTCCAACTGAACAAGAATATCAACATTGAGCAATCCTTATTCTGCTTCTGCCTATTCTGTTGCCAGTTCCATCCTGTGTTCAACTTTTGACCATAATGAGTCTAATCTGGATATGTCACTGTTTCATTGGTAAGTTGAGTTCATCAAAATGTGAGTTTCCTTTGCAGCCAACCTTGGGCATATTTTTTGTTTGCCTTGTCAGAGATCATTCTAGCAGCAATAACTATGTAAAGCTACTACCTGAAGATCTCTAAGGGTGCTGGGTACATAATTCAGCAATAATATTTCTGGTTTGTAAAGAATTTCCCTAACATGGCTGATCCTTACCATTTGCTTCCAATAACTGGAGGTACCAGATACCAAAAAAGTCAGCCTTATCTGTTCCATAAACCAGCACTTACTACACACAGGAAGCAATCCTAAGCAGGTGTACTCAGAAATAAGTTACATTTTAGTCAATGGAATTTACAAGTCTTTCTCAATTATAAATTATAAATTATTTGCTCTCAAGGAAAGACAAACTGTAATGTTAGTTTCTGAAGTAAATGCATATTTCCACTTTGTATTATCCATGCCACTACCTTTTTTTTGTCACCTTGAAAGAACATTTTGATCAAGTTTAGGCATCACATTCAATAAATGGTATGCATATTTGTGGGGGGCGGGGAATACATCTCATTAACAGGCTGAAATGTTGATATAGGTCACAGACCAAAACTTGTTAATTCCATGTATATAACCACTGACTTGCATGAATTTTAATATGGTGATGTTAGTAGCACTGAGATCTCTTATATCATTATATAGCACTATCTAATTATTATCAAAAAATTTATTCACTGACCCCAAACATCTCCCACTTTCTCCAGGGGGAGAAATCTAGACCCAATGGCTCAATCATGTCCCTAGGAACAGAAGCTAAGACGGAGGTTCCAGGTTTATTCTTTACCTGGCCGGCTGGCCCCATACAATGAGTATTGCATTTATCACCACTAAATCTGTAGATATTTAAATCCAGAGACTGAAGCCATGAACAAACAAGACAGAACTTTTTACAAACCTGAAAAACGTCTCAAGCTTGATGAAAAATCTTAAATTTTTAAAACACATGCATGTAGGTTAGGGAAGAGTATCCCAATACCACTACAAAAAGTGGTCATAGATGATTTTGTGGTGTTTTAGCAGATTTTATTCCAAGTTTATATTATTTTTTTTATTAAAAACTTACATAGCTGTAGTTCTTTTCATCTTCTTGGGTCTTTAGTAATCACAAGTTTTCAGTTTGAACTTCCTTGCTGGTCCTAACCAATGTGAATATCATCTTTCCTCTCTTGAAGCTCATTTATTAGCTGAAGACTGCATCAGCAGTTGGCAGATCTCACTACCTATTATACCACAACTCCAGAGGTCAGTTACCCACTTAGCACTTGCTTCTTCATGGTGGCTCCGCCCCCCCCCCCCCCCCCCCCGATTCTGCAGTGGGATCTATCTCTAGAGCAGGGCTGCGTGTTCCCTGCTGGTTCCCTGCCCCCTGCAAACTTGAGAGCTAAGAACGAGACCAGGACAATGGCTAATGTGGATTTTATGCTTTCACACACACACACAAGTTCAAACTGGCATAAATTCTGGGTGCTTCAGAAAGGACAAAACAGGTTTTGATTTTTAATTTAGAATGACGGGGGAACACATATGGATAGCTCTTTTACCCACTCCTGTGTTCCCTTTTAAAACCATCTTATATCACATACTGCAACAAAAAAAGACGCAACAAAATGTATACTTTACATATATACAAAAATCAACTGTAGTGGGGAATGGTATACAGAATCAAAGGTATTACAAGAAGGTTCAGTTTATGTTCATACATTTTTCTATCTGCTACAGACTTAAAGATGGGTTTCAGATATTAAATTAATATCCTTTATTTGGATACTCACATCTTGCATACGTCTACTACTGGTAACTCAAAGCTACTTACAGCATTATTCTTTTATCGTTCTATCTCACAACAACATTGTGAGGTGGATTAGGCAGAAACACTGACTGGCCCAAGTTTCTTGCTGCGTACTGTGACAGCAGATCTACAGGGTGAGCTCTTTCACACAACCTAGTACCTGATAGTTTCAACCGAAGTTGCTGGGAAGGCAGACGGTACTTTCCACAAACCAGATATTCTCCCACTGAGCCACACTCTCTCCCGATTTCAATCTCGATCTCCCGAATCAGATATTTTCTGATTCCCATTTCCCTAAATCTGCCACAAACGGCACTCAGCGTACGATCGCCTCTCTTTCCTCGGTGATTCTTTGTAGAGGGAGGCGCCATCCTTTGCATTTTGCTGCTTTCTGACTCGGCCCCGCCTCCGGAAGGGCGGAACGGCAGCGGCTGGCCTGCCGGGGAGGAGAGCTCGCTATGGCGGAGACCGAAGGAGACCCTGAGGCGGACTTGGATGCCTTCCTGGACAAGTTCCGGGGGCCCGAGCGCTACGAGGGGGCCCTCAGCCCGGAGAACTGGGAGAAGGTGGGTTTCGTGCGGGAGAGACGAAACTTGTGGGGGCCACTGTGGTTCACCATAACTGAGGCCCACGGGAGCCCCTCCTGCCACAGCCTCAGAGGTGAGGCGAGCTGCGACTTGGGAAGTGCTGGCGGGGGCAGTGTGGACCAGAAAGGTGCCAAGGCAGATCGGGGTGGCCAGCAAGGATGGAGGAGAAGATCAGCTGCGACAGTCCTTAATGAGGACTAGTGCAGCGTGGAATGGAAGAGTTGTTGGCTAGTTGGGTAGCAGGAAGTTCCAAGTTCCCATGTGATCTTTGCCATGAAAACATTCGGCAACTTTAGACTTTCCCTCAGCCCACTCCCCCCGCCTTGTAATGTTAATAGTGATCTATCTTATAAAGTTGTGTTGCTGAGAATATGGATGTAAAGAACTTTTCAAATGCTAAACGTTATGAATACAGATTTTGAGCCAGAGCTCAGCCCTGAAACCTGCTTGATATTCAAAACATATGAAGAAACGACCAAAGTGGCAGGGTCTCAGAAATGTTTGTATTGTTTTTTGCCGTCTCATATACATTAAAGAATAGAAACCAGCCTATCTTCTGGCCATGATTGAGGCTTTCTGACACACTTCATATTGCAAATTGAGCCATGGTTACTGCCCACATATTTATTATTTCCAGCAAGCATCTTTGAAAGGAAGTAAAGGTAAGTGGATGGAAAGAATTATCTAGTTGGGTAAAGAGTACTCAGACTCATGTGAGTCCTAGAGAGTACAGATAGTGTACACAAGACTGCACCTCTTTTCGTTTCAGATGGAATAAACAGGGGTGTCAAACATGTGGATCAGGCCCCCATGCAACTGGCTGTCATCTGCTTCCTTCTGCATCTCAGCTTGCTTTGTCAGGGTTGGTCAATCGCTCAGGAGCTACAGAGCAAAGCTTCTATTTTCTCCATTGAATAAGAAGATTTATACCCCGCCCTCCACTCCAAATCTCAGAGCAGCTCACAATCTCCTTTATCTTCCTCCCCCACAACAGACACCCTGTGAGGTGGGTTGGGCTGAAAGGACTCTCACAGCAGCTGCCCTTTCAAGGACAACCTCTGCCAGAGCTATGACTGACCCAAGGATATTACAGCAGGTGCAAATGAGGGAATGGGGACTCAAACCCGGTTCTTCCAGATAAGAGTCTGCACACTTAACCACTACACCAAATTGGCTGAGGCTCCTCCCTTGGGGAGGAGAGGGGGAGGGATAATTTGCTTACATAAGAACATAAGAGAAGGTATGTTGGATCAGGCCAATGGCCCATCCAGTCCAACACTCTGTGTTGCACAGTGGCCCAAAATGTTTTATTTATATATATATATATATATATATATATATATATATATATATATATATATATATATATATATATATATATATATATATATATATATATATATATATATATACACACACACACACACACACACATATATATACACACTGTGGCTAATAGCCACTGATGGACCTCTGCTCCATATTTTTATCTAACCCCCTCTTGAAACTGTCTATGCTTTTAGCCGCCACCACCTCCTGTGGCAGTGAATTCCACATGTTAATCACCCTTTGGGTGAAGAAGTACTTCCTTTTATCCGTTTTAACCTGACTGCTCAGCAATTTCATAGAATGCCCACGAGTTCTTGTATTGTGAGAAAGGGAGAAAAGTACTTCTTTCTCTACTTTCTCCATCCCATGCATTATCTTGTAAACCTCTATCATGTCACCCCGCAGTCGACGTTTCTCCAAGCTAAAGAGCCCCAAGCGTTTTAACCTTTCTTCATAGGGAAAGTGTTCCAAGCCTGTAATCATTCTAGTTGCCCTTTTCTGCACTTTTTCCAATGCTATAATATCCTTTTTGAGGTGCGGTGACCAGAATTGCACACAGTATTCCAAATGAGACCACACCATCGATTTATACAGGGGCATTATGATACTGGCTGGTTTGTTCTCTATTCCCTTCCTAATAATTCCCAGCATGGCGTTGGCCTTTTTTATTGCAATCGCACGCTGTCTTGACATTTTCAGTGAGTTATCTACCACGACCCCAAGATCTGTCTCTTGGTCAGTCTCTGCCAGTTCACACCCCATCAACTTGTATTTGTAGCTGGGATTCTTGGCCCCAATGTGCATTACTTTGCACTTGGCCACATTGAACCTCATCTGCCACGTTGACGCCCACTCACCCAGCCTCAACAGATCCCTTTGGAGTGCCTCACAATCCTCACCACCCTGAACAATTTAGTGTCATCTGCAAACTTGGCCACTTCACTGCTCACTCCCAACTCCAAATCATTTATGAACAAGTTAAAGAGCATGGGACCCAGTACCGAGCCCTGCAGCACCCCACTGCTTACCGTCCTCCACTGCGAAGACTGCCCATTTATACTCACTCTCTGCTTCCTATTAATTAGCCAGTTTTTGATACACAAGAGGACCTGTCCTTTTACTCCATGACTCTCGAGCTTTCTAAGGAGCCTTTGATGAGGAACTTTATCAAAAGCTTTCTGGAAGTCAAGGTAAACAACATCTGTTGGGTCTCCTTTGTCCACATGTTTGTTCACTTCCTCAAAGAAATGCAACAGGTTAGTGAGGCAAGATCATCCCTTACAGAACCCATGCTGAGTCTTCCTCAATAACCCGTGTTCATCAATGTGCCTACTTATTCTGTCGATAATTCTAGCAACTTTCCCAGTATTGAAGTCAGACTGACTGGCCTGTAATTTCCCGGATCTCCTCTGGAACCCTTTTTAAAGATGGGGATGACATTTGCTACCTTCTATTCCTCAGGAACGGAGATTTCAATGAAAGATTACATATTTTTGTCAGGACATCCACGAGTTCAACTTTGAGTTCTTTCAGAACTCTCGGATGTATGCCATCCGGACCTGGTGACTTATTAGTTTTTAATTCGTCTATCAGTTGTAGGACCTCCTCTCTTGTCACCTCAGTCTGACTCAGGTCTTTCAACAACCCTTCCAAAATTAGTGGTTCTGGAGCGGGAAAAAACTTCTCGTCTTCCACAGTGAAGATGGAGGCAAAAAATGCATTCAGCTTCTCAGCCTACCCTATCCTCCTTCAGTAATCCTTTTACCCCTTGGTCATCCAAGGGCCCCACTGCCTCCCTGGCTGGTTTCCTGCTTCTAATATATTTGAAGAAATTTTTATTGTTGGTCTTTATGTTTTTTGCAATATGCTCGTCATAGTCCCTTTTTGCCTGCCTGATCACAGTCTTGCATTTGTTTTGCCACAGCCTGTGTTCCCTTTTATAAATCTCACTTGGACTAGCTTTCCACCGCTTAAATGAGTCCTTCTTACCTTTTACAGCTTCCATTACTTTGTTTGTTAACCATGCAGGCCTTTTCTTATGCCTGTTTGTGCCTTTCCTAACTTGTGGTATATATTTTATCTGAGCTTCTAGGATTGTAATTTTAAATAGCCTCCAAGCTTCCCCAAGGGTTTTGATTGTATTTACCTTTCCTTTCAGTTTCCTCTTCCCATGCCTCCTCATCTCAGAGAATTTACCCCTTTTAAAGTTAAACGTGGTTGTGCCAGTCTTTTGGGGCAACTCTCTATTTATACAAATAGTGAAATCAATAACGTTATGGTCACTGCTCCCAAGCGGTGCAATCACTTTTACATCTCTCACCAAGTCTTGGGCATTACTTAGGACCAAATCCAGGATTGCCCCACCCTTGGTAGGTTCGGAGACCATCTGCTCCATAGCACAGTCATTGAGAGCATCAAGAAATTCAATCTCTTTCTCTCGACCAGAACACATATTGACCCAATCAATCTGCGGGTAGTTAAAATCACCCATTACAACACAGTTTTTACGTTTAGCCGCTATCTTTAATCCTTCCATCATATTATAATCGTCCTCTATCTTTTGATTTGGTGGGCGATAACAAACTCCCATAGTTAAATTTCCTTTTGGGCCCTCTATTTCAACCCAAAGCATTTCTAGAAGGGAATCTAATTATCTGACCTCAGTCTTACTGGACCGTATACCCTCTCTGACATACAGAGCCACCCCACCTCCAACCCTTCCCTCCCTGTCCTTTCCCCCAAGATTTAGTTTAAAAACTGCTCTGCCACCTTTTTGATTTTAAGCGCCAGCAGCCTGGTTCCATCTGGGGACAAGTGAAGACCGTCTCTTTTGTACAGCTCCCTCTTGTTCCAGAAAGCATCCCAGTGTCTAACAAACTTAAACTCTTCCTCCTTACACCATCGTCTCATCCACACATTGAGACTTCTAATTTGTGCCTGTCTCTCCTGCCCTGCATGTGGAACAGGTAGCACTTCTGAGAAGGCTACCTTGGAGGTCCTGGCCTTAAGTCTCCCGCCTAGCAGCCTAAATTTTTCCTCTAGGACCTCACGACTGCATTTCCCCACATCATTAGTGCCAACATGCACCACGACCACAGGCTCCTCCCCAGCACTGTCTATCAGCCTATCTACTACACGCGTAATGTCCGCTACCTTCGCACCAGGCAGGCAAGTCACCATACGGTCAGTACGTGGTTTTGCCACCCAGCTGTCTACTTGCCTAAGGATCGAATCACCAGCTACCAAGACCCCTCCTCTCTCCCCGCCCAGGGATGGTTCCTTGGCGCGAATGGATACCTGCTCACCAACTGAAGAAGAGGTCCCTTCTGAGGGTGCATTCCCCTTATCCTCAGCACGGTGCCCTGTTTCTTCTCGACCCTCATGCTCCCTGGCAGCAAAGGGACTGCCACGTTCAGAGCGGGCCTCATATAGTACGCCCCCGAGAGTCTTCCCCGAGTGCCTAACTGACTGCCTCTGCTTCTCCAGGTCAGTCACCTCAGCCTCAAGGGTACGAACTCGTTCCCTGAGGACCAGGAGCTCCTTGCATCAAGCACACACCCAAGACTTCTGTCCTGTGGGCAGATAGTCATACCTGTGACACTCAGTGCAAAACACTGGAAAGCCCCCACTCCCCTGCTGGCATTCTACCTTCATGATAGCTTTTTTCAAAAATATATGGTCCCCTTTAAATCCTGTTTATGGGGCTCCCCTTCTGGTAGGTCAACTTACCTTATTGGGAGCACAAGAAAATTAGGGATCTGGGTTCTTGGTCCTTACAGAGCCCCTACGCTAAGAGCCACAGGCCAAGAGCCCTTTAGCTCTGGCAAGGCGCAGCTTAACAATGCAAAGAGGGTGGGGAATACAGCCACTCCTAATCAATCAACACCAATCACTTTCAATCACCTTCACCTTCAGCCCACTCAACCAAACAAACAGCAGTTCTCCAGCAACAACAACACAGAATTTTCAGCAGTCACCAAACTCAGAAATTCTCAGCAACTTCCCCAGCTGTCTCAGCTTATCTCAGACTTGCTCTGCTCTCTCTCAGACCTCTCTGAAGTGCTTTGCCAGGTTCTCAGTCACACAACAGAACTACTGATCCAAGCCTCTCTTCCTTCTGTTGGTTAAGGCTCCTGCCCCTCCTGGTCCCCTGGGGAAAGAAGGAAAGAGCCAGAGCTTCCTTTGGCCAGTTCCCTGGATCGCACAGGAGAGAAACAAAGAGAGCACCTTTAAGACCAGCGAGTACTAATGTTTTAAGCATGTTTTATTTTCAGGGGTTTTTAAATCTTTAATTGTGTTTATGCCCTTTCTAAAGTTTATATCTCTGTTACCTAGCATTACATGTTATGACACATGTGGCCCGGCCCCACAAGGTCCCATTTATGTAAGATCTGGCCCTCATAACAAATGAGTTCGACACCCCTGGTCTACAGTATCTGCCACCTCCTGTTTTTTGAATGTTGACTTGGATCAGAAATCCTACTTCCCGTATAACTGGAGTTGAAAGAAATGGGAATTTGTTTGCTATTTTGTGCATTTGGATTACTCAAATGTCCATGTGAAGGTTGCTCCTGATGTCACATTTTTATTAAATTTTTATTAAATATTTATATGTTGAGGTGGAACAATGAGTAAAAATGTCAGTAAAATCTTCACTATGACAAAGGCTTGTCCTTGTCGCCATTTTTTATCTAACTATGTTTTAGGATGTGAGTTGGAAACAGCCCTAAAATTATCTTGATGTCTACCTTGAGGAGGAGATGGTTTGCCTGCTTTCTGGGGGAAAGTGACTAGAACAGCAAGACTGTTTGATTCCTCCTGCCTTGGCAGTATTACAGATTAAGCTTGTGCATGTGCATGAACGAAGACAGGCAAGAGGGGATAGAGTCACTTGATAGAATTACATAACGGGATGGGGTAGGAACTGTGTTAACATAGAAGTGGTATGCTTTGAATATGCATTTTTTTGTTCTGAGGTTTTGTGTGATAAAGAGGAATAACAGTCCTACAGTTAGTTGCCTTGACAGTCAGAGATTCCAGAGTAAAGACTTTAGAAAGAACCGAGGGTAAATTAAATGTGTAGCAAAGAAAAAAAAAACATACTCTTTTGAATCATTCAAATGAGGGGCATATTGTGTAAAAGTGCATTTTGAATTCTCTCCCTTCCTCTGTTAACTTGAGCTGCCTACATTTGACAGATGTCATTACGTTTGAAGGCTTTTTGAACAAAGATTGTGGTGGTGTTGTTATTAGTTTACTTTTTTCCCCCCTGTTGGCAGGAATTTGAGAAGATTCCAATGTTCATGAAGACAGCCCCTTCTGAAATAGATCCTAAGCAGAATCCTGACCTGGCATGCCTTCAGTCTATCATTTTTGATGAAGAGCAAACTCTTGAAGGTATCTTGTATAGTTTTGCTTGCATAATGAAAATGTAATCAATGGTGAAGTAGAATTCATAGTGTTCTTCAGTACTTCCTCCAAAAATCCAAACATATTCTAATTTAACTGTTATGGGTAACTTGGCATCCTCATTTTGGTAATCACTTGCTTTTACAAGTGTTAAAGTTGATGGGCAGAAGAACCTTCTAGTGATTGCCTTTCTGAAGGCTGATGTTTCTCTCTCTTTCTCTTTTTGGCCAGAGCAAGCAAAGTCCTATAAGAATGAGGGCAATGATTACTTCAAGGAAAAGGATTATAAGAAGGCCGTGATATCATATACAGAAGGACTAAACAAGAAATCTAGTGACCAAGAATTGAATGCAGTGCTTCATACTAACAGAGCTGCAGCCCAGTTTTATTTGGGTAATGTACTGTATTAAATGTTGTCCTCATGTGTAGCATAAGAAATCAAAGTTCCACTCGCTATGTGTTTTAGTGATCATAAACTTATTTTGAAATGCTCGTAAAACAAGCAAGAGCTGCCAAGGACCTGCTAAGTATCCATATCTGAAGAGATAAATTTTAAAAAGGTGTACAAACAATTTGTCAAGGGTAATCAAGAGAACCAATCAGATTGCTGTCTGTAAAGTGGGATGGATAGGGGTAAGAAATCCAGTGGAATTATTCACTGAATTGCTTTATGTTATTTACTAAACATATATCTTAGTTTTTTAAAAAAAATTGAGTGCACATTTTAAAAATTTATTTAAAATTTCAGAAATCCAAAATACACAGAAAAAACAGAACGTTGAACTTATATTTTGTCAGGAGCTATTGTACTCTCCAGACAGTGGTCCAAGAGCCAGAAGCCTGTTATAATGTAAACAACTGTTCAGGCTCCATAATAAAACAGTAATATCTATCAGTAAAGGCTTACAAGCCATGTAGTATATGTGCTGAAGCACAGTATTGCATACAAAATGTGTGTTTGGATACAAAACAAGAAAGACATTCATGTTAAGTGTGGGCTTTTTCTTCCAATTCGAAATCATTTTTCTTACAGTTGAAATAATGAGCATAGCTATTATCATATATGTATTAAAATTCAGGAGGGCCCAGGAGGCCCAATAGAGTTGACCTCTTGGCCACCATTTATCCATCCTTGTAATAAAATCATTCCCCCTGTTACAGCAGTTTGGAAATCCCATGTACAGAAAATGGAGGAAAGATTATGCCAGAAAGGGATTTCTTGGAGTCTCCAAAGATATGGGTGAAAATTGTGGTTTAAAACAAATGATGCAAACCCCTAAATGTTTGTACAGACTGCACACGTGTGCTGTCCTTATGCTGCCTGCAAATATAGCTGGAAGTACAAAGCCATAGTTGGCAGAGTCAAGCTAAAGACTTTCTTTCATTCAGCCTGAGGCCCAAAACGAGGGGAATGAAACAGTTGTGAAAAGTGCACTGCTCCCTAAGAGGACTCTTTTCCCTCCCTAAGAAAACTCTTTTCCCTCCCTAAGAGGACTCTTTTCCGACATATTTTAAAGATATTTTGAGGAAATTTCATTGGCTGAGGTTAAATGAATTTAGCTTGCTGACAGATGAGAACTTCCTGCCAGGTAGCAACTATATTCTGAGCTTCTGGGTCCTCTTGCTTGCCTTTCCATGTAGTCAATATGAAGAAGGAGAGTTCATCAGGCAGCAACCAGTCCTTTCAGCTTAAAAGACTAGCTGGGGGGATGGAATTTGCCTTAAACACACACATAGAGCTGCCTTATAATGAATCAGACCATTGATCTATCAAAGTCAATATTGTCTACTCAAAACTGGCAGCAGCTCTCCGGGGTCTCACATCAGCTGGTCCTTACAACTGATTATTCCAAGGACTGGATCTGTCACCTATATGCCAAGCAGAAGCTCTACCACTGAGCTACAGTCCCTTCCTCATTATAACTGTGAAGTATAACTTCCTTAGACTCCTGCTTCAGTTCCCCTCCTCCCAGTTAAATAGAATGTACATTCAAATGCATATTCCAGTTGGATGTTCTTCTGGTGACTCCTTGCTTTCAGTTGTATGCTCATGCAAATGAGTATAGTGAAAGTGATGGAATGTCACAAACAGGATGCAGATTTTGATGGACACTCTGATGCAAACTGGCAACATTTTCATGTACCTACACTTACGGTCTGTGATCAGATATTTACTAGTATGTTCCAAGAGCCAGAATTCAATCTTATATATGCAGGGAGAGATTTTTTTGAGTAGATAATATAGATAGCTAAAATAAGGGAACTTTGTTGATCAGTTTTAAAGGGATAAATAACTTTAGTATGGTTTATTGTTGATGAAGTGGAATGAACTGCTACAGCAGTCCGGAAAGAAGCCAGATGACACACTGAAACATCTGCAACATATCAAAGATAGCTTAAAAATAAAAAATTACAAAATATTGCAAGTTGTTTTAGTAATGTAGAAGTTACAGGTAGTTTGGTGAATCCCATATCATGCTTGTTGTTTTAGCTTTTTCTTGCCTTTTTCAGTTGAATAACTGTTGTCATGAATTTGTTTCCTCCCTGTCTAGTGGTGGAATCATAGAATTGGAAGGGACCTCCAGAGTCATCTAGTCCAGCTTCATGCACAATGCAGGAACTTCACAAATACCTCCTCCCCAATCCCCAGTGACCCCTGCTCCATGCCCAGAAGATGGAAAAAACCTCCAGGATCCTTTGCCAAACTGGCTTGGAGAAAAATTGCTGATTGACCCCAAAGCATTTCTCTAGGCGTGTAAGAAAGGGCCACAAGAATTAAGCACTGATGCTTAATTCTTCCTGCCCTCCTTCTCATGATCTGTCTAATTCACAGAATCAGCATTGCTGTCAGATGGCCAGCTAGCCTCTGTTTAAAAACCTCCAAGGAAAGACAGCCCACCATCTTCCAAGGAACTTGCCTGTTCCACTGAGGAGCTGCTCTGTTAGTTCTTCCTAATGTTTAGCCAGAAACTCTTTTGATTTAATTTCAACACGTTGGTTCTGATTCGACCTCTGGGGCAACAGAAAATAATTCTGCACTATCTTCTAAAATAAATGACCACCCTTCAAGTCCTTGAAGATGGTGATCATATCACCTCTCTGTCATCTCCTCTCCAAGCTAAACATACCCAGCTACTTCAGCCTTTCCTCATATGGCTTGGTCTCCAGACCTCTCACCATCTTTGTTGCCTTCCTCTGGATACATTCCGACTCCCCATCTAGCAGTAGTGTAGTCTGATTGTACTTAGGAAATAATCTTACCCTGGTATAGGTAGAATTTTTAAAAAATACAATGAAATGAACCATGTTTTTTTGTTGTGTTTTGTTTAGGCAACTGTCGCTCAGCTCTTGATGATGCTATTGCAGCAAGAAAGCTCAGACCCAGCCACCTCAAAGCAATAATAAGAGGTGAGACAGTCTGCAAGGTCCAATGGTGACAAGTGGTAAATGGTGACCTCTAGCTACAGAAATCAGAGCCAGTGTGTTGTAGTGGTTAAGAGGGGCAGACTCTAATCTGGATAACTGGGTTTGACTGCCCACTCCTGGATGACCTTGGGTCAATCACAGTTTTCTCAGAACTCTCTCAGCCCTACCTACCTCACAAGGTACCTGTTGTAGGAAGAGAGGGTGAAGGTAAGCTGCTTTGAGACTCCTTAGGGTAGAGAAAAGCAGAGTTAAAAACCAACTCTGCTGCACTTCTTAGTGCTGCTTATACCAGTGATAGCACAAAATGTTGTTTACTTTGTTTAACAGTGCAAAAATGGTGAGTGGGAAGCTTGACAAAAGAATTCAAGATTTTATGAAATATTCTGTACTCTGTAATCCGCTATAAAGACCCACACCCCTCTCAGACTGCGGCAAAGCAGAGCTGTTTTAGGTGGTTCAAAAACTTACAAAAATACTGGAGTGTTCAAAACCCACACACGTTAACCTTTTTTAGGACTGTCACCAGCCTTGTTTTACCCACTATTGGAAGTCCAAGTCAAACTTCCAGCTTACTGGATCTAGACCAGAATATCTTAGCCATGAGACTTGCAGCCAAGAGTTCCCAAATTATAACAGGATAGCATTTCCTTTCAGAGGCAATTAGGTTTAATGGTCTACTGTGGCAGACAAGACAACAAAAGAAACAATAACTGAACAATAATTACAATTTTACTTAATGAGGCAAGCAATTTAGAGTTAGACTAATGAGCCAGAAAATAATAATATAGTATAGTATAACTAGCTAAACATAGTTTCAGCAAAAAGTTTCCAAAACAAGATTACCAATCATCAGCAGGCTCAAAGTCCAAAATCCAAAGAGACCATCAGCTGCATAGGTCTCCTTCAGGAAGGCCTTTCCCATGAAGTGAAGATTTAAAAGCCCAGACTGACACTTCCTCCTGGCCCAGTAAGCACACACCCAGGGCTTTTGTTGTAGAAGAAGCCCAGCAGGAACTCCTTTGCATATTAGGCCACACCCCCTGATACCAAGCTAGCCAGAGCTGCATTCTGCACACATCTTTCTCAGCTGGCCCGGTATAGTTAAAAATGGGCATCCAGGAAGAACTAATCAGTGACTAGCCTACAATTACTAAACAAGGCTGATTTTTTTGTGGGAAAGATAAGAATCTTTTCAAGGTCAAAATGAACTCTCACATACAGGTGTCAGCATATCAGCACTTCAAACTTAACATGCCTTAAGAACACTGCTAAAGAAAGCAGGTTTTAGCAAGCAGACCCAAAAGCTTGAACCCTTGTCAGACCCATAAAACCCCCCAAAATAAACCATTTGAAAAGCTGTATTCATTACATCCACCTTGAGTCCAAATGAAGAAGGCAGGCTATAGATAAGTGAACAAAATATATAATACAAGAGTAGTGCCTGCTTTTGGTGAACAGAAAGCAGAGAAAGCTGAAACATGGGAACCTGGCACATATGTTACTTAAAGTAGACCAGTGACAAAAGCAAGTTGTCCATTCTGTCTTCGTGATTGTTCTCCCATTTCCTGCTAATGAACTTAGATCCTGAAAATATTGATCAGTATAAATAATCTGACTGTGTTTGCTTACTTAATAAACCTAATTAAACTCATTGGATATAAGAAAATGGAATAATTTTACCTAATTCGCTTCCTCACTACAGTTCTCCTTTATTCAACATGCGTGAGTGGGGGTCTTTGTTTGTTTGTTTGGCCTTGCAAGTCCCTGCAGCCTGGCATAGCTTTTTCAGCTGTCTAAATCAGGGGTGTCAAACTCATTTGTTATGCGGGCCGGATCTGACAAATGGAACCTTGTTGAGGCAGACCTTGTTGGGCTTGGCCACGTGTGTACCTATTTACGATTAGGTAGCAGAAATATAAACTTTATAAAGGACACAATTAAACAATTTTTAAAAAAACTTAAAACATGCTCAAAACATTAGCACTCATTGGTTTTAAAGGTGCTTTCTTTATATTTCTCCCATGGGATCCAGGAAACTGGGCAAATGAATCTCTGGCTCTTTCCTTCTTTCCCCAGGGGACCAGAAGGGGCAGGAGCCTTAGCAATAGAAGGAAGAGAGGTTTGGTTCAGTAGCTCTGCTGTGCGATTGAGAGACGCGCCATACAAAAGTGGCAACACAGTCTACAGCAGAAAACAACAACTATGTACAAAACACACCATAACACCATATATACAAAGTAATTTGTCTTGTCTATATTAGTTTCCAGTAATACCAAATACACAGTATATCAAAAAGTTTCACAAAAGGAAAGGATCCACAGTATTTCAATGTCGAGAGAATGTCCAGTCCTTCTCCCTTGTTCAATCCTGTGTGGTATCCAAATTCCTTACAAATCCTGGCTCCAAAGGTGATGTTCCCTTTACTTGCCTGTCAGCTTGGATCACGTTTTGCATACAATGCTTCCTCGAAGAGCCAATCTGCTCAATTTTCCTTTTTGACGTCAACTAAGACTACTTGATCAAATTTCCAGTAGGCACTAGCTCAAGAATTACTTTATATATATATTTATGATGTGTTTTGTACACAGTTGTTGTTGTTTTCTGTGCCATTGAGGGAGCCTGGCAAAGCAAGCTCTGCCTCCCCCCCCCTTCCTTCCCAAGGGAGGAGCCTCAGCCAATGGAGAAAACAGAGGCTTTGCTCTGGGGCTCCTGTGTAATTGAGCAAGCCTCGCAAAGCAAGCTGTTAGGCAGAAGGAAGCAAGAGAGAGGGAGAAGGAAGCAGATGACAGCCCGTTGCTTGGGGGCCTGATAGGCTCCATGTTTGACACCCTTGATCTAAATAGGTTAGGCAATGGAGGCAGGGCAGGGATCATCTACTTCCCTCACTGGAAAGGTGACAGCTGTGTTGTATCTTGCTGATAAGTGTACATGTTATGCCGTGTGCTAAATGTTTTTAACCTGCTACTTTTTCCAGGAGCTGTGTGCCATTTGGAACTCAAGCATTTTTCTGAAGCCATAACATGGTGTGAGGAGGGACTGAGAATAGATCCCAAAGAAAAGAAACTCCTAGAAACAAGAGCTAAAGCTGACCGACTAAAGGTTAGAAGGAGGGACCCCACTATAGGTACTGTATATATTTTTATTGTAAATTATTTGCACCCCTTTCTCAGCAGTACTTTTGAGGCCAGAACTGGGGCGGAGGTGGGGTCATTGACTTTTCACAGTTACAATGTAGCTTTGCCTGTCTTGCAGCATACTAAAGAGAGAGATTTGAGAAAAGCAAGATTGCAGGAGAAGAAGGAACAGGCTCAGAAAGATGCTGTATTCAGAGCTATCAAGGTAGCTTTATTTTATTTTTTAAAATTACCATTTGAAATTGATGCCCCTTCAATGCATGGAAATGTATTTTAGGTCTTTGTTTAAAGCATGTGTATGTGTTTTCCTCCCTTTCATTCTTCTGATGTAGGAGCGCAATATCAAATTGTTGCCAGTATCTTCTGAGGATGAAAATGTAATATCAGCAAGTCTGGCTGAGATGTCTTTAGATGGATTTAGCTCACAGAGTGCTACTGGTTCCAAGGTCTGTCTAGATGAAAATGGCAGCCTTTCCTGGCCAGTGTTGTTCTTGTATCCTGAGCATGGGCAAAGTGATTTAGTCTCTGCTTTTCATGAGGAATCCAGGTTTGTTTGTTTGTTTGTTTTTAAAGGTGATTTCATGCCTGGACATCATCACCGCAGTACCTAATAATGTTTTGTCTTCTCAGAACTGCTTGTGGATGCTGAGGCTGTAATGGGAAATAACTGCCTCTGTGTGGCTCAAAAGAGTGACCACTTTTTGCTGAGAGGGATAGCTCACCCTTAGACTGCCGGATTGCCTTGACGGAGAACTGTTTAATTGTTATGTTTGATTGAATTATTTTATAATCTTAACTGTATTTTTAATTGCTTAAATGTTTTATTGTTTTTATGTACATTGCCTTGTGGACCCTGATCAGGTGGAAAGACGACATAAAAATGTTTTAAATAAATATTTCCATCCTAGTTTCCCTTATAGCAGCTGGAGGGGAGGTGAAACTAAGGCTTCTGTTCCTCTGGTGTGGAATTTTGCCCCCTAGTTTAACATCTGACCCAGTATACATAATATCCCCATGGAGAATTGGACTTTGTGATGCATAGGCCAGTATGAAGCTTTGGGTTTTGCTAGTTATTTTACAAGATGGCATGGGTTGATGAGTGGGGATAGTACTGTAGTACAGCACAGAACAAGGAAATATGATAGTGGAATGTGTATGAGAGGTGGGCCAGGATATGTTAATTAGGACCTAAACATTATCTGAGCATTTTGTCCTGGGGAGCTGAAGGGTGTTCTAGTAGTTCAGTATGTGTTTACATGGTGTGATTCTCATCCACAATAGTGACTGAGGGCAGTGCAGTAGGAAAGCTGCTTTGCCAGGCTTGCTCAATTGTTCAGGAACCGCAGAGCAAAACCTCTATTTTCTCCATTGGTTGAGGCTCCTCCACCTCCTGGTCCCCTGGGAAGGGAGGGAAAGAGCCAGAGCTTCCTTTGCCCAGTTCCCTGGATCCATGGGAGAAATACAAAGATAGCTCCTTTAAGACCAACAAATGCCAACGTTTTAAGCATGTTTTAATGGGTTTTTTTAATCTTTAATTGTGTTTGTGTCCTTTAAAAAGTTTATATCTCTGCTACCTAATCTTAAATAGGTACCCACATGGCCTGGCCTGACAAGGTCTCATTTATGTCAGATCCAGCCCTCATGACAAATGGGTTTGACACCCCTTTGCTAAAGGATTAACATAATACTAATGGTGGGTTAGGATGTGACTGTAGAAGAGTAACATAATGTGTCATCTATTTCAGATTTATTGACCATTTAATGGTCATGTTTGAAGAGCTACCTCCATGGGATACAGAAAGAAAATATTATCCTAGTGAATTAGAGGTAGGAAACTGTACCTATTTGAATTGGCATTTATCTGTCTGATGTTTGAAAATAAATGGTTTAGAAAGTACCCTTAGTTTCTTATTTACAAGACATTTTCAGTTTAGTCTATCATGGAGCTTGGAGTTATTTTGTTTGTTAAAAATACGAGTTTAACTTCAGCCTTGTCATGTGTGCCCCTTTCATTGCTCACCTTCTCTTTTGCTTAGGTAGATCAAGCCTTAGGAAAGGATGTGTCCTAAATTCTCTGTTTATTCTGTGCCAAGCATATTAATGGCACTTGATTTTATGAGCTTTTATGATGAGGGCTGCAAGGGCAGTTTCATGGCATGGGTAACTGCCACATTTAGTCAACTGCTAAGGTTTTGTTTGGAAACTGCCACTTTATTTCCACTATCAAAAATATCAGCTTTGAAAGGAACTACCATGGAGAGCATTCCAGGAATGTTTCTGGTGTTTTAAAGTGATACAACTTTAATAATAGCACTTGGTAGACTCCTTGTAGAATTGGTTTGGGTCTTTTAAAAAATAATTCCAAGGCTTTAGATGTCATTCATTAAAATGGGAAGAAGCAAATAATTGTTAAAAACATTTCATATTAGAACATTACCTATTCGTACACAAGAGGCATGCCTCAAAGAAAGGAGTTCACTACCTATTCTCTAGTGATGCTGATTGGCAAGGCTGGTGGCCTGGGTGGCATTGCTTTTCTCAAGCTTGGTAGATTGAAGTTTGCTTTATCAGAAAAAAAAATGTTCTTTTTCAGTTCAGCTAACCTAGCCACAGTAATCCATGCTATAGTGCCTTGAAGGCCCAGCTATTGTGATGTGTTATACATGGAGCATCAGTTTGAAAACTTCCATTGGTTCAGCATGCAGGAGTCCTTTTGCAAACAGGCTAGCTTCTGAGATCCTGTGTTCCCAGAAATGGTTACACATTTTGGGATTGGTTACATACATGTTTCAGGCATCAGTTAGGGATGCTGGATGTAACATTTCAAGCCCTTCAAATCTTAGGGCCAACATACCTGGAGAATTGTCTCTCCCTATATGAATCCATACCACAGCTCTGTGCTTCTGGACACCTGCTCTCTGACACTTCTCCCACCATGCCATTATTGGCTACTGTTTGTGTGTGAACCTTCTCAGTAGTAGCCTTTGGGAAATGGAATAGCCTCTTAGAGCAAATAAGGAAGGTTCCTAGTCTGCTTCTAGATAGCCTTTAAAACTGAACTGTTTAAGCAGGGCTCTTTTTCTAGCAGGAGCTCCTCTGCATATTAGGCCACTCCCCCCTGATGTAGCCAATCCTCCAAGAGCTTGGAGGGCTCTTAGTACAGGCCTACTGTAAGCTCCAGGAGGCTTGGCTACATCAGAGGAGCTCCTGCTAGAAAAAGAGCCCTGTGTTAAGAGAGATTTCAGGGCCTCCTGAGAAATGTACGTAATGGACATCTGTGGAGGCAAAAGATGGTTCTTGGGGACTTAGTTATAGTCATGAAAAATTTATGTTGCTTGTTTTTATACTTGTTTGGTCTTACTGTTACACTGTTGCATTATTGTTTTCACTTATGTAATCATGTACCTGGTTCCCACTTTAGTTTGGGAGGAAAGTAGAGTATAAAGATTTTAATGAACTACTGTAAGCAGTGGCATTTCAACAGAATTCTGTCATGTGTCATACTTCCTGTTCAACACAGATAATTCTTTTAACAAAGCTAAGTTTGGAAAATCCGTTAAACATTTGTTCCAGTTATCTTGGGGGCTGTCCATCTATCAAGAAGAGTATGTGACAGTAGGTCAAAACTCAAATTACCACAGCAATTCCCAAACCATCACTGTGCTGCTGGTTTAGTACCAGATCCCCCAAACCAACTAAAATAAACACTGACAAACTAATTCTGTTAACTAGTCATAGCCAAGAATCCTTCACATTTCAAGCAAGGATGCAAATGTCCCACTGCTTGACCTGGATGAAAATCTCAACAAGTTGTAAAGTGTGTTGGTGATGCTTAGTAATCTCCTCCCCGCCCCCCACTACTTTGTGTAGCTTTATTATGAGGATGAAGAAAGAGAAGAGATATACCAGATATGCACCCAGTCCACATTGCTGCAAGCATTGCAACACCAAAGGTGAGTTGCTGAGCTGGGAGCTGCATGTCAGTCATTGATCAACAAAATGAGAAGTGTGCAGGATGAAAGGAGCTGAGTTCATAGGCTCCTCAGTCAGAGGGCTGTTTTAGCTAAGGAGAATCTCTCATTTGGGTTCAGCAGGTTTTGCTGGTAATAAGTACATCATGGGGAATATAGTAGTCCTTTTATACATGAAAATTACAATAACATTCAGGACCAGCACACCTGCTAGATGACCTTAGGCCATCACCTAGGGCGGTAGCCCTCAGGTGTGCTGAATCGGGTGCCCCACTCATGGGGGTGGGGCGGTAGCTTCTGCAGCGGGGCACAACTGGTGGCTTTTGAAAAACAGGGCAGAGCTCCCTTCCTGCCCACTCACCAGCCTCGCTGTCACTGGCCATGCTGAGTGCAGGCACACACTTCCTCTTTCCTTGGTGGCTGTGCTGCAAAGGGGCCAGCAGGTGTGGGGAAGGTAGTTGGAGAAAAGAAGAAGTGGCATGGAGTGCCAAGCAGGCAAGCAAGCGTACTGTACCTGGCTCCCAGCCACAGCCTCCAGTGCTGAGTGAACAGCTGTGATTCACCCAGCCATCCCTCTTGGCTATTTATAGCCCCTGCCCACCTTCCTTGATGACCCTCAGGCAGAGGGGGCAGGGCCAAAGGAGCCTTCCGACCAATCACGGCTAGGATGCGGGAGTTCTTGAGGTAGCTGGGGGTGAAAGAGGGTGACAGCTCACAGGCAGTCAGCTGACTGGCAGCTGGAGAACAAGCCCTGCTCACAGCCAGCCTGGGGCATCTTTGTTTTTTTAATCCCCTTCCTGGTTCTTTCATGTGTATCAATTGTCCCTGTCACTTTCCTTGCTTGTCTGTGGCTTGGCCAGTGACATTCCAGTCCCAAGCAGACTGCGACTTCACTATCCCCATCTTTCCAGTATGCTAAAGGAAACAAAAGAATTACTTTACAACCAGGGAAGGGGGAATGGGAGTCACAAAAAAGAGAATTGGTTCCTTGCAACTCCCTCTCCGTTTGGGAGCGGGAGAAATATTTATTTTGAAATGGCAGAGGAGAAATTTTGGGCGTGTGTTCATGTGCAACCATGCACATTATGTATTGGACTAGAAAAATGAAATGCAGAGAATGTTCTTTCACGTTCGCCTCTTTGTTATGCAGGCTCAAGTTTACGAGTAGTTGGTGTTGTGTAAGTCAAGAGGGACAGAAAAGTCACTCCCTTTTGCTTGCCCACATTAGAAAGCACTCCAAAAGCAAGCAAAACAGCAGCTTCTTGCAGTGCAAGGGGGGAGAGGGATGAGGACTCTATTTCAGTCCTGGGAATGGTCTGTGATTTCCCCTCCTCCATGACTGCCTGCACAGCATGCAAAGGAAGACATGTTTTGCAAGATTTGGGGGTGCGGGGGAGGGGTGTCCAGCAACAGGGCTGTGGGTTTTTTGAACATTTTATAACAGTTAAGAAAGACTAAGGTGCTCTCCTCACTCTATTTTTTTCTCTTTACTCCTGAGTTTTACTTCAAACAGAGCACCAGCCTGCCTTTGCCCATGGGGCGGGGGGGAAGGGCATGGCCTGGCGGGTGGAGTGGCGGGGTAGGAAGTCAGGGGTGGGGGGGCTGTCAGTGTAGTGTGAGGCCAGTGGGGAGTGGGGCCTTGCCTAATGCACCAGAAATCCTGGCAGCAGCGCTGATAACATTGTAAACATTTAAAAAATGTAAATTAATCCATCTTAATCTGTCTCATGGTGGGGCCAGCTCTAGACTGGCAGTTACCTAACAGCATGGCCTTCATATTGGCAAGCTGCTTGCATTTTTTGTTGCAAATCAGATAATAAAGCTAAAGAAAAGGAAACTTGTGCAGTGTGCCTATTTCATCTTCAGGATTCTATGTACCAGGGCACTCATCCTCCTGCTGAGGTAGCTTATTAATGGGAACATTCAGATAAAGTTGTTTTTGTCCTAAGATTAAAAAGCAGGCAGCAGATCTGACATAAGATGCAACAGTTTCTTCCATTAAAAAAATTCTTCCATTAATAAAAAAAGCAAATACTCTACAATCGGTGTCTAACACGATATTATTGAAAGGCTATCTCAAAATGAAGATTTGGATGAATAGAGAAGATTGTCACTGTTCTCTCTCTCTCTTTTTGCAGATACTTTGTGAAAGCTGGGACTCCTATATTTTTGGTTTTGGTAAAATGTGCTCCTTTCTCTAAAAACTACTTTAGGGGGAAGAAAGTTCACTGGCTTAAGTGAGCAAATACGAACTTTTTAAAAAAGAACACGAACAGCACATACTGTGACAAGCATCCTAGCTTTCTAAACTGGGAACATCTTGTACATGTGTGCTTTACTTTTCTACCTTCACAGTGACAATTGACTAGAACGTGTCCTGCCAGTCCCATAGGAAGGAATGTGAAAGACTGCTAACAGAGCTGCAGAACTGGAACTGGCATTTATTACATTTCTGCATTTTACAATATAATAGTACTAACCTGACTTTCAAACTAAGAATCTGGTTCTATTTCTGCTAATTTAATAATGTCCTACCTACGGACCAACCACAGGTGTTGATTGGCAATTCTGTAGCTGTATTTGTTTGTGCGTGTGTGTCAAGTTGCAGCTGATTTATGGCGATCCCGGCGGAGGGCTTTCAAGGCAAGTGAGAAGCAGAAGTGGTTTGCCATTGCTTTCATCGGCAGAGTCTTCCTTGGTGCAGACCCTGCTTAGCGTCCAAGATCTGACATCATGCCACCTTCTCTCCCAGCCGCTTGTACCACTAGTTAAATATATTTGAGAGAACATCTGCCATACTTTTGTCCAGTCATACAAGGAGCTAACAGTTCTGTAATAGGAAAGTCTAAAATGTTTGGAGACCCTTGTTTACAGCCTCCTCCGCTGTTACTGTCCAGCAGTTTCATACAGATCAAATTTGTGGCACATCTGTGGCTCTTGAGCAAAGGTATGTGGCACTCACTGTTGAGAGCTATTGAAAATAAATACTTCTTTAAAGATGAGATCCAATATATTAAACATATTTAAAACATGCTTTCAGAAAGAAATCGATTTCTTATATGTACTTATTAAGTGGTCCCTCATTCTAATAACATACTTTATCTGCAAGTAATAATAATTAGTAAGGTCCCATGTAAAGTGATGGAGGAGTGATACTCATTCTGTGGATTATGGAGAGCACTTTTTGTTTGGGAGATATTTGAAAGGTTCTCCCATGTCCTGATCAGTAAGTTTTAACAAATTGGTCATTTTTACTGCCTTGAAATTATTTTTTGTAGCACAGTGCAGAGTTATACAGCTTTGATATGGGGTTCCTTGATTTGTCCTGCTGGGAAGGGGGGCACACACTAGAAACAATCTGGGATGACCAGTCATTTATTTGATAGGGCAGCTTTGACCTGTAAATTGTGTAGCAGAGGGAATGGGAGAGACATTTTACTACGCCAGCTAGCTGTATCCTGAGTAGTTAAGATCTGTAGTAAAGTTAATCCAGTACAGGGTTTATCCTGTTAAAAACGTGATTTTTTTTAACTAGGCCAGATTACAGGGGTGTCACATACACTCCAGTGTGTTCCTTAAACTTAGAACATTTTACTTACACCTAGAACATTTTTCCTTAACTGAAACTGTGCATTTTTCCACACCTAGATTAATATGTGTCAGGGTCAGATAGTTTTATACGTGCAACTAATTGGAGGCCTGTGGTCCAGCTAGGATCTCAGTTGATATCATCACTGAAGGGTGAGTACTGTCCAAAACAACCTGATCAATGTTTGACTTCAGAAGAAAGGTTTTTAGACACATTTAAAACTCATCCAGTGTTCGAAAATAAAAATAGGATGATTTTAACATAAGATGTTTGCTTCAGGAAAACAACTTCACCATATTATTGCAACTGAATAATGTGTCCGTAATTCAGTAAGGCTGTAATCCAGTCCCTGCTATAATAGAAACCAGTTCACTTTCTGGTTAGGAAGACCATCCACCTCTTCAGAAGGTACATAATTTTTTTTTCTTACCATATATTAAGCATAGTTCGTTAAACATTAGTTAGATGAACAGTTGGACTATAATTATTTCAAAACATACCTTTCATGCTGAGTAATGGGGGGGCAGGGGGAGACAAATGAAAAGATCTACTTCAGCATGGCATTTTCATACAGTATTTATCACTCTGCAAAGCCTGTATCTGTTCTAGACATTTACTTATGAAGGTACAATTAAAACTGTTCGTTTATCAGCCCTGGTTTTTCAAGGTCACTTTCTTGAACTTTTCTGAACAAGTAGTTTAAGTATTAGCAATGGGCCATAATGTGTAACATCCACTAGAAACTATAGTAAAAAGCCTGCAGAGGGATTTCCACAAAATGATTATTCAGAGGTTTCTGTGGCATAGAATGCCAAGAATGTGGTGACCTCAGTGTTCTTCAGTTCTAGCATACAGTTTGGATTTAATTATTTTAATCCATATTTTCCACAGTCCTTACTCCATACTCCTCCTGCAGAGCCTGAGATATTGTTTGGGTTAGTGGCCCATGTGATTATAGTGTTGAAAGGTGAGCAGCAATATAGTAGAGACTCAAGCCATTGCATGCAATGCAGCACAGATTACAGAGTGAAGAGAAGCTGTGGTAGATTTTCAGTTTGCGAGTCAGCTTCTTGTAGGCAGAATCCAGTTCACGCAATTGTCCGAGCGATTTGTTTAAGAACAAACCAACATCTTCTCCTAGACCATAGCTTTGCTCTATCAGGTGCATTTCAGCCATAATATCTGAAGTCACTTGCCCAAACCATTGTGCATTTAGGGCAGCGATTGAGACACAAATGAAGAAGACTGTAATCTGGAAAGGAAAGGCAGTTGTCAACGGTGTAAACCATTTGCATTCAACATCAGACTAGGTGAACTTTTTTCCTTCAGAATTATTTGACTTCATTGCTAGTAACCGCAACTGGACAGCTGCCCTAGCTCCCTGCATTGTCAAGTACCACAATAAGTTGATGCAATGATTCCCTGACATAATACCCACTGATGACTTTCCTGGTGCCTGCTTGCTTCTTTGTATCTAGGGAATAAAGAACAATAAAAAAAGAAACCTCCAGGCTGACTGACCAGCAAGCTGTCTAACCCAGCAGGGGTTGTATCTTGGGTTTGCCCATAAATCCAAACTTTCCTCTGTAGGCCTGGTAACCTCTCCCTGCACTTGCCTGGGGAGCAGTCCTACCCCTTTGGAAACTGAAACCAAACTACATCCCTTCCCTACACAAAAAAGCAAATCCTGGTATTTCTAGCTCCCTGGAGCAGGAGGTGCTTCAGAAAAACTCATGGGATCACCTTTGTGGCTGCTCCAGAAGAGGAAGACATTTGCCTTGGAACCTCCTAACATTTTGTGACTGTTTTCTCCCTACAGTAGTCATTTGGCCACTGACCTTGCTCCCCAAGGCAGCCACTGTCCTTTCTCAAAAGTTTAGGGATCCTTGAATGAATGAATGGCTCCTACCATTATAATTTCAGTCAGGATTAACACAGATTATATTTCAGAGTCAACTGTTCCATGCCATTTCAAACCTTTGTGGCCATTGGCATACAAACTAGCAGAGCAAAATTAACTGTGTTCCAGCAGATGAATTAATGTGCTCACTATGTGGTTAGTATAGAACACTCTAATAAGGAACTTGCTACCTGCATGGTTTCTTCATGACTGAGCAGCTTGCTGGGGTGACACATAGCAAATATGGTCAGATTGATGAAAGCACAAGCAGATCCAATGCAGAAGTAATATGGGAAGAGGCAACTCTGAATGAAGCTAAATGTGTGTTGTGGGAGATTGTTGCCCATCACAAAGCCTGAAAGAGAAACCATAATAAAAGGAAATTATTATATCCCCACCCTTAGTCCATGTCAAAAACAACATATGAAACATTTTTAAAGGGATTTTGGATATGTAATAAGCTAATATATGCAGGGTTTCTCTACTTTGTCTCTTAACTTTATTGCAAAAACTGAGTTTTCTTAGGTTTTTTATTACAAAGTACCCAAGGACTGCCATATTGTACTTCTACTTTCCCATATTCTACCATATCTGAACTCTTGCTATTCAGAAATATAGACCCTCTATATTGTGAACTTCATCAATCCAGTCTGCTCAGCCCTCCCCACAGTATTGCCATCCTCTGTATTATGAATTCATTATATATTCCACAGACAGTCCCATATCCAAAGCAACCCCATTTTTCCAAACAGAGATCTTGACAATTCATTCTGAGACACCCCTTTAATCAGTTTTGCCTCTGAACTTCTATATATGAGGCTATGGGGGAAAGGTAAGAATGAAGTCCAACCTACTAGATATAAAAGTGACCCAGATCTGCATTCCCCAGAAAGTTGACAGGAAAACCAAATGAAGCACTTTCACTACAGTTGAGGGATGGGCGTCTGTGGGCATGGTACTTCACAGCAGATGGCCACTTGCAGCTCTCAAGAGATTTTGTCCCAGCCTCACCATGAGAGGCTATTCAAATTGCACTCTCGTACTCCACCAGTTTATACTGAAAAGGCAAAGGAAATCATTATTTGATGGGGGACAGGAGGGAATCCATCCAGTGTTGTAAAAGGAATACCAGTAACATACCTTTTAAGATGTATTAGTGTTGAAGGATCTGCAAATTCCTTCCTGGAAGTTTTAAGATTAAGACAGCTAATACTATTCAGCAAAGTTCAGAGTCGGGTCTCCTAAGACAAATCCCTTCTGATCTATCTGTGAACACTCATAAACTTTCACTTCTTGTGGGGGGCAGATAGGAATAGATGATGAGGTCAACTCACTGTAAAGTCACATTTAAGTTTTTAAAAAGAGGTTTAGAACCATTAGCTTCAATGAGGCATTAACCACTGATTGTCTGGAATGTAGATTACATACTTACGTACATGTGTTTTTGAAACAGTTTCTCCATGGGCTTCAAAGTACAATTGAGGGAAATTGCTATGTTACTTCAAGCAGATTTTTACCACTAATGAGTGCTTCTTAAGATGGGGTAAATAGAATTGCATCTGTGTGGAGATAAATACGCACCTATTTCATTGCACAGAAACCAAACCCCAATTTCTGTAACAAAAGTCCTACAAAAATATGGCACTAGAAGACTATGGCCTATTACAACACCCTGCTTGCACAAGACACAAAAATTCACATCCTGCTTTCCCTTGAATTATATATTAATTCCATCGGAGAAGTGCCTTCCACTTAGGAATTTTGTAACATATCAAGTAACCCACTAGGGCAAAACATAGCTATTCATATGGACACAAATGCTTGAATTTAGTAAGCTAGAAAATTAGATAAACATTTTGAGAGAAAACAGTAGTTCTCCAAACTTCTAGACCTTATTACTGAAAGTTGTTCTCTATACTGTTGCCAGAGTGGTAGCTATGATTTTTGTAATATATGATGAAGGGCGCTCACCTTCCCAAAAGTTCAGGCCAGTGTATTTACTTCCTTTATTGCCCACATTTCTCACTGAGACTCAAGATGAATGATAAAATATAACAAGCATATCTAATAATGCAAAGGGATTGTGTGTGTGAAATGCTGTCAAGTTGCACCAATTTACAGTGTCCCCATAGGGTTTACAAGGTAAGAGATTAACAGAGGTGATTTGGCGTTGCCTTCTGCAGTGACCCTGGAATTTCTTGGTGGCCTCCCATCACAGTACTAACCAGGGCTCCCTGAATCTTTCTGTATTGCACCTTTTGCAAAAAGAAAGAAATCTGTGGGTCTTCCTGACCATCACAGACAGGCTATTCCACAAGGTGAAAGTCACCACAGAGAAATATGTGTGAATGGGCATTATTGACTTTACCCATCTTCAGGGTGGCATCCTTAGAAGACTTTGTCAGATGAACAGTGAATCTTTTTTCTCTAAGGGACCACAAGATGCCATTTGTTTGTTTTTAGCCAAACTGTGTTGTATTATTAGGATATAAAATTGCTGTAGTGGTGGTAACCCTAACCATATTTCATTACAATCAGACAAAATGCCACCAAAAGAACGTTATGCAGACTAATATAATTTTCCCATCTGTTGAGGATATGCTACCACATTAAAACCTACTGGTCTCGAATATAGGCTGTTACTTGCCAAATAACTGGTGGAAACCTGAGGCTTGATTCATGGACTATATTACTGAACTTCTTGGACAACATTTATCAAGAGGCTTGTAGACTGCTTTTGTTAAATCTAAGCAGGATAGCTCTCCATGCAAGCTACATTCCTAGCCATGAAATGCAAGAGGTAGATTTTTGTGGCATTTCTATGCAAAACCCTAAAGTACAAGATAAGCACAGCTGTAACAGTGCCTATTTAAGTCCTGGCTAAGAAATTTACCAGATCCGTGGAAAATGGTATTTTATTTTTTTAAATATTGATGTCGATGCTTTCTCAATAAATTTAAGTGTGTACAGATGTTTAAAATGAGCCCCATGGCACAGAGTGGTAAAGTTGCAGTTCTGCAGTCCTAAGCTCTGCTCACGACCTGAGTTCGATCCCGGCGGAAGCTGGGTTCAGGTAGCCAGTTTGAGGTTGACTCAGCCTTCCCATCCTTCCAAGGTCAGTAAAATGAGTACCTAGCTTGCTGGGGGGAAAGTGTAGATGACTGGGGAAGGCAATGGCAAACCACCCCGTAAATGGTCTGCCGTGAAAACATTGTGAAAGCAATGCCACCCCAGAGTCAGAAATGACTGCTGCTTGCTTTACTTTACTTCTTTAGATTTTGAAAATAGCAATTTCCTTCCTTCCAATTCTTCATCTCCATTTCCTATCCCCAGGAGCTTCACTGCTGTCCCTAGCTGATTTTCTCACTATGATGTGGCTGCAGTTGGAGGTAGCCAATTCGAAGTGGCCATCAATAAATTCATCTGATTTGCAGTTGACATTTATTTATTTGCATTATTTACAATCTGCCTTTCTCACTGAGGCTCAAGGCAGATTACACAAAGTAAATCAATATAATCAACAGGATGGGATGACCAATAGACAATTCAATAGGATAGGATTGTAGAAGATCTGGAACCAACCAGTAATCTAAACACAACATTGGAGCATCTATGAAGAAAGTTTAGGAAAATGTCAAAACATTAATATAAAATTATTCACTGTATGAAAGTTTTCTTTGCATACTTCCGTAATTTATCTGATCACTAATTTTAAGTGGGGCTTCAAATTAGAGAGATATACAAACTGCTTGGAAGCTACAGCTAACTGTGTGGCTCTTAACTTCAGGTTTCAGCATAACCACAGAGAAGTCCTCCAAACTACCCAGCCAGTTAGCTCCCAGTGGGAAAGAGGGAGGAGCAAAGCTCTGCCTTCCGAAGCCCTGGTAGGCCCCTGTACAGCAAACAGGAGATGCAGCTAAGATTGCACTAGCCTAGTATTTGAAATATCGCCAGCAACTGCAACAGTCAAGGTGTGGTTGGTCACAAATTGAAGAAATGGACACAGTGCATAGAAGATACTATCTAGATTTCTAGTCAGCTTGTTTATTTCACAGCGGTCAGAACATGTATTGTGTAAATAATGCTGAAAAGAAAAAAAAATGGTAATGTTTTAGGCTTAAATAAAACCATTTTAATTATATTTCTCATCCAAAAATCAGTCTGATTATACTCAAGGACAGTTGTTCAAATACATAACAATTATGCCAGCTCTTTATGATCAATATGGCAAAACGTTTGATTCAAAAGCTACTTAAGGGCCAAGAGGCTACAGTTTCTCTTAATCTGTTGAATTTACTCATTCTAATGCACAGCTAAGAGCCAGAGGCATACTACCAAGTTAGAAAGGATTTCAGGCTGTGGCTGATGTTTTATGAACAGCTCTGTTAGCCTCTGCAAATATTTAAACTTAATAACGTCTTGTTTGCAAAAGTACTCATCCAAATGGGAGTCAATAGACATCTTGTAATTGGAAAACAGTATCTCAAAGAAAAGTATAAATTAGCTCCACTTAGCACAAAAAGCTATTCCTACTCAAGCAGCGATGAGCCAAATATCACCACTGTCAGCAGTTGAAGAAGAGGAAGAGATTGGATTTACACCTCACCCTTCACTCAGAGTCTCAGGGTGGTTTACAATCTCCTTCCCTTCCCCTCCCCACAACAGACATCCTGTGAGGAAGGTGGGACTGGAAGCTCTTTTGAGAACTGCTCTTGAGAGAGCAGCTTTTTCAAGAACTGTGACTGACTCAAGGTCACTAAACAGGTGCATGTGTAGGAGTGGGGAATTAAACCCAGTTCTTTCAGATTAGAGTCTGCACACTTAACCACTACACCAAACTGGCTGTTACTAGAGAAATACTACTAGAGAAATCATTCTCAACTTCTTTTCAAGAAAGCAACTTTATCATCCAATAGAAGACAATTTACACCAGGGGTATAAATGTATAAATGGGCAGTCTTCGCAGTGGAGGACGGTAAGCAGTGGGGTGCCGCAGGGCTCAGTACTGGGTCTCATGCTCTTTAACTTGTTCATAAATGATTTGGAATTGAGAATAAGCAGTGAAGTGGCCAAGTTTGCGGATGACACTAAATTGTTCAGGGTGGTAAGAACCAGAGAGGATTGTGAGGAATTCCAAAGGGATCTGTTGAGGCTGGGTGAGTGGGCGTCAACGTGGCAGATGAGGTTCAATGTGGCCAAGTGCAAAGTAATGCACATTGGGGCCAAGAATCCCAGCTACAAATACAAGTTGATGGGGTGTGAACTGGCAGAGACTGACCAAGAGAGAGATCTTGGGGTCGTGGTAGATAACTCACTGAAAATATCAAGACAGTGTGCGATTGCAATAAAAAAGGCCAACGCCATGCTGGGTATTATTAGGAAGGGAATTGAAAACAAATCAGCCAGTATCATAATGCCCCTGTATAAATCCATGGTGCGGTCTCATTTGGAATACTGTGTGCAATTCTGGTCACCGCACCTCAAAAAGGATATTATAGCATTGGAAAAAGTGCAGAAAAGGGCAACTAGAATGATTAAAGGTTTGCAACACTTTCCCTATGAAGAAAGGTTAAAACGCTTGGGGCTCTTTAACTTGGAGAAACGGCGACTGCGGGGTGACATGATAGAGGTTTACAAGATTATGCATGGGATGGAGAAGGTAGAGAAAGAAGTACTTTTCTCCCTTTCTCACAATACAAGAACTCGTGGGCATTCAATGAAATTGCTGAGCAGTCGGGTTAGAATGGATAAAAGGAGGTACTTCTTCACCCAAAGGGTGATTAACATGTGGAATTCACTGCCACAGGAGGTGGTGGCGGCTACAGGCATAGCCAGCTTCAAGAGGGGGTTAGATAAAAATATGGAGCAGAAGTCCATCAGTGGCTATTAGCCACAGTGTGTGTGTGTGTGTGTGTGTGTGTATATAGGCTCTTTCCTTCCGCCTTCTGTCCTCACCCCTTTTGAAACTGAGGCTGCCAAAATTCCCACTCCTTCTTTGCCTTTGCGGGCTGAAGCAGGAAACAATCTGGGCTTGCAAAGCTGCAAAGAAAATCTGGAAAGGACTTTCCATAAAGGTCTATGTGCCCAGACTTGTGGGAAGGGCGGGATATAAATCCCAAATAAATAAATAAATAAAATAGACTAAAGGATAAAGGATGCCCCCTGCTGGCAAAGTGGCATGTAAAATACAAGGCAACTCCCCCTATTTGAGAGTATCAGAAACTTCTATAACTATCTGGTTACTTCTCCCCTCCAGTTTTCATATTTTTAAGCTTCGAGTTTTTTATTGATATTTTAGAATGTTGTACTGATTTTACCATCATTATCTGTATTAGTTTTAAATTATGTTATAGACTATCTGGGCACAGAGACTTTAATGGAAAATCCATTCTGTGTTTTCCTTGCAGCTTTGTCTGTGCTGCAATGTGTTTCAATTAAATTTATATGGCCAGTCAGAAGCTGTTCCTTGCTGGAGTTGTGTGACCTTGCAAATAAAGGGTTGATGCTTTGTTCCAGCATGTCTCTTCTGAATGGACCTTAGAACTGTTGCCTAACCTGGGAACCCACAGCCAAAGGGGGAAATTACACTGAAGAGCCATTGCCAACCTGAGTAGACCTGAGGGCAAGGGGGAAAGCTTGCAATGACCAGCCATTTCATGTTTTCCTAAGCCCAGAGCATTTTATATTTTTGGTTTAAATTTTTAGTTTCTGCTTTGATCCCTGTGCTTTTTCTTAATGCTTTATTGCTTTTTCTTGATGTTTTATTTTTAAAATTGAATTGGCAAATCCCACTATTCCCCACCTTTCCATTTCAAACAAAATCAAACCACCTTTCCATTTCAAACATCGCAAGTTTTAAGCATGTTTGTATTTTAAGTAAAAAATAGTATCTTTAATTGTGTTTCTCTGTATCTTTTATAAAATGTATATCTCCACTAGCTGGCATTACATTTTATGATACGCATGATCTGGACCCACAGTCTCATTTATGTCAGATCCGGCCCTGGTAATAAATGAGTTTGACACCCCTAATTTACAGTCAATGCCACATAATCTAGCAGTCACCTTTGAAGGATGCCCACTGCTGGCAAAGTGGCATGCTCTCCCTACTTGAGAGTATCAGAAACTTCTATAACTATCTGGTTACTTCTCCCCTCTAGTTTTCATATTTTTAAGCTTCCAGTTTTTTATATTGATATTTTAGAATATTGTACTGATTTTACCATCATTATCTGTATTAGTTTTAAATTATTTTATTCTACAGTGTTGTTAGCCTTCTAAAAAGTGCATTCCAATCCAAGCACTGATCAGTAGTCAACACTCAAGACTATGAGACAGCATTTGTAGATTAAAGCTGGGTAATAAATTGGGGATTTCTGAAGGCCTGGATCAACTTCAAAGGCACTGGGGCAACTCTTTCGAGTAAGTGGAAGGTTCTGCACCTTTTCCACGCTGAAGATTACAGCTTGAGTGTGTTGTCACTTGTACAAGCAAACATGTCTGAAATGATCTTTATTGGCAGAGAGTAGATTCACCTTCACATCTCCTATTTTTAAAAATGAAGCACATTGGCTGTAAGGTAGATTTGACCAACAACGGCTGTTTTGTATTAGTAATTGTCACACACGTGTACAAACTGTACAAGGGGCAAAACGGGTGCTTTCAGTGCTGCACTAAAAGATTCCCTAATCAGTCCAGGCAAATATATTCGCATTAGACTCCTACTCTTTTTGTAAATAAGGGTTAAAAAGGATATCAAATTGTTACTGTTTCGTGGTTCTTTAACGATTCTGAATGCTGCCCTGCGCGAAAGAAGGGATTCCTATCCTAAAGCAAACCTGTGGTGAATAATTCGTCTCAACAAAGTTCAGGCGGGCAACTGAAAAACGTTTAACTTTAAAACATACGATTTCCCAGTGCCCCAAACCCATATATTTAGGCATCACTTACCCAAACGTATTCCCACTCCTCTACAAATCCTACCATTCCCACAATCTCAAAAGCCACCTAATATATTTGCAATTCTATTAGACCCGGTACCAAGCCCAGGAAGCTGGCATTCTACCCGCAGGAAGCCAGGGCCAAACGTCGAAGCGAGCGGTGGTCCAACCCGAAGAACAGAAGAGCTTGCAAAAGTAGCATTTTGCTGCAAAGAAAGAGAGAGTCCGCCCCACGCCTGAGAACGGCTGAGGAAAAGCCCACCCCCAGCCCCCGGGCGGCAACGCGGCGCCAAGAGGCAGGTGGAGCTTGGCCAAGCCTCCGGGGCCCCAGCGGAGGGGGCGGGACATAAAGCGCCTTGCACAAGCGGACGGTGATGGCTTTGAGTGCCCGTGGTTCGCTGGCCCGTTCCCCCCCCCTCCCTTCCCGCCCTTCGAGGAAGCCGACCCTCCGCGGGGCACAAGCCAGCAGTCCCCACCCAGCTGGCACGGGACAGTTAGTAGGGGCAGAAGACCGGGGAAGGGGTTGCAAGCGCAACATCTCAACTGCAGCAGGGCGGGATCGACATCCCGCCTCCGTCCTACCCCAATCCTTAGCGAGTCTACCTTACGTCCTTACCTGCCTTTTCGCAAGTCCCCGAGTTGAGCCAAAGGAAGAACTGTCGATGCTGCACATTTGGCCCTCCCGACAGACACCCCCCCTCCCACCCCCTTTGGCTGCAGGCCGAGGCGGGGATGGGGGAAACTAGGCCTGGGGGTGGAGCTGTCACTTTTGCCCCCACTTAACTTTTCCGGAGGCCGAGGGGCCTGCGCCACCGCTTGCTGAGCTGGAAAACGGCGTTGCATAGATGGGTAGACGCTGGGGAAAACGCTGGAGAGAATGTGATCGCTTTAGCATGGCCTGTCTGTATGGGTGGGGAAGACAGCCAGCTTTTCAGCTGCACAGAACGTTTCTTTTGCTGACCAAGAAGAGTTCCCTGCCACTCAGCTGGTGACTGCCTGAAGCCCAAGTTTATTACAAAAGATGATGATGATAATGATGATGATGATGATGATGATGATGATGATGATGATGATGATGATGATGATGATGATGATGATGATGATGATGATGGCCTCTTTGGCTTACCTTACAGAACAAGGCTCTTAAGGAGGATGTACCAAGATCTTTTGCTGTGCTACCTTTCTGCATGACTGTACCCAGCTTGCTGGGGGTAAAATGTAGATGACTGGGGAAGGCAATGGCAAGCCACTCCATAAAAAGTCTGCCAAGAAAATGTCATGCTGTGGCATCACCCCATGGGTCTGTAACAACTCAGTGCTTGCACAGGGGACTACCTTTACCTTTTTATAGAGATATAAATACATAGCAAAACTTGAAACATCTCTGTTTTCTATTACATAACTTCCTGTATTTTTATAATATATACAGGATTGTAGTAGAGACCTGAAACTATTATGTGTTTACCAATAATAAGAACCAGATTTATATGCAAACTAAGTAAACTACAGTGTAAGGTCTCTAAATACAAAATAATTTACAACACTTTACTTGTGATACAGTTTCTGAGGAATGCTACAGAGACTTTTAAACATGACATAGTTTAGGGCCTGAACTGGCCTTAATCTGGTCCTGCCAATAATGACTGTGTACATGATAGTCCTTAAAAATTTTCACAGCCATTATAAACTCAGTCTATCAGCCTCAATCCAGCTCTGAAGAGTGGAGACAGGGTGCTTATTGTAATATTTAATTTGGCAAGATCAATAGGTGAGTTGTTTATAGTGAACAGGGTTGTAAATTCATTAGTCTGTGCATTCGCCTCAGTCTGTTCTCTGATCCTGGGCATTGTGCTTGAATGCCATGGATGGGCTGGCGCTGGTTCATGGGACATTACTGATCTACAGAGTGATATCTATCATGGATGTCAAGGAAATTTTCCAGCTATGCCAAGACACAGCCTAGGATCCACTGATCTAAAAGGCTATCTCCCCTCATGGAAAAGTGGGACATAGAATCATAGAGCTGGAAGGAACCCCCAGGGTAATCTAGTCCAACCCCCTGCACAATGCAGGAAATTCACAAATACCTCCCCCTAAGTTCACAGGATCAGCATTGCTTTCAGGTGGCCATCTAGTCTCTGTTTAAAAATTTCCAAGGAAGGAGAGCCCACACCTCCGGAGGAAGTCTATTCCACTGAGAAACCGCTCTAACAGTCAGGAAGTTCTTCCTAAGTTGAGCCGGAAACTCTTTTGATTTAATTTCAATTTGATTTAATTTAAGTTCTGGTCTGGCCTTCTGGGGCAACAGAAAACAATTCTGCACCATCCTCTATATGACAGCCCTTCAAGTACTTGAAGATGGTAATCATTTCACCTCTCTGTCATCTCTTCTACAGACTAAACATACCCAGTTACTTCAACCTTTCTTAATAGGACTTAGTTTCCAGACTCCTCACAATCTTACTTAAATTAATTTTAATTAAACTCTCCCCCAAAATAATTATGCTGAAATCTTTTTGAAACTTCAAAGGAAAATGTGTATGTGGGAGGGGGGGGGCTCAAACCTTTTCTCTTGTTAATTACACTCAGTCCTGTGCTTCCCCCTCTTTTCAGTAGCTTCTCTGCTCTTCTCTGGCTGGACCTACATGCCCTCTCCACTCTTCCCAGACATGTTGGAAGTAGACTTTGGCCCTGTTAAACTTTGTACTCACAAGTTTCTTGGGAAAGTGAGAGGGGGTCGCTGTGGGAGTCGGCATGAGCCAGGTGGTTTTCTGGAGCTGAACATGTCTTGAGAACCAGTTTGGTGTTGGAGTGGTTAAGAGCGGTAGACTCTAATCTGGAGAACGAGGTTTGATTCCCCACTCCTCCACATGCAGCTGCTGGGTGACCTTGGGTCAAACACAGTTCTCTCAGTGCTGTTCTTTTAAGAGCAGTTCTCAAAAAAGCTCTCTCAGCCCCACCTACCGTGTCTGTTGTGGGGAGAGGAAGGGAAGGAGATTATAAACTGTTCTGCAACTCTGCGTGAAAGGCAGGATATAAATCAAATCTCTTCTTCATTTGATTTTTTTGCTTCCCCAAATATGACAGTTGTGGGATATACTTGTGGCCTTAGAAAGTAATGTATGTGAAGGATTTTGAAAACTTGAAACCACTGTGCTTAAACAATTATCTTTCCTTTACAAAGGAAAAAGGAAAACTTCAGAATGCCATATAGTATTTTGATTTAAACAGGTAAAGAGTGATTAATTTTTAAAATGCTTCAAGGATTTTATAAGTCTTCTTTTCTCAGAAACATCTGAATATGGTTATAAAAGCAAGTATTAGATGAAGCACAATTTTGAAGAAATATGAGGAGATAGATAATCATCTACATGGACCTTGGAAGGGCTGACCAGATGTAATTCTGGGTATGAAAGCCAGTTATGCATGATTGTGCTGTTTTCAAGTAATGGAGAAGGGATGCTACAAAGATTGAGAAAGAAACTCAGACTGATGGCCCAAACCCTGTATTTCAAGCTTTGAGAATAAACAAAGAATATTGTTCAACAAAACCAGGTGACTCTACAGCTTGTCGCACTGTGTTAAACAGCAGGTGGCAGTAGAAGGGCGGCTTTGAGGAGAACTGTGATTCTTGATGGGGTGGCCTTGGAAATTAATTAAATGGAATCTGCTCTGAGCAGCCCCTTCAAGCCATCAATTTTAGGCCAGACTATTTTAATTCAGTTTGCATGAAAGTAAGCCTTTTTTACCACAAGCAGACAGTCTTGTAGCATAAATTAAAGGGACAATCTTCAGGGTGACAGCTGTGAAAAAAAATATGTACAGCAATCTTGTTCTTGCTGGACATGTGTGTTTCATGGACACTGTAGTAACTCTAAGATTTATTAAAAATATGGGGCCTAAAGCTTGAATCTGTAATGGAGATCAGTTTAGTCCTTTAGCTATGAGTTGCTGCTTCAGTTTTAGGCAGTACATCTGCTCATCACAACCTTTTCTCACATAAATGGAATTTGCAAAGCTGGAAACATGATTCCTCAGTCACAGGGAAACACCGGGCTTTTCTAAACTTCTGATTAGCTGTGAGGGGGGGCATTGTAAAATCTAAATCTGTAAACTGCAAAACAATCTGGCAGTGCAATGGAACAACTGGAAGACCACTTGGCCATATGATGAGTAATAAGGCATGATGTCACACTTGCAGTCTAATCCATGTAGTTCTGAACTATAGTTTATAGTTCAGTTAAGAATCCAATGGTCTGTCATTAACAAGATCAGAACTGTTTTCAGGTCAAGTAGAAGCAAAATGCCTTCATGTATTGGCATGGATCAGCAGTAGCCAAGCAGGAGATTACAGAAAGGAAGTGCTTGGGCACAGCAACTCTGTAACTATTTTACCCACTCAGATCACTTCCTTTGCAATCAGACTGTATAGCTGCAATCTGGATCAGCTTGAACCTGGTTGCCATGGTTTTCATCAAACAAGCATGAGAGCACCTGAGGATATGGCCCAGCCTGCATCCTGTAAGCCCATCTTTGTCTTGGGATATGCTAAGCAAGCACAGTGCTTAAGGGCTTTAGAAGGATTTGCAGAGGCAAGTCTCAGGGCTCCCATATGTACAGTGGGATGAGTTCAATAGTTATAAGATCTGAACCTCTGAGATTCCTAGTGAGTATAGTTAATGCTGTAATTATAACTGAAGCTTTTCAGATGAATATCTTCTCTTGATCTAATAGGAAATTTTAGCAATTTGAAAGTCAGTATTATTCTGAATTGGTTCATTTACAGCTCATAGATTCTTCCTTGGGTGTTTCATGTGTACCGGCATTTATATGTGTAGTTCTGAAGATAGGAAGCAATCATCCTTGAGTCAGCTTAGAACAGGTGCCTGTGCATACATTTCCCTGCTGTATCAAGTTCTTGGGGGGGGGGGGGGGCGGGGACATCTTCCCACACTTGCAGGAATTGGAGAGAGAGACTTTGGTCTCAAAATGCTGCCATGCCTGTAGGACACGATAAGGAGGAGGGGCAGATTCTATATAAACTGAGGGACGCCTGCAAACATTTTCCTAAGTTCTGGAGCTCACGAGTGGCTTCAAGAAAACTTCTATTATTATTTCAGATCATAAATTTGCCACTCAAGCAATCTGCCATTACAGAAGACTCTCCTGCAAGGAGGGAATTAAAGGCACTATTAGAAGGAAATTTTTACAGTCAGATTTTCTGAAGAAACAAGACCATGAAGATATGCTAAGGAAAAAAATCTTTGAGAAAGTATCAGATTGCTTAAAACGAAATGTTTGAAATATTACAAGGAAGCTTCTCCAAGGCTGCATAGTATTTACAACTAACAAGTCCAAGGCAATATTTGCATATTAAAATTAAAATCCCACAAATTGCTAAAAAATACGGTCCAGACTACAGCAGATTATTGGAAGAAAACAACTCCAGAATTTCACTGGATTATTAAAAGGAGACATCTATAGGAAAGAAGAAAGGTTACTGCATTAAGATTAGTGTTCTGAATTGTGGTTTCAGCAGCCAAAGGTTTTGGTTGGAATTTCATAATTCAGAATTCACCTTCCATCTCCACTTACTGTCTCGACTTATTTTTGGAAAGAAGCTGCAATTTTCTAGGCATAGCTGCCAAGGAGTGCTTCACTTTCCACTATGAAGTGTCCGTCCATTGGTGTGAAAGGAGCTGCAGCTGCTGGGATATGTACTGTGGCCCTGATTTCTGCCTGCATTGCTCTCACTGTGCATCTGACAGTCAACAGAGACTCCACTCCAGGTACTAAATCAAGCAAGCCAGAATTAATTGAAAATCCAGTGTGTGATATGGGGCTTCACACAGTGGCTATGACTGCATCGTTAGGCTTGTCGCTGTCATACTGGCTAGGCAGGCCAATATAGTAGGTAAGGCTGGACTGTTCTAAACATTTTACCTGCAGAATCCATATTGCAGAAGACAGCTGTGTGGAAAAGGGGGATGCAAGCAAGGACATAAAAATGTTGTATCATGAAATTTGCCACAGATCAGCTTTCTAGACAGTAGGTACCTCATGGGCCCCAGAACAATGATGTTGTTACAACTTAAGCTTTGTAAAATTATCTCTTTGATTTGATCAGCTTAGGTTTATGCAGAAGTGTGCAAGTATTTTGCTTTATAACCATGCTTGGCTGCTGAGGCTGTGCATTAGGGTGGGAGTTGCTGAAAAACTACCTTATTTACTAGCAAGGAACATGACATCTTCCAAAAAGAATATATACACAAAATGTAACTAATTTGTATGGAAATGTGAGATCCCTCCCCCTTTCATGGTATCCCTTGGGGGAAAACTAGTCTTGCATATGGTTAAATACACTGATCAGGGTTTGGGGGGATTCCCCAGTAAATCAATTGCTTTTAGTCCTAAAAATCAATTGCTTTTGTTTTTATTTTGAGTAAAAATATTATTTATTATTAATTGGGTTTGCCTGTGTCATTTATAAAGTTTATATCTCCAGTTCCTGGCATTGCATTTTATGGCATACATGACCCAACAAAGTAACATTTATGTCAGATTCAACAGGGGGGAGATGGTGAGCAGGAGTTCAGTACAATTTGAAAGCTTGCTTTCTTCTACATCAATTGGTCCAATAAAATATAGCAGTTAAAGTTCTTCCAGCCTAACAGGGGCATTCCTGGAACTGGAATAATCATGTGAACAATCAGTTGGTAAAGGCAGATGGAAGCTAGGTGGCAAAAAGGTAGCTAAATTCATTGTGGACTTATCTGAAATATATGTATGAGCTCAGCTAGTGTGGGCTGGTGATTAGGGTGTCCAGTTAGGATTTGGGAAACTCAGGTTTAAATCTTCACTCTGCTATAATTTGTTACAAAGGCTTTATCTGATATAAATGTTACTTTGTTGGGTCTTGTGTGCCATAAAATGGAGATGCATGTAACTCTTTGTGTTTCTGAATGTGTATGTGTCTTTAAATCAGCTGAGAAGAGTTGCAGTGGGGCGGGCTGAAAAGGCAGAGTCATGTTGCTGTGAATCAGCCTGTGAGAAAAGCAGAATAACCAGCACAGTCCCTCAGTTCATTTTGGATTTGCTTCAGAAGTCATTTCTACAGTAAAATGGATAGTAAAGAGTTAGCTAGAACCTGATTATGGGAGGGAGGAAAACCCCACCCCCTAGGTTGTTCTCCATTTGTGTTCCTGTGTTTTAAGAAGTTGGTTGAAATACAGCAAACTGTTACATTCAGCAGCTCCCAGTGAGATCATACAAATGGGCTGCTGGTGGTCAGGAAGAAACGAGGCCACAGGCTAAATCAGGAAGAAACAGCTGTTTATTTAACGTGTACATGGACCCCAGACCAGACTCAGTCTAAACGAATCTGGGAGCCCCAATTTCAGGAAGGTCTACAGTTTTATAGTCACAGACAATCATTTCCAGTAAACACTTGCACAATTACAGGAAAGGACCACCCCATATCCCATACATCATTACAAGCGTCATATTACTAAAGGAACAAGGAGGAGACAGGGAGGGTCTTTCCATATATGGCATTGATGTTGCTAACACTCTTGCAGCAATATCCTTCATCAAAAACACATTTGCACCTTTGACCTGCTCCCAAGACATTTTCCAACATACATTGCTCGATGCTTGTTCCAGCCAGTTTCTAGTTCCTCTTTTCCACAGTTGAGGCAAAGTCAGTGGGTGAAGGATTAACTTCCTCTTTTGCTGCCTTATGCTGCCAAACACACTGCTAACTTCCCTTTCCTTACTTTCACAATCTAGGAGGATTATTTCACAGAGACATCTAGCAAGCACTTTCAAAATTTCTTTGACCTTTTGTTTTCTTGCCCTTGTGGCTAATTAACGGCTTTCAATTTACCTTATTTAATATCTTTTTATTTTAGCCCTGCTTCACTTGCAAACTGTGTTTATTTTGGCTGCTTTGTGTGTGTGTGTGTGTGTTCCTTAAAAAAGCCATGCTTGGAACTGCTTCCAAAGCCTGACAAGGGGGCTTGTGGGGGGTATGACAAATTTCACTTCAATTTAGTGGAAGTGCAGCTGCCAGGGTAGGCAAAAAAGATGAGAAAATGAAGACTATATTTAGGGGAACTGCACTGCTGGATTTTTGTTTATTTATTTAGGGAACGGGAAAGTCTCCTGGCTCCATCCCCAAAGTTCCCAGATACTTCCTGAGTTGGACGAAGCAAACCTACTCCACATGCTTCTGAGGCTGAGACATATTTCTCCTCAGAGCAGAACACAGAAGACAGCCCAGTTGCCTCCCAATCGATGTGCCAGCCCTCCTCCTCCTCTGTCTCCTGCTGGCCCCATTCCTTCATCAGCAAACCACTGCTCTGTGTGCCTGCTGTCTCCATTTGGTGAAGCAGTGTCAGAGCCAGCTGCTCAGCTCTGCCCCTCCATGTCTTCACCAATCCTCACTGCCATCCCCCCACCACTATTTTACCTCAGCCTCATAATCCTGCCCCCTAGCAATTTCCTTTCTATTTTTTGATAGCTTTGACCACACATACTCATTGCAAGTGCCCACTCATCTGCATCCCACCCCCCCAAGCAACCTCCTGCCTTGCCTCCCTTACATCAGTTGCTCACGGGCTGGTTTTGTCCCCCAGGCCTTATGTTTGATACTCCTGAGTGTAAGCTGTTCTGGGTCCATTCTGTGGAGAATAATGGGGTATACATTAAGTCAATCAATCAATCAGTCAATCAGATTCACCAATCTCTGTGAAGTTGAACCATCTACAGTCTTGCCAGATACCATCACCAACCCATAGCCCTTCACAGGCTGAATGCTATTCTTCCATTCAGTGCTTACAATCTGAACAGCATTGTGAACACTGCAGACCATGGATCTTCACCCATTTTTCTGAAGGTATTAGAATAGTTAAGTAAGTAGAACCAAGAACTAATGATGGCTACTATGACATATTCAGGTTGTGAAACTGGGTTTCCAGGTTCAAAACCCAGACCCAGATTTCCTTGAGCCTATTCATTTATATTATTCCCATTTATTCATATTAATTTTACAGTTCATATCAATCTTACAGTTCATAAGGTTTTCACAACATTCAGTTCATTCATTCTCATAGTTTCCATTTCATTCAAAATTCATTCTCATCTGTCATGTATGGCTTATTAAATAAATTTTAGACACTTCTCTTATTGAAATTGAATGCTGTGTCCTACTGCAACACACCATGTTAAAGCAGGGCACACAAAGAAGAAGAATAAGGGGCTCAGTTCAGACGCAGCACCAAGCCAGGGTTTGCACAACCTGTAATTTAGACCCCAACTAATGGATTGAGAGCTTCCAAACTACCAAGCTGCTCTTTAGGGTTGCTTTTCTTCAGCTCTTCCATCTCTCCATTCAGACTGGCCTCTGGGAGCAGAACTGTTCAGAAATCATGCCAAACCACAGTGAATCCACCTAGTTTCAGACTCTGCTTTCCTAACCAATCACAGTCAGTATTCCCTCTAAGCCGCAGGATCTTGTGAGCAAAAATTCTACTTTGTGAGCTAGTGGCATTAAAGTTGTGAGCTACTAGCATTAAAGTTGTGAGGAAATGAGATGTGCTCTGGGGTCATCCTTCCTGAGTGAAGACAAAAATGTGTGAGCTAAAGGCTAAAAATCTGTAAGCTAGCTCACACTAACTCAGCTTAGAGGGAACACTGGTCACAGTTTGTCGTCACCAACATGATTCCAGGCTGTAGTTAAGTTTTCTTTCCCATGGTGCATCATAAGGTCTGAGCTGAGCCTGTAATGTGCTCTTCCTCTAGTGACTAGTCCACTAATATTTTGGCCTTGTTTTTTTATCAGGAGCATGCCATGTTTCCTTAAAAATTCATATTTAGCTCTTTATCTTTCAGAATTTGCAGAGAAGCCAGCCTTCAGCACTGGGGGAGACATGTTGGATTACCTGGTAAACTTGAGGAGAATAGACCAAAAGGATGGATTATTGGTCAGCTGGTACCATGCTGCAAACAGGAAGAGTGAGTTAGAACAAGCCTTAAAAAGTAAGATTTGAGTTTTTTCCTCTTCACTTAGGGTGTATATATGGAGCCCCATGGCGCAGAGTGGTAAAGCTGCAGTATTGCAGTCCAAGCTCTGCTCATGACCTGAGTTCGATCCTGGTGGAAACTGGGTTCAGGTAGCTGACTCAAGGTTGACACAGCCTTCCATCCTTCTGAGGTCGGTAAAATGAGTACCCAGCTTGCAGGGGGTAAAGTGTAGATGACTGGGGAAGGCAATGGCAAACCACCCCGTAAAAAGTCTGTCGTGAAAACATTGTGATGCGATGTCACCCCCGAGTCGGAAACACCTGGTGCTAGCACAGGGGACTACCTTTACCTTTAGGGTGTATATAGCTAGACGTACCAGGAAGAAAGGAAACGAGATGTTGTGCTTCAGGACAAAAGTTTCTCCTGAACTGCATAGCCCAATCTGAGTTCCACATTGTATATACAGTAACCTAAAACAAAAATTCTAATTCTGCTTCAAGGAAAACAAGTTTTGGCATCTGAATGTGGCCTTTACCCGAATAAACTCACATGTAGCTTTTATCTGAATTATTCAAGAGGGCTTTTCTATGCAAGCAGTACAGTTGCATTGTAGTAAGTGATTCACAAAGTTACTTGGATAAGTAACAACTGTGGTCTCTATACCACTGTATTTAGCTTGCTAAAACTAGTTCTGGTTTTAGATTTCTAATTGGCTCTACAACCCTAATTCTATTGTATTGTTTATGGAATGTCCTACCATGTCAGTTATATAAACTCACTCTGTATAATTCACCTTGAGTCCAAGTGACAAACATGGACTATAAATAACATATATATGTTTTAAAGAACACCTTTTCATCTTACATAACTTACACCTCTTTCCTTGTTTTGGTTCTGCTAGCCACAGCGAGGGGCAGGAAGCCATGAAGGTGCACTCTTCCACTGTAAGCAGCCCTGGTGGTGGGGTTACCGGTTCTTTCCTGGCCACCAGTGGGGGGATGGGGGCAAAGGGCTGCCAGACCCAGGTTGAAATGCCTGGAGATTTGGGCGTGGAGCCTGTGGAGGACAGGGACCTCCATGGGGTACAATGCCCCAGAGCCTACCTTCCAAAGCATCTACCTTCTCCAGAGGAACTGATCTCTGTAGTCTGGAGGTGAGCTGTAATTCCTGGGGAACCCCAGGATGCCACCTGGAGGCTGGCATCCCTACCTAGTGGGCCTCTCCTCCCTTCAATTTGAGATTTTCCCATATACTCACCCCAACCCAGGCGACAAAGAGCCTGAGGAGAAAAGACGGTTGCTTATAATCAAAGTATTCCTCACACCTGCAAACAATGTGGCAATACTGTGGAAAGGAAAACCTATAATCAAAATGATCTTCTGTTGCAAAATGTTTGACAGTCAGAAAAGTCTTCTGTCAGTTTCATTAAATCCTTAGTCTCCCTCCCCCCCCCCCAATTCTTTCAGAGTCTGAACTCAGTTTGAACTCCCTAAACCGAACAATGAAGCTCTAAAATAATGAATATTAATTAACAGTACTAATTTTCCTATTTGTTTTTGTTATAATGCCAGGAATAATGAACTAGGATTTTTGTTTCATTTTTTAAAATTAGTCAGTATGCTGCTCACACATCCCCCTGGCTGCATAAAGCAACCATCTACAACTTTTCAAGCTTATAGAAAAAAGTTTTGAGTCCAGTGGCAGAGTTTAATTCTGGGTATAAGTTTAATTCTGAGTATAAGCTTTCATGTGCATGTACACGTCTTCATGTGCCTGCACATTTCTTCAGATACAGTGAAACAAGACTTCCGTAACCATTACTTATAGGGGGGGCAGGTTTAGTTGCCAGGAAGGGCTCACTAAAGTCAGGATGGATAAACAACTGACATATACATATATGTCAGTTATCATATACACATATGTCAGTTAATACATATAGCTAAGATTGGATTACAAAAGTTGGTAAAACCTGTGAGTAGCAGAAGATTAGGATACAATTTATAAAAGAGTTAAACAGATGTGAGAACTTATTTATTTATTTATTCAATTTATATCCCGCCCTCCCCACCAAGGCGGGCTCAGGGCGGCTTACAACATAAAATCCAAAACAATTAAGATTAATAAATATTAAAATACATATTCAATAATTTACAATAGTTAAAACAGTAACAAGAATAAACAGTCTAACAGTTCGGTGCTATTCTCACAGCCTTCCTCCGCAGTTTTTAAATACCAGTCAGTTATATGCCAACTGGAAGAGGACCATCTTACAGGCCTTGCGGAACTGCCCAAAGTTCCGCAAGGCCCTCACCTCCTCCAGTAGCTGGTTCCACCAGCAGGGGGCTGTGATTGAAAAGGCCCTATCCCTAATTGACTTCACATGGGCCTCCTTCGGTGGCCTCTTTAAGACCAACAAAGTTTAATTCTTAATGTAAGAGAGAACTGAGTGACTTAGCATGTGTTGTGAGATAAGAACCCGATATCTCTGTAAAGCCCTAAGTGTTGTAACAACACAATAACTGGACCTAATAACATCAACCATCAGGCCTGCAGCCATGGGAGGCCCATAGCTGCGCCCCACACCCAAACCCCCCTTGGACCTTTATGGCCCCTCCTTTCCCCAGCCCTCACTCTCTCCACCGCCACTTTTCTGGTGGCCCCAATCTCCACGCTACTCTGTTGGCCCCCATCCTACTCCATGGGTACCCCTCCGTCCCTCCCCAACCCAGCAAAACAGTGAAGAGCAGGCTCCTGGGGCTCTTTCATGGCGCCCCCCTGCCGATCACGTGATCAGTAAGAAAAGCCGTGCCGAGGTCGGTGGTTCCTACACCAGCTTTCCGGCACGCTCAGGATGTTCAGCACTGGGGCAGCTAGCGCCAAACTTGCTGAGAATGTTGGAAAGCCGGCATAGAAACTGCTGACCTTGGTGTGGCTTTTCCCGCCGATCATGTGATCAGGGTGGGGGGGCGCCTTGAAAGAACCCAAGGAGCCCGCTCTTTACTGTTTTGCCGGGTTGGTGAGTGAGTTGGGAGGGGGAGGCGCCGTGCAGAGGGGGGTGGGTCCACCAGAGGGCCTCTCCACTCCAAATTTTTTCCCTTGGGCCCCCCCAACTGGAATTTTCTGGCGACGGGCCTGTCAACTATACCATCTCAGGCACATTCACTTGTTCATCTTTTAACATTATATATGCCATTAAATGTTCACAATGCCCTTCAGTTCTCTATACAGGGCAAATGGGTCAACCGCTACACCAAAGAATAAATGGACACAAATCTGACATCAAAACTCACAAAACTGAGAAACCTGTAGGAGAACATTATAATCTCCCAGGGCATTCAGTGAGGGACCTCAAAGTAGCTGTTTTATTGATAAGGGATTTCAGAAACAGACTGGAATGGGAGACTGCTGAATTACAAGTTATTAATAACAAATCAGGACAATGAAAAGATGTCAGTGACATCTCATGCATTAGAATTAACATTTTCCATTGTTGCATTTTTCCCATTCAAATTGCACCACTTTAAAGAAATTACAGAATGGATTTCCTTCTGCAAGAGGAAAACATGTTTGGATTGAATGCAGCAAGAGTGTTTCTAAATAAGCTCCACCTCTAGCTCCACAGCTCCACCTGTAGCTAAACACATTACATTTGTCTTTATTTCTTTATTCTTTTTTTTACAGATATTTAATTTTATTCCATAGGAGTTGGGGGAAATTATAGCTAGAGATTTGTTTCTCATTGAACCCAATGAAAGTGAAAAAGTAAACTGAATTACTAAAATAAATGCTTTCCAGGATTAATATATCAAAACCAATTCAAGCTTTGAAAAAAAAAGATTAAACCAATCTATGGACAAAGTATACATTTAGTTAGATGTTTTTTCCCCTTTCCAATAAAAAAAAATTATTACCTCCACAACTGAAAAGTTCTACTAAACTTTAACATATGATCATTCTTGAGTTAATCATGGCACAGAAATCTGTAATGATAAGGAGAAAGGATGGCTCAGTCTGCAGAGATAAGAATGAGCAATTGATTTGATTTCCATGAGATAAAACAGCTCCATCAACATGGAATGCTTTGTTTTGCACGGCATTCTTGGCCTGAAGGAGTTGATCACCTTATGATAAGAAAATGAAGAGAAGAAGAGCAAGCTCCAGAAAGCTGGTGTGTAACTCTTCCTCCTACATATCAGTTTTATACAGTCTTCCCAGATATAATTTAGGATTAGATGTTTTATCTGAGAAGTCAAGTCTTCTTTGAGGAGCATCTGAAAACCCTCTTGATAGAGGAAGTGGAATAGAGAGGTTTCTCCTAAGATGCCTTTCAGTTGCTTGGGGTAAAGGAATCACAAGAATACTGGAAGAATAAAGAAAATCTGTAGGCCCATCCCCAAGGACAAAAGCAAATGCACATGACGATAAAAGCCCCAGTCATATTAATTTCAAGAGGATTCCAGGTTGTTGTTTTGTTACCAGAACTGTTTTTCCAGGCAATAGAACTGGTTTGTCCTTCTCCTGTGGCATCAGCTGTATATTCATGGTTGACTACATCTTCCATCTTTGCTTTACAAAGGAAACTTTCTCGAACACAGTTGGTAACATTTGTAATAGTTATTAGAACAGAAAAGCAATAACAGCAAATGCTAACTATTTCATTTTTAATCACCCATCCTCCAAGGAGCTCAGGGCTGCATACATGGTTCTCCTTGTCTACTTTATTCTCACAACAGACCTAATTAGTCTAAGCAGGGGTTGTTTTGTAGAAAAATAGGTGGTGGAGCTCATCTAGGGATTGTTATGCAGCTGCACCTACTAGTCAATGGACAAGGTGGGAAGGAGGAGGTGGAACTCTCAGAAAGGTTCAGGAGCTGTGCTCCTGTGAGCTCCCGCTGAATCCGAGGTCTGTGTCTCAGTAAGAGTGAGTGCTAACATAGCAGTGATCTGAACATGGGGCTCCCCAGGCACTCTCCAGTGTGCTATCACACTACTGTGGTTTCAGCGTAGGCTTTTAAAATGCAATCTTCTTCATGGTTGAACTTTGAATGTATCTAGATTTTGACTTTGACCTGTGCTGAATCTTTCAGAACCATAATCTGAAATGGTGCTTCTGGGTGAAATCTTCCCATAGAAAGTTGCCAGGCTTTCTGCACTTTGAATTGAGCACGTGTGCATGTATTTCTTTAAATATATCCAGAGCATAATATCAGCCAGAGAAACAGCTGAGCCTTTGGATGACCAAGGAATAAAAAAGATTGATAAGGAAAGATGGGAAGATGGCAGATAAATTAAATGAATTCTTTCCCTTTGTGTTCACTGTTGAAAGGATGAGGCATGTACATACTGTAGGTGAAAGCAACTAGGGAGTCTGAAGAACTGAGTCAAACTGAGATTATGAGAGATGAGGTCCTACTGGGGAAATTAAACACCAATAAATCTCCGGGTCTTGATGACATACTGCTGAGAATTCCTAGGGTACTCAAATGTAAGATTTTTGATCTATTGACCATATATATAACTTATCACTAAAATCAGCCACTCTGCTAGAAGACTGTGGAGTAGCAAATGTTACACCAGTTTTTAAAAAGGGGTCCAGAGGAGAGCCAGAAAATCAGGACAGTCAGCCTAATGTCTGTCCCAAGCAAATTAATAGAAAGTATAATCAAAGATAGAGTTATTTTTAGAGAAAGCATGCTGAAGAAAAATCAGCATGGGCATTCCATTGCAAAGGGAAGTCTTGCCTCACCAGCATTTTGGAGTTTTTTGAGAAAGTGAACAAGCATGTAGATTAAGGTGAAGTGACAGACATTATATATTTGGACTTTCAAAAGACTTTTAATAAGGTACCTTATCAAAGACTTCTGAGTAAGCTTAGCAATAATGGGATAAGAGAATGGATTCTCTTATGGAAATTGATTAAACGGATAAAAGGTCAGTTCTAACAACGGAGGGAAGTAAGCAGCAGTGGGATCCCACAGGGATCCGTATTGGTGCCAGTGCTATTTTATTTGTTCATATATTCTTTGGAACTGAGGCTAAGCACTGTAGTGGCTATGTCTTCAGATGACACAAAATTATTCAGGCTGGTGGAAATCAAAGCCAACTCTGAAGAGCTTCAGAAGGAATTCCACAAATTGGGTGAGTGGGTAACAATGTGCCAAATGAAATTTAATACATGTGTGCATTGGAATAATAAAAAAATTCCAGCTCCAAGTATTGAATCTGAACTTGCTATGAGTGAGGGTGCTGTCACACATGCTAAATAATGCAGTTTCAATCCACTTCAGTGACCATTTACAAGTGGATTTTGCATTTCACACTGTAAAATCCAGTTGCAAAGTGGTTGAAATTATTTAGTGTGTGTGAAAGTGTTCTGATGAAAGACCTTGGGGTCATAATGGATAGCTCAATGAAAGTGTCAGCTCAGTGTGCCACAGCAATGAAAAGGCAAACTCTATGCTTGGGATTATTTGGTTATTCATCTATTTATTAGGATTTATGTTATTATTAAGGAAAGGGATAGAAAATGAAACAACCAATATTATAATGCTTTTGCATAGATCTGTAGTTTGGCCACATCAGGAATTCTATATGCTGTTCTGGTCACTGCATCTCAAAAAGCACATTACAGAACTGGAAAAATTATGGAAGAGGAAAGGCTGAAGAGTCTGGGACTTTTACATTTACAAAAGTGATGATTAAGGGAGGACATGATAGATGATTATAAAATTATTCACAAGGTAGAGAGTGTTTCCTCTCTGAAAATAATAGAACTTGAGCAAAGCCAACGAAGTCTGGATCCTTACTGTTACAGGTTTGGATCCTGTTACTGTTAGGTGGATCTGTAACTGGTTGACAGATTGCACCCAAAGAGTTCCTCATCCTCTTGGAGAGGAGTGACAAATGGAGGGCCTCAAGGATCTGTCTTGGGACCTATTTTGTTCAACATCTTTATAAATGATTTGGATGAAGGAATAGAGGGAATGCTTATTAAATTTGCAGATGATATTAAATTGGGAGGAGTAGCAAATACAGCAGAAGACAGGATACAGGATGATCTTGACAGGCTGGAAAACTGGGCTAAAACAGATACAATTTTAATGGGGATAAATGTAAAGTTCTGCATTTAGGTAGGAAAAATCCAATACATAGTTATAGGGAGGGAGCCTTGTCTAGGCTGTAGTATGTGTGAAAAGGATCTAGGGATCTTAGTGGACTCTGAACGTAGGTTAGCAGTGTGATGTGGTGGCTAAAAAGGAAAATGTGATCACAGAAGTATAGTGTCCAGATCATGTGAAGTGATGGTATGCCGCTTTGCTCTGCTCTGGTCAGACCTCACCTAGCATATTGTGTTCAGTTTGGGGATATAGACAAGCTGGAACATATCCAGATGAGAGCAACGAAGATGATGAGGGGTCTGGAGACCAACTCCTATTATGAGGAAAGGTTGAAGGAGCTGGGTGTTTAGTTAGGAGAGGAGATAACTGAGAGGTGATATGATCACCATCTTCAAGGATTTGAAGGGCTGTCATATAGAGAGGATAGTGTGGAGTTATTTTCTGTTGCTCTAGAAGGTAAGACCAGAACCAATGGGTTGAAATTAAATCAAAAGAGTTTCCAGCTAAACTTTAGGAAGAACTTCCTGACGGAGCAGTTCCTCAGTGGAACAGGCTTCTTTGGGAGGTGGTAGGCTCTCCTTCGTTGGAGGTTTTTAAACAGAGGCTAGATGGCCATCTGACAGCAATACTGATTCTGTGAATGAGGCAGATCATGAGAAAGAGGACAGGAAAGGTTGCATCACTGCTTAGTCCTCGTGGCCCTTTCTTACACACCTAGGGAAATGCTGATTGACTCTTTAGGATCAGTCAGCAATTTTTCTCCAGACCAGTTTGGCAAGGGATCCTGGAGGTTTTTGCAGTCTTTTGGGCATGAAGCTGGGGTAACTGGCGTGTATGTCTGTGGGGGAAGTATTTGTGAAGCTCTTGCATTGTGCAGGGGGTTGGACTAGATGATCCTGGAGGGCCCTTCCAACTCCATGATTCTCCGAAGTTGATGTGCAATAGATTGCAGTAGATGGGCAAAAGGAAATACTTTTTTACTTAATGAGTAAGTAAAATGTGAAATTTGCTGCCAGAGAATGTAGTGATGTCATTGGTATAAATGGCTTTAAATTGGGATTAAGCAGTTTAATAGAGGATAGGTTTATAGAGGATAGGCTGATTACTAGCCATAGTGACTAAATGGAACTTTCATATTCAGAGGCAGTAAACCAGGGGTGGCCAAACTTGCTTAATGTAAGAGCCACATAAAATAAATGTCAGATGTCTGAGATCTGCAAGACATGAATGTCAGATGTTTGAGGGAAGTAAGGTAGGTCAGTCATTGGGGAAGGGAAAGGTAGAAAGAAAGCAACTTGAACTTTAAATGCATTCGCCAAGCTGCCAGCCAATGGGGCAGTGGAGGCTTTGAGAGCCAAATAGTCTGTGTGAAAGAGCCACATGTGGCTCCCGAGCCATAGTTTGGCCACTGCTGCAGTAAACCTTTGAATACCAGTGCCAAGAAACCAACAACAGGGAAGATCTTGATCTCTATGCCCTATTGCTGGCCCTCCAGGTGGGCCAGTGTGTGAGAGAGGATGCTGGACTAGATGAGCCACTGGTCTAATCCAGCAGAGCACTTATGTTCATACACACAGGTGATATTATGGTCCTGGAGGCAGATGTCACCACTGAAGGATACAACACACAAAATGGAACAGACAAACCCATAATGGCCCATCCACCTGACATCTACAGTGATAACTCTCTAAAGGATTGGCTGGAGGCTGTGTTGAATTCATCCAACAAAGGTATGTTTGGATCAGTTGAAGAGAGATGCCTATTAGGGTGATTGGGAATTACAAGCTCCTGGCTCTTTCAGTGCAAATTGGTTTCATCTGAAGTACTTCTCTGGTTTCCATACAAAGAGGAATTGTTTGTTTCCTGTCCTAGGCCTCAGTATGGATAATAATATAGTTGTATATTAGGTTACTTTCAGAGCTACCTTGTAGAATAGACTAAGATGAGAGATAGCAAGACCACAATGAGCTTCCTGTCACAAGAATTTCTTCCTTCTCTGAACAGCTATCAAGCTAGATTTCAAAAGCATCAAGGCTGTTGGTCCATCCTTGGATATCTTAGCCAAAAAATCTTCTCAAGTGGCTATTGATAGACCTGTGTGGCTAAATGCAGATATTTTGAAAGGTCCCAATGTGCCTCTTAACACTGCAGTCAATGCAAGCCTGTGAGTAAAATGACATTTTCTTATATTGGATTATAGTGTATTTTGCACTTGTTTGTTTCTGAAGGAATTAGCTTCAGCATTAGATCTCTAGACAGGCATTCTCTTACATAAAAGGCCATAACAGCAAACTCTTATTCGAGGGCTGCCAGCTCTAGATTGGGAAATTTTGGAGATTTGGGGTGGAACCTGGGGAGGACAGGGACATTGGTAGGATACAATGCCATAGATTCTGCTCTCCAAAGCATCCGTTTTATCTCTGTAGTCTGGAGATGACCTGTAATTCAGGGGGGATCCCCAGACCTCATCTGGAGGCTGGCATCCTTAGCTTATTCCCATAATACCCTGGTATTTGTGGATCCTCAGCCGGAATAAAGCTGTGCTACGAAACTGATTTAAAGGTGCTCTGCTACACATGACAAGCCATGAACAGAAAGAAGTAGGCTCCTATGCCTCTTCTTGTGTTGTGCAGGGAACTGTGGACCAGCTCAAAAGAGGACACCAGTGGGATGATTTTGTGCAAGGAACACTCACTAACCACACTGCACTAAGCAGGTATCTTGCCATATATTGGCTGTGGCGGAACTGTTTTAGATATTTTGTAAAATATCTCCCTCCAGGGAATTCAAGGCACATGTTTCTTTTTGGGGGCAGTGCCATGTTGAGGTAAAGAAGGACCAGCATTTCTTGGGTGAAAAAGCTTAAGATCATCCCATTGTAGCCATTTCTGCATTCACAGAGCTTCACTGAGCCAATTTTGCACAGACTGAGAACACAAGATGACCTATGATACATGCAAAGTGTCTGTTTGATTGTTTCAGATGGCCATGCTGTCCTTTGCCTGGAGAATGGCTATGAATCACTGCTCAGCCAGGCACAGTTACTATCTGTATTTTAGTGTGAACTTTGTGGGCAAGTGGCATCTTAGCTTATATGAACATATCATAATGGATCCCTCGTAGTAAGGGTAGGGATTAAGGCAGGGGATCAGAGCTCTATCGTCACCTTTTTCCTACCCCTAAGTTAAAATCCATCCATGCCCCAAGCCCTGCTTATTCAAATGCTAGGTAGAATCCAAATGGCTGATGTTATGTGTGCAGTTACAATATATTGTTGTTGCTGTCCTTAGATTCCTCTCACTCATCCAGGAGAAGTTCCCAAACTGTACTCTCTCCCCCGGTTGGACAACTCTTTATTTCCCTCCCTTCCTGAACAACACCTACACCCAGAAAATGGTTGAGGAAATGCATAGCCTTGTGGGAAAGCTGCCTCAGCGAATCACCTTCCCTGTAAGAGCTGTTATGGTAAGGCCAGCCTGGCCTTATCTCAACTGGCTTCTGACTCAGTCTAATCGGTAAGAGATTGCCCTGTCAAATTCATTCTTTAGCTCCTGCACAACACAAAATATTTCAGCAGTCTTGGGTTGACACGGACATTTAAAACCTGCCAATCATGGCCTAGTTCCTAAGCAGCACAAGCACAGTCGAACCACAGAAGGCCACATCCCAAGCTGCCATCTCTCACTGCAGCCTTCCCAAAATTGTGCTCATGTGGGTCAGCAGACCTGAAGGAGCAATATGGGAAGAAAACTGCATGTTTGCAATGGGAGGGCTGGATAAGGGGGAAAAATGCCTCTACAGATGGAAAACTATTTCTGACAGAGCAGCTGCTGCAGCACAGAAGCATTACCACCTTTGGATCCAAACCAATATAAAGTAGGTCTGGCAAGGTAGAACTGTTGATAACTGAAACGCCAGATTCCCAAACACAAAACATGAGCAACTTCCTCAAGATGCTGCTAGACATGACAATGGGGTATCCCTAGATGGCTCACACATTTTTTGAATCGTTAACAGAAGTCATGGGGCACTTCCACATCAGACCGTGACTCTGGAGGAAAGAGTTTTATGGTATTGCACCATGGTTACTTAACCACTGGAATCTGATTTCTCTGCCCCCTAGCTGCTGACAAATGTTAAAAGCCAAGGGAGATCCATTCACAGGTCTCCCACCATCATATCCAGTTTCTCTCTCAGATCTAATTTTCTTCATTGATCTCCCAGTGCTTTGTTTTTACTGAAATTCAGCCACAGAGAGCTGCCAGTTTGCTCAGATCAATCATGGAAGAAGCAAAACTTTAACCCTTATTTTCCCAATGCCATTTCCCCAGTCAAAAGCCCTTGCCTGAAGCTATTATCTCCAATGAGTACTTGTGCTGAATGCACTTTGCTTCAGAGAACCCTGTGAGAATCTGTCCCCCATGCCAAAATGTGTCATTTTCACAGATACAGTCTGACTTTATGGCAAGGAAAGACTGACTCCGTTACTATAGAAGATCTTCTGTTTATTCGAGAGAATAGCCATCCTGAACAAATCTTTTATGACATTTATGATCCTGTTTTGTCTCAGTTCAAAGAGAAGGCACGTGAGTATTAAATTTTACTTTTTGATTGCAAGATAAATGCCTCAACCAAGATAGTGGAATGTCAGTGTGAGGTCATGAAATATTTGTACGTAATTTTATGTATCAGAGGCACCAGAGTCCTGTAAACAGGACTAATCTTGAGGCATCCAATACAATTGATTTCAGGGTTTCTGGTTACCTCAGAGAACCACATCCAAGTGGCTAGACAAAGAGGCTTTTACAAAGGACTTGTTCAGGTTAGGTAACAGAATATCTAGTGTAAATATATGGGTTAATAAAATTTGAGGATTTATGTAGGCTCATTTGCAAGGCTGAAAGACTTAGGGTCAAACTAGATGTTAAAATGTCCACAGGATAGACCTGAACTTGAGCCATTTAATGTGGCCTATAGCGCAGCAGGACCAGTCTTGTTTCCCTTCCCACACCTTGACAACCGCTGAACCTGCTGGAGGGCCAGCAGACGGGGTTGCTAGGCATAATACTAGGCAACCCCTAAACATGTTGGTTTGGGCCTTGGCTTCAAGAGTTTGGGGGAAATTTTAAATCATCTTTTTTTCCCATTAAGATTTACTTTTCATCCTGGGGCTAAGACCCAGATCTATGGCTTCTCTATACATGGCCTCATTTTGGGGATTTTTAAAATCTGCATTCTGAACAATGACAAAGATCAGAATTAGATGCAGTTTTTGCAATCTAATTTACAGGCCATTCAATAACACTGACTATCCTGCTGTGGTAGCTTTAAATGGTCAAGCTGTAAAGGATATTATTTTGGGTTATAAAAGCTATCTGGATTTTTAAAAAGATAAACTACAAATAACTTGCCCCTTTGCTGCTTCAGCAAATAGGGATAAAACACCCAAAATGAAGGAGGTCTTGTTATATCTGTATCAAGCAAAGTTTTAGGACTTCCATTTAGTTCTGATTTCCCATTAACTCAGGGGGAACACTAGGAAATTTCTGATTGTCTATGCAGAGCAAAGACTCCAATTTGGGACATTTCTAAGCTGCAGGATGAGAGCCTAAATAATGTGGTGTGGTTGACTTCCTTTACTTTGAAACTGGTTTGGCAGTCTAAACATGGGCTCAGTATTCAGAGCCAAGTTCAGTCTAAATTTCAAACAGTAAATAACCATCATTGATATATGAGGAGCTACAGCATGTGTAGATTATTATTTCAGCCAACAGTGTACCCTACAGGAGAGAAAAGGAGCTGATTTTACTTCTCTCTGTCCATAGTCAATTCTACAAGAAAGACTCTAATTGGAAACAGTTAGAGTAGTTTTACCCACTGGACTCCAAAAGACTCATCATAGATCAAGGTGGGTGTTATGATAATGCTATCTATTAAAAGGGAATGCTCAGACCATCCTATTCAAGTATTTTAAAAACTGTCATGTTGAAAATCTTGTCAGACTAATGAGACACAGTTGAACTAACAACTTATCACATAAGGGCTGGGGTCCCTAGTGTATGGTGGTGGAAGGCACATGCAACCTCAAGCGGGCCTGAATATGGTCAGAACCTGCATGGGTGACCTCCTAGAAACCCTGTATCTATCACCTTGAGTTCTATGAGAGAAGGAAGGTAGAAATACAAATGTAATAACATGCAGAAACAGAATACACAATATAGCAAGAGAGAGAATGGGAGAGTGACAGAGCGAGGGAACAGCAAGGAAGAGAGGGGCAGCAAGAGAGAGTGAGAGCGGCAGTACGAGAGAGAAGGGGACAGTGAGAGAGAGGCAGTGAGACAGAAAGCAGGAGAGCAACAGTGATGAGGGACAGCGAGAGAGCAACACCCAGAGAGGGAGTGCAAGAGAGTGCTGGGGCTGAGCAAGCTGGCTGCTGGGGGGAAGAAGCAGCCAAGCTCCACGGCTCCCCCAGCCAAATTTTTTAGCTCCCGGGCCCCTCCACCCAAAATTTTCTGGCTATGGGCCTGGTAGCAACATTCAGCCTTTCCAGACCCACAACTCACTTCTACTCCCAACCTATAGTGAAACAACAGAAGTTTGTCTTAATGGAATGCCAATTCAGTATGCACCATCACCACTAACACTGTTGCTATATTCTGTGGCACTCAGTCCTGGATACTAATTTTTAGAAACAGATTCACTGCTACAATCAAAACATGGGCATGTGTATATGGGCTTTGGTTGTCTCTACATTAAGCCCTCTGTAACATGATGAGAACAGAAATAAATGAATTTGCACATAGTGATGAAGACACTCCTCTAGGGAGAAATGGAGCAGACTCTTCATGACAAACACAAACTCGGTGTGTGTTTTTTTTAATAAGTTTTCTTGCTATTTATTTCAACAAACATACATAATCCTGATCAGCAATGGAAGACAGATAAAGCCAAAATCGACAAACTTGATGGAAGATCATAAAAGAAAAGACTATCTACCAGCAAACCGAATGCACAGAAAGGTGATAATACACTCAGTCCACAATTGTCTAGTGATCCAAGTCAAAAAGGAGCATCTTCCAGAATTCTGTGAGAAAAATTCTTTTATGGCTAAACAATCTCTCTCAGGCTTGCACTGACTGACATGGATAGAAAACTCCATCATTCAAGGAAGACTAAATAAGAGACATTCACAAAGGATTGTTGAAATTCTAGTTGTTCCAGTTCTCCTCACATGTGACATTATTTGACATCATGCTGTGTTCGTGTTAAAGTGCACAGAAGTAAAGCAATCCAAGGTTTTGAGAGGCAGATGTACTATGATGCACTCCAATGCTCTGAATACACACCACCAAGCCCTGTGAAAAAGTCTGTAAACCCTTCCAATAAAGAATAATTCTTCCTATGAATTTGTACTGTTGGTGCTTGTGAATGTTAGTTTCCTTGGTACAAGGCACTTTAGGGGAAGCATCACTTCTGCTGATACAATATGAAAAGTTATTTCCTGTATAGGTTTAAAAAAATCCAAACTGATCTAGCACCTATTCTTCTGGATCAGGCAATAGAAGGCGGAATCTATTTTAATATATCCCTTTATAATCAGATTTTCCTATCAATTAAATAAACAGCTTCAAAAGACAGACAGATATTAAGGACACACATAATCCAAGAAAAATCTTCATGTGCTGCTTCCTGAATAGAGAAGGTGCACAATGACCTGTAAGATCAATAATTACTTTCCTGATTACAATTTCTCATTCTGATCATGCTCCTGTAAGGTGGTCCACTACTGCAAGCTTGGGCTATGCACTTTATGTATGTGAACAAGTCTATTTCTTTCCATTCACAAATATAGGAAGGTCACTTCAATATTTACATCCATGTTCATCACACGACTATACAAAGATAAAATGTTGTAGTTAAAGATTCTGAAGTCTGACAGAGACATCATCTTTGTGCTTTTGGAGGAACTGTTCACAGGCTTGAAAGGTGGAGTGGAAGCTCGAGGACAACCCAGCAATGTTAGTTGTGATGTAGCCCAACACACCTGGTGTGGCTTGGTTGTAATAGGACACCTGGAAACCAACACATTTTGTCAGTTACTCCCTAGGTGGACTAGCTGATTCCAAAATAATATGAGTTTCTTCTCCCATTCCTCTCACCAAGCTCAGTTTTAAAGCTTAACTTGTGTTAAACATTCTTTTTATGATGGTAAAAGGGTATTTAAATGTATTGCCAGGACTGGCCCTGGCATTTGTCAGGGAGAGATAGTTTATCTCAAAGTTGCAAATTGTCAATAATTACATTTTTATCCCCAATGGAAGGTGCATCATGGATCTTCTGTTTTAAGTACTAATGTGTCTTGAACTATCTATGGATATTACAAGTATCCTAAAACAGCAACTCTCAAACCTAAAGCAACCATTACACTGGCAGTGTGGCAAACCACTTGACTGCCTTTCTGTATTTGAAGCAGCATCTTTGTACCTTAGGCCTCTTTTAGGATGCCTTAGAGGTGTAAACCTCAAACCATGTTAGGAGGAGTATTCAAACAGAGCCCTGGCTGCTCTACTATACTCCTGGAAGTCTAAACGCTTACCTTGGTAAGCTCCTCTGTTTCCTGCCAAATACAGAAGCCAGAACATAAGATCTCTCCTCGAGTGTATTCTGGCTGTGCTGGTTGTGTTGGCAATGTGACAGATTTGAATGCTACAACATATGGATCACTGGAAGGAAAGGAAATGTGGTCAAGGCAAGTGCAATTAGCAGTATTTTTCCTCTCCTATCAAAGTGAAACAAGAACAACAGGTCCCCAGGCTACTTATGTAAAAGTGAGCTACCTGGGAACACAAAGAGCTATTCCATCTAGTTTTGCTGCCTATGGTTTTTATAAACATTTTTATAAAATCAGAAACCATTGTAACCTTCAGGTCCTTTAGAAAAGTTTCTGAAAGCCCAGATGAGCCTTGATATTACTTAGCAATCGGGGAGAAGTTCTTGCCAACTTACCCTTTGCTGCAAGGTTCTCTTTGTGATGCTAAGATGACAAAGTCCTGAGGTTTGTTTTCCTCACTGATGGTTTGACTAATTACATGATAGATCATATCATCTTTGTCAACTTGTTGCACCAGCTCAGCACATCTGCAAAAAAAGAATTTTTTAAAAAAGACAAACTCCAGGAAATCAGAAATTATCAAAGATTTCAGGTTTTTACGGCTGGTAACTTCATTAGGGTTTGTAGAATCTTTCGGGCTCAAGTACCGTGTTCTACTGGAGAAGGTTTTCCTTCCAGACGTTTCGTTCTCACCTGCGGAGAACATCCTCAGTGGTGTTGCAGCCGGAGCAGGCGCTCTGACCTTCTTGGCTGCTGTGCATTGAGTGGGGCCAGGGCTGCTGGAGAGCTGCTATTTCTAGGCTGGAGGGGGTATGGTGAAAGGGCAATTGGTTTGTGGATGTGCCCCACCAAACAATGGGCAGTGTTGGCAGTGTGACAAATCTGAATGCTACAACATATGGATCATTGGAAGGAAAGGAAATGTGGGCAGGGGCTGAGAGAGCTCTAACAGAAACTGCTCTTGAGAGGAACAGCTCTAAGAGAGTTGTGACTGACCCAAGGTCACTCTAGTAGTTGTATGTGGAGGGGTGGGGAATCAAACCTGGTTCTCCCAGATAAGAATCTATGCACTTAACCGCTACAACAAACTGAAGTGAAAGAGATTTCTATTGCCTTTGCTCCCTAGCTTAAATTTAGCTTTCAAGACAAGCATAATGTTTTCCCATTATATGTTTCTCAGGGAGTTCCTTCCCCTACAGGGGCTGGCTTCCATTGTTAGACTCAGCAATTTACTGCTCTTCTTCCTTGGCCATACTGTAGCCACTCATCTCTAATAAATTCATAAATAAGAATGCTGAGATAAATGGTGGCTCAGGAATGGTAATCTCTCTCAGCCTCACTGTTCCTCATTAGTAAAATGGTAATATTAATTGGTTGCCAGTAAGCCACAGTTTGTGAAGTTACACAAGTACTGAACCCCAAATGCACAGTAACTCAGTTATGAATTTGTTCTTTGATGAACAGATATCCCAGTGCTTGGCTCATGTACACAGCAAGCAATTGTGAATGACACTGCCCTCTAGGAGAACCATTTTGCAACTGAGGTACAGCTGTTGCCCAACTAGTTCCAACTCTTGGGCCCTGGAGCTCTGCTTAAAAAAAAAGACTTGAAATCAAGCTTGAAGTCTCCCACTGCAGAATTAGATAATTCTTCTGGAAAGGGAGGATCAAAATGGAGGTACTGGATTGTGAGAAAGGGAACATTATACGGAGTCCTCTTATTCCCCATCCAGTCCATCCCCCATTTTTAGTACAGTGACTCACTTAGCTCGATATTTATTTAAAATACTTGTAAATCTACCTTTCCCTTGATAACTCAGGATCCAATACCCCTTATTGGTCTGTGAGTACCCTATGATTACATAGGAGAAAAGAACAGGGCTCTGAGAACAGAATCCAGCTAAGAACCTCAACTTTTGGTTGTTGTTTTTTAAACGCACCCACTACCTTCTACCCATTGCTACTGCAAAGATAATGCCTAAGAGGGCAATGAGATGGCTTATGTTGCAAGAGAGAACACTGGAGATCTTATTCTTAACAAAAGAGCAACTATGACAAACTGCTTCTTGTTCAAAGTACTTACAGGGAGTGCTCATCCCACTCATGCCTGCGCCTCATGTCTGAAAGCAGCAGGAAGGCCTGCTTTGCATCAATGCAGATGGTCATCTCAATTCTGATAGACAGGAACTTATCTTCTTCTAGCATATACATCTTGACCTTAGACAGTGCAGACCAAGAGTCAGTTAAAGCATCCCTAACAAAGATATTCTTAATTCCGTGAAGGGGGTTTTGTTGTTACATTAGATCCAGAACAAGAAATAACACTTGCAAACTCCAAAGCCTCTTGTAGATTCAACAAGGACTAAAACTTAGTTGTCTTTCTGCCAAAATGATACCAGTGGTGCAACAGATCTCTCTAGCTCAAGAAGTGCAACAGGCAATACCTCATAGGAAGAGCCTGGCTACATCAGACCAAGGGTCCATCTATTTCAGCACCCTGTTTTTCACAGTGGCCAACCACTGTTGCTTCCCAGCAGCTGGTGTTTATTTATTTAAAACATTTATTAGCTGTCTGTCTTGTAAAACTCAAGGAGATTTACACTAAAAATAAAACATTATAAAAACACAATAAAAACAACAATTAGAAAACCCATAAATGTCATTGTTTTAAAATTCCAAATAATATTGCCAGTAATAAAAGCTAAATCAATCAAAATCCTATCCTAAATAGAACTGTCTTCAATTGCCTCCTGAAGATCAACAATGAGAGGAACAGCAGCCCTGACTCTAACAGCCCTGGAGTCAGTCACCAGAGGTCACCATGACTTCCCGGTGCACACTCACTCACACATGCACATTTAAAAAACAAAAAATAACCCAATGAGGAGACCAGAAACATCTCTCTGGGGAAGTTGTTCAGTAATTGCTGGTCTGCCACAGAAAAGGCCCTCTTCCCTATACCTAGTACCCAATGAATGTTTTTAATGGTGGGACAATCAGGAGGGCCCCTCCCTGAGATTTTAATTCCCAGGCAGGAACATATTGGAGAAGATGGCCCTTAATATATCCCAATCCCAAGCCATGTAGGGCTTTAAAGGATGAAACCAACACCTTGAATTGGGCTCAGGAGCAGATCAGTAGCCAGTGTAATTGCTGTAATACTGGGGACATATGCTGCAAATAGCTGGCCCCAGCCAGCAGACTAGCTGCAGCATTCTACACTAACTGCAGCTTCAAGGGTAGCCCCAAGAAAAACACAGTGCAGTAGAGATGTAACTAAGGCATGGATCACTGTGGCTAGATCTAACTTATCCAGGGATGGACACAGATGATGCTTGGAAATGGTCGCTCCGCCCTCAGTTGAAAGGCTTACTAGGGTGATATCATCTGGACTGTACAGTGACAACTGTGTCTCTGCAAGGCAGCTAATGTGTCCAGGCAGGTCCTTGATAAGAGGTTGAACACTTGACTACACACACTGTGACCTGGACAGAACTGGGAAAGTGGCATCTACCTTGTCTCTTTCGGAGGCAAGCACCCAGTTTGCTTTGGCAACTAAGGTCTTCAATGCAGAAACATTGTTGTAACTCAGGTAAACCTGCATCAGAAAGCAAAAAAAGTGCAACAAAAGTGAGAGAGCTCCTGCTTTCTTTATTTTTATTTGCCTTCACCTGATGCTCCACCAGTTCTCTCATCTCCATCTTTAATCAACTGTAAAGGGCAGATTATGGCCTTTCATGTATTGTACAGCACAAAGCACATGTTTAACTGCTCTAGGAATAAGCAGATAGTGATGAAGACCTTTAAAATGGTGCCTCACACTCTTTGCAACATATAGATTCTGCAGTTTGGGGTATTTCACAATTATGAAATCTCAGAAAATTTAGTTGATTTTTAGCTGTTTTCATATAATTTCTTCCCAAAGTACAGGAAGTAAACTGTCAGTGCTATGGTTCAGATTCAATAAGCTATAATAATTCATTTAGGTATTTTTACCCTGTTCTTCTCTCCAATATGGGCACAAAGCAGCTTACAACACCGTTCTTCCCATCTCACCCTTACCATTATTCTCACCTCATTCTTGTGAGGGTCTTTATGCTGACAGCATGTGACTGGCTCAAGGTCACTCAATGAGCTTTTACGGTAGAGCAGGGATCTGAACCCGGGTCTCACAGATCCTAGTCTGACATTCTCATCGCCACAACCCACTGGTTGAGCTTGTATCAATCTCAAATCTGAATCTCTGGATAGCTTGCTTTTGGAATACATATTTCTTCACTGAAGAATGCAGAATTTTAGGGATATTTTCCTCATATTATGAGCACTGCTCCCTCTAAGCTGTGCAGTCTTGTGATAAAAAATTCTACTTTGTGAGCTGCTGGCATTAATATTGTGAGCTTCTGCATAAATCAGTTTGCTCTGGGGTCATTTTTCCTGAGCTAAGACAAAAATGTATGAGCTGTAGGCTAGAAAACTATGACCTAGCTCACACTAACTCAGCTTAGAGGGAACACTGATTATGAGAGTGAGATAATAAAATAAATATATTTCTCCCCTGTGCTTAAAACAACTTTCTAATTGAATTTTGAGATCATCTCAAAAGTACTGATTTTGCATTTATATCCTTAAATGTTCTTATACTGAATATCTGAAGGACTGATACAAACCTTCCCAGAGCATCAAACACTCTATTCCAAGTCCACAATGCGTGATAACAAGATGATTGCCTACCAGGAGTATGGCCCTAGTACCCTTTCCGTAGAATTCTGTCCCAAGCGAAGACCCAAACAGTGTCCTTTCCCGCCCCCCCCCATCCTACTGTATAAATATTAAGACCTTCCTTTTAAGGAAAATGTTCATGGAGAAAGAGATCTGTATGTGATGCTGGTTATTTTTCTAATTGCTGCCAATGCAGTCAGAAAACCGTTTTTGCCATTTTTTTTAAAAAAATATTTATTTTTCATTAATGTTATAAGTAATCCACCTTTCTCACTGGGACTAAAAGTGGATTATGCAGAGTGAGTTAACACAGTCAACAGGATGGGATGGCCATCCTAGGTTCTACTCCTTATATTGTGACTGTATCTTATACACTACATTTCAAGTCTTTCTACACCTTGGAGGCCATATGTTAGGCAGCATGTATTTTAAACAACCATAAATAAATGAAATCAGGAGTTCCTGCAAGCCAAATCTTCTAACTGGAGTAACTATTCAAGATTTCAGTGTATTTTCTGCTTATTGCAAGACTCTCTTTGCATATATGGTCACTTCTAAATGTCTAATTTTACAAGGCAAAGTCTGAACTTCCAGTATAGTTGAAAATTTATTATAGATTCTCGACTAGTGCTCCAAGGCCAGCGTGCATTCTGTTAGTCCATTTCAAAACCACTGCAAAATATATCAGCCTAGCTTCATCTATGCTCATGGGTAGCATTTGTAGCTACTGCCCACAAGAGGGCCCTTGTTCCTTAAGACAGCTGTGTCACAGAGAAGCTTTATGGAATTTCCTTACCTTCTGTGGGCAGCAATGCAGCCATTAATCCTCTTTCAGATGTTATAAGAATGCCATTTTTAGCCCTACATAGCAGAAGGGGAAGATGGGCTGACATTTGGCTCACTGCAGAACTTTTATCTTTTGGGGGTTGGCGGGGGGGGGGGGGGCGGTGCTACCTGGTAATCTTCTCTCTTGCATGGGGCCCTTAAAGGGCTCTTTCTGGAAGTAGAAGTTAGAAGCTTGCAATGAAGCAGGAAAGCAAAAGATTTAGTTTACCTTATTACTTTGGTCCCAAGGCACAGACAAAGGTACCTCTGTGTGCTTACAGGAAATGACATATTTTCTGTGGAAAGCAAAAGAATGATTTGGTTACTGTGCTACTGATTGACAACAAAGGTAATTAATAGGTGTTTAAGTAAAAGATCAAAATCTTCTTCAAAACCTTCTTCAAAAAACATCTTAAGATGAAGAATCCAAGTAAGCCAGTGTTTCCTTTTGCCAATAACTTGTTTCAGGCAGTGACCATTTCCACATGGCCCTTAGTTCAGAGCTGTTGGGAGCATTCCCCCCCACCCCGCTCCCCTATGGCATCATAGTGCATTAATGCATCTCCCAGGGTTTCCTCAGCTTTTCTCTGATCTTTCTCAAACTTGCATTGCTGCCGAGTTTGGGGAAAGTTTGCAGTATAGTGTGGGTGGCTGGGAAAGTTAAGATTTTCCCACCCACATGGTAGCCATTTTCTCTGATTCTGGCTCTGTTCCAGCCATCTCCACCACCATTGGAGAAGCTTTTTGTAAAAATTGGTAATTGAATATCACTATATTAATATACTATTATAAATATATATGTGCAACAGATTCTCTGAATTTTCCACTTTAATTTAGCAACAATGAAAATTGCAACGATATAAGAGGAAAAAGTTGGAGACTTACTTAAAAAAATGAAATCTGGATAAAGCAGGGCGGCTTACAAAGTATGATATAATATCATGATATAACAATAAACAGATAATAAAATCAGTAAACAATGGCATAAATACAGTATATAAATTAATATTAAAATTAATCTTAAAACAATACAATGGTGCTACAATCTCTGTTTGTCCAAGATAGCTTAGGACCAACTAAGTTTTATTCAGAATGTAAGCTTTCATATGCTCCTAAGCAGACTTCATCAGACAAGTGGGAATGGAAGCAGAAATTCTTAATATAAGTGGGCAGTGTGGAATCATGGGAATATTTTTAGCAGATTAAAAGAATCACAAATAGAGATCTGTGGAGTGGAGTGGAGGGTGATAAAAAGCAGACTGCTGTTGTAGGGGTGCCATAAATCTAGGTAACATTCTGGCCTTGTTAGTTTAAACAGAGGGCATGGTTTCTCAAGAGATTATAACATCCATATAATTTGTCATAGAATGGGGTTGGTATTGCTTCAGACCAACACGGCTGCCTACTGAAATCTGAATATTCAGAGATTCTGTTACTCATACTTTTATAACAGTATATATAATATGCAATGATATTCAATTGCTGGTTTAAAAAACTCTAGAAAAGGGGGGAGGGATGGCCATTGCTGAGGACATGGAACAAGAAAATCTGCCACATGGAAGTCCTGTTGCTGCTGCACCTTATTAGCAGGTATGGAGAAATTATTAAAGCCTGTTCCCTTGTGGAAACCATCACCCTTCAGAAGCTGATTACTGGGCGAGATGGTCATGAAGTCACAGTCAAGATTAAATACCCCAGGAACAACCTGTGAGGAGTTTGAAAGCAAAACATGTGCTATTCAGCAATCCCAATGGGAGGATGACCATAAGAAACTGAGGACCTAACCAGACAGTACATTCTCTACATGCTCACTCACAGCTAACCCAACTACTGCATGTATCTGTTTAATGGCAATTCCTGCCCAGAGTGAAGTAAAGACATGAGGCAGCTGATAGTGCTGTGTGGGCTGCCAGTAAGCAGCAAGAGCAGATGGGTTGAAGTACTGAAGGCAACACAGAGCACAGAAGGCTACAAGAGATATCTGCAGTTGGCAAATCAGAGGCAGAACACTGCTGCAAGCAGAGAGAATGCTGAGCTCCTAGGACACAGTGATTGTGGATGATAACAGTTAACTGAAGAGCATCCATTATGAACTACATGGCCTCAGCAAGCATGCCGGAACTCACTTGGGCCAGTGGTATGCCCTGGAGACACTCCCTGCTCAGACTGGTACCTGATGACCTTACAAAGCCAGAGTTCCTGCACACATCCACCATCACAAAGCCCAATGGCTCAGCATCTGCTCTGCTGCCACTCACAGGGTGGCCTTACTATGCTCCTGCTTCAACTACCACAAACACAGTGCCGGCTCGAGAGCAAATAGGGCCTTAGGCAGGTACCCCCCACCGGCGCTCGCCCCCCACCGCCACGCTCCCCCTGCCATCGCTGCTGTTGTGGCTGCCACCAGCCTCTTTCTACTTACTGCCACTGTACTCCACTCCCCCCTGCTGCCGCCGTGGCCATCACCAGGCCTCCTCTGGCCAATGTGGCCATGCTCCGCTCTCCCCCCACCGCCACCATGCTTTACTTGCTCGCCCCCCCTGCGCTCAGTGCTCGTGCCTGAGCATTTAACCAAACGCACAGGTGTAGGCTGCGATAACCCAATAGGGCTGTAGTCATGGCGAGAGGGCAAGTGAGTGGAACGCAGTGGTGGTGGCGGCAGTGAGAGGAGTGTGGCGGTGGTGGGCTGGAGGGGGCTGGTGGCAGCGGGGGGCAAGCGGAGCGCGGCTGTGGGCGGCAGGAGGCTTGCGGTGGCCATGGCGGGGGAGGGAGGCAAACTAGCCGGTTGCCTTGGGCACCTGAGGTGGGGGGGGCGCAATTCGGTGCCCCCTGCCTCTCGGCGCCCCAGGCAGCCACCTAGTTTGCCTACTGGGCGAGCCGGCCCTGCACAAACATCCTCTGTTGTCCTCCCTGCTCAGCAGCACCCACAATTCTTCAGTCCATCAACACTTACCACTTCCTGGTAGTGCACATGACTATCTGCATTATTAAAGGCATTCTCTCTCACACACATATGTTGGAACTGTGTATTTTGCTCCTCGCAAACTGCACATGAAATAGTAAGGTAGGAAGGCAGACACCTGGTCACTTGAAGTGTACCACAATAAAAATCTACTGCCCACACAATACAACATATATATGTGCCACACATACCTCAAGACATTTAATAACAAGAATTACTGCCGCAAATTCCTTCTACCCCCCCCCCCCCCCAATGTATATGACACAAGGGTCCCTTTGCAAAGATAAAGGCTCTAGTCTGAGGCAGCACAGGATTTTACTAGTTATGTCTTTGTACAGAAAACATCTTTGACAGTAGCCTAGGCCTATTTTCAAACAAGACTTTCTGCATAAAAACAAACCAGAAATATGTACTGAGACAGGAGGCCATGCCAAGTGAGTATTATCCAATTCTTGTTGTGGGCCCAGTACTTTTCTTGGACCCAAGTGGTTCAAAATGACTTAGTGCTGACTGCAGGTCACAGTCACAAGATGCAGTTATCCTTGGTTCTATATTACTCCTATACAATGTCATAATCAGGGCCTCAGATAATAAGCAGAGTTAACTGATAAGCACTGATCAATGGCCTTTTAGATGATAGCACCACAGTAAAGAAGTGCAAAGTAAGCACAGGTCTCACCCTAATTACAGATATTTTAAACACAGAATGTAAAGAAAAGAAGATAAGACAAAGTTCATGGGCAAGTGGACTGGGTAAATAAAAGTGTGCACACACACCAATAACAGTTCTCAGGAAACTGAATCCTCCATGTTCTTTTCTGCACCATAACAAAAGAAACACCCATGCATTAAGACAGCACTACCTGCAGTTCCAAGACCATACATGGTACACCTGGTTAAGTGCCATGCCTGTAAAGGGTGTTATATTATTTAAATTGTAACCTCTGTGGAAGGCTCTGTGTTTTTTTTTTTAAATACTGGACGGACGGACAGACGGATGGATGGATGGATGGATGGACAGATGATAGACAGACCGACTGAGCTTGTCAAGAATAGGGATACATTTCCTGTTTTTGCAGCCTGCAAGGCAAGCATTGCTACAAAGTAAACAAAGCCCCCATTTTAGTGCAGAGCTTTAAGAATGCCTTTAAATAACTTCAGAAAAAGAACCAGAACTGAGAATGTATCTCCTCCACTTGCAACATTAAGGGCCAAGGATAATAGTATCTCCAAGTTGTTGTATGAGCAAATATGCAGTATGTCTGTCCTAGAGTAGCCAAATGCATTAGTAACTTTTTGTGAACAGGTCAGCTTTTTAATCATCCAGTTAACTCCCCTCCTATAAAGTACCTGCAATATCAGAGACAGATTATTATATTTTGAAGATGCGATGTGGTATTCTTGGTAGGCCACCAATTGAAAGCTAGTGCTAACATTCACTTCTTCACATATGTTAGGAAAAAAAGTACCTATACCCTCTGGCATGCAAAAACTGCACAATCATTTACCCAAAAGAAAAACACCACTGAATGTTGGAGGATCTTAGATTGTACATAACCTGTTTGTGAATTTAAGATATCCCCCTCTTTCTTGAAAGCACATTTGGGGAAAAATCTAATTTTCCTTTAAAAGAAAATAGGGTATTTTGCAGCTGTTGCTTCCAAACACATTTTGCCACAGCAAAATAATCACAGAGTTCTCTGTGCAAAGAATTATTGCATTTTAAGTGACCCTGAAGAGTCAAAACTTATTTCAGGCACTAGTTCTCCCCCAAGTCCCCCTGCCTGTGTTGCACTACTTTGTTTCAGGTCACCAGACAATACAAGGAGGCCGTCTCAGTGCCTCAACAGTGGGAACTGCACTTCTAGCTCTAACAGTCCAAGAGAAGGCATGTCCTTCTCTTATAATCAAAGTACATGCGCTCCAAGGTTAACACTCACAATGAAGAGGTGAGTTCCTCGTGGTAACCATTTGGATGTTAAATTACTAGAAGTGTACAGAACTGCAAGCTATTTCCATACCTGCCATTCCCACCAGCAATGTTAATTTCAAAAGCTGAGAGTTCAGTTGTGACAATAGATTGTGATAACGCTTTCATGATCACTGATTTTAAAAAAGCCCTCTTGTGGGGCAAAATAGCAGCCATGGGGACTGAAGCAATGAAAATGGTGCTGAATTGGGTAGGACATGGAAATGTGCTCACCTTCCTACCCACATGGCATCCAAGGGCACTCTGTCATCTTCCAAAAACATCATAACACATCACATTTTGAAAAACTGTGACAAAGTGGGAGGTGGGGGAAACAAAGGCAGGATGAACTGAGGGTAATGTCATGTGAATGCTCCTGAAAACATCACTGCAGTAAGGAAGCCAAGGCAGAGCAAGAGAAGACATCCATGTGAGAACAGTTCAAGTTCAAGAAAAAATTCAGCAGAATGTGAGGAAACCTGTGAAGTCAATGATAGGGGAAAATGTCTTGCAGATATTCCGAGGGGGGGGGGAAGTCCCACTCCAATTGTAGTGTAATTGTGCCAAGTGGCATGCTTTCCCAATTTAGGAGGACGCATAAAGAAGTGACAGATAAAAAGGAAAAAGTAACAGAGAAGTCTGAGAAGGTGGCTCAAAAAAGAGGTTACAACCCCCTAAGCCAAAGCTATCCCTTGAACACAGCATGTTTAAGAGTCTTTCACAGCATACATTGTTCTGCATGCCGTCTACAGCTTGCCTTCTCGCACTGCTCTCAAGAGAACACATTGATCTGCTACTAATGCCCCAAGAACTGAGGCCTTAAGGATAATGCATGCAGTCTCGGTCTGTGTTCTATAATAAATTATAAATTAGAGACAACCAAACAACAAGGCTATAAATACGCTGTGAGGTTTCAGTGACATAACAGGAGGCAAGCTGGAGGGGGTTCTGATGTCACTATAAGGCAGAAATGGAAGGAGAACAATGCACAGAACTCAAGAAGGCTTGTTTATAAATAGAACTTGCTGCAGAACAAAGAAAACAGATCAAGGGGAGGGGAAAGAATCTCTCTCTCATCTTAGCTGATACCTTCTCTTGCATCTACTTTCTCCCAACTTCTCCTGTGTGCCTCCCTGCTTTCCACTTTCCCAATGAGTTTTGCTATCAGAACCCTAGAATTTGAAAAGCATCCAGTAAATTTGTGGTTTCCTTCACTTTGAGTCAGCATATTTTACATATAATATATTCTGTGTGAAAATTTGGCTTCTTGTCAAATCTTAACCTCTAAAGTTTAATTTGGCAGAATTCCTTATTCTCCACCCCCTATTAAAACTGAGCCTCAGGACATGAAACTGAAGTGAATGCATAGTCTTCCCCTGTTCATTCCTACTTTCATTTTCCCAATTAGTGAAACTTAGCCGGGGTCAGAGGGTTAAATCCCCCCTCCTTTCTGCACAGCCCCAATCCAAGTGTGTCTATACACACAATAATTTACCATTTTCAAACAGAGCTGTGATCTCCTCCCACTCCCGCTTTTGGCCTCAAAACTGAAGACTTCCTGCTTTCGGAAGTCTTCACTGTGTTGTCCAAATCATGTGGTTTAATAAGCTGTTGTTTGTTTCTTGCAGACAAATTAGGATTTAAGGAAGGGCCATGACTCAATGGTAGAGCATCAGTTTGGCACACAAAAGGTTCTAGGTTCAATCCCTGGCATCTCCAGCTTAAAGGATCAGGTGGTAGGTGATGTGAAAGATATCTACTTAAGACCCTGGAGAGCCACTAGCAGTCTGAGCAGACCAGGGATCCCCAAAGTGGTGCCTGTGGGTGCCTGCAACTCACCGATAGCTTTCCTGGTGCCTGCCAAGAGTTTTTAGAATGTGGATGGGGCCAGGTGGGAGGTTTTGCCCAGTATGGCTTTTGATTGGCCTCTAGAGATTTGAATGAATGTGAAGATTTTTTTAAAAACCAATGCCTTGGCAGTGGCTGCCACCCCAGCACAAAGATCTTCACTGCGTTACTGAATGTAAACACCTGCACCTATTTTGTGGCTGGCTCCACCTCCAGCAGCAGCCATCTTATGACACCCATTTTGTCTCTGTGCCCATCATGCTGTGTCAGAAGTCCAAAGGTGCTTGCAGACTCAAAAAAGTTGTGGCTGCCTGGAATAGACAATAGTGACCTTGACAAACAAATGGTCTGATTTCGTATAACACAGATTCATGTGTGTTCATATATGATTCTGAAACATGGATACGGCAGGAAGCTATAAGAATAAGAATTTTTTTTTTACTCACCTGTCCAGTCTAATTTTTTTCCTAGCACTAGCTTCTTTGTACCTCCTCTCTCCATCCTATTTAAAAGAGAAATACAATGCATAAGTTACATTTTGAAGACCTACACAACATACATAGGAACAAAACATAAGGCCTTTAACCAACAGAATGGTCAAATGTTATCAGCATTCAAGTTCACCCTATGTATTCTCAGGCAACAGAACAAACAAGAGTCTCGTGGCATAAGCCTTTGTTTGGTAGAGGTCACTTCAGATGCAAAAAAACGAAACTTCAGTCAGCAGAATATACGCATATAAAGTAGAAGTACAGATTTGCACAGAAATGTCACAATCTCTCTGACAATCTGTGACTTTCAGATCAGCAACAGAGTATCTTGGTAGACTAAAATGTTTTGCCACAGGTTTCTGAAGGCAGCCATGTACCCAAATACTTTACACACACACACACACCATCCCACGTTATTGCAGAGCTTTTTTGTCTGCAAGACCAAACATTATACCTACAATGGTTTTGTAAGGGAGATTTTTGAACAGGCCCTACACTGATAGAATCTGCCCTTGTGGCCTTAGCAGGATTGATACATCATTTCATGCTTTGCTGGAAGGCAGAATTTTTTTAGGTTTGAGGGTTTACTATATTAAGCCTTTATTCAACCTATCGTCTCCCCATATTCTGGAAACCCTGGCTCTTTTGCTCACTGATAAGGATCCTAAGACCACTTTAGCAATTGTGAAATTTGATGTTTCATTTAATATTGTTGTAATATTTTAATGTTGTAAACCGCCCTGAGCCCACTTGCAGGATAAGTCGGGGTATAAATCTAAAAATTAAATTAAATTTAAATTAAAAAATTAATCCCAGGGGTATCAAACATTTGTTATGAGGGTCAAATCTGACAAAAATAAGACCTTGTCGGGCCGGGCCATGTGTGTACCTATGTAAGATTAGGCAGGAGAGATATAAACTTTAAAAAGGACACAAAAAAACACAATTAAAGATTTTTTTAAAAAAACCATAAAACATGCTTAAAACATTAGCACTTGCTGGTCTTAAAGGTGCTTTCTTTGTATTTCTCCCATGGGATCCAGGGAACTAGGCAGAGGAAGCTCTGACTCTTTCCTTCCTTCCCCAGGGGACCAGAAGGGGGAGAAGCCTCAGCCAATAGAAGGAAAAAAGGCTTGGCTCAGTAGATCTGCTGTGCGATTGAGAAAGCCTGGCAAAGCAAGCTCTGCCTCCTCCCCTTTCTCTCCAAGGAAGGAACCTCAGCCAATGGAGAAAACAGAGGTTTTGCTCTATAGCTGCTGTGCAATTGAGCAAGCCTTACAAAGCAAGCTGTTATGTAGAAGGAAGCAAGAGAGAGGGAGAAGGAAGCAGATGACAGCCAAATGCTCAGGGGGCTGATAGGAGCCCTCCAGGGGCCTGATTCAGCCCCTGAGCCGCAGGTTTAACACCCCTGTTTAGCCCTTGATTATTTATGCATATTTGTACTGCTACTCTCTGATGCAGAAAATTAAACATGTTTAATTTAATTACACGATCAATATGCATTTGTGCCTTGAAATAATGAATTCAATGTTATTAAATATCTTCCTTAAGAGGCTTCCCTAACTTCTGAGCTCACATGAATAACCTTTTCAGGATGGCTCAGAAGAAAAAGTCAATTTTGCTTCAGTCTGTTCTTGACCAAATCCACCCAAGAATACTAATTTCATTCAAGACCATTGCTTTTGGACTCACATGTTGCCACTAGTTACTTACCCCTGGCTCTGGTTTTAGCATTGGCAGAGTGCATGGCTGATCACCTCCATTTAAGACCACAAAGGTCATGAAAGCACTGTTGATATGCCTTCGGCTAACTTCCATTTCATGCCCATAAGCTTCTACGCACACCCCAACCTCCATGCTAGAATTAAGAACATGACTATTTCAGCTGGAATTAAGAACATGATTATTTCAGCTGCAACAGTTGTCCAAATATCAAACATAATACTGTAACAAGCAGGAATAGATTCTAGCCCCAAAGGGAAACTGTTCCAAGGAAACTGAGGAAACTCATTTTAAAGGGCAGCTTTCAAAGTGTCAGATATTTACTCATAGGACACACCATTTCTGACTTTGACTTACTCAAATTTCTGTCCAGTAAAAAGGCCAAATTTTGAAGGTCACTAGGGTACATCTTAAATCCTCTGTCACTCATCTTAGGCAAAGCTCTGCTCCCAAGGCAGACAAAATGCAGCTTTGCACTTGTCCCAGTGAAACATAACCTAATTTGAGACAATAAGAAGGAAAGGTTCCATTGATCTGCCTCCAGATGGCAAAATGGCATACCTGTTCTTGAATGCATTGTTGACAATGGCCTTGAAGAGGAGGCGGTCCCCAACTTGAGATGGTCCTCTAAAATGGAACATTTCAATTGTCTTCAGGGTAGGGTGAGCATGGCACAATCGGCTAGAAGAAAAAGATGATATTGGATTTATATCCCATCCTATACTCTGAATCTCAGAGCGGTCACAATCTCCTTTAGCTTCCCCCACCCCACGCCACAACAGACACCCTGTGAGGTAGGTGGGGCTGAGAGAGCTCTTACAGCAGCTGCCCTTTCAAAGACAACTCCTATGAGAGCTATGGCTGACCCAAGGCCATTCCAGCAGCTGCAAATGAAGAAGTGGGGAATCAAACCTGGTTCTCCCAGATAAGAGCTGCGCACTTAACCACTACATGAAACTGGCTCTTAAGGAAGGAAATAGAAGCAAGCGTATTTGGTATTCAAAGAGTTACAGAGTTTTCCCTCCAGAACAGAAGATTTGGACAGCATTGCCAGTTAGAAACAGGTTCTGATCTACTACAAGATATCAGATTGCTTCACCACATACACCATGACACTGCAAGAGTCAAGCATAGAGAATCAAATCTACTCAGAATTCCTCAGGCCTGTGACATGGAAAAGTATTTGTTTGTTAATATTGTTAAATAATACATAAGTTTGTATTGCTACATAACAAAACAACCAATTAAAATTATTGGGGGAGTTGAATTCCTCAGGCCTGTTACTATAGAAAAATACCATAAGGACACTAGCAGTTCCTACCAATAAGCGAATGTTGGGAGGCTGTGAAACACCCATTTAACTCTTCTCCACAGATTTACAAACCAAAACCCAGAACAGCCAGAATTAATGAAGACACAGTGGTACCTGAAGGATAACAGCCCATTTATCTCTTGCAATAAAACCAATGTCAATCTTTGGCACCATTTAAGGCCTTGGATAAAACACTTCCAGAATGGAGGCTGCCACTGATGAAACAAACTGTCTCTAGTGAAGAGACACAGCAACCCTGCTTATTTATGGGAAGTCTGCAAAGAGCATATGCACCAGCTTTACACATTGACTGATAGGGGATGCATTTTTGCAGCAGCCAGGGGACACCAGAGTGCTGGTTTTAGCAAAGTGGCAACATGCAAAATATAGTTCTGACTACAGAAAAGGAGATGTCCTCTAAGAAGGACCATTTCCCTTCACCCTGGCTGAGTGGTTTCAAAAAGTCCTCCATCTTGTAGAACAATTTAAAAAGAGCTCTTTGTTATCTTTACAGTCTACCAAACAGTTTGGATGCCTCACTGCATGCCAGCCTACCCTTTAACACTAAACTCTCTGATTCCAACTGGCTACAATACAAATTGGGATAGAGGGGCATATAGCCACAGGTACATATATTAAAGGAAAAATTATAAAGAAACTCAGCAGGTACAAGTGAACCCCAGTTTTAAGGAGGGAAACAATATAACAGCCTGGTGAGTTAAGGACCTGAATAAAGAGGAGGTAACTGCTACCTCTTTGTTAATTAAAGCTAAGCCAGAGGCACAGGATGGTACATCCTGACGAGGCAGTTCTGTAACATAGTTCTGCCATAACAATTAGGCCTCAATAACTGCAGCTAAAACAAGACTATGGGGCAAACTGGAAATCTAGAATCTCCCAGTGATTTCTCAAAAGGTTATTTCAGGCACAAAACAGTCCCAGTTTTGAATTTTATTTATTCATATATTTTCATTATTTATAGTCCGCCTTTCTCACAGGGACTCAAGGCTGATTACACACAGTGAGTCAGTATGATCAACAAACATTGTTTTGGCAACAGCTCATAGTAAGCCAGTACAATCAACAAAATGGGACATTCAATAATCAATGCATTTGGATTTCAGACATCTGGAACCACCAGAAAGACATGAAGCACAGCATAAGTATGTACTTGATACATTAAGCAGTACAGAAATAATATAAATAGGATCCTATTTACAACAAGCTATACACAGCGGTACAGACCACAGTCCCAAAGCATTTATCCAAGCTAGTTTGTAAAACCATTTTATGCAGTGCAACCCTATCACCTGCACAGAAAAGCCCTCTTGAATAGCTAAAGTTTGCATAGTTTGTGGAAAGCCAGGAGACTGGGAGCTTTCCTGACCTCCTTGGGCAGGCCATTCCACAAGGCAGGAGCCACAGCAAAGAAAGCACAGGTACAGGCAGTTGTTGATTTTGCCCATTTGTAGGCTGGCACCTGCAGAAGCTCTTGCTGAATTGAACAAAGTTGTCATGCAGAACTTAGGGAGAGAGGTGGCCTCACAAGTAAGAGAGGCCAAGGCCATGATCAGCTTTGTATGTGATAGCCAACACCTTAAACTGAACCCAGTAACAGATGGGCAGTCAGTGGAGCATCGCAACTCTTGGTGTCTGCCTCTTTATTTATGACTGGGGGGGGGGGGCAACATGGCTCCTCCACCCATGGAGCCGACCGGTACCTGTAGGTGGGGGCTGCCTTTGCCCCACCAGAAGGAGGCAGCTGTGATGCAGGACACAAGGATCCCAGCACCAGGTAAGCGAGGGGAGGAAGAGGCAGTGAGGTATATATACTTGGCTCCACCTTTTGCTTCCCCTCTTCCTGCCTCATGTTTGGCCCACCCTCCCACACTGTATAATGTGTAGGCTGTGCTGATCACCGCTTTTGGGGCTGAGGAGGAATTTTTCATGACCTCCTGTGACTGGCTTGGCAGGGTGGTGTGTTTTTTTGCCTATCTTACACTGCCTGTGGTGGAATTCTGTAATGGAGCTGGTGGAGCCTGGTTGGTAGTTAGACGTCACTGATTAGTGGGGGCAGATTGGTGAAAAAAGGTAAAGCAGACATGGTGAGCAACAGAGAAAGCCTACCTGGTGTAAGGGGGAAAAGGATCTTCAGGACCTGCTTGCGGGCTTTGTGGCCTGGGAAGGCTGGGCCTTTGAAGACCAACTGCCTGTGGCCAGATTCCATGGCTCTCATCCAGGGCATGGGGTGCTTGCCCAGCACAAGGCAAAGGGGCTGTCAGAGGACCAATGCCTGCCTTGCCTGAAGGCCACAGCTTGATTATGTCCTTGCTGCAGTAATTGTAGATAAATAATAAAGTGGCCATTAGTTAATCCCAACTCTTGGTGTCTGCCTCTTTATTTATGACTGGGGGTGGGGCAAAGCTGGATCCAATATGACCCCAAGACTTTTAACAGTCAAAAGACACCTCCATCAAGAGTGGGAGGAACAATGTCCTTCAAGACCTGCTCCTTCCCAACCAGTGCTTTTCTTTTCAGTGTTTCGTTTCAATTTGTTATCCTTCAGCCAGTTAACCAGAACTGTAAATAAGCCAGCTACGAGGCTAGCCCAGTGTTTGTTTCAGGTCACAAGAAAAAGGGAAAGAATCTCTGCATATGATCTCTGCTGTCACACAATGGCCAGCATAGTTGCTATGCTTTGCTGTAGATTCAGAAAGTCTAGAGCTACTTGTTAATGTATTTGTAGTAAATACCTTTACCCTTGGGAGCTTTAATGCCATAAAAACTTTAGGGGTTGATGTTAGCTGCTCATCTTGCATTGGGTGATACTTTGACATTTTCTGGAGCAGCTACCCTTAGATAAGTCAAGCAGGGGTTGAGGGGCAAGGCTTTCATACAGCTGTAATCTCCTTGCAGGGATTTCAAAGTGCAGTTTCAAAGCTGCATTCTGTGAAAATTCTTCCAATTGCCACATATATACAATGGAACAGGAGTCCTTCTGGGTAAAGAGTTGAGCAGACACCTCTTTAAATGCAGAACCGCATTTTACATGCAATCATTTATAAAATGGTTTGAATAGAATTTTAGCAACAGTGCACAAGTGAGAGATATTAAACATTCTCCCTGTCTGCAGCTTGTTATAATCTCCCCATGGATTTCTCCCATCTGGACTGATCTCAGAACCCAGATGAAGGGAGTTATAACCAAGGTCAGAAATCAGGTTAGCAACTGGACTCCATCAGACACCCCCTGATGTACAATTAAGACAGACCCGCATCTAAGGATCTGACACTGTCATGTCTAGTTTGGCCCTCAGACAATCAAAAGTCAGAAAGCAACCCACCTTGCTGCTATTGTGGCCACATTTTCCATCCAGGCCATGATCTGTCCTCCAAATGTGTTTCCCTGATGATTGGCATGTGGAGGCAGAATTAGTTCCACACTCTCCACTCTGGTCTTTTCAGCAGGCACCACAGTGTTGCACTCTCTGTTCTTGCCCTCTATCAAACAACCACAGTGTTTTTTATCAGCAAGATGTATGAAAACGTACAAACATCTCAGGATGAAAACTTGTACAAGCACAAAGGACTACTAAGCTTAGAAATTTCCTAGCCCACTTCTCTTGCATTTGCTGGAAATCTAAGTGGTTTGGCACAGGAGAAGTCAGGATCTGCTATAGGCAGTATTAAACAGTGCCGTTGTATCAAGCATACAGGAGACATGGAGCATCAGCATTTGTGGTAAAACATAATGTGCTCAAATAAATACAATAGCAGGGCAGGTGTTGGGGAACAGGGAGCCAGCAATACCACGTCCTTAACACCATGCCTCTCAAGCAATCTATTATGATAGCAGCAGAATGATAAATAATGTAGCAGAAACATATAAAATAGCATAAAAACAAGCAACTCAATTTCCTAGTAACAGCAATATAGACAGATGATAGATGATGGAGAGAGAGAGAGATCCATAAGGTCAAGAGGACAGAAGTGAAGAAGGACAAGGAGGTGAAATCATTCCTCCTTTCTTTCCTAGAAGCACAGGTTCACTGAGGACAGGAGTCCATTTCATCCCCTTGTCCTTCTCACTCTAGCTTCTCCAACCTCCTGGCTAGTCATCCACATGGATCCTACAACCTCAGGAATGACCCTTCTGGAGGGTGGGACTACAAGAAAGAACAGACAAATATGGGAGAACTCTGTGCACCTTCTGCAAATGGAAGGTTGGATACATGCCCATGTGCCTGGCTCATGATGAACACATGCACGGTTCTGTGCTCTAGATAAATGCTGAGGACAATACTGTCTGGATGGAAGATTATGAGGCACCAGTCCAATGTTAGCAGCTGTACAGAGTTTGAATATATACAATGTAATATATATATACAACTTGTATAGGTGCGGTGTGTTATACCTACATAAATATTTCATAGAATCATAGAGTTAGAAGGAACTCCAGAGTCATCTAGCCCAACCCCCTGCACAATGCAGTAAATTCAAAAGTACCTCCCACACACACTGAATGACACCTGCTCCATGCCCAGAAGTCTCCTTCTAGCATGGTTGTGCTGTAAAGTGCATACATATGAATTTTATCTTTCTGTGTAAAGAAAGTATTAAGAATTTTAATAAAAACATGTGTCTAATATTTGCTCATATCTTGTGGCTCTCAAACATCTGACATTTATTCTATGTGGCTCTTACATTAAGCAAGTTCGGCCACCCCTGTCCTAGATCCTTCTCACATATACTACTGCCAAACCAAGTCTCCCCATCCCATAATTATGCATTGGATTTTTCCTACCTAAATGCAGAACTTTACATGTATCCTCATTAACATTCATATAATTTGTTTTATCCCCGTTTTCCAGCCTGTTAAGATTATCCTGCATCCTGACTCTGTCTTCTACATATTTGCTACTCCTCCCAATTTAGTATAATCTGCAGATTTAATAAGAATTCCCGCTATTCCTTTCTTAGAGAGCCCTGTGGTGCAGAGTGGTAAAGCTGCAGTACTGCAATCGGAGCCCTCTGCTCATGACCTGAGTTCGATTCCAGTGGAAGCTGGTTCAGGTAGCTGGCTCGAGGTTGACTCAGCCTTCCATCCTTCCGAGGTCGGTAAAATGAGTACCCAGTTTGCTGGGGGGAAAGTGTAACGACCGGGGAAGGCAATGGCAAACCACCCCGTAAAAAGCTCTGCTGTGAAAACATGAAAGCAGCGTCACCCCAGAGTCGAAAACGACTGGTGCTTGCACAGGGGACCTTTCCCTTCCTTTTCCTATTCCTTCATTCAAATCATTTATAAAGTTACCAACCAAAACAGGTCTCAGGACAGATCCTTGAGGCATGCCAGTTGTCATTCCTATCCAAGAGGATGAAGAACCATTAACAAGGACTCTTTGGGTGTGATCTGTCAACCAGTTTGTCACGGCTGGGGCCGGGTCAGGCAAAGTCCAGGGGCAGTCCGAGGTCTGTAGCCAGTAAGCAGGAGGGTCCGAGGCGCCAAATCCGAATCACTGTACAAATATCGCACGTCCGAGGTCCAGAAGCCGAGGTCAGGGAGTCCAGAAGTCACAAGCCAAAGTCAGGGAGTCCAGAAACCAAAGTCAAGCCAGAGTGGCTGCTAGAACGTCAGGGAGATGACTAGTTGCTTCCACAAAGCCTCCTCCCCAAGCCTACAGCTATATAGCCCTCTGCTGGCTGTTGCCCATTTGGGCTAATTGCTGGCTCAGGGAGGCAGCCAGGATCCTGTTACAACTCAAGCATCCTTGCTCTTAGAAGGGCCAGAATCCTCTCAAAACTCAGGGAGCGTCTTGCTTGTGAGCGTGCCGCCCTCCTCCGATCCCTGAGGTCCTGACGGAGGCGGTCACGCACACGCGCTACCCGAGAGGGCGAGGCAGGGGGGCTGGGATCTTCTCCAGCAGGAGGCAGGGGCACTGGTGCAGGTGGCAGGGGCACAGTTTCTTCTGCAGGCTCAACTTCCTCTGCAGGGTCCCCAGCACCCATGACACTATCCCCCCCCAGGGCCCCCCTCCGTCGAGGGGCCTGGGAGGTCGGGGTGGTCATTGTGGAACCGTTGCACCAAGTCCGGGGCATGAAGATTGTCCACGGGCTCCCAAGACCGGTCCTCTGGGCCGTATCCCTCCCAGTCCACAAGGTACTGGAGGCTTCCACGATGGTACCGGGAGTCCAGGATCTGGCGCACCTCGTATTCTTCTTCATCATCCACCAACACTGGTGGTGGTGGCGGTGGGCAAGGAGGCCGAGCTGGGTCAGGGAGTGCAGCTGGAACAAGGAGGGAGCGATGAAACACGGGGTGAATGCGGAGGTGGGGTGGCAACTGGAGCCTGAAGGTGACGGGGTTTATTTGTTCTATGACGGGGTAGGGTCCAATGAACCGCTTATCCAGCTTGTGAGACCGACCAGGCCGGCGCAGGTAGCGAGTTGAGAGCCACACCTGATCCCCTGGCTAGATCGGGGGGCCTTCTTGCCTCTTCCGGTCCGCAGCCAGTTTGTAGGCTTCCTTGGCCCGCTGTAGCTGCTCTCAGAGCAAGTCTTGGCTGGCGCGGAGTTCTTGCAGGTAGGCATCGACGGCGGGGACATTCGTGGGTGGCAGGATCGCCGGGAAGAACCGAGGGTAGTACCCGTAGGTTGCAGCAAACGGGGTCATTTGGGTGGAGGAATGGACCGCGTTGTTGTATGCAAACTCAGCTAGAGGCAACAGAGTGGTCCAGTCATCCTGCTGGTAGCAGGTGTAACAGCGGAGATATTGCTCTAGCGTGGCATTGGTGCGCTCTGTCTGACCATCTGTCTGTGGGTGGTAGGCTGAGGACAGGTGCACTCGAGTCTCCAGGCTGGAATGGAGGGCTTGCCAGAACCGAGAGGAGAACTGGGGGCCCCGGTCTGAGATCAGGTGGGCTGGGAGTCCGTGCAGATGAAAGATGTGTTGCAGGTAGAGCTGGGCTGTCTCCTGAGCTGTGGGAAGTTTCGGGCACAGAATGAAGTGGGCCATCTTGGTAAATAGGTCGACGACCACCAAGATGCAAGTCTGACCCTTGGATTGTGGAAGTTCCGTAATGAAGTCCATCGAGATGGTATCCCAGGGTCCTGAGGGTGTGGGCAAGGGCTGTAACAACCCCGAGGGTTTGGCCGGGACGTCTTTGGCCCATCGGCAGACGTCACAGGAGCTGACATAATGGGCAACATCGGAGCGAACTCGTGGCCACCAGAATTCTCGCGTCAGCAAGTGGGTGGTCTTATGCTGTCCAAAGTGCCCGGCGGGTAACGAGTCGTGGGTCAGGCGTAGCACTTCTGCCCGCAAGGGCCCGGGCGGGACATAGAGGCGTTTGCGGTGTAGCAAGAGGCCGCCTCGAGTCGTGAACTCGCCTGCCGAGTCATCTTGGAATGCCTGGAGGTGTTGCTGGACCCAGGGATCGTTGGCCTGGCTAGCACGAATGTCCTCCACGAGTGTGGGTGAAGTGGAGGTGGCTGCAAACACTGAGGGTGGCAGGATGGGAGCAGCGGGTGCGGTCTCAGTTGAAGCAGGGGCGTATTCCGGTTTCCGGGACAGCGCGTCTGCTTTCCGGTTCTGGGTATGGGGGATGTCGGAGATCCGGAAGTCAAAGCGGGAGAAGAAGAGGGACCACCAGATCTGGCGCTGGTTGAGACGGCGGGTGGTCTGGAGGTGCTCTAAGTTCTGGTGGTCAGTGAGCACTTGAACAGGGTGGCGAGCCCCTTCGAGGTAATGCCTCCAAACCTCAAAAGCCGCCTTGATCGCGAGCAATTCCCTCTCCCAGATGGTATAGTTCCTCTCCGCAGCAGTAAGCTGGCGCGAGTAATAGGCGCAGGGCTGGAGTGGCTGAGACGGCCCCTCGCGCTGGGACAGCACTGCTCCCAGGGCCACGTTGGAGGCATCAGCTTCCACCGTAAAGGGAAGCTGGGGGTCAGTGTATCTCAGGAGTGGCCCGGTGGCAAAGCAGGTCTTCAGGGTGGAGAAGGCGTTATCGGCCTCTGGGGACCAGCGGAAGGGTTCTTTGGGGCGGAGTAGTTGAGTCAGGGGTGTTGTCAGGGATGCATAGGCCAGGATGAATTGCCGATAGTAGTTGGTAAAACCAAGGAATCGCTGCAGGTCTTTGCGATTCTGAGGAGCCTGCCAGGTCAGGACCGCTTCCACTTTTTTTGGGTCCATGAGGATCCCCTGCAATGACACAATGTGACCGAGGAACTCGACAGAGCGCAGGTCGAAGTCGCACTTCTCCAGCTTGGCGTAGAGGCCATGGGGTTGTAGGCGCTGCAGGACCTAGCGGACGTGCTCGCCGTGCTGGGCAGGATCGAGGGAGTAAATTAGGAGGTCATCTAGGTATATGATTGCGAAGCGGTCGAGCAGGTCCCGGAAGATGTCATTCATGAACCTCTGGAAGACAGCAGGGGCGTTGGTCAATCCGAAGGGCATCACCAGGTACTCGTACTGCCCGTATCGGGTCCCAAATGTGGTCTTCCACTCGTCTCCGGGCCGTATGCGCACCAAATTGTACGCTCCACGGAGGTCCAGCTTGGTGTAGATTTGGGCCCCCTTTAAGTGATTCAAGAGTTCAGGGATCAGTGGTAGAGGGTACCGGTCGCGGATGGTGATCTTGTTCAGGGCCCGGTAATCATTGCACAGCCAGAGCTCCCCACTTTTCTTCTTCACGAAGAAGACTGGAGCAGACAGGGGAGAGGTCGAGGGTCGGATGAATCCGCGTTTCAGGTTCTTGTCCAGGAAGTCTCTTAGAGCTGCCAACTCAGGCTTCGACATAGGGTACAGACGCCCCACCGGGAGTGGTGACCCAGGTACCAAGTCATAGGGCCGGTGAGGGGGAAGCTGATCCGCTCCTGTCTCTTCGAAGACATCGGCGAAATCCGCATACTTCTGAGGGAGCTGAGGACCACCACTCGGGATGCCGGCTGCTAGAGTGGTGGGGGGAGTCAGATGAGGACATGGGTCTCGGAAACATAGTTCCTGCTGGGCCCAGTCCACGATGGGGTTGTGCAGCTGCAGCCAGGAAAGGCCCAGAATCAGCGGGAAGCGAGGCAAGCGGGCGACATTAAACTGCAGCTGTTCTTGGTGCTGCTGGACGTGGAAGGTGATGGGGCAGGTCTCCTGGGTGACGGGCCCAGAACAGAGGAGGCGCCCGTCAATAGCCTCCACCAGCGTCGCAATCTCTTTTGTCTGCACCGGGATCTGGTGCTGCTTTACGAAGGCGGCATCTATGAAACAGTGGGCCGCTCCCGAGTCCAGCATGGCATACACGAATAGCCAGCGTTCGTCAGGCAGATGGAGTTTGACTGTTAGCAGGAACGGCCCCGGCGTATCAGCCCGCTGTTCGGAGGACCCAGCTAGTCGCCCCAGGCTGGGGGGTCCACTTACGCCTGGGGCTGACCTTTTGGCGGCGGTGGCAGCGAAGGTCCGGGTATCCAATGCTTAGCAGGGCAGCCAGAGGCATAGTGGCCTGCCGTGCCGCAGTAGAGGCACAGATTCTGCGTGCGGCGTCTGGTCTTTTCCTCTGGGGTCAGGCGGGGTCGAGCAGCTCCAAGCCGCATAGGCTCATCCTCGGTGCTGGTACTAGCTGGGGATGGGCGAGGAGCCGAGTGGCACGGCGCAGGGAGCTGGCACCCTCTGGTCTTGGCTGGGCGGCGATTTTCCAGGCGGCCATCGATGCGGAGGCAGAGGGTGATAAGTTCTTGGAGCGTGGGTGGTTGCTCTACCCTGGCCAGTTCATCCAGGACTTCCTCTGCCAACCCCTCGGTAAACTGGTCCATCTGGGCAGCCTCATTCCACGCCAAGTCTTGGACCAGGAGCTTGAATTCGGTGGCATATTGAGCCACCAAGGAGTTGCCTTGTTTCAGCGCCCTGATCTTCCGGTTGGCTGTGGCTGCTTGGACTGGGTTTGAGAAGGCGGCAGACAGGTGGCCCTCAAACCCCTGGTAATCAGTCAGTAGGGGAGAGGACGCAACCAGCAACGGTGTGGCCCATTTGGCCGCCTGCCCCTTTAACAGACTGATGATGAAACACACCTTTGTTTTGTCATCGAGGAAGTCCCGTGCTCTCAGTTCGAAATACAGCCGACATTGTGCTAGGAAAGCAGAAAATTCTTCCATGGCACCCCCAAATCTGTCAGGTGGGGGAACTGGGCACTTGGCTGGAGCACTGGCCGCAGGTTGTTGCTGCAAGTGCACCACTGCCTGCGTTAGCTGCTGTACCTGGGCTTGGAGCGCAGCCAGTAGTCCTGTGGTTTCACTTGCTTCAGCATCCATCCTGTGGAGTGGGTGTTTGTTGGTGGAAGCAATCTGTCACGGCTGGGGCTGGGTCAGGCAAAGTCCAGGGGCAGTCCGAGGTCTGTAGCCAGTAAGCAGGAGGGTCCGAGGCGCCAAATCCGAATCACTGTACAAGTATCGCAGGTCCGAGGTCCAGAAGCTGAGGTCAGGGAGTCCAGAAGTCACAAGCCAAAGTCAGGGAGTCCAGAAACCAAAGTCAAGCCAGAGTGGCTCCTAGAACGTCAGGGAGATGACTAGTTGCTTCCACAAAGCCTCCTCCCAAAGCCTACAGCTATATAGCCCTCTGCTGGCTGTTGCCCATTTGGGCTAATTGCTGGCTCAGAGAGGCAGCCAGGATCCTGTTACAACTCAAGCATCCTTGCTCTTAGAAGGGCCAGAATCCTCTCAAAACTCAGGGCTCAGGGAGCATCTTGCTTGTGAGCGTGCCGCCCTCCTCCGATCCCTGAGGTCCTAATGGAGGCGGTCACGCACATGCGCCACCCGAGAGGGCGAGGCAGGGGGGCTGGGATCTTCTCCAGCAGGAGGCAGGGGCACTGGTGCAGGTGGCAGGGGCACAGTTTCTTCTGCAGGCTCAACTTCCTCTGCAGGGTCCCCAGCACCCATGACACAGTTACAGATCCACCTAACAGTAATAAGATCCAGACCACATTTTACCAATTTGTCAACAAGAATATTATGTGGAACCTTATCAAAAGCCTTAATAAAACCAAGATAAACTACGTCTACAGCATTCAACTGATCCAGCAAGGTAATAACTTCCTTAACAAACAGAGATAAGGTTAGTCTGACATGACTTGTTCTTGAGAAACCCATGCTGGCTCTTAGCAATTACAGCCGTTTTTTCTAAATACTCAAGAACTGACTGTTCGCTGATTTGTTCTAAAACTCTTCCCAGTATAAATGTCAATCTGATGGGTCGGTAGTTATGTGGATCCTCCTTTTCCCCCTTCTTGATGATGGGGACAATATTTCTTGCTTCCAATCTTCTGACACCTCACCTGTTCTCCAAGAATTTTCAAAAACAATGACAGAGGCTCAAAAATTACATTCACAAGTTCTTTTAGTACCCTTGGATGCAGCTCATCTGGCCCTGAGAACTTAGCTTAATTTAAAGAAACTAGATGTTTATGTACTACACCTATGCCAGTCCTAGGCTGCAACACCCTTTCCTCATCATGTGTTGTGTTTCTGCCATGTTGAGTGCCTTTTCCCTCACAAGAGAGGACTGAGGAAAAATAGGAATTGAACAGAAAAATTGAGGAAAAGTAGGAATTAAATTTCATTCCCTGTTTAGTCATGGGAACCCTGCCATTAAATAGACTATTGTGTACTTCAGATGTTCAGATACAGAGGTAAACTGTCTTCTGGATGTACTACAGTTGTCTATTCCTATTTGATACTCATTAACTATTTGATACTCATTGATACTCATTCAGCCCAAGCTGAATCAATGTACTGAACAACCTCCACCTTTAAACAAAAGTACCACAAAAGAGCCTCTGGGTTACTCTACCAGATTGCACAGGGCTGTTAGTGAGAAGGTCTTTGATTGTGTCTGTGTGGGCCAGTCGCATCCGGCGGCGTTCAGCAGCAATGCTGTACTCAATCTTTTCCTCCTCCGTTTGAGGAACCAGGGGCTTTAACTTGATCTAAGCACGAGGAAAGAAAGCATTCAATATATCTGTTAGTTTTTGCCAGTTGGGCGAATCCAGAACTGACCTTCCCTCCCTCTGGTTCAAATGAAAGTTCTTCAGTGTCTACACTGCTGTTGATCATATAATGTAAAAACTTCAGGACTTAACTGCATGATTACCCAAAGCAATCCCCAACCACATTTTCTGCATTGCAGTTTTTGTGCAGATATACTTTTCCTCTGCCAGTACAATTCTAGCAGAAGCACAAGACATAAACTGTTCTGGCATGAAACACTACACAATACATGGAATACAATACATGAACACTTTGGGGTGAAAACAGAGAAACTCTTACAGAGGTGTAAGCAAAGGTAGAAAGGCTCAATGCCTATTTTGCCTCAGACCAAGTCCAGAGTAGCAGTTGCTCCACCCCTGGGGCTTCTGCTTTCCCTGGATCAAGCAATCAGTTCCCCACCAGTTGCTGCATGGTCGCATTTTGACCCATGGCTTCCACCAATTTCCTCCACATCTTCTTGATCTCTAAAAACCAAGATCAGGAAGATGTGGGGGAATCTGGAGGAAGCCCCAGGACAAAATGAGACTGCATAACAATTGGTGTAGAATTGATCATTTGATCCAGGGAAAGCAGACGCCCAGAGGTGGAGCAACTGCTACTGAGGAATCAATATCACTCTTGGGATCACTGCTGTGCAAGATTCAGATAAGAACATAAGAGAAGCCATGTTAGATCACGCCAATGGCCCGTCCAGTCCAACACTCTGTGTCACATAGTGGCAAAATTTATACACACACACACACACACACACACACACACTGTGGCTAATAGCCACTGATGGACCTCTGCTCCATATTTTTATCTAAACCCCTCTTGAAGCTGGCTATGCTTGTGGCCGCCACCACCTCCTGTGGCAGTGAATTCCACAAGTTAATCACCCTTTGGGTGAAGAAGTACTTCCGTTTATCCGTTTTAACCTGTCTGCTCAGCAATTTCATCGAATGCCCACGAGTTCTTGTATTGTGAGAAAGGGAGAAAAGTACTTCTTTCTCTACTTTCTCCATCCCATGCATTATCTTGTAAACCTCTATCATGTCACCGCGCAGTCGACGTTTCTCCAAGCTAAAGAGTCCCAAGCGTTTCAACCTTTCTTCATAGGGAAAGTGTTCCAGCCCTTTAATCATTATAGTTGCCCTTCTCTGGACTTTCTCCAATGCTATAATATCCTTTTTGAGGTACGGCGACCAGAACTGAAGACAGTACTCCAAATGAGACAGCACGATTGATTTATACAGGGGCATTATGATACTGGCTGATTTGTTTTCAATTCCCTTCCTAATAATTCCCAGCATGGCGTTGGCCTTTTTTATTGCAAACGCACACTGTCTTGACATTTTCAGTGAGTTATCTACCATGACCCCAAGATCTCTCTCTTGGTCAGTCTCTGCCAGTTCACATCCCATCAACTTGTATTTGTAGCTGGGATTCTTGGCCCCAATGTGCATTACTTTGCACTTGGCCACATTGAACTGCATCTGCCACATCGACGCCCGCTCACCCAGCCTCAACAGATCCCTTTGGAGTTCCTCACAATCCTCTCTGGTTCCCACCACCCTGAACAATTTAGTGTCATCTGCAAACTTGGCCACTTCACTGCTCACTCCCAACTCTAAATCATTTATGAACAAGTTAAAGAGCATGGGACCCAGTACCGAGTCCTGCGGCACCCCACTGCTTACCATCTTCCACTGCGAAGACTACCCATTTATACTCACTCTCTGCTTCCTATTACTCAGCCAGTTTTTGATCCACAAGAAGACCTGTCCTTTTACTCCATGGCCGTTTTCGCACTAGCGTTTACTCCGGCGTAGCACCCCATTTACCTCCGGATCTTTTCCTGGTTTTCGCACCTGTTGCTCCGGCGCTGCGTCTTGCTCCGGTGCTGCAGGGGTTTCACGCCGGAGTATCTAGATCCACCTCCTTCCGGAGTTTTTGAAAACCTCCGGATCCACACCGGATCCACTCCTCGGAGTTTGCTGTGGGAAATCCATCCACGCTGGATCGACTGCTTTGTGGGCGTCACCCTCTCCCTTTCCGTCCTCCCACCCCATCCACCCCCTTGGCCAATCATCAGCCGTTCGCGGCGCTTCCCAAAAGTGCCCGCACGGCCATTTTTTTTTAAACTTCATCTTTCTTGCGTAATAGCGATATTTCGAAATTAACAAATAGAAAAAAAAACCCTCCTGAAGCGGCGGGTATGTGAGGTTGCGTTTCCGCTGTTGCGTTATTTCGCAACTTCGAAATTGCATTATACATTATACATTGTTGGGGGGGGGGGGAAATCTAGTGCCGGTGTGGGCCAAAGCGTTCATGTGTGTGTGTTTTAAAAAGGCAATGCCTCCCTCAGCTGTGCCACCAGCATTTCTGGACCTGCACAAAATCGCCATGTATAAAATGGGAAGTTGGAGTCCTGCATTCTCCTCCCTGGCTACATTCCGCTCGGTTAGAAAACAGACGCGAGCTCGCTCTTCACACGCGCCACAGAAGGGGAAGGAGAGAATGGGGCGGGGGGGGAGCTCTGGCAGCAGGAGTCAGTCAGGTCCCCGTTGCAGCTGCAAGTGCCAGCCGGGGAGGGGGAAGAGCGCGGAGGAAATGCCAGCTTCGCCACCCGAGAGGGATCGAGGCTGGGAAGGGAAGAAGCTGCCACACACACACACACAAAAACCCCTCCATTTCTCTCTCTTCGTTATTGTGATATTTCGCAACTCCGGAAAATAGACGCAAGGTCGCTCTTCACACACGCCACAGAAGGGGAAGGAGAGAATGGGGCGGGGGGGGGAGCTCTGGCAGCAGGAGTCAGTCAGGTCCCTGTTGCGGCTGCAAGCGCCAGCCGGGGAGGGGGAAGAGCGCGGAGGAAATCCCAGCTTCACCACCCGGGAGGGAGCGAGGCTGGGAAAGGAAGAAGCTGCCACATACACACACACACACACACACACAACTCTGGAATTTGTGTTGGGGGGGGGAATCTAGTGCTGGGATTCTCCACTGTGAATGCTTCTGTTAATACATAAAGGGCTGTGGAGAATACTACAGCTGCAGCCACTCCATAAGCAGAAGCGGCACACGTGATGCGGTTTACGTTGTTACGTTGTTACGCAATTAGACTTGCGCTTAAAAAAAAAATGATTGACAGGGCATCGAACTCAAGTCGATGCTAGTGCAAACGATTTGAGCCGGGGCTTCATGGAAAGCGACTCCACTAAAGAGGCAATGTGCGAAAACGAGGAAAATGATCCGGACATAATTGCGCCGAGGAATAAGGGGAGCAAACGCTAAGTGCGAAAACGACCCATGACTCTCAAGCTTTCTAAGGAGCCTTTGATGAGGAACTTTATCAAAAGCTTTCTGGAAGTCAAGGTAAACAACATCTATCGGGTCTCCTTTGTCCACATGTTTGTTCACCCCCTCAAAGAAATGTAACAGATTAGTGAGGCAAGATCTTCCCTTACAGAACCCATGCTGAGTCTTCCTTAATAACCCGTGTTCATCAATGTGCCTACTCATTCTGTCCTTGATAATGCTTTCTACCAACTTTCCCGGTATTGAAGTCAGACTGACTGGCCTGTAATTTCCCGGATCTCCTCTGGAACCCTTTTTAAAGATGGGAGTGACATTTGCTACCTTTCAGTCCTCTGGAACAGAGGCAGATTTCAATGAAAGATTACAGATTTTTGTTAGAAGATCCACGAGTTCAACTTTGAGTTCTTTCAGAACTCTCGGATGTATGCCATCCGGACCCGGTGACATTAGTTTTTAATTTGTCCATCAGTTGTAGGACCTCCTCTTTTGTCACCTCAATCTGACTCAGGTCTTTCAACAACCCTTCCAAAATTAGTGGTTCTGGGGTGGGCAAAAAGTTTTCATCTCCCACAGTGAAGACGGAGGCAAAAAATTCATTCAGCTTCTCAGCCATTTCCCTATCCTCCTTCAGTAATACTTTTATCCCATGGTCATCCAAGGGCCCCAACTGCCTCCCTGGCTGGTTTCCTACTTCTTTGAAGAAATTTTTATTGTTGGTCTTTATGTTTTTTGCAATATGCTCCTCATAGTCCCTTTTTGCCTGCCTGATCACAGTCTTGCATTTGATTTGCCACAGCCTGTGTTCCCTTTTACTAATCTCACTTGGACTGGTTTTCCACCGCTTAAAGGAGTCCTTCTTACCTTTTACAGCTTCCATTACTTTGTTTGTTAACCATGCAGGCCTTTTCTTATGCCTGTTTGTGCCTTTCCTAACTTGTAGTATGTATTTTATCTGAGCTTCTAGGATTATAGATTTAAATAGTCTCCAAGCTTCCCCAAGGGTTTTGACCGTATTTACCTTTCCTTTCAGTTTCCTCCTCACATGCCTCCTCATCTCAGTGAATTTACCCCTTCTAAAGTTAAATGTGGTTGTGGTGGTCTTTTTGGGCAACTCCCTATTTATACAAACGGTGAAATCAATAACATTATGGTCACTGCTCCCAAGTGGCGCAATCACTTTTACATCTCTCACCAAGTCTTGGGCATTACTTAGGACCAAATCCAGGATCGCCCCACCCCTGGTAGGTTCTGAGACCATCTGCTCCATAGCACAGTCATTGAGAGCATCAAGAAACTCAACCTCTTTCTCTTGACCAGAACACATATTGACCCAATCAATCTGCGGGTAGTTAAAATTACCTATTACGACACAGTTTTTACGTTTAGCCACTATCTTTAAGCCTTCCATCATATTATAATCATCCTCTCTCTTTTGATTTGGTGGGCGATAACAAACTCCCATAGTTAAATTTCCTTTTGGGCCCTCTATTTCAACCCAAAGCATTTCTAGAAGGGAATCTAATTCTCTGACCTCAGTCTTACTGGACCGCATATCTTCTCTGACATACAGAGCCACCCCACCTCCAACCCTTCCCTCCCTATCCTTCCGATATTACTTATATCCAGGAATCACCGTGTCCCACTGATTCTCCTCATTCCACCAAGTTTCTGAAATTCCCACAATGTCTATGTTTTCTCCCAACACTAAACATTCCAATTCACCAATTTTACTTCGAACACTTCTAGCATTTGCATACAAACATCTATAATTTCCCAGGCAATCTAGGCCCGCCAGCTTCCTCCTGCCACCTCGAGACTCTGGCAGACAGTCCATACTGTTTGTCACCATCACAGTGGACAACTCTGATCCGTTACCTGGTAGAAAAATAGCAGCCAATCCTTCAGCTCTTTGAGACGAGTCCTTCTGAACCAGAGACATTTCATCTCCTGTCGGCTTTCTTCCAAGATTTAGTTTAAAAACTGCTCTGCCACCTTTTTGATTTTAAGCGCCAGCAGCCTGGTTCCATCTGGGGACATGTGGAGACCATCTCTTTTATACAGCTCCCGCTTGTTCCAGAAAGCATCCCAGTGCCTAACAAACTTAAACCCTTCCTCCTTACACCATCGTCTCATCTACACATTGAGACTTCTAATTTGTGCCTGTCTCTCCTGCCCTGCACGTGGAACAGGTAGCACTTCTGAGAAGGCTACCTTGGAGGTCCTGGCCTTAAGTCTCCCGCCTAGCAGCCTAAAGTTTTCCTCCAGGACCTCACGACTGCATTTCCCCACATAGTTGGTGCCAACATGCACCACGACCACAGGCTCCTCCCCAGCACTGTCTATCAGCCTATCTACTACACGCGTAATGTCCGCTACCTTCGCACCAGGCAGGCAAGTCACCATATGGTCAGTACGTGGTTTCGCCACCCAGCTGTCTACTTGCCTAAGGATCAAATCACCAACTACCAACCCCCCCTCCCCCTGCCCAGGGATGGTTCCTTGGCGCAAAAGGATTCCCGCTCACCAACCAAAGAAGAGGGCGCATTCCCCTTATCCTCACGCTCTTTGGCAGCAACGGGGCTGCTATGTTCTGAGCGGGGCTCATCTAATAATAATAATAATAATAATAAATTTTATTTCTATCCCGCCCTCCCCACCTTAGCGGGCTCAGGGCGGCTAACAGCATATTACAAAACATACAGTGATATTATAAAAACATTTAAATCCAACAATATACAGTCCTCTTTAAATGCAGTACAGTCCTCTTTAAATGCTGTTTGTTTAAGTGGCTCCCCTTCTGGAGGGTCAACTTACCTTATTGGGAGAACAAGGAAATCAGGGATCTGGGTTCCCGGTCCTTAGGGAGCCCCGAGGCGAAGAGCCACAGGCCAAGAGCCCTTTAGCTCTCGCCCTTCGGCTCGCACCTTTGGCAAGCCGCAGCTTAAAATGCAAAGAGGGTGGAGCAGAGGCACTCCTCAGCAATCAGCAGCAATCACTCTCAATCTCTTTCTCCTTTAGCCCACTCAACCAAACAAAGAGCAGTTCCCCAGCTATCACAACTCAGAATTTTAGGCAGCCCCAGAAACCTCAGAATGAAGTCTTTCAAAACTCAGAAATTCTCAGCAACTTCTCCAGCTGTCTCAGCTATCAGAGCTGCTCTGCTCTGTTCTGCTCCTCTCAGATCTCTGTGAGATGTGCTCAGCCTTTCGCAAGGCGCAGCTTAAAATGCAAACAGGGTGGAGCAGAGGCACTCCTAAGCAATCAGCAGCAATCACTCTCAATCTCTTTCACTTTTAGCCCACTCAACCAAACAAAGAGAAAGAGATTTGCAGGTGGATATAAATGCAAAGGTTGTTCAGAAGTATGCTTTGGATGGGTATAAATCCTCTGGGCTGGATGGTGTCCACCCAAGAGTGCTTAAAGAATTAGCTGGGAGTGCTTAAAGAATTAGCTATCCATTATCCTTTCTTGCCTGGCACTCTCTTGGGCTGCCCCTCCCCCAGTCAAAAGGCCAGCAAAAGGCCAGCAAACAGCGCTCTAGGCCTTGGCCGCAGAGTAAATCGCCTTTAAAAGGGACTGCTGCTACTTTGGCTCTTGCAGACGGATCTGCGTCCCAGTTTCACAGACAAGTGTTCCGTCGGGCTGTCACGCTCGAGGCTATGGCTCTCGCAGATTGTTGCATAGCGTCCAGAGTGGCATCCACAGCAAAGGCTGCAGACAAGGCAATCTTCTTTAGCTCATCTTTAACTTCCTTGGGCAAGTCTTGTTCCGCCTTGGCCAATTCTGAAGCCCATGAATAAATGGCTCTGACAGCCAAAGAAGCCGACACTGATGCCTGCAAAGAGGTGGCTGAAGCTGCAAAATCCCTTCGTAGGGCTTGTTCAATCCTTTTATCCGTGGGGTCCTTTGGTGTGCCATCAGCATCCAATGGTAGGATGGAAGAGGAGGCTGTTAACTGGGTCATCCACTCTGGGCAGCTTGAGCCATTTCATGGCCTCTGGAATAAGAGTGTAAAACTTGGAAAAAACTGAATGGGTCGCCTTTGGTTTGGCTGGGTGTTCCCATTCTGCCTTCATAATGGAGAAAAACCCTGCTGGCAGTGGTACCAACTGTGGCTTAGATCTGGCCTTAGGAATAGTTTTCTCTGACCCCACTGGGAAATGTTTTCTCTTCCTCTTTAAGTTTAGGGTCATAATTCAGTTCCAAGGCTCTGACAATTTTAGGGAAGAGCCATGAATAAATGTCAGGGGGAAACAACCTATTCTGAGATGGTTGAATTATCTCCACCTCTTCCTCAGAAAGCTCCCCTTCTTCCTTTGAGGAAGATAGTTCTGAGTCCTCAGAGTCTTCCCCTAGCTCAGATGCTTGAAAACTTTCCAAATCTATGGGTCTCTTCTTTCTCTGTGAAGGGGCAGTTTCAACTTCCTCCTCCACCAGATGCTTAGTCTTTTTTGTGCATTTTTTAGACTTCAGCTTGGGGGCTGACTAGGATCCTCTATGCTAGACTGTACTTCTTGTTTAACTATCTGTTGGATCCAGGCAAAGAGATTTACCTTGGCCTCTGTTCCAGATAAATCCACTATTGGGCTTTCTGTCTGGTCCTCTTGAGAGGGGAAGTCAGACGAGTCCAAATCACATATAGCTGTGTCCTTGGCCTTGGGGAATTCAGATGGGGTAGCCATTTTGAAGCGCCCAGGATACTGTAAAAGAGAAGCCACAAAATGGCCGCTTTTCCCGCCTAAATTTTCCTTTCCCTTCCACACCCTGTAGGCCCTGTTTAGGCCTTGCTACTGGGCTGTCATTCTCTGGACCTCCTCTCCGCCTGGTCTTCCTTTGTGGAAATAATCAGCTTCTGGACTAGTGCTGTTGTGCCCTCTGGAAAAAAACCCTGGCACAAGGGGCCCTTGAGGCTCAGTTATGCCAGCGAGAGGAAGGGTGGGGGGGCAGACTATTCATTAAGTCCTCCCCCAGGCAGCCTTGCACAGGCCGCCCTACTTTCCCCGTTCCTGAACTTCCTCCTCCACCAAAACCCCCATTCCATGGGTCTCTGGGACCCTACCTGCTCCTTAGGAGGGAGGAGGAGTTCATCGCCATCCTGTCTGCCCTGTGTGCGCTGCCGGGTCCGGACAGAGGCTTGGGATGTCCACGGGGCCACCGACGCGTGTGTTGCTGTCTCTGCCCTGGTCGTCTGCCCTGCCTACGGTGAGGAGGAGCTATATTCCCATAGGTCAGGACTGACCCACTACTGGGACCACTGGAGAAACAATAATTTTAGCAAAGACCAGTTGTGAGGAACTTATGGCTTTTCTGCATTTCCGTCCATCAGTTCTTGCTCTCCACTGCTTTGGTTTTTCCCAAGTTTCACATGCATCTTTTTTCTAGAACCTGATTTTGAATTGCCTTTTTCCTTGTATATAATGTTTCTGTTGGTTTTCTTTGTCCCACCTACTCACAAGCACTACCAGCCCACTTTTCAATTATTGAATCATTGCCATCATCAGACTACTCCCTCTCTAACCCCCTGAAGATTAGTAGCTTTTTTTTTAATGACACTAAAATATCAGTATACCAGTGGAATAATAAGTCAAGCAGGTTATCTGAATTCCAGGCTTTAATTTTTAAAAAATCTCTAGCCCATTTCCTCATGGAAATATAATATAAGGCATCTGTCCACAAGGGGTGGGGCCAGAGGTTTCTCTTTTTAAATGAAAGGCAGGAATTCAGAGAATTTGCTTGACCTATCACATAAAGGTATATTACTATACCAATATTTTAGTGCCCATCTTTAAAGAGATGTAGTCATGATTTCAATATATTGAAATAAGCATGCACAGCATAATTGATAGTCCTGATTATTTAAGGCATTGGGGAAGAAAATAAATTGACTTCACAACTGTGAAAATACAGAGGGAGGGCAGACATGCAGAAGAACCGTGCCCAAACTGAACCTATTGCTTGTGGATCGACTGCCAAGAAAATCAGGAGTGAGTTGAGCATGTAGAAAAGCTCTACTCAAGGGTGTCAAGCATGTGGCCCGAGGGCCAAATCAGAGGGCTCCTATCAGGCCCTCAAGCAATTGGATGTCATCTGCTTCTTCTTCCTATCTTTTGCTTCCTTCTGCATAACAGCTTGCTTTGCAAGGCTTGCTAAATCACACAAGAACTACAGAGCAACTAAAGGCTCACTCCAAGACAATGGAAAAACTCATCCGAGAGCTACTATTTGCTGATGATGCTGCACTCGTCTCCCACTCGGTATCAGCTCTGCAGCATATGATGTCCTGCTTTGCAGAGGCTGCCAAGCTATTCGGCCTAGAAGTTAGTCTGAAGAAGACAGAAGTTCTCCACCAGCTTGCACCCCAGGAAGATTATCACCCTCCCTGCATCACTGTGGGTGAATCAGTTCTGAAGACAGTCCAGCAGTTCAGCTACCTGGGGTGCATCATCTCCTCAGATGCCAAGATCGACAAGGAGATTGACAACAGGCTGGCAAAGGCAAACCGTGCATTTGGCCAACTGCACAAAAGAGTGTGGAGCAACAAGCATCTGAAAAAAGGCACAAAGATCAATGTTTACAAAGCGGTTGTGATGACACCCCTCATCTATGGCTCTGAATCGTGGGTTTTATACCGTCATCACCTGCGACTCCTTGAGCGCTTTCATCAGCGCTGCTTTCATCACCATCCTCAACATCCACTGGAGTGACTTTGTGACCAACACTGAAGTCCTCAAGAGGGTGGAGGTTACAAGCATCGAGGCACTGCTGTTGAAGACGCAGCTGCGCTGGGCAGGGCATATTTCTAGGATGGAAAACCACCACCATCCCAAGATTGCTCTGTATGGCGAACTTTCCACTGGCCATCGAAATAGAGGGGCACCAAAGAAGAGGTACAAGGACTCCTTGAAGAAATCCCTTGGCACCTGTCGCATCAACCATCACCAGTGGTCTGACCTAGCCTCAGATCGCAAAGCATGGAGGCACACCATCCACCAGGCTGTCTCTTCCTTTGAGAACGCACGCATAGCTGGTCTTGAGGACAAAAGGAGATTGAGAAAGAATCGCACTGCTACAGCAGCAACCCCAAATCAGACTTTTCCGTGCAGCCACTGTGGCCGGATCTGCCTGTCCCGCATTGGTCTTGTCAGCCACCAGCGAGCCTGCAGCAGACATGGACTACTGCACCCTTCTTAAATCTTCATTTGCGAAGTCAAGCCGAGAGATCTGTGCTACCTAATCTTAAATAGGTATACATATGGCCTGGCCCAACATGGCCCGGCTCAACAGGTTCTCATAACAATGAGATCCGGCCCTCATAACAAATGAGTTCAACATTCCTGCTCTAGATGTTATTTAGTTGGTCTTATGTGGCTTTTGCTTTTTGCTCTGAACCAACCCAGCTATCTACCAACTTCATTCTCCTTCAGTCTCCAATCAAACCCACATAAACTCAATCCATAACACAGTTACAAAGGCTGCAAAAGGGTTTAGCCAGGAGATGCAATGCATTTTTTCAACTATAATATCCCCCTAAATATTTACTACCTAGGAAAATGTATATAGAGTGCACACAAAATTAAGAAAAAGGTATTACTCTCCACCGCCAAGCTCAAAGAAAAACAACCATGTTCTCAATAAATAGGATAAAGACTTTCTCTTAAGAGGTCTTCTACATGGATTATCTGCTCTGAGTTCAATGCTTTTGGGAAGGGGAAGTTTTACCTGCTTTCCCAAAAGCACTGTAGTTGTGTTCATGTGCCTCTGGTGATCCCCCTAGCTTTTCTCTGATCTTTCTCAAACCTGCTTTGCTCAAAGTTTTGGAAAAGGTAGAATTAAACCCAGATGGCTGCTGGGTAGGTGGGAAAATCTGGATTTTTTGGCTCACATTGTAGCTGTTTTCCTTGACCCTGTCCCTGCAGCAGCTAGTTCCTAGTCTGCCAGTACAAGACTCTCTTTATATCAATATACCATTGTAACAATAAGTCTCTACTCCTTCTGTTGCAAAGATATAAGGAAAAAGGCATATCTCTGCGAGGGAGGATGTTAGAGACTTACTTTAAAAACAATGAAACTCAGAGAATCTACTACACCTGTTATTACAATGGTATAATGATATTCTAGTGCTGACTTTAAAAAAAATGGCAAAAGCCCTGATGGCCCAGGGGAAGGGTGTGGCCACTTCTAGGGGATTGTGGCAGGGAAACCGGACATGTGGAAGCCCCATGCTGCTGCTGCACCAGCACTGGGGAAACAAAAAAAATCTCATCCCTTTGTGGAAGACACTTTAGCTATAGAATCTTTCCCTGTCAGTCTTAAGGGGTGGGGGCAAACTGATGTTTGTCCTAATTTCCATTTGCAGGTAAAAGTTGGCATGCCTAAATGCTCATCTGTACATCCACAGACAAAAACTATGTTCTGTCCTACCTTTCTCCTGAATGTGCTTATTTACACACAGAGAGAGTTTTCTTCTATATGGAGGAACATGCAGTAATGCAAGTCTGAAGTGGTTCAGCCCAGCTATCTGTAGTCTGAAGCAGTTCAGTCCAGCCACAGATTCACCACCATAGTGAGACCTGGACCTACCAAGGTCAATTATTTCTGCCCTGTTAACCATGCACAGAACTGTAATCTCAGTATATGAGTGTGAAAAAACAAACTATAATTGCCAGTACAAATTCATTGTATGCAAAAAATTCAGTCTATTCATATATTATAAAAATTTAAGCCCAGAGTTAAGTGTTGTTATTGTTATTAATTTGTGTAATATGTTAAAGATTTTCAGAGTGTATATCCATAACACTGCATCTCACAAAACTGAAAGAACCCAAAATAAATGTTACCATTTATTTATAAATAGATATTGAGACTACAAGGTAATAGCCAAAGCAATCAACTGGAACTTTTGTACAAACTTCAAATGGGTAGGTGGGGCGGCTCTATAAAGAAAAAGTGGGAAGGCTGAATAGACCGTATCTTATGTGTCTTACCTTAGCAGGTGATTTGCCTTGTGCAACAAAAGTTGCATATGCCTTGCACACATTCCATTGTTTCCCACTGCAAAGATCCTCATAGCTGACCTGTACGCCAACCTAGAATCAGCCCAAGGGTGGGGGAGGAGAGAGATACTGGGTGTAAAGATGTGATAACACACACAGAGAGAGCTATTTCCATTCCAATAAAGAAAATCTGAAAGCACTAGATACACCACAAGCTACATTCACTTCCTCAAAAGAATACTCCGCGGCAACTGAAGGCATTGCATTGTACACAAGCTCTGTATGCTGTTCTAGTTCTTAGCTCTGGTTTGGCAATTCATACTTCTGAATATTTAAACGCAAGCAGGCAGTGTGATTATTGTATTCTATGTACTGCTGGTCTCCTAAAGCAAACGAATCACAAGTTTGTTCCCTGGGGCAGCAAAATGAAAACCAGACATCGTGTGGATCAGACTGTTCCTTTCTCCAACAAAAGACGAAGTAACAAACAAAAGGAGTGGAAATAAGGATGTCTTTTGGGCTTGGATAGACTTTGCTCTGTGGATTATTAAAAAAAACCCTATCAGAATTAAATGAAGGGGGAGGGGGAATAAAGCCTAAACTTCAACAATGATTGTTCTGTGCTTTATAAAATGTGATCTCAGGCTTCCAGGGGGACTGCTGCTTTTAAGATGGTTTTCATCTTAAATGGCAGATTGTAGCCCTTATGTTTATGGGGACAATTTGATAATATGGAAGCCACGTAGATTGGAGGCCCTTAGCTTTGCACAGCAGGAAGGGGCAGGCTGAATGGCAACAAAAGCAATTTTGCTTTACTTTAGAAATGTACAGAAGAAAGAAAGAAAGAAAGAAAGAAAGAAAGAAAGAAAGAAAGAAAGAAAGAAAGAAAGAAAGAAAGAAAGAAAGAAAGAAAGAAAGAAAGAAAGAAAGAAAGAAAGAAAGAAAGAAGTAGATTGTGTCCCCCCCCCAGGAAGCATTATATCTATTAATCAATAGAATGCTTAGCATTTTATATTAACATGCACTTCAGACAGGTTCTGATGTTATACTCCAGCTATTCACAAATGGAGGGTAAGAAGAAAAACAGCTAATGATGCAAGTATTTACAGTATCAGTTAGATGCATTTCTGGTCTATTTTCATTCTTGATATAGTAAACAGAAATAAAGAGGCAGCATTCAGCTGCAGCACAATGTTATGCCTGGCAAACAGACTACAGACAGATGACTGAACTACTCTTCCATAAATTCCTCTTGCTCTACCCCCCACAGCATGCTACTTGATATGGAGAGAACACATCTGCACAGGTCTCTGCAATCCGAAAGGCCCATAGGATGTCCTAAGAGCAAAACAAGAATTCCCTAAGCTGCATCAAGCAGCTCATGGGATGCAGCTGAAGGAAATCAGGATGTAAGCCTAGCATTTAGTTTACTTTTATAGGAAAGCATAAAAAATTTCAAGCTGCAGGATTCTCATTTCTTTCCTGGATATGTCCTTCCCTTTTTCATCCTCTTCTTCCCATAACTCTATCAACCCATCCCTTGCTGAAACTCTTTTGGACTCAGTCATCCAAGTTCAAATACAATTACTTTACACTGTGCAAACTTGCATAATCTATTCCAACAACAGGATATAAAAACATCTGGCACAGAACTGGAGGTTATTGGGGCACAGATTATGGAAAGTATGCTCAGCTATATCTGGTAAGAGTTAAAGAGATCACACTGTGAAAAATGTATCTAAACTTGGTCGGTTTTAAAGGTACTACTTGACTCCTGCTTTGTTCAACAGCAACTGCTTCAGACCAACACAGCTGCCCACTTGGATCTTTCTCCTACATTAAAGTAGAACTATTTATATTTAATGAAATATCAAAATACCATACTTAGTTCATGGTAATTCAATACAAATAATAATAACAACAACCAATCCACCTAATAGATAGTCTATAGCAGGGTTTTTATATATTTGAAATTTTTTATTGGTTTTCTAAAAAGTTAAGGGGAATAGGTAAGAGGGAATAGAAAATTGTAGTTACAAATATAATCTAATCTGCATGTAATATACTTTCTTAGAGTACAGATATTGTCACATATTATCATCTCTTTACATTAAATCATCAACATCAAGATAATATGTTTTGATACATTTATGCTGTAAGTCTTGCTGAAGTATCTATTTAAGCTGACATTTCCAATAAAAATGATATTATAATGTATACAGGAGAAAGGAGATATAAGTTCACACCAAAGAATCTTAAGAGTCTTGAGTGTCTAGCCAGGTGTATAGTTTCACCCAATATTTTCTTGCTTCTTCCTTAGATTTCTCAGCCAACAACTGGGATAGATAGTCCAGCTCAGCCTTTTCCAGAATTTTCCCCACCAAGTCCATTCTCGTGGGGATCTCCTGAAGCTTCCATCTCTGTGCCAAAAGAATCCTAGCTGCTGTGTTAATGTGCGCCAACAAATGTCTCATCTCTTTGGAATAATCACCAGGATATATGTTCAATAAAAACAATTCTGGTTTAAATTGGAACTGTGTCTTCAAAATTTTCTGTAGTGGTTCATGAACCATCTTCCAACAGTCTTTCACCACCCCACAGGTCCACCACATATGATAAAAAGACCACACATGTTTAGTACGTTTCCAACATTTGTTAGAAATGTTAGTATACATCTTACATAATTTCTGTGGGGTTACGTACCATCTATAAAACATCTTGTACAGATTTTCTTTAAAGGTTACTGACTTAGTTTAATATTGAATTTCCACAGTCTCTCCCATTCTTCTAACAAGATGTTATGCCCCAAGATTTTCGCCCATTGAACCATACAATCTTTTACTATCTCATCTTGCATCTTCATCTGTAATAAGTATGAATATTGCTTAGAAATTAGTTTTTCTTGAGGACCTAAGAAGATTTTGTCAAATGGATATTGCTCTGTATTAAAGTCTGCTGTCCTGTCTTTGGCATATCTAGATTCAACTTGTGTTCTCAACCACCAACTCATTTTAATGTCCATGTTTTCCAACTCTTTCCTGATTTTCAGTTGGTTATCATTTTTCAGCAGTTCTTCATATCTATAACTCTGATTAGGTTTCAAAAGATTTGGAGGAATGAATGCTTCCACTGGAGATACCCATCTTGGAATTTTCTGGTAAATTCTCGGTTTTAGCCGTGACCATGTATGATACAGAGATTTCCGGAACCAGTCATTTTTAAAGTAAGAATGTCCTTCTAATTTTTGATACCACAAATACGCATGCCAACCCAAATTGAGGTCGTGTCCCTCTAGCAACAACTGTCTAGAGAGCCAGTTTGGTGTAGTGGTTAAGTGTGCGGACTCTTATCTGGGAGAACCAGGTTTGATTCCCCACTTCTCCACTTGCACCTGCTAGCATGGCCTTGGGTCAGCCATAGCCCTGGCAGAGGTTGTCCTTGAAAGGGCAGCTGCTGTGAGAGCCCTCTCCAGCCCCACCCACCTCACAGGGTGTCTGTTGTGGGGGAGGAAGGTAAAGGAGATTGTGAGCCGCTCTGAGACTCTTCGGAGTGTAGGGCGGGATATAAATCCAACATCTTCTTCTTCTCTTATTGTTCAGTAGTACCCAATTTTTACCCACGAGAGCACAGAAGTTCTGTAGTACAATTGCTAATCTGGAAGGCCCAAGCCTTCTCTCAGTTTAGAGTCTTGCAATATCTTTAGTTTGATTCTTGGTTTTTTGCCTTGCCAGATATAATTATTCTTTCAATTCTTGAAAAAACACACTAGTTAAGAGTACTGGAACAGTTTGAAATAAAAATAACGATCTTGGCAAAATGTTCATCTTTATTGAGGCTGTTCTTCCCATTAGGGATAAGTTCAAATCTTGCCATTTTTCCAGGTCTTTTTTAATTTCTTTAAGTAATTTATCATAGTTGTCCATCTTTAAGCTGCTACACTTATTTGAAATGTGTACCCCTAAGTATTTAATTCTTTTCACATACAAAAAACCTGATTTTTGTTGGAGAAGTTAAATTTGTTCTGTAGTCATATTCTTTGTCAAGAATTTTGTTTTATGATAATTAATCTTCAATCCTGCCTAGTAACCAAATTGGTTAATCTTATTTATCAAACAGTCAATTGAATCTGTTGGCTGCTCGAATATAAAAACCAAATCATCCGCAAAGGCTCTCAATTTGTATTGTTCACCTTTAATTACCGCTCCCTTAATACTTGTATCTTCTCTTATTTGGTTATTCAGTATCTCTAAGCACAAAATAAAAAGGAGTGGTGACAGTGGGCAACCTTGTCTTGTACCCTTTTGAATAGCAATTGCTTCTGTTAGTTCACCATTCACCATCACCTTTGCCCTTTGCAAGGAATATATTGATTGTATTGTTCTCAAAAAATTCTCACCACATTCCATTCCCTTCAATTGTTGCAACATAAATTGCCAACAAACGTTAGCCGCCCTGAGTTCGCTTGCGGAGAGGGCGGGATATAAGCTTAATGTAATAAATAAATAAAGGCCTTCTCTGCATCCAGACAGATTAATGCCAATTGTTTCTCTGGATGGTTCTCATAGTATTCCATTATGTTACATACTATTCTGACATTATCTTTCAGATATCTTCTAGGAAGAAATCCTGCCTGGTTTTGGTGTACTGTGGACTGTAAAACCTTCTTCAAGCATTGTGCCAATATTGCTGCAAAAATTTTGTCATCCACATTTAAAAAAGAGATGGGCTGGTAGTTTTTTTATATCTTTCAAGTCTGCACCCTCCTTTCGAATTAGGGATATTGTAGCTTCTTGCCATGAAACTGGTATTTGAACTTCCTCTTGAATACTTTCAAGAAGACGTTTAAATAGCAACAGTAAAGACTCCTCATAGGCTTTATAGAACTCAGCAGGTAGGTCATCTGGACCCAGAGCTTTGCCATTCTTTTGGGATGCCATTGCGTCTCCCACTTCCCTTATTGTTATTGGTTCATTTAAATTTTTTTGTTGTTCTTCTGTGAATTTATTAAGATTATTTTGGTTAATATATTCTTCTAAGTCTACCTTTTGAACTTGTTTATCTTCATATAATCTTTTATAAAATTGTTCCACAATTTGGCGTATCTCCTGTCTTTGAGATTTCTCTTTGTTATTTTTGTCTTTCAATACCGGTATTATTCTTTTGACATTCTCTTTTCTCATTCTGTAGGCCAACCACCTTCCAGGTTTGTTAGCATGTTTAAAAAAGTTCCATCTGGCAAATCTCAATTTTTTCTCCATTTCCTCTATAAGTAGTAAATTAAGTTGGTGTTCTGTTGGCTTTAACCTTATTTTGAAACGCCTGTTTTGTCGGTTGTGCTTTTCAATTCTTTTCAGCTTCTCCTGCTTGCGACATTAGTCTTTGATAATTTCCAATTCTTTCTTTCTTTTTCTTTGCGCTGTATCTAATTGCAAGGCCCCTAAAATATGCTTTAGTGGTATCCCAAACTACTTGCATCTTTACATCTTGAGTTATATTCTGCTTAAAGAAAGATTCCATTTCAACCTTAGATTCTTTAAGAAAGTCTTTATCTTTTAAAATAGAATTATTTAACCTCCATGTTCTTCTCAATTGTGTACCTTTAAGTTTTATCATTACAGGACTGTGATCTGATATGACTCTTGTTTGAATTTCTGTCTCAACTAAATCTTTAACCAAGTTTGTGGAGAGCCAACACATATCAATTCTTGACCACTTTTGGTGGCTGGCAGAGTAATATGTAAAGTCTTTCAAATTTGGGTTTCTTGTTCTCCATACATCAACTAGCTCCAGTTCTTCTACAAGCTTCCTAAAACTTGTTGGTAGTTGGAGACCCTTGGCTTTAGTATGTTTGTGTGTTTTTTTTATCCAATTGTCTGTCAGAAAATACGTTAAAATCTCCTACTATGCTGTATTCTGCATAATCCAAATTTGACAACCTAAGATGTCTTTGAAAAAATTTTCAAAGACATCTTGAAAAAGTCTTTCAAAAAATTTTCTTGGTGATCATTCGAGGCATAAATATTTGCCAATAAAAACTTTTTATTGTCCACCACAACTTCCACTAATAAGATTCTTCCATCTTCTGAAGCATATTGTAATTGTGGATTAAATTTGTCCTTAACATATGTTGCCAATCCCCTTTTCTTTTTATTTGTATCTGTTGCTGTAAACAAATTGCCAAGTTTCTTATTTTTCAAATAATGTTGGTCTTTAGCCAAAATATGAGTTTTTGGTAAACAAATTATATTCATTTCCAGTTTTGTTAGATATCTAAAGGTCTTCATCCTTTTTATAGGAGAATTAAGTCCATTCACATTAATAGAGATTATTGATGCCATTATGGATTTTTCTTATCACTATCTTTTTATTTTTTTTAGTCTGCAATCTTGTTGGGTATTTCCGTGGTTCATGTGGATCCTCTTCATCTGAGCCTTCTTCTTCCTCTTCCTTCTTTTTCTTTTTCTTCCCCTCTTTTTTCTCCTCTCTCTCCAGAAAGTTTTGAGCTTTAAAGATAGAGTTTATCCTATATCTGTTCTCTTCATAGGTAAAAAGTAAGCATTCTGGCATTAGCAATGTATAAGGTATTTCTCTTTCTCTCAAAAAGTTTGTCAGGGTTTGATATTCTCTTCTCTTTTGTCTGACTGGCCATGGCACCTCTCTAAAAATTTTCATCGTATTTCCTGCTATTGTCACTGCTTTATCTCTTGCTTGCTTCAAAATATTGTCTCTGGTCTTCTTTCTTGTGAGCTTCAAATGGATTTCGCTAGGCAATTTATTCCATCTCGTAAAACTTAATGGTACTCACTTAACTTGATCAAACTCTTTTTCCATCCTTTCAGGTGTCACCTGTAAGATTTCTGCCAAGGCCTCACTTAATATTTTCTGTAAATCTTCAGTTTTTTCTTCTGGTACATTTTGGAACCTCAGCATGTAAGCTGCTCTGTCTATCTCTAGCTGTAGGAGTCCACTATCATATACTTTCTATTCTTTTTCCAGCTGTTCCACCTTTTGTGTGTTTTCAGTCACCTGTGCATCTAGTACCTTTAAAGCTTTATTGGTCTCTGCTGTCTGTTTTCTGTTCTCTTGAAGCTCTTGTTTGAATTCTGCCATCTGCTCTCCTATGTTATCTACTTTACCAGTCAGCTGTGCTATGGCAGTTAGTAGAGTATTTTACATCTCTTTCATATCCCCCTGCATGGTTGTAAACTTCCCTGGACCAGACAAAGAGCTTGGTGAGGGGATTGGTGGTTTACTTTCTCAATTATTATTTTTTTAATTATCTCTTTAAAGCCAGTAGCAGCTTTATTTCCATCCTTATTAGGATATTTGCACTCACAGCCACAAATTTCATGCACTGCCTCTTCAGTAGTTTGTTTTGGAACACAATGTTCCTGTTTATATTAGTTGAGCTCGTATATATCAGACAGTGTCAATATTATACAAAGATAATAGTTTGTTTAAAAAAACAACCTTCTTGCTTCTATCAACAATTTGACAAACCCCAAACAGAGATAAGACTTATATTAAACAAAACCTTTTTACCACAACAATCTTTAGTATCTCCTAGCCAAAACAGTTCAATTCACTGAAACAGAGATGATTCACTGCGGTGTCTTTTCCAAAGCAAATAGTTCAATGAAATCCAAGTCCTAACAAGTTCATCCAACTGCTCCAAGCTATAATTTGTAACCCAGGGCTGGATGCCCCATTTGTATAATCCACAGGTAAAATCAGAGGTTAAAAAGTAGCCCAGAAAAAAAAGATAAACAAAAATAAAGCAATCCAGATGTTCCCAAAATAAAAATGAAAGCATGAAAACTCCACAAAGAGTGAAGAAAAGAAAAAAGAATGGAGAAAAGTAAAGGTAAAAAGGTTAAAAAGAAAAAAAATATTCAGACCTTATAAAAATAGAACCAAAATTAAAGGGTCATATCCATAATACCCACCATCAGGAATTTATAATCCACTTAGAAGCTTTCACAACTATTCTTCCATCAGTCAACAATATAGCTGCATTTTATAATCTACTGTACAAATCCCATAAGAGTTTAAATGTCTATTTAAGACCCACAGAAACTTATTCAGGATACTTCAGCATAAACTTCAAACTCCTTCCTTTTCTTATATCTTTCAAGATCTCAAAAGTTGATATAATACTGTATCTGTCCTACAGAATCCAATTCTTTATAATATTCATTGATAACTGTGCCTTCTTGCACCAACTGTCCTTCTCATCCACATATGCTTGCAAGCAACTTTCCAACAGCAAAGTCTTCTTCCCAGAAAATAGTTTAAGACAGGTCAATTCAATTCAGCCATAAAGTCTTTTCTATCTTTAGAGACTGGTGTGATTCATATTCCCCATGATAACATTAGAAAAGTCACCAGGTTAGGCAGGAGCTTTTGGAGGCCTCCGAAGAAAAAGGAAGAGAGTTATACCCCTCCCCCTTTCTCACCGCCTTTGCCTCTGTCCATGTTCTGCTTCACTCCCGACTCTCCAATTCCCCTGGTTAGACAAGTAGTACTTCAAAACTCAATAGTAGAAGAAAAAAGAGACTTACAATCTTCATAGTGATAATGCAGCTTATGCAGAAATGATTAAAGAAGATAGAAGAGGTCCGGCAGTCAACCCCGATGCCATTTAAAAATGGAGATTGGAGCAGCGAGGCTCACAGCGAGTCGGGCTCGGGAGACAACTGCTGCTGTCAGTCCCGACCCTCAGCTCAAGCTGTCCACCTTCCAAGACCCTTCTTGGCTCCCAGAGTCAGGTCTCCCGAAGGGAGAGACCCCTCGACTGCATGATTAAGGAGCGGCTGTGGACGAGCCGGTCCAAGTCGCTCCTTAGAACAGGTCGCTGAAACCGGAAGTCCTAGCAGGGCTTTAAAAAAAAAAAAAAAGCAGGAACGCACAGGAACGCAGTTTCAGCTGACTTGGTGTCAGGGGATGTGGTCTAATATACAAATGAGTATCTTTTTGTAGAAATTGTAGAAAAAGCCCTATGTGAAACAATGGTGACATCAGGGGATGTGCCCTAATATGACATCAGGAGGTGAGTTCCTGCTGGGCTTTTTCTACAAAAATAGCCCTGGTCTATAGCAATCCAATCACATAGGTACTTCAATAATAGTTATGCATATATCTTGATGTCATGAATTCAATGGTATTCACAAACATCCAGCTCTGCTGGGTATGACCCACAGTCCACACAAAACATTAATTCTTAATCCCAGTGGATAGTCAGTATTGTTCTGTCCATTTAAATTACCCTTTCTCAAGGATTTGTGTTGTATTCACATTGTTGGTCAATATTTCTGTATCGTACAGAATTAACATTTGACATCAGAGTTTATAGTCACTGAGCTCCCTTAAGAGCCAAATGAAGTATCCTAAAATTATTCAAACTGGAACACTGAAATCATGGCTGTTTTCCACCATTACATTATAAGTACATTATATGTACCTATGTGATGAAATTATTATAGGCTAAGGTGGACTGGTTACTATTATTTGTATTGCATTTTGTATTGAATTATCACAGACTAAGTATGATATTCTGATATTTCATTAATTATAAATAATTATACTTTGATGTAGGAAAGTTTATAAACATTTTTCACTGTATGATCCCTTTAACACTTGCTTCACTCCATTCCACCATGGTTTCTATTTAGTCTTACCAGCTGTATCTGGTAACAGCCACTAAAACACCATTAAAAAAAACATCCATCCTCTCACAGCATGCCAAAGCATACAAACCTCCATGCTTGAGTTAAATGCTCGGTTGACTTTTGCTTTGATGTTGACAACTTGCCCGACACTGAAGATATAGGAGGAGGGAAAAGAGAGAGAGAGATAAAAGCATTAAAATACAGTTGACAGAAACACACCTGATTGGAATTGCTCTATAATATTGTTGTCATTTTCCACTTGTTAACATCACTTGTTGCTTAAATCACTTCCACTGACTGCCAGAAAGTAATGTAGTCAGGTCAGATGAGTTTCTGAAGTCTGGAGAGCAAGCCACATGGAGAGCAAGTTCACAGAAGGACTGACAGCGGTTCTGGATAGATTTAGAGATTTATGGGATGAAAATTATACCCACCCAAGGTCCCACAAAGAAGACTGGTTCAACAGAAAGGGAACATGGATAAGATCTTACCCTCAGCTAAATATACCTTGAATCACCTCTACGGTACTACACAGTAAAGGGTTGGAGAATCACCAGCAACCCTCAAAAGAAATCCCAGCTGGATTCAAAGCTTCAATACAAACTCCCTCAAGAGCAATGGTGTCATCTCTTGTCTTTTTCACTTTCTTAGCGCCTATCAAGAAAAGGGTTATGCAAGAGGAACAAAGAGGGCTCTAACATTTCATTTTATGCTGTTAGAATAGAACAGACTGCCAAGTTGGCAACTTCATGCTGCAGGCATTCAAATATACCATATAATGGTATAGTGGATGATGAATAAAACTATACTTCTACCATAGGTTTACTGAAGATGTGTGACATGAAGCCTAGTGGCACAATATCAAACTTATCTAGTACTACACAATCCAAAGTGATAGCTTTGATATGCAATGTACTGATAAGACAAGCAGCCCTCAGGTGCTACAAGCATCAGTTTGTAATTAATGGTCTTGCTGTCCTTGGCTTTGCATGCCCCCCATTCCCCCACAGAAATGAGACTGAAGACTTTATGTTTAGAAAAGTGATAGTTTATTGCAGTGGCTGAATTGGGATGTGCATAATTTCTTGTTTGCAAATCAGGATTCTAAACCATTGTTTGCCCCTGGTTTGTAGGCAAGAAAAAGAATAAGTGAAAGCAGGACTTTCTTTGTCGAAAAAGCTCAGCAGGAACTCTTTTCCTTATTAGGCCACCCACCTCCCTTGATGTCACCATTGTTTCGCACAGGGCTTTTTTTGTAGAAGAAGCCTAGCAGGAACTCATTTGCATATAAGGCCACACCCCCTAGTGCCAAGTCAGCCAGAACTGCATTCCTGCTCCAAAAAAGCACTTGGAGGCCAGCCCAGCTCCAGACTGCAAGTTTCTCTCAAATCAGGAAGTCTTAAACATCTGCTCTGCATACAAAGAGAGGAGAAAACAATCCTATTGACTGAGTTGTATTTGTGTGTGTCTGCACATGGAAGTCATGGCAACTTCTGGTGATTGACCCCTAATGGGCGCCTGGAGGATATTCAGAGAGGTGGCTGAGTAAAGCCTGCCTCATCCTCCTGACTACTGGTATTTCAAGGAAGTCTCCCATCCAAGTACTTGCAGAGTCAAGCCTGCTTAGCTTCTGAGATCTGACAAGATTGGGCTTATCAAAGATTTCAGGTTTTCACGGCTGGTAACATCATTGGGGTTTGTAGAATCTTTCGGGCTCAAGTGCCGTGTTCTACTGGAGAAAGTTTTTCTTCCAGACGTTTTGTTCTCAGCTGCAGAGAACAGATGTTCTCCGCAGCTGAGAATTAAACATCTGGAAGAAAAACTTTCTCCAGTAGAACACGGCACTTGAGCCCGAAAGATTCTACAAACCCTAAAGATTGGGCTTGCCTGGGCTATCCAGGTCAGGGCAACTTGCTTGACTTTTTGGTGACTATTCTAGATTCCCTAATCGTAATCAGAGTATTGGTATGTATGATGTTCCAGGTTTGGCTTGTATTAGCATCAGGAATTCCATTTGTGTGACAACAAACAGAAAAGCATTATTCAGCTGAAGCATAATGATCAGTGATCTGCACGAACACAGTGTCTAAGGTCAAATGAAACTTTCTTACACTGTAACTTATTTTGCACATGGGAGTCTAAACACAGCTCATACAACTTACAGTTTGGATGCTTATGCTCCTCATTTTGGTGCCTGACTGAATCCAAAACTCTTCTTTAATATTTGCTCTCACAGAATCTAAGTATTACTGGGTGCTAAAATCTTCTCAACTTTTTAGCACTTGGGTAAGAGGCCTACAGAATGCCATCTACTCCTGGGCATACAGTTTTGGAGCATTATGACAAAAAATTCAATTACTCCAGTAAAAGAACCTGGCAACCTCATGTCTACAAGAAACTAGACCAGCAGCAGAAAGAAGATGTTATTGGAAGATATTGGATTTATATCCCACCCTCCACTCCGAATCTCACAGTCTCAGAGCGGCTCACATTCTCCCTTATCTTCTTCCCTCACAACAGACACCCTGTGAGGTGGGTGGGGCTGAGAAGGCTCTCACAGCAGCGCCCCTTTCAAGGACAACCCCTGCCAGAGCTATGGCTGACCCAAGCCCATTTCAGAAGGTGCAAGTGGAGGAGTGGGGAATCAAACCCGGTTCTCCCAGATACGAGTCCGTACACTTACCACTAACTGACAAAGTAACTTTCATTCTTCATACAATTTAACAGACATATGGATGTGCCCTAAAGATTTTTTTCATAGAGTTTAGAAAACAGATTGAAAGAAAATACTTGAACTAAGAAATGAGAGTCCTTAATCAACTTTGAGCACAGGAAAAGCAGGCTAGTAGATAAATTTTGAACACTGTGTTTCAGTTAGTTTAATTAACACTGGTACTTCATTACATCAGTGGGTTAGGAGATCAGCAAACTAGTCTATTGCTGTAAACATCTGTAATGCCAAGTCTCATACCAGGCTTCATCCTGCCCACACTGATCCCAGGGAGACTCTATATGCAGCTGTCTAGTACAAAGAGATATGGGGTTTGAAAAAGAAAGCAAAACGTGGGTGAAAAAGAATCTCATCCATCACAATTTAAAGAGATGCATTTATAGAGATAATAGTTACAAGTACATTTATTTTTGAATGTTCTACTATAGTAATGCTTGAAAATCCTGTTCATCAGAAAGTCAAGATATTCCTACACTTAAACTGATATTTGCCACAAAACCTACCTAAATTCAGGCCATGGGAAATGAGATGCAAAACAATGGCTACTTTTAAAAAGCTGCCTAGATTTTTACTCCTGAAGATGCTGAAAATTTCTGACTCTTTTTTGTGTGTATACAAGCAAAAGTATGCCTTCATTTTTTCCCTTTTACTTGTTTATAATCCATTAGACCTATAGAAATTAGAACATCTAGAAATGCTTTGGGTCGAAATAGTGGGCCCAAAAGGAAATTTAACTATAGGAGTTTGTTATCGCCCACTGGATCAAAAGATAGAGGACGATTATAATATGATGAAAGAATTAAAGACAGCAGCTAAACATAAAAACTGTGTCATAATAGGTGATTTCAACTACCTGCAGATTGATTGGGTCATTATGTGTTCTGGTTGGGAGAAAGAGACTGAGTTTCTAGACACTCTCAATGACTATGCTATGGAGATGGTCACAGAACCTACCAGGGGTGGGGCAATTCTGGATTTGGTCCTAAGTAATGCCCAAGACCTACAAACGTGATTGCACTTGGGAGCAGTGACCATAATGTTATTGATTTCACCATTTGTATAAATAGGGAGTTGCCCCAAAAGACCAACACAACCACTTTTAACTTTAAAAGGGGTAAATTCTCTGAGATGGGGAGGCATGTGACTCCTGAAAGGAACTGAAAGGAAAGGTAAATAGATTCAAAACTCTTGGGGAAGCTTGGAGGCTATTTAAAACTACAATCCTAGAAGCTCAGATAAAATATATACCATAAGCCAGGAAAGGCACAAATAGGTATAAGAAAAAGCCTGCATGGTTAACAAATAAAGTAATGAAAGCTGTAAGAAGGACTCCTTTAAGCGGTGGAAAGCTAGTCCAAGTGAGGTTAATAAAAGGGAACACAGGCTGTGGCAAATCAAATGCAAGACTCTGATCAGGCAGGCAAAAAGGGACTATGAAGAGCATATAACAAAAAACATAAAAACCAACAATAAAAATTTCTTCAAATACATCAGAAGCCGGAAACCAGCCACGGAGGCAGTGGGGCCCTTGGATGACCAAGGGGTAAAAGAATTACTAAAGGAGGACAGGGAAATGGCTGAGAAGCTGAATGCATTTTTTGCCTCTGTCTTCACTGTGGTTTGCCCACTCCAGAACAGCTAATTTTGGGAGGAGTGTTGAAGGACCTGAGTCAGATTGAGATGATGAGAGAGAAGGTCCTACAACTGATAAACAAATTAAAACCTGATAAGTCACCACACCCGGATGGCATACATCCAAGAGTTCTGAAAGAACTCAAAGGTGAAATTGTGGATCTCCTGACAAAAATATGTAATCTTCATTGAAATCTGCCTCTGGTTCCAGAGGACTGAAAGGTAGCAAATGTCATCCCCATCTTTTAAAAGGGTTCCAGAGGAGATCCGAGAAATTACAGGCCAGTCAGTCTGACTTCAATACCGGGAAAGTTGGTGGAAATCATTATCAAAGAGAGAATGAGTAGGCACATGGATGAACAAAAGTTATTGAGGAAGTCAGCATGTGTTCTGTAAAGGAAGATCTTGTCTCACTAACCTTTTAAAGTTCTTTGAGGGGGTGAACAAACATGTGGACCAAGGAGACCCAATAGATGTTGTTTACCTTGACTGCCAGAAAGCTTTTGATAAAGTTCCACATCATAGACTCCTTAGTAAGCTTGAGAGTCATGGAGTAAAAGGACAAGTCCTCTTGTGGATCAAAAACTGGCTAATTAATAGGAAACAGAGAGTGAGTATAAATGGGCAATTTTCTCAATGGAGGATGGTAAGCAGTGGGGTGCTGCAGGGCTCAGTATTGAGTCCCGTACTTTTTAATTTGTTCATTAATGATTTGGAGTTGGGAGCAAGCAGTGAAGTGGCTAAGTTTGCAGATGATACTAAATTGTTCAGGGTGCTGAAAACCAGAAAGGATTGTGAGGCACTCCAAAGGGATCTGTCAAGGCTGGGCAAGTGGCCGTCAATATGGCAGATGAGGTTCAGTGTGGCCAAGTGCAAAGTAATGCACATTGAGGCCAAAAATCCTAGCTATAAATACAAATTGATGGGGTGTAAACTGGCAGAGACTGACCAAGAGAGAGATCTTGGGGTCATGGTACATAATTCACTGAAAATGTCAAGACAGTGTGTGGTTGCAATAAAAAAGGTCAACGCCATGCTGGGCATTATTAGGAAGAGAATTGAAAACAAATCAGCCAGTATCATAATGCCCCTGTTGTGTCCTAGGCTTAAATGGGAGAACTGTTACTTTTGGAGGGAACTGTTACTTTTGGAGGGAAGCTGAACAAGCCAAAGCTTGTACTCCACACCAGGGTTCCAGAGAAGGCCTAAGCATGCCCAATCAGGGGAAGGATTGAAACATAAGTAGCCAATCAACATCTAGGCTCATACTGTACCCTGATAGGCCCTTAGGGCCCTGTAAATAGCCAATCCATGTAGATAGTTAAGGACCAATCAGAAGGGGGCAAGAATTGTATAAAAGAGCGGGAAGTTTGAATAGAGCTCAGTCTGTGTGTGTGTTCCTGAAGTAAAGCTTGCTGAAATCACTCTCCGACTCTGGTCTCTTACTGCGCCAACCCCAGTACTTTACAGCCCCTGTATAAATCGATGGTGCAGCCTCATTTGGAGTACTGTGTACAATTCTGGTCACCACATCTCAAAAAAGATATAGCATTGGAAAAAGAGCAGAAAAGGGCAACTAGAATGATTAAAGGGTTTGAACACTTTCCCTATGAAGAAAGGTTAAAATGCTTGGGGCTCTTTAGCTTGGAGAAACATCGACTGAGGGGGTGACATGATAGAGGTTTACAAGATTATGCATGGGATAGAGAAGGCAGAGAAAAAAGTACTTTTCTCCCTTTCTCACAATACGAGAACTCGTGGACATTCAATGGAATTGCTGAGCTTTCGGGTTAGAACTGATAAAACGAAGTACTTCTTCACCCAAAGGGTGATTAATATGTGAAATTCACTGCCACAGGAGGTGGCGGCGGCTACAAGCATAGCCAGCTTCAAGAGTGGATTGGATAAGCATAGGAAGCAGAAGTCCATCAGTGGCTATTAGTCACAGCGTATTGTTGAAACTCTCTGTCTGGGGCAGTGATGCTCTGTATTCTTGGTGCTTGGGGGGCACAGTGGCAGGGCTTCTAGCCCCACTGGTGGACCTCCTGGTGGCACTTGGGTTTTTTGGCCACTGTGTGACAGTGTTGGACTGGCTGGGCCATTGGCCTGATCCAACATGGCTTATGTTCTTATTAAAACAAACATCCACAAGTATTCACTGGCTTGGTAAAAGTCTGTTGCATAATGTTCACATTTAAATTTACTGGAGTAAGGTCAAGTTATAAGAGTACTCAGGTTCAACAAAATATGCCTTCACTGGAATATCTTCCCAAAATAAAAAGCGAATCTGCTTGTTCAGCTGAACATTGAAAAGGCAGCCTGTAGTAGGCCAGTTTTCTGAGGGAAATCCCCAGAGAGAGAGAGAGAGAGAGAGGAAGGGAGAAAGAGAGAGGTAAATAGCATTAATGTTTTCTTAGCTGATTCATTTATTTTTATAAAAGAAGGGGGGGAAGTTCATATTTTAAATAAAATGGGGGGGGGGTCCTAGGGGGGAGTATGAGATTTTGTGCTATTAGTGGTGAGATGACTTTCAGCCCAAACTGTCTTCCTGTGCAGAATGGGGGCCATAACAGTGAACACAACTGCAATGCTATACTAATGTTTGAGAAAAAATGGTTACATGGTAAAATTAATGAAATGGAATGGCCATCAGAAAGAAGAGCAGTAATATCAGTGCCACTGAGTAAAAAAACTAAAGGCAGTCCCCTGTGCAAGCACCAGTAGTTTCCAACTCTGGGGTGAAGTTGCATCACGATGTTTTCATGGCAGACTTTTTACTGGGTGGTTGTCCCTGGTTAGTAATTGGATAAGAGACCGCCAAAAAACACCAGGATTGCTGTGCAGAAGCAGGCAACAGCAAACCACTTCTGAATGCCTCTTGTCTTGAAACCCCCATAGGGTCACCATAACTATGTTGTGACAATGGCTGTATGAATGTACTTAAACACACACACAGACAGAGCTATTTTTAAAAAGGAGGGTCAGTGAAGGTACGCCGGAAGAAATAGAAAAGTCACCCTCGGGCAGAAGACTAAGGGAGACAAACAAACTTCTCTAGGGAGGCAATTCCATAATTTTGGTGCTGCAATGAAAGATACTGTGATCAATGGCGCTGGAAGTTGCTGAGAGATCCAGAAGGATCCATCTCCTGCAGCAGATCATCCACTAGGTCACCCTAGTGGTCACCCCAGTGGGTGACAAAGGCTTTTTCAGTCTCATAATTAGGCCTGTATCATTAATCTTTTAAACAGACGAACATTTTACACTAGGCCTGCTGGCAACCCTACTCTTTATCCTAATTCTGTCTTAATTCTTCTCTTAAACCAAAGGTCTGATTACTGCAGTATATACATGTTTACAGAGTTAACAGTAAACTGATTGATGGAATAAATTATTTTATGCAGGGTCCAACTACACTGACAGTATCACCCTGAACAGAATTATACCCTTCTAATCCCATTGATTTCAGTGGACTAAGAAAGGTTTATCTCTGTGTAGAATGATATTGTTGGTTACCTGAATGCATCTTCCCATACAACACAGCAGAGTAGTACAGGAACACGCTTGTAGTAATATATTAGATATATAGTTTATACTTGTAGGAGAAAAGGAGAAGTGTAGACTTAAAATAGGTCAGACAAAATATCTTTGAACTACCTCCATTTCCCTCATTAATGCCAAAGAGAAGAGCAAGGTCTTCACTTAGCTGGGTTTTTAAAAAAAATTATATGCTGCATTAGAAACAGCAGAAAAATACCAAACCAATTAAAAGTCTTTTGATAGTATTCTACATTAGTCATTCCCACAGGGTAACCAAATAGGAACACTTCCGAGGGCTTCCTGAGTGTCAGATATGCCTACTGAATGTGTCCAACACCTGAAGCCACAGGAGAACTGGGCCAATCCACATATTGATCAGAAAATGATTGTTTTATTATAGCATATTAAAAGATCCATCTAATATGAGCAAGCCAGGTGCTACCAGCTAAGTTCACAAACTAATAGCTATTCCATCAAGTATCTTAAATTAAATTGCAACTATCTCAAATCTTATTCATGTATAGGTTAGATTAAAAACAACTGTACTCATGAGACCCATTTGACAAACCAACAACAAAAGAGTTACTTAAGTCTCAAGGTAAAAAGGCCCCTCATCAATATCAATATTTTGTGGTTGCCTCTCTCTGTATGTAAAGTGCCATCAAGTTGCAAGCTGCAGAGTGGTGACACTGCAGAGTTTTCAAAGCAAGAGATGTTTTGAGGTAGTTTGCCATTGTGGTTTGCCTCTGCATTGTGACCCTGGACTTCCTTGGTGGTGTCTTAACTATATACTAACCAAGGCCAACCCTGCTTAGCTTCCACAATTTGATGAGATCAGTCTAGCCTGGGCCATCAGGCTAGCGTGATTATCTCTAACATTTCTTAAAAACACTCTCACAACTAGTAGCTATCAGAATATTCTACAGCAACAGAATCCTGTTTTCACCCAAACATGTCACCATCCCACAAAATGTCTTTTGTGAAGAAGGCTTAAAGACTGTTTTTATCAAATTAAACCACTCAGCACTCAAACTAAATATTAGATATCATGAGTTGTAAAGGACTCCATGTCATGGGTGCTGGGGACCCTGCAGAGGAAGTTGAGTCTGACGAGGAAACTGTGCCCCTGCCACCTGCACCAGTGCCCCTGCCTCCTGCTGGAGAAGATCCCAGCCCCCCTGCCTCGCCCTCTCGGGTGGCTCGTGTGCGTGACCGCCTCCGGCAGGACCTCAGGGATCGGAGGAGGGCGGCACGCTCACAAGCAAGACGCTCCCTGAGCCCTGAGTTCTGAGAGGATTCTGGCCCTCCTAAGAGCAAGGATGCTTGAGTTATGACAGGATCCTGGCTGCCTCCCTGAGCCAGCAATTAGCCCAAACGGGCAACAGCCAGCAGAGGGCTATATAGCTGTGGGCTTTGGGAGGAGGCTTTGTGGAAGCAACTAGTCATCTCCCTGACATCCTAGCATCCACTCCGGCTTGACTTTGGTTCCTGACCCCCTGACTTTGGCTTTTGACTTCTGGACTCCCTGACCTCGGCTTCTGGACCTCGGACCTGCGATACTTGTACACTGATTCGGATCTGGCGCCTCAGACCCTCCTGCTTACTGGCTACAGACCTCGGACTGCCTCTGGACTTTGCCTGACCCGGCCCCAGCCGTGACAGATTGCTTCCACCTGACAAACACCCACTCCACAGGATGGATGCTGAAGCAAGTGAAACCACAGAACTACTGGCTGCGCTCCAAGCCCAGGTACAGCAGCTAACACAGGCAGTAGTGCACTTGCAGCAACAACCTGCGGCCAGTGCTCCAGCCAAGTGCCCAGTTCCCCCACCTGACAGATTTGGGGGTGCCGTGGAAGAATTTCCTGCCTTCCTAGCACAGTGTCGGCTGTACTTTGAACTGAGAGCACGGGACTTCCTCAATGACAAGACAAAGGTGTGTTTCATCATCAGTCTGTTAAAGGGGCAGGCGGCCAAATGGGCCACACCCTTGCTGGTCGCATCCTCTCCCCTACTAACTAATTACCAAGGGTTTGAGGCCCACCTGTCTGCTGCTTTCTCTAGCCCAGTCCAAGCAGCCACAGCCAACCGGAAGATCAGGGCACTGAAACAAGGCAAATCCTCGGTGGCTCAGTATGCCACCGAATTCAAGCTCCTGGCCCAAGACTTGGCGTGGAATGAGGCTGCCCAGATGGACCAGTATACTGAGGGGTTGGCAGAGGAGGTCCTGGATGAACGGGCCAGGGTGGAGCCACCACCCACGCTTCAACAACTTATCACCCTCTGCCTCCGCATCGATGGCCGCCTGGAAAGTCGCCGCCAAGCCAAGACCAGAGGGCGCCAGCTCCCTGCGCCGTACCACTTGGCTCCTCGCCCATCCTCAGCTCGTACCAGCACCGAGGACGAGCCTATGCGGCGTGGAGCTGCTCGACCCCGCCAGACCCCAGAGGAAAAGGCCAGACGCCGCACGCAGAATCTGTGCCTCTACTGCGGCACGGCAGGCCACTATGCCTCTGGCTGCCCTGCTAAGCATCAGATACCCGGGCCTTCACCGCCACCACCGCCAAAAGGGCAGCCCCAGGCGTAAGTGGACCCCCCAGCCTGGGGCGACTAGCTGGGTCCTCCGAACAGCGGGCTGATACCCCGGGCCCGTTCCTGCTACCAGTCAAACTCCGTCTGCCTGACGAACGCTGGCTGTTCGTGTATGCCATGCTGGACTCGGGAGCAGCCCACTGTTTTATAGATGCCGCCTTTGTAAAACAGCACCAGATCCCGGTGCAGACAAAAGAGACTCCGTCGCTGGTGGAGGCTATTGACGGGCGCCTCCTCCGTTCTGGGCCCGTCACCCAGGAGACCTGTCCCATCACCTTCCACGTCCAGCAGCACCAAGAACAGCTGCAGTTTAATGTCGCCCGCATGCCTCACTTCCCACTGATTCTGGGCCTTTCCTGGCTGAAGCTGCACAACCCCATCGTGGACTGGGCCCAGCAGGAACTACGTTTCCAAGACCCATGCCCCCATCTGACTCCTCCCACCACTCTGGCAGCTGGCATCCCGAGTGGTGGTCCTCAGCTCCCTCAGAAGTATGCGGATTTCGCCGATGTCTTCGAAGAGACGGGAGCGGATCAGCTTCCCCCTCACCGGCCCTATGACTGTGCCATTGACTTGGTACCTGGGGCACCACTCCCGGTGGGGCGTCTGTACCCAATGTCGGAGCCTGAGTTGGCCGCTCTGCGAGACTTCCTAGATAAGAACCTGAAACGCGGCTTCATCCGACCCTCAACCTCTCCCCTGTCGGCTCCAGTCCTCTTCGTGAAGAAGAAAAGTGGGGAGCTCCGGCTGTGCAATGATTACCGGGCCCTGAACAAGATCACCATCCGCGAACTGTACCCTCTACCACTGATCCCTGAACTCTTGGATCGCTTAAAGGGGGCCCAAATCTATACCAAGCTGGACCTCCGTGGAGCGTACAATTTGGTGCGCATACGGCCCGGAGACGAATGGAAGACCGCATTTGGGACCCGGTACGGGCAGTACGAGCACCTGGTGATGCCCTTCGGATTGACCAACGCCCCCGCTGTCTTCCAGAGGTTCATGAACGACATATTCCGGGACCTGCTCGACCGCTTCGCAATCTTATATCTAGATGACCTCCTAATTTACTCCCGCAATCCTGCCCAGCACGCCGAGCACGTCCGCCAGGTCCTGCAGCGCCTACGAACCCATGGCCTCTACGCCAAGCTGGAGAAGTGCGACTTCGACCTGCGCTCTGTCGAGTTCCTCGGTCACATTGTGTCCCCGCAAGGGATCCTCATGGACCCGAAAAAAGTAGAAGCGGTCCTGACCTGGCAGGCTCCTCAGAATCGCAAAGACCTGCAGCGATTCCTTGGTTTTGCCAACTACTATCGGCAATTCATCCCGGCAATTCATCCCGGCCTCCCTGACAACACCCCTGACTCAACTACTCCGCCCCAAAGAACCCTTCTGCTGGTCCCCAGAGGCCGATAACGCCTTCTCCACCCTGAAGACCCGTTTTGCCACCGGGCCACTCCTGAGATACCCTGACCCCCAGCTTCCCTTTACGGTGGAAGCTGATGCCTCCAACGTGGCCCTGGGAGCAGTGCTGTCCCAGCGCGAGGAGCCGTCTCAGCCACTCCAGCCCTGCGCCTATTACTCGCGCCAGCTCACGGCTGCGGAAAGGAACGATACCATCTGGGAGAGGGAGTTGCTCGCGATCAAGGCGGCTTTTGAGGTTTGGAGGCACTACCTCGAAGGGGCTCGCCACCCTGTTCAAGTGCTCACTGACCACCGGAACCTAGAGCACCTCCAGACCACCCGCCGTCTCAACCAGCGCCAGATCCGGTGGTCCCTATTCTTCTCTCGCTTTGACTTCCGGATCTTCTACATCCCCCATACCCAGAACCGGAAAGCAGACGCGCTGTCCCGGAAACCGGAATATGCCCCTGCTTCAACTGAGGCCGCGCCCGCTGCTCCCATCCTGCCGCCCTCAGTATTTGCAGCCACCTCCACTTCACCCACACTCGTGGAGGACATTCGTGCTAGCCAGGCCAACAATCCCTGGGTCCAGCAACACCTCCAGGCACTCCAAGACGACTCAGCAGGCGAGTTCACGACTCGAGGCGGTCTCTTGCTATACCGCGAACGCCTCTATGTGCCGCCCGGGCCCTTGCGGGCAGAAGTGCTACGCCTGACCCATGACTCGTTACCCGCCGGGCACTTTGGACAGCATAAGACCACCCACTTGCTGACGCGAGAATTCTGGTGGCCACGAGTGCGCTCCGATGTTGCCCGTTATGTCAGCTCCTGTGACGTCTGTCGGCGGGCCAAAGACGTCCCGGCCAAACCCTCGGGGTTGTTACAGCCCTTGCCCGCACCCTCAGGACCCTGGGACACCATCTCGATGGACTTCATTACAGAACTCCCACGATCCAAAGGTCAGACTTGCATCTTGGTGGTCGTCGACCTATTTACCAAGATGGCCCACTTCATTCCATGTCCGAAACTTCCCACAGCTCAGGAGACAGCCCAGCTCTACCTGCAACACATCTTTCGTCTGCACGGACTCCCAGCCCACCTGATCTCAGACCGGGGCCCCCAGTTCTCCTCTCGATTCTGGCAAGCCCTCCATTCCAGCCTGGGTACTCGAGTGCACCTGTCCTCAGCCTACCACCCACAGACTGATGGTCAGACAGAGCGCACCAATGCCACGCTAGAGCAATATCTCCGCTGTTACACCTGCTACCAGCAGGACGACTGGACCAGTCTGTTGCCTCTAGCGGAGTTTGCATACAACAACGCGGTCCACTCGTCCACCCAAATGACCCCGTTTGCTGCAACCTACGGGTACCACCCTCGGTTCTTCCCGGCGATCCTGCCACCCACGAATGTCCCCGCCGTCGGGGCCTACCTGCAAGAACTCCGCGCCAGCCAAGACTTGCTCCGGGAGCAGCTACAGCGGGCCAAGGAAGCCTATAAACTGGCTGCGGACCGGAAGAGGCAGGAAGGCCCCCCAATCCAGCCAGGGGATCAGGTGTGGCTCTCAACTCGCTACCTGCGCCGGCCTGGTCGGTCTCACAAGCTGGATGCGCGGTTCATTGGACCCTACCCCGTCACGGACCAAATAAACCCCGTCGCCTTCAGGCTCCAGTTGCCACCCCATCTCCGCATTCACCCTGTGTTCCATCGCTCCCTCCTTGTTCCAGCTGCACCCCCTGACCCAGCTCGGCCTCCTTGCCCACCGCCGCCGCCACCGGTGTTGGTGGATGACGAGGAAGAATATGAGGTGCGCCAGATCCTGGACTCCCGGTACCATCGTGGAGGCCTCCAATACCTGGTGGACTGGGAGGGATACGGCCCAGAAGACCGGTCTTGGGAGCCCGAGGACAATCTTCATGCCCCGGACTTGGTGCACCGGTTCCACAACGACCACCCCGACCTTCCAGGTCCCTCGACGGAGGGGGGCCCTGGGGGGGGGGGATAGTGTCATGGGTGCTGGGGACCCTGCAGAGGAAGTTGAGTCTGACGAGGAAACTGTGCCCCTGCCACCTGCACCAGTGCCCCTGCCTCCTGCTGGAGAAGATCCCAGCCCCCCTGCCTCGCCCTCTCGGGTGGCTCGTGTGCGTGACCGCCTCCGGCAGGACCTCAGGGATCGGAGGAGGGCGGCACGCTCACAAGCAAGACGCTCCCTGAGCCCTGAGTTCTGAGAGGATTCTGGCCCTCCTAAGAGCAAGGATGCTTGAGTTATGACAGGATCCTGGCTGCCTCCCTGAGCCAGCAATTAGCCCAAACGGGCAACAGCCAGCAGAGGGCTATATAGCTGTGGGCTTTGGGAGGAGGCTTTGTGGAAGCAACTAGTCATCTCCCTGACATCCTAGCATCCACTCCGGCTTGACTTTGGTTCCTGACCCCCTGACTTTGGCTTTTGACTTCTGGAATCCCTGACCTCGGCTTCTGGACCTCGGACCTGCGATACTTGTACACTGATTCGGATCTGGCTCCTCAGACCCTCCTGCTTACTGGCTACAGACCTCGGACTGCCTCTGGACTTTGCCTGACCCGGCCCCAGCCGTGACACTCCATATTGAGGCCCTGGCAGCACTTCTGGAAGTAGATGCACAGGAGATAGAAACAGACATGGCTTCTGCCTATCATTACCTCCCAGACCTGCACAGCCACCAGCCTAGTCCAAAGTAAACTCCTGAGATGCTCAAATACAACCCTTTCCTTCTCCCCACCCATATTGGTTGTCAGCATGACATCCTCACAAGTAGATGTCATTTTTACTTGGGACAGTAAGTTTGCTGACCAATATACTATGGTCTGTTCTGCAAAATACCACAAAACCTCATACTTTCTTTTGGTGGCACAGTCTCATACATATCCAGTTATGCACTAGACTGCACACAGGACCAGTGCATGGGGTTCTGCCACCCAAGACAGAACCCCAATGCATCCCCCCCACCGGGAAGTTTAGCGCGTGTATGTCATCATGTTGGGCACTTAGTTTCTGGGCGCTGAGGGGCCAGGGGAGCTCTCCAACCCCTCAGTGCCCAGAAAGAACATACCGCGCTTCCACTCCTTGGCACTTTCCGAGTTCAGAAGGCGCCGAGGACTGGAAGCGCTGTTCTTTCTGGCCGCTGAGGGGCCAGGGCAGCTCCTCCAACCCCTCAGTGCCCAGAAAGAACATGCTGCACTTCCACTCCTCAGCACTCTCTGAGATCGGAGGGCACCGAGGACTGGAAGCGCCGTTCTTTCTGGGTGCTGAGGGGCCAGAGGAGCTCCTCTGACCTCTCAGCATCCAGTTGGAGGCTCAGGGACAGTACAAGCAGGGAGGGGGAGCCCGCCCCTGCTGGGAGCTGGCACGCTAGGCAATCGCCTAAGTTGCTGACTCCCACACACTGGCCCTGACTGCACAATCAGTAGCGTAAGAGGCTCCAAACTGAGTGGGGCTCTGTGCATTACAACAAAGCAGGAAACAAAAAATGCAGAAGTGAGATGTACTTACTCTTATCACACCTTTGTTTTATCCCATAAAAGGCACCTCATCTTAACATGCAAATCTGCACACACTGCAAGTGTAAAAGTTTATTCATCTCACCTTTGCAAGTATACTGGTACAATGATACAAGCTAGCTCTCTCAGTCTCTTTCAAGTGCAGCACTACAGGCTTGAATGAGTTTGCCATTTATTTTTTCTGTGTGCACATTCTGTTCTCTTTTATACCCACTGTCAAAGCAAGTCAGAGTCAAGACAGAATCTCTAAAGGTTACATGGTCTGGTTTCGATTAGTTAAATATATCAAGAACTGGATGGACAAGCTCAGCTCCTCAAGACTGCCTAATTGGTCTAGGTGGGCTTTGTGAAGTCCTAGCAAGATTTCTACACCTTTTCTTTTCATGCCATCCACTGGAAATACAGTGATGCCCACTCAACCAGGCTTCTATATCCTGACTGGAAAGGGGCAAGAAGAGATTACAAACATGTACATGGAGTTTAGCTCTATAAACATCTCCAAGGGGGAAGTACAATTTCTCCAGAAATGTGTAAAGTCTTTCCAGTGCACTCATGTTCCTTGAAAACTTGTCTGAGCCACATTTATAGAAACTCCTTAATACACCAGTAGCCCTTTTAAAACAAATGTTTAGATGACCATAAAGTCCTAGCAGCCTCCCAGCATTACTACCACTGCCAACCTCCAGGTGATGACTGAGATCTCCTGCTATTACAACTGATCTCCAGATGGCACAGATCAGTTCACCTGGAGGAAATGGCCACTTTAGAAGGTGGAGTCTATGGCATTACACCCACTGAAGTCCCTCTCCCCCAACCCTCCCTTCCCCAGGTGCCACTCTCAGAAGTTCTAGCTATTTTCCAACCCGGAGCTGGCAACTCTACAGTATGACACTACACACAAGGCCTCCAGAAGGGAATTGCCACTTATCAGTTAGGGCACAGTCCTCCTCTAAATAGCCTTTTGGTGAAAGACAGCAACCAGGTGCCTATTCTACAACAAAAAATAAATGTGGGGTTAATGATTCAAGCATCTATGAAGCAAAGTGCATGACTAATAAAAGCAAAAAAAAAAAATCAACAGGGTGAGAGCTCAAAATGGAGCAACACTGTGTGTGAGTTACTGGCAAAGTTCTAAATTCTTCACATCTTTCCAAGAGCTTTCCAAACAACAAGAATGTACCAGTTTTTCCTATCAGCCAGAAAAATGTCCACAGTTTCTGCCTACTATGTCAGAATCTACTGCATTGTGTTGCCCAGCACTGACAGGAAAACAGCATGCAAATATTAAATACAAATAGATAATCTACAAATCTTGAACTAACCACAATAGTTTCACATAGTTTGCATATAAATAATGAGGTAACACACAATTCAGCACTACATCCCAGTAACATGCCCACACTGCAAACTGAAAATTCAGAAATTTATCTATACTCTCAAGTCTACTGTGGAATTAAATTAGGCACATTCCAAAAGTTCACAAACTGTTCACAAACTGTTCTACTGCAGAGAGGCAACAACTCTGAAAGCTACTGCAGCTCACAGTGACTAAAGGTACAGGGAAATCTGCCATGACTCAAATTGAGAATTAAGACCACTTTAACTGTTCACTCTACAAGTAGTTAGGCTTCATTAAAACAATGTTACGGAAAACCCAGAAGACTAATCGTCCCAACCATACTCGCTACATGGGGCTTCTATGTGGAAAAAGTATGCCTTACTAGTGGGTGGAGTAGAGCCCCATGTGGTGAGCCATGTCTCTTCATATGCATGGCTTCATATGCATGGAGATGCATGGCTTATCACATGGGGCTCTGCTCCACACAGCTATACATACGAAGAACTTGTCAGAATTGATTCACAGTAGCTCTAGCAATGGATCAAATTATACTCCTACCTCTTTCTTCTGTCAAAAACTACTATTTTACATTTAAATAGACCTATAAAGCCCTAAAATAGTTCTCCCCTGAGCATATAGCCTTGTGATCTTCATTTAAAAGGCACAGAGGAAAAAATAAAACTGGTTCATAGGAGAAATTTATTCTTACAGTAACAAAAGCATTGCTATATTCACTTGATAATATGCCAGAGCTCCAAATTTGGGCACTGGCTCATCAGAAATGCCGGGGTACAAGCCTGCCTAAAAATGATATTCTAGGTGAGGGTACCAAGCGGTGTTCTCTCTGAGTTAGTGTGAGCTAGCTCACAGTTTTTAGCCTCCAGCTCACATATTTTTGTCTCAGCTCAGGAAAAATGGCCCTAGAGCAAACTAATTTAAGCAGTAGTTCACAACTTTAATGCCAGTAGCTCACAAAGTAGAATTTTTGCTCACAAGACTACACAGCTTAGAGGGAACATTAGTACCAAGTGTGGTACTTGCTAGTGCCTTTCCTGGCATCTGCCAAGTATTTTTAGAAAGTGGGCAGGGCCAGGTGGAACTTTTGCCCAGCAAGGCTTCAGACTGGCAGTGCAGATTTTTAGACGGTGGCAACACCTGTAGCCACAGAACAAGGATCTTCACTGCATGACTGAACCTGCAGGCAAAAAAAAAGTTGTAAACAATACGTTTATTTTAAAAGATATCCTGTTGAACAGAACTTTTGCCTGAAATGTTGAAGAATGACTATTAAGAGTTATACTTGCCTTCACTCCCTGACATTTTGTGTTTGGTTCTGCCTCTTGTTGCAGCCATTTTGCAGTTGTACCACCTTGTGTTAGAATTCCAAAGGTGAACATAGGTTCAAAAAGCTTGTGGACCCTTGTTCTAAAGTCTTGGTGGCATTCACTGTCCACAGATGTCAGGCATACAGAGTAATATCTGGGCAGCAGTAAAAGTGGCATTCTGCAAATGACCCATTCAAGACCTGACGAGATCAGGTTAGCCTATACCGTCCAGGTCAAGATCAAATTAGATCCTGTATTTGGTACCATTTCTTTGAGGCTAGATTTCTTGATGTCTGGCACATTTCCTCTATTCAGGTATCTCACGAAGGAAAGGGAAAGGTCCCCTGTGCAAGCACCAGTGTTTTCAACTCTGGGGTGACGCTGCTTTCATGTTTTCACAGCAGAGCTTTTTACGGGGTGGTTTGCTATTGCCTTCCCCGGTTGTTACACTTTCCCCCCAGCAAGCTGGGTACTCATTTTACCGACCTCGGAAGGATGGAAGGCTGAGTCAACCTCAAGCCGGCTACCTGAACCAGCTTCCACTGGAATCAAACTCAGGTCGTGAGCAGAGGGCTCCAACTGCAATACTGCAGCTTTACCACTCTGCGCCACGGGGCTCCATCTCACTAAAGCATTCAATAAATCTCATTCATATTTTGGTATGTTGTCTCAGATGACAAGCTATACCCAAGATTTGGACATACAGAAAACAATCAGTTGTAATGATAATTTGCCTCCCTGTATGGGTAGGAACTGAAACCATGGTCTGCTTCTAAACAACATGCAAAAGATAGTTTTGTACAGTGCCTGGATGGAACCGCTGAAAGACTCCAGTCCACACCATATCATTGGAGTATTTGTTGAGAACATTCCCAGACATCATGTTTTGTGATGCTGGCACAGCACACTGAGAACACTACCCCAGCTTGATCACTAGATTCCCAACATTTTATCATTGGCTGCACTGACTGAAAAACTGGGGAAGCTTTCTACTTCTTCAGCATTTGCTGAAGGCACATGGGGAGGAGAATCAATTTAGAATCCAGTAAACTGCAAAAAGCAAGGAAATGAGGCAGTTACCTAATTGTGTGCTCAAAATAGATATCATCCACTGAAGCTGTGACGCAAGGGCAGCCAGCATGCCTCTCGGCTGCAAAGACAAACAAACAACATTAGTTATGTACATCACTGCACCAAGCAGGGCTCTTTCTGTTTACAACAATTACAGTTGCAGGCTTAGAATGGAAACATTCAGAAATTTGAGTTTCAGAAAGAAAATATATGCACCATACTCTTGTACAGAAAATTATACTGTGTTGAGGAGTACAAATAATATTTTCACACAGGGTTTGAGAAAATTCCCAGATATACTGTCAGCCAGTTACATAAAAGAATGTTTGATGAAAAATAAGAATGTGACATATGTAGGTTCCTAAAAGCCAACTCCTTGATGTAGAAAATGTTTTTTCTTTACTCAAAGATCCCTGCATCTCTCATAACATCCAGCATGGCGGTTCTCACTCTAATTTTATTAAAATTGCTGCATTACTAACTTTCATTATATTTAAGATGTTATCCTTTCACCTTGGAAGCAGTTGTTTAAACAGGATTATACCCAGCATTATGAGGGCATGACCTGGTAGAGAATTTTCTTTTGAATCAATGTTTTTACCAGATCAACTATCAGTTATAAAAAAAGGCTGCAAGCTTTAATTGGTTTAATTGACAAATCCATCAACTACAGTTTTCATTGACTAATTGGTATGAGCCAGTGAGAGCAACTTTTAACGTATGGCTAAGACTTAAGGTTAGAATTCTCTGTTTTGTAAGTCCATTTTGCTTATGGGATGCTACAGTCACAGTGAATTAAAAGAATACTGCTAAAGAGAGCTTTTACTCTGAACACTGTGATAGCTTTTATTAACATTATTACATTTTCTCATGTCAGTGGTTGCAATCAGATAGGCTTTTTGGCCCACTATAGTTACCCCTACCTCTGGATTTAATGTGTGCAATCACATATGCACATCTGTCCCCCGCAGCCTGCTCATCCTTACCTCACACATATTAAATTGCCAGTGGGAACCTCCCAGTGGCAAAGTCCTTGCTGCACCTCTGTTGCATGTTTCCAGCTGTGTGATCAGCCCGGGTGTGTCATGGAAGTGCAGGAATGGTGTGAGTGCTCCTCTTAGTGCATGCATGGCCCATTCAGACTTCAAGGGACAGCAACTGTGTTGCCGGTACCATCTGATTGCCACAGTGCGCCTCAAACAGAACTGGCTTTTTAAAAACTGAGCGACTGCTGTGGCAATCAGCTCATCTGATCCCACCCAGTGTCTCCTAACTATACTGATGTTCTAGCACTTTTTAATTAATTTCAAAAAACATATTTAAATTTAATCAAGTGACTGATTAGCTTTGTGAAAGGCAGATGATCTACTTTCTAAATGACAGTAGACATTAATAGTCAAAACTTTATTAATCAATATGTGAATGAGACCATACCCATTTGTAAACATGTTGAACATAATTCTTCTAAATTCAAACATTATTCAGGCACCTTGCTGTCTGGATTAATTTTCTTGGGCAGTGGAGAACAGTAAACAGTCAGCAGATGTGAAGGTATAACAGATATATCAGATCAAAACAGTACATTGTTTTATTGATCTTATTGCCATTTATTAACTTACATTGTATTTTAGAAGGTTTTGTTGTATAGTTTGAAGCCAGCTTCATTAGAGTGGGTTCAAAATTAAATGAAATAAATAAATAATACATCTTCCTTGAAACAGGATCATTCCAACTAGCATTTCTGCAGGTGGGGGGAATGTGCCATCAAGTCACAATTGAGTAATGGAAACTCCATCATGAGAAGCAGAGGTGGTTTGCCACTGCCTTGACACATCCAAATTCTGCCCAAAATCACTACACATCTCACTGGCTTTAAGAGGGCTGATTCTATGTAAGCACTGGCCCTGTGCCTTTGTGCATATGTTATTCCATTATGAGACAAATAAATATTTATTTATTTGTAATATATGGGCAGGAGACCAAAGAAGACTGAGTCAGAGACCCAAACGTTGCCTCTTCCCAGACGATAGGCAGCCCACTTGCCCTCCAGAGTCACAAGAGACAGAGGCAGAGAAGAAGAAGATATTGGATTTATATCCCGCCCTCCACTCCGAAGAGTCTCAGAGCGGCTCACAATCTCCTTTACCTTCCTCCCCCACAACAGACACCCTGTGAGGTGGGTGGGGCTGGAGAGGGCTCTCACAGCAGCTGCCCTTTCAAGGACAACCTCTGCCAGAGCTATGGCTGACCCAAGGCCATTCTAGCAGGTGCAAGTGGAGGAGTGGGGAATCAAACCCAGTTCTCCCAGATAAGAGTCTGCACACTTAACCAATACACCAAACTGGTTCTCCGCTCCCCAGGAGAGTAAAGAAAATGTATACCACCATATTTAAGAGGTTAGCAAAAATCCAATTCTCTCTCTGCCCTCCCCCCCCCACAACAGAGAATATATCTGAGCTCTATCTGAGCTCCAAGCAGCATGCAACACTCTTCAGTGTGTATGCCCCAACCCTTCAAGCAGATCCTGCAGAAAAGAACAAGTTCTATGCTGATCTACGCAACCTCGTACGGAAGACCCCTACAGAGGACAAGGTGATCATCCTTGGCGACTTCAATGCCAGAGTAGGTAAAGACTCAGAAGCCTGGAAAGGAGTACTTGGCAAACATGGCATTGGCAACTGCAATGATAACGGGCCCCTCCTGCTAGAATTCTGCACGGAGCACCAGCTCACCATCACCAACACTATCTTTCAGCAGAAGAACAGCCTGAAGACAACCTGGGTGCACCCACGGTCCAAGCACTGGCACCTTATCGACTACATTCTGGTGCGCCAGAGAGACCTTCGAGATGTCTTACACACCCGAGTAATGCCCAGTGCGGAATGTCATACGGATCATCGTCTTGTACGCTGCAATCTCCGTCTTCACTTTAAACTCACACCCAGGAGAGGAGGTATTCCTCAGAGGAAACTTCAGCCGAAGTTAAAGCTGCCTTCCAGGCAAAACTCCAGTCAAGAATTGAGGACCCCAGTTGCCCCACAGACCCTTCTCCAGAAGCACTCTGGGAACACCTAGAAACTACCATCCTGTTGATCTCTGAAGAAGTCCTCGGGTTCTCCACAAGGAAGAACAAGGACTGGTTTGATGAGAACAATCAAGAGATCCAAGAATTACTAGCGAAAAAGAGATCTGCCTACCAAGCACATCTTGCTCAGCCCTCCTGTCCCAGAAAAAAAGCAATCTTTCGCTCTGCATGTAGCAACCTCCAGCGCAAGCTTCGAGACATTCAGAACGAGTGGTGGACCAAGCTTGCAGAGAGAACCCAGCTGTGTGCAGACACTGGTGATTTAAGAGGGTTCTACGAAGCCCTGAAGGCAGTATGTGGCCCATCATACCAGGCTCAGAGTCCCTTGCGTAGTGCAGACGGCTAAGTGCTCCTCACAGACAAGGCATCCATACTGAACCGGTGGTCGGAGTATTTTCAGGTTCTCTTCAGTGCCAACCGCGTAGTTCAAGATTCAGCAATCCACCTCACCCCACTTCAACCAGTGAAAACAGAGTTGGATGAGATCCCCACCCTAGAAGAGACTGTTAAAGCCATCAAGCAACTGAAAAGTGGCAAGGCAGCGGGAGTTGATGGAATCCCACCAGAGATCTGGAAGCATGGGGGCACAGTACTACATAGCACACTTCACAAAGTACTTGTCACCTGCTGGGAACAAGGCAAACTACCACAGGACTTTCGCGATGCAATCATCATCACTCTACACAAGAACAAAGGGGAAAAGTCAGACTGCTCCAACTACTGGGGGATAACCCTGCTCTCCATCGCAGGCAAAATCCTTGCCAGAATACTCCTGAACAGACTGGTGCCCACCATTGCAGAAGAAGCGATCTGGCTGGTGTACCGACCACCTAACGCACCAGCCAGCGCCTTACCGTCCCTGGTGGAGGCCGCGGCGGGCTGGGCACTGGAGCACCCAAGGCTTTTGGTCTTGGGTGACTTCAATGCCATGCTGACGACGCGGCCTCCAGCCAGGCGACAGACCTGGTGTCAGCCATGGCAACACTAGGACTCTCCCAGGTTATTACAACGCCCACTCATCAGGCGGGACACATGTTGGACCTGGTCTTTGCGGCCGGAATATCAGTGACTGACATTGCAATGGAAGCAGTGCCATGGTCAGATCACTTTGCCCTTAAGGCTCATATGGGGGTGTCACCCAAAACCTGTTTAGGTGGAGAGCGAATTTTAGCTCACCCGCGGAGCCTGATGGACCCGGAACGGTTCCTAACGGCTCTTCGGGACACCTGGCCTACTGGCGACTCCCTGGATGATCTGGTAAAGTCCTGGAACGATGGGCTCTCCAGGGCCATTGAGGAGGTCGCGCCCAAGCGCCCTCTGCGTCCCCGCTCGAAGCCGTCGCCCTGGTTCAACCAGGAGCTGCGGCAACAAAAGCGGGGACTCAGACGACTGGAGAGGCAATGGCGGTGTACTCGAGACGAAGTGACCCGAGCATCTTATAGAGAGAATTTGAAGGCCTATGAGATGGCAATCAAAGCCGCAAAGAAAGTGTTCTTTGCGGCTAAGATTGCGTCCGCAACTTCGCGCCCGGCACAATTGTTCGATATAATTAGAGGAGTTACAACGCTGCCGCAAGGCAGACTAAATTCTATTGAATTGGAAATAGGCTGTGAGGCTTTTGCGAAATTTTTTGTGGACAAAATCGCGTCACTCCGCCCCGACCCCCCTGCCAATTTTGAGACAGTTAGCGAAATCGAGGCCCCGAGCCTGTCTTCGGATTATACGCTGGATGGCTTCGACCCCCTCAGCCTGGAGGAAGTTGACAGGATTCTCTCATCTGCTCGCCCAACTACTTGTAAATTGGACCCATGCCCTTCCTGGCTTATTAAATCCTGCCAGGGTGACCTTAGATATCCTATACGGGATATCATAAACAGATCCCTGATGGAAGGGCATTTTCCAACGCCGCTCAAAGAGGCAGTGGTCCATTCCCTCTTAAAGAAACCATCTTTAGATCCGGCCCAATTGGCACACTATTGGCCGGTCTCAAATTTGCCCTTTTTGGGCAAACTTATTGAGAGGGCAGTGGCGATGCAGCTACAGATTTTCCTGGAGGGTGCTTCCGTCCTTGACCCATTTCAGTCCGGCTTTCGCCCGGGACATGGGACGGAGACGGTGCTGGTCGCCCTAGTAGATGACCTTCAACAGCATCTGGATCGTGGCGGCTCGGCGGTGCTGATGCTGTTAGACCTGTCGGCAGCGTTCGACACGGTCGACCATTGGCTACTGAAGGGCCGCCTCACCGACGCAGGGATTCAGGGGTTGGCCTTACAGTTGCTCTCCTCTTTCCTGGAAGGTCGGGGACAAAGGGTCGCAGTTGGGGGGGAGCTGTCCCAGAGGTGCACACTCGACTGTGGTGTACCCCAAGGGGCGGTCCTCTCCCCGATGTTATTTAACATCTATATGCGGCCTCTTGCCCAGATTGCCCGCAGGCACGGGCTAGGGTGTCACCAGTACGCTGATGACACCCAGCTCTACCTACTGATGGACGGCCAGCCGACCTGCGCCCCGGAAAATCTAGATCGGGCATTACATGCCGTGGCTGAGTGGCTCAGGCTGAGCGGGCTGAAGCTTAATCCTGCGAAGACAGAGGTCCTTTGCTTGGGCCGCTGCGGCCCGGGAGGGGGAATCCCCCTACCAGCCTTTGACGGTGCGCCGCTGGTAGCGGCGGACAGGGTCAGGAGCTTGGGGGTGCTATTGGAGCCGTCCTTAAAGATGGAGGCTCAGATAGCAGCCGCTGCCAAGTCCGCGTTTTTTCACCTTAGGCGGGCAAGGCAGTTGGCCCCCTTCCTGGAGCGCGACGACCTAGCAACAGTGATCCATGCTACGGTCACCTCGAGGTTGGACTACTTTAATGCCCTCTACATGGGGCTGCCCCTGTCCCGAACTCGGAAATTGCAGCTGGTGCAGAATGCCGCGGCCCGGCTGTTACTGGGTCTCCCAAAGTGGGGACACATTCGGCCGGGTCTTCGGACCCTGCACTGGCTTCCAGTGATATACCGAGTCCGGTACAAGGTGCTGGTTATCACCTTTAAAGCCCTATATGGCTTGGGACCTGTCTACCTGAAGGACCGTCTTTCCCCGCATGTTTCCCAGAGGGTACTGAGGTCGGGAACACAAAATCTCCTTACTGTCCCTGGGCCGAAAGAAGCCCGCTTGAAATCCACCAGAGAAAGGGCTTTCTCTGTTATGGCCCCTACATGGTGGAATCAGTTGCCGGAAGAGGTGAGGGCCCTGCGGGACCTTGTTCAGTTCCGCAGGGCCTGTAAGACGACCCTCTTCCGGCTAGCCTATACCTAGCTTGAGAACTTAATGCAACTTGCCAGATTTCTTTTATATATATTTTGAATATTTATTAATATTATGGTTTTATCTGTTTTAAATGTTTATTCCCTTATATGTTTAAATATTGCTTAATTTTATGCTGGATCTATTGTTGGAAGCCGCCCTGAGCCACCCGTGGGAAGGGCGGGATATAAATTCTAAATAAATAAATAAATAAATAAATCTCCTCCCAGAGAGCCAGTGCAGCTTCAGAGCTAACAGGAGCACCACCGACATGGTATTTGTTCTCAGGCAGCTCCAAGAGAAATGCAGAGAACAGAACAAGGGTCTATATGTGACTTTTGTCGACCTTACCAAAGCTTTCGATACCGAAAGCCTATGGCAGGAAAGGCCTATGGCAAATCTTGGAACGTTTAGGATGTCCCCCAAGGTTCCTCAGCATGATCATCCAGCTACATGAAGACCAGCGAGGCCAAGTCAGACACTGCCAACGACCTCTCGGAGCCCTTTCCAATAGGCACAGGTGTAAAGCAAGACTGCGTCCTTGCGCCAACTCTCTTTACGATCTTCTTTAGCATGATGCTTCAAAGAGCCACAGTAGATCTATATGATGACGATGGTGTCTACATCCGCTATCGCACTGATGGCAGCCTGTTCAACCTGAGGCGACTAAAGGCCCACTCCAAGACAATGGAAAAACTTATCCGAGAGCTACTGTTTGCTGATGATGCTGCACTCGTCTCCCACTCGGTATCAGCTCTGCAGCATATGACGTCCTGCTTTGCAGAGGCTGCCAAGCTATTCGGCCTAGAAGTTAGTCTGAAGAAGACAGACGTTATAATAATAATAATAATAATAATAATAATAATAATAATAATAATAATAATAATAATAATAATAATAATAATAATAATAATAATAATAATAATAATAATTTTTTATTTCTATCCCGCCCTCCCCGCCGGAGCAGGCTCAGGGCGGCTCACAACATAAAACATACATTACATCAATTGCACTTATAAAATATGATTAAAACAATTACAGAATATTAAAATTAACATAACAGTATGGCGTTATAAACAGGTTTCAATAAATTTCAGAAGTAAAAACATTTCAAGAATAAAAGCATTTCTAGCAGCATATCTAGATTTGTCACAGTTTCCCGCTAGTTGAAGGCCATCTTGAAAAGGTGGGTCTTACAGGCCCTACGGAATCCCTCTAAACATCGTAGTTCTCCACCAGCCTGCACCCCAGGAAGATTATCACCCTCCCTGCATCACTGTGGGTGAATTAGTTTTGAAGACAGTCCAGCAGTTCAGCTACCTGGGGTGCATCATCTCCTCAGATGCCAAGATCGACAAGGAGATGGACAACAGGCTGGCAAAGGCAAACCGTGCATTTGGCCGACTGCACAAAAGAGTATGGAGCAACAAGCATCTGAAAAAAGGCACAAAGATCAATGTTTACAAAGCAGTTGTGATGACAACCCTCATCTACGGCTCCGAATCGTGGGTTTTATACCGTCATCACCTGCGACTCCTTGAGCGCTTTCATCAGCGCTGCCTTCGCACCATCCTCAACATCCACTGGAGTGACTTTGTGACCAACACTGAAGTCCTCAAGAGGGCGGAGGTTACAAGCATCGAGGCACTGCTGTTGAAGACGCAGCTGCGCTGGGCAGGGCATATTTCTAGGATGGAAAACCACCGCCTTCCCAAGATTGCTCTGTATGGCGAACTTTCCACCGGCCATCGAAATAGAGGGGCACCAAAAAAGAGGTACAAGGACTCCTTGAAGAAATTCCTTGGCACCTATCGCATCAACCATCACCAGTGGTCTGACCTAGCCTCAGATCGCAAAGCATGGAGGCACACCATCCACCAGGCTGTCTCTTCCTTTGAGAACGCACGCATAGCTGGTCTTGAGGACAAAAGGAGATTGAGAAAGAATCGCACTGCTACAGCAGCAACCCCAAATCAGACTTTTCCCTGCAGCCACTGTGGCCGGATCTGCCTGTCCTGCATTGGTCTTGTCAGCCACCAGCGAGCCTGCAGCAGACGTGGACTACTGCACCCTTCTTAAATCTTCGTTCGCGAAGTCAAGCCGAGAGAGAGATCTGAGCTCCTAATACCAGAATTAATCAGGACAGGAGAAAAGAGACAGCCAGTGTGTTATGGCAGTTAGAGTGTCCAACTATGATCTTGGAGTCCAAATTTGAATTCCCCACTCTTCCATAGAAGCCTGGTAGGTGACCTTGGCCAATCACTCTCTTTCAGCCTAACCTACCTCACATGGTTGTTGGGAGGGACCACATGGAGAATGGGAAAATGTAGTAAGCCACTTTGGGTCTTTACTGAGGGAAAAGTGGGGTATAAATGAATAATAGTAATAACAAGAATAACAATGCTGAAAGAAATGGGAGTACAATGAGGCAACAGGGGCAGGGTTGCATTCCCCTCAACTGATTTTTTCTTTTTCAACAAATGCTCCACTTCTCCCCCATCTTGAAGATCCCATGGAAAGAAAGAAAAGCTCGCCAATAATTTACTTCACACCTTCCTGTGCTCACTCTGCAAGAGAAAATTTTATCCTATAAAACAGGGAAGTTTTCACCTACCTGCCTGAAATTTGAGAGGAAGAAGCCCTGTACTCTGTATGCCCATGAATGCCTGTGCATGTGTGTGTAAACAATCTTTCATTTGCACCTGGTCCAGGGTAGGGTTGCCAATCCCCAGTTGGGGGCAGGGGATCCCCTGGTTTGGAGGCCCTCCCTCCACTCAGGCCTCGGATTCATTGGGAGCTCACAGGAGCAAAGCTCCTGAACCTTTCTGAGAGTTCCACCTCCTCCTCCTTGTCCACTGAATAGTAGGTGCAGCTGCATAACAATCCCTGGATGAATTCTACCACCTATTTTTCTACAAAACAACCCCTTCCTCCACTTCAGGGTTATCAGAAGGGGGGGGGGGGAGATGTCTGCTGGGCACTCCATTATATCCTATGGAGACTGGTATAATGGAGAATCCATCTGTGGATATCTGGGGCTCTGGGGGAGTTGTTTTTTGAGGCAGAGGTACCAAATTTTCAGCATAGCATCTGGTGCCTCTCCCCCCAAGTTTCAAAAAGATTGGACAAGGGGGTCCAATTCTATGAGCCCCAAAAGACGGTCCCCCTAGCCTCCATTATTTCCAAATGGAGGGAAGGCATTTATGTGCAGCCCCTTTAAATGTGATGGCCAGAACGCCCTTTGCTCCTGGCTCCATCCCCAAAGTCTCCTGAATCCACCCCCAAAGTGCCCAGAAATTTCTTGAGTTGGACCTGACAACCCTTGTCCAGAAGCCAGTGAGTGCACACTCGGAAACATGCTTCCCATGGAAACAGCTACTGGAATAATTTCTCAATACTTTAATCCCAGTATTAAAGAACTCAACTCATGGGGGGAGGGGGTGTGTTTGTGCCACAAAAATTAATTGACCCCCTACATTCCAACACATATTTTTGAGAAAACAGAAAGTCTTATAAATGACAAGGAAGTTAATGAATTTTGGGATGATCCAATCTCTTCATAAAGTTTAGAGATTATCACTAAATAGAGGCTGGGGTAAATGTACAACTCCAAAAGGTTGTGATAAAGTAGTAGCATCGAGGAAGCCACACCAGGCAAGGAGGTTTCCATTATGAAGTGGGAGACTGGCCCAAATGCAGGAAATAAAGAGTACAAATTCTACAAAACAAAATCAAGTTCATAAAACAAGCAAAGAAGGAATTGAGGAACAAACTGCTAAAAGCATGATCACATACTGCAAACATTTCTTCAAATATATCTGGAGTAGGAAATCTGCCAGAAACTTCAGAAGAGGAAGGGCTAAAAGGAATGCTGGAGCATCAGGGGCTGCAAAGAAAATGTATACATTCTTTGCATTGGTCTTTGTGTGTAAAATGTATAACTTGCCTTTCATCATTCATGCGTCTCAAATTTGTATATATGACTGTTCCTAAGAAATCAGTGGGCAATGACCAGATCCAGACTGGGTTTACTTCCACACAGAGGTGTTTTCTAGCTGCTGCTGCTATAAATGTAGAGACATTCACAGCAATAACAGAGCTTCCACATGGCTGTTTTTCCACCATACAGAACCATACATTTCCCTTGCTTCAGTCCCTCATCCTTGCCACTCTTCCCACACACACTGGAGGGATATTTCAGGCTTAAATTAGCAATTGACAAATCATAATAGCCCAATGTACCAGTTCACAGCTTTAGTTTTTCACAAAAGTCTCTAGCCCATTTTGTTGCAATGTTATAAGAGGAAATGTTGACCCTGCATGTTTTTCTATGTAACTGTCATAAAAATGCTAGAAACTTAATTTTTATAAGAGAAAGCTAGAAATTAGTATATTGATTCATTAGATCATTATGTTATTGAGCTATAATGATCTGTTAATCACTGGGTTTTTTTTTTTTAAAAAAAGAACCCTCTCTAGTAGACGGAATGGAAGCAATGAGGCTGAAATAAGGAAAATGCTGTCGTGGCTGGGACTTGCAAAAATGCGCACCTTCCAATCCACAAATGCAATAGCATTTTGACTGTGAGGTCTGCCATAAAATCATACCAAATCAGTTCTGGGAAAGATTGTAGCTAAATGGGGGGGGGGGGGGAGAACACAAAAAAGGACAAACAGAAGATGTCACGTGGATGTTCCCCAAAACAGTACTGCAGTAAGGAAGCCAAAGCAGAGCAAAACATCTGTGAGAAGTGCTGAAGCACTACTTAGCTTCCACAAGATGGTTGCACCTCAAGAATATGCACTGATATATTTGGACTCCCCAAAAGCTTCTAACAAAGGCTCCTAAATAAACTCACCAAAGGCTTCTAAATAAACTTAGTAACCCTGTTATGACTGGTAACTAGTTAACAAAAACAGGAATCAGAGGCTAGGAGTATTTTATTCATACATTTATTGATTTACTTTGGATTTATATTCCACCCTCTCTGCAAGCGGACTCAGGGTGGCTAACAATCATTTTAAAATGACAATATTGAGTTATAGTATTAAAAACAATAAACTTACACAATTAAGATCAACTAAAACTACATTATGGTGCTACTCAGAAAAATTTAAATAGGCGGGATCACAACTTTCTTCAGCAGGCAGTCTTATTGAAGTTGCAATTATTTTTATCTGACAGTGATCCTTATGATGGTCTGATGTTGCTCATCCTATATTAAAGTGGCAGTCCTCTCCCATTTAGATATTGTAGGCCAGTCAGAATAGTTCTGTTTTGCAGGCCCTGCGGAAATGGGAAAGATCCCGCAAGGCTTATGGCCTCTGGGACCACATCATTGGCGCAGTCTGGGGATAGAAAGCAAATTTTGTGCTCCTGAACGCAGAGTAAAGAGTTTATACAATGGAAGGGGGGAAATGGTGGCAGCTGCCCACCAGGGGACAGAACTACTTAAAATTCATAAATAATATGAAATCAGGAGTCAGCTTTAAAATAGCTACATTTTTTAATTCTAACAAATTATTTGCAGTGAAATCTAAAGCCTACAGAAGAACTCCAGAAGCATCCCTCGAAGCTGGAAAAAGGGCATCAGAACTGCAAATTAGGTTTAATGTAAGTGAGAGCAAACAGATGTATGGAAGGAGGGGGAATCCCAACTTCCCATCAGGACACAGATAGCCAGAACTGGTTGTGACAACACAGGGAAGAGATTTTGAGGTTATGATAGACAGCTCAGTGAAAAATACCAACTTGGTTTCCTGCAGCAATGAAAGGCAAATTCCATTCCAAGGATAATTAGGAAAGGGATTGAAAATAAAACTGCCAGTACGTTAATGCCTTTATGTAATCTCCAATGTAGCTGCATTTAGAATACTATGCAGTAGACAACCCAATTCAAAAAGGAGATCATAGCTCTGGAAAAGGCACAGAAAAGAGGAACCAAGATTATTAGATGCTAGAGTACCTTTTCCAGGGGAAAGGCTAAAGAATTTGAGGCTTTTTTTTAAATTTATTTATAGGGGAATAGATGACAAGCAAACACATACATTTGATAAAAAATATGAATGTGATGAAAAACGTATATTGTTTCTCACAACACTGGAATCTGAGCAACATAAGTAATCAGATGTGGGGGTTTGTACGCATGCGTTAACTAAGCCGGCTGTGTGCTCGTCCTCCCCTTCGAACTGGAATTTTAAATAGCTCAAAAGAATGTAAATAGCTCTTTGGCAAGTCTATTTGAAGAACGAGCTTACTTACGAAGGTCTGAAGATCATAAGAATTCCTTTCTGGAGTCCCAGAGGGTAAGACAACAACTTTTACTATCAAATTAACGAGGCAACGCCCTGGTTAATTACTCAGCGGTCGCGGGTAACTCCGGAAAATAATCATCATGGCTAAGACAATTAAAGAATTATCTGAGCAGATATCAGCTTTCCAGACTTTAATAATGTCGTCCCAGGACCAGATGAGATCTGAAATTAAATCACTGAGGGACGCTTTTACAGAGTTGAGTGCAGAGCTCAAGGACACACGGAACATTGCAATCTCTGCTAATGAGCTGGCCTTATCTAATAAACAAAAAATACTCCAGCTGAATTCGCAACTTACAGAGCTCTCTGATCGTAACAGAAGAGCGAATCTGATCCTGGGTGGAATTTCAGAGGAAATAAATAATAAGCTCCTGGAAGGAACCCTTATAGACTGGATGGGTGAGCAAGGAGTCACTCTGCAATCTCAGGATATTGAGAGAGCTCATAGACTGCAAAGGAGACAAGATGGGGGTGCCCCAAGGGAAGTCATAATTAAACTTTCAAGGGAAAAGACTCAGCAGACAGTTTTCAAGACTTTGAAAAAAAGGAAAGACCTTTCTTTTAGAGGGAGGAAAGTTTGGGTGAGAGAAGACTTCTGCCAGGAAACCATCAGAAAGAGAAGGCTAATGAGACCCTTTGGGCAAAAATTATATGACAACAAGATTAAATTCTCTTGGGGGTACCCCTCCTCAATAATTATTTTTAAAGATGAAAAAAGGCTGGTGGCCCGCAACCCTAAAGAAGCAAGAGATCTCCTCACTCGCCTGGGCATCGCCACAGACGACCTAAGAGACCCGAGAGAGGAAGAAGAAGAAGAAGAAACAGTGGAGCTCGGTGTGGACCCGGGAGAAGGAAGCTCAAGTAGACAAGAGAAAAGGCCAAGAACGGACTACTAAAGGGAAGTATAAAATATTTTGAGCTAAATTTAGCTATAAGCTTGAAGGGGAGGGCGGGATGCGTGCCCCCTGGAAGGTGGAAGACAGGATGATGGTTTCATCCAGGAAGTTGTCTGTGCCACAGGGGAAGGGAATAGGGGTGGGGGGGTTCAGTAAGAAGTATAGAAAAATACCCTCAGCCATTAGGGCCCAAGTCTGTTACATATAAAGGGAATGGATAGATCTTTAAGAGTCCTTTCACTGAATGCGAATGGTCTATCATCAAATCTTAAGAGATTCAGAGTAATTAAAATGGCTAAAGAACAAAGAATAGATTTGTTGTGCCTACAGGAAACTCACAAAAAAATAAATGATAGAAAACCACTGATAAAAGATCTGAGGTGGCAGGTTTTAGCAGAAGCAAGAGGGTCTTCCAAAGCTAGAGGCGTGGCTACATTGATTCGTAAGGATATTAAGGTGGAGAACATGGAAAAATTAGTAGATAAGGAAGGTAGATACCTCTTAGTTAAGTTTAAGCTGGAAGCCATAAAAATCACTATAGTAAATGTTTATGCACCAAATAAAAGACAAAGGAAATTCTTAAACTTGGTTTTTAAGAAGATACAACAGTTTTCAGAGGGCGAACTAATTGTAGCGGGCGATCTAAATATGGACATAACTAAGAACAATAGTATTAACCTAAGAGATTGGGGCTTGAAGGACGCTCATGAGTTCACCAACACGAGACCCAGCCCGACACATATTTCTTATAGACATAAAACAGCATCCCGCTTAGATTATATAATTTTGGAAAAAAATAATAATATGGTGGTTAAAGAGATCAAGACCCATCCAATTTTGATTTCTGACCATGCCCCTCTAAGTATTGAATTAGAATTAAATCTTCCCTCGAAAAATAGACCTTGGAGGTATAACAACTTGGTAATGACAAAAGAAGAGGATAGGGAATACTTAATGACACAGTTAAAATTATATTTTAAGGAAAATAGAGGAACTGTGTCAACTAATATATTGTGGGACGCTGCTAAAGCGGTAATAAGGGGCCATTTGGTTAGGAAGGAAAAAGACATAAAAAGTGAATGATATAAAAAAAGGCAAACAAAACTTAAGGAATTGGAGGAGTTACAAAAAGAAATAGTGGGAAAGTGTAATCCTAGTTTACAGATTAGAATTAAAGAGATTCAAAAACAGTTGGAGGCCCTAGATATGGCAACAATGTGGAAAAAGGAAATAATGGTTAAGAACGACTTCCAGAGGAATAGCATTAATACAGCAAAAAGATTAGCTAATTATTTGAAAGTTAAAAAGGCAAAACAATCAATTAGAACTATTAAAATTAATAATAGTACAACTCAAAACTCTAAGGAAATCACTAAGGCATTTGAAGACTTCTATAAAAATTTATATATGAAAAAGAATATAACGGAGGTGTGGGACGCACCTAAGCTAATTATAGAGGAGGAAGCAAAAGCCTCACTGGGTGCTGAGATTACACTCCAAGAGATAAAGGAAGTAATAAAAGCGCTCAAAAAGGGTAAATCACCAGGGCTGGATGGCTTTACTTCTGACTTTTATAAAGAAATGGTAGAAATTATAGCACCTGAATTGCAGGTAGTTTTTAACGAAGTCTTGGAAGGAAAGAAAGCCCCGGACTCATGGAAGGAAACAGAAATAATTTTGATATTAAAGCCCCAGAAAGATCCGGAAGAAGTAGGTTCATATAGGCCCATTAGTTTACTAAATCAAGATTATAAGATTTTTGCTAAGGTTTTAGCAAATAGACGTAAGAGAGTTATCCCGTCAATCATAAAAGGGGACCAATACGGTTTTATTGAGGGTAGATCTATTGCCCATCCTATTAGAAATATCTTAAATGTATTGCACCATGGCCAAAAGAAAAAAATAGCTCTGTTAAAGTTGGATGTTTATAAAGCCTTTGATACTCTCTCACATGAATTCTTGTGGCAAATATTAAAGAAGACAGGTTTAGAGGAACGGTTCTTACACGCTATAAAGGAAATATACAACGGAGGTAAGGCCAAAGTTAGAGTCAACACTGACCACCCACAAGCATTCCCAATTCAAGGGGGGGGTAAGACAAGGCTGTCCACTATCCCCGCTTATATTTATAATAGCTATAGAGCAACTAGCAGAGCGAATTAGGAATGCCGGGAGAATAGAGGGGTATAAGTCAGGTATTGAAGAAATGAAAATTAATTTATTTGCGGATGATATCATAGTAATTATGTCTAACCCAAAAGACGGAGTTAAAGAGATTAAGATAATTTTAGATGATTTTGAAAAGTGTTCAGGGCTCGGAGTGAATATGGCAAAATCAGAAATTCTATACCTTAATGTTAATAGAGAGGAAAAACAGGAAATAAATAGGATTACGAATATAGGAATGGGAGCCAAGAGATTAAAATATTTAGGGATAGTCCTCCAAAAAAATATCAACAAAATGATAAAGGAGAACTATGGTAAAATATGGAAGAAAATAGAGAGGGATATGAATAATTGGAATCATAAAATACTAGGGATATCATCTAGAATAAGATCTCTTAAAATGTTCATGATACCAAAGTTAATGTATTTATTCCAAACGTTACCCTTAGGTTTGAGGAAAAATCAAATTGAACAATGGAATAAAGCAATCAAAGTGTGGATTTTTAATAATAAAAACAGTAGGTTTCATAAGAGAATTCTATACAACCTTAAATCAGAATTAGGTTGGGGAATCCCAAATTTAAGTAAATATTATGAGGCCTTCCAACTAAGAGCGTTACTTGATTTGAGTGAGGATAAGGTACAGAAGTGGATTAATTTCGAGAATGCGGTCAACAGTGGCATTGGAAGATTTGGATTTTTTTCCACAGTGTCGACAAAAGATCTAAAATTAGCTATAGGGCCCAGAAGAGCAGCATAAGAAACCTGGATGAAATGGTATCCACAGTGGCTAGGGAAGGTTTCAAGGTGGAGCCCCCTAGAAGCTATTGTTAAGGAGGTGCATGCTATAAAATGGTGGGAAAGGCTTAAAAACAAAGGCTATTTTAGAGTGGACGATATGTTTAGGGGTGGTAAGCTAAAACCCTTACAGGAAATTATAGAAGATTTAGGTAATCAATACTGGTTAAACATAGCAGGCTTGCATAAGAGAGTTAAGATGATCAGTGAAAAGGGAGAGCTTTGGTTAGACACTCCAATGGAAATATATAAGGTAATGGCCAAACAAAGGAAGGTTCTAGTGGGGTTATTATACAGAAAAATGATTTCAAATAAAGATAAAATAATAGTACATTTACAAAAGATTTGGAGTCATGAAGGTCAGTTAACAGAGGGGTTGGCTGGGAAAATCTTGGATGGTCTAGAAAGGATTAAAGTAACCAAATTTAAAGAACTGGAATATAATTTTTTTCACAAAATGGTACAAAACTCCCGCACAAATAGCCAATATATTCCCAGGAGTGAGCTCCAAGTGCTGGCATTGCAAACAATTTAAGGGTTGGTTTGCACATATGTGGTGGGAGTGTGAAGAGGTAAAACCCTTTTGGGGGGAAATTATTCAATTTATTAGAAAAGTCTGCAATGTACCATTAACCATTGGCTTTAATATGATGTTGTTAAGCATAATAGGAAGTCCGGCACTAAGTAGACCCATGCAAAACCTTGTCAAGGCAATGATACTAGCGGGGAAGGCGGTCATCGCCTTGGGGTGGAAAGATAAAAGTAAATGGTCAATAGAAAGCTGGCACAGCTATTTGTTTGATTACATACAGTCTGACATCGTGGCAACAATCAACAAGGATTCCACGTGGGAAGATAAAGTCAAGGAAATCGAGACCAGATGGAACCCTTATTTAGAGTGGATCTCAGGAGAAGCAAGGAAGGACATTCAGTGGAAGATCAGGACTCTGTGCCCTTGGCTGAGGGGAAAAGACTAAAAGAAGATGGGGAGGGTTGGGGGGGGGGGCGAGGGTTATTTGTAATTTCAACATCCATATGCTGTAATGGCCAATTGTACTAAAGTCAATAAAACATAAAAATATTTATTTAAAAAAAAAGTAATCAGATGTTAGGAAGTAATATTTCAAATAATGGATAATTATCTTATGAAATTGATTATTACATGATGTGGTTGTACCCACTAGGTTGGATGGCTTTTTAAATGGTTCACACAGATTTATGAACAATGTGTCTGTTAGCTATTGTTAGTTCCAACTGCTAAAAGGGATCTCTAGGTTCAGAGGTGCATGCGTCAGTCTCTCATGTTACTTATACCTTTCTCCTGGTTTTGGCTCCCAAAGACAACTGGCAAGCTACTGTTGAAAGCTCTTTTGGGCAGACTCATCTGTGGAGAACTGATGCATGGACAATCCTGCATTACAGTAGGATGCTGGACTGGACAGCACTCAGCGCTTCCCCAACTTACTAGTTTATAAAATGTCAGTTGAAGTGGAATACACTGACAGGTTTGGAAAGGCAGCATGGTTTGTAAAGCATTTGCTTGGCGTCCCTGGTTCAATCCTGGCCATTTCAAGTTAAGTGTATCAGGCTGCAGTGATGTGAAAGACTTCCTGAGACCCTGAAGAGTTGCTGTCAGTCTGCATAGATAAAACTGACTTAGATGGATGAAGGGTCTGATTCAGTAAAAGAGGTCATTTCATGTGGAATTAATTAATCTCAAAGCCTCCGAAAACTCTGTCCAAAGGATACAGGAGCTTTACAGTACTCCTTGGTAGTTCTTACTAGGTAGTGGAGATCCCAACTGCAATGCTGGTTAAGGGCACTCCATATTAATAACTGACAGTCACTGTCATTGGTTTGCCATCTCCTTTTCTTATCTCACCCAGAAATGTCTTGGCTTTCTGCACATATTCACTTTCTGTGAGTACTTCCAGCAAGTTCGCCTTCCCCCTCATTTTGTACAGTAGTTTATCTTACTTTTCTAATCAGTAACTAGTTATTATGCGTGGCTCCACTCTGATGGGGGGTGGGGGGTGGAGGTTAATAGGGAGATTTCCCTCCTCCATCCCCATCCCCACCTCCACCCCCAAATGAGCTGCCAGCACTTTCTGTTGCTGCTCCCTTCACAGGCACTTCTTTCTACTGCATTGGCAGCTGCAGCTGGGACAGATGGTGTTGTGTGGAAACTAAATCCACCCACTCCCACCTGCTTTTGATCACTAGGCTTAGCTCTCTGGTCAAGGTAAGCACCGCAGAGTGGAGAAAGAACTCCAGGAAAGGCACATCCTACAGTTCAACTGACCTGTCACATTTTCTGCCCTTTGCTCAAGCAGCTCAGGATGCTGCACCTGGTTCTTCCTCCTCCATCTTATCCTCACAACAACCCTGTGAAGTAGGTTAGGTTGATAGTTAGCCAGACTGGTCCAAGGTCACCTGTAGGCTTCATGGGGAGTTCAAACTAAGATTTCCTCTGGCCTACCCCAAGGCTTTTTTTGAGCAAGAATGCATAGGAACACAGTTCTGGTTGGCTTGGTGTCATGGGGTGTGGCCTAATACGCAAATGAGCATGCTGGGCTTTTTCTACAAAAAAGTCCTGTGTGAAACAATAGTGATGTCAGGGGTGTGCCCTAATATGCAAATGAGTTCCTGCTAGGCTTTTTTTTACACAAAAAGCCCTTGCCTACCATGACACTGTAGCCAGCCACTACCCCGCACTAGCAACAAGAGTGCTACCCTGTTCAGCACGTGGTTTCCATTTCATGGTTCCAGCATCCCGAAAATCCTCACTTCCTTGCCTCGTTTTTTGCCAGCCCAGTGCTGCAGAAAGAATTTGCCCGGTCCACCTTAAGACCGTACTTCGAACAACCTTAGGCCACACACGCGCACACACGCCGGAATGAGCCCGGGAAGGTTGCCAAGAAACAGGCTCCCGCCCCTCCGCCTGCCCCAGACAGCAAGCAGTAGCTTACCCGAGAGGCAAGCTGCGGTGTCTATCCATTTCAGGAGCTGCCCAATGCTGAGCTCCCCGCGGTAGTTGGTGTGGCAGGGCAGCACCAGCTGACTCATCTGGACCTCGGTGGCGTTTCGGTAACCCTCCATGGCGCGCCACTGCCGAAGCTCCACCGCCGGAGGTGCCGAGCTCGCTGCAGCCGCCGGACTCTGCATTGAAGGGAGAGAACAAAGCGCCGAGTCACTCCTAGTGCCGCCGCTGCCTCGGAGCAGTGGAGTCCTGCCCGCAAGTCTGCTCTTCTGACCCTGCCTGTGGCTCTGGCTGCTTTGTCGAGTCTCATTTCCCTCAGTTGGTGCATTTAAATAACAAACTATAAGCAACCTTTTGAAACCCCAGAGAACCCTTCCCCCCTCCCCCCGCCACACATTTAGATAACCCAGACTTCCTCCCCACCCCCGCCGATATCTCCAAAGAGCTCCAAATGGCATACAGAGAACCCTTCTCATTTTGCCTTCACAACAACTTTCTGGTAGTATCTGGCCCAGTTTTAGTCAGTCTTCTTAGACTGGAGTGCTAATAAACGTGATTTAGCCCTTGACACCTCCCAGTCAAAGCCACTTCCCGCTAAGACCCTCTATATAATTTTCCAAATAAAATATATAAGCCAAGTCTTCCCAACCCTCTTTCCCCCCAAACACCATGATTACAACCAGACACTGCCCAGTGCATCTACCAAAGGCCAAAACCAACACAAACTTCCAACTGGGAGTCTAAGTGTATCCAGGCATTCCTTCTGTCTGTGTAAGAAACACAAGAATATGCCAATTCTTCTCCCACAACATATGCATCCCCTTTGGAATCTCAAGAAAAGCAATGTATTAATTTCAAGCAGAGATTGAAATTGGCTAGTGTCTCTGCCTTCAGACATTAAACAAGTGGTTACTGGGGGCTGGCCTTTTCTGCGATGGCATCCCAGTTACAGAACTACCTATCCCTATTATGGTTTTATTATATCTTTTTTATACTGGATGTTCTATTCTTAATCTTCATTGTGAGCCGCCTAGGATGCTTTTGCAGTAGATAAGTGGGATAAAAATCTTGTAAATAAGTAGGATTTTATGGAAGGGGAAGAACTGTGTTCCTGGTTACTAAAGCTTGAGAGTCATGGAGTAAAAGGACAGGTCCTCTTGTGGATCAAAAACTGGCTGAGTAATAGGAAGCAGAGAGTGAGTATAAATGGGCAGTCTTCGCAGTCAAGGACGGTAAGCAGTGGGGTGCCGCAGGGCTCAGTACTGGGTCCCATGCTCTTTAACTTGTTCATAAATGATTTAGAGTTGGGAGTGAGCAGTGAAGTGGCCAAGTTTGCGGATGACACTAAATTGTTCAGGGTGGTGAGAACCAGAGAGGATTGTGAGGAACTCCAAAGGGATCTGTTGAGGCTGGGTGAGTGGGCGTCAACGTGGCAGATGTGGTTCAATGTGGCCAAGTGCAAAGTAATGCACATTGGGGCCAAGAATCCCAGCTACAAATACAAGTTGATGGGGTGTGAACTGGCAGAGACTGACCAAGAGAGAGATCTTGGGGACATGGTAGATAACTCACTGAAAATGTCAAGACAGTGTGCGTTTGCAATAAAAAAGGCCAATGCCATGCTGGGAATTATTAGGAAGGGAACTGAAAACAAATCAGCCAGTATCATAATGCCCCTGTATAAATCAATGGTGCGGTCTCATTTGGAGTACTGTGTGCAGTTCTGGTCGCCGCACCTCAAAAAGGATATTATAGCATTGGAGAAAATCCAGAAAAGGGCAACTATAATGATTAAAGGGCTGGAACACTTTCCCTATGAAGAAAGGTTGAAACGCTTGGGACTCTTTAGCTTGGGGAAACGTTGACTGCGGGGTGACATGATAGAGGTTTAAAAGATAATGCATGGGATGGAGAAAGTGGAGAAAGAAGTACTTTTCTCCCTTTTTCACAATACAAGAACTCGTGGGCATTCGATGAAATTGCTGAGCAGACAGGTTAAAACGTATAAAAGGAAGTACTTCTTCACCCAAAGGGTGATTAACTTGTGGAATTCACTGCCACAGGAGGTGGTGGCAGCCACAAGCATAGCCACCTTCAAGAGGGGGTTAAATAAAAATATGGAGCAGAGGTCCATCAGTGGCTATTAGCCACAGTGTGTGTGTGTGTGTGTGTGTATAAATTTTGGCCACTGTGTGACACAGAGTGTTGGACTGGATGGGCCATTGGCCTGATCTAACATGGCTTCTCTTATGTTCTTAATTAAGTCACAAACTATGTTCCTGGGATGTTTACACAACCACATTCCACAGCATCATCAAAATGGCAACCAATAAGCTATTGAGGGAGGGGGATCATCACAGTGGTGTTCCAAGGATTTAGAAAATAAGATTGCCAAGAAACAGCTGCATTCTTTGAGAGAAGATTTATGGACTACATGCTACAAATTTAACTCATGCATTTTTAATGCACAAAATACAGATTGTGTGGAAAGGCCTTAAAGATATTCTCAGCATCACTTAAGAGCACTCTGAGCAAATATCTGCCATGCTCAGATGAAAGAGAGGAGGGAAGAGAGAAAAATATTCCCCTTGCCACCTGCCCTGCTGCATTTCACTTGTCCAGAACTGGCAAGGCCTGTGAGAACTCCCAGCATTTCCTCTGAGCAAAACTCAAGGATGCTTCACATGCTACTTCCCTCCTCCCCCACATACTGATATTAACAGTGTTTGAAAAAAAGAACACACATAATGGGTTCCACAGATGATGTTGTTACTGATATACCTGACAAGTGGTAATTGGAACATTGCAGGATCAGTGTAAGCAGTATATAAAAATAGCAGTGGTAGGGGATGGTGGTAGATAACACTAAATGAAGTTTTGAGTTAAGAAATGCCCCTTTGTCTGAGATGACACTTGTCTATGCCAAAGACACCCATCTTCAACATAAGCCATTTCATTGTTGCTAAAATAGATTCCCCATTTACATAAGCTTCATCAGGAGAAACATGCAATTATTTGCTTAGCTGAAATGCAGAAAGTTAGGCTTTGTTCTCATGGATTGAGCCCTCTCATGGATTGCTGCCTTGATGTGGCGAGAGGGCTTGCACGGTTCAGTGAGGCTGTGGGCGTTGCCATGCAGGGCCACCCAAGATGGACAGGCCACAGCTGAGAACTCAAGACAAAATGCGGTCCACTGGAGAAGAAAATGGCAACCCACTCCAGTATCCTTGACAAGAAAACCCCATGGACAGTAACACAAGGCTAAAAGATATGGCGCTGGAAGATGAACCCCTCAGGTTAGAAGGTGCCCAATATGCTATTGGGGAAGAGCGGAAGGCAAGTCCAAGTAACCACAGAAAGAGTGAAGTGGCTGGGCCAAAGCCGAAAGGGCGCTCAGCTGTGGATGTGTCTGATGATGAAAGAACAGTCCAATGCTGCAAAGAACAATACAGCATTGGAACGTAGAATGTAAGATCTATGAATCAAGGTAAGCTGGATGCAGTCAAACAAGAGATGGCAAGACTGAACATTGACATCTTGAGAATCAGTGAACTAAAATGGACGGGAATAGGTGAATTTAACTCAGAGGATCACTACACATCTATTATTGTGGGCAAGAGTCCTGTAGAATAAATGGTATGGCCTTTATAGTTAACAAGAGAGTGAGGAAGGCAGTAATGTGATACAATCTCAAAAATGATAGAATGATCTCGGTCCGTATCCAAGGCAAACCATTCAATATCACAGTAATCCAAGTCTATGCCCCAACCACTGATGCAGAAGAGGCTGAAGTGGACCAGTTCTATGAAGATCTACAACACCTTCTAGAATTAACTCCAAAAAAGGATGCCCTCCTCATCATAGGGGACTGGAATAACTAAGTGGGAAGTCAAAAGGTAACCGGAACAACTGACAAGTTTGGCCTTGGAGAACAAAATGAAGCCAGTCAAAGGCTAATAGAGTTTTGTCAAGAGAACAAGCTGGTCATAGCGAACACCCTCTTCCAACAACCTAAAAGGTGACATGGACATCACCTGATGGGCAACACAGAAATCAGATTGATTATATACTCTGCAGTCAAAGATAGAGAAGCTCCTTACAGTCAGCAAAAACAAGACCTGGAGCTGACTGCGGCTCAGATCATGAGCTGCTCATTGCAAAATTCAGGCTTAAACTGAAGAAAACTGGGGAAGCCATTAGGCCATTCAGGTTTGACCTTGATCACATCCCTTATGAATATACAGTAGAGATGAAGAATAGGTTTAAGGAACTAGAGTTGCCTGAAGAACTATGGACGGAGGTTTGTGACATTGTACAGAAGGCAGCAATCAGCACCATCCCAAAGAAAAAGAAATGCAAGAAAGCAAAGTGGCTGTCTGATGAGGCTTTACAAATAGCTGAGGAAAGAAGGAAAGCGAAAGGCAAAGGTGAAAAAAAATTCACCCAACTGAATGCAGATTTTCAGAGAACAGCAAGGAGAGATAAGGAGGCCTTCCTGAAGGAACAATGCAAAGCAATAGAGGAAAATAACAGAATGGGAAGGACAAGAGATCTCTTCAAGAAAATTGGAGAAATCAAGGGAACGTTTCATGCAAAGATGGCCATGATAAAGGACAAAAACGGTAGGGACCTAACAGAAGCAGAAGAGATCAGGAAGAGGTGGCAAGAATACACAGAAGGATCTCAATGTCCTTGACAATCACAACAGTGAAATTGCTGACCTTGAGCCAGACATTCTGGAATGTGAAGTCAAATGGGCCTTAGAAAGCATTACTAACAACAAAGTGAGTGGAGATGATGGTATCCCAGTTGAACTATTCAAAGTCCTAAAAGACGATGCTGTTAAAGTGATGCACACATTATGTCAACAAATCTGGAAAACGCAACAGTGGCCACAGGATTGGAAAAGATCAGTTTATATTCCAATCCCAAAGAAGGGTAATGCCAAGGAATGTTCAAACTATTGCACCATTGCACTCATTTCACATACCAGCAAGGTCATGTTAAAGATCCTACAAGCTAGGCTTCAGCAGTATGTCAATCGGGAACTACCAGAAGTTCAAGCTGGGTTTCGGAGAGGTAGAGGAATTAGAGATCAAATTGCCAACATTCACTGGATTATGGAGAAAGCATGGGAGTATCAGAAAAACGTCTATTTCTGCTTCATTGACTATGCTAAAGCCTTTGATTGTGTGGATCACAACAAACTGTGGCATGTCCTTAAAGAGATGGGAGTATCAGACCACCTCACATGTCTCCTGAGAAATCTGTATAAGGGTCAAGAAGCAACTGTCAGAACAAGATATGGAACGACTGATTAGAATAGGAAAAAGAGTTTGACAATGATGTATATTGTCACCCTGCTTATTTAATTTATATGCAGAATACATCATGTGGAATGCTGGGCTGGATGAAGCACAAACTGGAATTAAGATTGCTGGGAAAAACATTAACAACCTCAGATATGCAGATGATACCACTCTAATGGCAGGAAGTGAGGAGGACCTAAAGAACCTCTTGTTGAGGGTGAAGGAAGAGAGCACAAAAGTAGGCTTGAAACTCAACATCAAAAAATTGAAGATCATGGCATCCAGCCCCATCACACCGTGGCAAATAGAAGGGGAAGACATGGAAGTAGTGACAGACTTCACATTTCTGGGATCCAAGATCACTGCAGATGGTGACTGTAGCCATGAAATTAAAAGACGTTTGTTCCTTGGGAGAACAGCTATGATGAACCTGGGCAGTAGAGACATCACCCTGCCAACAGAAGTCCGTATAGTCAAAGCAATGGTATTCCCAGTAGTAATGTATGGCTGTGAGAGCTGGACCATAAGGAAGGCCGAGCGCAGAAGAATAGATGCTTTTGAGCTGTGGTGCTGGAGAAGAATCTTGAGAGTCCCTTGGACTGCAAGAAGATCAAATCAGCCCGTCCTAAGGGAAATCAACCCTGACCGTTCCCTGGAAGGTCAGATGCTGAAGCTGAAGCTCAAATACGTTGCCCACCAAATGAGAAGGGAGCACTCACTGGAGAAGATCCTGATACTGGGAAAGACAGAAGGCAAAAGAAGAAGGGGACGGCAAAAGGTGAGATGGCTGGACAGCATTACTGATGTAACAAACACGAATTTGAGCAGACTTCGGAGGATGGTGGAAGACAGGAAGGCTGGCGTGACTTTGTCCATGTGGTCGCAAAGAGTCGGACTTGACTGTACGAATGAACAATAAGAAAAAAATTTGTTCAGAGGGTTAGGCAGTCAACCACCAATGAAGTTCAGTGACTCAGTCTCACAGACAAGCAAAACACAGTTTTAACTGGGATCTCTGAGATCTGGCTGGGAACCTTTCTTCTGCCATGAAGCTCACAGAGTGACTCTAAACAATAATTTAGACTAGGTTTCAAGCAGCCAAACCCTTTAATCAAGGATGAAGGTTTAAGTTGTGCAGATTTTTTTTAAAAAATTATTCCTGGTACCTAGGAATGAGATGGGCCAAAAATCTAAAGAGCGTAACATTTCAATGAACAAATTAATAAGCTTCCTCAATGGCAGATACCATCATCATCATGTATGTTCTTCTACACTAAATGATACAGTTTAGTTTGCAAATTCAGTAGAAGACTGTTTTTGTAGAATGTGAAAGTATTTTAATGCAATGATATGCATAGATACTGTGACATGTGACCTAACTGGATGACTCATCCGTTCCTCAGAATGGATCATACTAGCCTAAAACCGTTTTCCCTTTATCATCTGCAGTACGAAGGATTTCCATGAAGTCAAATTCATCCCTAGTATACAAGTCAAGTCATTTTTTGTTCCTGAGAACTGTTCTCGTTTCTCTATTAAACTCGTATGCATTAACCTCCCCCCACTTCGTATGCCAAAGCAATATCGGCTACAATCCTGTATAAAAGTTAGGCTATTCTCATCCCACTGAGAGTAAAGTATCCTAATGTTGCACTGGACTGCTAGCTTTGATTACTCCATTTAAGTTATTAATGAAAATAAATGCTAGATCACTTTGCTGTCATTCTTACATTTTCAGATTCAGAGCAAAGACTTCCCTTTTATAAAAGTATTGTTACACTAAAGATGAATAAGTCAGCAGATGCTAGTCTTAAATCTTGTTCCTGAACCTTCCTCTTCTTATCTTAGCAATAGCTGTCTCACACACAGACACTGCAAGTTCTTTGTTGTGGCAGTTTGGAATTATTCTTCCAGCATAATAATGGAAAGACTGGGGGTGGGGGAGTCTCCATTGAAAACATTTCCATCTTTCTTGAGCCCTCTTTTCTGGCAGCCTTAAAAAAAAGTTTTCTCAGTACTTCCGGGAGTGCACTGTTTCCATAGCTACTGAAATAAAAGATTCCAGAACCATTTGCAACTGGGATTAGCAAAAATACTGCAATGTATTTCCCAAGTTCAATAAATCTCACCATCATGCAGCAAAATCAGTTCCAGCTTCTTTCATAGTCACTGATTGCAGTGTGAAAGCCAAGGTGCTTTAGCTCCTAATTAACCAAACAGACATACCACAAAAATTCCACAGTTCTGAATGGTATGCCTGTTCTGAGTGAATGTAGCTGGTAGCCTTTTAATTCAAACCCACTGTCCAATTTTAAGTCAATGTCTCTATCTTTGGATAAGTGAGATTTATATTTAACTGTAGTTTTTGGCCACTGAAAGATAGAAACCACCTAAAACCTCTGATGACATGCAAGCAACATGTCTGTGCCACTTCATGCCTAAGCATTTTGCTGCATTTCATCCACACAGAAATAGGTAAGACGCAATTCTTTCTCTGCACAAGACTCTGGGGAGGTTAAACTGTGCTAACAATTTTTTAAAAGTTTTTCTACATTTCTTCCAAAGTCAAGAACTAAAAGTGGATCCAGATGTGAGATACAAGACAACTAAAATATTTACCAAATGGCACTTGTGTAACTAGAAGGCAAATGACTGCAGATAAACTCAGCATTATCACTCTTCAATAGCCACTTAGAAATATTGGGAATCAGAGAAATTGGAACTCTGGGCTCAGATATGTAGCTGGAGACAGGGCCAGCTCTAGACTGTCTGGCACCTTGGGCAAGCTAACTTCTGCCCCCCCCCCCCCACACACACACACTGATAACATCACTGAGTCACATGGGGGATGCCCAATTCAGCACCGTTAGAAGGCTGGCACTCTAGGCAATTGCCTAGTTTGCTTAGTAGCAGGGCCAGCCCTGGCTGGAGACAACAGAGAAACCACTGCCTGGTAGCACTGGTGCTATTTGGTGACCTTGTAAACAAGGACAGGGAGGATTTGAAGGGGGTGATTTTTTGTAAATATTTCCAACGGTGTTGAAAAACATCCTACTTTTGCAGGATGTTTTTCTTTGCTCCACAAGACTACCATAAATAATCCAGTATAAGTAAACACTGTTCTCACTATGAATTAAATTTGTTTCCTCTCAGAGGTGGCCAACAGTAGCTCTCCAGATGTTTTTTTGCCTACAACTCCCATCAGCCCCAGCCATTGGCCATGCTGGCTGGGGCTGATGGGAGTTGTAGGCTAAACAACATCTGGAGAGCTACCATTGGCCACCCCTGTTCTAAGTGATATCAGCATACAGCCAAATTCACCTGGTTATGTGAAACTATTCCATTCGCTAAGGGCTTTCTGGGTAACTGGGAATGACCGTGCAGTTGATCCAGCAGGCACAGCCCTCATTCTTGTTGATATATAATGAAATCTGATTGGCTATTTAGCATCATTATATCATCTTATTGTACATCACCTAAAGCCCAGCATTGGCCGGGATGAGGCAATTCACTAATTCACTAAATAATAATAATAATAATATCATTATGATCTTTAACTGGCTGGAATTGCCCATGCAGCTATGAGAAGGAAATTTCAGCAATTAAGCAGCAACAGACAGGTAAACAATGGCAGTAAATAGGCTACAAATGTGATTCCATTATTTTTGCATTCCCTCTAAAATAAGAGAACATTTAATGCAATCCTACATTAAAACAATGGCTACATGCCTGTCCTGATCTTCTGAGGATAAAGATTAAGAGGTTCAGTTAGGAGCATAGCTCCTACACACAAGAAATAAATATTTGGTAAGCATTTTTGACCATAATCCTCCTAATGATGGTTTGACTTTACCTGCATAGTAGCTATTCAGACAGTCTGATGTTCCATTACAAACCCTTTCTCTGTAGAAGATTAGTATTTAATTGGGGGGAAGTAGAAATGGCAGCAGAATTATTTATTACTAGGAGTAAAGTCCATTGAGAAGAAAAATACAATGGGCTCTAGAAAGAGGCTCTGGGTGAGTGTGCCCCCCACGCTAGCTGTCTTCCCATCCACCCAAATGAAGGCATTCACTCCCCACCCCACCTCAAGGGGAGCTGATCCCTGCCATCTGGAAAGCAGTTGTAATTCTGAGTGATCTCCAGTCCTCACCTGGAGATTGGCAGCAGCAGTTTCTTTGGAGGAAATAACTGATTTGAAGGGTGGAGCCTATGGCATTGTACCTGTCTGAGGTCCCACCCCTCCTCAAACCCAACCCTCTCCAGGTTCCACCCCTCAAATCTCCACAAATTTCCCAACCTGGAGTTGGCAACTGCTAAGACACACTGACTGAACTCCAGACAACAGATCTCTCTCACGCTGGAGAAAATAACTGCTTTGGAGTGTAGATTTTATGGCATTATGTTCAGCTTAGGGCTGTCCCTTTACTGCCTAGCAGCGGCCTCTGGCTAGCAGTTTCCCTAGCGGCCCAATTCTTGTCTGTCCTGGGGCAGTGCTGAGGGGAGAAGGGAGGGAGTGACAAGAAAGAGACAGCCGCCATGGCCTCTGAGGAAACACTTCACGAGGCTGCAGTAGAGCGGCAGCCCTTTCTGAGGCCAGTTGATGGAGAGGACACAGAAAAGCATGTGAGATGTGTCTGTCTCTGAGGTAAGACTGTTTGGGTGGTTTGTTCACTGTTCCCAGGCCTGCAGTAGGCAGGGGACAGGAGAGTCAGCCAATGGGAACCCAGAGGTGGTGACTGACGTACTATGGGCCAATGGTTTGTTGAGTGTACCCATCAGTCAATGTGAGTGCTCCATTCGGCCACCAACATTAGGGAATTATTATCTATGATACCTAACGAATAGCTGAAAACATCAGTTGCTGCTTCTTTTTAAATCTTTTACCTACTTTTCATATCATATTTTCTAGGACCAAACTGGGCAACCATCATTCATACATAACAAACTAGTACAACCAAATGGAGATGAAATCATTAAATAACATCAAAGATTGAAAAACTGGTCTTCCGAAGCTTGACATTTGCAAGGCACATTTTCTCCAAAACTGGCAACAGTCAGGACATGGAGCAAAGGCCAATAGCTGCCCACTTCCTTTGCAAGCAGATTCGCTCCCTGCTCTTCTCCAATAATCCATACATCATATGAGAGCCACTGCAGTGCTAGGAGTGAAGAATCTTGAAGTTGCTGAGAAACAAATAAGTTACAACTTGGTAAACCACAGCAAGCTTCTGTGACTTTAATCTGAAGGGAAAGGGAAATTGCAACAAATGCAGACAATGAAACAAATGCAGATCAAAGGTGATTTAGACCAAACAGAAGTTTTAAGGCTGTACTTTAGCCCAAACTGTTTGAAGTCAGTTTATTTGGGTTGTGTTAACTTTCTTTGTTGTTTTTTGTTTTGCATTGTGCAAATGAAATCCTTCTCCATTTTTGTTATTTCTCCCCTTCCCTTCTTACTCTGCTTTCCCCAACTTCTTGTTTAAGAGAGCCCTGTCATCCCCAGATTGCTCAAATGTAAAAGGACTGGGTTTTATGCATGCCAGTTCTTAAGACAGCCAGGCTGCATATTTGACCAGATTATTATTATTTGGGGGGGGGGGGGGGGTTTGACAGACAGAAGTCGACCTGTCAGACTCTGCCTTAGATCTCGAAGTAACAGGTGGTAGCAGCTACCCCATCTCTGCTTTCTCCTGCTCTTCCTGGAAGGCCTGTGAAAGTGTTCTCTTTCATTCATCTAGCTTCAGTTGTATGAAGAGATAAGTGCATGTGTGTCATGTGACAAAGAAGTATTTTGCTAAAACTTTATGAAGCCACAATAGGAAGAAAAAATTGAGACCCACTTACGGACTTTTCACATTTAAAAGGTGTTATCCCAAGACACAAGCATATGCAACTCAGCAAGGAAAACAAATCATTAAAAACATCTGCCCTTGTTCAGAGGACTGTAAGAAACTACCAAAGTAAACCACTGTTTTCTTTGTTGGTACAGAGAAAAGCACATTGTTCAGAAGGCAATACCAACCCAGAAATCACATGAGCATAAAGCTAGACAAAAAGGTTTTCCAATAATCAGGTATTTTGCATATAATAAAGGCTAGAAAACAAGGAAACTTGAAAAGCACAGTAATTCAAAGGGAACTAAACTAGATTCATTATCTTGTAGCTCCTGAATGCTCACAGGTATGCTTCCTGGAACTAGATTAGATACAGGGAGTGGCTCAGTGGTTTAGGTAACCAGCAGTATAAAGGGCATGAAAATGTAAATGTGGCCTAGATTCTCCAATTGGAACAGAATGCTGCAAAAGTGAGTTCACATACAAGCCTTGAAGTCTTCAATTTGAGACATTTCAACCTTGAAGAAGTTTAGAAAAAGGGACTCTGACTGACAAACACTGTCTACACTCAGGGTTGAATGGAAGCTATTTTTGGTGCTCCTTTGCTCTCCTTAACATGTCTAGTGAAAATGCTAACCAAATGGAAGATGATGATTCAGTACAAAGTTCTCTTTGTTTCTGAATAAAAATTACATTGCATGCTTCTCATTGTATAGAGTTCTATAAACTTGGGTTTTTCTGAAGTGAAAGGTGTTATAGAAAAAGTTCTGTCCTACCTTTTAAATATAGACCATATACCATATGTCATGGGGAAAAGAAGTACAGACCTGACTAAGTAGCAAACATTAGGAAGACTATGGCACTATCCCTAGATCAGCCCTCAAGTTTTCTCTCTCTCTCGGCTTGGCTTCGCGAACGAAGATTTAAGAAGGGTGCAATAGTCCACGTCTGCTGCAGGCTCGCTGGTGGCTGACAAGACCAATGCGGGACAGGCAGGTCCGGCCACAGTGGCTGCAGGGAAAAGTCTGATTTAGGGTTGGTGCTGTAGCAGTGCGATTCTTCCTCAATCTCCTTTTGTCCTCAAGACCAGCTATGCGTGCGTTCTCAAAAGAAGAGACAGCCTGGTGGATGGCGTGCCTCCATGCTTTGCGATCTGAGGCTAGGTCAGACCACTGGTGATGGTTGATGCGACAGGTGCCAAGGGATTTCTTCAAGGAGTCCTTGTACCTCTTCTTTGGTGCCCCTCTATTTCGATGGCCGGTGGAGAGTTCGCCATACAGGGCAATCTTGGGAAGGCGGTGGTTTTCCATCCTAGAAATATGCCCTGCCCAGCGCAGCTGCGTCTTCAACAGCAGTGCCTCGATGCTGGTAACCTCCGCCCGCTTGAGAACTTCAGTGTTGGTCACAAAGTCACTCCAGTGGATGTTGAGGATGGTGCGAAGGCAGCGCTGATGAAAGCGCTCAAGGAGTCGCAGGTGATGATGGTATAAAACCCACGATTCGGAGCCGTAGATGAGGGTTGTCATCACAACCGCTTTGTAAACATTGATCTTTGTGCCTTTTTTCAGATGCTTGTTGCTCCACACTCTTTTGTGCAGTCGGCCAAAGGCACGGTTTACCTTTGCCAGCCTGTTGTCGATCTCCTTGTCGATCTTAGCATCTGAGGAGATGATGCACCCCAGGTAGCTGAACTGCTGGACTGTCTTCAGAACTGATTCACCCACAGTGATGCAGGGAGGGTGATAATCTTCCTGGGGTGCAGGCTGGTGGAGAACTTCTGTCTTCTTCAGACTAACTTCTAGGCCGAATAGCTTGGCAGCCTCTGCAAAGCAGGACGTCATATGCTGCAGAGCTGATACCGAGTGGGAGACGAGTGCAGCATCATCAGCAAACAGTAGCTCTCGGATGAGTTTTTTCCATTGTCTTGGAGTGGGCCTTTAGTCGCCTCAGGTTGAACAGGCTGCCATCGGTGCGATAGTGGATGTAGACACCATCGTCATCATCTAGATCTACTGCGGCTCTTTGAAGCATCATGCTAAAGAAGATCGTAAAGAGAGTTGGCGCGAGAACGCAACCTTGCTTTACACCTGTGCCTATTGGGAAGGGCTCCGAGAGGTCGTTATTTAACATCTACATGCGCCCCCTTGCCCAGATTGCCCGGAGTTTTGGACTGGGTTGTCATCAATATGCGGATGACACCCAGCTTTATCTGCTAATGGATGGCCGGCCTGACTGCGTCCCAGTGAATTTAGACCAGGCACTGCAGGCCGTGGCAACCTGGGCTTAGGCTGAGTGGGTTGAAGCTGAACCCGACGAAGACAGAGGTCCTTTGCGTGGGGCGCGGCGCTCTGGGAAGGGAAATACCTCTCCCGGTTTTTGACAGTGCGCCGCTGAAAGCGGCGGGCCGGGTCAGGAGCCTGGGAGTCCTACTGGAGCCTTCACTATCAATGGAGGCCCAGGTAGCGGCCACTGCCAAGTCGGCATTTTTCCACCTGAAGCGGGCAAGGCAGTTGGCTCCTTTCCTGGAGCGCCGGGACCTGGCAACAGTGATCCATGCGACAGTCACCTCAAGACTAGATTACTGCAATGCCCTCTACATGGTGCTGCCTTTGTGTCGAACCCGGAAGCTGCAGCTAGTGCAGAACGCAGCGGCCAGGCTGTTATTAGGACTCCCGAAATGGGAGCATATACAGCCGGGGCTGCGTGAACTGCACTGGCTGCCAGTTACATACCGGGTCCGATACAAAGTGCTGGTTATCACCTTTAAAGCCCTATATGGCCGAGGACCTGCCTACCTGAGGGACCGTCTCTCCCCATATGAGCCCCAGAGAGCACTGAGGTCAGCAGGGAAGAACATGCTGACTATCCCTGGGCCAAAGGAGGCAAAATTACAGAGTACCCGGGCATGGGCCTTCTCTGTTATAGCCCCGTGCCTTTGGAATCAACTCCCGGAGGAGGTACGGGCCCTGCGGAATTTGGACCAATTCCGCAGGGCCTGTAAGACCACTCTTTTCAAGCAGGCCTTTGTAGACCATTGATAGGATGGCTGTTTAATCCACCAACGATTTTATCTAGTGACCCCTGGCATAATATAAATATACAGAATAACATCAAGAAGATCACCGCCGTCTAAATTATGGAACGACCCAGACAACTGGAACTGGTTTTAGATTGTTGTTTTTAAACTACTGTATAATTTAATTGTTGTTTTAATTTACCTTATATTGTATAATTTTATTGAACTGTTGTTAGCCGCCCTGAGCCTGCCTAGGCGGGGAGGGCGGGATATAAATAAATTTTATTATTATTATTATTATTATTATTATTATTATTATTGCAGTGTCTGACTTGGCCTCACTGGTCTTCGTGTAGCTGGAGAAGGGTTGGGGCATACACACTGAAGAGTGTTGCATGCTGCTTGTTTTGAAGTGGGAGGCGCATGGACATGATGTGATCTGAGTGACCTGTTGGCAGGTTTTCGAGTTTGGAGGCAATGGAGTTCCTGACCATGAAGCCAACGCCAGAAAGGCGGCTCTCAGCCTTTGACTTACCTGACCAGTAGAGGGTATAGCCAGCACCGTGTTCTTGAAGACTACCTTCCTCAGGGAAACGGACCTCACTGAGAGCTGCTATGTCAATATTCAACCTGAGAAGTTCGTGGGCAACTAGAGCAGAGCGTCGTTCAGGGCGACCACTGTCTACTGTGTCAAGCATGGTTCTGATGTTCCAACACGCAAGCTTTAGTCTTTGCACACTTTGTGAGGCAGGTGCATGCCTTTTCTTTGTTGTTATTTTTTGACCGCAAGTAAGGCATGGCCATTGTGGTGCATGTCCTGGTTGCATCTAGACTAGATTACTGCAATGAGTTCTTCGCAGGGCTGCACCTGAAAAGTGTTCTGAGTTTCAACTGGTACAGAATTCTACAGCCAGGATGTTGACTGGAGTAGGCCACAGGGTTCATATCACTTGTCTTGACTCATCTACACTGGCTTCCAAGCACCACTTCCAAGCTGGACTTGACCTTCAAAACTCTAAATGATTTGGGATCTACATACCTGAAGGACTGCCTAATCTCTTATGAACCAGTTCAACTGTTATGGTCATCTTCAGAGGCCCTGTTTCATGTGCCCCCACCTTCTAAAATTAGGTGGGAGGCAACCCAGAAGAGGGCCTTCTTGGTTATAGCACCAAAGCTCTGGAACTCTCTTCCCAGGTAAATTTGTCTGCCCCCTTCTGCTGCTGTCTTCCACCAGTGGATAAAGACTTTTTTGTATATAGAAAACTGTGTTGTAAAACTTTTAAAAGTTGTTTTAATGTGGTACATTCCAAAGAGGGGTTTATTTTAATGGTTTTATGATGTATTTACCATGGATGTTTTAAACTGTTAACCACCTTGGTGGCCCTTGTAAGAGCAGAAAGGCAGCGTTTGCATCATCATCATGATAATAATTTAATATATTGTGCAATAGGCTGTTTATTTATACTCTCTACCCACTACTTTATCACTTTAAAATAGTATAATGCCCTGAACAGATATTAAGTTTAGAATCATTACTCCCTCATGTCGAGAAGGCTACCTGAAACCCTGCTTGGAATGGAAACAAGTTGGCTTTTTGAGTTCTTGTAATTTTGGGGGGAAACTTATCAATGATGCAAAACATGAGAAGTTGGTAAAATCCTCAGCTTGGCCATTGGATCTCCCGCACTCACTGCAGCCCTGTGTGATGCATCATTACCTCACAATATATCTCGATTGCTTCCTTTTATATTACACCCCAACCTTTCTTTTTTAGATAAACCAGAAAAATATGTTAAAAATGGAAAAAAGGGGGCTTTTCAGAATGAAAGACTTTTATGTAAATGGAAACCCCTTACTGTAATACAACTAAAAGAAAAACTGCAAGGAGCTTCAACAAATTGGATTCTTCTTCATCAATTACACTGTTTAATTGTAAATCCTACAGTAAGGGTAACTATGACCAGAAGGATGATGACATTTGAACAAATCCTAATGCAACATATGAATAGTGCAAAGGGAATGATCTCTAAAATATACTCTAATTTGATCAAAATCAGGGCTTTTATGTAGAAAAAAGCCAGCAGGAACTCATTTGCATATTGGGCCACATCCCCTGGTGTCACCAGAAGTGACGTCACCCGTTCAGTAGATTACTTTCTGCATAGTGACACAGACCTGTACAGTGCCATCAGCTGCATTTCATGGATGTGTGTTCTCACACAGCCTAATGAGAGACTTTGTTTCACCCACACACACATGGTCAGAGAGAGAGAGCCATGTGCAGTGAAGCTGGCAGCAGCAGGCCAAGCTTCTCCCAGGAGGGGGCACTCATGGCCGGCTCCACATTTCTAGCTCTCTTTGCAAGCCCACTGGAGGCAGCAGAGAGGATGGAGTGTACAGTCTGGGAACACATGGATGCCTAGTGCCTTCCCTCTGCCCAATACTGTTTTTTGAGCCAGAGCCCTGGCCAAGCCAGACAGAACTGTGTTCCTGCTAAAAAAAGCCCTGATCAAAATAAATACAAATACATATCAAATAGTCTGAAAATGATATTGGGATAAAAATAGAACAAAATGTATCGAATGAGTCAGGGGTGGCAAATGGTAGCTCTCCAAATGTTTTTTGCCTGTAACTCCCATCTGGGGCTGATGGGAATTGTAGGCAAAAACATCTGGAGAGTTACCGTTGGCCACCCTTGGAATAAGTTAAGGCAACCTATATTGATAGTTCTTAGGGAGAACACTCTGAAACTATTACATTGATGGTATAGTACCCCAGTATACCTTGCAAGAATAAGTAATACAAATAATAAAAATGTTGGCAAAACTGTAATCAGCAAGGTGATTATATTCACATGTGGTGGCCATGCCCTATAGAGTTACAGTTTTAGGAGAAAATATTTTCAGAAATGGGGAATATCACTCATCAAATTATTTATGCCTCACCAGCACTGGCTCTGTTAACAATATCGAGGAACAAAATGAAAAAGTGACATCTAAAGGATTAATAGTATCCACAGAATTTTTAACATTACATGTTGGTATCTTGAGCTATGGCAAATAGCCATGGCAGAAAAATTGACATATCAATTTAGAGTAATCAAACGTAAAGCCAAAATGTCAGACTTTTTTAAAATGCTGCATGATTTTCTTATATACAAATCAAAGAGGCACCCAACATTTATCCAAGTCCTTCCTCAAATTACTGGGGGGGGGGGGGATTAAGTATGAAGTACATAAAGAATAATCCATAGGAAAATAATTTTTGAGACCATCAATATTTTCTCTCTCTCTCAGCTATACCTATAAGATGAATTTCCAAAAGATGCTGAATATTAAGCCCTGAATATTAAGTCAATATTTTGATTCAACAATATTTCTTTGTATGCGATGCATTTTTCTTCTTGCTTCTTGGTAATTTAGAAAGTTACTTTCTATGTTTTGCTTTTGTCTTGTTTGCAGAGTGGTGGTTATTCCTGTCCCCCCTCCTTTTTTGTATCTCATCTAAAATTAATAAAATATTTATTTAAAAAAGAGAGAAAAGTTGATGGATGTAAACAAGATGCAATTTAATAAGGATAAGTGCCAAGTTCTACATCTGGGTAACAAAAATGAACAACACACATACTGGATGGGGGATATACTTCTGGGTAGCAGTGTGTATGAACAAGATCTTGGATTACAGGTGCATCGTAAATTAAATATGAACACCCAATCCAGTGTGATGCAGTGACAAAAAAGGCAATCTTGGGGTATATCAACAGAGGCATAACATCCAAATCGCAAGATGTCATTGTCCTGTTGTACACTGCATTGGTCAGGCCACACCTAGGTTATTGTGTGCAGTTCTGGAGGCCTCACTTTAAGAAGGATGTGGACAGAATGGAGTAGGTACAGAGGAGAGAGACGAGGATGATCAGGGGCCTGGAAACCAAGCCCTATGAGAAAAGGCTGAGAGACCTGGGACTGTTCAGTCTGGAGAAGAGAAGGCTGAGGGGGACATGATTGCTCTCTTTAAGTATTTGAAGGGCTGTCACTTAGAAGAGGGCAGGGAGCTGTTCCTGTTGGCAGTAGAGGATAGGATTTGCAATAATGGGTTTAAATTAAGGTGGGAAGGTACCATCTGAATACCAGGAAAAACTTTTTTACAGTAAGAGTTGTTCAACAGTGGAATCAGCTACCAAGGGAAGTGATGTGCTCCCCCTCACTGGCAGTTTTCAAGCAGCGGCTGGATGAACACTTGTTGGGCCTAGGCTGGGCTGATCCTGCATTGAACGGGGGGGGGGGGGGTGTTGGGCTAGATGGCCCCTTCCAACTCTGATTCTATGAGAGGTGCAAAAATGCTAATTTCCCTTGCCTGAGAGGTTTTGATCAGTCTGAAGAAGATAGGCTTTTGTTTACTTGGCCTTCAGGAAAGGAAAGCTAATGACATTAATAAATGACTATTCAATATAAACAATAAGAGAGAGAAAAAGTGACAAGCTGTTAACTAGACAAGCTGTATAATTAAGGCCACGCTGGCAGTGAAGGTTGATTATAACCCACCTCCCCTCCCGAGAACAAGGAATCTGAAGCTACAGCAAAATGTCTCAGTTCTGGAAATTTGGCTTTAAAATGAAGAACATTTAACATAATGAAGACAGAAACTTGAAATCACCTTTGTTGTCATATTAAATTGCCCTCTCTTTAATGTATTTTGCTACATAAAAAGGAATTAAAGGACAGGTTCTAATTGCTCCAGTTCCCTACAAGAAATTCCTTTTTAAGAGAAGCTGTCAGGCAGGATCTCTGCCATTAAGCATTACTTTCCCCTAAAGTTAACAAATCCTGGATGGAGAATGAGATTGTGTCTTAACGTGAGTTTGATTAGCAAGGAAAAGAAGTCTTTGATAGTCAGTGCATTGAAATCTGGTCCAGCCAAGCTGGAGACAGAGAGTTTTGAAGTCACTGCATGTCTCTGCAGAGAAGACATTAAAAACCAGCGGACAAAATTCTATAGAACACTCAGCAGGGAAGAATTTTGCATTTGTAACAGGAATTAGACACTGTATTGGGGATCTCTCTTAATTTCAAACATTTACAGGATCAGGACAGCAGACTCTGAACATGCCGGGTGGCAACTTAATATTCATGGTGTAACATTCATAAAAAGTAACAGCACATCTGTATCACTGCAGAGAATGGATATTTATGCACAGCCCACCCACCACCCCAGTATCGTTGTGAACGGCAGTGGGCTTATTTTACTCACAGCTAATTTTTACTATTTTCCCCTGCCTAGCAAAGGTAGCATGCAGATGTTTGCATCTTAGTGGAGGGGGAGAAAAGAGAAGGAAAATGAGAATACAAAATGCCAAACCAACTGTTGGGCTTGAAATTCCCATACACAAAATCATGCAAGCCAAGAAATCCCAAAGACCTGATTCATTCAAACAAGTAGCCACATGACAGCTGCTTATAAAGAGGAAGGAGGATACAGTAGTGTGCTGAACACCTATGCAAATCTGCATGGCAAGTAACTACACAAAATGTGCTATGTTCAGCGCGTGTTACATGGTTGCTTTGGATGTAGTCATTATACAGCAGATTGATTGAATGTGTCAGACCTAGAGGTTATACCAAGTGGCCCCAATTAAGAAACACTCAATTTGCACTTTTTGTGCATTTTTTCTGGAATTATGTGATGATAAAGCAACTCTGGAGTAAAATAGTATAGTATAGCCGATCTCAGAAGCTAAGCAGGGTCAGTACTTGGATGGGAGACCACCAAGGAAGACCTTGCAGAGGAAAGCAATGGCAAACCACCACCTCTGCTTAATTGCTTGCCCTGAGCCCATCAGGGGAGGCAGGATAAAAATGTAATATATGTATATTACATTTAATATATATATATTACATTTATTATATATAAAAATAAAACCCTATGAGGTTGCCATAACTTAGCTGAGACTTGACAGCACTTTACATACCTACACAGAAGACAGTTCTGAGCTAACAACAAGCTATCAAATCCCAGCCAAATGCACTAAATTATTCAGAAAATACAACCAAAGAACTGATCAGGAAAATTCTGTCACAAGATCTATTTTTATTCTGCTGACTGGAAACATTCCCTGCCAGTTTCATGATCTTCTGAACCTCTCTACTTAATTCCAGAGTCAGGAAGGTCCTTTCTAAACCATACAATCATATTCTAGAATAATGAATAATAAAATTAAGCAGGTAGCTCCTGGGATGGAAGAAATGCTCCCACATGCCAGATGAAGCCTACAACAAGCTATAACTTGCCCAGCTGTTTAAGGCATTTTTTTTTTAGCTGCAATCCTTGATGTTAGACTAGGAAGAGAAGTTCCTAAAACCGTTAGAGGGTTTTTCTGTTTGAAATTCAACTTCTATATCTCAAACAGTTCAATGGATCATTGAATCAAATGAGATTAGAGAGCCTTTTTGTATAAAAATGAAATCATAACTTTATTACTACAGGGATGGAGGAACTGGGATGGAGAACAACAAAGCACTAAGAACTACATCTTATTACTAAGAAACATGAGGATACTTCCTCCTTCTCCTCGACCTCCGGCTGCCTAGACAAAGAAGTCACCTGACTAACTGACCAATTAACACAGATAAACAAAGTATTTTCCCAGGCTATCTCTTCATTGGCAGGGAACCAAGTTCCTCTTCCTAGGTCAGGCAGATAATATAGAAACAGGTAAACAGTATTAACCCTATAATGACTGGAACTTAGAACATTGCAAATTCCAACAAAAACAACAGAATGGCCCTGTTCAGACGCACAGTATAATCAGATGTCGCTGCTGTTTCCTTCCAGATTTAAAGTGGTTGATCAGACAGCAACATTTATTTTATTTATATTATATTTTATTTTATTTATATCCCGTCCTCTCCGCCGAAGCAGGCTCAGGGCGGCTCACAACATAAAATCCCACAAACAATTACATTAATAAGTATTAAAATTATACATTCAGTAATAAAATAGATATGCTATACTATTTTATTTTATTTATCTGCCTCCTGGTATTAACTCGTGTTGCCCCCCCCCCAATCCTTCTTGAAACTGGATTACTTTGTTACCTGCTCCTTTGTGGTGTTTTTTGAGTTCTCCGGTTTCACCTCGTAGTTTTCTGTCTGGATAGTTCTGCTGCAATATTAACCAACTTCCAGATGTCTGAAGGCTGTCCCAGAGCAAAAGGAGCCTCAGACATCTGGTTTACGGTCACCATTTTTTTTTACTACTTAATGATATGCACATAACCGCATAATGTTTTACCCTATGCGCATGTGCGCATGATGAATGTGCATAGTGCACACATGCGCATAATAGTGGAGGGGGGAAAAGAACTGCATGGTGCCATCGTGTGGACGGCAGAAGACAGTTTCACCACAGAGTGATTCGAATTGCAGCATGGCAGTCTGTTCGATAATATCTGGAACAAAGATATTCGGAACAGAACCGGGTCAGTTTAACACGGACTCAACACACTGTATGAACAGGGCCGATGTAGTGAACTGGGGGGGCTTTAGTTACCCTCCCTTACATGTCTGGGTTTTTTCACATAAAAAACAGTCACCCTTCACCATAAATGTGAATGAACAGACACACATGACTGATCCAACAGGCAGAGATGTTCCTCCCCCCTTCCACCTTCATAGGTGTTCACAAAGCTTCCCCTTACCCCACCTCCCAATTTCAAAGCAGCACCATTCACAACAGACTGATATGAGTCATGTGTGGTTGGGTTGGTGTTTTTTTTTAAATTCCCAGATTACGACATAATCTATTCCTTCTGCATGTCAGACCCAGAGTCAAGGAAAAGACAGTTGAAGTTCAAGATCTTTATTCCAGCTTCATGGGCATACACACATGTTGTCAGAACTGACCTCTCTGTCAGTTCCCCCAACTTATAAACCTTTGTTCTGACCGTTATAATTCAAGCCAAAGTGTGCCAAGCAAAGCGGGGGTTTTGTGTGGGGTTTTTGCTAAACTCTCATCACTGCAGGTGCCCACTATCAGTTCATGGTTCGCATCTCCTCCAGCTCTTTGACCTTGGTTACCTAGCAACTAGCCAATTCCCAGACATGCCATCTTCCCTCCAGATAAGCAACAAGTTACAGTTATATCAAAGGCATAGCAAACGCATCATAGCATTGAAGCACAGCATAACATTGTACAACTGAATACACATGACAAGAGGAACAAGATGGAGTGACTCTTGACACTGCACATTAGATGTGCATTTGTGCCTCATATTGTCCACAGAGCAGACATTGTATCTTTTTATTATATTATTATTATTAGGTAAAGCATATTAAAGTACCAGTAGAAAAGCAAGGGAAGACACAAGAACAGTTGAACAGACTTGACCCATGTTCAGGAATCACAACTGCAAAGTACAACTTCAACTCAGGACTTGTCACCCCACATTTTTCTACAGTATAATACAAGAAACACTCACAATTTTTTTTATAGCAGAATACAATGAAGAGTTTAGCTCTATCTCCTATCTAAGTCCTATTCAGGATCACACTTAGATACCTGTAGTTATAAACTCCCAAGGAGCATTCCAGCACAGCCTGCCTTTGATTCCCTTGACTCAAATCTGTGCACAGAATGCTGGGAAGCAGACAGCCATTGCCACTCGGTTACTGTTAACAATTAACCTAACTACCACATTTGTGTCACTTGCACCCAAACCATACTAATTACAACTGCAATGCACATGCAGTTGGGATAAGAACTGTATTGCCCAAAGTGCAAAATATAACACATGCTAAGAAATACAGCAGCACTATCACAACAACAGAGTATGACCTGAAGTACATACATCCTTTTACTAAATACTGTAACTGGTTTTTATTTATTGTAATGTTACTGTGATATTATTGTGATTTAATTTTTACTATGATATACTCAGCTCTGAGCCCCCATGGGGGAATGGGTGGAAAATAATAATGATAATAATAATAATACAATGTCTGCTCTGGGGACAATATGAGGCACAAATGCACATCTACTGTGCAGAAGAGCACCAAAAACTAATGTTCATTTTCAGCCAATCAACACCAAATCCTGGGGTCTCATGGTAGTCAACCTCAGGGCCAAACACCACAAGGATGCAGCACCATTTCAGAGCTTGTTTTTTAACTTTTCAAAATGCTGTAGGGGTCTGATCTTGCTGAGGACTGTAGTACATGGATATGTAGTTCTTGTTTTCAAGAGCCAAACGGGGGGGCAGAAGCCCCTCATCACCTTGCACTGCAGCATTGAGCTAAAATTGAGCTGCATCCCCATGATGGACTCAATAACATGGTACTGTCTGGTTTGGGCCGGCCCTCAGAGCACCAAACCACAAGGTTTTGCCATAATATTTAAAAAGGCAGACAGGACAGCACAGTACAAGTCACACAGACCTGCTGAAACCTACTACCTTTTCCCTAGTTGCAGACTGCTAGTTTGTAGAACACTGGTTACAAAGTAAACAGCAGTTGTACTTCAAGGAATGAACTGATTATTTTCTGGTTTTGTTTTGTTTGTTTTGACATTGTGAGCCACTTTCAAGTCCACTCTAGTGATGAAATGCACGTTAAACATGTATACTCAGAACTGCATAAAGGACAGAATCTCTTCTTCAGTAACTTGCTGAGCAGTCTCGTTTAGGCATGTATGCACCTTGCTTAGGTACATGGGAACGAACGTACATGCTACACTTAGCATGCTTTCTTACTTAACATATTTCATTACAGCTGTCAGCTCTGTGATTCTTAAAGGAACTTTTGAGCTCCTCCTCCAGGCACAATTTAACCAACATTCACCAGCAAAGTTAAATTTTCCCCTGAAAGACCGTTCGTTTTTTAATAAGGTTGGAGTATCTCAATGTTTAGAGCCTAGAGACTCTATAGAAGCAACACAACTGGCTGTTATGTGCTCCATTTCAAAAAATGAGCTTACATATTATGGCCACGCAAGTTATCATTAGATATAAAAATTATTGTCCAGCTTCTGAGAGATATTATCATACAACATCCTTATTTTCATGTTACTAGAATTATGTGCTCTTCTCTATCTTGCTTTCTTTTATTCAGAATTTAGTTCTTTTGCCATCTTAGAAGAGAAGGACCTATTGAGGATAATAGAAATATAGGGAACACCACAGCTACATAATTGAGAGCCAGGACCGGTGCTAGGCTTTCTGGCGCCCTAAGGAAATCATCCACTAGCATGCCCTCATTATTAAAAATATAGGGAAATTGAAGAGCGCCAAACTTGAAACTTTTCACATTTTTAATTTACTGATTTTTAATTTTTTTCAAAATAAAGTGATGTTATAAAAAAAATGTGAGAATAAGTGCTTGCCGGCCATGTCAGAAAGCAGGGTGGCAGGATAGGATGAGGTGGGAGGCCATGTCACACATCGGGGAGAGGGGGGTGGCTTGGTTTTGTTGAGAGCAGCTTGGTGATGGGAGAGGACAAGGTGACAGTGGTCAGGAGCCAGAGTCATGTTCAGGGAGGGAGCGCCCAGTGGTGTCCCCTAGGCCAGGTGGCGCCCTAGGCAACTGCCTACTTTGCCTACTCCCACGCACCGGCCCTGTTGAGAGCAACAGGGAGCTGTCTCCAGTAACAAACCCTCCAAGAAAACAACTGAAATAAAAGCTAAAGAAGTTGATTAACTTAAAAATCTTTTAAAACCAGCTTCGAGTCCTGTCTCTTGTGAAAAGCAGTGCCAGTTTCATATTTGCAGTGAAATGAGACAAGTGCATCTGCAGCTGAAAACACCAATACGAAAACTCTGGCACTGGCAGCTCTGCTAGTTTACATGGACATATCACCCATCTCAAAAAGCAACAGAGAGAGAGAACCTCCTCTGTACCAACATAATCGGTATTCCAGAATTAATACAAAAGACAAGCCAATACCGCTTCATAACCTCAGGGGTTTCATGGCCAGGGGAACAATATCAAATAAGGAACCAACCCAGCATTGTTAAACTTCAGCAGTATAGCTTTGGAGTGTCAGAAACTGCACAGAAAGAGACTAAATTATTAACGTACATTCTAGAAACATTAACAAGGTGGGAAGACATTTTTAGAGTATTTGGCTATTGAAACTAACCAAGTGTCTGTCCTCATTAAAACCTTCCATCTTAGCTGTCAAAATTTTGAAAAACGATTGACTGATGCAGCCTTTAAGGTCACCATGGCAACAAGATACATTACCTAGGTGATGGTGCTCTTATATAGTCACCACTTGGATGACCTAGTTCCAGCCAAAAAAAATGTTTGCATTATATTTTGAATACAAGTCTTCAAGCTGAATATTTTTCTCCTGCTGCCATCTTAGTCTTCTGTATAGTCAAAGAGATACAGAAAAGCAGGATTTATTCAATGCAGAGACAGGATTAAAATGAGAAGAGGTGAGCAGAATAAACGCTTGCCTGATAACCTCAGCCACTGTCACAAATCAAATTTGATTTGCTGTAATTCATAGGAAATATTCTGTACATTTACATGTATCCAACAAATGACAACTAATTTTAGGTTCCTTAAGGGCATTAACATCATCAAATTACCACTGAATTACTCCAAATTTTCCAGGAACTATTTGTCATTTTCCTGTTTTGTAACCAAATATGACAAACATCACGTGGAAGACAGTCAAACAGTTACTTTAACAAAGAACAGAAGTCACACACACACAACATGCAAGTGCATGGTGGAGACCTTTACAAGGGTGCTCCAGCTTGAAATGTGCATGGAGAGAAGTTTCTTTTCAACGGTGCATGATTTTTAAAAAGCTGTTAGTCTTTCACCCCTGTGACTCCAACAACAGTTCCTTCTGATTTCCTCCTAAGAATAATTGCAACACCACCATTTCAGAAGGACCCTGGTTCTGGTAATTAATTCAAGCTTCCAGGTGGTCATAAGGGCACTTTACACTATTATGTCCTCCTTACTATTGTATACTATTGGATACACCCATTAACCTAGTGGAGGGGTTAGTTTGTATTACTGAAGCTAAGAACAATCCAGGGTAATCTAGTCCAACCCCCTGCACAATGCAGGAAACTCACAAATACCTCCCCCTAAATTCACAGGACATTCACTGCTGTTAGATGGTCACCTAGTCTCTGTTTAAAAACCTCCAAGGAAGGAGAGCCCATCAGTCCCTGAGGAAGCCTGTTCCACTGAGGAACCACTCTAACGATCAGGAAGTTCTTCCTAATGTTGAACCGGAAACTCTTTTGATTTAATTTCAACCCATTGGTTCTGGTCCTATCTTCTGGGGCCACAGAAAACAATTCCACACCATCCTCTATATGACAGCCCTTCAAGTACTTGAAGATGGTGATCATATCACCTCTCAGCCGCCTTCTCTCCAGGCTAACTTCATAGGACTTGGTCTCCAGACCCCTCACCACCTTCATTGCCCTCCACTGGACCCGTTCCAGCATTATATCCTTCTTAAAATGTGGTGCCCAGAATTGAACACAATACTCCAGGTGAGGTCTTACCAGAGCAGAGTAGTAAGAATAGTAAGGCTTAACTCTTAGCAGAGTCACTTAAAGTGGAATGGTCACAGCTGAAGCACCAGACTAAGATCTTTACCACATGATGGAGTTAGTCCTGATTTCTTGGAAGTCAATTCACAAGCACTGGAATCAGGGTCATAGCCAGGATTTCATGTTTAGTGGGGCCCACAGCAGGACGTTGTTTGGGAGGGCTGGGGGGCTACCCAGTTTGGCAGCCCAGGACTCTCAGAACTGTAAGCTGCCTTGTGTTCCACAAGCCTACACCATCCAGGCCATCCTAAATTAATTCTGATCTGTTGTTTTAATTGTTTAATTGTACTGATGTCTTATTGTTGGTTTTAATGGTTTTATTATGTTGGAATCCGCCCTGAGCCCTCATGGGAAAGGGCAGAATATAAATTTACGGAAATAAATAAGCTAACCCCCCTTCACCTGGCCAGTCACAGCAGCTCTGGCCCCCCCCACCCCTTTCTTATGTGCCCATCTCTCAGAGAGACAGAGACCTCTTGACTCTTCCCCCCCTTTTGCACTGCAAGGTGTGTTAGGGAAGGGGAGAGAAAAAACCGAAAAGACCAGCAGCAATGCTACTACTTGTTCATAGTGGCAGTGAGCAAAGGGGACAGATTGGGGGCCCTCCAATTGAGGGGCCATATAGCTGGAAGGGGAAGTTTAAAGGATGGGCCTAGCCCCTCCCAGGCCCCAATGTGGGTATGAGCATGGAAGTGGTTTGGGCATGGTTCTTCCATATATCTGCCCTCTCTATGCATTTTTACAGCTGTGGAGTCAGTTTATTTTCTTCTGCATGTGTGTTAAAGAATGAGGATTTTCAAGGCAGGGTGTTGTCATCATTGGTGACATTATTGATGGGAGGAGAGAGAATAGTGGTTTAACCATGATAACAATAATTGAAAAGTGGGCTGGAGAAAGACTGATAGAAATACTATGCACTGGGAAAAAACTAACTAAAAATCAGCTTCCAGAACAGCACTGGAGTAAAAGTGGTATCAAACCCCCCACCCCCACAAAAAAAACAACAACTCAGGGAGTGAAAAATGAAGTGAAAACAAGAGGTACAAAAACACGTGCAGAAATCATGGGACAAACTGAAGCAGTATGGGGCCAGAACCAAAGGGGGGGGAGCAGAAATACCCTCAGGAATCAAATGGCTACAGCAGCAGAAGATGACCAGTTCCAGTGGTGATGGAGGCGGAGCAATCCTCAAAGGGTAGCTACTGAGCAGCAGCAGTAGTGGATGGCAATACTGCTGGAGAATTTTCCATCAACAATGGCAGTGATACTACAGCTACCCTTGGTTAGTACTGTGCAGAAGAAGGCAATGGTAAACCACTTCTGACCAACTCTTACCTCAAAAACCCTATGATGAGACAACCTAAAACAAAAGAATATGTAGTGCTGGAAGACAGAGCCCCCAGGACAAATGGCAACCAATCAACTATTGGTGAAGAGCAGAAGTATTAATGGTGCTTTTCTTAATGATGCAGCTGAATTAGCACTGAAACAACATTCAGTTGTTGATGTAAATGCATGCAAAAGGGAAGTCCAAAGATGTTCAACACATATATCAAGGTAAGCTCAAAATCATAAAATGAGAAATAGAAAGGTTAAACATTGCAATCCTGGGAGTGAATGAATTAAAGTGGACATTTAGGACATTTTCAGTCAGCAAATCACCAAATGTTTTATTTTCGAAATGACAAACACAGAGTAGCTCTAATAGGGAGGCAAGATGCAGCACCAACAATCAGGGGCTTTAATGCAAATTCTGACTGAATAACATCAATCAGACTTCATGGAAAGCCTATCTACTCAGCTGTCATTCAAGCTTATGCCCCAACTACAGATGCTGAAGAGGAAGAAATTGAAAGCTTTTATGCAAGTGTCCAAGAAGAAACTGATGATATATCTAAGCAAGATAAGTTGGTAACTATCGGTGATGGGAATACAAAAGTGGGAAACAAAAGTAGAATCAAATGAGAGCAACTCATAAAATTCTGTGAAGATGTTCATTGAAGACACATTTCAAGCAACCCAACAGATGACTGTATTTGTGGACATTGGGGTTGCCAGGTCCAACCTGGCAGTCAGAGCAGGGGGGAGGTCCTTTGTCCTCTCCAGGATCTTTTGCCCTGCATGCTTTGCATGTGTAGGGTGATGATGTCACCCAGAAGTGACATCATCATGTTGTTGACTTCAGGGGTGATGCTCTAGTTTTTGGGCAAAACTCTAGGGTTTGTAGCTGATCACGGGCTAGTTGAGGGCAGGATTTTCTTCCACCAGCTGTCAGCCAGAAGCGGAAAAGTGCCCTGCAAAAGCAGGGGTTCCCCCACCCCCAGTGGGGGTCTGGCAACCCTAGTGGACATCACTGGATGATCTATTCAGAAATTAAATAGATCATAACATAAGAAGATCCCTGATAGATCAGACCAATGGTCCATCTAGTCTAGCATCCTGTCTCATACAGTGGCCAACCAATTCCTCTGGATGGCCAACAACAGGGCATGGAGGCCAAGGCCTTACCCTGATGTTGCCTCCTGATTTGGAATTAGTGCCTCTGCATGAGGAGGTTCCCCTCAGTCACCATAGCTAGTAGCCATTGACAGATTTATCCTCCATGAATCTAATCCTCTTTGAAAGCTGTTTATTTCTGTGGCCATCACTACATCATCTGGCAACAAACTCCACATTTTAATAGTTTTCTGTGTAAAGTAGTATTTCCTTTTGCCCATCCTAAACCTACTGCCCATCAGTTCAATAATTTATTGCCAGATTTTGTTTTTAATTTGTAGCTGAAGAAAGGAGGACTATCACATTACAGAGATTCCTTAACCCCCCCCCCCCCAAAAAAAAAAAAGGTTGAAAATACCTGACCCAGATAGAGCTAGAAAGGTTTGAGATGCTAGGACTGAGATGCACGAAACAAAATAAATATAACATGTGGAAGGTTTAAAATAGTACTTGGGAGACTGTTGCTTTCTCACCTTATGTCTTAGATCTTGCTTTGCTTCATTTAATTCACTTCCAGTTTCAAACTATCAGAGCATCTTTCACACTTTCTGAGAATATTTAAAAAACAGAAAAATGAACAGCAATCATGAAATTCTCAGGGGGGATTATTGGTGTATAATTAAGCAATAACCATAGTAACAAGCAAATCTGCATTAACCTGACCTACTTTGAGAAATTCCATCAGCTTGTCGGGGGCAATGTCATATTATCTTTCAAACTCTTCTCAATTCTGGAAGTACATGAAGGGTAGGGCAATTAATCCTTCACAGAAAAGAAGATAAGGGACAAGGGAACCCCTGTGGCATACAGTCAGAATACAAAGCCAGTTTACATATTCTATTACCAATTTACTTTGTCACACCTTCACAAAATCCACAAAAGAACTAGATTAACCCTTTCCATCATTTTTTTCTGCTAATGTATTCCCCCCTCCAAACAAACACAACTTTCAATCTAGAATGAAATCAGGATGAATCCAAGACTTTGGGCTACTTCTCTCTCTCTCTCTCCCCGTCTCCCCTTCCTCCCTCCAATGTTGCTTTAATGTAGAAAATGGCATGAATCCCATATGTAAGCCTGTCCCATGCAAAGTATAGAAACATGCCTAGGGCCTCCCTAAACTGCAGTAACTACCATGTTCCCTCTCCCCCACCAAAATCTCTCCATGGCATTCTCTTCTCTCTACACATATAACTGTTCCACCCTTTCCCCCTCTCCTTTGAAAATCTGGATGCTGTTTAGTCACTGAAGAAAACTGCAACAACAGCATCTGAAGGGAATGCAAAAGTCACACTAGCAAGAAGTTTGAAGCCCCTACTATGCAATGAGCAAAGCAAGATGGAGATTTCTCATGCGACCACAGCTTGGAGAATGTGTTCCCACTCCTCCAATCAGCATACTGATTAGAAATAATTATACAGCTTTTTTTATATACTGTTAGACTCCACTGAGAAAGGGGAAAGAGAGAGTGCACACACATGGCTTCCATATAAACCCAATCAAATTATTTCTGTAATAGCTAAAATATCACCAGAAATATCACATGTCAAGTTGCTGATGCACTGAACATGTTTTCTGAAGATGTTTATTACATTTGTCTTCCCCTCAATTTTTTCAAAGATATAAAATCATACACCTTTTTTCAAAAATTACCAAAAGGCTAGCACAGGCAAGCTGGATCTCATCAGATCTCAGAAGTTAAGCTGGGCCAACCCTGACAAGTATTTGGGAAACCTCCTTGGAATACCAGGAGCAGGAGGCAGAGTCAGGCTGTATCAAACCACTTCTCTGAACATCCTCCATGCTCCAATAAGGTCGCCAGAAGTCACCATGCCTTTCAGGCACACACACTCAAACACACAAAATACAAAAAAGTACCCAAAAATTGCCAAAAGCATAAATTGCATTTTGTTGGAGTTTAAAAATTAGGAGAAACATTACATCTCCTGAAATTGCATATCTAGCCCTTTCCAGCTGTACAAACAAATTCTGCCAGTGCAGCCCAGGGTACCACAAATAGGTGCAAATCCTCTCTTGGCCATATAGTTCCTAGGTAGCATTCATTCATTCAGCCTCTGTCCCCCCCATAAAATAGGAATAAACAGGGACCTCACTCCTTGTAAAGTCAACCTAACAAATGCTTAGAATAAACCCTTTGCACATTAACATTCCAGTGCTACTCAGAAGCGAGGCCCATTCACTTCACTGTGTTTACATCTAAGCAAACGAAAGTTTGAACTACAGCCTAAAAGTGCAAATTAGATTACTCAGATAAGAATAATGAGATAGGCCCAACCATGAGATCACTATCAATCTGATACCTAGGAGATATTGACCATCAAAGTCCTTAGAGTGTGTGCAGTGACTACATGTAAACACTTACATTTCAGCTTTTGTTCAATTTTCAGAGGCCCAAAGTGGGTTACTGGGATTTTTTTGCCTATGCTGCTGATCTTTACTGTGTGCTATTAAATACTGCACAGCTGGTACACCACTCGATTGCCCTATATGTAATAGTGGCAAGCCAAAAATACACAGAGCAGATGTGCTGTATATTTCACAAGTATTGGGCATGCTCAAAAAGTCCACCAAGGTTTTTTTTTTGGGGGGGGGGGTAGACCTCACATCTTATCAATGAACAGTTGCCACTGTGACACAACCAGGGCTTTTCCCCCTGGTGAACATGGCAGAATGGAGATCTGGAACCTCTTAGTGAAAACAAAATTCTCAAAAATGTTTACCAGTTCATGAGGAGCATCCGTGTGTGCTCCTTTGTTCCCCTCTTGAGAGTTCTGGCACCTCTTTTTCCCGAAAAAAAAAGCTCTGGACACAGCTATATCCAGAATGCATGAGAAGGTGAAAATTTCCGGGAGGAAAAATTAAAAGCAACCTTTCTTCACAAGACTTTGCAATTATACAGTCATGGCATTACTATACACCAGACAATTCATTATGGAAAGCCTCTGAGTCCAACTCCCATAACTGATCCTGGACATCAACACAATTTGGATTATCTAACCCCCTACAGTCTTACAGACCGTAAGGTAGTAAGAAGATAAAATCTCCTTTTAAAAAAATGAAGATTTCAGCTTATTTAAAGAATAAAAATGCAAACAGTAAAAAGTGTTCCACTTACACAAGGAAAAAGCATGGTCTTCAATATGTTTTTAAAAATCCAAAATACAGTTCACTTCATGATGATTTATACAATATCTTCTGAACAGAAGAGTACATTTTTCCTTAGTCTTATAAGTTAATTTTATGAAGAAAATCAGCATTCTAAACCAATAAAGAAATCTGTTTCGAGTTCTGCATAAAGGCAGCTGCATCCGCGCAAAGGCATTTTACACTAAACACATCTACGTTGCTCTGGCAGCCTTCTGCCAAATATTCTCTGAAATACCAGGGACCTCAAAGGTCTGAAGAGCCACCTTCCCCCACTCCATTTGTAAAGTTCCTCACAAGCCTGCAAGACTGTTAGCTCAGGATGGTTCTCTTTTTCCTACCATAATGCACACACACGCCCCAAACCCTCCTCACCTGCTCCAAAGAAGCTGAGTACTCCTGGGGGGTAATTCCTGTGCAACACCGACAAGCACTTCCAGTAAATGCAGCAGTTCAAGCAATTACTTTAGGTGAAGGAGAAAATACCAGGCCACCTGTTTGCAATGCTTTCCAGCCCCATACTGTGTGTGCGTGTCCCCTTGGGCCTTCTTCCATAGGGAGTCACAGTTAGGTTTGTTCCTTGGATCTCAGGGGAATGGAACACCCCCACTGACTTCCGCAAAAAAAAAAGAGAGTCATTTGAAGTTTTCTTAAGGTGGAACTTAAAACATAAGCATGCATCATTAGCCACTTTTGAAATCTCTTACATTAAAACCTTTTCTAGGGTTGCCAATCCCCAGTTGGGTAGCAGGGGAGCCCCTAAGGGTTCTGTGATTAAATCAGCCTCCAATATAATCAACAAATTTCCATTGAAATTTATAAAGGAAACATAAACAACCACTTAAAGCAGTGAATTGTACATAAGGTGAAGTCATACAGTATGCTCAGTCCTTTATAAGGACAAAATTAGGTGAAGTATTATAATATGCACAGTCTTTCTTGGGACCAATAGGCCTCTAAATGGTTTCAGCCAAGAACTGGCAAAGTAGAGTCTTCTTCACAAGTCAAACTGCTGTAGAAAAAAGCCAACAGTAGCAGACAGCTACGAAGGCGGCGCCTCTCTGCCTCCGTTTCTCTGAAGCTGCCACAGGCTTAATGCAAAAGATTACAAAGTTGGCAATGGAAATCAATCCTTCAAGTACAGTGAAAGTTATGTTTATAATGAGGTGCTCCAGCGACCAGTTGGGGGCAGGGGATCCCCTGGTTTGGAACTTGGAAGCCCTCTTCCCCCCTCTTCCCTCCCCGCTTCAGGGCCAGCAGAAAGTGGAATTGGGGGAGGGACATGTCTGTTGAGCACTCCATTATACCTTATGGAAACTGATTTCCATAGGGTATAATGAAAAATTGATCCATGGGTATCTGGGGCTTTGGGGGGTGTTTTTGGAGGTAGAGGCATCAAATTTTCCATATAGCATATGGTACCTCTCCTCAAAACAGATTGGACCAGGGGATCCAATTCCATGAGCCCCAAAAGGAGGTGCCCCTATCCTTCATTATTTCCAAATGGAGAGAAGGCATTTAAAAGAAGCACATTCCCTTTAAATGTGATTGCCAGAACTCCCTTTGGAGTTCAGCCCTGCTTATCATACCCTCGTTTCTGGCTTCATCCCCAAAGTCCCCAGATATTTCTTGAGTCAAACCTGTCAACCCTATCCTTATTAGAGGAATTTCTCCAATATGGTCAGGAATCAATTGTGTGTCATACTTTCAAACTGTCCCTCCCTACCATTTCATTATCAAGTAATAAAAATAGAGCCCTTTGGGGGGGGGGGTTGCACTTTTTAAGCACATTGCAGTCATTTAAGTTTTTCCTCCACAAAATCCATTTAATTTTATTTTTATTTAGAAGCTTCAGGATTTTAGACCTTACAAAATACCCCGCATTTTTTAAAAAATCACAAAATTCAGGTATTTCGTGCGTATGTCCTCCAACTTTGTGTGTGTGTATTACCTATACCAATGCTTTCTTCTGTCCAGTCTTTACACCCTACTGATCCAATTTGTGTAGTCACATTTCCCTGAAGCAGAGTGCAAAGTACAATGCCTAGCGGAAACATGGCCAATAATTAAGCAACACAGCAACAAAGAGACAATGCATCTGCAGACCTCATGGCTCTCAGGACCACGTAACCAGCCCTACAGTACCACAGGAAATTGGATGGCATGTAGTCTACCATAATAGCTAATTACAGTATGGGGCAGGCAAACTCATGACTGCTAGGGGCTTCTAGTCTAATTTTGCTTCCCTCTGTCCACTAATTTCAGCTTGCATCAGAGAAACTCCTAGGATGGACTTCTTCTCTTCCCTAAAAATGGTTAAGGGTTGAGATGCCATTCTGTTGGGTTGTGAGCAAAATTGTGCCTTTCTTCTCTACTGTTGCTGTCTTTTATGGGTGAAGAGGAAGAAGAGACAATGGGAAAAGAGGACCTTAGTTATCTGAATCACAGCTGTACATATCTAATTTCTATATAATACAACACACCTAAACAAGACGTATTTGACGGCCACAAAGCAAATGAGAGACAACAAAACCAGATTGCACTAGAGGCTGACTAAAAGATTTAGTCTTCTGTTTAGCATTGCTGGAATTCATTCCTGCAGTTCCTAGAATTCATTCCTGAAAAACCAATATTTCTTTTTTTGAAATACTGAAGCATTAGCAGACACTTTCAGTGGCTATCTTAGAATAAAAAATTGATGATAATTTCCAATGCATCCAAAAGCCTGTCTTTTTAATGTAATGCTGAAAATTATACAGATGGCATTGCAGAAACAATGCCCCATGACAACTATTTTCATATGACAATTTGCATCAAATGTAATTATGCGAGGAAAAAAATGCAGTGCACACATTTGTTATGGGCCTCTGGTTCATGATGCGCTAGTGACCATTGATGGTGGACAAGCCACCTTGCAACAGTGAAACTTTCTTCCACAAAAGAAGAGCACCCTTCTGTCTCTTATTTTAAAACCAAATGGTTAGCGAGCTATGGTAATGCCTGGATTCTCTGTAGAAGATTTATGGATCAAAACCCCAAAGTCCATGGAAATTCTGTCAATGTAAACCCTGAATTAGTCTTCAATAACTGTAGAAGGAACATGAACAACTTTAATGTATTAAAGCACCATATTCTCACAGCATCCTTTGTTAGAAACAAAATGCAATACAAATTAAAAGACTTCTAAAACAATATGTGGGATGTTTAACCACTACAATAGATTAAGCATGGATGTGATATATGGATGCGCAATCCCCTGAGGAATCCAGAAGCTAAGAAGGATTTTTTTTTTGCAGCAGATCATACTTTAGTTCAAGCCAGATGTAGATGCAGGATGCAGAAATTCCTGAATGATATTCTACACCCATTCAGAATACCCCCCCCCCCTTTATGTTGTTAAAAATCCAAATTCTTCTAAGGGGCTATGTTAATGCAGGTTTCAAACACTGAAAAGGTTTCCAGAGGGGTTACTGTGTTAGGCCCTTTATTCACTGTTGGTTTCCCTCACTTTCACAGCACCTTTCTGTCATGTTATCTTTTTTGTTCTGCATATCCCCACCACTATCACCTTATATATCTCCACTGGGTTTGTTTTTTTTAAAGTTCTGCATTGATTTTCTTCTCTTCAGTTCTCAGTTCACTTTCCTTTCGCTGTTTCCCCGGGTTTTCAGAAAGTGGGTTTGAAGCAATTTCCCTCCTTGCTTCGCTTCCTAGCCATAGTAATTCAAAAGCATACACATTCCCCTAGATTTCCCCTTCCCTTTTCCCACTCCTCAGATTCCACTCCCCACACATGTTGAGGTCATGCCTCCCACCCTGACCTTCCACCATGTTTCCCCCATTCATCGGTGTACAAACAAGCACCTGACCTTCCACCACTGATGCTGCTGAGAAGCCACTTTGCGCTGTCATAATAGGTGTCATAATAGGTGATTTTAACTACCCGCGAGGCTTGCCAATCCCCAGGTCCCAGCGGGGGTTCTTCCGCTTTCCCTGGCTCCTTCCTGCCCCCAGTCAGCTGGCCAGCAGGGGGAAGCCCCGCCCCCAGAGGACCATGTGCCTTTCTACCACCGGAGGCTTCAGGCTCCGATTGAAAGGCTTCCTCGTGGGATGGTGTTTCTGTGTTACTTTGAAGAAGCTGGCAGCAACTCGTGAGTAGAGAGGCCAATCCCTCGCTTCAGAGTCGCCAGAAACGGGGAGGGGGGAGGGAAACGTCTGCTGAGCACTTCATTATTCCCTATGTGGAGATCGATTCTCATAGGGTATAATGGGGAATTGATCTGGAGGTTTTGGGGGCTCTGAGGGAGCTGTTTTCTGAGGCACCAAATTTTCAGTATAGTATATAGTGCCTCTTCCCAAAGTACCCCCCAAGTTTCAAAACGATTGGACCAGGGGGTCCAATTTTATGAGCCCCAAAAGAAGGTGCCCCTGTTCTTCATTATTTCCTATGGAAGGAGACATTTAAAAAGGTGTGTTGTTCCTTTAAATGTGATGGTCAGAACTCCCTTGGAGTTCAATTATGCTTGTCACACCCTTGTTCCTGGTTCTGCCCCAATGTCTCCTGGCTCCACCCCCAAAATCCCCAGATATTTCTTGAATTGGACTTGGCAATCCTAATACCCACAGATTGATTGGGTCAATATGTGTTCAGGTCGAGAGAAAGAGATTGAGTTTCTAGATGCCCTCAATGACAGTGCTATGGAGCAGATGGTAACAGAATCTATCAGGGGTGGGGCGATCTTAGATTTGGTCCTAAGTAATGCCCAAGACTTGGTGAGAGATATAAAAGTGATCGCACCACTTGGGAGCAGTGACAATAACGTTATTGATTTCACCATTTGTATAAACAGAGAGTTGCCCCAAAAGACCAGCACAACCACATTTTACTTTAAAAGGGATAAATTCTCTGAGATGAGGAAGCATGTGAAGAGGAAACTGAAAGGAAAGGTAAATACAGTCAAAACCCTTGGGGAAGCTTGGAGGCTATTTAAAACTACAATCCTAGAAGCTCAGATAAAATATATACCACAAGTTAGGAAAGGCACAAACAGGTATAAGAAAAGGCCTGCATGGTTAACAAACAAAGTAATGGAAGCTGTAAAAGGTAAGAAGGACTCCTTTAAGCAGTGGAAAGCTAGTCCAAGTGAGATTAATATAACACAGGCTGTGGCAAATCAAATGCAAGACTGTGATCAGGCAGGCAAAAAGGGACTATGAAGAGCATATTGCAAAAAACATAAAGACCAACAATAGAAATTTCTTCAAATATATTAGAAGCAGGAAACCAGCCAGGGAGGCAGTGGGGCCCTTGGATGACCAAGGGGTAAAAGAATTACTGAAGGAGGATAGGGAAATGGATGAGAAGCTGAATGCATTTTTTGCCTCCATCTTCACTGTGAAAGATGAGAAGTGTTTGCCTGCTCCAGAACCACTAATTTTGGAAGGTGTGTTGAAAGACCTGAGTCAGATTGAGTTGACAAGAGAGGAGGTCCTACAGCTGATAGACAAATTAAAAACTAATAAGTCACCAGGTCCAGATGGCATACATCCAAGAGTTCTGAAAGAACTCAAAGTTGAACTTGTGGATCTTCTGACAAAAATATGTAATCTTTCATTGACATCTGCCTCCGTTCCCGAGGACTGGAAGGTAGCAAATGTCACCCCCATCTTTAAAAAGGGTTCCAGAGGATATCTGGGAAATTACAGGCCGGTCAGTCTGACTTCAATACCAGGAAAGTTGCTAGAAACCATTATCAAGGACAGAATGAGTAGGCACATTGATGAACACGAGTTACTGAGGAAGACTCAGCATGGGTTCTGTAAGGGAAGATCTTGCCTCACTAACCTGTTACATTTCTTTGAGGGGGTGAACAAACATGTGGACAAAGGAGACCCAATAGATTTTGTTTACCTTCACTTCCAGAAAGCTTTTGATAAAGTTCCTCATCAAAGGCTCCTTAGAAAGCTCGAGTGTAATGGAGTAAAAGGACAGGTCCTCGTGGATCAAAAACTGGCTAATTAATAGGAAGCAGAGAGTGAGTATAAATAGGCAGTCTTCGGTGTGGAAGACTGTAAGCAGTGGGGTGCCGCAGGGCTCAGTACTGGGTCCCATGCTCTTTAACTTGTTCATAAATGACTTGGAGTTGAGAGTAAGCAGTGAAGTGGCCAAATTTGCAGTTGACACTAAATTGTTCAGGGTGTTGATAACCAGAGAGGATTGTGAGGCACTCCAAAGGGATCTGTTGAGGCTGGGTCAGTGGACGTCAATGTGGCAGATGAGGTTCAATGTGGCCAAGTGCAAAGTAATGCACGTTGGGGCCAAAAATCCCAGCTACAAATACAAGTTGATGGGGTGTGAACTGGCAGAGACTGACCAAGAGAGAGATCTTGGGGTCATGGTAGATAACTCACTGAAAATGTCAAGACAGTGTGCGATTGCAATAAAAAAGGCCAACACCATGCTGGGAATTTAGGAAGGGAATTGAAAACAAATCAGCCAGTATCACAATGCCCCTGTATAAATTGATGGTGGGGTCTCATTTGGAATACTGTGTACAATTCTGGTCACCGCACCTCAAAAAGGATATTATAGCATTGGAAAAAGTGCAAAAAAGGGCAACTAGAATGATTAAAGGTTTGGAACACTTTCCCTATGAAGAAAGGTTAAAACGCTTGGGGCTCTTTAGCTTGGAGAAATGTTGACTGCGGGGTGACGTGATAGAGGTTTACAAGGTTATGCATGGGATGGAGAGGGTAGAGAAAGAAGTATTTTTCTCCCTTTCTCACAGTAGAAGAACTCGTGGGCATTTGATGAAATTGCTGAGCAGTCGGGTTAAAATGTATAAAAGGAAGTACTTCTTCACCCAAAGGATGATTAACATGTGGAATTCACTGCCACAGGAGGTGGTGGCGGCTACAAGCATAGCCAGCTTCAAGAGGGGGTTAGATAAAAATATGGAGCAGAGGTCCATCAGTGGCTATTAGCCACAGTGTGTGTATATATATATATGTGTGTGTGTGTGTGTGTGCGCGCGTATAAAAATTTTTTGGCCACTGTGACACAGAGTGTTGGACTGGATGGGCCATTGGCCTGATCCAACATGGCTTCTCTTATGTTCTGATGTCTTCAGGAGCTCCTGTGGCACGGTGAATGCAAAGATCTTCATTCGGAGGTGCAGAGAGAGAGAGATGGATTTTCTGGAGTAAACTGTCAGTGCATAATGGGTCTTAGTCTGCTTCAGAAAAAAGTAAAAAGCATCTTGTAGTACCTTAAAGACTCATTTAAAAAAAAAATCCAGAATGAAATATTGCAAATTAGAAAACACTTTATCAGGTGCCACAGGTGAATCCTCACTGCGCTTCACTTTATATATGAAGTATGAAAAGGTTAATGGAAGTAAACAAGGCAACAATGCCTTTTTTCAATTAACTGCAGTAGGGTAAGGCTTTTCCTCTCATTTGTTTTTATTACCAATCAGGGCTTTTTTTTTTAAGAAAAAGCCCAGTAGGAACTCATTAGCATATTAGGCTACACCCCCTGGGGTGTCATCCAGTCCAGAAGTGTCATCCAGTCACACCCATCCCATAGAGTTTCTGGTGATTGATGCTGGAAATTCTAGAGACAGTAAAGACTTCAACCTCACACACCTTCCCTCCCAAGAGGTGTCTTCCCCAACTTCTGATATACATAATTATATGTATGCCCCATATATTACAATCCCATATATTACAAGTTGCCTGACTGGTTTGTACAATATTTCAACTATTTGTTAAAAGGCAAGAAACAAATGCATGAGAAACTGTATGGACTCTAGTTTTTTTCCTCTCAATCTAAACAAATTTACTTTCAATCCTTCCCACTGATTTCAGTGAAAGCAGGAACCAAATAAAGTATTCATATTAAAAATCTTAGCATATATTTTGGACTAGTGCAGTAGATAACTGAAGATTTCAATAAATCTCATTACTGTGTACAGTACTAGTACAAAAAAAACTTAAATGACCTGAGCTCCTTTCATTTCTTTAGTGTTGCTCTTTCTGTACACTTGGATATTTACTCTGGAGGCCTCATGACTCTTTGGTGGGTGTTGCCTGGCTGCACATAATTGGCTGGAGTCTGACAAAAAAGTATGCAATTATATAACCAGGAATACAAGTTCAAAGGGCAATCATCTTCTGATCCAAAAATGTGCAAGCATTTGCTCTCTGTTGTTCAGCCATCAAATTTATAATCTCTTTTTATCAAAAAGGACTCTCCATAACCAATCAGTAAAGCTTTTTCAGTACCTGCTTTGTCTAGCATTCCTACTTCATTGCTGTTCCTTTCCCTGGCTTTCATTGGTCCAATATTGGCTTCCACCATGATCTGCATCTTGCCCCTCATGGACCTCTTTTCTACCTTTATACTCACCTGAACCTATATTTCACACTGTTGTTGCTCCAGGCCTTTGTAGTAATGATCTCCTGATTCTTTGGCTTTTCCTCCTCTACCTATAACACCACCTCCTGAGTAATCCCTCTTACCATTAAGACTTGCTTTTTCCCCACAGGCTCCTGTTTCACCTGGAAGCATCCACAGTTCCATTTCCCTCAGCAGCAGATTATGATTACATTCAAAATTAATCAGAGAAATCAGTGTCCATGGGAAGTGAACAGGTCATTGAACTGATAGAGATATCAAGGACCAACAGCTAGCAAGTTTATATATATATGCAGCACACAGAGTACACTATGACCTTTTCCGCACAGTGGAGTTACTCCTGATTTTCATGGGAGTCAGTCCACAGTTATTGGAATCAGTTTGGGCAGAGTTCTTCAGAATATACATTTTTACAGTACTGGATTCAGTTTATTTTCATTTGCACATGGCTTAAATAGTGAGGATTTTCAAGGGAGGTGTTATCATCATTGGTGTCATTACCAGTGGCATCATAGCACTCCACTCCCCCACCTTTTTTAAAAAAGTGGCCCTGAAAGGCATATCTCTGCAAGGGATGAGGGCAGAGAACTACCTTTTTTTAAAAAAAGCTGAAAATTCAGAGTACCTGTTTAAACTATCAGCACAACACTACCAGGGTTTTTTTTGAGCAGGAACACACAGGAACGCAGTTCCGGCTGACTTGGTGCCAGGGGGTGTGGCCTAATAAGGTCTTGCTGAGCTTTTTCTTTAAAAAGTCGTGTGTGAAACAATGGTGGTGTCAGGGTGTGTGGCCTAATATGCAAATGAGTTCCTGCTGGGCTTTTTCTACAAAGAAAGGCTGAACACTACAGAGTTATATCAATATTTTAGGTCCACTTTCTTTCTTTTTTTTTACAGAAAATGAAATCACTGTCAGGGGTGGGCGGAGGGAATGCCTGAACAATGATAGCCCAGTCACTGAAAAGTAGGTTGGAGGTGGATGAGAGTCAAATAGACACATCACACACAAAAATGTGTGCTGAAATCAGGGGATAAATCAAAGCAGTATGGGGCCAGAACCAACGGGGAGATGCAGAAAAGCCTTATAGAATATTAATATAGAATATTAAACAATAGTACTATCAGTGATCTTTGACTTAGCCCTTCTCAGTGCTGTTCTACATACTTTTACTCTGTAGTAGATGCTCCCTGTGGCAGCCACAAAGTACAGGCCAGTTCCATGCATTGGATACTCCCCACTCTACCAAAAAGTTTCCACATCACTGCTAATCTTTATAGCTACCATATGGAGCAGCTGCAAAATAGCAACTATTTCAAGCAGCTTCTGCATAAGAGCCATAACACAAAGACCAGCCCTCTATCCTGGCTTCCACTGTTGCTGGCAACAGTGCAACATTCAATCAAGTGTATGAAAATTAGCTAGAACTGAACAGAGACCTATAGGAATTGCCATTTGCAAGGCTGTCTTTCCTGACAATACATAAGAAAAGACATGAACGCATCATGAAATATAGCCCTATCAACAAATTACCTTGGTTATGCAAATAGAGAAATGGAACAGAAATAAGGCAGCAATTTGTAAACCAATGGTTCTGTAGTTTGGCATTTGAGAAGAACATGGGTGGACTACATTGCTGGTTTCTGTGCTACCATTGTGTGCCTCTTTCCAGAGAATTTGCCATAACCCAGCATCAGCAATAACAACATGGCCTGAAAACTCTGCTTCTCATCCCTCTATCTTTTTTACATTTTGCAACCAATACTCCATCTAAGCTGAAGAGTCTTGTGAACAAACATTCTGCTCTGTGAGATAGTGGCATTAAAGTTGAGCCCACCTCGGTGGGCTAGGGTGGGATATAAATCGAATAAAATAAATAAATAAATTTTGAGTGAACGATTTGGCTACTGCTCTGGGGCCATCCTTCCTAAGACAAAAATGTGTGAGCTGGAGGTTAAAAAATGGTGAGCTAGTTCACACAAACTCAGCTTAGAGGGAACCCTGTTTGCAACATCCAACCCAATGGAGAGTTCTGGGGTCTTCAAAAGCTTGTACAATGTTTTGTGTCAATTTGTCTAACCCTATTAAAGTAGTGCATGGATTTTGTTTTCACTTTTGGATTTTATGTGAACTAATACAACTGTTTAAAACTTTCCCCCATGGTTTATGACCTCTAAAACTGGTATTTACAGGAAGCTGCTTTATAGGTTCTTCTCCAATAAGTCCTTTAAATCCTAGGATAGGACACATGTCACAGGTCAGATAAGTGTTCCTACCTGCCAACTCACGCTAAGCACTCCTTACTTTCTTTTACAACAAGTGATTCTATGCTTTTCTTATGAATATACAAATAAGGACTGAGAAAGCCAAATCAGAGTTTCAGCATTATTCTATTTAGAGACAGTCTTGCACATTTCCTGCCATTCTGCAGTAAATATTGAATAGAAAACCTGTTAAGCAAAAGCAGACATTGCCCATTGAAGATGAAGCGCTTGAAGCAGCCATCATCACACTCTTTATGGCATAACATCCATCTGGCTCTGATTTTATCTGGATCCAGCACATCTCCCCAGAGGTGGCCCTTTCCAGAACATTTTACAGCATTGCTTTACACAAGCCTATTTACAATGCATATACTTTTATGGCTAGGAAAAGAAACAGTCTTTATAATCATGCATAGTAATCAACCCTCATTATTTACTCTTAATGATTTTACGGTATTTTTACACTGGTCCCCTAGAAATTTTAGTCATCCCAAAGAGAATAGCTTGCTTGTAACCATTTGCTAATTGCACGTATGAATGTCAATTAATTCACTTAGCTAATTATCCACTCTATGAGCATCACGCACCAAAGAACTGTAAAAAGGCAGGCATATGGTAATAGATTTGGAACAGAATACAGCATGTTGGTGGGTATTCATCCAGCAGAATGAAGGTGGGGGGATGACGACACATGTGTATTAAGTTAGCATGTCAGCACACCCTAGATGAAAAGATGCCATCAGCCTGGGGAATACAATCTATGAACGGTAATTACAACATTATGCTAATCATGTCTGAACAACATCAAAATATCATGCTGATAAAAGAATACTGGAACACCACTGCAACTTCGGTTCAGAGACTTGATCATAGGTCAAGTGTTTAAAAGGTTCTAATTGTTTTGCTCCTTTCAACATGTGAACAAGTTACGCTGTAGCTAAACAACCCACTTTACAAAATCATTGTTAGGAAACAAATACAGCTTAATTAGGAAAACTACAGCTCCTCACAAGCCTACTCCCAACAAAGCCCAAAAGCCAAAAGAATCTGTCAACATTGTACATTAAAGGTTACACAGCTTTAGAAGGGGAACACAAAAATAAATGTTAGGTGGAGAAATGTTTTCATACAAAATTCTTCAGCTCCAATAATTCAATGAAAATATGAAGATACTGAGAAGAGACAGCTGGTAAAGCAGAGCTAAAAAAAACCAGTGGTATACACCAAAAGTTTGTGCTTGAGACTTCACGAGGCATGATCTTCTTATGTTTTAAGTAAGTAAGTACATAAATAAAATGTGTCAAATCACCTTTAAGTTTTAGTTGTATATCAGTTTCTAATGTTCCATCTATAACAGTTATTGTAATAATTACAATAAGATGCATAGTATTTTGATAGTGCTTTAAGTGCTCAGATCACTTTGCCAGCTGATCACTCACCTGTATCCAGGGAAGTAAATTAACAGGGGGCAGCAATGCCCCCTACAGGCTGTCAGGGTCTCCAGGATTTCCCAGTGGGGCAATGCCCTCCCCCCCTCACAATGCTGCCTGGTAGCATCTTGAAGCTGCTCAAGCTGTCAGGATCTCAAGTTTAGTTAGTCCTTTTCGTAGCAACTTAACAAGTTTCTTGGGGGCACAAGGCTGGTTTTCTTTGGGGTTTTTTGTAAAATAAGAAGGGAGGGGACCTTCAGTGGATAATACTGTCTATGAAGAAAGAATATAAAAAGAGGAAGAGGAAAGATCAGTCCATCCAGCAATCAGGAGGCCTCAGTGGTTGGACTGAAAAATGTATTTCCTGTAGCCTGTAACACAAACTCTGATGTAAGTAAGCTTTGTATCTTGAAAGCTTATATGCCAAATATCTTATTGGTCTCTGAGGTGCTACTGGATTCAAATCTAGCTGTTCTACTGCAGGCCAACATGACTACCCTCTGAAACTATCTGATATATATGTAATGCATCAAGAGAATTATGGTTTGCCTTCATAGATAGGATACTAATACTTTCATTGTTACTGTGTCCTGGTGACCCTGCCTTAGAGAAAGAAACAGTCCCATCTCCATTTTATCTTTAACTATGGATGTGGGGAAGGACCCCCTTCCTACCTGGATGTGTGCTGTTTGCCCTGATTCCATCCTGGTTAAATTGCCTTGGCAACCATGTTAGGAGCTAGCAATGCCTTGCCTTGGAGAAGGTAGGGTCAAGGTTCTTCTGCCTGCAGAAAGTCTACACCTCTGCCTGCAGCAAGCAACTATCAGCTTATGAACTAGAGCAGGGGTGTCAAACATGCAGCCCGGGGGTTGAACCAGGCCCCTAGAGGGCTTCTATCAGGCCCCTGAGCAACTGGTTGTCATCTGCTTCCTTCTCCCTCTCTCTTGCTTCCTTCTGCATAACAGCTTGCTTTGCCCGGCTTGCTCAATTGCACAGGAGCTACAGAAAAAAAACCCCTCTATTTTCTTCATTGGCTAAGGCTCCTCCCTTGGGGAGGAAGGGGGGAGGCAGAGCTTGCTTTGCTAGGCTCTCGCAGTCATACAGCAGAGCTACTGGGGCAAGCCTCTCTTCCTTCTATTGGCTGAGGTTCCCTCACTGTCCTCTGGGGAGGGAGGGAAAGAGCCAGAGTTTCCTTTGCCCAGTTCCCTGGACCCCACAGGAGAAATACAAAGAAAGTACCTTTAAGACCAACAAATGCTAATGTTTTAAGCATGTTTTATTTTAATTTTTTACAAAAGTCTTTAATTGTGTTTGTCTGTGTCCTTTATATTATGTCTCTGCTACTTAATCTTAAATAAGTACACATATGGCCTGGCCCAACATGGCCCAGCCCGATAAGGTCTCATTTATGTCAGATCCAGCCCTCTTAACAAATGAGTTTGACACCCCTGAACTAGAGTATAATTTGTTCTTTTTCTTTATTCTTTCAAGGAATGACTGTGCTACAAACACCCAACAACTACATCAGCTAGCAGATGTTTGTGAGTGCTTGCAACTTTGTGAATTTGGGCTGCTCTTCATATACATTGTCATAGGCTTGGACTATACATGCTGCTGAAAGAGACAGCAAAGCTAACTAACCGACTTCACTCTTGAAATAGAAGATACAATGGATTAGTGTTCCCTCTCATTAAAACACATGCACACAAAAGCCTTCATTTTCAGAAGAAAGATAGTTTAGCAGGGGGGAAAACAGGACCAGCCCAACTTGCTGTTTTTTATATGTAAGCAGATACCTTTTGCAGGCAGATGTGGAACAGGGAGACCAGACACTGTTGGACAGGATAATTAAATGACCGACATTACTCAATTTTATATTGATCAAAGGATCTGCAGCATCCACAGGCTAACCCAGTCTGAACCTAGTTGCAGAGTGGGACACAGAAGAATCTGACCTCCTCAGTCTGTGCATCTCATATTATATGGGCAAGGCCACCATAGCTCCAAACTCTGACCAATCACATGTTTACGGCTCAGGCTCCTCCTTGCTAAGCCTTCTTTAGTACTCAAGAGAGGTGGTGCCATGTTCTTTCTCCAGCCATGAAATCTATGGATTGATGATAATGGGATCCCTCAAGGGGCTCCTGTTCCAGGCTCATGAAGGGCTGTGATGAACTGCACTTTTTAAGAGACTTAGAAGTGCCATACCAACAACTAAAGGACTACGAAGGGTTAATTCTTCACAGAGCCAGAGATCCTTGAATGACAGGCTGCTCTAAGCAATCTGATTGGTTAGCATCAGCTGGGCAAAAAAAATTAAAAAGTCTTGAGAGAACTGGACGCTGAGGAGATTCACTCAGATTCTTGGTTTAACTGAGAAGAGACATGTACTGGGACCATCTGGGAGAAAAAGGATTTAGTGCCGATAAAGTCAGATTTCAGCCTTGACTGAACACAGTCTGAATTCAGCATTAGTTGAGAGCTGTTTGAACACAGAGAACTGGGGGAGAGTTTGGCAAGGAAGTTTGGGTAGTAGAGAAGACTCCTACAGATCTTCAAGAGCAGGGGTGTTGAACTCATTTGTTATGAGGGCCAGATCTGACATAAATGAGACCTTGTCAGGCTGGACCAAGTGTGTCCTAAATGTAATACCAGGTAGCAGAGATGTAAACTTTACAAAGGACAAAACACAATTAAAGATTTTTTTTTATCAAACTTAAAACATGCTGGAAAGATTAGCACACTTGCAATATTTTATTTAACAGTCTCTGATATCTGATACCTCTTGCTCTGAATTACTGCATCAGAATCTGGAGACAATGGATGCATTCACACTCACTAAATAATGCACTTGACAACTGGATTTTTACTGCGTAAGAATAGCAAAATCCACTTGCAAACAGTCACCATGTGAAAGCATGTCTGTGATATATGTCTGTGAAATCTCCAGTATGTTTTTCAGGTTTGTATCTGTAAGTTGCAAACCTACTTTTGATTTATTGACATTAATTACAGACATGGTCAGCGTGTTGGAGTAGGTGAAGTAGGCAATTGCCTAAGCTGCCAGCTCCCTGCAGGGATAGGGGAAGGGCGTCCCCTCCCTGCTTGCGCCTCCACTGCTCTTTTGGCTCTGAGGGATCTGTGTGCATGAGCAAAAACTTTTAACGGGGGCGGGGAATGTGCGTTGGGGTTCTGCCTTAGGTGCCAGAACCCCATGTGCCGGGCCTGATTACAGAAACCACATGGTCAATGCTTTGAGCCTAAGACCCAGAGGAAAACATGAAATGGCAGGGCATTATCAGCTTTCTATTGAGGCCCAGGTCATGACAGTTGCTGGATCTGCCTTTTACTATCTACGGCAGATCAGGCAACTAGCACCATATCTATCCCCCCAAGACTTAGCTACAGTGATCCATGCAATGGTCACTTCCAGGCTGGATGACTGTAACTTGCTCTATGCTGGCTTGCCCTTGAGTCTGATCCGGAAACTGCAGTGGGTGCAGAGTGCAGCAGTTAGCCTGCTGACTGCATCACCTGTACAGGTGAGCATACAGCCGACGCTCTGCAATCTGCACTGGCTATCTATAGAGTACTGGGTCCATTTCAAGGTTTGAGTTTTAACTTTTAAAGCCTTGTGTGGCCTGGGACCAACATACCAGCAGGACCATCTCTCTCCATATATGCCCCGGAGGTCACTTCATTCGGCCTCCCAAGATCTTTTGACCATCCCTGGCCCTAGAGATGCCTGTCTTGCCTCTACCAGGGCCAGGGCTTTTTTGGTCCTGCCCCCGACCTGATGGAATCAGCTCCCTATGAAGATCTATGTCCTTCGCAAACCACATTATTGGGTTGTGAGCTGCACTTATTTTAAGAAGAATCTCTATTTTTTTTGTTATCAACCCCAATTTTTTTGTAATCCATAACATATCAATCCTTGAGTTATGTCTTGCTGAAAAGAACGTATAGTCTTGCACTGTAGGGTTCATCTCTCTCCAGATATCCACACAGTTTTCTTGTTTAACTAGTTCAAAAAAAGATTTTGGTAATTTCCCTTCTTTATTTTTTCCCCCAGATCTGTCCAAAATATTCTTAACCGTTCCATTAAAGTCTCCCATTATCATAATTTGCTCATATGTCACTTAGTCAAGTTGTTGCATAATGTCCTTAAAGAAAGAGTCTTTAGCTCCATTAGGAGCATACAATCCCAATAGCAAAGTTCTTTTGTGGTTTAACATCACTTCCACTGCAATAAACCTACTATCATCATCTTTAAAAACCAGTTTTGGTTCTAAGTCCTGCTTCACATAAAAAACCACACCTCTTTTTTTCTCCTTGGCCAATGAAAAAAAATTCCAAACCTAGTTGCTTATTCCATAAAAATTTGTAATCCAATTATTTAATATGTACTTCTTGCAAATAAATAATGTTACACTTTTGCTTCCCAATCCAATGAAAAGTTGCCCTTCTTTTTTGAGGTGAGTTAAGTCCATTTACATTCCAAGATAATAATTTGTAATCCATCGTGATTTTCTAATTTTAATGTGTACTCCCAAATTCTTTCTTTTCCATCAGAAATTTCTCCATATCTTGCACACTTGTGATGATACATCTCTTCCCTTTGTATTCAAAACCCACACCTTCTGGAAGAATCCATCTATATCTCAGTTCACTCTTTCTCAACTGATCAGTCAGTTTTTTATATAGTTTTCTGTCACTTAAAACTTTTCTTGGTAATTCTTTCATGATTCTGACTTCACTGCCCTCCACAACCAAACTACCATCATATTGTTTACTTAAAATTCTACCCGCCAGGTCTCTTGTTACATATCTTAGTACCACATCCCTTGGTAGTTTATTTTTCCTTGAATACTCTGAATTGACCCTGTAAATATAGTCATAGAAATAGTTAGTCTCTTCAGGGTCATCACCAACAAATTCAGCAATAATCCTTATTATGTATGTTCTTAAGTCCATACCATCTTTTCAGGCATCCCTCTCAAACATATCTGATTCTCCATTAATTTGCAATCTTGCAGTACTGCTTTTTCCTGCATTTTTTTAATAGTGGAATCCACTGTATTAATTCTTGCATCATGGTCTGTCACTTTATCTTCAACATCTTGAATTCTTTTTGATATTGCTTTAACTTCTTTAGTGAGGACTTCTATATCTTTTTTTAATTCCTTCTTACATTCACTTACAGATTCTTTAATCACCTTCACCAGTCTTGCTTCCATGGCATTCATTTGTTCTTTTTTTCAGATTTTTTTACTTTTTCTAGTGTCTTGGCTCTTGTCTGTATCTGTTTCTCTGGCTTTTGGGCTGACATTACTGCCTTCCCATTATAAATATAGGCACTAAAGTTGATGTCACCAAAGTTTTTTAAAACTATACAGTCTTATAGATTAGGACATGCCCTTTCAGATAAGCCCAAAATCGCTGTCCTCCTAAGCTCCAAAGCCAAGATATTAATTTTTAAAACTTAAAAATTTCCAAAATGGCGGCAGCACGATTTTTCCTTTATTTTTCAAAAACATTTTCTTTTTCTTATAGATTGCTCCCAGATAGCTTTAAATTACATAGTCCAGTATATTTAATCTTCAAATGTTGATATTTATTGGCTCCACAATTTTTAACTGTCCTGTTCTTTTTTAAAAAAAAAATTGCAAAAAATTACCTTCTTATAATGGTCGCCGATGTTTCTCTATGGTTACAATCTTAGAGAGGCTTAGAAGGCTTATTTTTTCCCCTTCTCTTAATGGCCACCACTTTCCTTTCTTGCCACAAAGTCTTGTTCTCTATGGTAAAGAAGTCTTGTGATATTTCTATGATGTCACTTCCTGTGATGTCTTGTTGTTCTGCAGTTCTCTTCTAGTATTGGAGGGGGTAGCTGACCACAGGTATGCATAACAATTCCAATTTTCCCCTTTTTTAGTTGTTACTTTAATTTTCTCAGTTCCAATTTTCCCCTACCTCCTTCTTCTTTGTTTTAATGTCTTATATTAGTATCCAGACCTTTATTTTTCTTCCAAATAAATCTTAATTTAATCCTGGAGCAATAGGTAAAGATCTTTACCTTTTTAAGATGTGATCCTTCAAAAAGCATCGGTCAAATTCCATAAGATATTAATTAGTCCCAAAGAAGCTTTGGCTCATGATGAATTTAAGTCGATTTAACGACTCCAGATATCCTCTGTAGACATTGGAATGCGATTCTTCTCCGGAGACTCTTCAAAGCCAAAAAGAAACTCCAGAGGGATTCCTCATCAGCCAAAGTAAATCTCCTCAGAATTTTATAAGCATGTCTTGGCCACCTTCTTGCCTAGAAGATGTGGACAGCAGGCATTAAAACACCTTCTCTGCCCAGAACAGAGGGTCTGGTCTGCTCCTCACTGAGAAGCAGGTCAATGCTCCATGAAGTCAAAACCGGAAAGTGCTGATTAGATTCTGAGCTTAATGCTGTAACTGATTTTATTGTGATTTTTGCTGTTCTTGATTGTTTGTCTTATTATTACTTATTCTGATGAACTCCATCCTGAGCCCCCATGGAGGAATGGGTGGAAAATAATAATAATAATAATAATAATAATAATAATAATAATAATAATAATAATAATAATAATAATAATAAGAAGAAGAAGAAGAAGAAGAAGAAGAAGAAGAAGAAGAAGAAGAAGAAGAAGAAGAAGAAGAAGAAGAAGAAGAAGAAGAAGCTTTCTTTGTATCTCTCCCATGTGATAAAGGGAACTGGCCAAAGGAAACTCTGGCTCTTTCCCTCCCTCCCCAGGGGATGAGGAGGGGGTGGAGCCTCAGCCAAATGAAGAAAGAGGGGCTTGGCTCAGTAGCTCTGCTGTGTGATTGAGAGAGCCTGGCAAAGCAAGCTCTTCCCTCCCCCCAAGGAAGAAGCCTCAGTCAATGGAGAAAATAGAGGCTTTGCTGTGTGATATAGCAAGCCTGGCAAAACAAGCTGTGAGGCAGAAGGAAGCAAGAGAGGAAGAAGGAAGCAGATGAAAGTGAATTGCTCATGGGCCTGACCGGAGCCCCCTGGGGGCCTGATACATCCCACAGGCCACACATTTGACACTCCTGCTCTAGAGAGAGAAGACTTCCTACCCAGTGACACAGGGAGAATGATCTCTGAGACAGCCAAAGTTTCTTCAGGGAAGAAGAAAACATGTCACCAGGGCTGCCAAGTGAAGTGAGGGGACAGAAAAACAGAGGGAAAATCTAGCCTCTAAGGGAGGGAAGTGGACAGAGTGTATTATAAAGGCAAATAGGCTCTGGGTTTCTGGTCTGAAGACTGTCCATTCACCAAACTGATGCCTCAGGGTCCTCACTTAAGCCTTACTGTGATGTGCCACTTTATCTGCACTGCTCCAGCACAGGGGATACCAAGCCTACAATGAAACACAATGAATATGACTCAGATAACTTCCAGACCAGGGTAGGTGGGGAAAACAAAACCTATGGCCAATTATGCCAGAGGGCAAATAATTCCTACTCAGCCCCCAAAAGGGTGGCTGGCTTGCACCTGCTCAATCTATCTGAAGTCATGAGGAGGTGCCTTTGTCATTGGAAGAACAAAGAGGGGGAGGAACAGGCACTGGTCCCTGGCCATACTCCAGTGAGGGCAAACTGGCAGCATTGGCAGGTTCTCAGAGAGGAACAGAACAGAGCAGAGCAGCTCTGATAAGCTGAGACAGCTGGAGAAGTTGCTAAGAATTTCTGCGTTTTGAAAGACTTCATTCTGAGGCTTGGGTGACTGCTGAAAAGGCTGAGTTGTGATAGCTGGGGAACTGCTGTACGTTTGGGTGAGTGGGCTGAAGGTGAAAGTGATTGATTGATTGATTGATTGAGAGTAATTGTTGATGATTGCTTAGGAGTGGTCTGCTCCACCCTCTTTGCATTTTAAGCTGCGCCTTGTCAAAGGCTGAGCACATCTCAGAGAGGAACAGAACAGAGCAGAGCAGCTCTGATAAGCTGAGACAGCTGGAGAAGTTGCTAAGAATTTCTGCGTTTTGAAAGACTTCATTCTGAGGCTTGGGTGACTGCTGAAAAGGCTGAGTTGTGATAGCTGGGGAACTGCTGTACGTTTGGGTGAGTGGGCTAAAGGTGAAAGTGATTGATTGATTGATTGATTGATTGAGAGTAATTGTTGATGATTGCTTAGGAGTGGTCTGCTCCACCCTCTTTGCATTTTAAGCTGCGCCTTGTCAAAGGCGCGAGCCGAAGGGCGAGAGCTAAAGGGCTCTTGGCCTGTGGCTCTTTGCCTGGGGGCTTCCTAAGGACCAGGAACCCAGATCCCTGATTTCCTTGTTCTCCCAATAAGGTAAGTTGACCTTCCAGAAGGGGAGCCACGTAAACAACAGCATTTAAAGAGGACTGTATATTTAATATATATATCATGAAGGTAGAATGCCAGCAGGGGGGTGGGGGCTTTCCAGTGTTTTGCACTGAGTGTCACATGTATGACTATCTGCCCACAGGACAGAAGTCTTGGGTGTGTGCTCGATGCAAGGAGCTCCTGGTCCTCAGGGAACGAGTTCGTACCCTTGAGGCCGAGGTGACTGCCCTGGAGAAACAGAGACGGTCAGTTAGGCAATTGGGGAAGACTCTTGGGGGCGTATTAGATGAGCCCCACTCTGAATGTGGCAGCCCCGTTGCTGCCAGAGAGCGTGAGGGTCGAGAGGGAACAGGGCACCTTGCTGAGGATAAGGGGAATGCGCCCTCAGAAGGGACCTCTTCTTCGGTTGGTGAGCGGGTATCCTTTCGCGCCAAGGAACCATCCCTGGGCGGGGGGAGAGGGGGGGTCTTGGTAGTTGGTGATTCGATCCTTAGGCAAGTAGACAGCTGGGTGGCAAAACCGCGTATTGACCGTATGGTGACTTGCCTGCCTGGTGCGAAGGTAGCGGACATTACGCGTGTAGTAGATAGGCTGATAGACAGTGCTGGGGAGGAGCCTGTGGTCGTGGTGCATGTTGGCACCAACGATGTGGGGAAATGCAGTCGTGAGGTCCTGGAGGAGAAATTTAGGCTGCTAGGTGGGAGACTTAAGGCCAGGACCTCCAAGGTGGCCTTCTCGGAAGTGCTACCTGTTCCACGTGCAGGGCAGGAGAGACAGGCGCAAATTAGAAGTCTCAATGTGTGGATGAGACGATGGTGTAAGGAGGAAGGGTTTAAGTTTGTTAGGCACTGGGATGCTTTCTGGAACAAGCCGGAGCTGTACAAAAGAGACGGTCTCCACTTGTCTCCGGATGGAACCAGGCTGCTGGCGCTTAAAATCAAAAAGGTGGCAGAGCAGTTTTTAAACTAAATCTTGGGGGAAAGCCGACAGGAGATGGAATGTCTCTGGTTCGGGAGGACTCGTCTCAAAGAGATGAAGGGTTGGCTTCTATTTTTCTACCGAGTAACGGATCAGAGTTGTCCACTGTGATGGTGACAAACAGTATGGACTGTCTGCTAGAGTCTCGAGGCGGCAAGAGAGAGGTGGCGGGCCTAGCTTGCTTGGGAAATTATAAATGTTTGTATGCAAATGCTAGAAGTGTCCGAAGTAAAATTGGTGAATTGGAATGTTTAGTGTTGGGAGAAAACATAGACATTGTGGGAATTTCAGAAACTTGGTGGAATGAGGAGAATCAGTGGGACACGGTGATTCCTGGATATAAGTTATATCGGAAGGATAGGGAGGGAAGGGTTGGAGGTGGGGTGGCTCTGTATGTCAGAGAGGATATACGGTCCAGTAAGACTGAGGTCAGAGAATTAGATTCCCTTTTAGAAATGCTTTGGGTTGAAATAGAGGGCCCAAAAGGAAATTTAACTATGGGAGTTTGTTATCGCCCACCAAATCAAAAGAGAGAGGACGATTATAATATGATGGAGGGATTAAAGATAGCGGCTAAACGTAAAAACTGTGTCGTAATAGGTGATTTTAACTACCCGCAGATTGATTGGGTCAATATGTGTTCTGGTCGAGAGAAAGAGATTGAGTTTCTTGATGCTCTCAATGACTGTGCTATGGAGCAGATGGTCTCAGAACCTACCAGGGGTGGGGCGATCCTGGATCTGGTCCTAAGTAATGCCCAAGACTTGGTGAGAGACGTAAAAGTGATTGCGCCGCTTGGGAACAGTGACCATAATGTTATTGATTTCACCATTTGTATAAACAGGGAGTTGCCCAAAAAGACCGCCACAACCACATTTAACTTTAAAAGGGGTAAATTCTCTGAGATGAGGAGGCATGTGAGGAGGAAACTGAAAGGAAAGGTAAATACGGTCAAAACCCTTGGGGAAGCTTGGAGACTATTTAAAACTATAATCCTAGAAGCTCAGATAAAATACATACCACAAGTTAGGAAAGGCACAAACAGGTATAAGAAGAGGCCAGCATGGTTAACAAACAAAGTAATGGAAGCTGTAAAAGGTAAGAAGGACTCCTTTAAGCGGTGGAAAACCAGTCCAAGAGAGGTTAATAAAAGGGAACACAGGCAGTGGCAAATCAAATGCAAGACTGTGATCAGGCAGGCAAAAAGGGACTATGAGGAGCATATTGCAAAAAACATAAAGACCAACAATAAAAATTTCTTCAAATATATTAGAAGTAGGAAACCAGCCAGGGAAGCAGTGGGGCCCTTGGATGACCATGGGGTAAAAGGATTACTGAAGGAGGATGGGGAAATGGCTGAGAAGCTGAATGCATTTTTTGCCTCCGTCTTCACCGTGGAAGATGAGAAGTGTTTGCCCGCCCCAGAACCACTAATATTGGAAGGGGTGTTGAAAGACCTGAGTCAGATTGAGGTGACAAAAGAGGAGGTCCTACAACTAATAGACAAATTAAAAACTAATAAGTCACCGGGTCCGGATGGCATACATCCGAGAGTTCTGAAAGAACTCAAAGTTGAACTTGTGGATCTTCTAACAAAAATCTGTAATCTTTCATTGAAATCTGCCTCCGTTCCTGAGGACTGGAAGGTAGCAAATGTCACCCCCATCTTTAAAAAGGGTTCCAGAGGAGATCCAGGAAATTACAGGCCAGTCAGTCTGACTTCAATACCGGGAAAGTTGGTAGAAACCATTATCAAGGACAGAATGAGTAGGCACATTGATGAACACGGGTTATTGAGGAAGACTCAGCATGGGTTCTGCAAGGGAAGATCTTGCCTCACTAACCTGTTACATTTCTTTGAGGGGGTGAACAAACATGTGGACAAAGGAGACCTGATAGATGTTGTTTACCTTGACTTCCAGAAAGCTTTTGATAAAGTTCCTCATCAAAGGCTCCTTAGAAAGCTTGAGAGTCATGGAGTAAAAGGACAGGTCCTCTTGTGGATCAAAAACTGGCTAATTAATAGGAAGCAGAGAGTGAGTATAAATGGGCAGTCTTCGCAGTGGAGGACGGTAAGCAGTGGGGTGCCGCAGGGCTCGGTACTGGGTCCCATCCTCTTTAACTTGTTCATAAATGATTTAGAGTTGGGAGTGAGCAGTGAAGTGGCCAAATTTGCGGATGACACTAAATTGTTCAGGGTGGTGAGAACCAGAGAGGATTGTGAGGAACTCCAAAGGGATCTGTTGAGGCTGGGTGAGTGGGCGTCAACGTGGCAGATGCGGTTCAATGTGGCCAAGTGCAAAGTAATGCACATTGGGGCCAAGAATCCCAGCTACAAATACAAGTTGATGGGGTGTGAACTGGCAGAGACAGACCAAGAGAGAGATCTTGGGGTCATGGTAGATAATTCACTGAAAATGTCAAGACAGTGTGCGTTTGCAATAAAAAAGGCCAACGCCATGCTGGGAATTATTAGGAAGGGAATTGAAAACAAATCAGCCAGTATCATAATGCCTCTGTATAAATCGATGGTGCGGTCTCATTTGGAGTACTGTGTGCAGTTCTGGTCGCCGCACCTCAAAAAGGATATTATAGCATTGGAGAAAGTTCAGAAAAGGGCAACTAAAATGATTAAAGGGCTGGAACACCTTCCCTATGAAGAAAGGTTGAAACGCTTAGGGCTCTTTAGCTTGGAGAAACGTCGACTGAGGGGTGACATGATAGAAGTTTACAAGATAATGCATGGGATGGAGAAAGTAGAGAAAGAAGTACTTTTCTCCCTTTCTCACAATACAAGAACTCGTGGGCATTCGATGAAATTGCTGAGCAGACAGGTTAAAACGGATAAAAGGAAGTACTTCTTCACCCAAAGGGTGATTAACATGTGGAATTCACTGCCACAGGAGGTGGTGGCGTCCACAAGCATAGCCACCTTCAAGAAGGGGTTAGATAAAAATATGGAGCAGAGGTCCATCAGTGGCTATTAGCCACAGTGTGTGTGTGTGTCTGTGTATATATATATATATATATATATATATATATATATATATATATATATATATATATATATATATATATATATATATATATATATATATATATATATATTTGGCCGCTGTGTGACACAGAATGTTGGACTGGATGGGCCATTGGCCTGATCTAACATGGCTTCTCTTATGTTCTTATGTTCTTATTTTTGATGGCTGCAGCAAAACCTGCCCCTTCCTTCTTCACATCAATTGAGAATAGCGGGGGGGATAGGACAGACTGTTTTTACAGAAGGTAACATTCAAATATGTTGTGCATACCCACAGGAAGAAGCAAGGTAGTCCATTCTAGCACCTCAGGGTTCTGCTACATCACTGTTTCCTTTTATTGCTACAGGAAGATCCAGCCTAATCAATTGTTACAATTCTATTCAATGTCGGTTTATTCTCTGTGTATTACAGAAGGGGGGGCACTACCAGATAGACAATTGCATACAGTCAGACAATGATTTCAATGCCCAGATTCAGCCTGAGATTCAAACTGGGGACTTTTGCCTAATATAAATTATGGCAACTCCTATGTGCTTTCCTTTTTTATGTGTTTAGATCTGAAGCCATTAATTTGGCTCACACCTGCTCTTAAAAGCTGGACATGAACATGAATGATGCTCAACCATCATAATTCCTTCTAAGAGGCAAGAATCCTACTTTATAGAAACATACACACACTTTCTCCTGCAAAGAATATTCCACAACTACAAACTTCATACTTCCATCTGCAAAGTGAATAATAAAAGCCGTTCTTCAGACATCTCTAGTGGAAATGGGTTGTTATGAGATGAGGACGAGGCTCTAGCTAGTGAATTAGCCTAATAAATCAAAACCATGTGGATTCTCTTGCATTAGCTAGCCTGGCCTCTGGGACAGCTTATGTTTCTGCCATAAGGATGGGAATCCCAAATACAGTATTACGCCTTTGTGGCTGTGCGTAATCTTGTAAACCTCTATCATATCACCCATGCATTATCTTGTAAACCTCTATCATATCACCCCTCAGTCGACATTTCTCCAAGCTAAAGAGCCCCAAGCATTTTAACCTTTCTTCATAGGGAAAGTGTTCCAACCCTTTAATCATTCTAGTTGCCCTTTCTGCATTTTTCCAGTGCTAATATCTTTTTTGAGGTGTGGTGACCAGAATTGTACACAATACTCCAAATGAGGCCACACCATCAATTTATACAGGGGCGTTATGATGCTGGCTGTCTTGGTTGCCCTGATGGGAGCACAGCCCTAATAATTCTCCTGGACCTCTCGGTAGCTCTTGATAGCACCAGTCATCAAGCCATCTTTCTGGGATGCATTCAAGGTAGTCCTCCATGGAAAGTGTATTTCTCTTAGCGCAGCCTACATGAAACGTAAACAGGAAACTAGGTCAACACTGCAAGATGCCATCTCTAAGTTAGAAGCCTCACACAAGCACACTGGGGCCAAAAAGGTCTACAAAAAGTTACTAATTGAACGTTAGAAGCTAGACCTCTTAGAATCAAATTCCATTAAAAAAAAGCGCCTTCTTTTCACCAAACAGAAATATTGGTACAGCCATCCTAGGTCTTTGAAAATTCTCTCATGGAAACTTCGCTGAGTTGGCAGATAGGCACATCCACTTAATCAGGGATCCTGCAGGCAAAACCCATTCCACCCCCTCCAAAATTCGTCAAGTCTTCCAGAACTTTTTTCAAAACTTATGTACTTCTGAAAATCCTGACCCATCTTCTATTCACACTTTCCTTTCCAAACATGACATTGTCAAACATCTTGACCTGGTTCATAAATCCTTTTTCGACTCTCCTATTACATCCTAAGAAGTTCTGTCTGCTATTAAAAATGCTAAAATCAACAAGACTTCGGGTAGAGATGGATTTCAGGCGAAATTTTACAAAAAATTTGCCCAAATTATCCTTTTGTACTTCACAGACATTTGCAACCACACACTAGATTCTGGCACAATGCCGGATAGTTGGAAACTAGCAAAGATAGTACTTCTACCTAAGAAGGATAGGGACCCTAAGGATCCCAAATCATTTCACCCAATCTCTCTCAACACTGATTACAGACTCTTTACCTCCATCCTAACTTCTAGATTGAATTTTATCATAGGCCATTACATCCATGAGAATCAAACAGGTTTTATTCCCCAAAGGCAAATCACTGACAATATCTGTCAAACTCTCAACATCATTCAATATGTCATGTTTCAGCCTTATGAGTCTTGTATCCTTGCTCTGGACATTGAAAAAGCCTACAACAAGGTGGAACCCAAATATCTCCTCACAGTCCTAAAAACAATGAGATTTGGTCAAAAATTTCTATCTACCATTGAAGTACTCTACTTCTCTCCAGAAGCATATCTTCATATTAATGGGATCTGAACTTCTGACTTTTCTCTTTCTCGGGGGACCCGCCAGCGATGCCCCTTCTCTCCCCTATTATTTGCCATAGCTATTGAACTGCTAGCTAACTTTATTCGGCAATCTCCCTCAATTTCAGGATTTAATATCAACAACACGGAATACAAGATCAGTTTGTTCGCCGACGATATGCTTCTCTATTTGAAGGACCCCATTCCATCACTTCCAGCCTTGTCTTCCTTTTTTACTGAGTTCACGCTAAGCCCAGGTCTCTCTTTCAATCTATCTAAATCTTTGATTTACCCTATCAACATTTCTTCTGCTACGCGATCTTCCTTGGCAACTCTCTACCCATAGTGTTGGATCCACTCAACATGGTCCTATCTAAGGATACCAATTCCCTTGGAGCTCAAAGATCTTACCAAGGTGAACTATACTGCTACATACCACCACATTTCATCCATCCTCCAGTCTTGGAATTCTCTTGCTTTATCCTGGATTGAGCGCATAAATACAATTAAATCTTTTATTTTTCCGAAGTTTCTTTACTTATTTCGAGCTCTTCCTATCAACATCCCTATAGCCATGTTCAAAAAATGGCAATCCTTATTGACCAATTTCATTTGGAGTAATAAACCTCCCAGAATACGTTTTGACACTATTCAAAGACCTAAGAACAAAGGTGGACTGGCCTTTCGGGATCTATACTTGCTACTTTAAGGGGACTAGTGCAGAATGCTGCGGCCCGGCTGTTGTAAGGGCTCCCAAGAAGGGAGCACATCCGGCCGGGTCTCCGGGACCTGCACTGGCTGCTGATAGCTTACCGAGTTCGGTACAAGGTGCTGGTTATTACCTTTAAAGCCCTATATGGCCTAGGACCTGCCTACCTGAAGGACCGTCTCTCCCCGCATGTTCCCCAGAGAGTACTGAGATCGGGAACTCAAAATCTCCTAGATATCCCCGGGCCAAAGGAAGCCCGCTTAAAATCGACAAGGGACCAGGCCTTCTCTATTATGGCCCCCTCCTGGTGGAACCAGCTGCCGGAAGAGGTGAGGGCCCTGCGGGACCTCGCCCAGTTCCGCAGGGCCTGTAAGACAACCCTCTTCCGGCTGGCCTATGACTAGCTGGTACAAGAAACTGAGCGTAGTTATACTGGATGTCTGCTGCCCCCAATGCTTTAAATGTTTTAAATGTTTTAAATGGTTCAATGTTTTAAATGGTTTAATGTTTAAATTTAAATGCTCTATGTTTAACGCCTATTTATGTTAGATTCCCGTGTTGTAAGCTGCCCTGAGCCACTTGTTGGGAAGGGCAGGATAGAAGTCATAAAATAAATAAATAAATAAATAAATAAATAAATAAATAAATAAATAAATAAATACTTACATCATAAAGCAGCAGTACTCTCTTCTATGACTACTATATTATGTTCTCATTCGCACCCGCTGTGGACACGCATCGAGGAGACCCACATCGCTCCTTTTAAACATTATGAATTCTTATGGCTAAAAAATACAGAACACCCCCACTGGCTTATAATTAACCTGTTTTTATAAGCTATACTAACCATCTGGGACCAGGCCCGCTCGGCACTGGCCCCAGCACAGTCTACTCTCTCTTCCTTCATGGGCCAACCATGGTTTCCTCCAGCCCACCAGCCTTCATCATTTCCCATTTGGAGGACTGCATCTGTGGTCTTCCTCTTTCAACTTTTCTCTAAGAACAAAATTCTGACAAAAGCCCAAATAGAAGACAAAATGTCCGTCAAACTCCCTTGGTTCAAGTATCTCCAAATCTGCCACTTCTTGAATAGTCCCCAATTCAAAAAGGAGTCTTTAAGACCTCAAACTGACTTTGAACATTTAGTTTCACACTCATCTTTAAAGCCCAAAGGGCTTATTTCCAGGATGTATTGTATTCTTTTACTACAACGCTGCGCTATCTTACCCTCCTATTGCACTAGATGGCACCAAGAAGGCAAGCTCCTCTTAACACCAGCCCAATGGGAAAACATATGGCAAAGTGAAGCTTACCGCACAAACTCAATCAACACATTCCAACAGAATTACAAAATAACATCAAGGTGGTACCACACTCCCCAACATTTCGCCCATATTGATCCTCATTATTCTCCTGAATGTTGGTGACAATGTGGACAAATAGCCTCTCCCATTCATTGTTGGTGGAAATGCCCAATAGTCAAGTCCTTTTGGCAAGTAGTCCTCTCCAAGATGGAGGCTATCTCCACACAACAATGCTTTATTTGTAATATAATGTTTGTGTGAACAGAGTGTATGTTTATAAATAAAAATAAAATTGTTTGTGGGAAAAAAAATCAAGGCATCTTTCTGGACCAGCTTTCAGAGCTGGGACCAGGAGACATCATTCTGAGTTAGTTTCAGTCCTACCTTGAATGTAGGTTCCGGAGTGTAGTACTGGGGGATTGCTGCTCATGCCCTTAGCCTCTGACCTATGTGGTCCCTTGGTTCCATCTTGTCCCCCATGCTTTTTAACATTTACATAAAACAGCTGGGATAGGTCATCTGGAGATTTGGTCTGAGTTGCCACCAACATGCAGATCACACGCAGCTCTATCTTGCACTTCCAACAGATCCCAGGGAGACTGTGAAAACCATGAGCAGGCACCTGGAGGCTGTTTTGAGATGGATGAGGGATAACAAGCTTAAACTTAATTCTGACAAAACAGAGGTACTACTAGTGGGGTGAAGGTTTGATCCAGGAACTGGGACATCTCTTGTTCTTGATGAAGTTGTATTCCCCTTAAAGTAGCAAGTCCATAGCTTGGGGATGCTGCTGGATCCATACTCCTGTTGGATAAGCAGGTGGCAGCATTGGCCAGGGCACCTTTCACCACCTTCATCTGGTGAGCCAGCTGTAGCCCTTCCAAGAGGGGGGAGCTTGCCTCTGTGGTGCATACTCTGGTAACATCTAGATTGTATTACTGTAATGTGCTTTTTGAGGGGCTACCCTTGAAGAGTGTCTCAAAATTACAGTTTGTGTCTGAAACTTACAGAATGCTGTAGCCAGAATGTTGACTGAAGTGGGTTATAGGAACTATATCACTCCAGTTTTGTTCTGTTCCTCCAGAAAACTGACTCCTGGTTTGATTCCAAGACCAATTCAAGGTGTTGGTATTGACCTTTAAAGCACTGGGGGCCAGTATGCCTTAAGAACTGTCATATGGACCTATCCAATCACTCTGGTTATCTTCAGAGGCCCTGCTTTGGGTACCCACACCATCTGAGGATAGGGCCTTCTTGGTCATGGCATTCAAATGCCGGAACATCCTCCCCAGGAAGGTTTGTCAGTCTTGCTCAATGACTGTCTCCCACCAGTGGGTAAAGACTTTGTTCTTTTGTTTGGTGTTTCCCCACCAACTGTCATGTCACTCATACCTGTTTGCAGGACTGGATCTACATGTTTTTTGAGGGGGGGGGCAAAATTAAAAAAATGGCACCCCCTTATGGGCCATTCTATTTTATGGTCCCATAGAATACAATGGGCTCCATACCCAATTTGGCGCCCCCCCTCTGTCGGCGCTCAGGGCAAGCAGCCCCCTCTGCCCCCCCCCCCCCCTAGATCTGGCCCTGCCTGTTTGTGTGTGTATGTTTTAAATATTTTAAGTGTTATGGCTCAGTTGGTAGAGCACCTGTTTGTATGCAGAAGGTCTCAAGTTCAGTGCCTGGCATCTCCAGTTAAAAGGATCAGGTAGTAGGTGATGTGAAAAACCTTCAACTGAGACCCTTGCGAGCCACTGACAGCCTGAATAGACAGGACTGAAACTGATGGTCCAACAGTCTAATACAATAAAAGCAGATTCATGTGTTCAGTCTGTATTTTAACATTGTTCTGATTGTATACAGGGCCCTAAATTGGATAGAAAGGAGGCATACAGATGTTTTAAAATAAATATAACCTGTGGGTTGGTTTACTCAGTTATCAGTTGTGGTGAGTCTTATATCATACACAGACCTTAGTTTATCCAATCCTGTCCATCAGATTTACTTGGCACAGATATGCTTGGGTTGTTTCAACATGAATGTTTTGCTCTGTCTTTGCACTGCTATTTTCAGGAACATCCACAGAATGTTATTCTCTATTTGTCCTGCTCCCCTGTTGTCCCCTGTTTTGCTGTGATCTTTATGAAATTTGGTTTGGTACAATTTGGGGTGGGAGAGCACACTTCAATCAAAGTGCCTTTGGACAATGTGTAGGCAGAAAGTTACACAATTATACAGGTCGCATTCATGCCAGTTCCTTTTTTCTTTTCTCAGACCCTGCAGCTGCCACCCCTCCCACCAGTAATGTTCCCTCTAAGCTGCAGAGCTTGTGAGCAAAAATTCTGCTTTGTGAGCTACTGGCATTAAAGTTGTGAGCTATTGCATAAATTAGTGTGCTCTGAGCTAAGTCAAAAATCTGTGAGCTGGAGGCTAAAAATCTGTGAGCTAGCTCATGCTAACTCAGCTTAGACGGAACACTGCCCACCAGAGGATTTTTTTTAAAAAAGACTTTAATTACTAGATTACTATGGGTGTTTTTGCACTGACCTTAATCAGCAGCGACGCCCCTCTTCACCGTGCAGGATCGGCGCGGATTTCGCACTAATTGCCACGGAGCACCCGGAAGAGCCGGAAAGTCCCGCGGCTTTTGCGGCACAAATGGAAACTGGTTTTTGGCGGTTTCCGTTTGCGCCGCAAAAGCCGTGGGACTTTCTGGCTCTTCCGGGTGCTCCGCGGCAATTAGTGTGAAATCCGCGCCGATCCTGCGCGGTGAAGAGGGGCGTCGCTTCTGATTAAGGTCAGTGCGAAAACACTATAAGAACGTAAGAAAAGCACTGCATAATCAGGCAAATGGTCTATCTAGTCCTGACGTTGCCTCCTGGCTCTAGGATCTGGAGATTCCCTTCAGACACCGTAGTTAGTAGCAGATTTATCCTCCATTAATTTATCTAATACCCCTTTAAAGCAGTTTATTCCTGTGGCCATCACTACATCCTCTGGCAGCAAATTCCACATTTTAATTACTCTCTGTGTAAAGTAGTATTTCCTTTTGTCCATCCTGAACCTATTGCCCATCATTTTCATTGGATGAACTCAAATTCTAGTATTTTGGAAGGAGAAAAAATTCTCTTTGTCAACTCTCTCCATCCTATGCATACTTTTTAAAACCTCTATCATCCCCCCCCCCCAAAAAAAATCTCTTTTCTAAACTTAAAAGTCTCAGACTCTTCAGCCTTTCCTCATAGGAAAGGTGCTCTACCACCACCCCTCATAATCTTAGTTATCCTGCTCTGCACTTTTTCCAGCTCTGCGATGCCCTTTTTGAGATACAGGAACCAAAACTGTGAACAGTATTCCAAATGAGGCTGCACCATAAAACTATACTGGGGCATTACAATATGGGTCATTTTGTTCTCAATCCTATTCCTAATAATCCCTAACACAGAGTTTGTCTTTTTCATTGCTGCAGCACACTGGGTTAACATATCCACTATGACCCCAAGATCTTTTTCCCTCTCAGTCACAGCAAGTTCAGACCCCATTAGCCTATAGTTGAAATGGGGTTTGTTTTCGTCTTAACGTGCATCAGTTCACACATACCAACACTGAAGTTCATTTGCCACATTATTGCCCACTCACCCAGTTTGTGGAGGTCCCCTTGGAGGTCTTCACATTCAGCCTTCGTTTTCACCATCCTGAATAACTGGTGTCATCTGCAAACTTAACCATCTATTGGTACAATCTACCAGTTGCTAGCTTTTGTTTTTAAAGACAGTATATATCTAGTCTTTTTCATGTAGAGGCAGGGCTTTTTTTGAGCAGGAACACACTTCCGGCTGGCTTGGTGTCAGGGGGTGCGGCTAAATATTCAAATGAGTTTCTGCTGGGCTTTTCCTGCAAAATAGCCCTGTGTGAAATGATGGTGGTGTCAGGGGTGTGGCCTAATATGCAAATGAGTTCCTGCTGGGCTTTTTCTACAAAAAAGCCCTGTGTAAAGGCATAAGAGGATTGGCACAGGCAGCCCTCATCTTTCCCCAAATACTTCTGCTATTAAAAGGCTAAAGACCCACTATTTATTTTAAAAAAAATAAAAAGTAGCAACTTGGTGATTGTGGCAATGGATTGTTACAATGTTATAATATTAAAGCAATCTGATGATTCCCTTTTTTAAAAAGAGGAGAGGAAGAAATGATGGCCACAGTGGGCTGATGCAAGAAAATGTGGGGCTAATTGCTACTCACATGCACATGGGTATGTATTTCTATGCTTAAAATTTGTTTGCATATACAACATTTAGAAGCAGCAGCACCAAGTTAAAAAAATAAACAGTCCCTATATTTAAGCATCCTGTCACCAACTCTGTCTTTTGTGGTTGTTGCAGAGGAAACATTAATTAATCCAGAGCAATACCCTTACCCATGTCTGCCCTTTTGATCAATCCCAAGGCTTATAAAGACAACATAAAAATATAAGAGAAGCCATGCTGGATCATGCCAGTGGCCCATCCAGTCCAACACTCTATCACGCAGTGGCCAAAAAAACAGGTGCCATCAGGGGGTCCACCAGTGGGACCAGGCCACTAGAAGCCCTCCTACTATTGACCCCCCAAGCACCAAGAATACAGAGCATCTCTTGCCCCAGAGAATTCCATCTATACCTTGTGGCTAATAGCAATTGATGGACCTCTGTTCCATATGTTTATCCAATCCTCTCTTGAAGCCCTCTATGCTTGTAGCTGCCACCACCTCCTGTGGCAGTGAATTCCATGTGTTAATTATCCTTTGGTTGCAGAAGTACTTCCTTTTATCCATTCTAACCTGACTGCTTAGCCATTTAATTGAGTGCCCACAAGTTCTTATATTGTGAGAAAATCTTGCATAATCTTGTAAACCTCTATTATGTTACCCCTCATTTCTCCAAGCTAAAGAGCCCCTCCAAGCGTTTTAGCTCTTCTTCATAGGGAAAGCGTCACAACCCTCTAATCATTCTAGTTGCCATTTTCTGCATTTTTCCAATGCTATAATATCTTTTTTTGAGGTGACCAGAATTGTACACAATGTTCCAAATGAGGCTCCACCAACATTTTATACAGGGGCATTATGATACTGACTGATTTGTTTTCAATTCCCTTCCTAATAATCCCCAGCATAGCATTGGCCTTTTTATTGCAGTCGTGCACCGTCTCGACATTTTCAGTGAGTTATCTATCATGACTCCAAGATCTCTCTCTTGGTTAGTCTTCGCCAATTCAGACCCCATCAACATGTATTTATAGTTAGGAATTTTCACCCCAATGTGTATTACGGTACTTTGCACTTGGTCATGTTGAACCTCATTTGCCATGTTGACACCCACTTGCCCAGCCTCAACAGAAGGATAGGGGCACCTTCTTTTGAGGCTCATAGAATTGGACCCCGTGGTCCAAACCTTTTGAAACTTTGGGGGTATTTTGGGGAGAGGTACTGAATGCTATATTGAAAATTTGGTGCCTCTACCTCAAAACACAGCTTCCCTCAGAGCCCCAGATATCCACGGATCAATTCTCCATTATTTTCTATGGGAATAAGTCTTCATAGAGAATAATAGAGTTCCCAGCAGACATATCCCTCCCCCCGCCCCCCGTTTTCTGATGACCTCCAAACTGGGGGATCCCCTGCCCCCACCCACAATGTTTTAAATGTATAAGGTATTTCTGTAACCTTAGGTATCCTCCCAAGTTTGCAGAAATATTTCTCATCTTTTTACACGGCCATGTTCTGTGAATTTATCTGTCTGCATCTAGGGCCATATTCAGAATTACATATACACTGCATAATCCAGTTTAAGTCCCAGTGAGAATGGCAGAGTATAAATTAAGTAAGAGTAAAGTAACGATATCACGTGGGGACTACATCTCCTAGTATGCTGTGTGAAAACTCAGTATTCAATCAATAACAGAAATAGCATTTAGCTATGGTAGCTACATTCTGACTATTAACTGGATGGAATGTATGAGAGAATAGAAGTATACTGCATTTTAAACTGAACACATGCCATCAGGTAAATAGCACATGAAGATAGCCTGCTGAGTACCTAGCTTGCTTTTTGAATATACAAGTAGCCTGTTTGAAAAAAGCTGGTCAAACACCTAAAATTCACATATGAGCTTTCTCCCCACTGTTTCACAGGTGAATTGAGAGCCATGTCATGCAATGTATTGGTTAGAATATCACACCAGAAGTGGAGAGACCCAGGCTCAAAGCCTGAAAGTTATGGCGTGGCCTGACCCTGGGTCTGTGATTTTCTCTTCCCCTGTCTAATTTATCTTTACAATCATCATGTATATTGTCTTGAGCTGCTTGGGGGGGGGGGGGGGGAGGATTAATATGTAACAAAAATTTATTTTGCAAAATTGGTCAAGCACACTGGCGGATTTTAAAACCCAAAATAATTGAAGCAGCACCTGTAGCTTTAAGAAACGAATGCCATCAGTGGTTGTTGCTAAGCAACCTCATAGTATTGCCAGATAGTTCTGGCCTTGATTTCTGTGAGTACAAGGCAGGGGGAGGGGCACGATCTTTTCTACATCTATTTTGGTCTTTGAGGGAAGACTCATCAGGGCCACACCCACCAGCAACCTCCATGAGACTTGCTACCTCACAAGTTGATGATGATGATGATGATATTGGATTTATATCCCGCCCTCCACTCTGAATCTCAGAGTCTCAGAGCAGCTCACAATCTCCTTTATCTTCCTCTCCCACAACAGACACCCTGTGAGGTGGGTGGGGCTAAGAGGATTCTCCCAGCAGCTGCCCTTTCAAGGACAGCCTCTTCCAGAGCTGTGGCTGACCCACGGCCATTCCAGCAGGTGCAAGTGGAGAAGTGGGGAATCAAACCTGGTTCTCCCAGATAAGAGTCCACACACGTAACAACTACACCAAACTGGCTCTCTATTACATGACTCACCTAGGTCCAGATGCTTCCTACTTTACAATAGCAGTCACACCCATGAAAGGCAGTGCAATGTAGTGGTTAGAATTTCAGACTAAGTTAAAAATTTAAAAAATAAAAAGAATTGAAAAAAAGAATTAAAGACTAGAATCTAGGAAACACAGGTTCAAGCCATCAGTCTGTTGTGGATGCTCACTGGGTGACCATGGAACAGTTACATATTCTTCGCCTCACCTACCTCACAGGATTGTTTACGAGGATAAAATGGAGGAGAGGAGAATGATGTAAGCTGCTTTAGGTCCCCATTGTGAAGAAACATGTGGTATAAATGAAATAAATATATAGATTTGTTGGTTAATGGGTGGGAAGGAAAGAAGGAACCAAGAAAAGGTGAGTATATGACAGGATAGTTCCTTGCAGGTCCCCCACTCGTCTCATCTAAATAAGAGGACATTTTACCCAAGATTTAACAACTGGGCTTTTCTCCTTTTCAAAACTGTTTAGAACATGCTACATCAGGAAAGGCATTGGTCCAGAAAACATCCAAATGGCAACTCCTTGAAAGCCAGTTTGGTGTAGTAGCTAAGTGACTCTAATCTGGGAGAACCAGGTTTGATTCCGCACTCCTCCACATGCACTTGCTGAGTGATCTTGGGCCCGTCACAGTTCTTCAAAGAGCTGCTCTCTCAAGAGTAGCTCTCAAAGGAACTCTCTCAGGCTCACCTACCTCTAGGGTGGCCATAATATCTGCAGGCCAGCCAGGGACACCTTGAGGGGGGAAGGAATGTGTGTGCGCCCGCCGAAGCAGCCTGTCACTAATAACACAGGTCGAGATGCAGGACAGGAACCCGGAAGTGACCGACAGGCTGCTTCAGCGGGCCGCTGCGCCGGCCCCCTGGGTCCCACAACGATGGGACCGATGCCACAGGGACAGGCTCGAAACACTCTATAACCCCTCAAAAGAACAGCAGTCTAGCTCGCTTCCCCCAAGCCCTGCCGCCATAAGCCTCAAGGGGGCTCATTTTGCGGCATCTCCCGGCGGGAGGGTGGCACCCTCATGGGACACATATCAAATGAAAGAGGGGGCGCAGGGCTATCAGAAACAGCCGGCGGAGGGAGTCGGGAGACCACCCCACTGGGGGATCCACACCCCGAAAGTGATGAAGGTGGCGCAGATAGAGCCAACAGAGCAAACAGGACAAAATAAATAGGCTGCATTATGCAGCAAAGTTGAGAAAGTGCCTTATCCCATATACTGATGAAGTAAATACAGGATTTGAGAACAAAATTGCACCAGAAGACACAAACACAAAGCTCCCTTACACTGAATCAGTGCTTGGGTCCACCAAAGTCAGTATTGTCTACTCCAGGGGTGCCCAGAGTTGCTTAACAAAAGAGCAACACAGAATAAAGGTCAGATGTTTGAGAGCCGCAAGACATGAACATCGGATATTTGAGAGCCATGGAAGGAAGGGAGGAAGGAAGGAAGGAAGGAAGGAAGGAAGGAAGGAAGGAAGGAAGGAAGGAAGGAAGGAAGGAAGGAAGGAAGGAAGGAAGGAGGGAGGGAGGGAGGGAGGAAAGAGGGAGGGAAGGAAGGAGGGAGGGAGGAAGGAGGGATGGAGGGAGGGAGGGAAGGAAGGGAGGAGGGAGGGAGGGAAGGAAGAAGGAAGGAGGGAGGGAGGGAAGGAAGGGAGGATGGAGGGAGGGAAGGAGGGAAGGAAGGAAGAAAGGAAGGAAGGAAGGAGGGAGGGAGGAAGGAGGGAGGGAAGGGAGGAGGGAGGGAGGGAAGGAGGGAAGGAAGGAAGGAAGGAAGGAAGGAAGGGAGGAGGGAGGGAGGGAAGGAGGGAAGGAAAAAAGAAAGGAAGGAGGGAGGGAAGGAAGGAGGGAGGGAGGGAGGAAGGAAGGAGGGAGGGAGGGAAGGAAGGAAGGAAGGAAGGAAGGAAGGAAGGAAGGAGGGAGGGAAGGAAAGAAGGGAGGAGGGAGGGAGGGAAGGAAGGAAGGGAGGAGGGAGGGAGGGAAGGAAGGAAGGAGGGAGGGAGGGAGGAAGGAGGGATGGAGGGAGGGAAGGAAGGGAGGAGGGAGGGAGGGAAGGAGGGAAGGAAGGAAGGAAGAAGGGAGGAGGGAGGGAGGGAAGGGAGGAGGGAGGGAGGAAAGGAAGGAAGGAAGGAAGGAGGGAGGGAGGGAGGAAGGAGGGATGGAGGAAGGGAAGGAAGGGAGGAGGGAGGGAAGGAGGGAAGGAAGGAAGGAAGAAGGAAGGAGGGAGGGAGGGAAGGGAGGAGGGAGGGAGGGAAGGAAGGAAGAAAGGAGGGAGGGAGGGAGGAAGGAGGGAGGGAAGGGAGGAGGGAGAGAGGGAAGGAGGGAAGGAAGAAAGGAAGAAAGAAAGGAAGGAAGAAGGGAGGGAGGAGGGAGGGAGGGAAGGAGGGAAGGAAAAAAGAAAGGAAGGAGGGAGGGAGGAAGGAGGGAGGGAAGGAAGGAGGGAGGAAGGAAGGAAGGAAGGAAGGAGGAAGGAAGGAAGGACGGAGGGAAGGAAGGGAGGAGGGAGGGAAGGAAGGGAGGAGGGAGGGAGGGAAGGAAGAAAGAAAGGAAGGAAGGAAGGAAGGAAGGAAGGAAGGAAGGAAGGAAGGAAGGAAGGAAGGAGGGAGGGGGGAGGGAGGGAGGGAAGGAAGGAGGGAGGGAGGGAGGGAGGGAAGGAAGGAAGGAAGGAAGGAAGGAAGGAAGGAAGGAAGGAAGGAAGGAAGGAAGGAAGGAAGGAAGGAAGGAAGGAAGGAAGGAAGGAAGGCCGGCCCCTCCCGCCAGCCGCCCCCCCGCTTTCGGCCCCCTCCCTCCCTGCCTGCTTGCTTACCTTCTTCCAGGGCGAGTGGCGGCCTCCCCGGCGGGCGGGCTGGCCAGGAGGTGCAGCAGCGGCTGGTGCTGCTGGCGGCGCTGCTGGCGGGGCTGGCGGCGGCTGAGGAGGAGGCGGCCGAGCCCACCGACCCAGGGCCTCCCGCCACGCCGCCGCCCCACCTCCCGCTCCGGCCGCCGCTGCCTCCCCCCGCGGGTCTCCAGCGACCAACGCCGGCCTCTCCGCTGCCTCCCCGGCCTCCGCTGCCGGGTCGCACGCATGGACCTCCAGCGACCAGCGCCGGCCTCTCCGCCGCCTCCCCGGGCTCCGCCACCGGGCCGCGTGCGTGGGCGGGGAAGGCGGCGAGTGAGGGAGGGAGCGTCCCCGCGCATGCGCAGAGCCCGCCACACCGCCGCCAATTGCTGTGCGCACGCGCAGGGACGCTCCCTCCCTCACTCGCCGCCTTCCCCACCCGTGCGCGCAGCCCGCCAGCTCTCTGGCTGGCTAAACCGGGATCTCTAATGGTCCCGGTATAGCCAGCCCGGGAGGCGGGAATTTGCGGCCAGAATCGGGACTTTCCTGGGCGCCGGGACGATCTGGCCACCCTACCTACCTCACAGCGTATCTGCTGTGGGAAGGGGAAAGGAAAGGAGACTGTAGACTGCTCTGAGACTCCTTCGGGTAGAGAAGGGCGGAGTATAAATTCCATCTCCTCTTCTCTCTTCCTCCCATATTTATGGCAATGCCACAAAGCCTGGAAGGGTGCAAAAGAAGTCACATGCCTCATCATTGCTTCTACTATGTGTAACGTACTGAGTGATGAGACGTGTTGAAAGCAACATGCTTTATTAGCGAGTACATCACAAGAGGGAGAAACGCGGGCCGGGTCCCGATTATATACATACCCCGGAACAACCCTCAGCCTGGCCAGGTCCAATCCTGGCCAGTTAAACTTCCTGCCACAGATCTTGATTGGCGGAGTGTATTTGCAAGCTACGTCCGGAAGTCCACTGGTCACCTCTGTAGCGTTCGCTGCGTTGTAAGTTCAGGACTGAAATGCAAGACACAACACTCCTCCCTCCTTAGTTCAAGACACAAAGTCTTTCAAGTAGGCTGGCACCCTGCATTCCCTGGTTGACCACCTCAGGGTTATTTGGAGAGTTGGAGCGGCCGCCGTGGCTGACGGGGCGGCTGGTTCCTCGTGGTGGGGTGATGCCGGAAGAGGGCTGTCCGCTACTTGTTGCTGGGGGGGTCGCCCCCTCTCTGGGGGGGGTCGCTCCCTTCACTGTGGTGCTCTTCCGCCAGCATGGTCGGTGCAGCCGGCATAGGCTGGGTAGCTCCCAGAGGTGTGGCTGCTAGTTCTCCCCCGCTCCCCTGATCGCTGTCGGTTCTTCCGGCAAGGTGCAGCGGCGCAGCTGGTCAATATGCCTCCTTAGGATCTGCCCCCCCCCCGACGAGACCTCGTAGGAGCGGGACCCGGTGACCCGCAGCACCCGGGTGGCTACCTACTCCGGCCCGCTTGCAAAGTTCTTTGCGTATACTGAATCCCCTGGGAAAAATCCCCTAGCAGCTTCCCTGCTTTCAGGGGAATTGTGGAGGTCCGTAGCCCGGTCAGGATGCAACCTGTCTAGCCTAGTGATCAACTTCCTCCCCATTAGCAACTCGGCCGGGCTTAACCCGGTGGCGGGGTTGGGGGTGATTCTGTTCCCAAATAGGAAGGCTGCCAGGCGGTGGTCCCAATCTCCCTGTACAATGTGACCCAGGGCCTCTTTAGTGGTACACACCATGCACTCTGCTTGGCCGTTGGTGGCTGGATGGAAAGGGGCGGACGGAATGTGCTGGATGAGGTACCTATTCAAGAACTCCTGGAATTCCCAGCAGGTGAAAGCAGTACCATTATCCGTGACGAGGGTCTCAGGAATCCCATGCATGCAAAAGACCCTTCGCAAGGCTCTGACTGCCGCCGCGGTGGAGGTTGAAGCTACAGGAATCACTTCCAACCACTTGGTGTGCGCATCGACTAGAATAAAGAATATTTGGCCCTGGTATGGCCCCGCAAAGTCTAGGTGTAACTGGGACCACGGCCTCCTGTTGGACTCCCAGCGGTGGACAGGGGCACTGGGCGGATCAGGCCGGGACTCTTGGCAGGGTTGGCACCTTCTAACCCACCCTTCTATCTCCTCGTCCATCCCTGGCCACCATACATAGCTACGTGCCAGGGCCTTCATACGCACTATCCCCGGGTGTGTTTCGTGTAAGGCTTCCAGCACTTGCTTCCGCAAACCACCACCCTGCTATCCCAGAGAATGCACCCCTTGTGTATGGAGAGTTCATCTCTGCATGATGCGAATGCCCTGAATTCTGCATCCAGTTTGCCCGTGGGCCACCCCCTTCCCACCCAGTCTAAAACGCATGCAAGGATGCGGTCTCTACCTGTGACCCTAGCTACCTCAGCGGCGTGGAGGGGCCTCTTGGGTAGAGTCTCTAGAAGCATCACATGGTGGGCAGAGGTGGGATCTAGGTCCATAGAGGGCAGCGGCTGAGGGCGTCAGCGTGTCCCATAGCTTTGCCAGGGCGGTGGACCAGGGCAAATGTGTACGAGTTGAGGAATCGGTTCCACCACAGGGCGTGCTGTGACAGAATTTGCGGTGTCTAGCAGTCTGGGGCCAGGGGGCCCAGTAGGGCTTGTGGTCCATGGCAATCGTAAAACACCTACCGTACAGGTAGTTGTTGAATTTATGCACACCCACCACTATTGCCAAGGCCTTTTTGTCTATCTGGGCATAGTTGCGCTCCACGGGGGTCAGGGTCCTCGAATAATAGGCCACGAGAACCTCCCTCCCATCTGGGAGTTGGTGCCCCAGAATGGCACCCACCCCGTATGGGGAAGCATCGCAAGCCAGAATCACTGGTAGGAATTCATCAAAATGGTGGAGCACATCACTGGAAACTAGGAGGTCCTTTTCCCAGACCCACGGGACGTTTTTATCAAGGAGCCTATGCAGGGGTTCTGCGATGGCCGTTTTGTGGGGCAAAAATGAATGGTAAAAATTTAATAAGCCCAAGAAACTTTGTAACTCCGTCTTGCACATGGGGGCCGGGGCGTGGACTATTGCCCTGGTCTTGTCGGCTGTCGAGTGGATTCCCACGGCATCACAGCAAACCCCAAGAACTCTACCCTCGACACCCCGAGGGAACACTTCTCCTGCTTCACTTTAAGTCCCGCCGTCTGGAAGAGGCGAAGTACCTCTCGCAGATGGCTGCTGAACTCCTCAGCGTCCGGGGCAGCGATCAAAACGTCATCAAAAAACAGTTGCACTCCGGGGATCCCTTTGAAAAGAGAGTCCATTATGCTCTGAAAGATCCCCAGAGCCACACTAACCCCAAATTGCAACTGCCGCACCAGAAAAGTTCCCCTGTGAGTCACAATGGTCTGAGCCTCTGCTAATTCGGCGTCCACCGGGAGTTGCTGGTACGCCTGGGCCAGTTCCAGTTTCCCAAAAACCTTAGAGCCTGCTAGGGCTGCCAGTATGTGGCTGACTACCAGAACGGGGTATGGATTGTCCTGGAGTGCCTTATTTATTGTGCACTTATAGTCAGCGCATATGCACACATCTCCATTCGGCTTCACTGGAGTGACTATGGGTGTTTCCCATGCAGCGTAGGATACCGGTTCTAGCATTCCCTGGGCCGTGAGACAGTCCAGCTCCACTTCTATTTTTGGTTTAAGAGCGAATGGAACTCGCCTGGCCTTCAGCCTTATCGGTCTCACGTGGGGATCGAGGGGTAAGGTGATGGGAGGCCCCTTGTAGCACCCCAGGGACCCATCAAACACTTCTGGGAATTCCCGGCACATGTGCTCAAAATTTTTCATTCGTATATGCTGCACCCCCACTATTTGAATGCCTAGCGGTCGAAACCAGGCCAGCCCCAGTAATGTGGTGAGCTGGCATTTGACCACAAGTATGTCCAGCATGCCCTTAAAGTTCTTAAACTCTACCTTTACAGTGGCCCAACCCAAAATCTGTACAGGGTTTTTTTGGAAGTCCGGCAGTATGAAATCAGCCGGTCGCAGCTGGGGCTGGCCACGGGGGCAAAGTTTTCTTAGAGACTCCTCTGAAATTATGGAGATGGAGGAGCCCAAGTCCAGCTCCATTAGGCATGGAGTGCCCTCAATTAAGACCGACACCCTGACCTTATCGGGGGTGGTGAGGGGCAAGTTCATTACCTGCAGCTAGTCAATGTGGTCGAGTAGGCATCGGTCGAGTCATGGTTGGTGGACTGGTATCTGCGGGTGGCCTTGGCCCGGCAAGCCCGCACTATGTGGCCCACTCTTCCACAGTTCCTGCAGTCCACGTTGCGATAGGGGCAGTCCTGTCGCTCGTGTGGATCCCCACAGCTGGCACACTGGGTGTTGGTTGGTCTCTCTGTCGCTCGTGGCCAAGTGGGCGCTCTCGGCCCCATTCCTGGTTGGTGATGAAGCTGGTGTGCCTCCTCCTCCTCTGGGTTGCGTGGCACCATCTTCTCCTGGTGGACGGCTTCCGCTTGCAGGTTGTGGTAAGCTTTGGTTGCTCTCTCAAACGTGGTGGCTTCGTTAAAGGCGAGTTGGGGGTGAGCTCTTCCTTTGCAAAGAGCTTCTGCTGCAGTCTTTCATCTTGGAGGCCCCAGATGAATCAATCTCTCAGGGCTTCATTCAGCTTGTCAAAACTGCAATTCTCCACAATTTGGCGGAGGGCGGCCAGGTAGACAGTGGCCGTCTCTCCCGCCCCTTGATCCCTCTTGTGGAAGAGAAATCGGCAGGCGATGATGGATGGCTGGGGCAAGTGCCTGGTCAGGAGTCTGACTACCTCTTCGTACATTTTTTCCGTGATCTTCGCGGGGGCCAAGAGACCCTTTGCGATCTCGAATGTGGCCTCCCCGCAGACACTCAGGAACACGTCTCTCTTACGGCTGTCGTCTGTAATCATGTTCGCTCGTAGGTAGCAGTCGACCCGCTCCGTGTAGGTCTCCCGCCTATCGGGGTTGGCGGGGTCGAACTCAGCAAGGTGGCCCGTCATCCCACTCAGGTTAGCCATGGCAGCGGTGGGTGCTTCAGTCTCCCTAGACTGCGTGCCTTCCTTGTCTCCGGCCGGGTCAGTGAAGTCCCGCTTGGGGAGTTACCTGGCTAGGATTCCATCCTCGTCGCAACTGTAATGTACTGAGTGATGAGACGTGTTGAATGCAACATGCTTTATTAGCGAGTACATCACAAAAGGGAGAAATGCGGGCCAGGTCCCGATTATATACATACCCCAGAACAACCCTCAGCCTGGCCAGTTAAACTTCCCGCCACAGATCTTGATTGGCGGAGCGTATTTGCGAGCTATGTCTGGGGACCAGTGGACTTCCACTGGTCACCTCTGTAGCGTTCGCTGCGTGTAACTTCAGGACTGAAATGCAAAACACAACACTATGGATGCTCTCTAAGCGTCCACTCATTTTTACTGCTCTTATTCTCCTTGTTTTTGAATGCTCCTTGGCTCCCCTGTCTTGCAGTAACTCAGACCTGTTTCCTAGTGTGGAAAGACTCCTATAGCACTCTGTTTATAAGAAGGTCAAAGGCACCTAAATAGCAGGAAATGAAGTGAAGGATTTATGGTGGAATTTACTGCTTTTACATGGCTACCAAGGTTCTATTTGCAGTTCAGACTGACAAGTCAGGAACAATGTTCAGGGATGTCTGAAGTTATTGTTCCAAGCCATGTGGATAATATAAGCATTATTCAGGTCAGGGTTATCCAGATGATTTGAGAAAAACTCAAATGCGGGAAAAAAACCAAAGTAGTTTGGGTCTTTAAAGTTTTTGTAATTAACAATTCTGCCCTCTTCTGGAAAGGATTGAGCACTGGCATGGATTGAACACCATCTTCCAAGCAAAGACACTTCTGCCATGTTTAGTCACACTGTCAGCTATTGAAGAACAAGCAAAACGATCATTCAGCACAAAGCATCATTTTAGGCAGCTACAGATTTTAGTGTTTCATAAGTTTCAACCACTTCCTAATGAGTGATCAAATGCAAAGTAAAAGGCATTTCAGATATGATACTAAATATTCCTTTTAAATTTAAAATGTATCACTTATGATGATTGTTAATGTGATGTAGTAAGTAGGAGAACCATTTTTCACTAGAATACTGTTTATGCAACTTTTAATTTACAGATGCCAGATGTATGCTGAAGCACTTACAGAACACTACCCCAAACCCAAGAATGCCCTAGAACTACAGGATTATGAATTTGTTATTATATTTGTATGTGTGTTTCTGTAACATTAGCAGCATAACTATAAACTGTTGAATTTGGAGTATTTTGCAGACCTCTCAAAGTTTAATAAATCGTCCATAGTCCCAGAAATTGATCATAGATCTTAATAAAAGTTGCTGTTATTTCATAACATCATTCTGTAAAAGAACCATATTGTTCTTCACTGCTCAAATGCCAATCAATTAGCACAATATTAGAATACTATATCTAGTAATCTTTGGCATTTGGGTGCCTACTTGGTTGTATGAAGGACCCTCTCTGCCTCATGTACCAACTTGGGTTCCTGCAACAGACTTGTACTCAGTTCGTCAGCAAAGTCTTGTCTCTTTTCTAGTAGGCCACTGGTCTTATGGAATGGTCTGCTAAAGGAGGTACCCTCAGTGGCAGCCTTGGAGAGAATTTGCGAAGAACTCCTTTATCATAAGTCTTTTCTAGAATGATTGTATTTAAAGTCTATCTGTGAGCAATGGCACTTTCAGTGTTTGATATATCATTTTGCACTTTGCAACTGATTGCTGCCTTGACCATTATGTGTACATACAGACACCCACACACTGCTACCCACATTGAAACAGAAGCTGAACATACATCAACTACTTATACACCTAAACAACGAGAATAGAATGACTCTAAATACCGCAGGGCAGACGTAGCCCATATGGTCCTAGTCAAAGACCATATTTTTGATGTCATAGTGACACTTTTTTCCCCAGAAAAATTTCTTAGCAGGACATGATACTGCAGGGTATATTGTAACAGAAACCATAGTTTCTCCATAATAAAGTCAGCAGTTCATATCTTTTTCTCATTACAATGTTTTAGTTACTTTTTTTGTTCTTTTGGTGATTTCTAGTTCTGTACAATACCAATAAGAGGCTGTCTCATACCAGGCTATCTGTGATTCCTGGCCAACATCCACTTAGAGCACCTTGCAAACAGGTAAGACTGTGATCAGGCAGGCAAAAAGGGACTATGAGATGCATACTGCAAAAAATATAAAGACCAACAATAAAAATTTCTTCAAATATATTAGAGGCAGGAAACCAGCCAGGGAGGCAGTGGGGCCCTTGGATGACCAAGGGGTAAAAGAATTACTGAAGGAGGATAGGGAAATGGATGAGAAGCTGAATGCATTTTTTGCCTCCGTCTTCACTGTAGAAGATGAGAAGTTTTTGCCTGCTCCAGAACCACTTCTATTGGAAGGGGTGTTGAAAGACCTGAGCCAGATTGAGGTGACAAGAGAGGAGGGCCTACAACTGATGGATGAATTAAAAACTAATAAGTCACCAGGTCCGGATGGCATACATCCAAGAGTTCTGAAAGAACTCAAAGTTGAACTTGGGGATCTTCTGACAAAAATATGTAATCTTTCATTGACATCTGCCTCCGTTCCTGAGGACTGGAAGGTAGCAAATGTCACCCCCATCTTTAAAAAGGGTTCCAGAGGAGATCCGGGTAACTACAGGCCAGTCAGTCTGACTTCAATACCGGGAAAGTTGGTAGAAACCATTATCAAGGACAGAATGAGTAGGCACATTGATGAACACGAGTTATTGAGGAAGACTCAGCATGGGTTCTGTAAGGGAAGATCTTGCCTCACTAACCTGTTACATTTCTTTGAGGGGGTGAACAAACATGTAGACAAAGGAGACTTGATATATATTGTTTACCTTGACTTCCAGAAAGCTTTTGATAAAGTTCCTCATCAAAGGCTCTTTAGTAAGCTCAAGAGTCATGGAGTAAAAGGACGGGTCCTCTTGTGGATCAAAAACTGGCTAATTAATAGGAAGCAGAGAGTGAGTATAAATGGGCAGGCTTCGCAGTGGAGGACGGTAAGCAGTGGAGTGCCGCAGGGCTCAGTACTGGGTCCCATGATCTTTAACTTGTTCATAAATGATTTGGAATTGAGAGTAAGCAATGAAGTGGCCAAGTTTGCGGACGACACTAAATTGTTCAGGGTGGTAAGAACCAGAAAGGATTGTGAGGAACTCCAAAGGGATCTGTTGAGGCTGGGTGAGTGGGCGTCAACATGGCAGATGCGGTTCAATGTGGCCAAGTGCAAAGTAATGCACATTGGGGCCAAAAATCCCAGCTGCAAATACAAGTTGATGGGGTGTGAACTGGCAGAAACTGACTAAGAGAGAGATCTTGGGATCGTGTTAGATAACTCACTGAAAATGTCAAGACAGTGTGCGTTTGCAATAAAAAGGCCAACGCCATGCTGGGAATTATTAGAAAGGAAATAGAGAACAAATCAGCCAGTATCATAATGCCCCTGTATAAATCGATGGTGCGGTCTCATTTGGAATATTGTGTATAATTCTGGTCACTGCCCCTCAAAAAGGATATTATAGCATTGGAAAAAGTGCAGAAAAGGGCAACTAGAATGATTAAAGGGTTGGAACACTTTTCCTATGAAGAAAACAAATCAGCCAGTATCTTTTTTTTTTTGAGTGATAAACAATTTTATTAGTAACATATGGTAGCAAAACTATATCTACATCTTATAAAAACTTTAAAAAAGAAAAAAATTTCTACCCCATATCTTACTTTTCCCCAACCCCTCCCCCCGTTACTTGACCCCCGCCAGTGTTATTTACTTAAAATAAACAAATATTAAAGGTACCCTTAACTATTAAAAAACCCCAAAAGTTATATTCTTGTTTTAAAGACTGCTCTTTAGCTTGGAGAAACGTCGACTGCGGGGTGACATGATAGAGGTTTACGTTGACTGCGGGGTGACATGAAAGAGGTTTACAAGATTATGCATGGGATGGAGAAGGTAGAGAAAGAAGTACTTTTCTCCCTTTCTCACAATACAAGAACTCGTGGGCGTTCAATGAAATTGCTGAGCAGTCGGGTTAAAACGGATAAAAGGAGGTACTTCTTCACCCAAAGGGTGATTAACATGTGGAATTCACTGCCACAGGAGGTGGTGGCAGCTACAAGCATAGCCAGCTTCAAGAGGGGGTTAGATAAAAATATGGAGCAGAGGTCCATCAGTGGCTATTAGCCACAATGTGTATATATATGTATATATATACAATTTTGGCCACTGTGTGATACAGAGTGTTGGACTGGATGGGGCATTGGCCTGATCCAACATGGCTTCTCTTATGTTCTTACTCGAGCTTGTATTCTATTGGGAAATGGGCTTCCGCCCCTGCTTAGCTTCTAAGATCTGATGAAATTGGGTTTTCCTGGGTTATCCAGGTCATGGTGGAAATAGGCTTTCCCTCTTCTTTCCAAATCCCGCTTTACTATGACCTCTCTGGAAAAATGGCAGCAAAGTCCAGGCACTCACCATGTGGAATGGAAAGTCTGGAGCTTCCTGGTTCTGCCCACATCAGTGTAATTTGCCATGCTCAGTACCGCCCTCCATTGGCCATTTTACTTTCTGCCACCAGAGGGCTTTTTTGGAGAGGGATAATCAATAATGTAAGAGCCCCATGGTGCAGAGTGGTAAAGCTGCAGTACTGCAGTCGGAGTCCTCTGCTCACGACCTGAATTCGATCCTGGTGGCAGCTAACTCAAGGTTGACTCAGCCTTCCATCCTTCTGAGGTCGGTTAAATGAGTACCCAGCTTGCTGGGGGCGGGGGAGTGTAGATGACTGGGGAAGACAATGGCAAACCTCCCCGTAAAAAGTCTGCCGTGAAAACGTTGTGAAAGCAACGTCACCCCAGAGTCGAAAACAACTTGTGCTTGCACAGGGGACTGCCTTTACCTTTTAAATCAATAATGTAAAAAATAGGAAAACGCTCCAGTAGAAATGTCCACTACAGAGAAGCAGGCATAGAAAGTGCAAGAAAATACACCATGTGGAAGCTATATTGCCGCTACACTGAAAGGTGCAGTGGGAACAAGGAAACCACCAAAAATCAGTCTTGTGCACAAAAGACATTAATAGCTCACTAGGAATTGTGATGAAATTGTACAGTTTTATACAACTATGTCCTGCAGATCAAAACTTGATAACAGTTCTTTCCCTCAGTGGCATGGTTGACCACAACATGCTCATTTGCCTCCTCCATAGACCACAACTATAAAATGAAACTCCCCCCCCCTTGATATCCATAAGATCTCATCACTATTCACTTTCAGGAGGACTGTAAAGACCTTGTCATTTCAAAGGGCATTTCAATGAAGTTCCTATAATGTAGTATTTGTGCTATTTTTCTGTATTCCTATTCAATGTCCAGGTGAGATGTTTTTAACTGATTTGTTATTGGCTGCCTTGGATTCAAAGTAGGAAAGACAAGCTCTGTTGTTTTTTAAATGTGATGCCTAATTTTAGAAGTCTAGTGTTAGCAATGTAGTATTCACTAACAGTCCAATTTCTGCTGCTTTAGACCAACACAACTACCCACCTGAGTCCAATTTCTGTGAAGGAAGGCAAGATCAGTTTAGAAGAATCAGCTAGCTAAAATCTCACATTTTGTCTATGAATGGGGCTATCTGCCATCCACAGGAGGAAAAGGAAGAAGTTGCCACTCAAGTTCCAAGTCCTCAGGCTCCTAGATCACCAAAGATGATCAGGAATAGGAATACAAACAATAGAGACTCCAGGGGCACAGTGGGCATAAAACTACTGTGTAAAAGGAAAGTGGAGAAACAAAAGGGGAAATAAACTGAGAAAGAAGGAACAAATGAAAAACATTAAAGTGTGAGTACAGATAAAATTATGTTCTTTGCAAAGATAAGGCAAGAATTACAAGGCTTACAAGAACAAAGTTTGAGTCCAGTGGCAACTTTAAGACCAACCAAGTTTAATTATGGATATAAGCTTTCATTTGCATACAGACTTCTTCAAGGTAAGAATGATGGGCAGGGATGGAAGCTGAGGACTCCTTAAAATAGAAAGAACAGCAAGAGACCACAGTTTACAGAAGCAGTATAGGACTGTCAGCAGACTGAATGAATTAACATGTTAGGTTAGGTTTATTCAATTTATATCCTGCCCTCCCCGACAAGCAAGCTCAGGGTGGCTCGCAACATATGATAATAAAACTAAATCAATAAAAAACATTAATTAAAAAAATCAGTGCTAATTTCCATACCCTTCAGTAAAAGATTAAGAAGATAATTTAAGTTGGTGGCATTCAATTAAACTTTATAACCATTCTTCTCATCTGATGCCAAGGGTGTCAAACATGCAACCCGAGGGCTGGATGAGGCCCCTGGAGGGTTCCTATCAGGCCCTCAAGCAAGTCTGCTTCCTTCTTCCTCTCGCTCGCTTCTTTCTGTGTCAGTTTGCTTTGCCAGGATTTCTCAATTTTACAGAAGCTACGGAGCAAAGCCTCTATTTTCCCATTGGTTGAGGCTCTTCTCTTGGGGAGGAAGTGGGGGGGGGGCTTGCTTTAATGCTGACCAATATTGCAAAAGTGCTAATACTTTAAGCATATTTTATTTAAGGGTTTTTTTAAAAAAAAAAATCTTTAATTGTGTTTGTCTGTGTCCTTTATAGGGTTTATATCTCTGCTACCTGGCATTACATTTTATGACACACATGGCCCGGCCCTACAAGGTCTCATTTATGTCAGATCTGGCCCTCATAACCAATGAGTTTGACACCCCTGTCTTAGGTGATGACATTGCAGGTTTGATGTTACTAATTCCAGTTGATGACTATCAATCAAACACAAAGTGGAATAGCGTAGTCTTACAGGCTTTGTGGAATTGAGCAAGGTCCCACAGAGCTCTAACATCTTCTGGAAGTTGATTCCACCAATAGGGGACAGTCACAGAGAAGGCTCTTTTGTGTGTTGTTGTAAGTCTTGCCTCCCTTTTAAAAAGGTAAGAGATGGAATTCTGGATAGAACAGAATGAGAAAATAAAGAGAAGCATAAGTGACAGAGTTGAGAAACTGATGGTCTAAAAGTGTGTGTGTGAGAGAGAAAGGACCATGGTGATCTCACACAGGAGCTAGGACTTCTGTTCTGTTGAATGTCCATATCATCAAGCAGCAAAATCTTGGCATTTCTCCTCTACACAAACAAGGTGTCTATAATTACAGGCTCCTTTTCCTTTACAAATGCTGAAGCTCTGCATCTAAGAGCGTGCTGTGCGAAAAGGGAGGGAATCGGACAAAGCTGGCTAGGGAAGCAAAGGAAGAGATCTGAGGAAAGGCGCATACATAATTCCATACTTTTCTTTGTGCTATCCAGTCCGATGTCTGGTTACAGGCCACCTTTACCTTAATCCCCACTCATCCTGATCACAGATAGATGTAGCCTACAGTAGACAAGGATTCACAATACTTGTAAAGTGAACAGCCAATAAAGTGCAAGTCATCCATCTATCACTGTTACTTAAGATGTTTTGCAGATTTAGGCTTTTAGAACCATCGTGTATCACACTTGTACAAGAAGAGCATCTCTCAACAAAAGGAAATAGCCATATTTAAACATCTCCCTCCACTATACATCAGGAAGAAAATACACCACTCCACAAAGCAATTGTCTGTTTGTCCTTCCTTCAACAATCACAAACCATTCTTTTTACACAAACACATACACTAAAGGGGAGGAGTATGAAAAATATTACACTTCTGCTGATACCACTGCCTTTAAAATAGATAAACATGTAGGAATTTGTTGCATGAAGCACATATCCTTTCCTGTCTGTTATGTATTGGAACTGGAGTTTGGCCTTAGGGCCAGCAGAGACTTGGCTGAGCTTGGGACCCTAAAACAATAACCACCTGGATTCAGGAAGGAGGCCCATCAGGGATCGTTAGGCCAACTATTAACCTACAGTTATGTGATGGTAATGGGTTTTTGGGTGGGGAGGGTTGCATGCTTAAAAGCAGGGCTGTTGGTCCTGCCAGACAGTTCTGTTCCTATCTCACTATGCTGAATCACTGACTAAAGAGCTGAACTCACTATCTCTTGGGCGTCCTCATGCTTTAAACCCAGTACATTTTACTGGCGACAAGGAGACGGTGAAGGGGCTCCACGAACGTGGCTTTGAGGGGCAGGAAGGAATGATAAAAGTTCAGGAGCCCCAAAAATGCTTGTAGCTCCTGTTTGGATTTGGGTTCCGGGGCATCGACTATGGCACTGACTTTGCTGGGAGCCAGATGGATGCACACTGCATCAACTAAGAATCCTAGGAACTCAACCCGTGGGACTCCAGGGGACACTTTTCCCACTTCATTTTTAGCCCAGTTGAGTTGAAACTTTGTAGGCATGGAGATGGTCGATGAAGTCCTCTTCCTTCAGGGCGGCGATCACAACATCATCAAAGAAGGACTGGACCCCGGGGATACCTTTTAAGAGGGAGTCCATTAAGTTTTGGAAGATCCCTGGGACCACGCTGACCCCAAACTGCATTCTCTTAACCTTGAATGCCTCCCTGTGTGTAACAATCGTTTGCGCCTCGGCAGTGGCTTCATCGACTGGCAGTTGTTGGTATGCCTGTGCCAGATCCAATTTGCCAAAGATTTTCGCACCAGCGAGGGAAGAAGAACATGGCTGATCACCGGCACTGGGTAGGCGTGGTCTTGTAGCGCCTTGTTCAGTGTACACTTGTAGTCCACACAGATGTGAATATCTCCATTAGGCTTTATGGGGGTGACAATAGGGATTTCCCAGGTTGCATTGGGCACTGGTTCTAGCACCCCTTGGGCCACTAGGCAGTCTAGTTCCGCCGCAATTTTAGGTTTGAGCACAAAATGGATGCTTCTGGCCTTCATTCTGATCGGCCGCACTTGGGGGTCTAGATCTAGGGACACTGGTGGCCCTTTGTAACATCCCAAGGTACCGTCAAAGACAGACGGAAATTCATCGCAAACCCTCCCCAAGACACTGGGGGTTAAGGTATGCACTCCTGTGACTGCAAACCCAAAGGCGTGAACCATGCCAGATGCAGCAAACTTGTGTGTCGGCCACCCACCACCAGCATGTCCAAAAGTCCATCAAAATTTCTGTACTGCACCCGGAACTTTCCACACATCCTTATTTCTACATTATTCTGTGAAAAGTCTCTGAGAATGAACCCTGCGGGCCGGAGGCGAGGCCATCCGTTGGGACAAATTTTCCTGAGGGTCTCCTCCGAAATAATTGAAATGGAGGATCCTGTGTCCAATTCCATCAGGCAAGGAGCTCCCTCTAACTTAACAGTCACCTTGATTTTTATCTGGGCAGATGCAGTATCTTGTCCGTTGACTCCTGGTGCGTGGTTTGTCGTCTTCGGATTCCTTTGGAGCAGCAGACTTGGGCGATGTGGCCGACCTTACCACAGTTTCGGCATTGGGCATCTCGGAACCAGCAGGTCCTCCGCTGGTGGAGCTCTTTGCAGCTGCACAGGGATTTGAGATTGCAGCATGAGGTGGCATTGCGGTCGGGCGTGAGGCACAGCAAGTAGGTCGGGGCAGCTGTAGGACCTCTTCCACTTTGTCAGCCGATTCCACATGGTGGGCTGCCATGGTGGTGCTCTTGGAAACTGGTAGGCTTGGCGGCATACGAACTTCTGCGGTGAACTGGCGAGGGCCTCTTCCATCATGACCTGGAACGTGGGGTCCTTCTTGGCAAGGAACCTCCGTCAGATTCTTTCATTCCTGAGGCCACACACTAGCTGGTCCTGGACAGCCTCCTCCAGGTTGCTGAAATTGCAGTGGCGGGCCGCCCATTGGAGAGCCGTAACGAAAGCCGTAATCGACTCACCCGCTGCCTGGTTCCTTCCATAGAACGCGTGGTGGGCCATTATGATAGAGGGCTTAGGAGCAAAGTGCTCTTAAAGCCAGTTCAAGATGGTCTGGTATCGCGTGTCTTTGAGGTCAGCTGGAGCCAGCAGGGAATGGGCGATCTCGAATGTCAAGCGTCTGCAGACACAGAAGAAGGTGGCCCGCTTCTTTGCCTCGTCCGTGATGTCCGAAGACTCCAGGAAGAAAGCAAAGCGGGAGGCATAGGATTCCCAGTCCTCGGAGGTGGCATCGAACTCATCAAAGTGTCGTGGAGTGGCAGCCATGTCGTCCAGTGGTGGCGATGCATTGTGCGGTGCTGGATGCAGAGGGCAGCGATGCGCGGTGCAGTGCTGATGGCCAGGGCTCCTCGCTCACCAGGATCCCATCCTCGTCACCAGTAAAATGTACTGGGTTCAAAGCATGAAGACACCCAAGAGATAGTGAGTTCAGCTCTTTATTCAGTGATTCAGCATAGTGAGATAGGAACAGAACTGTCTGGCAGGACCAACAGCCCTGCTTATATACATGCAAGCCTCTCCGTCTCCACCCAGATAGAGCCTCTGAAACCTCAGCTGTCACTGGAGTGCCAGGATGCGCCCCGAAGATTTTTTCCAGGAGACTCCATATATGCCCGGAACTTCGGCAGTGGTCCAGCATGGATCCCCGCCCAAGTTGTCCAGTTCACGGGCCCAGTTTCGTACGAGGTCTCAACCGATGGGGGCCAAGTCCTGTGCAGGCACATGGATCAACTCCGCCGCCGCATGCTTCCTGACGAGCCAGACTCTACATCGGACACCACAGAGCAACCCCGGTCGGTGCCACTACAGGATCCAGAGGGAGTCAGCGCCCAGCCAGACCACCAGGAATCGGAGGAACCCCCACTGGGCACCTCTGACATCAGGGACCCTTCAACTGCTACACCACCGCAGCCTTCCAGCAGCCTGGCACCAGCAGCCCAGACAAGGGAACCAGACTCCTCACCCACACCTGAGGGGCTTTGTCGGTCCAACAGGGAGCGATGGAAACCAGCACATCTTAGAAACTATGTTTGTTAGGTGTTGGGAAACTTTGGGGGGAGCAGTGTTATGTATTGGAACTGGATTTTGGCCTTAGGGCCAGCAGAGACTTGGCTGAGTGGGAGACCCTAAAACAATAGCCACCTGGATTCTGGAAGGAGGCCCATCAAGGATCATTAGGCCATTTATTAACCTATAGTTGTGTGTAATGGGATTGCGGCAATGGGATTCAGGAAGGAGGCCCATCAGGGATTGTTAGGCCAGCTATTAACCTATAGTTGTGTGTAATTGGATTGCGGCAATGGGATTCAGGAAGGAGGCCCATCAGGGATTGTTAGGCCAGCTATTAACCTATAGTTGTGTGTAATGGGATTGCGGCAATGGGATTCAGGAAGGAGGCCCATCAGGGATTGTTAGGCCAGCTATTAACCTATAGTTGTGTGTAATGGGATTGCGGCAATGGGATTCAGGAAGGAGGCCCATCAGGGATCGTTAGGCCAGCTATTAACCTATAGTTGTGTGTAATGGGATTGCGGCAATGGGATTCAGGAAGGAGGCCCATCAGGGATCGTTAGGCCAGCTATTAACCTATAGTTGTGTGTAATGGGATTGTGGTAATGGGATTCAGGAAGGAGGCCCATCAGGGATCGTTAGGCCAACTATTAACCTATAGTTGTGTGATGATAATGGGGTTTTGGGTGGGGAGGTTTGCATGCTTAAAAGCAGGGCTGTTGGTCCTGCCAGACAGTTCTGTTCCTATCTCACTATGCTGAATCACTGAATAAAGAACTAAACTCACCATCTCTTGGGCGTCCCCATGCTTTGAACCCAGTACATTTTCCTGTCATTATCCTTAATGCCCGAGGCTATGTATGTACTTTATGCTTGTGTATACTAGTGGGGGGGGGGAGAAACCCTGTATATACCAGAATGCATATTAATAATAAAAAAAATCCCTGTATATTTTGTTGTGCGCAGACATACATGGAGCATTCAGTGGATTTCAAATGTATAAATGCAAAATTGATGTGATGATGTACATGGACAACTTGCACAAGCATACCACCCACCCCCCCCATGGAGAAAAATGTAAATTATCCCTCAGATGTTACAGCTACCCTTAGCTCTGCCTGCCATTAAAATAAATGGATTCGTCTGATATGGTAAGGAATCAAACTTGAAAAACAGTCAAGCATCCCTAAATTTGATAGGTTAAGAAAGTTCTTTAAATTACAAAAAAAAAAAAAAAAAGCCGTTCAAGGCCTGTTTTACTCCAGCAGTTCCTAAACTTTAAATCCAGGGCCCACTCTAGCAACGCAACTTGAGGCACTCAAAAGCCATCCCCAACTGTGAGGCGCTTGGACATATATTCCCCACCCAGCAGCCCACGGAAAGCTTCCTTGCAGGGGTACGCGACTCCCTCATTCTGAAAGGGGGAGGAGCTTCAGTCCAGATCTCTGAGAGCGGAAACGAATGGCCTTCCTCGTGGAGCTCCATAATAGTTTGAGGGGAAGTTTGGGAGCACACCACAAGCGCAGCAGCGCGTCCTTTGTTTTTTCGAAACTGATGCAACCACCCGACTTCTTTGTTAACGGTGCCCAACGTCTCCCAGCAACTGTGGTTCCTTCCCTTAGCTACTCCGTGAGTCTTTGTTACCAGTTTTTTTATTGCATCGGCTAATCTCCAGTCTCTTTGAAAAAGACAGATGCAAGATCAGATCAGTTGCATGACCCACGCCGTTACGGCAAGACAAAGTGTTCCCAGAGAGAATAAAGATGTGCAACACTGGAGGCGTCTTTGGTCTCCTCCCTCCTTCCCATTCTCCAGGGTTTTACAAACCAGTTGAAGAAGAGAGCGCGACTGCTCAGAAAGTCAAATTAGTGTGGCACCACGTGGATTTTAAAAGGGGCTTCAAGGCACACCGCAGCAAAGATTAGCGCGGGGTTTTTATCTCCCCTCAAACCGCATAGTTCTCTGCCAAAATTAATCTCTCCCGCTCCCCAAATTGGGAAATGAAATGCGTTTCCTTTGGGGAGAAAGAACCTGCCATTTGTGGGTGCAGTAGGGAAGAGTGGTCTCTAGGGGGCAGTATTGTTCTGAGCTTTTTGCCGCCAGTTCGGCTCGCAGCGAATATTACACTCCTCAGAAACGTTCCCTCCCCAGCTCCGCATCCTCTCCTCCCTCCCTAGTGCCAAATGTCAGCCTCAGGAGGAATTAGCCATTGCTAAACCCCTAGGGAGGAGAAAAGAGCCGGTGCTGCAGAGCAGAAATGCCAGTCTCTTCCACCGTTGTCTTCCCTCCCCCTCATTCTCCCTCCTCCCCGTACACCAAGCATTGCAGTGGCTCTAAAGCAAACCTGCTGCACCCTGTTTGTGGGGGGAGGGGAGCAAAACCAAGGGGAACCGGGATTCCCAGACGTATTTTTCTTGTCTCTTTTATGTGCAAGTTACAAGGCAGTGGGGAAAACACCCCAATGCGCCTTTCCCTTCTAAAAACAACACCCACAATTATAAATGGTTACACCCAGAGGGGTATGAATCCTCAGTACAAATATAATTGGTATCTCAGTGGAAGATTCTGTTCAAAGTCAAATGTTGAAGTTCTAGTAGACGAATGATGCACGTTTGAAAAAGCTTGGGAGGCTCCTTTAAAATATACACATATGCAGACCCTCTATGGATGAATGAAAGGGTTTTTTTTCCCTTCCTGCAAAGACACTTCCAGCAAGCTCGACGTGTAACCCTCCAATTGCAAGGAGCCCACCTTTTAGGAACAGGGCAGCCTCTACATTTCAGCTCCCTCTCAACGCGCGGCTGCTGGGGGAGGCGAAAGAGCAGAGAAAAGGGATGTTCAGAATACCAGCATTACTCCCCCTCCCCCACGAATGGAAGCTGGAAAGAATAAAAACACAAAGTTCTGTTGGGGGCGGGGTGGAACTTTGCATCTAGTCATTGAGGGAAAACTTTATAAAGGAGAAACCACACACACACACCACCTTTAATTGAAACCATCTCTACAGTGGAAAAAAACAGGCGCCCCCTCCCACCCTTTTCCCTATGTCGTATGAAATCATAATATGAAACGTATAGAGAGGAAAAGGTGGGGGAGAAGGGCTGTGGAAGGCAATAAAACCTGCAGACATTGGAACACAGTTTTGATACTATGGTTACTTGATCTGACCAAAACATGCAGCAAAGAGCAGTGACAACAACAATAGATCAAGCAGCAAAGGAAATTCCTTCCGGGATGGACAGAGCGGAGGGAGGAGTGCTCCGTGGCTGGAACACTGAGACACCAGGCTCCGCCAATCGGCAAGCAGCAGCCAGCAGTTTCAAAATGCCCCTGCTTTCCCCACCTCCCCTCCCTTTCCCCTGCTCTACACAAGAATTGCTGAGACGTTTCTCTACACACGTCTCTGTAACCCTGAGAGTGCTGCAGCAGGAACAGCAGCAAGAGAGGTTTCAGTCTCCCCAGCGCGCACACACGAACACGCACATTCCTCAGCCCTAAGCTGCACAAGTTGGAATCATAAATTTTCTTTCCTCAGTTTTGGCTTTCTTCTATGGTTCCAGAGTGCAATGGATTTTTTTTTTTTTATGTAGCATAGGTTTGCCCCTTCCCTTTCCGGTATTTAGAGTTATTGTATAATTAAGTCCTGTTATCAAGTCTTGGCCAAGGCACCATAAACGTGGATAGCTTTCCTGAATCCAAGGATAAAAATATTCACCATCTATTCAATGAAAACGAGATCCCACTAATTTTGTGTGGCTGCATAAACAGAGAGAGCACTTTTTTTTAACAGCTTTTGGTTTCACTGCATTTAGAGATGAGATACATATATTTCAGTAAACCACAAACACAGGAGTGTAAGGCAGGTCAAAAGATCCCAATCAAGGGCTTGTTACCAAAACTTATCACCACCTAGAGCTTTTAAAATAGATGCTTAAAAACCATGGTTGACCTCTATGTTAAAATCGCAATAGCACTTCAGTTATTAGCCAGTAGTTCATTATTTTGCAACAAGAACATCCCCAATTCTCTTACTCTTTATGAATAGCAAGATTGTATTAATTATGCATATACAGTAGCTGCAAGCAGATTGCTAGTTTCTTCATCTCTAAGTGCTTGATTAGAAAAAGAGCAAACAGACCATTCATACTCTTTAAGAGCTTAGGCTTTTTCTGCAAGCCACCAAATTTCAAGGGCCCTACACTTTCCAAAGGAAAGGCACAAACATTTATAGTATTTTTCACCCAGCCTAGAAAATGGCTGGAGCGAAGGTGGGGGGGGGAGGGGTCAAAACTTGTTGGGTGCCTGCCTTGTGTTTACCACACAGTGGCTTGCCTTGCTGAAGGTTCATAAAACTCTCCATGCAGCTGCTCTGGTAAACAGGAAACTAGCAGTAGCTGGAGTGGGCCGCTGTGCTGCTGGCTCTTTCTAATCCCAGTTTTTTAAACGAACACATATACAAATGACTTTCTGAGGGCAAAGCCCACTTTACAATCCAGTGTGTGTGTGTGGGGGGGGGGGGAATAAGCTATGTCTAGTTTTTTCATGGTTTAGTTACTGCTTCAAAATTTGACAGCCATTGAAAACAAGAAATAGAAATGGGGAAAGAGCAGGATTAGATATGGTATCTGAATTGCGGACATTTTTTACAGTTTAGATGCACTCATGTCACTCCATGTGAAAGAATAAAAGAAAACTTCTAAGATACCATTCTCTGCTTTTACAGAACTGGGAGAGACATTGCAGACCTCATCCAGTACTTTGTTTTCCTACATGCTTTCAGTTGCCTTGAGCAGAAACAAGCAACTCAAAGTGTACAAGCACAGACACAGCTTGAGGTATCTCTCTACACCTGTAGCTATTTTAGGTGTCCCCCCCCCCCTTACAATTAGCAGTGCCAGGCCATGATTTTAGAAGCAAAGAACCATCTCAGCTGCTGAGGAAGGGGTAGTGTAGTTCAGCAGCATCAAGGAATCCGTAAATCATGTGCATCAGTAATTATGTTGTGTGAGGCTGTGATGTTCGAAAATGGCTGGAGATTTCAACAAGAATTATCAGAAGTCCAACTTACTAGTTAATTTGTAAAATGTTGCATGTGAAGCAATCAGTGGTCAGGAGTCAGATTTCTGTTTTAAGCTTTACTTTAAAGATTAAGGATGCAATCCCATTCATGCTTTATCTGGGTGAAGCCCCACTGAATCCAATGGAACTTGCTTCTGCATAATCATACCCAAGATTGTTCTGTGCATCTTCCAAATGGAACCACTTAATTTTGCAAATCCACCCTTCTCTGACTTCTCCAATAGGTTCCTCCAGCTAACATCCATGGAAGACTGCAAAGCTGAACTGACCAGACCAGAGATGCATTTTCTTTTGGAACCCCTGGGGAGTTCAACGTTGTTTAACTAGCATTCAATTAATGCCACTTCCACTTTACCATTTTATTGTTCAGTTGCACAGTTGAGTCCAACTTTTTGCGACCCCATGGACAAAGTCACGCCAGGCCCTCCTGTCTTCCACCATCCTCCGAAGTCTGCTCAAATTCATGTTTGTTGCATCAGTAATGATGTCCAGCCATCTCATCTTTTGCCATCCCCTTCTTCTTTTGCCTTCTGTCTTTCCCAGCATCAGGATCTTCTCCAGTGAGTGCTCCCTTCTCATTTGGTGGCTAAAGTATTTGAGCTTCAGCTTTAGCATCTGACCTTCCAGGGAACAGTCTGGGTTGATTTTCCTTAGGACTGACTGATTGGATCTTGCAGTCCAAGGGACTCTCAAGATTCTTCTCCAGCACCACATCTCAAAAGCATCTATTCTGTGCTCGGCCTTCCTTATGGTCCAACTCTACCATTAGAGGAGTCCAATTCCATCTGATCATGAATTAACCCAGATGACTTTAGTTTTAGTTAATATAGTGTGCAAAAGCTGCCCTGGATGTGATATTAAGCCCACTAAACTGTTGTCTTGCAAGAACTTGGTCATAGCTGCCACTGGCAACACATAAGAGTTCTAACCCTTCAGATGGTTCTCTTCAGATTCAGTCTATTTTTGGAGGTAACAGCCTATAGTACAAAAAACTGGCCGTGAAGTTATTCATAACCTCCTGAAAGTCTTTTCATCTTTTTGTTTCTGTGGCCCCAATGGAACAACAATTAGAATCAACACATATTGTTCCTGCTTATTTACCTCTGAAGTTTTTCTGTCTGTGTCTGCACTATTAAAGCTATGTGTCCAGGCTGGCTTTTACAATGTTTTGATTCTCTGCCACAGTGCTCAGTGCTAGAGTTTCTGCTTTGTATGCAGAAGGACCCAGATTTCATCCCCAACATCTCCAATTAAAGGATCTGGTAGGAGGTGATTTGAAAGACCTCTGCCTAAGACTCTGGAGAGCTACTGCCAGTCTGAGTAGAAAATACTGATCTCAGTGCACCAAGGGTCTGATGCAGCATCAGGCAGCTTCATGTGTTCACAACCTACCTCCTAGAATCTGGCAGGTGGACTCTCCCCCATGTTATGGCTGCAATACAAGCAAGCTTTTGTTCAGTTTATATATGTATGCAAGAGAGAAGCTATGCACCTCTGGAGCTGCAAAAGAGGCTGGCTGCCATTGTTTCTTCTAAGCTGAGTTCGCTCACAGATTTTTAGCCTCCAGTTCACGCATTTTTGTCTTAGCTCAGGAAGAATTTCCTCAGAGCACAATAATTTATACAGTAGCTCACAATTTTAATGATAGTAGCTCTCAAAGTAGAATTTGTGCTCACAAGACTCTGCAGCTTAGAATCATAGAGTTGGAAGATACCTCTAGGGTCATCTAGTCCAACCCCCTGCACAATGCAGGAAACTCACAAACACTTCCCCCTAAATTCACAGGATCTTCATTGCTGTCAGATGGCCATCTAACCTCTGTTTAAAAACCTCCAAGGAAGGAGAGCCCACCACCTCCCGAAGAATCCTGTTCCACTGAGGAATTGCTTTAATGGCCAGGAAGTTCTTCCTAATGTTGAGCCGGAAACTCTTTTGATTTAATTTCAACCCATTGGTTCTGGTCCTACCTTCCGGGGCCACAGAAAACAATTCCACACCATCCTCTATATGACAGCCCGTCAAGTACTTGAAGATGGTGATCATATCACCTCTCAGCTGCCTCCTCTCCAGGCTAAACATCCCCAGCTCCTTCAACCTTTCCTCATAGGACTTGGTCTTCAGACTCTCACCATCTTCGTCATCCTCCTCTGGACCCGTTCCAGCTTGTCTATATACTTCTTAAAATGTGGTGCCCAAAACTGAACACAATACTCCAGGTGAGGTCTTACCAGAGCAGAGTAAAGCGATACCATCACATCACGTGATCTGGACACTATACATCTGTAGATACAGCCCAAAATTGCATTTGCCTTTTTAGCCACCGCATCACACTGTTGACTCATGTTCAGCATATGATCCACTAAGATCCCTAGATCCTTTTCGCACATACTGCTGCTAAGACAAGTCTCCCCCATCCTATAACCATGCATTGGATTTTTCTTACCTAAATGCAGAACTTTTCACTTATCCTTGTTAAAATTCATTTTATTGATTTAGCCCAGTTTTCCAGCCTGTCAAGGTCATCCTGTATCCTGTTTCTATCATCTTCTGTGTTTGCTTAGAGGGAACATTGCTGGGTGCTGCTGTTTTAAGAGCAGCTTGCTTCTCTGGCAATTTGAGTTGTTCTGAAGGCGATGTTAGAGAAAGTTCCAGATGTTCACACCATTTTTCCTCATATGGGGAGGGACAGTGGCTCAGTGGTAGAGCATCTGCTTGGTAAGCAGAAGGTCCCAGGTTCAATCCCTGGCATCTCCAAAAAAGGGTCCAGGCAAATAGGTGTGAAAAACCAAAGCTTGAGACCCTGGAGAGCCGCTGTCAGTCTGAGAAGACAATACTGACTTTGATGGACCAAAGGTCTGATTCAGTATAAGGCAGCTTCATATGTTCATGTTCATATGTGTGCATATTCTTTGGACCATGGCCTTTGAAAGCAACATGGATTTACATCTACCATCCATGCAACTTAAATTATTTTTCCTCAATTATTTATTTTTACCTCTGAATATAATAGGTGGAGTTTAATTTTTAAAACAAAGCAGCTTCAAAAACCAGTAAATATAACATAAAACAACAAAATCAAAACACAATACCAATAAAATAATCAAAACTCAACAAAAAATAAAATTAGCTCCTCAAAATTCACAGTCTTCAAACCCTGCAATATAAATGATTATTAACCACAAACACTAATCAAACAAGCTTCACAACAACTAATACTAATAGGGCTCCTATTAGTATTTCCAGGCTGGAGAATTCTCTCTCCCCTCCCATTGCCTTGGAGTTTTATAAACTGTTTAATTGAGCAAAGACAGTCTTTCTGGAAAATGTAATAATTAACAAGCCACCATGAACAGCACCAAAGTGGCCGTGTTCTGTCCAGTTTGGATTATTCTCCTGCCAGGGTCACTATAGTTTTCTCCCAACCCACTTCAAATCCTGGCATACCATGGAGGTGATGTTTTATAATGCAAGGGAAGGACAATTCTGTCTCATCTCAACATGCTTTCCAGAACTGAGAATATATGTGCCCCATCTTGATTTCTGAGAAGTCATAACCCACTTTGAGCCTTTGGACCTTAATTTTTGTTGTTGTTTAGTTGCACAGTTGAGTCCGACTCTTTGCGACCCCATGGACAAAGTCACGCCTTAACTATAAATCTGCAAAATTAAAAACATGAACCATACACCTTTATGTATTAAAGAACCCTAGCATAACAAAGCATATAAAATGACAGCAAGAGATACAATCATGCATAACTATTAATCTCTGCTAGCCCAGTATAGAGAAACCCTATTAACTGTTGGGTGATAGACCCAGCTTTACAAATAAGCCCACAGATGTATTTGCTAGCCAACCTACCTATTCACAAAGCATTTATGATGTGCTGGTTGGCTGAATGAACCGCCACTCACATTTATTCAATTGTGCAAACTCTTCTCTGTCTGGTCAGCTGGAGGTGGTTCTTACTTATCCCAGCTATCAGGCAAATGGCTATTTTTAACCTGATCAGAGCCCACACCTTCATGTATGCCTCATCCCTCAGAATTTCTGAGTCTATGCTTTGGAACTTAAGGGCTTGATGTAAGAGACACTGGGCAGAGTTCAGACCTGTGCCAGGCGTGTAAGCATTAGTTTTGTATGGAGAAAAAGACATGCTGAAGTACAAATTAGGTATGCTAGAAATATCATTGTGGGTTGGTTAATAGTTTTAATGCAAAGTATGAAGCCTTTCTTGTTCTGGGTTCTACTCAGGATGGAAAACCCTTATTGTGTTACTTGTAAGTGTTCCACTTTGCAAATGTCAAAAATATACTTTTTCCATAACTCCGTTTTACAATAGAGAAAAATTTCTCATTAAGGCCCAGTTTACTTTCTCTCTTATTACATCCCTATCTTCCTTCCATTATGGAACTCAAAGATTCCCAGGTCTCCCATCCATGCACTAATTAGACCCAGACCTACTTAACTTGAGCAGGTGGGCTTTATCAGAGGCCTCCCAAATATGTCATGGAAGCTTTGTCCACACATGAGCAGTCCCATGGATACAAGCCCACATACACAAACCCAATTCATGAGCTAAGCAGGCACAAAAGTGACCACCAGCAGTTCCCACCAAAGTAGTGAGTAGCAAACCCTGAATGGCCAGTTCGCATTAGATTTCTCGGTGTGGATGTACACCTTAAAAAGTGAGGACTGTTCATATGAACAAAACAATATCATGTATATCAGCCTTAAGACTAGTATAACTATCTGCACTGTCATTACAAGGCCATAAGGTGCTTTGACACATAGCTCTTCTGCATTTCACTTAATATTTTCAGAGAACTTTTAAAATGGATGCTTTAATGATTTGCACAATTCTCCTAGTGTTCTGCATGTATGGCGCTAATTAATCCTTATCCAGTCACTTGTAAACGTAGGATAAAAGCCACACAGCCCTCTACATTTGCAAGGATGTTGTGTCATTTTGATCTTAAGCAAGGAGAAAAAATAGTTAGACGTGTACAGGGCAATTATGTCTAGCAGGCAGGACACCTACCTGTATTTGCAGGCTTGCAGGGATCTTAGGAGCTAAATTGGACTAAAAAGTAGCACAACTGATTTGTTTTAGCAGTCAACTCTTCAGGTATTTTTAAAGGTGGACAAAAGGCTCTTAAAATGCAATTCAAGGAACTCAAGACCTATGGTAATGGATTGGCATAAGGGCAGAGAACTATTGACAGGAATAGCAAATTACTCATTTGAAGAAGTTACCCTGTACCAGTTATCTGCAACATAGTCTTGGTCTTTTTTTTTTTCCAGAGAGACACATTGGTGAATTGCCAAACAATTTTTTGCCCTCAACCTCTAGAGTGGCTTGCTGGCCAATGTAATGTTCGGTATCCTTCCTCTCTGGGCTATCAACTCCTCAGAACACCAAATTCAACCCAAAGTCTGCCAGATGCTGAACTCTACTGAGCCAAAATGTGTTTTCAAAATTCTGGCAACAAGGTCTTTAACCCTGGCACAGGCAACATAAAGCCTACAAGGCAGTTCACAACAGTCCATCAGTCCACCCCACCCCACCCCACCCCAACATAATTAAGCAGGACAGTTGCTGTTCTCAGAAGACTCTCTCTTCCCTATGTAAATGACTTCAACACAATACAAGCAACAGTACAGAAAGACCCTGGAGGCCCTAACAAAGTATTTTCAAGATCCTAGATGTCTCTAGCACTACTGTAATGTTATCACACAATGATGTTCCAAGTGCACACTGCCATGACTTTTTATTATTATTATTTAATAATAAGGAGGTGGTGGCGGCCACAAGCATAGCCACCTTCAAGAGGAGGTTAGATAAAAATATGGAGCAAAGGTCCATCAGTGGCTATTAGCCACAGTGTGTGTGTGTGTGTGTGTGTGTGTGTGTATTATATATATATATATATATATATATATATATATATATATATATTTGGCCGCTGTGTGACACAGAATGTTGGACTGGATGGGCCATTGGCCTGATCTAACATGGCTTCTCTTATGTTCTTAAAGCAGGAACACACAGAAACACAGTTTTGGCTAGTTTGGCATTAGGGGTGTGGCCTAATATGCAAATTAGTTCCTGCTGCGCTTTTCAACAAAAAAGCCCTGTGTGAAAGAATGGTGATGTCAGGGGGTGTGGCCTAATATGTAAATGAGTTCCCACTGGGTTTCTTCTACAGAACCCCCCCTGCACACTCCAAAGGAAGGATTTACCTCAAAACTGGATCCTTTCCCTCCATCCTCTGCCCAGCCAACATGCCTGCAGTTGGTCAGAACATAATCAGAAGATGTGGGAGATGGGAAGCATCTAAAAATGAGATTTGTGTTAAAGAATGGCTACGAGATTATTTCAGTGCACATGAGACTAGCAAGAAAAAGTTTATATTCACTATTACTAACACAACAAAAGCTGAGTCTGTTCATAAGAAAGATGCTTATAATTCTGGATGTTTTTTCTCTTGAGCTGCTCTCACTGTCTACCCAGGTCTCCTGAGAACAGTTCCTCAACCTATAAATCAAGTCCCCACCCCCCACCAGCTCCCCTGCATGCTTTCCCTGACAAAGATTCAGGCTGCCTAAATGAAGAACAGCCCCTCAGCTTGGTTGAATATTTGCAGACATTTAGGGAATCAGGTAAAGATTTCAGCCTCTCCAGACAGTGTCTGGAACAACTCCTTCACAAGACTTCATTTAAATGCAATCTGCGCTCAGCGTTTCCCACTGCCACTGAGGTGTGGAAGTCTCACAGAAAGCAAGAGTTATGTGCTCTGTAAATGGGCCAACTAAATCTTTACCAAAAAGCACTGGAAATACTGACAAATGACAGCAACAAGGTTTTTTTTTTTAAAAAAAATATCTAAATGCAGTTACCAGGGGATGGGGAGATATTATAGTTTGAAAGATGTAAGCCTATGGCAAACTGAGCAGTATTGGACTTGAACATGCATCATACCTAGTTCTGCTTATCTCTAGCAGAAGTACAGATTGCTGGGTTTTTAGCTTCTGGAACAGGACTTCTTATGTGTAAGGCCTTATCCAGGGTTCAGCTATATAACCAATTTCCACTATCAGGAAAGAGCCTTGAACTATGGAAAGGAGAGTACCCTCACCACTGAACAGACACAGCCTAGAGAGAGGGACAGAGGCACATTACATATCTTGCATACGGAAAATTCCATGGTCAACCTTTGCCATCACCAGTGAAAGGATTTCAGGTTTGGGAAAAGACCTTTCTCTGAGTAAGACACTGAAGAGCTATGGCGAATCAATGCAAACACTAAGCTAGATGGACCAATGGTTTGACTCAGCTTCCTTAATTAAATAACCCAGACTTCTATTAAAACTTAAGCACTGTTGCTGTATATTAAAAGTGTCCCTAACTCCTCCCCCCTTCATGTTAATATTCATTATTTATTACTTTAAATTTCTAACCCACCCTCTCCGCAAGCAGACTCAGGGCAGCTAACAATCATTTCGATTCAGACATTTATAATTACAGTTTAAAACCAATAAAATACAATTACAATAAAAAAAACATTCTATGGTGCTGTACACTTCGATATAGGCGGGCTCTTCTTTCGTGATGGTGATCCTATAGTAACCGTAGCTCTTTAGCGATGTGGGGTGGCAGTCCTCTCCCGGTTTAGATGTTAAAGGCCTGTTGAAACAATGCAGTTTTGCAGGCCCTGCAGAAAGTAGAGAAATCCCGTAGGGTCCTTATGTCCTCCGGGAGGGCATTCCACATTTCTGGTGCTGTTCTGAGAAGACCCTAGCCTGTGTGGAGCATAGCCTGGCCTCCTTTGGTCCAGGGATGGACAGTAGGTTTTGCGTCCCTGAATGCAGTGCTCTCTGGGGAACATGCGGAGAAAGGCGGTCCCATAGATAGGCAGGCCTTCAACTATAAAGGGCTTTAAACACCTTGAAATGGACTCGGAACACAATAGGTAGCCAGTGCAGCTCTTTCAGCACTGGCTGAATGTGCTTCCATTGAGGGAGCCCCATTAACAGCCATGCCGCAGCATTCTGCACTAGCTGTAGCTTCCGGGTCAGGGTCAAGGGTAGCCCCATGTAGAGAGCATTACAGTGATCTATTCTTGAGGTGACTGTAGCATGGATCACCATTGCTAAGTCGTCATGCTCCAGGAAAGGGGCCAACTGCCGTACCCTCTGGAGATGAAAAAAAGACAGATCTGGTAGTGGCTGCTACCTGGCCCTCCATTGTCAGAGACGACTCCAGGAGCACTCCCAAGCCCTTGACTTTAGGGGCTGGTACTAGTGGCACCCTGTCGAGAGCTGGCAAAGGGATCTCCCCTCCCAGGCCACCCCGGCTCAGATAGAGAACCTCCGTCTTCGTTGGATTCAGCTTCAACCAACTCAGCCTGAGCCAAGATGATACAGCTTGAAGAGCCAGGTCTAGATTTTCCAGGGTGCAGTCGGACTGGCCACCCATCGATAGATAGAGCTGGGTGTCATCTGCATATTGGTGACATCCCAGCCCTTACCTCCTGACAATCTGGGCAAGGGGGCACATATAGATGTTAAATAACATTGGGGACAGAACCGAACCCTGTGGCATACTACATATAAGTGGGTGCCTTTGGGATGATTCTTCCCCTATCACCACCCTTTGTCCCCAACCTTGGAGAAAAGAGGCCAACCATTGCAAGGCTGATCCCTGAATCCCCACGTCAGTGAGGCGGCTAGACAATAGCTGGTGGTCAACCGTATCAAATGCGGCTGACAGATCTAATAATAACAACGCCGCTGAGTTGCCCCGATCCAGATGTCGCATGAGGTCATCTATGAGGGCGACCAGAATCATCTCCGCCCCATGGCCAGAAGTCAGACTGAAATGGATCCAGTGCGGAAGTGTCATCCAGGAATCCCTGTAGCTGAATTGCCATTGCCCACTCTATAACCTTACCCAAAAAGGGAAGGTTCGACACCGGCCGATAGTTTGCCAATACGGCCAGGTCTACGAATGGTTTGAACTTCAACTGGTTTGAACTTTAAAAAAAAAAAATCTGATCATAACCTGCACCTTTATTTTGTAGGTCTTATCCTTGTTGGTATAAGCAATAGATCCCTTTCGTCCTCTTTGTTCAATGAGGTAGCAGTAGGCCCAGAAGAGAATGGCATGGAACTAAGTGCTCATGTGTACCTCTAGTTGTTTTTTATTTTGATCTAATAATTTATTTGTTGGATGAATATGGCAGATGATGAATTGTACCTAGATAGTTGAAACAGATGAAAGGAGATCAGGAAATAGTGCAGGTTTAGGGAAGAATGAGTGAGGTACTTCAAAACGCACTCTTACTTAATAACCAGAAAAACAACACTACTGAGCATTTTGCCTGCTCTTCCTCAGAGTGTCAGTCTCTTGGCACACCTGGCTCCCATTAATATGTTGGAGTGAGTGACTCAGCATGCGTGGACACTGGGGGGTGCTATATCACTCTAAGTGTATATAGGTATTATCTATCTTGAATGGGATGCTTCTTTTAGTCTTAACCTGGGAGCTGCCCTCTGACCCCCCCTCTCTCACTCTACATGGTCTTCCATGGAGACGTATGACTCTGCAGGTCTTTCCTGTAGATACAGTGCCCTCATACTCCCATACATATGATTCTGGATTAGCTGGCCATTTGTGATAGGAAAGTACTCTTTAGATTAAACTTTTTTCATTTATTTACTGCAGTCAGTATCACACTTCTATGACTAGGCAAAACTCTGCTATATTAACCAAATATCCCAATGCCTGTAACTAATGTTCTCTCTAAGCTGAGTTAGCGTGAGCTAGCTCACAGATTTTTAGTCTCCAGCTCACAGATCTTTGTCAAAGCTCTGGAAGGATGACCCCAGAGCACAATAATGTATGCAGTAGCTCACAGCTTTAATACCAGTAGCTCACAAAGTAGAATTTTTGCTCACAAGACTCTGCACTTTAGAGGGAACACTGCCTGTAACTAAGCCACTGACTTCAGGCGGGATACCCAGCAGATAATGTGAAAACTTTTTGCATTCTTCCAGTTATATAAAGTTGTTTTCTTAAGCTCCAAAGACCACAGGACTTGCTAATACCATCAGCTTACCAGGCCTTCCTTATGAAAGCCCTACATGTTCATCCTTCATTCCTCTCCCTCAGTCCTCTTCCTGCCTCATCTGCTGGGATGTAGCTGACCTGACTCTACATCCTGAGGCAGCTATTTTGGGGTGGTCACCATCTCTCAAAATTCCAAAGATTCCTGCATGCTCAAAAATGTTTGGGACCCCAATGTAGATATTTATATCTTGTTCACATCTACAGTTGAAAACCAAAGCATCTTGCATCATTTCCATTTTATCCTAATAACAACCATCTTGTGAGGTAGGATAGGCCAAAAGAGTGTGTCTGGTCCAAAGTCACGAAGTGATTTCCATGGCAGAGAAGGATTTAAAAGTGAGTCTCTCTGATACTAGTTCAGCACTCTAAACTCTATACACTAACACTCTGTACTACTTTACAGTGCAATTGCCTGTGTTCTCCTTTGATGTTCAACTAAGGGGGTGTTTGTAAATCAATCTGAACAAGTTTAAAAGTGTTTGTAAGAGTGTGTGTGGAGGCAGAAGTCTGTCTAGAGATAAAAGAAAAATATCAACTGGTAAGAATAACTGATCTGCAGCTATTGGACTGATTTACTGTAGGGCTCTCAACCAGAAAGTATCTGTATCAGTGGGCGGGGGAGAGTACTGTTTTGCCAAATATGAAAAGGGCGGGGAGATGATCTGCTGTTTTGCCATTACTCAGTCAGTTTTGCACTCTGGAGCTTGAGACAAATGCACCCCGTTGCACATTAAGTCTTTTGTAATCCCCTTTCCCCATCCCTTTCTTTATAATTAGGAAGGGACAGAAAGAAATGGTGGCAAGATCATGCCTATATTTTTCATCAACTCATCCTAAAACAGAAATGATGCATCACGGATGGTTCTCTGGCTCCCAGCCTCAAGGACTATACTGTAACATTAATCTTAACAACACACTCAAGAGCTCTTTACTCCTTTTTAACTGAGAGATTATCACCATACCCCAGCAATACAGCAGGTAACAGATATGCAGGGTTTAATTTTTAAGCCTTGCTAATTGATTAACCTCAGCAGAACAGAGTGGCAATTTGGTCAAGAAGTGTTCTGTGCAAATGCTTTGAAGTGATGGCTGTTCAGGCACTAGTTAGTGAGCAGCTCTTTGTTTGTCTTGGTTGACCTTCTGATCTTTCTTTCATTTGGCACCTTTATTAGGTCCTCTCTGCACTACAGACTTGAGCTGTTTCAATAGTCATTTTTTCTCACTATGGCATCCTGGGGACTATAGCTTTGTGAGAGGCAGAATTCTAAACATCTTTGCCAAACTACAATTCCCAAGGAAGAAGCTGCAACCTTTAAAAAACATATAGTGAATTTTACAAATATGCCCTCAGAATCACAAAGCAGAGAGCCTTCTCCCCCTAATTCCCCTAATATTCAGACTTCTGGTGAAATGACCAACTATCCCTCACTAGTCATGAATTGAAGGCAAAAATGGCTTCCAGGGTTTAGTGGAAACATCCAGAAATCTGTTGGCTAAAATCCTAGCGTGCCTCCAGACAGAACTGCTGACTCTTAATGACACTGGGCTTGTTTTAATATTTTGCAGCACTGTTTTACATACATATTCACACACACAAAATGGATGTGTTTGTTTTCAATTTTGCTACTGTTATTCCCTGCTTTATTCTTGTCTAACACATTTATTCCACATCCAAGGTGGTAATCACCTCCGTCTTAGCTGCTTACCTGCACTGTGTATGTTCTATGGCAAATTCTAGGATCTATGACCAAAATATTTCATATGGAAACACTCTGCTCATAGATCCTAGAATTTGGTTATCACTGCAGTAACATGTCCTAGCATCATCAACAGAAATAATGCATTTCTTTAGTTTAGAAGAGGTGTAACCCATGATATCTTCCATCAGTTACAATCACAATAAAGAAGCCATTACACAGCACAAAGTGTTACGAATTCCTTGAATTTGTTGCCTGAACTCCTTTACCAGTGGAAATGACAATATTGTTCCATGTGTGTATGGCAAGTTCCTTGAGAGCTTCCAGTTGGGGTTGTTATAGCCAGCAGAGGGAGAATTGTATGAGCGTAAGAGACAAAACAACACAACTCTGCAATTGCCAAAGATCCCCAACATGGTGCCCATGGATGCCATGGTGCCAGTAATGTGCATGCCAGCATCTTCTTGAGGGCGAAAATCTACAAGGTCTTGAATGTAAAAGAAAAAAACCCAGGGAGCTTTAGATTATTTTCTACCAGCCATCTAGCACATGAAAGAAATCAAGTTCAGGTTGGCCTATACAAGCCAAACTGACGATTTCTTGTCCGTATGGCTGTCCGTTGAATTGTGTTTCCTTGGTCTCTAGTTTGGAGTTTGATCTCTAGATTGGATCTCCACTTTGGAGGTCTCTAGTCTGGAGTTTGAACAAATCAAGAATAGTGGAGATTTTAAAAAATTAATTGATGAGATTAGGGCTTTTTTGTAGAAAAGGCCCAGCAGAGACTCATATGCACATCAGGCAACACATCCTGATGTTCACCATTGTTTCACACAGGGCTTTTTTTGTAGAAAAGGCCATATTAGGCCACACTCCGGAACTGCATTCCTGTGCATTCCTGCTCAAACAAACAAACCCTGGATGAGATAGAGTAAGAGCATATGGGTATTGTTGACTCGTATGTCTGAATGTTTCACTTGCTCTACTTTTAGCTTAATTTCTCCTTTCCAAGAAGTGTAATCCAACATACATGTAATATTAGTTGTTTGTAGTTTATTTTCAACTGTTTCCTTTGGTCTGTGTAAACTGAAACTTTAAAAAAAAAATTAACAAAGAGAAAAAGCAGGCTTGGATGGTCTGGATCATCTGGCAATAGTACTCCAGACTACCTAAGGACAACTAAACACAGATGCTTATCTGAAATGAGGAAGTTCTTGTAGTTTTATCAGCAAAAGTCCACTCCCACAGAAAACAGCTTTATTACATTCCCTGGTCTACATGCTACATTTATGAATGTTCCTAGAGACTATAATTGTGGAAGATCACAAGATGCCTTTAGGGGCACCAGGTAAAAGCTAATTTGGCTCTTTGAAGGCAGGTTGGATGGACTCCATGGATCACAAAAGAATGTTACTTTCTATTCTTATACTGTATACCTTTTTACCTTCATAAAGGTATATCAGTATGGTATAGTTTGGTTTCATGTCATCTGTTCAGTGTTTCTTTAGCACTGAGCTATTGTTTCACTACACAGCCTGGGTGTTGATATCCTTTAGATAAAATATGCCCTGGCATGGAAAGTCCAGGCTCATCAGATCTTGGAAGGTAAGCAGGGGGTGCGGTCAGACGTCCAGAAAACCCCGCTACGGGCATGAGTTGAGCCCGCAAGCATGTCGGATTTTACCCGGACGTTCACACGTCCGCATCTGTGAAGCGTGCTTAGCCCGTGCGCGTCCCACGCTGATGCGCCTTGCTCACGGATTAATTTGCTACTGCTTTTAATCCGGAACAAGACACTTCCTGAGCGCTTCCTGAGCGCTCTAGAGCATCTGAACGCGCAATCGTTGCTGAGTCGCAACAGCGCTTCCCGCTTCCAGCTTCCCGCCACAAACAAAATGCATATCACTGCGCGATCGAAGGAAGGAACTCGAAAAAATTGCTTATTAGCGGCTGTATTCCTAAGCAGAAGTGATTTTCAAAGATAGATGTTAACAGCATTGACTAGGGATGTGAGCAGTTTAGAAATGTATGAAGATTTTCCAGTATGTGAGGCGATCTTTTCCGAAAAGTAGTGCAAACCGATGGCGCAGGTGTGTCCTGATTATTGAAGTTTTAATGGCTTTGCTTAATGGGGGGGGGGGCCTTCCGAAACGTGCGTGCCCGGCCATTTTTTTTTAATATTTTAGTTTATTGCATAATAGCGATATATCGAAATAGCGATAGACCAGCCGGGGGGGGGGAAGGTTTAAATAGCCGGAAACCCCGCCACTGCAAACGCGCATGCACTCAGCAGAAACACACCCTCTGTAGCACGCAGCAGTGCGCCTGCGCAAATAGGCAAACACAAACGCGCACGCGCTCAGCACGAAACACACCCTCTGTAGCACGCAGCAGTGCGCCTGCGCAAATAGGGAAACACAAATGCGCATGCGCTCAGAAAGAAACATAGCACGCAGCACCGCGCCTGCGCTACTTTGGATTGCCACCATTTTAAATTAGGCCAGCCAGCGCAAACACAAACGTGCATGCGCTCAAACGAATCCCAAATCCTCCTGTTAGCGCCCAGCACTGTGCCTGCACTAATGCGGATTGCCGCCATCTGAAAATAGTTCCAGTAGGGCGTTGTGTGATCGAGCACCGACGGGATCAACACGGCATAGCATCGGAACTCCATGCTGTCTGATCGGGAAACAGGATGCGGCGGATTATCTGAGATACGAAATAACGGCGCTTTAAAGATGGGTTGCTGATGGATTTAATGTAAGTGTGACCGCACCCAGGGTCAGCCCTGGCTAGTATTTGGATCAGATGGGAGACCTCCAAACTATACCAGGGTTGTGACACAGAGGCAAGCAGTGGCAAACAACTTCTGAACATCTTTTGCCTTGAAAACCCCATAAGTCAGCTGTGACTTGACAGCAAAAAAAAAGATAAAATATGTCACTGAACTCACTCTCTGATGAGCACCTGAGGACATCAGGTTATTCAAGGCTCTCAAATGTGCCCTTCTTCCTCAGATTAATTCACTTTAGCTTCAGTGGAACAACCACAAGCCTAGTCTTGTTGGCAAAGCTCAAATAGCATGATGCATTTTTAAATTACTCACTTTCCACACAGCAGCTCTGGGGAACTTACTTCCCTCCAAATGCATGGGGCCTAATTCAAATCAGGACCATGTTGACGGAGGAGTTCCAGCCTTCCCTGCCACTGCTGTTTTCCTAAACTGAAATCTCCTAGTGAGGTGTTATTTGCTCCTTTGTAGAACTGCACAAACACTGAATATTGTATATGCAGCCCCACAACAGGGCAAAAAGCACATCTTCCTCTACTGGCATTATTTTGAAAAGTAAGTGGATTAAGGCTGGCTAGGTCACCTGACTCCAAGATCAGTATGACTCTGGCTCTATTGATCAGAAGGACTTAGGTATCTGTGACTAGTCCACAGAAAAGTCTTTTAACTGTTTTTAATAGGCCAACCAAAATACCACAAAATAATATGCAAGCTTTCAGTTTTTCATGACGCTGGATATTAAGAGGGGAAGGGGGGGTGGTTCAAGCCATGATGAAAAGTCCTCTGATCTCCCCGCTATTCAGGATATGTTGCAGGTTTCATTGCATTAACTAGCACTGGGTTTTACTGATTTAAAATTGCACCAAAGCTTTGTGAGAAGAAAGAGGGGGAAATGACTCCCTATTTAAAAGTCAGCACCAAAAAGTCCTTCCAGGACCAAAGGAGCTTATAATGTCCAAGGTGGAGAGCAAAGGCAAAAAATGGTGCTCCTTACATTAACAAGACTTTAATTTAGATTGTCCAGTAGACAACACATAAAAGGGCAATATTATTCAGCAGATGGAGGGGCAAGGAACAGCGGCGTCACTGGGGCGGGGCCAAGGGGGCCATCAGCCCTCCCCCAGAGCATTCTCATTGGCCCCCCTCTCCGCCTTGCGCAAGCGTCGACGGCCGCCTCTAGTTGCTGCCCGCCCGGAGCCCGCGCCTGGAGCAGTGAGTCACCCATGGAGTCGGAGGAGAGGGGGATGGCGCTGGGACGCGGCTGAGTCAAGGCCTGACGCATGGTGGTTGGCTGGCGGGCGGCTCCTCCCGGGTGCTGGCAGGCCTGTGAAGGGAAGGGGGCTTCGTGGCGTCTACCGACCGGGGCACATCCACCCGCTCTGCCCCAGGCGCGGGCTCCGGGCAGGCAGCAACTAGAGGCGGCCGTCGACGCTTGCGCAAGGCGGAGAGGACGCAGCTCCCTCCAAAACACGGGCGGGGAGGGAGAGGGGCTTCCTGCCTTCCCACGCTTTTGCGCAGCCAGCAGGGCGCACTTGGCCCCAGGGTGCAACCCACTCTAGTGACGCCTCTGGCAAGGAAACCCCCATAAATTCACCCAGTAATGGTCTTTTCATTGAAAAGTCCCTCCCTATTACTGCTAGATTAGGAGGCTGGAAGGAATATTAGTGCTCCTTATGTAGTCAACCATCACTTTGACTCTACAACCCTTTTGTGGGTTGCATTTAGCTCACCATACACCCCTCACACACTTCTAAGGGTCAAAGGTTCCTCAAACACAGGGATCAACAGAAGTATAGTGTCCAGATCACATGAAGTGATGGTATTGCTTTATTCTGCTCTTGTAAGACCTCACCTGGAGTATTGTGTTCACTTTTGGGCATCACATTTTAAAAAGGATATAGACAAGCTAGAATGGGTCCAGAGGAGGGCGACGAAGATTGTGATGGGGCTGAAGACCAAGTCCTATGGGGAAAGGTTGAAGGAGCTGGTGGGCATGTTTAGCCTGGAGAGGAGGCAGCTGAGAGGTGATATGATCACCATCTTCAAGTACTTGAAGGGCTGTCATATAGATGGTGCAAAATTGTTTTCTGTGGCCCCAGAAGGTGGGACCAGAACCAACGGGTTGAAATTATATCAAAAGAGTTTCTGGTTCAACATTAGGAAGAACTTCCTGACAGTCAGAGTGGTTCCTCAGTGGAACAGGCTTCCTTGGGAGGTGGTGGGCTCTCCTTCCCTGGAGGTTTTTAAACAGAGGCTAAATGGCCATCTGACAAATAATGTGGATCCTGTGAATTTAGGGGGAAGTATTTGTGAATTCCCTGCATTGTGCAGGGGGTTGAACTAAATGACCCTGGAGGTCCCTTCCAACTCTATGATTCTATGATTCTATCTGTTGCAAAAAGGGGAAATTAACAGATACCTATCAATTGCTTTTTGCATTTATCACACAGTGGGATGCAACCTTCAATTTATTCTTTCACTGAAGCCCTCCATAGTCTATGCTGCATCCCACACTGTTTCTTTCTTTCTTTTGTTATTCTTTGTATTTTTTGTGTGTGTGCATGCATGTGTGCATGCATGCCTGGAAGTCATGGCGACTTCAGATGACTCCTACTAGGGCATGGAGGATGTTCATAAAAGTGGCTTGATACAGCCTGCTTCTACCTTCTGCTCCAGGTCTTCCAAGGGGGTCTCCCCTACAAGTACTTGCCACAGTCAGCCCTGCTTAGCTTCCAAGTTCTGAGAAGACTGGGCTTGCATGGGCTATCCAGGTCAGGGCTATCCAGGTCAGGGCTATCCCACACTGTTTCTGATGATGCCTCAAGGTGCAGCACTACCATATATTGTGTGCATTCTCATGGCAAGCATGTATGTAGGAAGAAAGAAGAAGGCACCAAAATATTTTCTGTATGCTCTGCTTTACTTGTGATAATCCAGATCCAAGGGCACCATGGAAGTAAACATCAGGATCCAAAATATATGCACTATACTTATGTAAAATCTAATAAAGTTTAAATTAAAAAGGGGAGGGGGAAGAAAAAGAAAAATATATGCACAATGTACTTAGATGCTTGCAAGTGATTGAGGAGTTCTTCTTGTTAATCAAGGGGGAGATATAGGGCTCTTTACAGCTCTTGTATCGAGAGCAGGCTCGTAGCCAGAAAAGTTTGGGTGGAGGGGCCCCTGAGGTAAGAAATTTGGTGACCCCATTTGCATGAAGGACTCCTCATTGCCTCTGGTCTTGAGGAGTCCTTCGTACAAACTCCACCCCCGCTGGGCTTTCCCATGATGCGGGGAAGGCCAGTGGGGCCAGATTGCCCCATTTACACCAAGGGCTCCTCTTGAAGAGCTTTTGTGCAAACTCCACCCCCGCTGGACTTTCCCAGCAGCAGCAGCAGCAGCCCTAGAGGTCCTCCAAAAGAGGGGCCCTACAAGGGGAAGGGTTTTTTTAATAGAGACACCATGCCCCCCCAGGCCCCCTATGGCTATGGGCATGATTGAGAGCTAGTTTGGTGTAGTGTTCTGTACGGTCCTTGTATTGAGAGCCAGCTTGGTGTAGTGGTTAAGTGCGCAGACTCTTATCTGGGAGAACTGGGTTTGATTCCCCACTCCTCCACTTGCAGCTGCTGGAATGGCCTTGGGTCAGCCATAGTTCTTGTAGGAGTTGTCCTTGAAAGGGCAGCTGCTTTAAGAGCTCTCTCAGTCCCATCTACCTCACAGGGTGTCTTCTTGTGGGGGGGGGAGAGGACCGTAAAGGAGATTGTGACCGCTCTGAGTCTCTGAGATTCAGCGTACAGGGCGGGATATAAATCCAATATCATCATCATCATTGTATTGCCCCAGGATGTGCAGAAGTAAAAAAAAATGCACAAGGTGAAGAAATCAGTCCTTCCTCACTCTGTTTTGGTTTAGCCAGCATACAAATATCCATGCTCATGAAGAACACTGCTAACAATTTCAGATGTCATGTGGTTGCCAGACATATAGTCAAACTCACGGAACGGGGTAAACCAGTTCCTTCCGAGCACATGCTTGTTCTTAATTAATATTCTGTAAAAACAGCAGACTATCTTATACAGCACTAGAAATCAGATAACACCTGCACTGCATTGGATTTGAGAAACCTATTGTGTGTCTCATTGCCTTGGTTTCCTCATTTGGGGAAATATGTATTTTTAAAAAGTAATGCCACTTGCTTTAATTGAACAAGAAAAAAGTACCCCGGTAGGGATGTGCAAAAAAAAATAATTCGGTTTTACATGGATTCAGAAGTATACGGGGGGGGGGGGATTCGGAATCCCCGTATACTCCTGAATACCGCATTCAGAATAGCTGCATATACGGTAGATGCGCGGCTATTACCGAATATACGGCCCTATTATACCCTATGGGCCATTGAAATCAATGGCAAATAGGGTATATTTGAAGCCGCATGGAGGGGAGGGGGTTTGAGGGAGAGCCCCCAATTTGCAGGGGGCCTGCAGAGGACTCTCCCCTCCAACCCCCCCAAGTCCCAAAAAGATTGGGCCAGGGGATCCCATTCCAGGGGCACCTAAAGAGGGTGCTCCTATTCCATCATTATACCCTATGGGCCATTGAAATCAATGGCAACATAGGGCATAATTAGAGGCTACTGGGGGGCAGGGGGTTTGAGGGAGAGCCCCCAAATTTGCAGGGGACCTGCAGGGGACTCTCCCCTCCAACCCCCCCCAAGTCTCAAAAAGATTGGGCCAGGGGGTCCCTGTCTTTGGGCTCCCCAAAAGGCCCATTGCCAACAATGATGGGGAAAGCCCAATTAGCCACTTCCTCACTGTAATTGTCGTGGGAAAAGTGGCTCTGGGGAGCAGGGGTTTTTGAGGAGAGCCCCCCAAACTGCTGTCCAGCTTCAGGGCACTGTCCCACACAAAACCCACAAGGCCAAAAAAAATTGGACCAGGGGGTCCAATTCCTGGGGCACCCAAAGCCAAACCTAACCACATCAGAGAATCTCTATAGGACCCAAATGCACTACATCCCTCTATCTACTCTATGAACCCTGCAGGCCTGGAAGCAATATAAACCCAGTTGCCAACGTCACTGCCACACAAAACACAATCTGCTCAAGGTCTGCTCTGCAGACCTGGCTGCAGCAAACCCAGATGCCAGCTCTCCAGCCCTGCCCCAAACAACACGGGGAGAGCTGGCCAACCACAACAAGCCTGCTGGTTCTGGGTCTCTCACCCAGGTGCCAGCTTCCCTGCCACAGAACACACAATCTACAGATACCAGCTCTCCAGCCCTGCCCCAAACAACACGGGGAGAGCTGGCCAACCACAACAAGCCTGCTGGTTCTGGGTCTCTCACCCAGGTGCCAGCTTCCCTGCCACAGAACACACAATCTACAAATGCCAGCTCTCCAGCCCTGCCCCAAACAACACGGAGAGAGCTGGCCAACCACAACAAGCCTGCTGGTTCTGGGTCTCTCACCCAGTTGCCAGCTTTCCTACCACAGAACACACAATCTACTCTATAAAAACAAGAAAGTGACCCAGCCCACACACACCCTCGCCAACCCCCACACCAACCAGAGGTAATTAAAAAAAACCAAAACAAAAGCAGCAGAATCACAAAAGGCCAAGTGTTAATAAAGTGGCCTTTTCACCAACAAGAAAGCTCAGGCCAAATAAGTCAACAACACTCCCACCCCAACCCCCAAACCAAGAAAAGGGACAACAGGAGAAAAGGCCAAGCAACTCAAGTGTTAAAAAATGGCCTTTTCACCAATAAGAAAGCTCAGGCCAAATCAGTCAACAACACCCCCCCCCTAAAACCAGAACCAGGAAAAGGGGGACAAAAGTGGCCTTTTAAACAATGGAAATTAGGCCAAACAGCACCCCCCCCCAAGAACCCGAAGAGAAGAGTAACAGCAGCAGCACAACACAGCAGCAACAAATCAAACACTGAATACTTTTAAAACAGTAAAAAAATTAACTTTTAACAATACAGGAACTTTGCCAACCCCTCCCCCCAAAAAAACCCCTTCACCCTAACCCCAAGAAATCCAAGCCACCCAAATCAGGAGAAGTAAAAGGACACTGCACTTTTAAAAGTCCTCTCACTAAATTAAGATATGGACAAATTGGCAACCCCCACCCCACCCCAGGCCCTCTCCCCAAGCAGAAACCCCTAACCCCAAATAAGCTACCCCACAACCACCACCCAAATCTGGATAAGTAAAGGGACTCTAAGTCTTAAAAAGTCCTTTTACCAACAATAAATAAAAACAAGAACCCCAAGATTGTCTTACCTTGTCTTCTCTAGTCCAGGGAAGTCTGGTAAGGCTGAGTGAGAGAGCAGCAGGCAGCAGCTGAAGCCAAGGGCCAGCCAGCAGCAGCACAATCTCTCACACACAGCAGCAATGGAGGAGTCCAGCCAGGAAGGAGGACTCCTTAAAAAGCCCTGCAAAGCATGCATTTGCAATGCATTTTGCAAATGCATGCTTTGGATTGGCTGCTGGGGCTCCTATTCCCCCTCCCCCCCCCTGATCCCAGGGAGGCTATGGGAGAGGCGGGAAAAAGCAACTAAAGGCGGGAAAGTAGGCAAGCAGCTCCTTTGAGGCTGCAGAAGCTACTTTCCCGCCTTTCGAATTGACAGCCTTATACTCCCGAATAGCCATTCGTAAGTATACGGCGAGCCGTATTCGGCTGCCGTATAATGGGCGCCTTTGGGGATCGGCTGCAGCCTATTCCGTATACAGCCGAATTAGTGGTGATTCGGCTGTAAATACGGTTCGGCCGAACCAAATGCACATCCCTACCCTGGAGCCAAGGGCTCAGACAGATACTACTGGAATACTCAACAAGGGCAATGTTCAAATCAAAAGGCTAGAAAATCCAGTGGAGTTTCTTAATAAACTTCCCCAGACATTACTGTACTGGGCTTTAACATCCTATTGCAGGGATGAAGTAAAGGAGCTAAAAGACAGCATCTTTGCACTTGGATTTTACTCATTTACACAGCAGACCATAACGCTGCACCAGGAAGTGACAAAACAGCCATCTTCTGTGTTCTCAAGTGCATCTCTGCTCTCCAAAAAGTAGTCCTTGGATGAGAAGCAAATTCAGCCCCTCATGGCTATACCCACAAAAAAACAGTTACTAGTATAGTTACATGATTTCTATAGGGTAGCAAGATGAGAAGTAAATGCTCTTGCTGCATACAGAAACCATTTTAAGCCTAGTCACATCAACCTATGCCACTTCCTAGACAACAGCCACAATGATGAAAAAAGGTAACACTAGCCACAATACTGTTTAACCCAGACTGATGCCCTACATTTGTCAAAAGCCACCAAACCCATCCATAACCAGAGGCAATGATTCTCATGGATTCTGAAATGTTTTCCTTGAGCCTTCTTATGAAAGCTGCTAACAGTAACAGTGCATGCAACTCAAGGAGCAAGATGAGGTTAGGATAAAATCGTTAGGTAGGTTTGGTGGGGTTTGACACATGTCATATCTTCTTCTATTGTGGCCTGAGTGGAAGGAACATATGTTCTTCTGGTTTGCAGCTGAAGGGGCTATGCACAACACTAATTGGTTGCCTTTCATGTTATTTAGTAAGCTAGTCCACCACAGCCCCACCTTACTGCAGTTTTTAAAGTCTGAAAAGTGGACTGGAGGATGTTGAATACATGTTTGATCAGACAGACGTTCGAAGTGCTCAAGAACCATAAGTGGTCAGTACACTTGAAGGGCAGGGGGACATAGAATAGATCAAATATAACGGCTGCAAGCCACCATGAGGCTTGCAGAGAGAGATTCTTCCTGCCACATACAGACCACCTAACTCAATCCAAGTATCATATGAGAACAAATAATAATAATAATATATTTTATTTATATCCTGCCCTCCCCGCCAAAGCAGGCTCAGAGCGGCTTACAACATATAAAATTACAATTTACAATATAAAACATCAATACAGTTCAATACATAATTCATAAATAAAACCAACATAATTAAAACCATCATTTACAATTAAAATTAACATTTTCGGTGCTACATCTCAGATACTTTCCTCAGTGGGTGTGGCGGATGGATATAGTAGATTATATCTACTGCAGGTCTACGTTAAGCCTTCATTTAGGCGAAGACCATTTTAAAAAGAGTGGTCTTCCAGGCCCTAGGGAATTGTTCAAGACTCTGCAGGGCCCGCACCTCATCCAGTAGTTGATTCCACCAGAGCGGAGCGACGATCGAAAAGGCCCGTTCACACGTGCTCTTCAATTTGGCCTCTTTCGGCCAGGGGATTGTCAACCAGTTCATTCCCCCTAATCTCAGTACTCTCTGGGGCACATATGGGGAGAGACGGTCCCTAAGGTAGGCAGGCCCTCGACCATATAGGGCTTTAAAGGTAATGACCAGCACTTTGTAATGAACCCGGTATATAACTGGCAGCCAGTGCAGCTTGCGCAGCCCCGGCCATATGTGCTCCCACTTCGGGAGCCCTAGTAACAGCCTAGCCGCCGCATTTTGCACCAGCTGCAGCTTCCAGGTTTGGCACAAAGGCAGCCCCATGTAGAGGGCGTTACAGTAATCCAGTCTTGAGGTGACCGTTGCATGGATTACTGTTGCCAAGTCATGACGCTCCAGGAAGGGGCCAACTGCCTTGCCCGTCTAAGATGGAAGAATGCGGATTTGGCAGTGGCCACTATCTGGGCCTCCATTGACAAGGAAGGCTCCAGTAGAACCACCAAGCTTTTGACCCTGTGCACCGCTATCAGTGATGCACCGTCGAAAACTGGGAGGGGATTTCTCTTCCTAGAGTGCCACGACTCAAGCAAAGGACCTCTGTCTTCGTTGGATCCAGCTTCAACCTACTCAGCCTGAGCCAACCTGCCACGGCTTGCAGCACTAGGTCCAGATTTTTTGGGACGCAGTCAGGCTGACCATCCATTAGTAGATAGAGCTGGGTGTCATCCGCATATTGGTGACAACCAAGCCCATACCTCCAGGCAATCTGGGCAAGGGGGTGCATGTAGATGTTAAATAACATCGGAGAGAGCACTGCCCCTTGCAGCACCCCACAATCTAGTGGGTGCCTCTGGGACATCTCTCCCCCAATTGCCACCCTTTGTCCCCTACCATCAAGGAAGGAGGAAAGCCACAGTAAGGCCAACCCCCGGATCCCTGCATCGACGAGGCAGTGAGTCAGTAACCGATGGTTGACCGTATCAAACGCAGCCGACAGATCTAACAGCATCAGCACCGCTGTGCCACCTCAATCCACAATAATGTGACTTACATTGCTCAGTGCCACCCCCTCAGTGATACAGCTCTCAGAATTTCTTCCCAATAGTCCCTCTCCCTCAGCAGCCCTAATTAGTATTACCTCGGTTTTACAGGCTTCCCCTTGCCCCCAGCCAGCTGGCCAGCGGGGAAAGCCCCGCCCCCACAGCCACCATGCACCTCTAGATCTCGGGCAGGTTTAGAAACCTGAAAACAGGTCAGTTTCAAAATGTGTGTATGTCTGTGTGCCTTTAAAGTTGAGCAGGAAGCAGGAAGTACTTTATGGGGAAGGGTCAGCAGCACAGTCCCTCTGTTTGTTTTGCTTTCGTTTCACAGCAAGAAGAGTGTGTGTGTGAGAGAGAGAGAGATAGAGCAGCGTAGCCCATGTTCTTTTCAGATGTCGTTGTGGAGGAACCAGACCCAGTAAATGCGTGTGTGTGTGAGAGAGAGAGGGTTGCCAATCCCCAGCTATGGAGGCCCCCCCCCCCGCTTTAGAGTCATCAGAAAGCAGGGGGAGGAGAAAAATGTCTACTGGGCACTCTATTATTCCCTATGGAGAATGATTTCCATAGGGAATAATGGGGAATTGATCCGTGGGTATCGGGTGCTCTGGGGGCGCTGTTTTTTGAGGTAGAGGCACCAAATTTTCAGTATAGCATCCGGTGCCTCTCCCAAAAATGCCCCCCAAGTTTCAAAACGATTGGACCAGGGGATCCAATTGTATGAGCCCCAAAAGAAGGTGCCCCTATCCATTATTTCCTATGGAAGGAATACATTTAAAAAGGTGTGCTGTCCCTTTAAATGTGATGACCAGAACTCCCTTGGAGTTCAATTATGCTTGTCACACCCTTGCTCCTGGCTCCACCCCAAAGTCCCCTGGCTCCACCCCCAAAGTCCCCAGATATTTCTTGAATTGGACTTGGCAACCCTAACATATGTTCATTAATGAGCAAGGATAGGAAGAAATTCTGCTCACTCTGTAGCAGGAAAGACCACACATATTCATCAATGCATTTGCACACAACTTTCTATTGCTGGGTTTTTCTTGATGTGGGAGTGTAATTTTAGAGACAATTCATTTGACAGTGTTTTTATATATTGGAACATTAACCCACCCTAGTAGACTTTTTCTAATACATTCAACATCATTTTCTCTGAATGTTTGGTCATGAATTATGACATTTCACTTTCTGTTTTGGAAAGGCCAAGATTTTGCAAATCCTGATGAGGGAAGATGCTAGAGAACTGACACAATTAGCTCAAACAGAATTGCTAAACTTTTGTATGGTAGCAGTGGGCAAAAGTGAGACCAGCAGATTACTGGCCTTCTGTTTCTGCAGAGATCACTAATGTTCCTGGTTTCTGCAGTTCTTTCAAAGAATATTGGAGAAGGTGGAGTTTGATGTGATCGAACAAGGCACCTCTAATGTCCTCAGACAGGTGTGCACAGGATAATTAAAGACACATTTGTTGTGTCTGAACTATTAAGAGATCCTGAGACTGCAGTATAGCTGAATGAGTTTAAAAATGCACTGAATTATCATGTCTGGTAGTAAAAGTTTAGCCATGCAGTGCTGAAATGAACATGTAACTGTGTACAGTGCTTAATTTCTAAGTGCTATATTAGAATATTAATAATGATGATAAAATATTATACTCCATTGAACATCTACTTGCTGCAGACTTAAAACCACATTCAAATTAATGGGTGCGTGAATTGGGGATCTCCATATTCCACTTTACTTTAGCCATTTCCACACAGGTTATTTGCCTCAGGCTCAATGCTGTTGGAAGTGGGGGGAGGGGATGTCCTGCTTGTCCACAGCACCATGATGCATTCCTGGCTTTCCTCCAGTCTTTCCCAAAGGTTCCTTGCTCTGAGGTTCTCTGAAAGATTACATCAAAACTTGGATGGCTGCCATATGAGTGGCAAAGTTTGGATTTTCCTGGTCCAGTCCACACAGCAGTCATTTTTCCAGTAGCAGCCATTTCTCCCCCACCACCAGGAGACTTGTTTATTTTATTTAATATCAATATAATTTTGTACCAATCTGTACCAGTCTGTGTCATAAATTCTCTGAATCCCCAGCTTTCATTTATTTAAAGTCTGTAGCACTTTTCATTGCAGCTATACAAGGGGAAAGGTATATCTCTGAACAAAAAAGGCTAGAACCTTTTTTAAAATCAAAGCTGGGAATTTAGATAACTTACTACACATACTGGTACTATATTGTATTGACATAATATTTAATAAGAACTGAAAATACCCGATGATATGTGGTATGGTGGAGATGGCCACTGCTGGGGGCTGGTGGGCAGAAAACTTGCCATGTAGAAGCCATATCGCCATATAGTGCACTGCATTGATAGCCACCACAGCAAGACTGAAATAACATACGCCTGTTCCTATGTGGAAAACACCTTTATGTCCTTTGACAGTTTTCTAGAAGGAGCCTTCTGCATTTCCCTTACCAGTTACAAAAAGCATTAAGTTAAATTCACAAATTACAAGTTACTTGCAAAATCTCTACTACTATTGCAGCCAGTGGTATATACACTTTGTCTAAGAACCAATAGGTCACCTCAAGTTTAGTTGTGTTTTTAGTTAATCAGGTTGTCAAGTACTTTGTTCATTACCAAAGCAAGTGTGTAACATAGTATGGTTTCTAGTACCACTATAGTTGTATAGGTAAAGAATTAAACCTGTAAAACAGTGAGAGGCAACAACCTTCTAAAGAGATAACAATGGGGGAGTGTTTTGATTAGCAAATATGGGACTGGAAAGGTTTACCTCCTTTCCTAATCTTGATTTTGGTGGTACATTGGTGAAATTACTCTTTAAAAGTTACTGGAAAGACCCTGGCCGTTTTCGCACTCACGTTTTACTGGCGCCACGACCATCCTGACGCCGGCGAATCTGCATGGCTTTCGCACCAGAAGCTCCGGCGCTCCCAGAAGCGCCGGCTACTTCCGTCGCTAAGCCAGCGCAAACGGAAATCGCAAAGATGCAGGAAAACGTTTGCGCTGGCTTAGCGACGGAAAGCGCCGGCGCTTCTGGGAGCGCTGGCGCTTCTGTTGCGAAATCCATGCAGATTCGCCGGCGTCAGGAGGGTCGTGGCGCCAGTAAAACGTGAGTGCGAAAACACCCCCTGTCATGAATCTCTCAGCTTCTCATTTGTTATAGTGCCTAACTTTTACCCTTTTTTATCACTTAGGGACAAATGAAACATGATAGGGCAGCATGTTTATTGTTTACATCTCTCTGCCTTATTCCTGCATAAAACAGCTGTGAGTGTATCAGAAGTCAGCTATGCTGGGAGAAAAGCACCCACTGCAATGGGGCATTGGGAATAAGCCTTGTGGGAGGGGGTAACACTCCTCATCTGAATGCTCCCTTTGATAGCACATTAATAGGTAGCCATGTGAACAAACATGGTTGCTACCCCTTAGGCTCAAAATAACTCTCCTCTTTTCTCCACTCCACTTTCCAACAAATATAAGTTGTACATAAGAAAAGCCATGTTGGATCAGGCCAATGGCCCATCTAGTCCAACATTCTGCGTCACACAGTGGCCAAAAAACCCAAGTGCCATCAAGAGGTCCACCAGTGGGGCTCGAAGCCCTTCCACTGTGCACCCCCCCCAACCCCGCAAACACAAAAATATAGAGCATCACAGCCCCAGATAGAGAGTTCCAACAATGAGCTGTGGCTAACAGCCACTGCTCCATATGCTTATCCATTCCCCTCTTGAAGCTGTCTATGCTTGTAGCTGCCACCACCTCCTGTGGCAGTGAATTCCACATGTTAATCACCCTTTGAGTGAAGAAGTACCTCCATTTATCCATTCTAACCCGACTGCTCAGCAATTTCATTGAATGCCCAGGAGTTCTTGTATTGTGAGAAAGGGAGAAAAGGACTTCTTTCTCTACCTTCTCTATACCATGCATAATCTTGTAATCTTCTGCATTTAGCCATTCTCTCACATATTTTCTGTAATTTGAATGAAGTTATTTTTCTTTTTCCTTCAGAATGTTCCTAAGTCATAAAAAGTGCAATCCTATGTGAAGTTACCCCAGTCTAAGCCCATTTCAAATCAATAGGATTAGACTAGAGTATCTGCCCTGACTTGGATAGCCCAGGCTAGATTGATTTTAAATCTCAGAAGCTAAGCAGGGTCAGCCCTCCTTAGTATCCCTATAGAAGACTACCGACTACAGACGCAGGCAATGACAAACCACCCCTGAATGTCTCTTGCCGTGAAAACCCTATGGGGTTGCCATAAATCGGCTGTGACTTGAAGACAAAAAACAAACAAACAAAAAACACCTTACTCTTCACTGGATTGTGCTGAAAATCCCAGAGTTCAGCTCTTTTCTCTAGCCTACTGCCAGAGCCAGTTAACAGGTAACATTTAATCCATCAGGAAAGACTGGATACTCTTTTGTCTGCCAACAAGAAAATTATCAGATGGGAGACACACTGAGTTTTACTGATATGATAATCAGGAGAATGCTTAATACCATGACTCACCTATGCTTTGGGGAGAAACCAGCCTGGATACTCTCTCTCTCTTGTTTTTGTATAGCAAAAGACAACAAGCCTGGGATTAAGTACTCTGCCAAAATGAGAACTCTCCAAGCTTTTCCAGAAGAGCTCAAAATTGTTGACTTTATTACATTCATTCCAATTGTATTATTTGTAGGTTATTGTTGCTTTTTTAGGAACCCCCCCCCCCAAAAAAGGGGGATATCTTGGCAAGGTGAACACATAAAGAAGGGTAAGGCAGATGGCATCAGGCTGTTGCCGGACTGTCAGCAGCAGCTTCAGAGGACAATGCAGAGCAAGCAGGCCAAGACTGACAGCAAAGTCAAAACAAATGAGGGGCTGTGGCTTAGTGATAGAATATCTGCTTGCCATGCAGAAGGTATCATATTCAATTCTTCAAAAGGATCAGGTAACAGGTAGGACTGCCAACTCCAGGTTCAGAAATACCTAGAGAATATGGGAGTGGAGCCTGGGGAGGACAGGGTTTGAGGAGGGAAAGGACCTCAGTGGGATATAATGCCATAGAGTCTACCCTCCAAAACAGCCATTTTCTCCAGGGGAACTGATCTCTGTAGCCCTCAGGCCCAGCCTGGAAGCTGGAAACCCTAACTGATGTGACAGACCTCTGTCTGAAACACTAGAGAGCCACTGCCAAGCACAGTAGACCAGGGGTCCTCAACCCCTGCACTGTGGACCAGTACTGGCCTGTGGCCTGTTAGCAACCGGGCTGCAGAGTGAGGCAGAGGCACTGCACTGCCCCTTTTGCCTACCCAGATCCCAGGCAGATGAAAGAGGCAGTGCAGCCTCAATCCGAAGCACTACCTCTTTCATTCACCCAGGTCCCGGGTGGGCAGAAGGGGCAGTGCAGCAGTGACCTTCACATACCCCTCATTTAAAGACCCCCATGGGGGGCAGGGATGGGGTGTGGGTGTGGGGGCAGCCTGGGGCAGCAAAACTCCCAGCAACTTCACCCCCATTAGTCCATGGAAAAATTGTCTTCCACAAAACCGGTCCCTGGTGCCAAAAAGTTTGGGGGCACTGCAGTAGACAGTACTGAGCATGACAGACCAGTGGCTTCATGTGTTCAAGCTCCACAGAAGTTCAGAAGATCATGGCTGAACAAATCATTGTACAGTTACCGACAATCTACTTTCTGTGCCTTACCCAAATGCAGGCTCTCAGCAATTTGGTACTTCCTGTGCCCCCAAACCATCCATGCTTTCTGCTGGAGTTCTTCTTGTGTGGCATTTTGCTGATACTTCAGTTCATCACCTGCATACAGAAAGGATACATGGGGAATTAGCGCCCCTTGGACCCTCCTAATGTAAGGCCCACTTGTCCCCAAATCCTAAGAGTCCAGTCTTACCATAACACCCTCTTGTTTAAAAGCAGCTTCTCAAGCCACAATTTGGATGCTTATTTTGCCAGGACCAACAAAAAGCATTCTGCTAAACAGCCCCATATTTCACACCATGCCACGAGAGAGGACAATTTATGTGTATACATTTATATGCCACATTTCTGATTCACAGGCAGTGCTCAAAGTAACTAACAATAGCAAAAAGATATAATACAACAAGATAGGTTTCCGGTTCCAAAGAAGTGCATGGTTACAAAAGGATAAAAAGCTCAAAATATTGCATAAGCAACAGGAGCCAGTGTGGTACAGTGGTCAGTATGTTAGACCAGGATCTGGAAGTGTATGTCACTTCCCATGTATGGTATCCCTATGAATTATTGTCCTCCAGAATTTCCTCTCATAAACAGCCTGGCTCAGGTCTTGCAAACTGAGCACCATGGCTTCCTAGACTGAATCAATCCAACTAATGTTGGATCTTCCTCTTTTCCTGTTGTTCTCGACTTTTCCTAGAATTATTGTCTTTTTCAGTGACTCTTGTCTTCTCTTAAAGTGACTAAAGTATTTTATTTATTTATTTATTTAATGACTTCTATCCCGCCCTTCCCAACAAGTGGCTCAGGGCCACTTGAACACAGAAATCGAACATAAATAGACGTTAAACATAGAGCATTTAAATTTAAACATTAAACCATTTAAAACATAGAACCATTTAAACAATTAAAACATTTCTGTCTAAAAGTATAATAACCTCAGGTTGGTCATTTTAATTTCTAGGGAGAGTTCAGGCTTAATTTGGTTTAGAACTCATTTATTTGGGGGGGGGGGGTTGGCCATCCATGGTATCTGTAAAGCTCTCCTCCATCACATTTCAAATGAGTCAATTTTCTTCCTGTCAGCTTTCTTCATTGTGCTGCTTTCATATCCATACATAGTAATGGGGAATACTATAGTACAAGTGGAGACCCACAAAAAACTTGTGGGAGTGGCTACCCCATGGCCTACCACCACCTTTGTTTCTTCCCCTCTCCCCCTACTTCTCTCACACTTTTTCTCCCTCCTACCATGCCTTTTCTTTCTCTCTCTCTCCTCCATGACTGTCACTTTCTCCTTCTGCCCCCACCCATCACTCTTTCTTTTTCTGCCCCCATCACTGGACCTCCTGCTTCCTTCCCCCACAGTAGCAGCGGTGTTGTGTCTGGCGTTTGTCCCAGAAAGTACAGCACAGCGCACCTGTGGGTGGTGCCTGGAAGGAATGAACGCAGCCCGCCTATGACAATCAGTGGCGGGAAGTTTAACTGGTCAGGATTGGACCTGGCCAGGAAGAAAGTTGTTCCGGGAAATGTATATAACAGGGGACCCGGACCCGCCATGTTATCTTTGTGATGTACTCGCTAATAAAGCATGTTGCCATCTGAACATCTTCGACTTCAGTACATTACACAGGCGACAAGGATGGGATACCGCTGAGCAGAGAGCAGCCTCGAGCCACCCACAAGCCCTGCGATCCAAGCTCTAGTGCTTCCGCAGCTGAGGTCATGGCTACTGCTCCTGGACAAACCCTACCAGCATTCGATGTCACCCGGCCCGACTTATGGGAATCATGGGTGGACCAGATCAACTACTGCATAGAGCTGCACAAAATGGAGGCAGTGGCAGAGAAGGCGCTTCTCCTGAGTTCGTGCAGGGTGGAGACCATCCAGCTGATGAAGCGACTCATCATGCCGACCACCCTCACAAGGGCCACCTACAACCAGCTGGTCAAGGCGATGACTAACCACATGGCGCCACAGCCGTCCCGTCTCATACGCAGGCACACGTTCTACACGAGACAGCAGAGACAAGCTGAATCCGCCGCCGAGTATCTTGCAGAGCTCCGTGGATTAACCCTGAGATGTGATTTCACAGGGGACTTGGAAGAGATCCTGCTGGACCGTTTTGTGGTTGGCATCCAGGAGGAGAAAATGCACCGAAAGTTGCTAGCATACGAGGACAAAGACATCGACCTCGTGAAAGAGCTCCAACAGACAACCGCCTTCGAACAGATGCACACCAGCTGCCACTGCCTCGATCTCGGATGGCTCCGATGAGGAAGGGGCACATCAGCTTCAACGCAAGCCACACAGCGGGCTGAAAACACCAAACCGATCATGGGCAATGGAGAAGCCAAGCACCAAGTGCGCCAGCTGTGGGGACCCACATAAGTGCCGAGACTGCCCCTATCGTAACACGGGCTGCAGAAACTGCGGAAAAGTGGGCCACATCATCCTAGCTTGCAGGGCCAGACCCAACAGAAGGCCCCAGTCCACACACCATGACTTGACAGACACACACATGACGGCCGCAAAGAGCATCCAGTTAATGAACTTGCCCCAGGACACCCCCGACAAGGTGAAAGTGCAGGTCTTGATCGAGTGGGGCCCCTGCCTGATGGAATTGGACACGGAATCCTCCATCTCCATTATTTTGGAGGAGACCCTCAGTAAACTCTGCTCCCACAACCAGCCGGCCCTCCGGCCAGTGGAGTTCGTATTGCAGGACTTTCAAAAGAATCCAGTGCAGATCATAGGGTGGGCCAGAGTTAGGGTGGAGTTCAAAAATTTTAAAGGGGCCCTGGACATACTTGTGGTGAAGCACCGGCTCACCACTCTATTGGGATTGGCTTGGCTTAAGCTCCTGGGCATCAAAATTGTAGGGGCGGACCACATACAGGCCCACAATTTCGACCAAGTGTGCCGAGAGTTCCCGGAAGTATTCGATGGGGCTCTGGGAACGTACAAGGGGCCACCTATCGCATTGCAGCTGGACCCCACGGTTAGACCCTTAAGGCTGAAGGCTCGGCGGGTTCTGTTTGCACTTAAGCCAAAAATCGAAGCCTCGTGACCCACAGGGTGGTGGGAAGTTTAACTGGCCAGGATTGGACCTGACCAGGAAGAAGGTTGTTCCTGGAAATGTATATAACAGGAGACCCGGACCCACCATGTTGTCTTTGTGATGTACTCGCTAATAAAGCATGTTGCCATCTGAACGTCTCCGACTTCAGTACATTACAAGCAGTGTTGGTGGTGCTCCCAGCCATCCCCCCCCCCCCCGCCACCCACAGTAGTGCCAGCAGGTGGGAGATCACAACAGACCTTCCAACTACAGAGATCTGCCAACTGCAGGGTGGGAAATTAATGGAGATCCAGGGAGTGGAGCTTTGGGAGGGTGAGTTTTGAGGAGGAAAGTGACCTCAGAAAAATACAGTGCCATAGAGTCCAACCTCCAAAACAGCCTTTTTATCCAGGGAACTGTCATCTGGAGAGCAGCTGTAATTCTGGGTGATCTCCACCCCCCAACTTGGATGCTGGAAACTCTAGTACCCATGAAGGAAATGACTGCTTTGGAGAGTGGTATTAGACCTTTCTGAGATCCCTCCCCTCCTCAAATCTCACCATCTCCAAGCCCAGGCCCGTAGCTATGGAGGGCTGGGAGGGGCCAGACCCCAGTAATCTTCCCCCTGCTTTACCTTTCTGGCCCCTCCACTGCTTGCCCGCCACCTTCCTTGCTCGCCCAGAGCCTTTCTCACCTGCTCGCTGCCTTCCTCGCCTGCCTTTCTATCCTACCTGCTGCCTTTCTCGCCCACCCATCGCCTTCCATGGCCGCCTGCTGCCTTTCTCGCCTGCCTTTCTCTACTGCCCATTACTTTTCTCAGTTGCCAGCCACTTTTCTTGGTCGCCCACCGCCTTCCTTGGCCGCCTGTTGCCTAGGGTGGCCATAATATCTGCAGGCCAGCCAGGGACACCTTGAGGGGGGAAGGAATGTGTGTGCGCCCGCCGAAGCAGCCTGTCACTAATAACACAGGTCGAGATGCAGGACAGGAACCCGGAAGTGACCGACAGGCTGCTTCAGCGGGCCGCTGCGCCGGCCCCCTGGGTCCCACAACGATGGGACCGATGCCACAGGGAAGGGCTCGAAACACTCTATAACCCCTCAAAAGAACAGCAGTCTAGCTCGCTTCCCCCGAGCCCTGCCGCCATAAGCCTCAAGGGGGCTCATTTTGCGGCATCTCCCGGCGGGAGGGTGGCACCTGCACGGGACACGGGACAAATGAAAGAGGGGCGCAGGGCTATCAGAAACAGCCAGCGGAGGGAGTCGGGAGACCACCCCACTGGGGGATCCACACCCCGAAAGTGATGAAGGTGGCGCAGATAGAGCCAACAGAGCAAACAGGACAAAATAAATAGGCTGCATTATGCAGCACAGTTGAGAAAGTGCCTTATCCCATATACTGATGAAGTAAATACAGGATTTGAGAACAAAATTGCACCAGAAGACACAAACACAAAGCTCCCTTACACTGAATCAGTGCTTGGGTCCACCAAAGTCAGTATTGTCTACTCCAGGGGTGGCCAGAGTTGCTTAACAAAAGAGCAACACAGAATAAAGGTCAGATGTTTGAGAGCCGCAAGACATGAACATCGGATATTTGAGAGCCACGGAAGGAAGGAAGGAAGGAAGGAAGGAAGGAAGGAAGGAAGGAAGGAAGGAAGGAAGGAAGGAAGGAAGGAAGGAAGGAAGGAAGGAGGGAGGGAGGGAGGGAGGGAAGGAAGGGAAGGAGAGAAGGAAGGAAGAAAGAAAGGAAGGAAGGAAGGAGGAAGGAAGGAAGGAGGGAGGGAGGGAGGGAGGAAGGAGGGAAGGAAGGAAGGAAGGAAGGAAGGAAGGAAGGAAGGAAGGAAGGAAGGAAGGAAGGAGGGAGGGAGGGAGGGAGGGAAGGAAGGGAAGGAGAGAAGGAAGGAAGAAAGAAAGGAAGGAAGGAGGAAGGAAGGAAGGAGGGAGGGAGGGAGGAAGGAGGGAGGGAAGGAGGGAGGAAGGAAGGGAGGAGGGAGGGAAGGAAGGGAGGAGGGAAGGAAGGAAGGAAGGAGGGAGGGAGGAGGAAGGAAGGAGGGAGGGAAGGAAGGGAGGAGGGAGGGAGGGAAGGAAGGAAGAAAGGAAGGAGGGAGGGAGGGAAGGAAGAAAGAAAGGAGGGAGGGAGGGAAGGAAGGGAGGAGGGAAGGAAGGAGGGAGGGAGGGAGGAAGGAAGGAAGGAAGGCCCCTCCCGCCAGCCGCCCCCCCGCTTTCGGCCCCCTCCCTCCCTGCCTGCCTGCTTACCTTCTTCCAGGGCGGGTGGCGGCCTCCCCTCCGGGCGGGCGGGCTGGCCAGGAGGCGCAGCGGCGGCTGGTGCTGCTGGCGGGGCTGGCGGCGGCTGAGGAGGAGGCGGCCGAGCCCACCGACCCGGGGCCTCCCGCTCCGGCCGCCGCCGCCTCCCCCCGCGGGCCTCCAGCGACCAGTGCTGGCCTCTCCCCCACCTCCCGCGCGCCTGCCGGCGCTGGTTGCTGGAGGCCCGTACTGGTCCGCTAGTCGCTGGAGGCCGGCGCTGGTCGCTGGAGGCGCGCGGCCCGGCGGCGGAGGCTGGGGAGAGGCCGGCGCTGGTCGCTGGAGGGCCTCTCCGCCGCCTCTCCGGCCTCCGCCACCGCCGCCGGGCCCCGCACGTGGGCGGGGAAGGCGGCGAGTGAGGGAGCCAGCGACCCTGCATGTGCGCACGTCGTTTTGGCGGGCCCCACGCATGCGCAGAGCCCGCCACACCGCCGTGCGCACGTGCAGGGACGCTGGCTCCCTCACTCGCCGCCTTCCCCGCCCACGCGGCCCGCCGGCTCCCCGCTGGCTAAACCGGGACTTCTAATGGTCCCGGTATAGCCAGCCCGGGAGGCGGGAATTGAGGGCCAGAACCGGGACTTTCCTGGGTGACCGGGACGGTCTGGCCACCCTACTGTTGCCTTCCTTGCCCACCCACTGCCTTCCTCACCTGCTTTTCTCTCCTGCCTGCTGCCTTCTTTGTCCACCTACCATATTTCTTGCCCAACCGCCACCTTCCTTGCCCACCCACTGCCTTCCTTGCCTGCCTTCCTCGGTTGCCTGCTGCCTTTCTTGCTTGCCCACCCCGTGACCCTGCCACCTAAATTTTTATCCCCTGCCCCCCATCTAAAATTTTCTGGCTACATTCTGTCCATGCCCCACCACTAATCTCCAGGAATTCCTGAACCTGAAGTGGGCAACTCTATCTCCTTCACCCCAACAGGCAACCTACCTTTATCTGCCCCTCTATCTTATGCTTTTACTCCTCCTACCCCACAGCAGCCTCTGTCTAGGGAAACGGTGGTCTAGTTGTGTGGTGTCATAATTCCTTGCCCCATTCTCTCCTCAGTCATTCACCAACCTAGATTTTATCTACCTCCCATCTTCTGCTATATTTATTATTTATTTACTTCATTTTCCACAGGGAGGACCACAGTAGCTGACATTATACGCCGCTCCTCTTTTTTATCCACCCAACCCTGTGAGGTAGGTTAGGCTGAAAGTACATGACTGTCCCCAAATCACCCAATGAGCTTTTGCAGCCAAATGGGATTTGAATCCCGGTCTCCCAGACACTACTCTGAAGCTTTAACTCAGGGGTGTTGAACTCATTTGTTATGAGGACTGAATCTGACTTAAATGAGACCTTGTTGAGCTGGGCCATGTTGGGTTCGCCCAGGCCATGTCAAGCCAGGCCTTGTGTGTACTTATTGAAGATTAGGTAGCAGCAGGGCTTTCTTTGTACAAAAAGCCCAGCAGGAACTTATTTGCATATTAGGCCACACACCCCTGACATCACAATTGTTTTGTGCAGGGTTTTTTTTGTCCAAAAAGTCCAGCAGAAATTAATTTGCATATTAGACCACACCCCCTGACACAAAGCCAGCCGAAACTGCGTTCCTGCTCAAAAAAAAAAAAAGCCCTGGGTAGCAGAGATACAAATTTTATAAAGAACAGACAAACACAATTAAAAAAAAAAATTAAAACATGCTTAAAACATTAGCACTCATTGGTCATTGCTTTCTCTGTATTTCTCCCATGGGAGCCAGGGAACTGGGCAAAGAAAGCTCTGGCTCTTTCCTTCTTTCCTTCCCCAGGGGACTGGGTGGGGGGGAGAAGCCTCAGCCAATAGAAGGAAGAGTCTTGGCTCAGTAGCTTTGCTTTGCAATTGAGAGAGCCTGGCAAAGCAAGCTATTCCTCCCCCTTTCCTCCCCAAGGGAGGAGCCTCAGCCAATGGAGAAAATAGAGGTTTTGCTCTGTAGCTCCTGTGCAATTGAGCAAGCCTTGTAAATCAAGCTGTTATGCAGAAGGAAGCAAGATATAGGAAGAAGGAAGCAGATGACTTCCAGTTGCTTGGGGGCCTGATAGGAGCCCTCCAATTCAGCCCCCAAGCTACATGTTTGACACCCCTGCTCTAACTGCTATACCACACAGGTTTTCATTTCATTGCTGTTGAACAATAGCGTGCAGCCAGACATAGTTGAGTCATGCAAGTCAGATGGTATCAAGTTTCTCAGAAGGTATCAAGTCTCTCCAGGCCTAGGATTGTCAACCTCCTAGTGGGACCTGGAGATCTCCTAGAATTGCAACAGAACTCCAGACAACAGAGATCTGACCCCCTGGATAAAAATGCTGCTTTGGAGGGTGAATTCTATGATATTGTTTATTTATTTATTTGGTAGGCTTATATTCCGCCTTCTCCCGCAAACAGGCTCAAGGCGGATCACAACATATAATAATAACAATAATAATCCTACATATCAAAGTTAAAACACCATATTAAAATTAAACAGTAAAAACAATAAATAAAAGCACCACCGGCAGACAGGGCACAGCGTATCAGTAACCAGTTGTAGACCCACCTTAAACGATGCTAATGATAATAAGATAGCACTGTAATAAAGAACAATGTCACCACAAGGGAGGCCAAATGATGGAATAATAGGACGCCTGCTGCCTCCACCATAGGCCCGGTGGAATAGCTTCATCTTGCAGGCCCAAGAAATGGCAGTAATTCAGGTAGGGCCCGGATCCCCACAGGGAGCTGATTCCACCAGGCAGGGGCCAGGGCAGAAAAGGCCCTGGCCCCGGTTGAGGCAAGTCCGACGTCCTTAGGGCCAGGGGTGGTCAGGAGGTGTTGCGTATATCCAGCTGAGGCCTCTTCCCTCCCCAATGTCTCCATTCCTCAGACTCCACAAAATCTCCAGAAATTTCCCAACCAGGAGCTGACAACCTAGCTAGCTCTGATCCCAATTAATCTTCCCTAAAAGGCTAAAATAGTCCTTAAAAGGACCCTGCCATCTCCACCTGCCTTTTCCTCACTGAAAGGCAGCATAGAATATTGTTGTTGCCTAGTAACAGCCACTGAGGGAATTTCATGCTTAAAGCTGCATGCACTCCTTTTATATTTTCTCATTTTTAACCCACCCCCGCAATGTATTTTTGTTTAGATTTCACATTTTTCTGCAAACCTGGTGCCCTTTTTAGGTTTGTAGAAAAATCTGTCTTACCTGTTCACAATTTTAGTCACTGGATTTCATTTTCATTTCATTTCATTTTATTTAGTTTATATCCCGCCCTTCCCACCAAAGCGGCTCAGGGCGGCTCACAACACAAAAGTTCTAACATAGGATTTCAGTATCCAAAGTTTTTCCAAATGGCTATGAGAATATAAGAACATAAAATAAGAACATAAGAGAAGCCATGTTGGATCAGGCCAATGGCCCATCCAGTCCAACACTCTGTGTCACACAGTGGCCAAAAAAAATTATATATATACACACACACACACTGTGGCTAATAGCCACTGATGGACCTCTGCTCCATATTTTTGATGAGTAACTTTATCAAAAGTTTTCTGGAAGTGAAGGTAAACAACATCTATTGGGTCTCCTTTGTCCACATGTTTGTTCACCCCCTCAAAGAAATGTAACAGGTTAGTGAGGCAAGATCTTCCCTTACAGAACCCATGCTGAGTCTTCCTCAATAACCCGTGTTCATCAATGTGCCTACTCATTCTGTCCTTGATAATGGTTTCTACCAACTTTCCCGGTATTGAAGTCAAACTGAATAACACCATGTCTATCAATAAGGATAGCAGCTCACCAATCACTAAAGGAAGTCCAAGTGTGCAATTCTAGTCAGACAGTTATGATGGTGACCAGAAGGCTAATGTAAAAGCCTCCTTTACACTAGTCCTTAATCCTTATGCTGTAGTTGTTAATGTGTTCCCATGGAGAGGGAGACACATTGATTGGAGCCAGAGAAGCAGAGCAATAGGTCATCTGGCTGATATTTTTAAGCTTCACCATAAAAATATTGATCTTATTCGGATTGAGAGACTAAGCAGACCAATCAGGTTTAAACGTTTCCTTTTGCATTTTCGCTCTAAGACAATACCATCACGACTGTTTGCCCAATCCACCAAATTAACTGCTCTGGGCATTCAGGTACAGAGACATTTCAAAACTACCTTAATTCAGGAGCTAGCCCCCGAATTTGCTACAATAAAATCTGAAAGATTCATTCAAGATTTAAATGCAAGGGCAACAGGGACCCAAAAGGTGCCTATCAACCCTCGGGATCCACTGATGATCCTAGACCTGCCTATTCCCTCCAACTTACAATAGCCATTGAGGGTGTCAGGACAGCAGCCCCCTACTGATATCTCTGTCCCTAAGATCCCAGAAATGTTAAATTCAAGGAGTCAGATCCACATGGAGACTGTGGATTCCCCAGGTGCAGAGGATGAGATAGAGGCAAGGCTTCTCACCTCCTTTAGGACTTAACCAACTCAAGAACAAGATTGTATACTTGGTCGCATGGAGCTCTTGGTATCCACCCTGAAGGGTTTAAGACAGCCCCTGGCAGAAAAAATGAACCTAATGGACCCCCCCTCTGCCATAGATGGTTCTCTAGTGCCAGCGCCATTGAGATGCATTCCTCTGGAACCAATCATAACAATCAAGAAAAGGGGCAACGACACCAATCTGATTATCCCTCCAGACAACCCAATCTTGCATTTGATCTTAGATGAACCTACTGCAGTTGAAGGGATCACTGACCCTGTTTCCCTGGCAGAAACTTCAAAAGTATTCAGTGTAAAATTCAGTGTAAAATAGAGAAGCCAAACCATCTTAAAATAATCTCCTGGAACATAGCTGGCTGGGCCCGCCTGAGAAGCCTAGATCATTCCTCACTTTTTAAGACATATGACATTTTATTTCTTCAAGAGACCTGGACAGCTGGGGAGCTTTTATTGGATGGTTACTATGGTTTTACTAACAAGGCTACCCCTGGTGAAGGCACTGGAAGGCTCAAAGGGGGATTGGGAATTCTAATCTCCTCAACAATTAAAGGTAAATGCATATATTTAAATAATGCAAACCCATGGACATTGGCAGTTCTGTTTCATTTTAACACAGAGACTATTTTATTAATCAACGTCTACTTACCTCCCCATCAAAGACAATCAGACATGCTTGCAATCTGGAATGATTTCGGATCTCATTTAGAGGATCTTCTGAATGATACTCCAGCTGATATGATCCTAATGGGAGGGGACTTTATTGCTCGATTAGGCCCTCATGATGAGATCCTTATTGGAAAGTTTGGATTTCCTACTTTCATCAATGAGACGAGTCGCCATCCCACTCTTCTTTGACGCCTTTCAAAAGACCCCAGGGTAAATTTTGCAGGGGCTTGCTTAGCAAGGATGGCTAGAAGGTTTGACCTCTCCATATCGAATGGCTCCACAGTAGGTGATTATCCCGGGGAGATCACCTTTCTAGCCGACACTAGATGCAGTACTATCGACTATTTTCTAGCCAGCCCAAGATTACTTTCGAAGGTTCTTCACCTACAAGTTCTACCCGAACTAGAAAGTGATCATCTTCCACTATTACTCACTCTACCTCCTTTAGTTCCAAAGACTTTTCATAGTATTTCAATGGGCCTGTGGGTAATCTGTGGGTAGTTAAAATCACCTATTACAACACAGTTTTTATGTTTAGCCACTATCTTTAATCCTTCCATCATAATTGTCCTTTATCTTTTGATTTGGTGGGCGATAAGAAACTCCCATAGTTAAATTTCCTTTTGGGCCCTCTATTTCAACCCAAAGCATTTCTAGAAGGGAATCTAATTCTCTGACCTCAGTCTTACTGGACCGTATACCCTCTCTGACATACAGAGCCACCCCACTTCCAACCCTTCCCTCCCTATCCTTCCGATATAACTTATATCGGGGAATCACCATGTCCCACTGATTCTCATTCCACCAAGTTTCTGAAATTCCCACAATGTCTATCTTTTCTCCCAACACTAAACATTCTAACTCACCAATTTTACTTCGAACACTTCTAGCATTTGCATACAAACATCTATAATTTCCCAGGCAAGCTAGGCCCGCAACCTTCCTCCTGCCGCCTCGAGACTTTGGCAGACAGTCCATACCGTACGTGGTTTTGCCACCCAGCTGTCTACTTGCCTAAGGATCGAATCACCAACTACCAAGACACCTTCTCTCTCCCTGCGCAGGGACAGTTCCTTGGCGCGAAAGGATTCCCGCTCACCAACTGAAGAAGAGGTCCCTTCTGAGGGCGCATTCCCCTTATCCTCAGCATGGTGCCCTGTTTCCTCTCGACCCTCATGCTTCCTGGCAGCAATGCGGCTGCCATGTGCAGAGCAGGGCTCATCTAATACGCCCATGAGAGTCTTCCTCGAGCACCTGACTGTCTCTGCTTCTCCAGGTCAGTCACCTCGGCCTCAAGGTTATGAACTCGTTCCCTGAGGACCAGAAGCTCCTTGCATCGAGCACACACCCAAGACTTCTGTCCTATGGGCAGATAGTCATACATGTGACACTCAGTGCAAAACACTGGAAAGCCCCCACCCCCCTGCTGGCATTCTACCTTCATGATAGCTTTAAAAAAAAATACAGTCCCCTTTAAATCCTGTTTGTTTATGTGGCTCCCCTTCTGGAGGATCGACTTACTTTATTGGGAGCACAAGGAAATTAGGGATCTGGGTTCCTGGTCCTTACAGAGCCTCCAGGCTAAGAGCCAGAGACCAAGAGCCCTTTAGCTCTCTGGCAAGGTGCAGCTCAACAATGCAAAGAGGGTGGGGAACACAGCCACTCCTAATCAATCAGCAACAATCACTTTCACCTTCAGCCCACTCAACCAAACAAACAGCAGTTCCCCAGCAACCACAAACTCAGAATTTTCAGCAGTCACACAAACTCAGAAATTCTCAGCAACTTTCCCAGCTGCTCACCCTTATATCAGTTATTCTCTGCTCTATCTCAGAGCTTCTCTGCTCTCTCTCAGAACTCTCTGAAATAAAATGAATTACCTTGCATTTATGGACCAGTGACACATCTTTGCAATCAAGGATCTTTTCTTGCTCCTGTATGGCTGCCCTTGCCAGTCAATCTCATTCTGATTTCTTGGCTGAAGTCTCTGTTTCAGTTGATGATTGAGCCAAGAATAAGAACATCTTTACATTTCTTCATTGTCAACCTTCAAATTGTATAATTATTCAGTAGTCATTACTTTTGTCTTGATGTTCAGTGTAATCCTGCTTTAGCTTTTATCAGTCCTCATTTCAAATAGTGTCATCTGCATATTTCAAACTGTTAATGTTCCTTCCACTAATTTTCACTCCTCCTTCATCTAAAACTAATCCAGTTTTCCTGATTATATGGTCTCCAGGAATTGGGAGACCTGGGGTCAGATTTCCGCTCTGCTGTAAAAGTTGGGTGACCTTGGGCCACTGCCAGTCATGAATACTCAGCCTAACCTAGAACACACAATTGTGAGGATAAAATGGAGAAGATAATGATGTAAACTGCTTTATTCCCCCACTGTGGAAAAAGGTGGGTATAAATGAAGCAACTAAATCCTTTAGTCATAAAACCAAAGCCATGGTGGCAAATTCCAGTGTCCTGATTTGTTGCAGTCACTGGGACTGTACCAAGTATTGGCTGATACTCTGTCTGTCACCACTTCCCGCTACCATTGGGTAGCCTCTCTGTCACCCACCCACTGGGCCTTCCCCACATTCTTGCAGGATTGGCTCACAATCCATCTCTGCCATGCCACTGGCTGATTCTGCTCTCCCCCACCCACCTCCGGCCCTGTCAGGCAAGAACACCACCAGATGGCCACTGACCTTTGAGGGAGACAGTTCTCTGCTGGGGGCTTACTGTTCACTACTGCCTCTCCTCAGGGCCCTATCTTCCTTCTTCTCATTTTTTTTTCTCTCACTCCTTTCTCCCCCTCCTTTTTCTACCTCCCCCTTCTGTTCTTTCTCTCATTCTTTCTCTGTATTGCTGTCTTTCAATCTTTTTATTTCATTCTGTCTGTCTACCTTCCTCCCTTTAATCCACACAAACAGTAACAGTTAACATGTCTTCAACTGACAAGGAAAGTTCGTTCACAGCAGGGGAGGGGCCACTTCAACACCAGCAGATCAACACAGGGAGTGAAAGGGAGGCTTGCAATGGCTTTCTTTACAGTGTCAACTGCTTGATGCTACTGGCCATTTCCTCCCAGGGAACCACTGTTACCAACCTCCAGGTGCTTGGTCCCCCCCCCCCCCAAACTGTGAAGAAAGACTGTCCTTTTCCCATGTAAAGGCTGCCAGGTTGTCAACTCCAGGTTAGGAAATTCCAGATGGCAGAGATCACCTCCCCCTGAGAGGTGTGTGTGTGGGAGTTATTGCCTTCACTTGGGCAAGTGGGAAGACAGCAAGGCTGTGGGAGCACTCACCCAGAGGCCTTTAGTGGTACCTTTCAGAACTACAGCTGCTATCTAGATGGCAGAGATCAGCTCCTCTTCAAGCGGGAGGGGGGAGTGAATGCCTTCACTTGGGTGGGAGGGAAGATAGCAGGGCTGGGGAGGCACTTGCACAAAGGCCTTTAATGGTACCTTTCCAGGTTGGTGGGAAATTTGTGGAGATTCTGTGGTGGAGTTAGAAGAGGGCATATGAGTTAGGGCATCAGAGTGGGATCTGCCAGACATAAGTTCTTGCTGTGGAAGCTGACTGGGTGATTTTGGACCAGTCACAGACTTCCAGCCTAACCTGCCTCACAGGGTGGTTGTTCAGATCACACAGGAGGAGAGGAAAATGATGTAAACTGCTTTGGTTCTTCCCCCACCCCACCATTTAAGAAAGACTGTCATTTTTCTATGGAGAGGCTGCAAGGAAGGCAATGGGATTTAGCATCAATGATCTGATCCTTTTTTTCGGAAAAGCATGCTTTTGTCACGATTAAACAGAGATTAATTGACATGGAGATTCAAGACCTTAGAAGTCTCGCTTCTGGGCGTTGCTCTCCCATGCAATGGGGGATTCCTTTTAGTGGTTCACTTACAGAGTATTTTTCTTGTTTGATTGACCCCCATATTTGAAGGGTGTTTATGTTAGCCCATTTTAATGTGCTTCTTTCTGCCGTGCTATAAAAAATACTATTCCTTGGTAGGCTATGTCCCTGTGGGCTGAAGGAAACTGAATGAAAGGACCATGTACTTTTATTCTGTAGATTCTACTGTGATTTACATGCATCCTATCTGGATCCTATATTGCAATCTTTGGAGGGTAAATCTGTTGAAAATAAGATAGTAAATTTATTAAACTCAAATAAGGCTGAAACCATCAAAGTGGTGGCAGACTTCCTTTACTGTGCTTATAAGAGGAGAAGTCTGTTTAGAATGTTTAATTAACCACCTTTTTTTCCTGCTTCCTTGATTTGATACTGTTGTTGTTATGCCAATAAAGCTTCTGTGGCTGTGAAAGTCAGCGGGGCAGATAAAAGGAAGGAGATAGGTTGCCAACTCTAGGTTAGGAAATTCTTGAAGATTTAAGAGGTGGGGCCTGGATAGGGTGAGTTTTGAGGAGGTATAGGACCTCAGACAGGTACAATACCATTTCCTCCTGGGGAACCACTGGAGATAACTCAGATTTAAAATTCCTTTCTAGATGGCAGAGATCAGTTCCCCTTCAGATGGGGGGGAGTCAATACCTTCACTTAGGTGGATAGGAAGACAGCAAGGGTGGCAGGCACTCGCCCAGAGCCTCCTTCTAGAGCCGACTGTATTTTTCTTCACAATGGGCCTTACTCCTAGTCAGGGCCGGCTCTTCCATTAGGCAAACTAGACGCTTGCTTAGGGTACTGGCCCTGGAGGGGCGCCAAATTAGGCGCCCCTCACCTTTTTGTTTTAAAAAATTCCTTCCCCTCCCTCCCCAAATCGCTTCTTCCCTTTACCGTCGCTTCTTCTGGCCTCCTTCCCCCCCTCCCCACCCCAAATCACTGCTGCCTTCTTCCCCCTTTCCACCGCTTCTCCTGGCCTCCTTCCCCTCCCCCCCCCAATTGCTGCTACCTTCTTCCCCCTTTCTGCTGCTTCTCCCGGCCTCCTTTCCTTCCCTCCCCACCCTGACGGGGCAGCAGAAAGAGTAAAGGGGCGGTGGGGGGGTGGTGGCAAGGCTATCTGGGGTGCTGCGGGCCCTAGGGCTGGCCCTGCTCCTAGTATAACATAAAACCTCAACCAAATAATGACACATGAAACATTGAGTGGTGGTGTAATTTAGTCCCAAAAGGTGTCTTCACTCATTCAGCTTCTCCCATTCTGGCAAATAAAAGCACAGCAGTCTAGAAGGTGCCAGACCACTGTGCCTTCCCTAGTTGTACAGCAAATAAATTCAACAAGTGCTGCACAACTTGTCATTAAGATACATTAGAGCATGAAAACAGGGGTGGTGCTGCCACAAAAGAACAAGTCTTGTCCTTCTTGGTACCAGAGGCAAAAAAAACACCTATGCCTGTTTCACACACTATCTGGGTCAACTTTCTCTGTGGAAACAATAAGCACTTTCAAGAGAGTGCTAGGCATACAAATTACATGCAAGCTTCCTAGAGCAACTTGCTATCTTGCATCACATTACACCTATCTAGATCAACTGCTCCAGGAACCAGCATGCCTGCACATGCAGAGTATCACACGTGCATTGCTGCATAAGGTACAGCAGACCTGGGATCCAGGACCAGAATATGCTGAACAAAAATTTGCCCAGAATTTAAAAAAAACATATTGTTAAAACTTTATGAAAATGATATACTCTGTGTTCTAGAACATCAACAGTACTTTACTGGAATATACCACCCTCTGAATGTTACCTTTTCTCTTCCATTAATATTTTCATTAATACTAAATAAGGAACTGTTCCTTAAAATAAAGAACATACAACAAGCCTACTGTATTTTTATCTTCACAGGAATTCTATACAAGAAGAACTCCACTGGTTCAGACTATCTAGTCTGGTCTCCTGTTTTCCACGGAGGTCCCCAAAATGCCAGTAAGCCAGTTCATTAAACTAAGATTTGGGTGGGGATGCCAGCCTCCAGGTGGGACCTTGAGATTCTCTGAAATTACAGTTCATGTCCAAACTGCAGAGATCAGTTCCCCTGGAGAAAATGGATGCTTTGGAGGGCAGAGTCTATGGCACTGTACCCCACTGAGATATCTCTCCTCTTCATGTCCAAACTGCAGAGATCAGTTCCCCTGGAGAAAATGGATGCTTTGGAGGGCAGAGTCTATGGCACTGTACCCCACTGAGGTATCTCTCCTCTTCATGTCCAAACTGCAGAGATCAGTTCCCCTGGAGAAAATGGATGCTTTGGAGGGCAGAGTCTATGGCACTGTACCCCACTGAGGTATCTCTCCTCTTCAGGTTCCATCCCCAAATCTTCCCAGCTTGGATCCGGCAACCTTACCTCCACAGCCCCTGTCAGGGGAAAACTGGCAACCTGAGATTTGAGAAACCCAGTTTTGAATCTCCACTCTTTTATGAAAGCTCACACAGTGACCTTGAGCCAGTCACTCTCTCAAAGCTACCACACAGGGTTGCTGTGAGTATAAAATGGAGGAGGGGAGAACAATATTGTAAGCTGTTTTGGGTTCCCATTGGGGAGAAGAGTAGGGTATAAAGCCTAAATAAACTGAACAAGAACAACATGAAGGGACTAGCTTTCCACTGATGGTATCTTCCAACAAATGGTATTCAAAGGTGCATTGCCCTGAACATGGAGGTTTTACTTAGTTTGCATTACTATAGTATATACCCCATTAAATGGTTTCGCCTGCTTTTTAAGCCATCATAAGCTAGCAGCTATCCTTTTGCAGCATATTCTTTAAATTAAATTATGTATTGTTTGAAGTAGTACTTTGTTGTCTGTTCTGAATCTATTAACGTGAATTTGCTGGGTTCCCCCAGGTTTCTATTGTAAGAGAGAGGAACAAGTATATGAAATATCAAAATGGCATTTTGTACAACAGTACATATTACAGAACTGCTAAACACTCTCCTGAAGCCAATACATTGAAGAGGTATAATTTATTCATTCTTATTCTCCAAGACTTTCATTACTACAATAGTCAATATTAAAAGCTGTGTCAGCATATTCCCTCAGAAGCTGGTATGGAATGGAATGAATTAATTTCACCCATCTGACAAAATTATGTGACTTGGGATAATATAAAGGGTGTCATTTTAAGAATGTGTTCTTCTCTGCATAATATCAGTAATCTATAGAACATTCCCATAAAAGTAGATGGCAATCTTCATTTTGCCATGAAGCTCAGTGACTGACCCTGAGTTGATAAAATGGGAGAACCACATACACTCCTCTGAGCTCCTTGGAGGAAAGGATGAAACAGAACAAACGTGGGAGAGTTCAATAGTCTTGTTTCCCGCAGAGCTTTTTTTCTTGAAAAAGAAGTTCTGGAACTCTCAAGAGGGAAATCAAGGAGAAACACACAGATGACCCTCATGAACTTTTAAACATTTTCTGAGACTTTTGTTTCCAGGAAGAGGTTCCGGAACTCTGTTCCACCACATCCCACCCCCCAAAAAACCCCTGGTTTCCCCCATTGCAGATGTGGGGTGAAGGACTAGGCTTCCCAATCCCCCCGCTTTTCCGGGAGGCTCCTGGGTTCCCAGCTTCATCCCCCGGTCTCCAGAAATCAGGAAGCGGGGGGGTGGGGGGGTGGAGGGGGGGGGAGAACATACCTGAAGCGTTCATGTTGGTGTAGAGCTCCTGAGTCCTGAGCAGTTTGTAAAATTTCTGCCCCTTTAAGGCTGGGCAGGAAGGAGGAAACAGGAAGGGCTTCGGAGAACGGCCCCGCCCTTTCTTTGCTTTCGTTTTCAGAGCAGGCAGAGGGAAGAAGACCAAGTGCGGTAAGTGTTTGTTTGTGTGTGTGAGAGAGGGAGGGGGCAGGGAGGGGGGAATTCCCTGGTATGGAGGCCCTCCCCCTTCCTTTAGAAAGCGTGGGGGGGGGAGGGAAATGTCTACTAGGCACTCTATTATTCCCTATGGAGAACAATTCCCATAGGGAATTGATCCGTGGGTATTGAGGGCTCTGGGGGGGCTATTTTTTGAGGTAGAGGCACCAAATTTTTAGTATAGCATCTAGTGCCTCTCCCCAAAATACCCCCCAAGTTTCAAAACGATTGGACCAGAGGGTCCAATTCTATGAGCCCCAAAAGATGGTGCCCCTATCCTTAATTATTTCCTATGGAAGAAAGGCATTTAAAAAGGTGAGCTGTCCCTTTAAATGTGATGGCCAGAACTCCCTTGGAGTTCAATTATGCTTGTCACATCCTTGTTCCTGGCTCCACCCCCAAGGTCTCCTGGCTCCACCCCCAAAGTCTCCTGGCTCCGCCCCCAAAGTCCCCAGATTTTTCTTTAATTGGACTTGGCAACCCTATGAAGGACAGGTCTAAGATTGACAAAATAGTTGTTTGGGGTTTGAGAAAAATGTGGCCCTTCCTGCATCACACCCTAGAACTGTGGCTAACTCTGTTTTCTGGGGAAGAGAGGGAGTTAAGCTCAATGCAAGTACAATCTCCATAATTAATATGCATGGGAATGCTCAGAGCTTCATCCAGCTCAGCTGCTCCTTCTCTTGCCTGGAGGCAGCCTTCCACCAGAGAAACCCAAGATTCCCAGCTCACCCATGGCACTACAGTGATTGCTTGGTTCGACACTCCAAGCTGTATAAACAGATCTTCCTCCAGATCTGTTTGACAGAAGCCACTGGAAGAGCCAGCCCGAATGCTGGAAAAGCAAGTGAAAACACCTTGGCTTGCCCATGTATGGCTAAGAACTGCTTTTTGACATGGACAGGCTTTGGGTACACAAAACAGCGCTGTTCACTGCCAAAAGCCACTATGCGTCCACTCCAGGCCCCTTCCTCATCACTGACACCATCTGACTGCTGCCCTACTAAGGCATCTAGAGAGAGAAAGAGGTTAAGCCCTCCTATCCTGTAATATATTTTCTATTATTTTAAAGTCTTGATTCCATGGCTCCTTTTAGCAGATTATAAGCCTTTTAAAGAGGCAACTATTCCTCTGTGTATATGCAGTTTCTTTACATTTGTCTAGAGAAGTAGCCACGTTTGTCTTTTGCCACAGGAATAAAATCTTGCAGCACCGTGAAGACTAACAAATTTATTGCTGCATAAGCTTTCATGGTTTATAGCAAGATAAAAACCCCAAGCCCTTCCTTACCCCCAGGTGGGGGTAACATTATCTCCCCATTCATCTTCCCCCTGTAGGCTAAACAGAGATTGGGGGGAGGGGGTTTCCATCTCAGCAGAGCTGTTTTCACCTGAAGGTTTTTCCCACTTTGCCTTCCAAGATGCATTGTCCTTTAATTACTTTCTAGGCTTTCCATGCCCCTGGTATATTCTTTCTCAGGCCCGGGTTAGCATGATCTTTCAGGAAAAAATGCATCCCAAGAACAATAGCGAGCCATCTGGACTGGAATTTGTGTGTTTTAGAAGGTCCCACAATCACATCAGAATCATTTTGCTTGCCTCAACCATTTGCCATTCCCCACACCACTGAAGTCCAGTTACTGCTATTGAGCTATACTGAAATAACATTACAACTATTGTCATGATGTACTAGTTCATTTGAATTCTAAGCTTTCATTTTAAAGAACAAATAAAAGTCTGCAGTCCATTACAATGAAAAGGGTTAGAGTCTTTCAGAGCAATTAGAATCATAGAATCATAGAGTTAGAAAGGACCTCCAGGGTCATCAATCCAACCCCCTGCACAATGCAGGAAATTCACAAATACCTCCCCACCCACACACGTACCAGTGACACCTGCTCCATGCCCAAAAGATGGCAAAAAAAACCCACAAACCTCCTCCAGGATTCCTGGCAAAAATTGCTGCCTGATCCCAAACTGCTGAACAGCATTTCCCTGGGCATGTAAGAGAGGGCCACGAGAATGAAGCACTGATGCAACCCTTCCCACCCTCTTTCTCATGATCTGACTACATCATTGCTGTCAGATGGCCACCAAGCCTAAATTTTAAAACCTCCAAAGAAGGTGAGCCCTCCACCACCTGAGGAAACCTGTTCCACTGAGGAACTGCTCTGTCAGGAAATTCTTCCTAATGTTTAGTCAAAAACTCTTTTGATTTAATTTCAACCCATTGGTTCTGGTCCAACCTTCTGGGACAACCGAAAACAACTTTCACACTATCCTCTATATGACAGCCCTTCAAGTCCTTGAAGATAGTGATCATATCACCTCTTAGCCATTTCCTCTCCAGGCTAACATACCCAGCTCCTTCAACATTTTCTCATAAGACTTGGTTTACTGACCCCTCACCATCTGCATTGCTCTGCTCTGGATGTATTCCAGCTTGTCTATATCGTTCTTAAACTGTGGCACCCAAAACTAAACACAATACTCTAGGGGAGGTTTAACCACAGCAAAGTAAAGCAACACCATCACTTCACATGACCTGGACACTATACTTCTGTTGATACAGCCCAAAATTGCATTTGCCTTTTTAGCTACCACATCACACTGCTGGTTCATGTTCAGTGTATGATCCACTAAGACCTGGATCCTTTTTGTACATTCTACTGCCAAGACAAGTCTCCCCCCACCCCTTTAATGATGCATTTGGTTTTTCCTACCTAAATGCAGAACTTTACATTTATCCCCATTAAAAGTCATGTTAATTGTTTTAGTCCAGTTTTCCAGACTGTCAAGATCATTCTGTATCCTGACTCTGTCTTCTACCATATTTGCTACCCCTCCCAATTTAGAATCATCTGCAAATTTAATGAACATTCTCTCTATTCCTTCATCCAAATAATTTACAAAGATATTAAACAAAACAGGTCCCAGGACAGATCCTTGAGGCACTCCACTTGTCACTACTCTCCAAAAGGATGAGGAACCATTCACAAGCACCCTTTGGGTTAGATCTGTCAACTTTTTACAGATCCACCTTACAGTAACAGGATCCAAACCATATTTTACCAAATGTCAACAAGAATAGTATGTAAACCTTATCAAAAGCTTTACAGAAATAAAGATAAACTATGTCTTCAGCATTCCCTTGATCCAGCAAGGTAGTAACTTTCTCAAAAAAGAGAGAGAGAGATAAGGTTAGTCTGACCTGACTTGTTCTTGAGAAACCCATGCTGGTTCATAGCAACCACAGCCATCCTTTCTAAATGCTCAAGGACTGATTATTATTTGTTCTAAAACATATCAAGGTATAGACATCGGTAGTTACCTGGATCCTCCTTTTTCCTCTTCAAGTAGATAGTAATCATCATAATTTTAAAGCAATATAGTAACTACCTGTCACGACTCAGGGGGGTATTATCAATTGCTACCACCATTCTGAGTCAAGGGTTCCCCTTGAGAAGGCCCAGAGTCCCCTCCCAAGCCCTTCAGGCCTCCTGCAGCTTAGGCCAAATAATAGGCATGAGGACCAGGCAGAGTGAACAACAACAAAAAAGGTTTATTTTAGTGCAATATAAATTAACAAGGTGCATTAACCAGTAAAAGGGTGAAGGGAAAATAAACAAATGCCCTAACGTGTCTATCTCTGCAGTCCCTACTCTAATACTACACTTACACCCCTTGGGTAAAGGCCTCTCCCTTGCTTCCAGCTCTCCAGGAGATAGCCTGCCTCCAGCTAAGCCTTCCAGGGAAAGAACACCCATTTCCTGGGCTTGGCCTTTATATATTCTCTTCCCAGGCCCCACCTCTCTCTGGTAGGGTTGCCAAGTCCAATTCAAGAAATATCTGGGGACTTTGGGGGTGGAGCCAGGAGCAAGGGTGTGACAAGCATAATTGAACTCCAAGGTTAGTTTTGGCCATCACATTTAAAGGGACAGCACACCTTTTTAAATGCCTTCTGTTCATAGGAAATAATGAATAGGGGCACCTTCTTTTGGCCCTCATAGAATTGGACCCCCTGGTTTTGAAACTTGGGGGTATTTTGGGGAGAGGCACTAGATGCTATACTGAAAATTTGGGGCCTCTACCTCAAACAACAGCGCCCCCAGAGCCCCCGATACCTCCAATCAATTCCCCATTATACCCTATTAGAATCAATCTCCACATAGGGAATAATGAAGTGCCCAGCAGACACTCCCCCCCCCCTCCGTTTCTGGCGACTCTGAAGTGAGGGATTGGCATCTCTATTCATGAGTTGCTGCCAACTTCTTCAAAGTAACACAGACATACCATCTCAAGAGGAAGCCTTTCCAGTCGGAGACTGAAGCCTCCAGACATGTAAAGTCACAGGGTGGCTGTGGGGGCGGGGCTTCCTCCCACCGGCCAGCTGACTGGGGGTGGGAAGGAGCCTAGGAAAGCAGGAGAACCCCGCTGGGACCTGGGGATTGGCAAGCCTACTCTCTGGGCTTGTTTCCCTCCAAACCCCTTGCTACCCAATCAGAGGGACAGAGGAGATCCAGGGAGATGTAAGCTTTTCCCAGTAACTCCTAAGCAGGCTTCCCTCACTAGGCCCAGGATCATGACACCCATCCCCCCGCTAGATCAAATCATGGGGTCTGGCAATCTAGATCGCCATCAATGTTGTTGTTGTTCAGTCGCACAGTCAAGTCCTGTGCAGCCATCTCAACTTTTGCCGTCCCCTTCTTCTTTTGCCTTCTGACTTTCCCAGCATCAGGATCTTCTCCAGTGAGTGCTCCCATCTCATTTGGTGGGCAAAGTATTTGAGCTTCAGCATCTGGCCTTTCAGGAAACAGTCTGCGTTGATTTCCATTAGGACTGACTGATTTGATCTTCTCTCAGTCCAAGGGACTCTCAAGATTCTTCTCAGCACCACATCTCAAAAGCATCTATTCTTCTGCACTCGGCCTTCCTTATGGTCCAGCTCTCACAGCCATACATTACTACTGGGAATACCATCGCTTTGACTATACAGACTTTTGTTGGCAGGGTGATGTCTCTACTTTTTATTATATTGCCCAGGTTTGCCATAGCTGCCCTTCCAAGGAGCAAACGTCTTTTAATTTCATGGTTACAGTCACCATCTGCAGTGATCTTGGATCACTGTCTTGGATCAACTACTTCCATGTCTTTCCCTTCTATTTGCCAAGGTGTGATGGGGCCAGATGCCATGATCTCAGTTTTTTTGATGTTGAGTTTCAAGTCTACTTTTGTGCTCTCCTCTTTCACCCTCAACAAGAGGTTCTTTAGGCCCTCCTCATTTTCTGCCATTAGAGTAGTGTCATCTGCATATCTGAGATTGTTGATGTTTTCCCCCGACAATCTTAATTCCGGCTTGTGCTTCATCCAGGCCAGCGTTTTGCATGATGTACTCTGCATATAAATTAAATAAGTAGGGTGACAATATACATCCTTGTCGAACTCCTTTTCCTATTCTAAACCAATCTTTTGTTCCATATCCTGTTCTGACAGTTGCTTCTTGACCCTTATACAGGTTTCTCAGGAGACATGTGAGGTGGTGTGGTACTCCCATCTCTTTAAAGACTTGCCACAGTTTGTTGTGATCCACACAATCAAAGGCTTTAGTGTAGTCAATGAAACAGAAATAGAGGTTTTTCTGATACTCCCATGCTTTCTCCATAATCCATCGAATGTTGGCAATTTGATCTCTAGTTCCTAGAGGCAATACTGATCTCCATTATTTCTCCATCTCTCTCTCTTTTTGTTTCCAGCACGTACCACTTTCCAAGTAACCTGTTTCAGGCTCAGTATGTGTTTTCTACAGAAGTACATTTGTTGGACACATATTACAAATTGCATATTCACAGTTATTTTCCATTTCCCCTTGCCCAAGACATTCCAGTTAGATGGGACTGAGGTGGTGGCAGAGTCCAGAGAAAACAGAACAGATTGGGCCACTTCACACTGGAGATGAAAGATCAGTTTTTTAAAATACGTATATTATATGTAAGGGGGAAACCTTGAAAGTAGAAAACTAGCGCATCAAGGGGACAGTTGGCAATGGACCTCTTTTTTCAGTGCTCTCTCTGTCTCTCTCATTTATGTGTGTGTGTATCTGTGTATGTGTGTGTGTGTGCTTGCCTGGGCTATCCAGGTGAGAGAGAAGCTGTTTAAGTAATGTGATTTCACAAATTAAACCAATAATGGCTCCAGAGATCATTTTATTTTATTTTATTTCAGGGCATTTTCTTTACCTGGGGTCTAAAAAAATGAGATCCTTTACCTGTGATCTATGTTGGTACAGTACTCCACCATCTTATTCCACTGTATACACAAACAAGGACTGTCACTAGAAGTGGCTAGTCTTACAAGATACTTTCCTTTGGGGGAAAGAAATTATGGACAAAATGCTATTGCTCTGAAAGCATACAAATTAAACAGGCATTACAGTGGCACAAGAGCAAGTGCATAGGCAGGCATTGTTGGCTTTTTTGCATGCTACAATATCCTCATGTTTGTTGGGTGATGACACAAGGGACTCTGAGTCAGACGTTAGTGGAAGTGTTCTCCTTTTCAGACTCATGGAGCCCTTTCTTCCTCATGAATAGGGCATGTGACAAGAAGCTTTGTGGTTGTACTGGAGGAAAGTGTCATCAAGTCACAGCTGATTTCTGGGTTTTCAAGGCAAGAGAAGTTTGGATGTGGTTGCCATTGCCTGCCTCTGAGTAGCAACCCTGTACTTCCCCAGTGATTTCCCATCTAATTACTAACCGGGGCCAACCTTGATTCGCTTCCAAGATCTGATGAGAACAGACTTAATATCCTGCTCAAAGTTCTCCAGTTGATACCGAGCAAACGTGAGGACTTTGTAATCCGTAAAAAGGTCTTAAGTCCCAAAAGCAACTTCAGCACTCTGATGTTCAAGAAATCCTTTCTTCCTAGAAAGGATCTATTTACACTGCCAGACAAAGTCAAAGCTGCCTCCACAGGGATGTTTTGCTCCACCTTTGGAGACAGTTTGGTGAAGTGGTTAAGTACACAGACTCTAATGTTGGAGAACTGGGTTTGATTCCCCACTCCTTCACATGTACCTGCTGAGTGACCTTAGATCAGTCACAGTTCTCGAAAGAGCTGTTCTCTCAAGAGAAGTTATCTGAAGAGCTCTCTCAGTCCCACCCACCTCACAGTAGGGTTCCAAGTCCAACTCAGCAAATATCTGGGGACTTCGGGGGTGGAGCCAGGAGACTTTGGGGGGTGGAGCCAGGAGCAAGATATGTGATTTCATATCCTGTGATGTCACTTCCAGGTCAAAGATCAAGTGATGTCACTTCCACGCTCCACTTCTTTCGATGGTGTCACTTTCAGCACACTGCACCCAAACGCCTTCCCTTCCTGTGATGTCACTTCCTCCTTCCAAATTTAAATTTATCTCTTTACATTGCTTCCTGCTACTCAAACATTTGTTGAGTAGCAGATCTCCAGCCACCACCTGTAGGTTGGCAATCTTAATTTACATCCTACCTTCCATGGGAACCCAAAGCTGCTTCCATCAGAGGTTGAGAGTATTCCAATGTTACCCAGCAAGTTTCCTTGGCAGACTGGGGATTCAAATCCAGGTCTCCCAGACCCTAGTCTAGCACTCTAGGTTAGACTTTACCCTTTTAAGCTTAGGATCTCCAGGTAGTTCCCTTCTTTGGTTTCCAAATAGTTAGCAAAACTGATTTACTGTGTCTCTCCCCACTCACCCCTCTCCAAATGCGATGCTGAGGAGGACAGACCCAGCCTCCCTTCCCTACCTGCAACAAACTCTCAGTCTCTTTCTCTCACAAAAACACACACACAGGAAGGGGGGGACGTTTGTTGATGGTAAAGTGCTGCTGGGTTAAACATGATACTGAGGAAAGGGGGTGGGGAAGCAGGCACAGTCTTCACCCCCAACACACAGAAAAACTCAAGGAGGGGGGGAAGCCTCCTTGATCTTAAAACTGCAGGGCTGCTGCGGAAAACAATCCTGAGGAGAGTGAGAAAGGATGGCATTTATAGCTCCCCTTCACCTCTAGCACACACTCGCTCACTCACTCACAGATGAAGAGAGAAAAAAAACTTTGTTGATCTTAAAAATGCTCCTGCTGGGTCAAATGCGATGGTGAGGAGGACAGACCCAGCCTCCCTTCCCCCACTTGCAACATCGGTTGAGCGGACAGCTGCTTGCGCTTGTCCCGTTCTGTGGCTCACTTTTCCCCCTCCCCTTCTCTCATTTTACCTCAGAGGCGGAGCGGGCAACGCTGCTGCGCTGCCGCCTCTTGTCCGCTTCACACCGTAGCTGCTGCACCGAGATGGGCTTGGAGAAGGACTCGGACTCACTGTTTCCCCCCTCCCCCCCGCTTCCGGATTTTTGGAGAGCGGGAGAGGAGGCCACAAATTCGGGGGTCCCCCGGCAGGGCGGGGGGTGGTGGTTAGGAAGCCTACCTCACAGGGTGTCTGTTGTGGGGAGAAGAAGGAGATTATAAGCCGCTCTAAGACTCCAAGTGAAGGGTGGGGTATAAATCCAATCTCCTCCTCCTCTCCCACTGTTCCCAGGAGCATCCACATGACATCACCCCCTTTTTGTCTGCCTTCTGTCTCTTCTTCAACTTATGATTTAGACCGGTGTACCTATCTCCACAATAGCTGAATGCTAAATGTTGATCCTTAAAATAAGGTTCCCATGTCCCCCGCTGCCTATTGTACCATAGAGTTTTCCCTCCCAAATCACTAGAGTGTCCAGGAAAACCATAGAGTTTTCCTGGGAATGCCTAGAGTGCGCAGTGATCAACATCGCCAGCACGATGACATCACTTCCAGGTGACATCATCGCACCAGCAACATTGGGGGAGGTTCTGACAGGTTGGGAACCTCCAGGGTGGGAGAACCCCCACCCAGCCCAGGGGCTTGGCAGCCCTACCTTAAAATCACTTAAGAAAATGCACTTAACCAGGCACAGCTACACAGAGCAGAACTCACAAAACTCTGCACATTCATGTACAACCTGCCCACATAGCTTGTTCTGGGAACAGTGGGCACCTCACATGACAACAGCAGTTTAGTTTACAAGACCATCCATGCCCTGAAAAGCCTGTTGTTGTTTTCTGGGGCCTGCTTCCTGTGCATAGTTTTGCACTGAAGGGCTGAAGTAGAGGAGTGGTGGAAGGTTCCCATGAGGCCATCTCTCCCAGGCACACAAGACTTCTGACACAACTGGAGGCCTGTCAAAGTGCTGCAGGATCATGAGAAGCCAAAGCTTATAAATTCTGCAATTAAGTGACACCAGCAATCAGGGCTTTGTTTGTAGAAAAAGCCCAGCAGGGACTCATTTTCATATTAGGCCATACCCCTTGATGCCAAGCCAACCTGAACTGTGTTCCTGCTCAAAAAAAGCCCTGCCAGCAATCATAGGCACACACCTATGAAGTGATTGATGTGTACAAGACACCCAGAAAGCATTGCATCCCAGCCACCATGTTTTCTAATGGTGCTCTGTCTACTGTGACATTGCAGAAATCCTGGATCAAAAGTAAAACAAGGGCACATGACACACAATTGCAGTCAGCCATGCCATTTATACAGAATAGCCCCCAGACATGGAGCATCTGCTGCAACCTTTCATAATTAAAAAGACAAACTATGTTAAACTTCAGAGTAAGAAATTAACCAAAAGCCAGTATAAGAAAGCCAATTTGCATGAACTAAAATATAAAATTTAACATTACAGACAATGTGCTGGTGAATAATCTATAATATTTCTGTAGCCCACACATTGATTGTTGAGAGATGTTTATTCTTACGATAGGTAATACATATACACCGGAACACCCAAGGTGATTGTTTTAGTGCACTAGCATAAATATGCATATGGTTCACACTTGCTTCACTGACAACTGTTCACCTTTATTATTTCCATTTCTGAAAAGCATCTCTTTAAAAAGCATTTCAATCCCATTAAAATCTCTCTCTGCCATTCTCTTGATATACTGGTTACTCTAGCATCTTGCCTACCCCTTCAATACATTAATTTAAGATTTCATTTTTGTTTTGGAAGAACCATATTTAAGTCCATACCTCAAAAGCCATAGGTTTCAGATCTCTGCCCTGAGATGAGCACTTGCACTTTGATATACCATCTATGGGTTGGCACACAACATTGTTTTATTCAACACTTCCCTGAGTGATACAAAATACCAGGGACAGCCTTACGGCCATAAAAAAATTATATATAATATATAAATGGAGGGGTAGGCAAGTTGAGGCAACTCAGCCAACAGTGCTAGTTTTACAAAAAGCATCCATTTCCCCAAAGCAGCAGCATATATTTCTGGAACATTTCCCCACCACCGCCACCACCACCACCCCAGATGCCTTTGTAAGTTGGCTGCTGCATCACTGAACAGAACACAGGCCAGATCAATGCATTTGTAGTTATGGCTTTTTCTATAAAGAAGCATATGTGGAAACCCACAGCATCAGAAGCAAAAGGATCTTATCTGTTGAGTAAACTGGTTCTGCTCTGCTACAAAGAGACATTGCCTGTGTTCTTGCCCCTCCCATTATTCAAATGACTTCAAAAAAGCAGCAGCACCCAAAGTTCCCTGCTAGGTTAACTTCCTGTATACCAAATAAATCATGTCTGATCTGACCACTGTGACAAAGAACTACTGTTTCAGTTTGTGGGGGCGGGGAGGGGAATAAACAGCTTCAACCCACACATTTTTTAGAGGTCCTTAGAAAAAAAAACAATTTCAAGAATCAAACTTCTAATTCCACTGCAACATCATAATATCAGGAGATTAAAATTTAACTGCAAATATAAGAGATTTATGGAAGAGGCTAACAAATGAATACAATAGAATTAAATATATTTGAAATGGCTAGGCATAGACCCTCCAGATTGTAAGCAGTGTTTGTTGGGAGATCAATAGCATTTACCAGCCTCACAATTTTCAAAACATCAAACTCCTTACAGCCCATGATGCATTCTAAGAGTTAGTAGCCCACCTTTTATATCCATGGCTAACCTGTTTTTTCAGCTGGGCCCAACAGAGTTACTAATATTCAGGTGAGGCCTGAAGGTCTCCCAGAATTACAACTGATCAGCAGACTACAGACATCAATTCCCCTGGAGAAAATCATGGCTACTTTGGAGGGCATACTTTATGGCATTGTACCCTGCTGATGTCCCTCCCCTCCCCAAACCCTAACCTCCCCAGGCTCCACACCTAGATATTCAAAGATTTCCCAAATCAGAGTTGGAACTGGAAATCCTAGAGTCAAATAGGGTTGCCATTCTAGAGTCAAATAGGGTTGTAAAAGTGGGGCCTTGAGAACACCCACTTTTACAACCGATCTCCAGCTGGCAGCGATCAGCTCCCTAGGAGAAAATGGCTAGCGTGGGCTCTATAATATTGTATCATGATGAGGCCCCTCCTCTCCCCAAACTCCACCCTCTCCTGGATCCACCCCTAACCCTAACCCCTAAAGTCTCCAGGTATTTTCCAACCCAGACCTGGCAACCCTAGGGCCAGACATCTTAACAGGCCCAAACTAATGAGCTTTGAGTTGGGAAGTACCTGAAAATGCTGGTGTCACGGCTGGGGCCGGGTCAGGCAAAGTCCAGAGGCAGTCCGAGGTCTGTAGCCAGTAAGCAGGAGGATCTGAGGCGCCAAATCCAAATCAGTGTACAAGTATCGCAGGTCCGAGGTCCAGAAGCCGAGGTCAGGGAGTCCAGAAGTCAAAAGCCAAAGTCAGGGAGTCAGGAACCAAAGTCAAGCCGGAGTGGATGCTAGGATGTCAGGGAGATGACTAGTTGCTTCCACAAAGCCTCCTCCCAAAGCCCACAGCTATATAGCCCTCTGCTGGCTGTTGCCCGTTTGGGCTAATTGCTGGCTCAGGGAGGCAGCCAGGATCCTGTCATAACTCAAGCATCCTTGCTCTTAGGAGGGCCAGAATCCTCTCAGAACTCAGGGCTCAGGGAGCGTCTTGCTTGTGAGCGTGCCGCCCTCCTCCGATCCCTGAGGTCCTGCCGGAGGCGGTCACGCACACGAGCCACCCGAGAGGGCGAGGCAGGGGGGCTGGGATCTTCTCCAGCAGGAGGCAGGGGCACTGGTGCAGGTGGCAGGGGCACAGTTTCCTCATCAGACTCAACTTCCTCTGCAGGGTCCCCAGCACCCATGACACTATCCCCCCCCCCAGGGCCCCCCTCCGTCGAGGGACCTGGAAGGTCGGGGTGGTCGTTGTGGAACCGGTGCACCAAGTCTGGGGCATGAAGATTGTCCTCGGGCTCCCAAGACCGGTCTTCTGGGCCATATCCCTCCCAGTCCACCAGGTATTGGAGGCCTCCACGATGGTACCGGGAGTCCAGGATCTGGCGCACCTCATATTCTTCCTCGTCATCCACCAACACCGGTGGTGGCGGCGGTGGGCAAGGAGGCCGAGCTGGGTCAGGGGGTGCAGCTGGAACAAGGAGGGAGCGATGGAACACAGGGTGAATGCGGAGGTGGGGTGGCAACTGGAGCCTGAAGGCGACGGGGTTTATTCGGTCCGTGACGGGGTAGGGTCCAATGAACCGCGCATCCAGCTTGTGAGACCGACCAGGCCGGCGCAGGTAGCGAGTTGAGAGCCACACCTGATCCCCTGGCTGGATTGGGGGGCCTTCCTGCCTCTTCCGGTCCGCAGCCAGTTTATAGGCTTCCTTGGCCCGCTGTAGCTGCTCCCGGAGCAAGTCTTGGCTGGCGCGGAGTTCTTGCAGGTAGGCCTCGACGGCGGGGACATTCGTGGGTGGCAGGATCGCCGGGAAGAACCGAGGGTGGTACCCGTAGGTTGCAGCAAACGGGGTCATTTGGGTGGACGAGTGGACCGCGTTGTTGTATGCAAACTCCGCTAGAGGCAACAGACTGGTCCAGTCGTCCTGCTGGTAGCAGGTGTAACAGCGGAGATATTGCTCTAGCGTGGCATTGGTGCGCTCTGTCTGACCATCAGTCTGTGGGTGGTAGGCTGAGGACAGGTGCACTCGAGTACCCAGGCTGGAATGGAGGGCTTGCCAGAACCGAGAGGAGAACTGGGGGCCCCGGTCTGAGATCAGGTGGGCTGGGAGTCCGTGCAGACGAAAGATGTGTTGCAGGTAGAGCTGGGCTGTCTCCTGAGCTGTGGGAAGTTTCGGACACGGAATGAAGTGGGCCATCTTGGTAAATAGGTCGACGACCACCAAGATGCAAGTCTGACCTTTGGATCGTGGGAGTTCTGTAATGAAGTCCATCGAGATGGTGTCCCAGGGTCCTGAGGGTGCGGGCAAGGGCTGTAACAACCCCGAGGGTTTGGCCGGGACGTCTTTGGCCCGCCGACAGACATCACAGGAGCTGACATAGCGGGCAACATCGGAGCGCACTCGTGGCCACCAGAATTCTCGCGTCAGCAAGTGGGTGGTCTTATGCTGTCCAAAGTGCCCGGCGGGTAACGAGTCATGAGTCAGGCGTAGCACTTCTGCCCGCAAGGGCCCGGGCGGCACATAGAGGCGTTCGCGGTGTAGCAAGAGACCGCCTCGAGTCGTGAACTCGCCTGCTGAGTCGTCTTGGAGTGCCTGGAGGTGTTGCTGGACCCAGGGATCGTTGGCCTGGCTAGCACGAATGTCCTCCACGAGTGTGGGTGAAGTGGAGGTGGCTGCAAATACTGAGGGCGGCAGGATGGGAGCAGCGGGCGCGGCCTCAGTTGAAGCAGGGGCGTATTCCGGTTTCCGGGACAGCGCGTCTGCTTTCCGGTTCTGGGTATGGGGGATGTAGGAGATCCGGAAGTCAAAGCGAGAGAAGAATAGGGACCACCGGATCTGGCGCTGGTTGAGACGGCGGGTGGTCTGGAGGTGCTCTAGGTTCCGGTGGTCAGTGAGCACTTGAACAGGGTGGCGAGCCCCTTCGAGGTAGTGCCTCCAAACCTCAAAAGCCGCCTTGATCGCGAGCAACTCCCTCTCCCAGATGGTATAGTTCCTTTCCGCAGCCGTGAGCTGGCGCGAGTAATAGGCACAGGGCTGGAGTGGCTGAGACGGCTCCTCGCACTGGGACAGCACTGCTCCCAGGGCCACGTTGGAGGCATCAGCTTCCACCGTAAAGGGAAGCTGGGGGTCAGGGTATCTCAGGAGTGGCCCGGTGGCAAAACGGGTCTTCAGGGTGGAGAAGGCGTTATCGGCCTCTGGGGACCAGCAGAAGGGTTCTTTGGGGCGGAGTAGTTGAGTCAGGGGTGTTGTCAGGGAGGCATAGGCCGGGATGAATTGCCGATAGTAGTTGGCAAAACCAAGGAATCGCTGCAGGTCTTTGCGATTCTGAGGAGCCTGCCAGGTCAGGACCGCTTCTACTTTTTTCGGGTCCATGAGGATCCCTTGCGGGGACACAATGTGACCGAGGAACTCGACAGAGCGCAGGTCGAAGTCGCACTTCTCCAGCTTGGCGTAGAGGCCATGGGTTCGTAGGCACTGCAGGACCCGGCGGACGTGCTCGGCGTGCTGGGCAGGATTGCGGGAGTAAATTAGAATGTCATCTAGATATATGATTGCGAAGCGGTCGAGCAGGTCCCGGAATATGTCGTTCATGAACCTCTGGAAGACAGCGGGGGCATTGGTCAATCCGAAGGGCATCACCAGGTGCTCGTACTGCCCGTACCGGGTCCCAAATGCGGTCTTCCATTCGTCTCCAGGTCGTATGCGCACCAAATTGTACGCTCCACGGAGGTCCAGCTTGGTATAGATTTGGGCCCCCTTTAAGCGATCCAAGAGTTCAGGGATCAGTGGTAGAGGGTACCGGTCGCGGATGGTGATCTTGTTCAGGGCCCGGTAATCATTGCACAGCCGGAGCTCCCCACTTTTCTTCTTCACGAAGAGGACTGGAGCAGACAGGGGAGAGGTTGAGGGTCGGATGAAGCCGCGTTTCAGGTTCTTATCTAGGAAGTCTCGCAGAGCGGCCAACTCAGGCTCCGACATTGGGTACAGACGCCCCACCGGGAGTGGTGCCCCAGGTACCAAGTCAATGGCACAGTCATAGGGCCGGTGAGGGGGAAGCTGATCCGCTCCCGTCTCTTCGAAGACATCGGCGAAATCCGCATACTTCTGAGGGAGCTGAGGACCACCACTCGGGATGCCAGCTGCCAGAGTGGTGGGAGGAGTCAGATGGGGGCATGGGTCTTGGAAACGTAGTTCCTGCTGGGCCCAGTCCACGATGGGGTTGTGCAGCTTCAGCCAGGAAAGGCCCAGAATCAATGGGAAGCGAGGCATGCGGGCGACATTAAACTGCAGCTGTTCTTGGTGCTGCTGGACGTGGAAGGTGATGGGACAGGTCTCCTGGGTGACAGGCCCAGAACGGAGGAGGCGCCCGTCAATAGCCTCCACCAGCGACGGAGTCTCTTTTGTCTGCACCGGGATCTGGTGCTGTTTTACAAAGGCGGCATCTATAAAACAGTGGGCTGCTCCCGAGTCCAGCATGGCATACACGAACAGCCAGCGTTCGTCAGGCAGACGGAGTTTGACTGGTAGCAGGAACGGGCCCGGGGTATCAGCCCGCTGTTCGGAGGACCCAGCTAGTCGCCCCAGGCTGGGGGGTCCACTTACGCCTGGGGCTGCCCTTTTGGCGGCGGTGGCGGTGAAGGCCCGGGTATCTGATGCTTAGCAGGGCAGCCAGAGGCATAGTGGCCTGCCGTGCCGCAGTAGAGGCACAGATTCTGTGTGCGGCGTCTGGTCTTTTCCTCTGGGGTCAGGCAGGGTCGAGCAGCTCCAAGCCGCATAGGCTCGTCCTCGGCGCTGGTACGAGCTGAGGATGGGCGAGGAGCCAAGTGGCACGGCGCAGGGAGCTGGCGCCCTCTGGTCTTGGCTTGGCGGCAACTTTCCAGGCGGCCATCAATGCGGAGGCAGAGGGTGATAAGTTGTTGAAGCGTGGGTGGTGGCTCCACCCTGGCCAGTTCATCCAGGACCTCCTCTGCCAACCCCTCTGTAAACTGGTCCATCTGGGCAGCCTCATTCCACGCCAAGTCTTGGGCCAGGAGCTTGAATTCGGTGGCATACTGAGCCACCGAGGATTTGCCTTGTTTCAGTGCCCTGATCTTCCGGTTGGCTGTGGCTGCTTGGACTGGGCTAGAGAAAGCAGCAGACAGGTGGGCCTCAAACCCTTGGTAATTAGTTAGTAGGGGAGAGGATGCGACCAGCAAGGGTGTGGCCCATTTGGCCGCCTGCCCCTTTAACAGACTGATGATGAAACACACCTTTGTCTTGTCATTGAGGAAGTCCCGTGCTCTCAGTTCAAAGTACAGCCGACACTGTGCTAGGAAGGCAGGAAATTCTTCCACGGCACCCCCAAATCTGTCAGGTGGGGAAACTGGGCACTTGGCTGGAGCACTGGCCGCAGGTTGTTGCTGCAAGTGCACTACTGCCTGTGTTAGCTGCTGTACCTGGGCTTGGAGCGCAGCCAGTAGTTCTGTGGTTTCACTTGCTTCAGCATCCATCCTGTGGAGTGGGTGTTTGTCTGGTGGAAGCAATCTGTCACGGCTGGGGCCGGGTCAGGCAAAGTCCAGAGGCAGTCCGAGGTCTGTAGCCAGTAAGCAGGAGGATCTGAGGCGCCAAATCCAAATCAGTGTACAAGTATCGCAGGTCCGAGGTCCAGAAGCCGAGGTCAGGGAGTCCAGAAGTCAAAAGCCAAAGTCAGGGAGTCAGGAACCAAAGTCAAGCCGGAGTGGATGCTAGGATGTCAGGGAGATGACTAGTTGCTTCCACAAAGCCTCCTCCCAAAGCCCACAGCTATATAGCCCTCTGCTGGCTGTTGCCCGTTTGGGCTAATTGCTGGCTCAGGGAGGCAGCCAGGATCCTGTCATAACTCAAGCATCCTTGCTCTTAGGAGGGCCAGAATCCTCTCAGAACTCAGGGCTCAGGGAGCGTCTTGCTTGTGAGCGTGCCGCCCTCCTCCGATCCCTGAGGTCCTGCCGGAGGCGGTCACGCACACGAGCCACCCGAGAGGGCGAGGCAGGGGGGCTGGGATCTTCTCCAGCAGGAGGCAGGGGCACTGGTGCAGGTGGCAGGGGCACAGTTTCCTCATCAGACTCAACTTCCTCTGCAGGGTCCCCAGCACCCATGACAGCTGGGGGTAGAGCCTGAGAAGGGTGGGGTTTGGGGAGGGGAGGGACTTCAATAAGGTATCAATGCCATAAAGTCCAAAGTGGCCATTTTCTCCAGGTGAACTGATTGTAATTCCAGGAGATCTCCAGCTACCACCTGGAGGTTGGCAACCCTAATATTTTGGCCCTAATAGATTGTGACCAAATTCAAATAGAGAGATTGACTCCTGTACCTTAATTGCACAGAAGCAGGAATCTGAGGAAGATCCATTTTTCTTCCCTTGCATAATAAAATTGCCTGTTTCCTAAATTGCCATGAAAATGGAGGGAGGGAGAGTGGCTCAGTGGCAGAGCAACTGCTTGGTAAGCAGAAGGTCCCAAGTTAAATCCCTGGCATCTCCAACTGAAAAGGGTCCAGGCAAATAGGCGTGAAAAACCTCTGCTTGAGACTTTGGAGAGCTGCTGCCAGTCTGAGTAGACAATACTGACTTTGATGGACCAAAGGTCTGATTCAGTATAAGGCAGCTTCATATGTTCAATGTACAAGTGGATTATACTTTCTCTGCATCTGGTGACCTTAAATGTGCTGATGTTTTACCAGTGATATATACAGAACTAGCCTGTGCACACCCAAAGTAGGCTGCTTACACAACTTCATCCACAAGTCTATTTGAACAAGTAGGGTCACTACAAAAAACGAACTGACCTTTCCCCACCCCACCTCCACAAAGAACACTATATCTCCACAAAAGCTGTGAAGCTGCAGACAGTTTTTGTTACTTTCTCTCTTCATATTGTATTGTTGTTGTTTTTGATATATTACACTAGTATTGTATTATTTTATAATCCTGTAATCCATCTTGAATCTCAATGAGGAAAGTGGATATTAAATGAAAAAAATAAACTTCCACACAGTCATTGAAGATTCATGTGTTTTTAGCCTTTAACTGTAGACCTCCCACTGGATTGGCTCTGTTGTGCCAGAGAAGGTGGCCTTGACTGTTCTCTTCTCACCAGCGCCATTTCCACACCCAAACCCAGGGTCTGGATTTTTGTTAGCCCTAGTACAGAAAAAAAGCAGACTCTCATTTTGGTTTAGTTCACAGGGGGAGGGTAATGAGTGAAACCCTCCACCCCCCCCCCCACACACTCAAATGTCAGTGAAAGGAAGACAACAATATTGGAGAGCTGAGTGTGGAGCACTGATCCTGGCTAAACACAACATTGAAGGGACCTTGTGTCCTATCATGATGTTCAGTGATGTAATGTGGCACCATTTGCCTTGTAACCCAGTCTTCATATGGAACCACATTCCAAACCCAATGTAGCCAGAAAGAACAAATTACTTCATATGCCTCAGCTCCTATCACTGGCAGATAGGGTGGCCAGACCGTCCCGGTCTCCCGGGACATTCCCGGTTCTGGCCACCCAATCCCGGCTCCCGGGCTGCCTATACCGGGACCATTAAAGGTCCCGGTTTAGCCAGCCCCGGAGGCGGTGGGCCGCGGGCGCTGGCGGGGAAGGCGGCGAGTGAGGGAGGGAGCGTCCCTGCGCCGGCGCTGGTCCCGGAAGGCCTTCCAGAGACTCTGGAGGGCCTTCCGGGACCAGCGCCGACCAGCGAAGGCCTCCCCGCGGCCTCCGCTGGTCCCTGGAGGCCCTCCAGAGTCTCTGGAGGGCCTCCAGGGACCAGCGGAGGCCGCGGGGAAGCCGCGGAGCACCCGGCGCTGGTCCCGGAAGGCCTTCCAGAGCCTCTGGAAGGCCTTCCGGGACCAGCGCCGGCCAGCGAAGGCCTCCGCACGGCCTCCGCTGGTCCCTGGAGGCCCTCCAGAGTCTCTGGAGGGCCTCCAGGGACCAGCGGAGGCCGCGGGGAGGCCGCGGGGCACCCGGCGCTGGTCCCGGAAGGCCTTCCAGAACCTCTGGAAGGCCTTCCGGGACCAGCGCCGGCCAGCGAAGGCCTCTCCGTGGCCTCCGCTGGTCCCTGGAGGCCCTCCAGAGTCTCTGGAGGGCCTCCAGGGACCAGCGGAGGCCGCGGGGAAGCCGCGGAGCACCCGGCGCTGGTCCCGGAAGGCCTTCCAGAGCCTCTGGAAGGCCTTCCGGGACCAGCGCCGGCCAGCGAAGGCCTCCCCGCGGCCTCCGCTGGTCCCTGGAGGCCCTCCAGAGTCTGTCGGTCACTTCCTGGTTCCGGGTTCCTGTCCTGCATCTCGACCTGTGTTATTAGTGACAGGCTGCTTCGGCGTGCCACTGCGCCGGCCCCCTGGGCCCCACAACGATGGGACCAATGCCACAGGGACGGGCTCGAAACACTCTATAACCCCTCAAAAGAACAGCAGTCTAGCTCGCTTCCCCCGAGCCCTGCCGCCATAAGCCTCAAGGGGGCTCATTTTGCGGCATCTCCCGGCGGGAGGGTGGCACCCGCACGGGACACATATCAAATGAAAGAGGGGGCGCAGGGCTATCAGAAACAGCCGGCGGAGGGAGTCGGGAGAGCACCCCACTGGGGGATCCACACCCCGAAAGTGATGAAGGTGGCGCAGATAGAGCCAACAGAGCAAACAGGACAAAATAAATAGGCTGCATTATGCAGCACAGTTGAGAAAGTGCCTTATCCCATATACTGATGAAGTATATACAGGATTTCAGAACAAAATTGTTTCCGGCGGTGATATTTGGGGGATTTTTGGGGATGTCACAGGAAGTGCTGTGAAGTCACTTCCTGTTTCCGGCAGTGGCATTTGGGGGAAATGATGTCACAGGAAGTGATGTCACTTCCCATTTCCGGCAGGTGACGCGGGGAAATGATGTCACAGGAAGTGATGTCACTTCCTGTTTCCTGTGGTGGCATGACATCACCGGAAGTGCCGTCGCCGGAAGTGACATCACTTCCTGTTTCCGGCGGCACGCACGCTTCGCGCGCACCCCTACCTCCCCCCCCCCAACGTGTCCCTGGCTGGCCTTCAGACATTATGGTCACCCTACTGGCAGAACTCCTATTGGCTATAGACACTGCTTCTCTACTCCCGTAGGATGTATGGCAACATCTAAGCACTTTACTTAGGAGGTGATTTGGGAAGAAAGAAAAGAGAACTTTCCTGCTTTTTGTAAGAAGAACATTTGCCTATTTGCTCCATACATGAATCAGCAAAAATGAGGATCCTTTTAATATGTGCCGAAAGCACCACATCAAAGCCCTAGCTATTTGAGATTAAGGGCTAGGGCTTCAGTTCACAAAATGTGTTTTCTAGGCCTCAATTCAGATATTAAGTTCTGCCCCAAAGACCAAAAGGCTTATTATGTGCCTGCTTTGGGTGGGCAGCTTCCTGGGAGATGGGCCCTCCCACATGCTCCTGCATCTAACTCTTGGCCAGCAGGATCATGGTGCAGGCAGAATTTATATTTTACAGCACACTCCAGTCACTCCTGGGTGAAATTCCAGATGCTATGACATGTCAGGCAACTCTTTGGACTTCCCCCAAACTCTTTGGTGATAGCACCTCCTAAAGTTCCTGAGATACCTTGACATAGTTGTGGAAGCAGAAACTGCAATGTTATGGGGATACTTAAATGCTGTGATGTTCTACCCCAGATTCTTCCAAATGTCAGAGGAGAATGTTTAACCAGCAGTGCAATCCTTAGCATTAGGGTTGCCAGGTCAAATTCAAGAAATATCTGGGGACATTGGTGGTGGAGCCAGGAGACATTGGGGGTGGAGCCAGGAACAAGGTTGTAACAAGCATAATTGAACTCCAAAGGAAGTTCTGGCCATCACATTTAAAGGGACCACACACCTTTTAAATGCCTTCCTATTGGAAATAATGAAGGATAGGGGTACCTTCTTTAGGGGGTCATAGAATTGGACCCCCTGGTCCATTCCTTTTGATACTTGGAAAGTGTTTTGAGGAGAGGCATCAGATGCTATGTTGAAAATTTGGTGCCTCTACCTCAAAAAACAGCTTCCCCAGAGCCCCAGATACCCGCAGATCAATTCTTTATTATACCCTATGGGAATTGGTCTCCATACATAATAATGGAGTGCCCAGCAGACATTCCCCCCCTGCTTTCTGATGACCCTGAAGTGGGGGGAGGGCCTCCAAACCAGAGGATCCCCTGCCCGCACCTGGGGATTAAGAAAAATGCAACCACACGGTTATAGTGACCAAATAACCAAATAATATTAACAATAAAGCAAGGTACACTTGCATTAACAACAATAAGCAGCCATGAGTCCCAACGTGCAGGGGGTCGACTTGAAACTTCCTGCTTCGATCATTCTTCATGTGTGGGGTGCTCCATTCTTATTAAACATACAAAATAAATTAAATTATAAGATTTTATAAAATATGCAAATGTATGTTTAATAAGAATGGAGCACCAGCATGAAGAATGATCGAAGCAGGAAGTTTCAAGTCGACCCCCTGCACGTTGGGACTCATGGCTGCTTATTGTTGTTAATGCAAGTGTACCTTGCTTTATTGTTAATATTATTTCGTTATTTGGTCACTATAACTGTGTGGTTGTATTTTTCTTTATCTGGAAGTGACCTCTCTCTGTTTCGACCCACCTGGAGATTGGCAACCCTATTTAGCACAGTTATACTCAGGGCTATTTTTTTTTAATATTAGGCCACACCCCCTGACGCCAAGCCAGCTGGAACAGCATTCCTGTTTGTTCCTGCTCTAAAAAAAAAAAAAAAAAGTCCTGGTTATACTCTTCTTAAAAGAATTACATCCTTCAATTAGTTTAGGAGTAATTCTTCTTAGAAGAAGACAGAAACAAGATACAGGATGATCTTGACAGGCTGGAAAATTGGGCTAAATCAATAAAATGAATTTTAACAGGGATAAATGTAAACTTCTGCATGTAGATAGGAAAGTGCCAATCCATGGTTATAGGATGGGGGAGACTTTTCTTAGCAATAGCATGTGCGAAAAGGATCTAGGGGTCTTAGCGGATCATACGCCAAACATGAGTCAACAATGTGATACGGTGGCTAAAAAGGCAAATGCAATTTTGGGCTGTATCAACAGAAGTATAGTGTCTAGATCATGTGATGTGATGGTATCACTTTGCTCTGGTAAGACCTCACCTGGAGTATTGTGTTCAGTTTTGGGCACCACATTTTAAGAAGGATATAGACAAGCTGGAATGGGTCCAGAGGAGGGCGACAAAGATAATGAGGGGTCTGAAGACCAATCCTATGAGGAAAGGTTGAAGGAGCTGGGGATGTTTAGCCTAGAGAGGAGGTGGCTGAGAGGTGATATGATCACCATCTTCAAGTACCTGAAGAGCTGTCATATAGAGGATGGTGTGGAATTGTTCTCTGTGGCCGCGGAAGGTAGGATCAGAACCAATGGGTTGAAATTAAATCAAAAGAGTTTCCGGTTCAACATAAGGAAGAACTTCCTGACCGTTAGAGCGATTCCTCAGTGAACAGGTTTCCTCGGGAGGTGGTGGGCTCTCCTTCCTTGGAGGTTTTTAAGTAGAGGCTAGAGGGCCATCTGACAGCAATGAAGATCCTGTGAATTTAGGGGGAAGTGTTTGTGAGTTTCCTGCATTGTGCAGGGGGTTGGACTAGATGACCCTAGCGGTCCCTTATAACTCTATGATTCTATGATTCTTCTTAGGATTACACTGCACGTATGAAGAGTAAAAAAAAAGTAGTAGAGAGTCAATCATATTGCTGGGTTTTCTCAGCAGTGTTTTTATGATCACATACCCAGGTAATAAGTAGTATAACCTAGGCTTCCCAATCCCCCCGCTTTTCCGGGAAGCTCCTGGGTTCCCAGCTTCATCCCCCGGTCTCCAGAAATCAGGAAGCGGGGGGGTGGGGGGGTGGAGGGGGGGGGAGAACATACCTGAAGCGTTCATGTTGGTGTAGAGCTCCTGAGTCCTGAGCAGTTTGTAAAATTTCTGCCCCTTTAAGGCTGGGCAGGAAGGAGGAAACAGGAAGGGCTTCGGAGAACGGCCCCGCCCTTTCTTTGCTTTCGTTTTCAGAGCAG